>NC_140908.1:6919966-8381663 GCF_045865225.1 Trachurus japonicus | reverse complement strand
AACCAGGAAGAGGTGCGGTGCAGCAAGTGTCAGACAGACAATTGAAGTTGGCCCCACGCTTCCTGTTGCTCCTGCTTCTTGGATAAAACAGTCACACAGAACATTATGTAACTACGACGGAGTATTAGGGCCACAATGAGAAAAAAGAAAATCACAGACTTCGAGAATAAAGTCAAAAAGTCATAATTTTACGAGAATAAAGGGGCAATTTTATGAGACAAAAGCAGCGACTTCATCCAAGTCCGACTGGTTCTTTCTGCATTTTCTTGCATATTCTTTTCCTGATACTGATACTGATGACAATGTGCCAAAAGATTGAGTATCTCCTTGATTGTGAAACCTACACCTTCACAAAATGTTCCACAGCCTCATTTTAACAACTTTCCTCCTTTTTATAATGCTCCGTCGTATGTAACGTAGAATAATTAGAAGTGAACATTTTGTTTCTCTTTTTCTCTCTGGAAACTGACACAATCGTCTTCTCTGTGTGTCCATCAGGTGCATCTGTGGCTTCCTGAAGAACAAGCCCCGCATCCTGGTCACGCACCAGCTGCAGTACCTGAAAGCAGCCCACCAGATCCTGGTCCTGAAGGAGGTGGGCATTGCATTTGTTTGACAGGCTTTTTACCCTTTAGACAAACTGAAGAATCTCAGTTTAATGTTTGTAGAGAAGCAGAGTGAAACAACATGTACAGTACATGCAGTATCTGTGTCTTCAACCATAAACGTTTCAAAGGTTTGTGTAAACCCGATGTTGTGGTGTTTAGGTGCTGGCAGCTGCGTGTAAACATGAGCGCAGATGTGTAGTGTTCTGACTTCCTGTGTGTGTGTGTGTGTGTGTGTGTGTGTGTGTGTGTGTGTGTGTGTCAGGGTCACATGGTGGCGAAGGGGACGTACACAGAGCTGCGTCAGTCTGGAGTGGACTTCACCACTCTGCTGAATAAAGAGGAGGAGGAGGAGCAGCAGCAGCCGCCTGCCGACGTCACCACCAGGAGCCGGACTCTGTCCCAGAACTCTGTGCTCTCTCAGACCTCCTCCGTCCAAGATGGAGACCAGTTACCGGTTCGTATTAAAGCGCTTTGTATCCTTGTACGGTCCAGTTCTGTCCTGCATCTACGAGTGATTATACTAAATATATATTGGATATAAGCTTCATATAGAAGTCATAATCTGTAGTTTTTCAAAGTAATAGAGAAAAACAGATGATAATTTGTCATGTATAACAACGTGATGCTTTGAACTTCCTTACAAAACAATAATTAAAAAAAAAAAAACTTCAGTTCTGTTCTGGTTTTATTTCAAATATACAGATCATTTTGGGGTTAAACAGACAGATCATGGCCATGAAACAGAATTTGCAGCCTGAACATGAACTGTGCTTTGATTTCCCCTCTTGTTTTTCCACTGGAGGCTTTTCTCTCCACCCTGCTGTCAACGTTTGTCTTGAAACTGATTCATTTTTGTCCTTTGTGAGTTGTGTAACCCCTGTGTTTGTTTCTGGGGTGGCGCAGGCGGAGCCGGTGCAGGCGATGACAGAAGAAAGTCGGGCTCAGGGAAACATCGGACCGGGTCTGTACGTCAAATACCTGCGAGCCGGAGCCAGCATCCTGTTTCTGGTCCTGGTCCTGCTGATCAACCTTCTAGCTCAGGTACAAGAGAGGGAAACCATGAAGTAAAGTTTCATTTCACATGATTTTACTTCCTCTAAATGAAGAAATTTAACCATTTAATTCCCCTCTTTGTCTTTCAGGTAGCATACATCGTGCAGGACTGGTGGCTCGCTCACTGGTGAGAATGAAAGAAAAGAAAATAGAGCCATTGTTTGTATTTTCGTCACCAGTTCTTTGAGAACTTGTTCCTGACTTTGGTTCCACTTGTTCTGCTCAGGGCTGACGAGCAGGAGAAGGTCACTGTCAACAGCACCATCATCCTAAACGGAGTAAACGTCACCAGAGAGCTGGACACAGACTTCTACCTGGGCGTTTATGGAGGTGAGCTGAACACTTATTGTTTACTCTGCTCCTCATGTTGTCTCCTGTTGTGTGTGTAACTGTGTGTAACTTTCTGCCGCCGCTGCAGGTTTGACAGCAGCCACCATCGTCTTCGGCTTCATCAGGAACTTCCTCCTGTTCAACGTGCTGGTCAAGTGCGCACAGTCCCTGCACAACCGCATGTTCACCTCCATCCTCAAAACGCCCGTCCGCTTCTTCGACGTCAACCCCATCGGTGAGGAAAACGTCACGGCACCAACACACGGAGCCAAACAGCACAAGAGGATCAGATAATTGTGCTAAAAATTAAGTGCAAATAATGGAAAAACCACAATTATTTATTGTTAAAGGGATAGTTCAGCATTTTGCCACCATAATCCCTATAGTCATTGCAGTAGGTTCATTATCTTTAATTATCGGTGCATGTTGCTTTGAGATCCGTGGGGAGAATTTGGCAAAATGTTATTATCCCTTTTAAGTTTTACATAATTCACATGAATTTGATCTTTGTGGAAAAGTTGGAATAGAGGGTTTAATGTACTCTCTGGAATTAGAGAGTGGTTAGAGTGGAGTGGAAAAAAGAAGAAGAAAGATACAAGTTAGTAAAATCTAAAACAACAACAACAGTGTTAACGTCTGATGATCTCTGTCTCTGTGTCTCCTCAGGACGAGTTCTCAACAGGTTTTCGAAGGACATGGGTCAGCTTGACTCCAACATGCCGTGGATCATGGTGGACTTCATCCAGGTGAGTCAGCTGAATGGAATTGGCCTAATGGAACAAAGAGACTTTTAGTTTTAGTGGAAGTTGAGGAAGAACGAAGGATAAATATTTGTTAGAGGGAGGAAAAAAAGAAACAGAGAAGTGTGTCCAGTGTAATGTAATGGAGAGAATTAGTCATGACTTGATGAGGAAATTGGCTCCAGCTAAAGAGACGGTTTGTCTTTCTCCGAGTAGTTGTTCCTGCAGATTGTGGGCATCATCGCCGTGGCAGCGTCAATCATCCCCTGGATCCTCATCCCCGTGCTGCCGCTCCTCCTCGTCTTCCTCTACCTCCGTCGCTACTTCCTGCAGACCTCCAGAAACATCAAGCGCCTCGAGTCCACCAGTGAGTGTCTTCTCTTCATATGTGTTTTTTTGTTGTTGTTTGTTTGTGCAGAAATACTGAACAGTTTTTCTGTCCCGCAGCTCGGAGTCCCGTCTTCTCCCACCTGTCCTCGTCCCTTCAGGGCCTGTGGACCATCCGAGCCTTCGGCGCCGAGGAGAGGTTCCAGAAAACCTTCGACGACCACCAGGACCTGCACTCAGGTTCCTGCCGACTCTCCTCCGCTCCTGCAGCTCCACTGCTGATGACGACAGATCCAGTCTAACAACAGACTCCCTCCTCTCTCCTCAACAGCCGCCTGGTTCCTGTTCCTCACCACCTCCCGCTGGTTCGCTCTCCGCCTCGACGGCATCTGCTCCATCTTCGTCACCATCACCACGTTCGGCTGCTTGCTGCTCAGAGACCGTGAGGACGCATTTTTCTTCTTGTCGCATCTAGCTTTGCAGGATGGTGTGTGTGTGTGTGAGTCTGATGGTTTTTGATCTCCTCCTTTTTAGAGCTGGAAGCCGGCTCCGTGGGTCTGGCTCTGACCTACTCCGTCACCCTGATGGGGATGTTCCAGTGGGGCGTCAGGCAGAGCGCGGAGGTGGAGAACTTGGTGAGGAAACAGCACTGTCCTTCAGCTGTTTGATCGGGTGATATTTTTAGATCAGAATGAAGTATTTTAGTAGTTTTTGGCATTTCATCCAGACGGAAACAGCGTTTTAAGGGGATGAAAACTGTATTTACCCTCCATTTATATCTGAAAATTTTCATTAGTTTTTATTTCTATTTAGTTTTTCAGTTTGCTTTTTTGTTTCAGTTTAGTTTTAGTTTAGTTCAACAAGTGATGAAGCAGTTGTAGTTCAGTTTGTATTTTTGAGGAATTTAATTGTTTTTATTTAGTCTTTTTCAGGTTTTAGGAGAAAGCCTCTGTCAGACTCTGAAATTTGTGGGATTTGTCCCTTAAGTTGCATCCCATAATGTTCCCATCAGTTACATTCACTCTTATTCACTCTTATTCACTCTCCACAGGTAGCTGTGGCATTTTCTTCCTGCAGCTTTAGACATCTCTAAGAAAATTACAACTAAGCTGATGTTATCTGACTCAACTTTAGTTATAGTTAGTTTTGTGTTGTTCATTGTAGTTTTTATTTAGTTCTCGTTTTGGGAAAAGTTGTAATTCTTTTGATTTATTTCAGTTAACTAAATAATTATTTAGAAATAGATCGTTTAGGGCGAAGCTCCGTTTTGGTGTGGACGAGGTCTAACTCCGGATGACTGGTCTTGTGGTTGATCATCTCCTCTTTGTGCCGTCAGATGACCTCGGTGGAGCGGGTGGTGGAGTACACTGAACTGGAGAGTGAAGCACCATGGGAAACCCAGAAGCGTCCTCCTCCCGACTGGCCCAGGAAAGGCCTGGTGACCTTCGACGGCGTCAGCTTCTCCTACAGCAGCGAGGGGCCGATGGTGCTGAAGGACCTGAGGGCCATGTTCAGACCCAAAGAGAAGGTCAGATGCGTTTCTACGACACGCACACGTACGTTAGCTCGATGTGACGTCAGAACAGGATCTGAGGATGTTTGTTCCTGTGCCGCAGGTCGGGATCGTGGGCAGAACGGGAGCTGGGAAAAGCTCCCTGGTCTCGGCTCTGTTCCGCCTGGCAGAGCCTCAGGGGAAAATCTACATCGACGGGGTCCTGACCTCGGAGATCGGCCTGCACGACCTGCGCCAGAAGATGTCCATCATCCCCCAGGTGAAGAAGCGGCGACATCTGGTCGATGTGTCATCATGTTATTATCTTCTATTGGACTTGATGGACGTTTGACCTCTTCCTCCCTCTTGTGTTGTTCTGTTTTCCAGGACCCGGTGCTGTTCACCGGCTCCATGAGGAAGAACCTGGACCCTTTCAACCAGCACACAGACGAGGAGCTGTGGGGCGCTCTGCAAGAGGTCGGTACACACACACACACACACACACACACACACACACACACACTTACAAAACTTATCTTGATGAGGTAATAATCAAGATAACTCACTGCATCACCGTCTGGTACGGGAACAGTTCAGCTGCAGAGAAGACAAACAACACACTGACTATTTTACACACACATGCACCTGCACTTTCCCCAACTAACTGCAACTGACGCACTTTATTTTTAGTGTATTTTTTTAAATTTTATTTCTCTTTTTGAACATTTTTGAATCATTATCTTGTTTTAAATGCATCTCCCTGTTATATGTCCAGTAAACAACATGACATAGGGAGAACGGCTTCTCACTCCCATGTTAAACAAGGTTTTTCATGAGAGTGACAATATAATTGAATTGAATCTAAGATTAAATGGAGAGATATTAAAGGGATATTTCTATTGCCATAATCCCTATAGTCCCCCGCCGATCTAAAAACAGCTTGCACTGACAATTAAAGGTAATGAATTTACTCCTAAAACTATAGGGATTATGGCAATAGGAGAATTTGCCCAAATGTTGAAATATCCCTTTAACTGAAGGCGACACACAGACAGAAAGACAGAGGTTAATTGGTGCTTCTTTATCGTTAAAACATTTCCCTGTGTGTGTGTGTGTGTGTGTGCAGGTGCAGCTCAAGTCGGTGGTGGAGGAGCTGCCGGGGAAGCTGGAGACGGTTCTGGCCGAGTCGGGCTCTAACTTCAGCGTGGGTCAGAGGCAGCTGGTGTGTCTGGCCAGAGCCGTCCTGAGGAAGAACCGCGTCCTCATCATCGACGAGGCCACGGCCAACGTGGACCCCAGGTACCAGACCACTAAAGACCTGGACACTGAGTCCAGGAACCACGCGGTGTCTCTGTTCCCACTGGCTCACCGAGTATGTGTGTGTTTGTGTGTGTGTGTGCAGGACAGACGAGCTGATCCAGAAAACCATACGGGACAAGTTCAGAGAGTGCACCGTGCTCACCATCGCTCACCGCCTCAACACCATCATCGACAGCGACCGCATCCTGGTGAGCACCAAGCACCACTCATAGGACTCATAACAAGGCATCATGGGACATTTCCAAAAGCACACTCATTTCAAATATGTGTTTGATGTGATCAAAACCTGTTTAACCTGTCTGAGACACTAAAAATAGGCGTCTTTACAAGTTCCATATGTAGGTCAACAACAAGCAGCCGTCTCACACACACACACACACACACACTGTTGTTCATCAAATAACATTTCCAGCACTGAACTCACACGTGGTTAAAAAGCAGAAATGTGAATGTAACCACTGATCATGTGCAGCTGCTGCTTTGTTAGAAAGTAAAACAGACTTGTATTAGTTCCCCTTTAACATTTTAGGAGTGCATTAAAGGGATAATAGCATTTTTTTAAAAAGTGGGGTTGTATGATCTACAAATAGCCCCTAAGTTACCTGAAAAAAAAATACACAGTTCCATTGTTCGCTATAATATAATTTTTTCCAGCCCCTCAAAGTGCAGGAAAAACGCGGCTTTGAGGACCTAACCAACTGCTGATCGGCAGTGCTAAACAGCCGGAGGATACGTGAGTGTTAGGTCCAAATAAAAACTGCGTTTTGCTGCACTTTGAAGGGCTGGAAAAAATTATATTATAGCGAACAATGGAACAGGATTTTTTCACGTAAAACTCTTCAGGCGCGAAAATAGGCCGTTTCTGTGGGTCCTTCACAACAATGTATGTTGTAAATCTCTGGCCAGGCTATTATGGGTCGCCGGGCAGAGAGTCTTCTACTGCAATTAAAGTACTTAGGGGCTATTTGTAGATCATACAACCCCACTTTAAAAAAAATGGTACTATCCCTTTAAGGGTGCAGACCATAAACTGACTTGCAAAGCAAATATTCACGTTTACTTTTCATTCATGATCCTCACACACATTGGCCTGATTCCAGAGTCTTTGAGTCGCCGCCTCCGTGTTGCACCAGAGTTAAAAAACAAAAAAACAGGAATGTTCTGGTTAAACATGTGAAAGTAGATGGAACATTTACTTGCACCCATTTAGGGGCAGTCTGCAGCCCTGTACTGACTCTGGTGATGCTGTGTCCAGGTTCTGGATGCGGGGAGGATCCACGCCTACGATGAGCCTTACACCCTCCTTCAAGATGCAGACGGCATCTTTCACAAGATGGTGCAGCAGACGGGCAAACAGGAGGCAGCCGCTCTGCTGCAGGCAGCTAAACAGGTGAGGGGACGACGGGCGTCTGCTGCTGCTGTCGGAAAGTTTTTTCTTTGTTGACATCCTAAACAACACTGACCTTTGTTCCCGCTGCTGTGTGCGCTCAGGCCTACGAGAACAGGAGCCGCTCCACCGTTGCCAACGGGCACGCCGAGACGGCCGACGGTAACCTGGTGATCTTCGAGACGGCCCTGTGAGCACCGGGAAGCTGCCGACCGCTGCTTTTGACCGAGAATTCAGACGGAGCGTGTGTCCCGGTGCGCTGCCCCCCTCCTGAAGCACAGAGGGCCTCGTCGTCACTCACACTGAGGAGACCGAGGAGGACGGAGAGGCTCTGCACAGGCTCCGGGCCTCCAGGGGCCCAGCCGCGTGTACGCACAAGACGCTGAGAGAGCCTGGAAATCACTGCTGTAAAAACTGTTGACATAGACACTATTTATTTTCTATGTTATGTAAACTATTCGCTGCTCAGTTCACTGATGCCTTAGAGATATCGCTTTGAAACAATCGCACAACCCTTTTAGAAACTGTAAGTGCCTTATTTTGAAGTTTGTAATAGTTTGTACATGTTAATTTAACCACTGATCACATGCAGCCTGTTCTACGGTTGCCTCTGTTGATACAAAGGATTAATCTGACAATGACACAGCCGGTCAGTGAGAATATTTTCTATGTCGTACTGAGATTATTATTGTGTTTCCAAAGGCGGCTCCAGCCTTAAAGAACAGTGTCAGGAGATGGAAACTACTTTACAGTCCTGTCTCCTGTGAGGGAGCTCAGGTGACAATCTGAAGAGCTGCTACAACCACTATCTGACATGTTAATGTTTGTTTTTGTTTGGTGTTTGTTTTTTCAGCTGCCACTTTGTACATTTGTGATGTATAATACGACATAAACAACTAAAGAAACCTCACTGTGTTGTTGCTGTTTGGAACAAAAACACATAGCCTACGTACAGATGTTTTTAGCTCATGACATCAGCAGCAGGAAACTGTGTGGAAATAAACACTCAACAATGGAGTTAACAGAGTGGAGGAGCAGTGGTGGTCTAACTGGACATGTTGGGGCCTGGTGGTCAGAAAGTCCAGTATCCAGTTGCAGATGGAGGGGTGGGGGGGTCAGAGGAATCAGTAGCAGGTCCACTCAGCTGGGTGATCAACTCCTCCTCTTCACCTCCAGGTGTCGCTGTCAAAGCTGCAGCAGCTTCCGCTTCACTTCCTGTCTCAGGTGTGTGAAGTAAACAGACAACCTGAAGATCACCTGAGTCTACGAGAACTTCGCTCCAAGTCTCTGTAAGTGCGATAAAACTTTCACTAAACTGACGAGCAAAGTTTATGAAGAAGCTGTTGAAGCTGCAGGGACGTGATGACGTAGAAAGAGACGTGTGTCCATGGTAACAGAGACAGCAGCTAGCTCAGTGGCTAACAGCTATGCTAACTGGTACTAGCAGGTGAAACAGAAAGTGTGTGTGATACTAAAACTAACACTGAGTGTTTTCATGTGTAATATGATTTAATTTCTAGACTTTTTAGATCAGTGTCCAATGAGAAATGATTGATTTGATTATAAACATGTTGAAATGTCCTCAGAATGAACCAGACACTGTGTAGTCTGTCATTTAACTTCATGTATGGAAACAAATCACAGGTCATATGATACAGGTGTGTGTGTTGATATTATGAAGCCTTAGTCTTGTTTGTCCCTAAGAGACACACAACAGTCCACCACAGAGCCCAGTTCACTGACAAAAGACAAGTGTAAAGTTTCCAGAGGTTTATTTGACATAAATGTAGAAAAGAAGCAGGAGAGTAAATGAAGACAGACAGAGACGCAGCAGCAGCCTCCATGTTCATCATCTCTGTCTCTTGTGACACAGACAGTCCCCGTGAGGACAAGCGGATCCAATGGAGTCTTCAGGACCTGGACGGAGCTGCAGGGAAAAGAGGAGAGGTGAGGACCAGACCAGACTTTGTGTAGTAAAAGAGTAAAAACTACAGCTCCTTCATGTAAAAGTCTTTATTTTTAACACAACAATATTTGCATCAATACCTTTTCTCCAGCTAACATTGTTTAATATTTTTTTATCTGGATAGTGTCAGTGTGTTAGAATTATAATAAGAGAGTGTTTGTCAACTTTATTAATGTTTAAAATGTAAACTGCAGGTTTTCTGTCATTTAAAACTAACCTGGTGTAATTCTATGCTTTGACCAGCAGATGGCGCCAAACCACCAGCTGGAGCCAGGAGTGAGCCACCTCAATGTATCTGGATAAAACACAATGTAAGTGTGATTTGTAGCTGAACTGTTGCAGCTCAAACATTTCTAAATGTCAGGATGAGTGTGACTAAATGTTTTTTGTGTATGTGTTGTCCCAGGTGGAGAGTCAGAGGTGTTTGTGAACATCACACTGAAGATGAAGCAGGAGGAGCTGACTGTCTGCACAGCAGTAAGAGCATTTCTTTATTTGTCATTAATGCTAGTTTGTTTTTCTGGGGTTCACCTCATATAGGTTTGTATATGACCTGATTGTAACTGTACATACTAAAGTTATGGTCAACAATACATGTGTTTTTAAGTTTTGTATCTTTTTATATACGGTATATATAAACAATTTATTGCATCTAGCCTTATTGCTTGTTTATGTGTTTTGACTGTCACAGACTCATTTACTCAAGATGTCTCCTTTGACGCTCCAACGAGGTGACGTCCTCCAGGAGGGCCATGGAGCACAGATCTTACGTCTTTACTTCAGGTTTGGTTTTTATTTTGTACTTATTTTCATTTACAAACAACTTTACATTGTTTAACCTTGATCCCATCCCTGGTTTGTGCCATGTGCTTCACTGGGTGAGTCGGCCACCTTGTAGACCAGGCCATGTGGCTGCAGGTGTTCCAACCACGAGCACTTTGACTGAGTCAAGTCTGTGTACTGCTGCTTGGTTGGAACGAAGACCTGCAGCCACATGGCCTGGTCTACAAGATGGCCGACATGGCACAAACCAGGGATGGGATATGTAAAGTTGTTTGTACAAAATAAAAACCACAAACCTAAAGTAAAGACGTAAGCTCTGTGCTCTCCTGGAGGACATCATCTCGTTGAGTGTCAAATTGGACACATCTTGAGTAAAGAAGTCTGTGACGGTAGAACAAGCAATAAGGCAAGATGCAATAAATGGGGTGTGTGTATAGCAAGATGCAATAAATGGTAAAAGATTGAAAACTTTTTATTTTAGGTTTTTATTACTTATTTTCATTTATAAAGTTCATTTATAAACAACTTTATATTGTTTAACCTTGATCCCATCCCTGGTTTGTGCCATGTGCTTCACTGGGTAAGTCAGCCATCTTGTAGACCAGGCCATGTGGCTGCAGGTGTTTGTTCCAACCAAGCAGCAGTACACCAGACTTGACTCAGTCAAAAGTGCTCTTGGTTACAAACACCTGCAGCCACATGGCCTGGTCTACAAGATAGCCGACTTACCCAGTGAAGCACATGGCACAAACCAGGGATGGATTAAGGTTGACAAACATTTCCACACGATTAACATTGTTGAGTCTTCAATGTCTTCTTTGAACCAGGTGGTGAAGTTCTTCTGGACTCATGGTGGACAGCCGCTCCTGAAAGAAACATGGACAAGCAGTGTTAGACAGGACTACCTGCAACTCATGCTGAATGTGTC
Source organism: Trachurus japonicus (assembly GCF_045865225.1). NCBI lineage: Eukaryota > Metazoa > Chordata > Actinopteri > Carangiformes > Carangidae > Trachurus > Trachurus japonicus. Next base: position 8,370,729 of record NC_140908.1, on the reverse strand, counting down.
CTTTGTCTTTCAGACTGAACAAGATGGAGGTGTGTATTCAACAGTATGCCTTGAGTGTTTCTTACCAAGTAGAGGTGGCAGTAGAAGCACTAGCCAGTCAGCTCAGGGTTGAAAACCTGCAAAAGAGACAAAGATAGAGTGAAACAAACACTATCAAATGAAACCTTAGTAAAAGATGTAAGATGCCTGGTCTTTGAGCAAAGCCGCATTTCCTGACGCTTCCGCCTGCAACTCATGTTGAATGTGTCCTGTGTGACTATGTGCATGGGGAAGTAAGTAAAGATTTGTGTATGCTTTGAGTGTTTCTTACCAAGTAGAGGTGGCAGTAGTAGAAGCACAAAGTAGCCAGCTCAGGGTTGAAAACCTGCAAAAGAGACAAAGATGAGTGAAACAAACACTATCAAATGAATAAAAACCTTAAGTAAAAGATGTAAGATGCCTGGTCTTTGAGCAAAGTCGCATACCCTGATGCTTGTAGACCAGGCCATGTGGCTGCAGGTCTTTGTTCCAACCAAGCAGCAGTACACCAGACTTGGGGCGGTGCGTGGCGCAGTGGGTAGAGCGGCCGCCCCATGTAGAGGCTACAGTCCTCGCCGCAGGCGTCCCCGGTTCGAATCCCGCGTCGGGCAGACCTTTCCTGCGTGTCATTCCCCCTCTCTCTGCCTCCCCATTTCCTGTCTATCTCTACTGTCATCACTATCAAATAAAGGAAAAAAAAAAAAGCCAAAAAAGCAGTACACCAGACTTTACTCAGTCAAAAGGGCTCTTGGTTGAAAAACACATGCAGCCACATGGCCTGGTCTACAAGATGGCCGACTTACCCAGTGAAGCACATGGCACAAACCAGAGACAGATCTAGGCTGACAAGCATTTCCACACGATTAACATTGTTGAGTCTTCAATGTCTTCTTTGAACCAGGTGGTGAAGTTCTTCTGGACTCAAGGTAGACAGCAGCTTCTGAAAGAGAGAACATGGACAAGCAGTGTTAGACAGGACTACCTGCAGCTCATGGTGAATGTGTCTTTTGTCTTTCAGACTGAACAAGATGGAGGTAACTGTGACTATGTGTCTTGTGGAAGTACGTAAAGATTGCTGTGTGGTGGTGTCAGTCGTAGAAACACATGGTAGCCAGTCAGCTCAGGGTTGAAAAAGAGACAAAGATAAGAGTGAAACAAACACTATCAAATGAATAAAAACCTTAGTAAAAGATGTAAGATGCCTGGTCTTTGAGCAAAGTCGCATTCCCCTGCAACTCATGTTGAATGTGTCCTTTGTCTTTCAGACTGAACAAGATGGAGGTAACTGTGTGACTATGTGTCTTGTGGAAGTAAGTAAAGATTGCTGTGTGTATTCAACAGTATGCTTTGAGTGTTTCTTACCAAGTAAAGGTGGCAGTAGAGGCACATGGTAGCCAGTCAGCTCAGGGTTGAAAACCTGCAAAAGAGACAAAGATGAGTGAAACAAACACTATCAAATGAATAAAAACCTTAAGTGTAAGATGCCTGGTCTTTGAGCAAAGTCGCTTCCGCTGACGCTCCAGTGCAGAATGACTATTTGTAGGACACTGCTCCTCTGGTTGCTGCAGTTGATCGTCAGGACGGGAGTGCAGACACCTGTGCTCGGCCAATGGAGAAGCAGCTCCGCCTTCCTGGTGGACGTCATCGCTTCAGCTCAACATTCAATCTGTGTCACAGTACGAGTCAGTAACATGTCTGGTCTCAGATCCACCGCTGGTGTAGTGGATATCCTCCTGGCTTTGGACTCTGACATCGTGGGTTCGAGTCCTGGTGTTGGCTTCTTGGTCTTCTCCTTAAGTTTCTTTGTATGTGCTGCTTTGTATAAGTCAGTACAAGTTCCAACACGTCAGGTGTCAGATCCACTGCTGGTGTAGTGGATATCCTCCTGGCTTTGGAATCAAGAGATCGCTGGTTCAATCCCTGACGTTGGCTTCTTGGTTTCCTCCTTAAGTTTCTTTGTATGTGCTGCTTTGACGATGTCAAATACACTATAACCAATGTCTCTGTCACACCGATTAATGGTACAGTGGGTTGCGCGGCCGCTTGGGGCACAGCAGACCAGGGGTTCGATCCCCAGGGGGGACAGTGAGAGAAGAAGAAGGCCAGTTACAGAGATGCATGAGAAGTGAGTAAATACATGGGATTTTATTTACTTTATTACTTAAAAATACAATAATACTTAATAATAGTTCTTACTTTAGTTTTTTTTATTTACCTACACTATTTTTAGTTACTTATCATTACTTTTATTTTCTACTTTATTCCTTACTTTTAGTTCCTATTTTATGACCTATATACCCACATTCATTCACGCATTCATTCAGACGGACGAACAACACAACACAGAGACGAACGAGACGAACGACACATAAGTCGGGTTGGGACCAGTCGGGTCCGGTCGGGTCAGGGTCAGGGTCAGGGTCAGGTCAGTCGGTAACGCCCTTGTCCGGCCTTCTTGTGACCCACCGTCGTGGTGGGGGGGGAGGGGACTGCTCCCACTGGGGCTCGAACCCATGGCCTTCGCTACCCAAAGCGGTAACGCAACACACTCGACCACCGAGCCCGAGACAATCCACTGGTCATAGTGTATTTGTCATCGTCAGAGCAGCTACAAAGAAACTTAAAGAGAAAACCTCTCACTGTCTCCCCTGGGGATTGAACCCGTGATCTGCCGCACCCAAAGCGGCAGTGTAACCTACTCTACCATTAATTAGTGTGATACAGATATTGGTCATAGTGTATTTGACAGCGTCAAAGCAGCACATACAAAGAAACTTAAGGAGGAAGCCAAGAAGCCAACACCAGGGTTTGAACCAGCAATCTCTTGAGTTCATGGCCAGAGCAAGATCCACTACACCAGCGATGGATCTGAGATCAGATGTGTTGGAACTTGTACTGACTCATACGGCTGCACAACAACATACATAACAAAAGCTGAATAAGTGAATAATTATGACAGTCTCCTTCATTGACATGTTTGGTTGGTCTTTGTTGATGGGATTGTTTTGGAGCAGGATGATGATGATGATGATGATGATGAAAACTGTGCGTGGACGTGAACCAGCGACCACTGCGTTGACAGGCAGGGTGCATATCCATTGGACCACAAGTGGATGATGGGAAAAAAAAAAAAAAAACTGGGAGTGCTGATCGTGAGAGGATCCTGGTGTTCAGGGACCGACAGACCCCTCAACCTTTTCCAGCATCATGAGAACAAACTAGCTATAGAGTCAAACAGCATAGATCAGCATCATGCTAATCTATGCTGTTTGACTCTATAGCTACTGTTTGACTCCTTCTCCGGCAAGACATCTAGAGATCTAGAGATAGAGCCTATCTTAGTAACACAATGAAACAGAGGAAGAACACGTTTCAGAAAAGCACCTAGCTTATAAATAACTTTTGTTTTATCAGACTGTAATAACAAAATTAGTTTAAACATAGATGGGCGACGAGCATAGTATTTAGGGAGGTATTTTTCTCTTAGATATACAATACATGTGTTCTTGCATTCAAACAAAACATGGAACTCATCACCAATCTGGCCATCTTTGCATAGATCACATAACCTCCGACTTCTATCGAGTCCTTTATACCTTCCAATAACTTTTGGTATTCTTGTATTGTTTACTCTAAAGTGGCAGAAAGTCAACAATCCAGCATGTCTGCATGAACTCACTAACATACATCTCCACATAAAGTCTGGTCTGGTCCTCACCTCTCCTCTTTTCCCTGCAGCTCCATCCAGGTCCTGAAGACTCTGTCGGATCCGCTTGTCCTCACGGGGACTGTCTGTGTCACAAGAGACAGAGATGGTGAACATGGAGGCTGCTGCTGCATCTCTGTCTTCATTTACTCTCCTGCTTCTTTTCTACATTTATGTCAAATAAACCTCTGGAAACTTTACACTTGGCATCTAGTCAGTATATATGTCTATGAGCGGTGTGTATGTGTGTATGTGATACTAAAACTAACACTGAGCGTTTTCATGCGAGGAATATGATTTAATTTCTAGACTTTTAGATCAGTGTCCAATGAGAAATGATTGATTTGATTAAAAACATGTTGAAATGTCCTCAGAATGAACCAGACACTGTGTAGTCCACAGGTCTGAATATTCATTCATGTGTGTACATGTACAGGTACATACAGTATTCGATACAGGTATGTGTGATGACATAATGAAGCCTTAGTCTTGTTTGTCCCTAAGAGACACACAACAGTCCACCACAGAGCCCAGTTCACTGACAAAAGACAAGTGTAAAGTTTCCAGAGGTTTATTTGACATAAATGTAGAAAAGAAGCAGGAGAGTAAATGAAGACAGACAGAGACGCAGCAGCAGCCTCCATGTTCATCATCTCTGTCTCTTGTGACACAGACAGTCCCCGTGAGGACAAGCGGATCCGATGGAGTCTTCAGGACCTGGACGGAGCTGCAGGGAAAAGAGGAGAGGTGAGGACCAGACCAGACTTTGTGCTCTAACAGTATGTGGAGATGTATGTTAGTGTGTTGCAGACCGGCTGGATTGTTGACTTTGTGCTTTTTGGATATGTGACCACTCTGGTTGACCTACCTACCAGAACTGGATCATGTGTTTTTTTCCACATTGTAAGTGTTTGTCAACTTTATGTAAACTGGTTTTCTGTCATTTAAAACTAACCTGGTGTAATTCTATACTTTGACCAGCAGATGGCACCAAATCAGCAGCTGGAGCCAGGAGTGAGCCACCTCAATGTTTCTGGAGAAAACACAATGTAATGTAAGTATGATTTGTAGCTGAAGTGTTGCAGGTCAAACATTTCTAAATGTCAGGATGAGTGTGACTAAATGTTTTTGTGTATCTGTTGTCCCAGGTGGAGAGTCAGAGGTGTTTGTGAACATCACACTGAAGATGAAGCAGGAGGAGCTGACTGACTGTCTGCACAGCAGTAAGAGCATTTCTTTATTTGTGATTAATGCTAGTTTGTTTTTCTGGGGTTTGGGACCTCATTGATGTGTATCCATGTGTGTATTCAGTAGGTTTATATACGACCAGCTAATTGTAACTGTACACTATAATCGCTATGGTCAATAATCCTTGTGTATAGGTATACATGTTGTGTCTGTTTTACCTTCATGTAGGCTATGTAGCAGATGCTGATTCAGATTTTTTTTTGACTACCACAACTTGTGTCTGTTTTCCACAGGGAGTGGGGGGCAAAGGAATGGAAGCTGAGTTTGATTGGTGCGGCACCTGAAACGAGGAGGAGGAGGAGGGAGGTGGGGTGAGGGGAGAGTGGGGGGCAGTAAAGGAGTGGGTGTGGGGCGAGGAGGGAGTAGGGGGCAAAGGAACAACTTTGGTGCGGCACCTGAAACGATTAACCAACTATCAACTGTCGGTAATTTCCAGCTCCAGAGTGGTAGTTGGTATTTATATGGCACCCCCACTCCTCCCCCCCCCCCCCCCCCCCAACTTCCTCCTCCTCCTCCTCTGCCCCCCACACAGTCTAGTCTGGTCCTCATCTCTCCTTCCTTCAGGTCGTTTAAAACTAACCTGGTGTAATTCTAAGCTTTGAGCACCAGATGGCACCAAATCACCAGCTGGACCAGGAGTGACCCACCTCAATGTTTCTGGATAAAACACAATATTCACACAAAACTGATTTGTAGCTAAACTGTTATTTGGATGAGTGTGTGTATAAAGTGTGACTTAATATTTTTATTTATTTATTTTGTACTTGCAGCTATGCACTTACTCTGTGTATGTAGTTTTATGTATGGCAGCAGTGTTTACTAGTCACTGAAATCAGCTTTGTAATATGATTTAATATGGAAAATTTAGTTTCTAATTAAAACTACAGTGGTTTTAAAATTGAGTTTTAATTTGAAAAACAAAACAGAAAAAACACAGCATGAAAACATCACACGTTTAACACACTATTATTGATATTAAATGTCACCTTCACCGTTTCAATCAGGATCAGAATCAACGTGAAATCCAGTTCAGTCAGATTTAATACATATGAACGACCACAGAGACTCAAGTGGCCTAATATCTACAGCAGAGATGTCCATTTATCATATACGTTTCCATTATGCACTTTTAAAACAACGTTGGAGTAAGCCAGATGCTTTCCAAAACATGCTTCCTCATCCTTTGGAACAAACATCAAGCATTACCACTTGACTTCAATTGTATTGTTAAAGAGGGATGCTTTACTGAAACCAGTACTAATGCATATACAAGACAAAAAGCTTAATGAGCAGAAAAAACAAGCTGGATTTTAAATCTAGAAGCATCTCGACAGCTAGCAGCGTGTCACAGTAACGGCCAGACAAAAGTCCGGTAGACGGAAACACAGCTTTGTACACAAAATAAACACAAGGATACATGCAGAAACCAAAACAAATCAAAACATGCATAAGAGTTAGCTGAACATAGTTCAGAGTATTGGATGTGTCATAAGCACAATGCCATGTAGAGGCATTACTTTGGGCCCACGCTCGGGCGCCACGCTGACACACGGTGCCAGGAGGCCGGAGAGAAGGCGCTTCTTCAGTACACACAGAGGTTCTCTCTCATCAACAGCACGTGCTATTGTACAGGTTATTTTCTTATTTGTACAATGTGACACGTCGGACAGGAAAGAAACCAGTGGGCTATACGTAGCTGGCTTGTAATGAAACTGGATGGTGAGCTCACTGTGGAGACTTTTAATCCCTTGGCGGCCGTTTTGAACTCGCTTTCCACCGTTTGTGGGCTCTACCTGCTTATTGTTTAATTAGCCTAATTAATCAATCAATCAATCAATCAATCACACAGTCTGGTGTGAATAATACTGGGAAATGTTACACAGGGAAAAGTATTATCTTAATAAGTGCTCAGGTAGCCAAACAGAAACAGCTGGATCCATTCAAAACAGCCACCAAGGGATATGAGACCGACCCAAGATGAAGATAGATGTATAACATTTTACTTATTATACATGGTTGGGGTCTGTCCACGTCATAGATCAGAGATGATTAATGATCAGAAATCAGCTCCCTATTGTTTCTCGCATAAAGTTTAATAATCCACTTCCTGTCTTTATAAAGAGGCTAAAAGAAGTTTCAAGATGAACCGACCCCAACCTAAACCAACGCCTGGAAACAGATTCATTCCCTTTCGTCGACCAAAATATACTTCAGGCGTGATTTGTATTGGAGCTCCTGTAGAAAATAAGCCAGCTTCAAAAACCCAAAAGCAAAGACAAAGAAGTCGCGACACCTAAACATAGTAGGCCGACAACTCCTTCTGTTTTCCCTAACATATTTGAAGTCATTGTCTCAAAGCTATTTCCACAAGATTAAAAGTTGGAACAAGTGTTGTGCGTAAAAGCAATACATCGAGAGTGTTTTGATAAATACGGATCAACGAGTCCATGTACTGTATATAACATCAGCGACTTAGTTAATGATACAATTTGTATCAAACAAGGTTTTTCTCTGTCTAGCATGGATTCAGCTGGGATCTGCTACAGACAAAGGGAGACGCTGTTCACCAAAAGCACAGCACGGGGAATCTGTTAAATATATTTACAATACTGTACATACATACACGGTCTGTTTATATACCGATTTCCAGATGTTCTGTCTGTAGCAGAAACCAGAGTTGACCCAAAATAAAGGGCCAGAGAGTGAGAGAGAGAGAGTTAGAGAAAGATAGATAGAGATAGAGAGAGAGAGAGATGTCCCTTACTAAAACTAAGGTACACACGACAGGGTCACCCATCTCTACAGCTACAACTCTGACCAAAAATACCAACGCCATCTCAAATGAGACGACTATCTTTCAGACACTGAATTTTTTCTTCTTTTTTTCTCCAAACCAACATGACGAAAAACCCCACACGACACACACACACAGAGATTAATAGTATAACACACACACATGGTGGTCAAATAGGAGTCATGTGTACCAGACGGGATTCGCCACCTCACAGAAAAACTTCTCTGTGACCGGCTGAAACTCCCGTCCATCTAGAGCCACACACGTGTAAGAAAAATAGATTTTCAAACACTGCTTTGCTCAAATCTAAGAATAAACACAGTGCATGTGATGTGTGCACATCCTCTACTAGTGTGGACGTTAAAAACAATCCTTCATATCTGGTGAAATCAATTCATTAAGTTGGGATTGGGGTGTAAAATTTAAAAGAAAAAAGTGCCTTTACATTTTGATGCATCACAAGTATTGCATGTGAAGGACACACATAAGAAGATGCTGAATAAATACAAAAAAAAAGAGTAGATGTAGTCGCACACGTTTCTCTTCACACTTTTTGTCTGGTTGAGTTGAGTCGGTCGTCGCGGTGACGAGAGCTGGATCCGTGAAAACTCTTTGAAAAAAGGAAAAACGCCGCCATGCAAAGTGTTGCAACGGCAGGGTTTTGTTTGTGTTTCTGTTCTCCTGTTTTTACCCACAATGCACCAGCTCGGGCCTCAGTAGCCCGTCTGGGCCTTCTCTGCCAGGATGGCGGCGGCGAGCTGCTGGGGGTCCGTGACGTGGGGGCTCCTCGCCATCACCCGGCTCACCAGCTCCGAGGGGAAGATGTTGCACAGGTTGACGTAGACTTTCTCCCGCACGTCGCCGTAGTGGGGGGCGTGCACGGGGGAGTCCGAGTGCTGCTGCATATAGGAGGAGGGGGGGCCGGCGGCGTGGGCGAGGCGGCCGCAGTGAGGCGGGTAGGGCGGGAGGGGAGCGCTGGACGGGTGAGGCGGGTGAGAGGAGTGGGCCGAGGGCGGGTGGCTCAGGTAGTGCGTGGGGGACGGGTGGAGGGCGTAGCCGTCCTGCGTCCACGGGGGGGCGTGCCAGGACGACTGGCGTGTGTCCGGGAGGCTCTGATAGGCCGACGGCTCGTACCGGGACGACGGCGGCGGTGGCGGGCGACCGTAGTACGAGTCCCAGCCGGGCAGAGCTTTGGGGCGGTGGTGACGGTGCGACGCCGAGAGGTGCTCGTACAGGTGGGAGTCGGACACGCTCTCGGCTCGCGTCGGCGCCAGGCAGCGGCCCAGCGGCGAGCCGGGCGGGTGGGGGCTGGACTGTGGAAGGGAGTGGTAGTCGCCCGGGCAGCTGGAGCGAGCGGCGAGCGGCTGGTGCTGCAGGTGCGGCGGTAACGGGTAGAGGGGGCGCTTCGGGGGGGCGTCGGGCGGCGGCGGCGGCTGCTGCTGGTCGTGGGCGCAGCTCGGCCCGCGCGTCACGCTCATGTGGTAGCCGTGGCCGTGTGGGATGTTGGTGTAGTCGGCGGGATGGAGGCCGCCGCACAGGTCGTGGCTGGACGAGGCGGCGTGGTGCGCGTACATCCGGCCGTGGAAGTGGACGTTGTCCTCCAGTAAGGCGTCCGGCGGGGGGCAGCCGGGACACGGCCGCTCGCCGTACGAGTCGCAGCTGCTGCCGCAACTGGCGCTGCTCTCGCTGCCGCACTCGGAGCCGGCGGAGCCCAGCGAGCCCAGACGCAGGTCGGCGTCGTTGGGGAAGCGGCAGTCCGGGCTGCGCCGCGAGGCCAGGCTCAGGCCGGAGTAGGCGCGCGTCACCGAGTAGTAGCTCAGGTCGGGCGACTCGCAGTGGGGGTACAGGTCGTGGCCGGGCGCCGGGAGGAGGCCGTGAGGAGTGGGCGCTCTGGACTGTTGGTCCTGCGGGAGGCTGAGGCCGGACGGCGGGCCGCCGGGCGCCGCGGACATGGTGACGCCCACACCGCCGCCGCCGCTGCTGGTAGAACCGCTGCTGCTGCTCTTCTGGCTCTCCGCCCGCCCCTTGGCCAGCAGCTTCTCCTCGGCGTCGCTGTAGGACAGGGCTCGGATGCTGGGGTCCGACTGCCTCTTGGTGGCGCCCTTCTTGGCCTCGATGCTGCCGGCCGGCACGCTGTGGCTCTTCACCAGCCCGGCGTCGCCCTGGTTCTTCGTGGTCACGCAGGTCTTGGCGCTGGCTCGCAGCTCGTCGGCCACGGCGCGCTGCGGCTGGGCGCCTCGCTCCGGGTGGTAGTACTTACACTTGTGGCCATAAGTGCACTTCTTTCCTGTAACCAAGAGACAGAAGGTCTCAGTTTGATGGCATAATAAATATAATCAATTTTCCGATTTATATCGATCTTCATTTGATTCATAAGATCTTTTATCATATATTATTTTCTATTTCCTCTATTCGTCTCCTGCTATCGACTGTTAAAGCAGTTGCACTGTTAAACTTCTGGAGTGGGTCATGTTAAATAAATGTACATTATTGTAACTGCTTTTTGGTCAATTTTTAATGTAAAGATTATTATTTTTAATAATGCACCAGGTTAGAGAGTTCCATCTTTGTACAATTTGCAGCATTAGTTCTGTGAAAATCTCTTTCATAACCAAGCAAAACTGGTATTAAAACTGAAATATTTCTGAATGAATGAAGTTAATATATTGCCCACACAAACGTTTTCAGTAGGACTTTAAATTCCTTTAAATGATTTCAACACATTTTTTTTAGATGCGTTATACAGAATCAGAATCAGGGACAGGTCAATTACCAGTAGTTCTAGTCAAATAACCCAAACCAAGTATTGAGTGCATAATGGACATAGTTTTCAGAAGGCCAACATTTCCATGTTAAAAATGTTTTTTGTTATATTCAAAATTTTTTGAGATACAGAACTTGAGGTCTTCATTAAATGTAATCATTACAATTAAAAGAAATGAAATAAATAAAGACCTGAAATGTCATTCTGTGTGTAATGGATCTATATGATGTATTAGTTTCAGTTTTTGAATTGAATTACTGACATAAATAAACTTTTCTAATGTATTAAGATGCAGCTGTGGGTTCAGGTGAATTCTGTGCGTGTGTGTGTGTGTGTGTGTGTGTGTGTGTGTATGTATGTGTGTGGTCGCACCGTATGGACAAGGCTGTTTCTTCTGCTCGGGCATGACGGGTCTTTTCCTCAGGAAGTTGTCTAAGCTGGGGCCGTGGCGCCCGAGAGGGTCGTCTGGGGGCATGAATCTGAGACACAGAGAGGACGCATCACACAAGCAGTTAATAAAGCATAATGATGAAGAGCGCTTTAAACCTTCCTTATGTCACCACTCTCCCTCCTCCTCCTCCTCCTCCTCCTCCTCCTCTACTCACTTGTCGTTGACAAAGGAGTACATCAGCAGCCGCTCATCAATGAACTTCTTCCACTCGGGCTTCTCATTAGCCAGGTCCCGGTAGTTGTCGTTGGAGACGATGATGCCGTCTGACTCATACGCCAGCTTGACAATGAAGCGGTCGTCATAGCAAACCACGCGCCGGCCTTGGACTCGTCGTGAGGGAGTGAAGACGAGAATCTTCTCCTTCTCCAGGCGACGCAGGTTCTCTTGATCTGTGGACGAGGAGGTTTACGTTACGGTGAGGTCAGAAGAAACGTGTTACTGCCTCCACTTTGTGTGTGTTTGTGTGTGTGTGTCGCTCTAACCCGTTATAGGTGCATCGGGCCGGGATTGCTCCTTCCTCCAGGCGGGCACAAACACTGTGATGTCATGATGGCCGCGCTCGAGGAACCAATCCACAGCCAGCTGGATGCCCTGGCATGAAAACACCTCCTTGTTGCCATGACTGCAGGACACAGCAAAAAAAAGGCAGAAGGGAAACAGCAAATTAACACTTGAAATAAGAAAAATAAAACGTTTTTTTTGTGTGACTTAGGGCCTCATTCACCAATATCTTCTGAGGGATTTTCTTAGATTCTTTCTTAAGTCGTTCTTAAAGGGATAGTTCAACATTTTGGCAAATTGGCCCATTGCCATAATCCCTATAGTTTTAGCAGTAGGTTCGTTACCTTTAATTGTTGGTGCAAGCTGTTTTTAGAACGGCGGAGCAGAGCCGTGAGCTGCTCAGAGCTACACTACGGAGGCTAATGGGATTGACAAGTTGTGACCTGCAGATTCACCATGCTATGAGAAAATAATGTAACATTATGAGACGGAGTTGTTTTAGAGGTAAATTCATGCAAAATCGCTGATGCACGTTCCCGGCGGAGGTAGTTTTTCAGCAAGCAGTCTCTGCATTTGCCTTGAGAGCAGCTCGCGGCTCTGCTCCGCCGTTCTCAAAAAAGCTTGCACCTCCAATTAAAGGTCACGAACCTACTCCTAAAACTATAGGGATTATGGCAATGGGCCAATTTAGCAAAATGTTGAACTATCCCTTGGGGCTCAGTGTGATCTGTGGTGCTGTCCTCACCTCATGGCCACGTTGCTGCCGTCCACCACGATGGGCCGCAGGTTGTCCTGGTCGCACAGGGAGTCTGACGGACAGGGCGAGTCCGACCTCTGACCCTCCAGCGCGTCGGAGCAGCCGCAGGACGAGGAGGAGGACGAGGAGGACGAGGTGGAGGCCAGCGACGACCCGGCCGGCTGCTCGCTGTCCGCCGTCTTGGTGCCCAGCTTGACCAGCTCCCCCAGGATGTCGTTGATGAGGGTGTCGGGGCCGAGCTTGGACAGCACCAGCCGCACCGTCTCCTCGGAGTAGCCCAGCTTCAGGGCGAAGTCCAGCTTGGCTTGGTACTCCTTCCCCCCGGCCTCGGGTTTGGAGGGGCGGGGGTCCGATGGGGTCTTACATGGGGAGCTGGGCGGGGACCGGGCGTCGCGTTCGAGCTCTAATGAGAGTTCAGACGGGAGCCCCTCGGTGCCTAAGTCCACACACTGGGTCCGACAGAGCGGCTGGTGGGTGTTCTTACTGTGGGTGGACCCTCCCTCTCCTCCGTCAGAGCTGGACGACGGCGGCGGCGGCGATAACGGTGGCGGCGGTGGCTCTCGCTCTGCATCAGGTGCGGGGTTTTCCTCCTCCGCCGTGGCCGGTGGAGGAGGGGAGTCGGCGTTGCTGCGGTTACAGGAGCTTTCCCCCTGCTCCTCCATAGCAGGGGGCCCGTCTGCGCCGCCAGCCTGCCGGTCGGACCCCGCTACGTGGAGATACTCCAGATCCAGCCCCAGGTCGAGGATGTGGCCCGCTCCCGCCTCCACATGGTCTTTCTGACCCATGGAACTGTCACAGACATCCAGCACCGCGGGCCGACGGCTGCCCTCTCACAAAGCTGCACTCATGGGCGCCTGAGGATGAGGAGACAGGGACATAATGTTTAAGATAGATAGAAAGTTTAATAATCCTTCACAGAAAATGGTTATGGTAATGGTTATTATTCTGTAGCAGCATTCACATGTCATTCATTGCAACAATAAAAAAAAGAAACAGATCTATCTGAAGAATTGCAGACCTAAATACAAAATTAAGTGATAAAACACCCAATAAACTAATACACCTACAAGTAGAAATGCAAAAATACATAAATAAATATATCAGAGTTACAAGACTAAAACTAGTTCATTAAAACTAGCACATTATTAATTCAGTTGATTAACAACACACTTCAGTGATGTAGTGGGAGCTGTATTGTTGTTATATTGAGGGTCAGAACAATATTCTCTGTGGTGCGGACGGTTTTCAGGACAAGGATCCCTAAACCGATGAAGAAATGGAGCAGGGACCCCCTACTACATATTATAATAATAATAATAATGAATTTTATTTATAACGCACTTTACTACTACATTTAACAAGAACAACCTCAAATTGCTACAACAGCAACCGAAAAAGAAAAAAGTTAAAACAAGAGTTAAAAACAGTTATCAAAGTAACAAAGGTAAACAATTACAGATATAATGTATAAATATAAAAATATTAAACTGCTTAGCCTACAAAGCGTGGACAAACCACCGAGGCTAAAAACCTATTTATTTAGGATGGCTTTAGCATGATGACACTTTTATCTTATTTGATCATGCTGTATTGCTTTCACTGTATTTTATTGTTTTTATTTATTCTTCTTTTTATCTATTACCTGCTGTAAAGCACTTTGGTACACCGAAAGGATTGTTGTAAAGGGCTGTATGCATAAAGTACATTTACATTTACATTTATCAAACTATTCAGATAATACGCAGGTTCATATTTGCATGTTTTTATTTAAACATGTGCAGGTACAGTGAGTAGGGGGCCAACAGACCTTGTGCTCAGTGCTAGTATCAACAATATCTATCAATTGCCTGACAATCAAGCGTACAAGCTGTTCAAATTGTTGTTTTTATTTTAAACATAAATGTGGAAACGAAAAAAAAGAAAGAGTTCCTCCGCGGACCCCCTGTTGAAGACCTCGGGTGTAGACAATAAAAAACTATTTAAGAGATTTTTTAAAAAAGCACATGATGTGAAGACACTGTGAGGCGTTAGAAAAGTAACCGGTGGCCTGAAATACCAGAGAAACTATTTGCAAAGTGAGAATTTGCATTCAGCTCCTGTTGCAACAGGATAATTCAGAGTCAACACTGAGCGTCACTTTAGGGAAATCTGACTTCAGCCCCCCCCCACCACCACCACCACCACCACCACCACCCCAAACACTGTGAGCCATCTTGTTTACACTCACTGGCTCTAACGCTCTGTGTCTCGGGCAGTTGGGGCCTCCAGACTGAGCGACACAAAGAGGCGGTGGGTGGGGGCCGCTCACTCTAATTAATGGACTCCCGCGTGTTTTTTTCTTCCTGGTCTGGCCCCAGTGTGTTCATACGGGGGGCCACGCCACAGCACATCAATCTAACAGGGGAACAGAGGGTGGACCGTTTTCTTTTTTTTGTGTTTTTTTTTAAAAAGGCCGACCCCCCACCACCAGCAGCACCATCCTCATATTCTACCTGGTAATTAAGGTCCATATGCTTCTTCCCACTGGGGCGGCAGAGTCACTCATTAAAACTCAGAGGGGCTCTCAGCCAATCATCATGATGCGTTCAGGCACCGAAGCCGTGGGGATCTGGGAGGATAGGGCGGCTGCTAATCTGATCGGTTTAAACTGCACACAAATTACAGGAGGCGCTTTGAGAAGTTAATCTGAGTTCACGAAACCGATATGTTAATCTCTGCAAACAAAGTCGCACAGGCCAGGTGTACAGGAACAGCCATTGAACGTCACAGTTTCTATGTTATTTAAGGCGAGACACTGCAGGCAAAAACATGCACTGATCAATTTTGAGATTTTTCTTCCTTAACATGTATTCTTTCAGAAAAGTTGAAAGAAATGGGAGAAAATACACATTAAGCTTTTTATTTTACTTCAGTTTGTCTCTTTCATCAGTAGATTTCTCCTAAATTCACCAAAAGTTAACGTGCTGTGGTGTCTGACCCATGTCATGTCAGGTATCAGTGTAAAGCTCTCTCTCTCCTGAACAATGATGTAGGCTCCAGAAATTGCCATTTCCTCCGTGTCCGCAACCAATCGTAAAAGTATAATTTACATTAAAAATCTATGGAATTTTACAGTACAAGTCTTTAAAGGCCGTTTTCTCAAAATGAGTTTATCCTCAGACTCTTGAGCTAGAAATCTCCACTTCAGCAGCTCTTACAGACACCAAACCTTCCAGTTTTATTCCTGTCTATATCCTGAAGGTTTTTTACAGAGGGGTTTGTTGATATATCAGTCACAGCCTGATTTACACAACGTTTTATTCCTAAAAACATGGTGAAATTGGACTTTTTTTGGGCGACTGACAGTACTTTCTCATTTACAGAGTGATAAAAAGAGAAAAACTTCTGACACTAATGTGTAAACAAAATAAAACAAGAATTTTGAGTGGCTTTATCCATTTTTCAGATTTCAGTTCTGGAAATGTATGCAGATTAGCGCATATTTCATCAGATATTGTCTCATTTAGCCTACATATTTAAACATAAAATTTATCGTATTTAAAATGTTTACCCTATTCACCTGTAGTGTCCCTCCTTTAAAAAAAAAAAAAAGTAATAATAATACCAGTGAACTCATCAGCAAACAAGACAGACGTCGCCTGGAGCTTTTAAACTGGAGCATCATCATCATCATCATCAGGGCGAGACAGGCGATGGGAGAGAGGGGGAAGTGACTTAAAGCTGGCGGCTGGGAGGGGGGGGGGGGGGTGGAGGAGCGAGTGTGCATTTTATGAAAAAGGGGCTGCCTAGCAACATGGTCGAGCTACTGTTGCTAAGCTACAGCTGTTGAAAGCATTCTCCCTCCCAAATGCCAAGACAGAGGCTGCAGCGTTTCAGTCGGCGACACACACACACACACACACACACACACACACACACACACACACACACATACATATGTGCACATAAAAAAAAAGGTCTGGTGAGGGGCTTAAGTGTGCCTCCCTCCCTGGCAACCCCTCCCTCACCCCCTCTGCCATCCAAGACAACAATAGACCTGCAGTAGTGATTGGGAACCTGGCATCCACCACAGTGGGCGTTGATGGTGCCCATGCACACATGAACACACACACACACACACTGAACACACACACGGTGACTCATACTGCTGTGGAGAGAGAGAGAGAGGTAGAAGCAATCGGGAACATTTCATGCGCACTCTCTGTTGACGGTCTAAACGGACGCGTCCAAACTACTTCTGTCAGGCCTGACATCATCCAGTCTGAAGCACACACACACACACACACACACACAATGCACATCGGCGCCACGGACGCACCACAATACAAAACACACTCAGATCCACCCACGGCGACGACGGCCTCCAAGCTTTCAGAAAAGAAAAAAAAAACCTTCAATTGCACAAACTGGTCGTCACAGAAATGACTTTCTCAGACATCAGGTGGATCTGTGCATCAGAGATGTTGGTGATGAAGTTAATAAAACCAGGCTGGAGCTTGCAACTTATTTACTACTATATATACACAACATATCAACTTATGCAGAATAATGAAGTGGTGATGAGTTCCTCAGATCCCCATGCCTACGGCTGCAATTAATGATGTTTAATAATCAGTTATTCTGCTGATTAGTTTCTATTAGTAGCCATGACATCTACACTGGTAGATTTGGATATAAACTATTAGAATAGAAGTAAAAATGAGCAAAAAGATACTGGTTTTTCACATTTAATTAAAGCAACTGTGCCCCAGTAACATTAACCTTCTTTTATTTTGGTGCAATCTTTACAAATCTGATCCCAATCCTGTTAGAGCCTGTTAAATAAAAGTCTGCGAGTGTGGTCTCTCTGGGTTCCACTCAGTCCGTTGGTGCATTGTGGGAATCAGGCCTCAGTCTTTAACCTAACGGACCAACAACTAAACAGCAGAGCCACCTCATCACATCACACCATCTCCAGACCTGCAGGCTGAGTGGGTGCATCTTTTAAAACATCAGCCGGTCAGCTCCCACACACACACACACACACACAGTAGCAGCGCTGCTCGGCTTTGATGGAGCCAGTAATGAATATGTAACACAGTCGCTCCTTACAGCGCTTTGTATGTGGGAGCTTTGTGTAAGTGTGTGCGATGGGGGGAGGTAGGAAGAGGGGGAGGTATAGTCTGAGAGGGGGCACAGGGAGGACAAGGGGGGGGGGGGGTCTGCATGACCGACACTGTGCAAAACTTATTGTAAGAAAAAAAAAAAAAAAAAGTGTGTAGTGTACATCTAGATGGCGCGCTAGGCTTTCCCCGCCAGCAACAGGGCAACAGATGTCTGCTGAGCGGTGCTTGCAACTGGTGTCTCCCCCCTCACACACACACACACACACACACACACACACACTGCACCTCACTCTTGTTTCCAAACATCCAATAAAACGACAAGAAAGAAACAGCAGGATGGACACACACACATACACACACACACACAGGGTCAGATATACACTGTGAAAGCTGCACTCTATCACACATACTTTCCAAGGCTGACCCAGATAAAATGAAGCTTTTTCTCACCCCCACCCCCCCAAAAAAAAATCCCCAACCACGCACACACATATGTACCCCCCCTCATGTTTCATATCAACACACATCACACTGTTTTCAAATTTAAACAACTGCAGTGGCGGTGAAACAGCTGCAGACTTCAGCAGAAGTTGAAGCAGGTGCAGCAGCACAGTCAGAGCTGGAAACTGTTATGAGTCTGTGTCAAAGCTGCACTATTCAGCTTCTCATGCAAAAGCAGCGGTTAAAGTCGGTTTGTCACTTACTGACACAAACTGATCTGGAGGCAGAGAAATTGGGGCTTTATTTTGAAAAGCTTCATTTAAATTCAGGCAAATCTTGACATTTAGAGTGCATCGGTGATTTGTGAATGATGCTGCAGGAAGCCAGTCAGTCAGTCAGTCAGTCAGTCAGGTAACACTGCTGCAGCATCAGTGAGACAAAGCAACTACAAATCACAGTTGCCACAAATTGACATTTAGAATATAAAAGTTACAGCTAAAAAGTCAAATTTCAGAATAAAAGTCAGGTTATAAGCGTCACACTTACCAGGATTAAAGAGAAAGTGCATTAGGTCATGTTCGCGTGTTTAAATCCTTCATAAACCAGACAGGGAGAAACACTGGAGGTGACACAGAGGAAAGAACAAGTGCCAAAGTTTCCTCAGCAGCTACATCCAAACCCGATGTTAGTTTAGAGCTGCAGGTGAAGCACAGACACAGACACAAACGCCTCCTCCTCTGTCCCCCCGTCTCAGAGTGTCCTCCAACCAGGACTGTGCTCCGTCCCTCCGTCAGGTCCTACCGAGGCAGGCAACTTGGACAATGAGTGGCAGAACAGATGGAGCAACAATGTCTGCCATTCCCTCGCTCAGAGTGGCTGCATCCTCCACCAATCACAGCACAGCAGCGGCCCTTACAATGAGACGCAGAGACAGGGAGGAGGAGGAGGAGGAGGAGGAGGAGGAGTGGCTGTGGGCAAATGCCTGCAACACCCAGTTTCCCCAAGGCACGCGTACTCAATGTGCACACACACACACACACACACACTACCCGGTCTGAAAGGGCTTCCCCTGTGTGGCCGATGAATCAACGAGGGGTGGGCGGCCGAACAATGGAGCCACACAATGGGAGGCTGGAGAGGGCAGCTGCAGTGTGAGGGCTGCTGCTATTACGGCCCAGGGCAGCAATGGAGAACACCTGGCTGCAGAGCGCCACAGTCACTCTCCTCCCTTTGTCTTGGCCTCGGGGGGTGGGGGGGGGGGGTTGGGGGTAGTAGTGGTGGAAGTGGAAGGGGAGGGAGGGAGGGGCTCAAACTGAAAGAAAAGAGCGAAGCTGACTGAAAGACTAGTGTGGCCTTTAAGAGAGTGCATGAGTAAAGAGGAGAGTGTGGCTGGGCTGAAAGGGGAAAAGGGCCAGTGAGTGTGTGTGTGTGTGTGTGTGTGTGTGTGTGTGTGTGTGTGGGGAGGGGGTGTGAGGGACATCAAAAAGTTTTATGTCCAGATGAGTATGAGGAGGGGACCTGTGCCTCATTGTTGCGGCACACTTAGGGCAGATGACTCGGAAACACAAATCTTTCCCTCTCTGTCTTTAATGTGACTGCGCACAGATGTAGGGATGGTAAATGTAACTAAATAAAACCTAGAAATAAAAGTCAAACTACTTATATATTAGTGTTTGTTTTTTGTTTTTTTTTGCAGTGCTGTCACTGTGACATAAATGCATATTAAAGATTACACTGTTACACATAATACAAAGCCACTACAGAGCACAGAGACAATGGAGAAGGGGATTAAAAGGATACTTCAGCCAAAATCTATAATTCACCAATTTTCTACTCACCGCCATGCCAAGGAAGGGTTCGGAGAACTTTCAGAGCTACTACTACAACAAGGATAAAAACAGAGATCAAATAAATTTTTTCCAAACAACTTTTTCATGTGGCGGCTTCAGGACACTTGGGTCAGTACAGACGAGCAGTATGGAGGTATCTGGATGTTTCTAAGTGTGTTTTTTTTGGACGATTCAAAAGTGAGCTCTATCCGCCGCCATTATATGTAAATCTGTTGCCAGTCGGACCCCCGCTGGAACTACAAAAGCATTTTGATAACTCAGAAAGTTCTCCCAACCCTTCCTTGGCATGACGGTGAGGTGAGTAGAAAATTGATGAATTATCGATTTTGGGTGAAGTATCCCTTTAAATTTTGCATTAGTGCAACACAACTATATGCTAAACCAGACTATAGGAGAAACAGAGCAAATATAGCTATTGAATAAAGAAGCCAATAATAATATTTGACTAGATATTAGAGCTTTTCACATGTCTCAAAGACAGCAATAATAAATGACACTGGAGACGAGCCAAGTCACACAATGACTCCCTGTAGCTGTTCTCACTCCAACAGTTCATCCAGGGTTTACAGCTCCAATATAGTCAAATTAAAGCAGGTTGTACAACACAAACCCTCCAAGAGAGCTTCTGCATCTAAATGTAGCAGGCGGTGAAGGCATCTCACTGTGCTGTCTGGTTAGTCCCATCGGCTCCACTAATGTGGGTGTTCACATGGCATCAAACTCAGCCAGAAAGTGAAACTCTCATTGTCACAGTTGACCTTTCTCTCCCACACACACACACACACACACGCCAAGAGGTCTTCAGCGCTGCATGAAGCCATCTGAGGTGATCTAAGCTCCTGATGCATCGGTCCAAATCCCAAAGACGCTTGGCTTCCCGTCTCACACACACACACACACACACACAGATACACACACAAAGAGGAGCAAGAAAATCCTCTTTAGCGAGACGCTGGCAGAGGGAGCGTCTGGCGTTTTTACTTAACAGCCTCACAGAAAATGAGTCATCGCCGTTACAGCTGCTGATTAATGTTCTGTCAATCAACTAATAATCAATTAAAGCTGATATCATTTCAGCAAAATAGAAGCACATGTAACACATTTATGATGCTGGTGTTTCTCCATTAATACTGAAAAAACATTCAACTTACTATCATATAGGAAAAAAGCAACAGAAATGTATTGAAAAAGATAAATTGATTAAAGCAGAAGTAAGCGATCCGGTCGTTTTGGCTAACTTCCTGTCAGCTGATGGAGTTAGCAGTCCCCGCCCTCGTCCCTACGTCACCACATTCACGCGCATCCCTTGGCTGCACACACAGAGAGGACCGCCCCTTTATGCCGTTCTCTCTCCTCATTGGATAAAGGTTGTAGGATACAAGGAAAGTTTTCTCCTCGGCTTACAGCAGAGCAGAGTGACTGACAGACCCGTGTTTCAGACCAAACACTCTATATAAGTGATTGTTGTCGGAAGATATAACTATTTAAGACTTATATTAACACAAACATTCCGCTTACTTCTGCTTTAATAGTTTGCAGATTCAAGAGTGTTTACTTCTGCTTTAATTATCCACAGAAGATGAACTGACAAAATTTGGAGCTAATTTCTTTAGAGAAAAGGGAAAATTTGGACCTTTTCTAATATTTGATAGACTCAACAATGAGTCTGTGGTTAAAAAACATTTCATTACTACACAATACAACACTCCTACACTGCCAAATTGTAAATAGTAACAGTGTGATCCCATTACCCTGTTTTAAATAACACCGGAGGGCAACATGTCTGCCAACAGAAATACTTGTTTAGGGCAAGACAAAGCTGAATATCGAGGACAATCTTTGGTGACAGCAGGAAGTCAGGTCAGTCTGTGGTGTCAGTGCAACTCTTTCCACTCGCCAAGTAAAATAAAGTTCAGTTTCAGCCCCGCGGCTTAACAGGAAAACAACTGCCTGACAAAATAAGAGCGCGTCCTGAGTCGGATAAACATGATGAAGGGAGACACAGCAGCTGACCACCAGCACTGTATCCACACACACACACTCACAGAGACACAGGAGCGCTCTGGAGACCATCTGTCGCAACAAACAGGTGTGTGTGAGTGTGTGTGTTGCTCCCAGCAACTGCAAAAACAACAGGATGATCATTTTTCCCCTTTGGAGGCTGATAACACTAAACACATACAGGACTGTCAGTGTATTTGATGGCGTTTTAACTCGAACTAAGGCTTAGAAAATGATCAGAAAGCAAAAAATGTTACAAGCATCCAGCAGAAGTCATTTAGAGAAACTTGTGCAAAGATTTTAAGAGTTTATGATCATTTAAAAACAGCAAATCCTCATCACTCCAGGAGGTTGAAAACGCATCCTAACAACTGTCCCGGGTCAACAGAAGGAGACCCTGTGACCTCTGACCCTGCCCCTGCTGACAGTCGCGCTCCCCACCCTCAGAGTGCACTGTGTTCATGCACATGTCAAAATCAATACTCAACAACATGAAAAGTGAACAGATGATGCCTGTGTGGAGAGTCTGATCTTTACAAAGCACACTGAATCTTATAAATGATGAACCTGAACAGCATGCATATGAACTATTTAAATATTAAAGCAGTTTAAAATATGTTTTAAAAACTAAGTGTAGAGTCAGGGGGAACTGATGCCTGGCGATGGGATGGTGACAGTCTGCTGCTATAAGGCTTGTGCACCCACCAGGAAAAAAAAACAACATCCAAAAAGCCTGAGCAGCTCCAGCTCTGAGCCTCATGGAGCCACTGCTAAGCTGCGTGCAGCAGAGACACAGCTGTCAGGACAGGAGGGGGACAGAGACACAGACACAGTTGACAGGTGGAAAAAGACACTGAGTCTTCAGTATCCCCATGTATACCCCCATAAATCCAATAGAAAGCCGACAACCAGTGGGAGCTTGTTTTGCTCAGGCCTCCCTCCCTCCCTCCACAGCAACAAAACAGCCATTTAAATGTCTCTAAAACTGCAGTCCCACTTAATAAATCATTACAACAACACAGCAGCATCCCTCTGCAGCCTGTTGACGCTTCAATATGCAACACAACTATACCACAGATGTTGGAGCTATAAGGGGAGCGCGCAGGGGCGTGCATGGGCACTGCAAACCAACACCGTCACGACCTCCCTGCAGCCCCCCCTCCTCCCTCCACCCTCCTCCCCCCCAACACCAACCTGCAGCTCCTCCGACAAACAGGTCCGCTTACCGCCGGGTCAACTCACCTGTTCAGGGCCGCCGCCGCCGCAGCTCGGAGACGACACACGCACACACGCGCACATACATTCACGCACACGGAAAGAAAAAGCACCGAGCAAACGTTCCCATCACATACTGACTGGCGACGCAAAAACATCCGGCTGGATTGCAGCGTGACCCAGCCGAGCTGCGTCAAGCGACACCAAGTAACGGCGCGACTTCCGCTCTGTTGGCTTTTCAAAATAAAAGCAATAAGCGCTTTCAAGCAGAGAACGGAGCTCTTTCTACATTAAAAACGTACGTGTTGCCATGCGACACGACGCATTTTAGTTTTTCTACACAATTTATGTTTGTTTGCGATGTTTTATAAACAATATTAGTTTTTTAAATCATACCTTCAACGTAAACCGGAAACTACGACGTGTTGCATTGACGCGAGCTTCGCGGAAATGCCAACCCATTGGAGGCGACATGAAGTGGGATGGGCCGTGAGGGGTACAACGGGGCCACCTTGTGGTGAAAATATGTAACAGCAGGTGGCCTTTTTTATTTTTCAAATTAATTAACTTTTTTTTATTCTGTGTTTAACCGAGGATTTAATGGGAACTTTAATGCAATTTATTTGAGTTATTTACATGTCATCCTATTGTATACTACATCTAGGCCAGTGTTTCTCAACCTTGGGGTCGGGGCCCCATGTGGGGTCACCTGGAATTCAAATGGGGTCCCCTGAAATGTCCAGTAGCTAATTGATTAAAAAAAAAAAAAAGACTGATAAAAAATATTGTTTTAACTTATTTTTATTTTTTTTAATGATGATTAAACCACACACAATCTTAAACAACTGTTTTCTATACTTTAACTTTCTCAAATATAAAGTGAGCATTTTGATTGATGGCCACGATCACATGGGGTCGCCAGAAATTTGTGATCTCAAAATGGGGTCACGAGCCAAAAAAGGTTGAGAACCACTGAGCTGTAGTTTGCTCTTCTTTTACAGATTGTGCAGCTCTTTTGGGAGACCTGAACAAAATGGCAATGTTGTGTAATCAATGCATAAAAACCTAATTTACATAATTAAAGAATTGAAATGCATGTTGCAGGAAAACAAAATCTTCAGGGAACGACAGTTTGCTTCATTCTGAAAAAAAATCATCTACTTACTACTGTTACAGTTTAATTATGATTAATGGGTGGGTTGTATATCAGGTTCTTTTGTAGCTGCTTCACTTGGCAAAGTTGCAAAGAGTGTTGCTTCCAAAACCTTTACAAAGAATGACACCACACTGTAAATTACTTCTGATTTTATTCAATGGAAAAAAAAGACCTTCAGGAAAATACAGTAATTCCCATAGTACACACAGAGAGGACATAAATTAGAGAGGCATGGCAGAGAGACGTTTGAGGGGGAAACATGTCACCTGGCAGGCAGAAAACATTTTGATCCACGCTGCCACAGCCAGGGGCGCACTGCACGATGCAGGATGTAGAGGAATCAGTGAAATCACACTCTGGACTTGCGTAAATTCGTGATGTGAGCAAACGTTGATTATTCCTGTACACAAACGTCTAAATGATAGTACAAAAAGGGAATAATACAAAATACAAAACAGGGAAAAACTGCCCTCAAAATAAACCATAAATATTCATATCGATGCACATTGGTTTAACAAAACAATTGCTTCTGTAAACATTTTCAACATAAGGTGTGCATTACAATTTAAAAACCACTGCAGTTGCATACTTATCTGAAGGGTTACATAATAAAAATTGCAGAAACAAGACTAAAAACTAAGTCCAAGTTAAAAATATGCTGCTTAGTTCACACTGTCTGAAGTGGTTTTGTAACACTGCTATTAGAACGTGTTGTGATTGTTTTGTTTTTCCCCTTCCCAGCTTTTCACAGGTGATCAGACAGTGAAAGCACCTTGTTCCCGTGTTCTGCAGCTCCACAGTGAAGGCAGCATCCTTACTGAGAGCAGGGAGCAGAGAGATTACATGTAGGGGGAGCAGATGTGTGTCCTGTTGTCAAGTTTTTTTTGTTTTGTTTTTTTGTTCTCATTCATACAAACGCACAGCCACAGGATGGATCTGACAGTTTTACAGTGAAACGAGACCGCCCTAACCTTAAGTGACAAACACGTCTTGCCTTGTCGTACGGGTTTCAGAGGAATAAAATAGAACGAGGAAGCAAAATACAATTCTAGGATGGAGTAACGGTCCAGTTAAAGTGGCGAATCTGTCTCTTCAAGCCAGACTGGACTGTGTAAACTAATTTGTCTGAAGTCCAAAATGTCAAAAAAGAAAAGAGGTCCAATATTGAATCACATGGCTGGTTCAGACTAAAGTGAGAGCAGTACACAAAATCCACACGTCTTTGCTCTTCAGAGGATTTTGAGCAGTTTTATTTCTAAATCAGCTTGAAACCTTTATAACGCCACACTAAGCTACAGTCTCCTCTCTAATGCAGAGCTGCATGATGACGTGAGTGTGATGTTCAGAGCTTCTTCTCAACCCACGCGAGTGACATCATCATCTACGCTGCCTTTCCTTCCCTTCCCTTACTGTCAACTTCTGCCCGCTGGCCTCCATGCTACGTTAATGGCCACCTGCTAATTCTGCTTGTCTAATTCACAGTTTATCCTAGCCCTACTTATGACTGAACTTAAAGGAAAAATCCACCTGATTGAAAAAAAACAAAAAAAAACAAGCTATTGTAATAAGGAACCTCACATTTCCGGGTATTTTTATTGTTTGGTGGTCGACCAGAGAAAAAAACATATCACAGACTGGAGAGAAACAGGGTGGATTCTTCCTTTAAGATTCATCTACAGGTGTGTCCTGTGTTTTTATGCTTTATTTATGTGCAGCAAGTCACATACAAAATATACAGTGTATTAAAAACCGGGGATAATTATTATTTTTTTGTTAATAACACCAAAGCAACATGCTGTCATAAACAGGGCTACTTCTGTCTTGACATAACCTACAGTACGTGAGGCAATGTGGTAAAAAGTTGAGAAAGTGTCTGTTAAACCCGGGAAAGGTTGATGTCAGTGTTAGTTATGTACAAGCTGAGATCCAGTACCCTGTTTTTTTTTTTTAATGGATATATCCAGAAGGTCCCTTGGAAAAAAAACAACAAATCTTCACTTTAAAGGAGGAGAAGGCAAAAAAGTGAAGATGGAAGCAGATTTACAAGTCAAGCATCATTTGTGGGAGTAAAACCGTGACTGTGAACTAGTGTTTGACGACATGCTTGACGTGGAAATCTATCACGGAGGAGGAGTTAAATTTTGACCCAAACAGGACCTGGACTAAACGGCGCCACGAGCGGCTAAAGTCAGAATAATGTGGCGCGTACAGTATTCGCCACATTTAGCCTCGTATCGTCCCTTCAGACAAACACGCTTTGTCAGTCATTCACATGCTCAGTGTTTTGTTTTTTTTCCTCTATTCACACACACACGCACACACACATACATGATGCAAAGATTTACTATGACACATTAAAGATTTACCATCGACAGGCAACAGATCCCACGTTCCCGCAGAGGAGGAGGAGGACGAGTGGAGTTCAGCACAAAGGTCGGGGTGAGAGGAACCTGGGCGGCGGGGTGAGGGTGTGGGTTTGCTGTTTTATTATAGTTAGTACACTCAGTGGACTCAACCCCCCCTGCCCCCTCCCCCCGCCCTCAAAAACACTCACCCCACACCCCTCGTTACGTTTCATGATTACAGTCCAATCCGTGGTTTTTTTTTTTGGCGAGCGAGACGCAGAGAAGCTTCTCCGGCTCCGGCTCCAGGCTTCTCTTGTTCGTCGCCGTTGGTTCGCGGTCACAATCGTCATCTGTTGGTCGTCGTGTTCGGCTCGGCTGGTTGGTCGACGTGGAAAGCGGGGGCGTCCACTACCAGCTCATGAGGGAGGTGCGTCCCAGGGTCATGAAGTAGACCTGGCTGGCACCGCCCTGACGCACCGAGGCGAAGAAGACCTGAGGACGAAAGATAAGAAACATAAGAGCTGCAGATTTGATGACGATAAAAGAGAGAGAAAGAGGACAGAAAGAGAGAAAAAAAAGAGTCTGCTCACTTTGTCGTTCCTCTCACAAAGGAACTTGAGTCTCTGGGCTCTCTTGTGCATGAAGACGCCGTCCAGGTGTCCCGTCTCCACAGAGCGGATCTCTATGGCCTTCTCTCCCCAGCCCATGATCTGGTTTGACCTAATGTAGGCTGCACAAGCACAGAGGGAGTTTTAGGGAAGTGTCACAGTTTCCCCAGCCTGAACTCAGACTTCCTCTCTTGTTTTTTGTTTTTTTTATGACTTCCTCTCTTGTTTTTTGTTTTTTTATTAAATCCCCTGTCACGCAGGACGACTCACCCACTGAAGTTGGCATTTCTCCCCACTGCAGCACCACGTCTTTGGTGATGCGTCCGTAGGTGTTGACGTAGACGCCCTCGTCCTCGTAACACACCAGCAGCTCGATCCCGTCAGTGTTGGGTAAGATGATGATGGCGTGGCACTGAATGCTGGTCTGGATCTAACAGAGGGAGGGAGGGGTGAGAAGTGTTAGCAGAGGAGAATAAAGCGTTCAAAAGACGAGATGCGACCAAACTCTCAGCCGAGCACGTACATGTGTGGGCAGGTAGATGTCGTAGACGGCGCCGGAGTCCACATCCACAGCATGGAAGCCTGAGCAGGAGCCGTAGATGACCTTTAACCTCTGACCCTCCTCTACAGTCAGGTCCACCAGCAGAGGCTTGTGCACCAGGTCACCAAAAGACTAAATCGAGCAAAAAAGAAGAAGAGAGTCCGTTAAAAGTCTCAGCGAAATCTTTGTATTGAAGTCAGTGGGGTTCAAGAAAGGACTTGGCCGCACTCAGAGGCTCACAGTTTCAATTCTGTAAGTCTCTCTGCTTTTTTAAACACATTTTGAGAGAGAGGACACGTTTGTCTACGACTGTGGAAAAAATCACATGTGTGGACTTTAATTTGTGGCCAGGAGCAGCGTGGAAATAGAAAAGTTTCAGACAATTTCAGACAACTTCTCCCACTCTGGCCGATGATGTCACCCACTCTGGCGCGAACATTCCGCGCAATACACACCCATTATAATCTCAGCATTAGTGATCATGATCATTGAACAGTGATTGATCAAAAACTATAATACCTATAGAAATGTGAATTAATACATCAATAGGCAAGACTTGTGTCTGCATTTTAAAGTTTAAATAGCGTCTCTAAGTGAAAGTATGACGGAGCAGTTGATGTCCAATTATTTGTTTGTTTTTCGACCTCCTCCCATTCATTCTCTATGGGAAAATCTTCCCAGTTTTTCATGACTCATGTCCGTGGTGCTGATAAACCCAGATCCTCCTGTGAGCACACTCACCTTAAAGGCCATGAACTTGTGGTAGGGTTTGGGAGCCCAGGCGTAAACCTCCACAGCGTTCTTCAAGGCCAGCACCAAGAACTTGATCCTCTCATACTTCACTGGAATGAAAAGGAGATGTCAGTCAGTTGTGAAGGTTGGATTCACCTAATTCTTGTGTGTATCATTCAGTCCTGGGTTAGGAGACTCTGGGCCTGGACGTACCGACTTTGTAGTGGACGCAGCCCTCCAGGTCGCCCACGTTGACCCACCCCTGCTTCTTCTCCACCTCAGGGTCGTTGTGCAAAATCTTGTTTCTGAGCCACGACAGGTAATAAACTCGCAGCTTGTTCTTTTTACCTGCAAGGGGCCGAGGAGGTTGAGCAGTGAGAGAACAGATAAACATGCATTTATATATATTTTTTAAATACACATGGCTGCATGTGAGCTGTACCTGATATGGTGACCAGGACGTTGAGTCCCTCCAGGACGTCCATCTGCTGGATGCGTCTCCGGTTGATGAGGGGGTAGACTTTCCCCTGACCGCTTCTGTCCAGCAGCATCAGGCCGCTCTCCGTCCCCACCAGCAGGTTCACGCCTGGAACAAACACGGATGTGCACGGCAAACTTGAGTACGTAACAACGTGGTCGTCTGCGCTGCAACGCCGCGTTGACTTCTGAACGTGAACCTACCCCAGAGCGCAGCGCACAGGATCTCAGAGTTGAACCTCTTCTTGTACTTGCGGATCTCTGGCGTGTCGCTGGGCGGACGCGTGTTGACTGGGTTGACGTTGACCACCGAGCCTTTACGGGACGGGTCGACCCTCAGCGGGTCCACCAGCCGTCCGTCCTGCCCAAAGGCAGCTGTGGAGAAGCAGCAGAGACGCCAAACCATGTAATTAAATGACTAATGAACAGACTCATCACTTCAGCTCGAGAGTTTCAACATTATTTCTTTATCAATGATGGAAAAAATGTGTGTGTGTGTGTGTGTGTGTGTGGGGTTATTGCTCTTAAATACTCCCCAGAGAAAAAAAGTAAGTCATGTTTCTGTCATCAGGAAACAGAGGAGCGTTCAGTTTTTAATTACCCATGTTGTTGAGGGAGCTGCCGCTGGATGGAGAGATCTGGAGAAGGCGCGGGTCGATGAAGGGAGTGAAGGACGAGGAGGACTTGTGTTTGGACATGGAGTTGCTCTCCGACTGGGACTGACAGAGATTAAAGACATTTAAAACACAAACAGATTTCCAGATACCTCTCAATGACAAAACAGACACGAAGCATAGTATTTATTAGGCTTTTGGTCCAATCCATGTCATTTATAAATCTGACTATGATTGTTCTGCATTAGCAACAGACTGCTCAGGCTGGAGCATGTGAATTACAGCTCTGCCTCTGGGGCTCATAAATCTGTTCAATCAAAGTGGGTTTTTTTTTATGATGCAAACAAATGGGAATAAAAAAAAGTTGGCGGTGAAATTCAGGTTTGTAACAAATCAAACATGCTGTTATTGTTAGTTCCCATGAAGCGCGCAGGGACATACATGTTACAGATGAAAACACAACAACATGTGAGACAAGAAGAAATGTGTTTAGGGAAATAGGAAGTAATCCAAACATGAGCTGCTGCTGGTAGTGTGTGTTAAGAGGGAAAAAGCTGCTGCTAATAAAGCACAGAGAAGAGAAGTCCACCACCCAAGATGCCTGTTGTTTATTATTAATCAATAAAATATATATTTATGTATATTATATATATTTCTTTGTGTAAGTGGGTCATATGGTTGTTTTGGACGTCACACCAGGCAGCCGTCACCCGACACTGCTACAGCTACGTCATGACGTCCTGTTAAGAAATGGTCATTCATCGTTCACCCTGAGAAGCCCCCGGGGTTTAGTTTCCTCCACGCCCCGACCGTGTCCGACCACCAGGAGGCGCCAGTGTTAGCGGCAACGCAGTGCAGTGCAGTGAGCGGAAAGGAGGTTGAAGACTCAAACCAGAGAGGTGTCAGCCAAGCCAGAGGGGGGCAGAGGAGAGCCAGAGTGAAGCCAGCAGGACACACAGGGTGATGGGGGAGGGAGGGAGGGAGGGCAGGAGAGGGTGCAGAGAGGCTCAGACCAACAATCAAGGGCTGGACGGTGGGTAAGTACAGATTAGAGGGGGAAAAAAAGCATTTGCAAATAATTTATTTTTCCTAGCGCCATGTCCAAAAGGATGACAACAAATCCTGGACCGGCTGGATGAAAATAAACATTTGCAACCGTGCACCTGCAACCGTCCAGGCTTGGTTATTTGTCCCCGAGATGGTGGGGGTGACATACCTCTATGGCAGTGAGCTCGTCCAGGGGGATCAGTGGGGACATGGCAGGACTGGCATGGCTAGATGATGAGGGGAAGGAGGAGGTGGAGGAGGAGGAGGGGATGGTTGTGGAGGAGGAAGGGGAGTGATGGCTCTGCTGGATAAGGTCTGGTAGGTGGTGGATTCGGCCGGCAAAGCCGTTTTTCTCTGGCAGGCCGTGGCCCCCGGGGGGTTGGGGCTGGCCGTGGCCGTGGCCAGAGCCGGCCGAGGAGGAGGAAGAGGAGGAGGATGAGAGATTGACCAACCGCTTTATGTCAACGGTGCTCTGGAAGCAAGAACAGGCACACTTGGGCTGGAGCGAGCAGGTGGAGATGAGGAGCTGAACGTTTGACTGCTAGTCTGCTGCTTTACTTCATGATTCACAACATCACACAACATATTCTTATGTTTGGAGACCACATCGCATTAATTTAACCTATGAGCATCTCTGTACATGTAAAACATGAAGCAGCAGACGACTGGAATTTAAAACAAAAAGGGGAAAATGATGGACAATGAGTAGACAATGACATAGAACAAAGAAAAACAACATTTCTAACAACTACACACACTCTTGTCTCCACCTCTTACCTGTCTGATCACCAGCGTGCCGTCCTTGGAGGGCGTGGTGGCCTGGTCGCTCTCCGAGTCTTCGACCAGCATGGTCTTTGCGGACTCCGTCTCCCCGTTACTCATCTTCCTGTAGAAGCCATGGGAATATCTGATGTCCGTAACCAGACCAGTGTTAACAGCCATGCAGAGAAGCCATGCCAGCACAGTGCACATAAGTCTGACAACAACATCTCTGTCCGACAAGAAATTATCTTGTCTTGCTTTATATTTAAACATGAATTCACAAAGAAGCGACAGACAACATGGACGGACAAGTGGGACAACGACATCGTCAGTCTTCGACCTACCCTGCTCTGGAGTCCTCAGCTCCTGAGGTGGACTCCTCTCCCGCCTCCTGGTCCACCTCCTCGTCGTCGTCTTCGTCTGTGGTGCCCGACTCTTCGCTGGAGGAGGAGTAGTCGGTGACCTTGTGGGGAGGCCGCACATCGTCCACCGCACGCAGCTCCTTGGCCAGAGCAGTCAGGTCCTAAAAAGAGTGATTCATCTTTAGAATAACTGGAGTGTGATTCCTCATTGTAGCCTCAAAGGGATAGTTCAACATTTTGGCAAATTGGCCCATTGCCATAATCCCTATAGTTTTAGGAGTAGGTTCATTACCTTTAATTGTCGGTGCAAGCTATTTTTAGAACGGCGGAGCAGAGCCGTGAGCTGCTCAGAGCTACGCTACGGAGGCTAATGGGATTTCTTGGTTTCCCTCATCAAACTCATCATATACACAATCCAACAACTCCAAAACGCTCTGGTGGACAAGTTGTGACCTGCACATTCACCAATGGCAAATGCAGAGACTGCTCGCCAAAAAACTGCCCCCGACGGGAACGCTCATCAGCAGTTTTGCATGAATCTCGTAACTTTCTGTTATTATCTCATAGCGTGGTGAATGTGCAGGTCACAACTTGTCCACCAGAGCGTTTTGGAGTTGTTGGATGGTGTATTTGATGTGTTTGATGAGGGAAACCAAGAAATCCCATTAGCCTCCGTAGCGTAGCTCTGAGCAGCTTGTGGCTCTGCTCCGCCGTTTATGGCAATGGGCCAATTTGCCAAAATGTTGAACTATCCTTTTAAATCTCTAGGTATAAGTAGTGGAGAAGTGCTGAGTCCTGAGTTAGTGCTACTCTTTTGTTCTGTATCCATGTTTTACTAACGCAGGCTTGCAAAATAAAAAAGAAGGGGAGTGATATTTCCCCGACATGTTCAATAACAAATGGGCCAGAGTTTATCCGGCGACAAAGCCAGGTGAGATTAGAAGCCATTCTGACAACTACAAGGAAACAGGAGATAGTGTGTTTGCATTCAGATGTGGCTGCATTCAAATCCAGGATCAGGAGCTTTCTGTGGAGGGGGTTAACCCCTCCAGTGCCGTGTGCATTTCACCGATGACAAGCAATAAGATTGTGCAGGCATGAGGGAGGACGCCAGCAGGAGGCAATCACATCACAGGCAGAGGGGACGTAACCAATGACAGAGCTGGAATGAATTATCGCATCAACCCTCACGAAGCAGAGAAACTTCTTTCATCACCACACTTTAGTGTACAATGCAATGAGAGGGGGAGGGGGCGATGGTGCAGGCAGAGCGTACTGTAGGTGTGATGAATCTCTTTTATTAGGCTTACCACATCACCCTAAGAGGTTCCCCAACAATCACGAACCATTGGATTCATGAGATGTTGCACACATCAGGTGGTTGAATAATTAGAGTGGTGGGAAATAGAGAAAAACACAAGTGGAGGAGGAGAAAGACACAAGTTTTCACCTATTCAGTATCAACACAATGATAAACCAGGACTGTGGAAGCGGCGGACTTACAGCTGGTCGAGTGGGCCGGGCCAGGTTCTTTTCATCTGGTTTTTTGGGAACATTTTCAGGCCGCTGGAGAGGCGATCCTTCAGATTTGGAGGAAGCTTTGACAGAACAAAGAGAAGGCGAGTGAGTGTGGGAGAAACACAACTGGGCCAGGAGGAGCTGGCTCTGAGAGGATCCTTAACAGCCCGGAGAGAAACAGCTCAGCATGGGAAGCTATCGCAGCGTTAAGTGTGTGGAGTGAGGATGGAGTTTATATCACAGTGATAATCGTGATGAGCTAATAAGCAGTTAGTAGAGGGAGCGAAATGCCGCTGTGTACAGTACCAGGCGACTCACAGCGGGGTCTGAAGCGGTCCCCGGGGCTGGCCTGGGAGCTGGAGTTGGAGCCAGAGGAGCTGCCGCTGCCGGGCCGAGGCTGCAGCTTCTCCACGCGGTCCCACAGCGGGCGCTGCTCCACGTTACTGCCACAGGGAACGTTAACAAGTCTCATTAGCACACAGAGGTGAAATGTACAGCGTGTACAGCTTGCTGGAGGTCGCCTCTCCTTTACCTGCCAGCGTTCCTCTGTCCGCCCTGGTTGCCAGGTTGCGACGGCAGAGGGGACTCTCTACGGGACAGTACAGGCGACCTGGATGTCGTCCTCACCGGCACCTGGGGGGGAGACAGATTCAGACTCTCACACACATGTAGCGCGTTTAAAATCTAAAAGTGAAGATGTAGAAGAACTTAAAGTTGCACAAGACAGAAAAAAAGACATCAGAGAGGAGCTCGTCTTCCTCTTATCACATAATCAAATAAAAAAAAACAATATTTGCCCTACATTCAGTCTGCTACTTTGAACTGTGGATCATAAAAGCATCTTTTAATCTACAGCTACTGAGTTGAAGCTCTGCATCACCAACACCACCCGAGTGAGTTTATACTGGAGGAACGTGCTGTTCTTTGGTTTTGTGTCACATAATTGCTGCATTTTGATCGATGTTTTACCTTAAAGGAATAGTTCAACATTTTGGCAAATTGGCCTGTTGCCATATTCCCTATAGTTTTAGGAGTAGGTTCATCACCTTTAATTAAGCTATAGGGATTACGGCAATGGGAAATGTGCCAAAATGTTGAACTATCCCTTTATAGTCATTTGTGAGCCTGGAAATGAAAAGTTTCCTGGTTTAGTTTTGTTACAACAGTGTTTAATGGTGGTGTTTGACAACAGACAGACAGTGGTGGAGCATGAGGGGAGGTGAATGAGGGAGGGGGACAGGGTGGGGGGGACGGGAGGCCCTCGTCACTTCTTACCTTCGGAGGCACCTCCTCGCCGCCGGCCTGGTGCTCGGCCCTAGTCTGGGCCTGAGGGTGGTGGTGGTGGAGGTGGGGAGGTTGGGGCTGGGGGTCAGTGCGTGCGGGCGATGGGTGATGGTGGTGGTGATGGTGGGGGTCCTGGGAGCGCAGGTGGAGTTGTGCAAAGCTAGAGGTCACGCCGCCGGGCTCGCTGAAGGACTGGGAGCGAGAGACCACGGGCGGAGGAGGAGGAGGAGGAGAGGGGGCGGCGCTGTTGCTGCTTTTTAGAGCAGCCAGGTGGGACCACTGGACCTTTTAGGGAGGGAGGGAGGGAGGGAGGGAGGGAGGAAGGGAGGAGGAGGAGGGGAGGGAGGTGAAACAAGCAGACAACACAGTGAGACATGAGGGAAGATGTGTGTGGCTTCACATACATGTGTTTATATATGTATATACACACATGCATACAGCAGACAACACATGACACGATGATGTTTCGCTCTGATTCACTGTCGATCAATGCAAATACACAACACAGACGACTGAGTTCACTTTAATGTTGATGAATATGAAGCCAAAACCACTCATTTTTCTTTCTATTTTGTAGAAATTATGAACTACTCTGTTAATATGGAAACACGTATTCAGAAAAACACAGTTTAGTTGCTGAGATTGTAATTATTACTTCACCTGATCCATGATTTTAGTGATAAATTATATAATTTACAGGTCAATGTGATCATGGATTGTTCAGTGATATTGAACGCAGCCTGTAAAAAGCACATGTTCCTCCAGATAACGGGTTTACAACCTCAGCCTACAGCCTAATGCTACAGCTAAAATGATGCACATCACAAATAAGAGGCTTATTATGGGAATATAGACAATAACACACATGATTTTTCTTTTGTTTTCTATTCAGAGTTCTGAAATGATCTGCAATGCAGATACGAGCTGGCGTGAGATAACAGCAGTTTGTTTTTAAGTGATCAAACAGCAAAACATAATTTCCTGGTGTTATTAATTAACAGAACCTCGGCAGATTCCTTCCTGTCGCCAGCTGTTTCAAGTGCAAAAGGATGCAAGGGAGCGAGAGGAGGAGGAGGAGGAGGAGGAGGGAAAAAAAGGATGAAGGAGGAGAGGAGGTGAGGTGAGGTGGGGAGGGGTTACCTGAGGCTCCATGGGCCGGTGCATGGCGGAGGCCTCGGAGGAGGGGCCGCCGTTGGAGAACGGTTCAGAGGAGCGGGGAGGCAGAGGGGGCTGCTTGGGAGGAGGGGCGGTCTGAGGGGAGCCCTGAATGTTCTTACGGTACCGCTCGTCGGCCTGGGATGAGGGTCAGGAGAAATATTTCAGTGAAAGGGAAAATCAAAAAGAAGGAAACCACTGCTCAGTAGGAACGGTTTCCCATCTCTTTGCATTTTACAGGAATCCTCTGAAACCTTCACATCTGCTGACAGTGATGTCACACATGCTTGACACAGCAGCCGTACAGACACAGGTGTGTGTGGACAGACAGGAGGTGGAGACAAATACATCCTAGATTTTTTGTTTTTTAATCATAAAATGGACAGAAAGGTTGTTAATGACACAGAACAAGTTCTTGTTGATGACAGGAGACGCTGCTTTGGAGGGGGGGCGTCCTGCATGTTAGTTTGGGCCTCAGCCATACACATGCAACGGCCCGATCCACACACATATTGACGGACGTCGCAGGTCGGCCATAAAAGGTCAAGAGGGAAATCCTAACACTTGTGGTTCTGTGCTGCTCTGAGGAGAAAAACCCTCGGAGATGGACCCAGATGACAGCGGATAAAATGGCAAAATACGGGGAAATAAAAAAATTTCAAAGCCCCTGCAATCATCTTTATTCTTATGGGAGAAACAGTAAATATTCATGTTTCTACAAGACTGGATTCGGCTCTCAAAGCAAAAATTACGATGAAAAAACATAGTTTGGAATGGTTTTGGTTTTCTAAAGTTTTTCAAGAGTGCAAGAGAGAGCGAGAGCCAAGAGAGAGTGGAGGAGAACAGCTCTGTTTTATTCAGGACATAAAGAGTTGGTCGGGAGCCTGTGGTTTTTCCCTTTCTCCAACCGTACCCCCCTACGTGTTTCATTCAAAAGAGCCTGCGTACTAACAAATTAGCTGTTGGCTGTGGAGCAACACCGCAGCAACCAAAACAGAGAACGTTAAATCACACAAAGCTGTTTGTGCTAAATTAAACCGTTTTTTTGTTTCTTTTTTTCTTTTTTTTCCTCGCACCACCTCCGTCATCATGGTCACTGAGACTTGTGAGGAAAAGCAAGAAGAAGCTGGATAGAGCAGGCAGCGGGGGAGGCAGAGCCGAGGAGGAGGTTCACCTCTCTGATAGGCTGAGGAGGAGGATGAGCGACAGGCTCGGCGGGCCTATCGGGCTCCACGCTTTCCGCCTGGGGAGGTTTAGAGTCGGGTGGGGTTTCAGTCTGAGGGGGGCTGGGGCTGGGAGAGGTCTCAACGGGGTGAGTCTTTTCTGGCATTGCTGCCTGGGACTGGGACTTAGCGCCGTCTGCGGGGACGGTCTGAGGTCTCGCTACAGAAACAGCGCCAGCGTCAAGGACCTGCGCTTGTGGGGCTGTGGTAAGGACTCTGTTGTCGGGGGGCAGGGTGGAGGTCTGTGGAGGCTTGTTTTGGTCTGGGGGGAGTTTGGTCTTGTCGCCAGGCTGCTGTTTGGGCTCGTGCTGCAGCGACAGCAGGTAGGCCTGCTCCTGCTGCAGGCGCTTATGGAGCCGCTCGGCCTTGCGCTGCTCCTCCAGCTCCCGCCACTTGAACTCCTAATGCAGAGCGTGCGGTGGATTCAAGGTGGTGAGAGGAGACCTGACAAACCTAGGCTGACTCAAGATCATTTACTGTGAACAAACAGCAGCATTTGTCACCACATTTTACTCGATTTCTGAAAAAGTCCGTGAATAAAACCCTGAGTAAGAAATGATATTATGTAGGTAAAAACACAACGGATCTGAAAAACAACATCTGAGATTCAAGAGGAGAATTATCGATTTGTTTCACTTTACAACAATGATGTGAAATCCAATTGAAAAAAACAAAAAACACGACACAAAAGGAAGACGACAACATTTCCTCCGACTTGTTTTTGTAGTAAATGACTCAACAGATTTATGAGTCAAAAAAAAAAAACACCTATTACAAACAGAGATTTGCTGTGGGGCATTTTCTGACAACAACATTTAAATGTCACCTCGCTACATGGCAAAAATCTGTCTTCATTTAACTGAGCAGGAAAATAATGAGGTGTTTATGTGCTGTGGGAGTTATCTGTGTGAGACTGACCAGTAGCATGGCCTGTTCACGGAGCAGCTGCTCCTGCAGCATCTCCAGGTGCCTCTGCTCCTCCTCCAGCTGGCGCCTGATGTACTCCTGCCAATCAACACGGAGCGGTCAGAGTTAGAGATGAATTCATGTGGGAGCAACGTCGCAGATGCACAGACAATGTTTTTTTTAATAAACCCGTTCGTTACCTGTTCGCGATCGTTCCTCCTCTTCTCGTCTTCGGCCCGCCGGCGCTCCTCCTCTTCTTTACGTCTGCGATCCATCTCTTCGATACGCCTCTTCTCCTCTTGCTCGCGGCGACGCTGCTCGCGCTCTTGTTGCCTCCTCATCTCCCGTTCACGTCGCTGTTGCTATAGTGGCAACAGACGACAGACAAAGAGATGAATTCTTTAAAAAAAAACATTAACAAAAACATGACTTTCAGCAGTTTCATCTTTTCCGTCATCCTACCTCCTCCAGCCGCCTCCGCTGCTCCTTCTGCTGCTCGATACGTTTCTGCCTCTCCGCCAGTAGCTGCCGTTTGTACTCCTCCTGCTCCCGGAGCTGCTGCTCCTGGAGGAGCTGCTGACGACGGAGCGCCTCCGACCGCTCCTTGTTCTCCTGCTGCAGGCGGATGAAGTCGCGGCGCAGCGTCGACTCACCTGGTACATTGACAATGGAGCTGGGAGACGGGAGGAATCAGGACAGAAGGGTCAGATTAAACTGCGTTAATCTAATTTAACTGTTTTTCACGAGGTGCTACGACAGCTACATCCTACCTGGGCTCTCCCTCCTGCTCCGGGGGATCCTCCTCCTCCTCTTCGCTGCCACTGTACTCATACTCTGTCTCATCTGTAATAAATTTAGAAGTGGCTCAGAGCTGGAAACGCACAAGACAACATGACATTATCTGCAGTAAGAGATGAGCCGATTGGACGCACCCTTCTCTCCCCTCTTCTTCTTGGTGCGGTCGATGTGGTCTTTGAGCTGTATGCGGACTTGCCTCTCGTTGGGCTGGTCTCGGATGAAGGGGTGCTTCAGCAGCTGCTCTGTCGGGGGCCGCTGCGTGTAGTTCTTCACCAGACAGCCCTCGATGAAACTGAAAAACTTTTTGGACCTGCGGAGGAAGGAGAGACGGGAGGGAGAGAGACAAGAGAGAGGGTGAGTTATAGAACGAGACAGTGGGAGCCAGACAAATATTTCAGCCACACATGGACAGAGCTCATCCAGGGATCCAAGGAAAACATTTCTGCAAATAAGCCGATTCCAAATTGCCCAAGGGTCCTGAGAACACTCGGGTTTCCACGGCGTGACAGCAGCCTCTGATTTCTCAGTGCAAATTGAAATTAATGTACTCGGACAGGCAGCGCTGCACCTTTCATGACAGATCCACCATGCAAACTGAAATATGAGGTGCAGCACAATGAAATTATCGGCACTGCACCTGCTGCTGCCGCTCAAGACAATCCACAATTTTATGCACAACAGGATCTATAACGCTCAAGGATGCATCCTCGTGTTAACGAATATTAATATTGAACTTTTTTAAATTCGTTTCAGCTCCGCCGGCAGCTTTAAAAAGAAAGTCAAAGCTTTTATTTTTTTCTGCATTTTGCATCCAGCGTAGCGACAGCGTGTGCCAGAAGAGGCCGAGTCTGCCAGAGCAGGTGTACCGCAGATGTTCGGCTCAGCAGCAAAGCACAGAGGAAAAGCCGAGCTCACTATCCAAGCCCTCGTAGCCGCCTGGTCTGAAGTCTGAGATAACATCGAAATGTGCAAGAGTACACAGGGCGGCCAGGCAGGAAATATTATGGCCTATCTTGATATATCAGGATTTATTAGGGCGAGAAAGAAGATTGATAAAGGATAAAAACATTCATAAGGGCAGACGGAAAACATCCTAGTGGGTGGTACTCACCATTTTTTAGATTTGAGCCGAGGAGGCGGGTTTCGTGGAATAAGGAAGAGCGCGCGCATCGGGTGCATGTCACACAGAGCTGAAAGAAGAGTGAAGAGAGTCAAGACACTGATCCAACACAAAAAAAACCACCAGAGGTGATATAAAAACAAGCGGGACTCACGTGGTGCTCCTTCAGCCATTTCAATAGCCGTGATACCACAAGACCACAGGTCGCTCTGCAAGACAAAGACGACGCCCGTGAGCCAGAAACACCAACAGGTGCACATGCTCCAGCAAATCCAGATGTTCACAGGAACAAAAACACAACAACAACAACAAGACTTACTCTGTAGTCGTACGTGGCATCTGGGTTCTCATCACAAGCGATGACCTCGGGGGCCATCCAATAAGGAGTCCCGATGAAGGTGTTTCTCCTCCCCACTGTCCGATCCAGCTGAGCACTCACACCAAAGTCCACTGGAGAGCAAAGAGAGGCGTCACTGTGCTGCACAGACATGTTCCTATTGTGCAGGTGCTTATAGATTGTGCTATATTAATCATCAGGTTAATGTATAATGTCATACTGAGCCAATAATAGTGTTATCAGCTGATGTGAGGTCAGAGCTGCACTCACCTAGTTTGACTTCAGCGTTCTCCGTCAGCAGGACGTTCTGGCCCTTGATGTCACGGTGGATGACGTGGTGGGCGTGTAAGTGGGCCAGACCCTGAGGAGGAGAGAGACACGAGTTAGAGGAGAGGAGAGGAGGAGAAGGAGGAGAAGGAGGAGAGGAAAAGAGAGGAGGAGGAGGAGGAGAGGAGAGGAGCTCACTCTGAGGATCTCTCTGGAGATGTAGGCGATCCAGTCTTCCTTCAGCTGGTTCCCCTTGGTGTTCTTCACCAGGTCTGTGATCGAACCGGCTCCACAGAACTCCATCACCAGCTACACGACACAGACACAGAACAAAACATGAATCATCACAGGATAAAACTACTACACATTAACAAAAGGAAAATAGGAAATACAGCTCAGGAGACCACTTCAAAATGATCAGTATCTCTGGTTTTAGTATTTATAAGTATATGTTTGTGTAAAATGAACACTACTGACGACATTTCTCCCAAATTTGGAGTAAAGAAAATGTCATTTGGAGCATTTATTTGCACAAAGTGTGTTCATATTCATTTTTAAATGACACAAAACTATTTTTTTTAACTTATAAAGAGTTCAGAGATCAGCATTGGTGGAATAATCCCAACACCACCTATGCACATCTTAATTTCATGGATGTATCCGAGGTCTTACCCAGAGCTGGTCATCGTGTCCCGGGGGGCTTTTCTTAATGAAAGCCCCATAGTAGGTGGCTATGTTTCTGTGGTGGGAATACTTCTTCAGCATATTGATCTCCAGTTTAATTTCCTCCTCTTCATCCTTGACACAGAAAAAAAAACAAAACACACACACACAAGTTAAAGACAGGCTCGTTGTGGAAAATCTCGACAGTGAAATACAACTGTGCGGGCATCGGCCTTTAATCATCATTCAGCCTTGAGCGACATTTCATTTCACATCCAGCTCAATTCACTTCCACATTCAGCGTCGCGGCCAGTGTGCAGCTATGCGCCAACGCCCTGGTGCTGTTTCAGCTCAGCCCGGCCCGGGCCTTATTCATGTCTAGGACTAATGTAACAAAGCGGTATGAGTCGTTCATTTACCGGCAAGTGGTTCCTTTGTTTGGGGATTAATGATGCATGACTGAGTCTCACTGAGTTGATGTGTACAGTAGCCATTATCGCTAATCGCTTACATTTAGAAAAAAACACACTAAACATACATTAGATCAATGGCAACCC
Organism: Trachurus japonicus; assembly: GCF_045865225.1. Lineage (NCBI taxonomy): Eukaryota > Metazoa > Chordata > Actinopteri > Carangiformes > Carangidae > Trachurus > Trachurus japonicus. The sequence continues at coordinate 8,329,406 of NC_140908.1, read as the reverse complement.
CCCACACATATACTTAATCCACAGACTGACATGGCCCTGTATAGAGCTGCTGAGAAAAACGATTTCTGTATTGATACTTGAAATATATATAATCTATTAGGGCTGCAACTAATGATTATTTATTTTTCATTATCGATGAATCTGTTGATTATTTAAACGATTAATTGATTAGTTGTTTGGTCAAGAAAATGTTAAAAAAATGTCAATCAGTGTTTCCCAAACCACAAGATGACATCCTCAAATGTCTTGTTGTGTTCACAAACCAAAGAAAGACTCAGTTTATTGTCATAAAGGAACAAAGAAACCAGAAATATTCACATTTAAGAAGCTGAAATCAGAGAATTTTGACTTTTTTTATCTTAAAAAACTACTTTGATTATCAAAATAGTTGACGATTAATTTAATTGTTGCAGCTCTATAAATCTACAGGATGTGTAGGCCAACTACATGGATGATGAATAAATCAAATCTGACTGTGTGTAACTTAAAGACTAATGCCCTGTAGATAGATACAGAAACAATAGAGAAACCAGTGGGTTCACTCAGAGTTGAAAAGCTAACTCAGATTCCAGATGTACTTTTCAGTTTGTGTTTAGTCTCTGCTGGAAACGGCCTTTTGGTGCGAATGGTGGTTGTGGCGAAACCTGTCCACTCTCAACGTCTTGGCAAAAAAAAAAAGGGTCAGAACTCGCCGCAGCGGCATCAGCTCCCTCCTCGTGCACCAATAGCGAGCTGACGGTGATTAACGGTGACACGCTAATTGAACGCATGCAGGGATCAGCCCCCGCCAGTGGTTCTCTTTATGGTTACATGGCCTCTCCTATAGAAAGAGCAGTGGGAGGGAGGAGGAGGAGGGGAGGCGGGGGACAGAGACCAGAGGTGGGGGGAGGTTGTACAGTATCATCACTGCACACTATAGAGTATGGAGCTTTTCTTCTTTATATTAGTTAATAGTCAATAGTTTCTCGCAATCAACGGATTATGGCGAGACGATGAAAAAGACGAGCTGTGTTAACATGTTGTTTAAAGGTGCAATGCATCGCCTATAGCAAAATGGCAGTTGGCTGTCTATGCACGCCGCCATACTGCTGCTGCATGACTCGTTTGAGTTGACGTAAGCCTTTCTGTTGTGCGCACCCCCCCACCTCTTCCTCCCTCCCCTCCCCTCCCCTCCTCCCCCTCCCCTTCTCCTCTCCAGCCCCTTTCTGCTGTGCAGCTGTTGGATTATCACACTCCCGACTGTGAAAGCCTCGCTGCCACAAGTCACATGGTTTCGGGGGAGAGAGACAGACACAATCATATGGCGGTGGTGATGTGTGTCACAGAGTGGAGGAGTGGAGCTTTTTGGTCAACCGATAGTTGCCGCAATCATACACACACACACACGGTGCTGGATCAAACATAATCTTCAAGAAGGTATAAAACAAGATAGAAAATCCTGTTTTAACACCGAATAATTCCAGCAAATCTGCACCAGGCTTGACATGGATGCGTATGAGCAGATGTTAAAAGCATTAAATGTTTTAAGAAGAATTAAAAAGATCGTCAACATAGAAACTTCAAACAAAGCCAGAATGATGCACAAGGGTTTGAAGAAGACACAAAAACAAACACGGCCTTTCCCGGATTTGTCACGCAGCAGCTACACAAACAAGGTCAATAGAAACTAACTATCTGCCGCAAATTGCCCAGAAACCGGGGGATCGGACAATCCTTTTAATGTACGAGAAAATAGACCCTTAAACTAGAAAGGCATTTTTAGCTCCAGGCCTGGATGGCGGCGGAGGAGAGGAGTGTTTGGATTTGAGAATGTGGGTCAGAGCAACAGTGGACAAGCCAGGACGCCTGTGGATGAGCTGCAGAGCCGGGACAGAGGAGAGAGAGAGAGAGAGAAACACAGCCTCATGAAAACACACTCATCATCATGGTAACAGTTAAGACCTCTGTGACCGTGTGTCATTATTTTACACACACACACACTGGTGCATTATCATATTCTTTGATCAATCACAGTCATGCTTTGACTTAAAAACCACTGAATCCAGCTAACAAGACAAGAATGTGCAGAATGATGTGTTATTATAGCAGCCTGGGAAGTGTCCTGGCTCATCAACGGCGCATGCCTGGTATCAGTCAGTGTAAGGCAAAGAATACAGTGTAAGTAACGTAAATAAACACTGTTTTTTCATGTACTGATCCATTTTGAGATTTTCTCTTCCTTAACATGTCTTCTTTCAGAAAAATCAAAAGAAATGGTTTTACTTCATTTTGTCTCTTTCGTCAGTAGATTTCTCTCTTTTCATTTCCTCCGTAACCGCTCTTCTACTACTACTCTGAGCCCGAAATCTCCACTTCAGCAGCACTTACAGAGACCAAACCTTCCAGTTTTATTCCTGTCTATATTCTGAAGGTTTTTACAGGGGGGGTTGTTGATATATCATTCAGTATTCTCTGATTTACAGAGTGATAAAAAGAGATATCCAAAATCCCCTCTGTAAAAACTTCTGATTCTGAATATGTCAACAAAATAAAACAAGAATTTTGAAAGTAGCTTTATCCATTGTTCAGATTTCAGTTCTGGAAATGTATGCAGATTAGTGCATATTTCATTAGATACTGCCTCATTTACATATTTAAACATAAAATTTGACCAAACATGTAATAGAAAAATGATTTGCAAGTGATAAACTTAGGAAGTTTCATGGTAATATCTGTTGAATTAAAGCAGAAGTAAGTGGTCCGGTCGTTTTCGCTAATGCTGCGTTCCAGGCAGGCTTTTGAAATCGTAAATTACAGCTTCAAGTCACAACTTACGACTTTGTAGCGTTCCAGGCAACCCACTTGTGTTTTTCCGACCTGTTTTACCGGTGAAAGTCACTATAACGGCCACTCGTAACTTCCGACCGGTGAACTCGTACCAGATCGAACTGGTACGACTTCACGGTCGGAAAAATACGAGTTTCCTTGAACGCACCATAACAGTCCTCGTCCCTACGTCGCCACATTCACGGCGTTCCTTGGCTGCACACACAGCCCTGCATGCCGTTCTCTCTCCTCATTGGATAAAAACTGTAGGATACGATAAATGTTTTCTCTTCGGCTCAGAGCAGAGCAGAGCAGAGGGACTGACAGACCCGTGTTTCAGTCCAAACACTCTATGTAAGTGATTGCTGTCGGAAGATATAACTATTTAAGACTTATATTAACACAAATATATCACTTACTTCTGCTTTAAGTGAGATTTCAATGTGTTTTTTGACCAGACAGCAGAGAAACTGAGATTTAAAGAAGAGACATCAGAGAGGAGATCAAGTAAAACTACTTTAAATATGCCAGGAGGGTTTTTGGACACAGTAGCTTCCTGGCTGTAGACACAACACTGTTTTTATTGCGACACATGGCAAAACAGGTTCATCCCCAACGGCGCTTGATGTGACAAATGATTTCCTTTAAACTCTGTAGCCTTGAAGTTACTACATACATGTCTGGAAGGCACACCTAGTGTCTATCACACTTAACAGGAAACAGTTGCTTAATATTCTCCGCACAGCGTTACACATGATAACTAATCAGCGGAGTGTGTGTAGCCGTGACTCATCGTGACGTCGGCCTGCGTTGGGGAGTGGCGGCAGACATGTCAGGGCACACAGGCCATCAGCTGCTGCGTCACCATCATCTGTCAAGAACGTGGTGAGGTGCACCAGCTGGGAGTGTGTGTGTGTGTGTGTGTGTGTGTGTGTGAATGCCTGGTGGAGATTCACTGGTAAGATTAAGCAGATGATGTTACATCTACAATGTAAGATTTCAGCTTGTTCTCTGGTTGAACTTTCTGAGTCATCATTCAAAACGCTTTAGGAGTTCAATTTACTGGTTGCACATGTGCAAGCAGATGAAAAATTTACTTGCACTGTCTCAAATTTGAGGGGCAGTCTGGAGCCCTGTCTGGAGGGGAGGCTGATTGGCTGTGCAGCCCAGAACAGGGGGCTCGTGTGTGGGTTAGAGGAGCAGGGAGACCGGGTGTGATCTTGAATAAACTACCTGACTACGGGAGTTCATGTGTCATGTTCAATCACTTTCTCGCCTTTTTTTTTTTTCTTCGCCTCCTCCGATTAAACCGTCTTTACTTTCCTCACAAATCAACGCTCTGGCTGCAGCGGCGGCACGATTCATCCTATTAACTGTTTTTCTACCACTTGCATGAGTTTAGAAACATTATTTTAAGGTCCAAAAAACGACAGTGTTGCTTTTAAACCCGAGCCCATTCACCAGCCAGGCCTGTTATTGCACACAAGCCTGTGTATATTCCTCCATCATTATCAAGGCTGTGTGGGTGGCTGCCCCTGATGGCCCTCGGTGCTGCTCTGAAAAACCCTCCGCTTTGTGTTCCGGCATGTGTGCATGTGCGGTTTGTGCGCCTTTCTCTCATCTGCAGACAGGACCTCCCACGGCTGAGGGCAGCCCGCTGGCCGCTGAATGACGCACTTCACTCAAAAGCATCTTGTTGCCTCGGCCCTTCCCCTGCTGTTTATTATGAGGGCGAGGGAGCCATTAAAGAGCATGGCATTTTTCTTCCCTGCGATGGAATGACGGTGGATTTTAATCCCAACCAGACAACGGCATAATGTTCCCGAGAAGCGTCTAATTTCCATATTTGACTACTTAACCCGTATTTATAGTGTAATGGCGGAAAACAAAACCCAGTTGTCTGCAGCTGCATCTCCACTTTGCCTCTATTTCCTCCCAGTTGAACCCATGTAGACTTCAGCCTCACCTCTGTGACGTCCATGACCTTGATGGCAGCCAGCTGTCCAGTCTTGACATGTCGTCCCTGTGAAGAAAGCAAAAAGAAAAAGACAGAGGTGAGCGTTCACACTCCACATGGCGAACTCATTGTGCTGCAATTAACTGTCAGCCAGGTGATGATTAATGATCTCAGGGAGCGTGTGCACGTGCTCCTGCCAAAAGCAGCCAGAAAGTGTAAATGCATTCAAGCGTTTTGACAGTAAGTCGTATTTAAATGCACGATTTACAAGTTGTCAATTTGTATTTTCATGCAAATGGTTTTTTTTCAATGAACCCATCAATGTGAAGATATTGAAAAATGTCATTCACTATATCACACAACCAAAAGACGATGCCTCGACTTGTCTGAACGACAGTTGAAATATTCAACTTGCTGTCGTATATCGCTGCAGATGCTTCCATGGGAAAATGTTTGACCTTTTATGTGAGGAAAAAATGTATCAGTTACCAAAGAAGTTGCAGATGAATCATTTTGAATCATGACTAATCGATTACTGTCACCTCAACTTTTAACAATTAACAGATAAGCTGATAAAGAAAATATTCTATCGCAGCTACCTGAACTGTGATCAGTATTCAAACACATAACCAATACTAATTTAAATCAACTTTCAATCATCAATCAGCTATCTATTGGTTCCCATCACAGTCTCAAGACGCATGGATCTCATGACCTATATAACCTGCTATATACAGTACACAGCAGCAGACCCGGCATTCCCAGACTCCTCTGCTCTCCTAACACCCCAGTGCCACTCCTTACATAAACAAAGGACTGAAATAGAGGCCCCCCTCTTTCTCTCTCCACCCCCCCTCCACTCCACCCCCCCAACCAAGAGAGGAGATAAAACATGGGACATTTTTGGGAGGTCGCCCACATGGGTTCGGGACGGGTATTCCCCTTCTTCTTCTTCCTCTCCTCCTCCTCTGGGACAACATTGCAGTGATATGGCGTCACTGCAGCAACTCTATCACACACACACACACGCATGTCAATACACTAGGGATGTCACGATGTTACGAGTATTGTTATGCATTAATTCATTTCACAAAACTATGGATATGTAAAATCAAATATAGTCAAAATATAATTACATTACTCATTGTTTTACACAAAATATTTCATGTATCTATAAATATATGACCAATTATTGATCCCTAGGGGAAGTGTTTGAAATATTCAGGTCATAAATTGTCATCTATACCAAATTTTGATGTTTATTTTAATGTTTTTTTATTATCATTCCTACCAATTCAATGTTACGTTAGTTAGTATCTGAGCATTTACCTTTATTTTGATGCACATCTTCCAATATAGTTCTGAGATCATCTATTTTGGGAAGCAACGGTATTTGGGAATCTTTACGATTAATTAATTGTGGCGTTTAATACCACGATTCATTGTGAAAACAAGTAATCGTGACATGTAAAAGCACAACCAAGTCTCACATATGCCCCCCCCCCCACCTCCCCCACTAACACCAGTACCATCATCTTATCCAGTGCATTCCAAAGTCAATTGAAACTGTATGGATTATGACAGTAAAAGCCATGTTGGCTTAGGGGCCCTCACTCACTGGGGCAGTTAGATGTGGAGGGAGATGGGATGGAGGAGGGGGGGGCACTTTACAATGCCTTTAATCCTCTTCACTTTGATCCCAGGGGTCACCGCTGCAAAAACATCACTGACGCTAACGTTTCGGCCGTCGGCTCGGCTCGGCTCTGCTCCGCTCTGCTCACAGGTCACAGGTGTGAGAGAGGAAGTCAGTGACAGACCTCGCGCACCCACCTGCATCTGATTTTTCACCTAAACCCACTGATTATTGTGTTTTCTACACTTTCATTTCATCTTTCGGCAGATGAGCCCAATCGCGCATAGACACAGCTCTTCACATCTGGAGCTTGAACAGACCAGAGCGAACTTCAGATAGTTTTGTGTGACATCACTGAGCTGAAACCAAGTGATAATTCAAAGTCTATGTGCAAGAACTATCACCGAGCTGGTGCTATGATGACTTCACATCCGTTTATTAACCCAGTTCTGGACATTCAGGTGGGAAATGCAGGGAAATCCGACGCCCTATCATCATGTATTTGCTGCTCGTAGCTCAAACGTTCTCAAATGTGACCATTAGCTGATCATTTGACCTTTATCTGAAGGTGTTACTCCGGAACAACGTGTTTTCACAAGTTTCCTACCATGCAACTGATGAATCAATGGAGATAATAAGAAGCAGGTCAATCAATAATCACAAAAAAAAAGCTCTGCATTGGTGATATACAGGAAGAATCAGAGAGTCACAGTGACTCACCGTCAACCACGCTTCCTCTTTTCTGGTACAGAAGAAAGCATTGTTGTTTAAAAGCGCTCACACCCATAAAAACTGCGCGGAAACACTGCACCTGTGGAGGTTACACTGTGTCATTTTATATTGTCCACGTACGACGACTGTTTTTGCTTCGGCCGCTGTAAGAAGGGACATAAACGGGTCAGACACCGAAGAATCAAGAGGCCCATTCTGTCTGCGCTCTGCAGCTTTCTGCCTCGAATTGATGCTATTCGGAGACAAAGCTCGCTTTGATCCGAGGACAGAGTCACAGAGAGGCCGTGTAGATAACTCAATAACAGTCACCCATCTCTCTTTCTGGCTGTTAATAAACTGTCAATCTGACGGAGCCTCTAGAAATGTATGGACATCTATGACAAAACCTGTATCAGTTGGTTTATTTATGACTGTAGGGTTTAAATGTATGAAATGGTCGTATAAAGTCAAATGTCTCAGCTTATACCAGGGGTCTCAAACTCCCGGCCCGGGGGCCACATCCGGCCCGCGGCCCCCCTACATCTGGCCCGCGTCTTGACGTGAAAAGTAGGAAAGGCTCAAAGTTAACGCCTTAATGCAAAATGCTTTTAACGGCCCTATTTTTTTTTAATGCGCAATTAATGCGCTAACCTCGGGCCGCTCGTAGTTGGGGGAAACAGAGAAGCTGCCTTCTCCAGACGTGATCACAGGTAGGCAGTGTGTGCGTGTCTGTGTGTGTGAGTTACTACGGTTAGCGCGACGCTCCCGTCCTCCGGATATTTCTGCAGCTGGATTCACATGATCCGGCCAGACATGAAACTCATGGACTGAGGAGTCGTCCTGCTGCTCTGCACATCACACCGACGGCCGTACATTTGTACTGTGAGGAGTCGCTCTGCTCCGTGGTCCCGGTGTCTCATACACAAACAGTGATAATCCACTGCAACATGTTGCTGTTGTTGCCGTTGTTGTGGTTGTGCGCGACGTAGAGCGGCCGCTTCGACTAGCGAGTTGTTTTTTTTTTCCCCCAATCTCCCGTTCATTCAGCCTGGTGAGGGAGGGAGGGAGGGAGGGAGGGGGGTGGTGTGTGTGCGTGTGGGAGGGGGGGTCTTATGATGCAGAAAACTTGCATATGTTTTTTCTCCTCATGTTCCTACACTAGAGAACTTGTTCTTATGTCACCAAACGAGGCTGCTCTCTCTCTCTGACAGCTGATAATACCAAATACCGCATGGAAAGCATAAGAAACGTCCAGATCTGGATGTTTCTTATGCTTTCCATTCATCTTGCTGGTATTTCAAGCAAAAAAGAAAAATACTATGTGATTAACTCAGGAAATTAAAGGATTACAAATTTTAATCGTTTGACAGCCATAATTATCGTACAATATTTGAAAATAGACCCCGTTTTCAGAAATATTTGTGATTTTTTTTTATATTCGTCTTGAAAACTTAAGTGGCCCTCCACTGAGATGACAGTGCCAGCAGTGGCCCCCAGCTCATTTGAGTTTGAGACCCCTGGCTTATACGCTTATATCTAGGCCACAAAGTTATTGCATTTTGATACCACAACACAACAACTGAGGTTACACAACATTAAGGACACGAGTAATGAGACGAGCGCCTGGATCACACACAAGTTCCCTGGAGTGCCTTCATCCTCCCCCTCTCTCCCTCAACTCCCTTCCTCCATCCATCCATCCATCGTCCTTGAGATGAGGAAAACACTGGGCAGGTACTTCGACTGCCAGAGTCGTTACAAATGATGTGGATCAAAAAAAAAACCTCAAACAGGCAAGGTTTTTCTTTCTTTTTTTGGAAAGTTGTACTTGGAGGAAAATGTGCAGCCAAGTTTAGTCAATAGATCCTGCAAATCTCCTGCTAACAAGAGTTCTCCAAGGAGGAACTGGCAAATACAACCAGGACAAGAGTCAACGTCAGCCATGTTTTCCTCAATGGGACTGTAAATTAAGCATTAAAAAGAGAGGATATTCTCAGCTAATGGATCAATCACTACAGCAGCCCCAATAATTCACCTGGTTACTGCACAGCAAGAAGCAGCAGCCTGGGTTCGACTCCTGTCTGCCTCAATCTTAATATTGATATGAGAATTTAAAAGAAAATCTGTTCATGCCCTTTACGCTGGCCCGAGTTTCAACATGAACTCAGCACTCTCTGGCTTTGGGCGGGTTGCTAGTTGCTACTGTAAATACGCCAGGATTAACCGTTTATGGTTCCTGTGAATGATTTGACAAGGATCAAGAGGGAAATAAATGAAGCCAACGACACTCCTGCTCGATTCTGCAATAAATACCAAACCTAATAGGTGGCCTAATGTCAATACACGTCTTGCCGTCAGAACTGACAAACCACATGACAGCTTTTTCTACCCTTGACTTTTTAAAAGCCCCACTGTCCTGTATAGGGTCATTACACATTACATTAATGACCCCAGTCCCTCTGAGATAACCCCCCACCAATGGACAGTCACTCTGCACAACCACAACAATTTGCACAATGACTTTCTGTGTCTATCTTTATCTTTATTCTATTTTATATAAATTCTAAATTATATATAGTATTATGTGTATTTTTTTGCACTAGAATATTTTATTTTATCTGATTTTATCGCTACCTTTTACTATTTTTGTACCTTTGTGTCTGCACCCGACACCATGTCAAGTCCCTCGTGCTGTAAACTGACCTTTACTGCTCTAGGCAATAAAAACATTTCTGATTCTAATGATGTTTTTATGATCAATTAATCGATTGTGAGGCATTTAGAACCAAAAGGTCAAGAGAGGTCAGCCGTCTAAAAACAAAGAAAAAAGGAACTGTTAAGCATTTTTCTTAACAAACCACTTCATCGATCACTTTTAAAACTGTTGACAAATACATTTTCTGACAATCAGCTAATAAATTGACGGCCGGGCCCCTGTGAGCCATGCTGTTGGGTATGGGTTGGCCCCTGGAGGGCCCCTTGCAGCAGCGAGCTAGGCGTGGCAGCGGAGGGGTTATCTGAGGCACTGAGCTATCACTCAGCCCTCCCTGGCCTCCATCTCCACTCCTCCATCACAGCTCCTCTTTAACCATGGCCAGATGTGCTGCTGGCCTCTGTCCAGCTCTGCACTAAAAACCACCGGCTGACTTACTGCCTACAGAGCCGGAGACATTATGTTAAAATCTCCCCCCCGAAAAAACTAAACGCACTGTTCTACGAGGGCTCAATTAACAGCGCTGCATACGGAGAAGTCCCACTCAGCGCTAGAAACTCAATAAGCGAGGCCGCTCTATTAAACCGAGTGCTGACATCGGGGGGAAGTGGAGAGTGGAGAGTGGACTTTCCCATTAGGTGAGAATCATTTCACAAGAACGCATAAAGTAGAAACTGTGCCCGCGGTGCCAGTTAAAAAGAAAAACACACCTCAGGTACTGTCAAAGAAGTCCACACTGTTCCACAATCCATAATGTGGATGGATTGAAAAACTGTTAGGAAACCAGTTATTCATGTTTTAGGGTGGAATAGCAGTATCGTTAGTGGTCTGCCACAACGAGGGGGGGGGCAATGTTTCCCATGCGCTTTCCTACAAGGCTCGTGGTATCCACTGCATCCTGACTGAGCCCAACACAATGAGCCTCTCCCTCCCTACATCTTTCACATTAACGCACGATCAATCACACTTAGCGACCGTTTCAGAAAACCTGGCTGTCCGCCTCTCTAACCAGGTCAATCCACCGACTGCGAGCTGCCGTTGCACAACGGGCGCAGCTCAAATTGAGCGACGTGCTCTTCCAACCGGCCGTGTAGGTGCAAAACAAACTCGGTTTCATATTATTAGTTCACACAGCGAGGGACGGAGGGAGCTGCTGGTTTGGTTCTGCTAAAGGTCAGTGGTGAAAGTGTATGTGTGTGTGAGGCCTTAGGTAGTAGAGCAGTGGTAATGAGGGATGGCTGACCTCTGAAAAGGGTCATACGAAGATCTAAGGTGACATTTGAACTGGCAGAGGGAGTGGGTGGGAGGTGGGAAACAGGCAGGTCACAACCTTTTTTTTAATAAAAAACACTGTAACTTCAAGTCTACACACACACGCACACACACTTCTGCTACATATATTAAATGAATGCCGGGAATGGAAATGATCAATCAACAGTAAGCAGCAGCACATGACATCCAGGGCTGTGCCTTGCCCCTGTCTCTCTGGGCTTGACTGCTTTATACTGCTGCTGCATACCAGCATACTGACCCAATTCTCTCTCTCTCTCTCTCTTAGTCACACACACATACACACACACACTTAGCCATGGCCCTGCTGCCTCCACTCCAGCTCTCCCTAGAGATGTAAGGATGGAGGAGCCAGGGAAAGAGATGCAAAGAGCAAGAGGAGAGGTGGAGGGAGGATAAAAGACAAGACAGCGAGTGAGTGGAGAGATGAGGAGAGGAGACGTGCAATGAGAAAGAAGAAAAGTGTGTGAATGAGAAGAGAAAGGGGATGGAAGCAGAAGCACGGAGGGAGAGCTGGATAGAGGTCTGGGACTGGAGGACGGTTGATGTGACTGTACATCTATTGATCAGAGTGCAGCAGCTGGACTCCCTCCTCATGACCCAACGGGAAACAGCAACAAAAACAAACAAGCAGCGATGAGCTGCGAGGGTTGAGAGGTGTGTCAGCTCCTGTGCAGTCACACAAACACTGGAGGATGTGTGGGGAAGATCAACTCTCTCTCTAACACGTAAAAACAATAGATTTCTGACTGAAATGTGGCCTTGAAGAGAAGAGAGCTGCAACTAACGATTATTTTCATTATCGATTAATCTGTGGATTTTTTAAACGATTAATCTAATAGTTGTTTGGTCAATAAAATGTTGAAAAAAATGTGAAAAATGTCAATCAGTGTTTCCCAAACCACAAGATGACGTCCTCAAATCTCTTGTTTTGTCCACAAACCAAAGAGAGACTCAGTTTATTGTCATAAAGGAACAGAAAAAACAGAAATATTCACATTTAAGAAGCTGAAATCTGACAATTTGGACTTTTTTTTCTTAAAAAACTATTTAAACCGTTTACTCGATTATCAAAATAGTTGACGATTAATTTAATAATTGATTATTGTTCGATTAATTGTTGCGGGCTCATCTCCTCTGCCACCACTTTTGTCTGTCATCTCAACACCGCTCGGGTGACGAGGTGCCTCGATGAGCCGCGCACCACAGACGCAACGGAGAGGGCGAACACAGACAGTTTTGTTCAGACGGCGTGGCCGGTCAGGGGACGCCGCGGGTCTTGTGACACCCATTAGGGAGAGGGTAACCGAGGGGGAGACGGGGACAAGAGAGAAGCGCACTGTGTTGGCTCGAGAGGATGCAAAGTGGAGGAGTGTGTGTGACATTCAGTGCTTGAACTTGGGCTCAAAGCGTTTCACAGCTCACGCCTCCGAACTATTCAGGAAGAGCACAGACGAACGCACTCACAAGCCGACAACATGCTAAAGTGTGAATAACTGAGTGGGACCCAACACAACGGCTATAAGGGTCTGGTAACAGCATCTAATCCTCTGCTGGGCTTCATTCACGTCACAATAGCACGTTTTAATCTACAACACATCTCTTTTGTTAAATTCAACTGTTCCTTGTTCCAGTAAACAATCTACTTCCTGTTTACAAGACTTCCAGTATGCAAAGTATTCACACACCTGCGTAGAGTGTGTTTTGTTTTGGAAATGTCATACAAATGTAGTCATAGAGAAAACTAGGCTACATTATACGTACTGTATATATTAAATGGTCATATATTTATTAAGGACTAAATCTGCTGCAACAATGTGCTGATAATCTGTTTTTCTATCTTTTTTTTGATGTCAAACGTTCTTCTTAAAGCGCTGAAAACAAAGACTGGGACATTAGCCTACATTTCCCATATTGCAGTTGCTGTGATTCAGCAGCAATGTGCAAAAATATATTTGTATATTTGCAAGAAAGAAAGACAGAAACGAAAAGTGGGACAATAATGAATGAAAGATGGTTGTATAGGGTAGTAACAACAGTTGAAAATCTGGTTTTCTATACAAAATCCAGACACAATAACAAACTGTAAAGTCACACACCACCATCCTCTGTCTGCACGATGCACACAGAACAACCTGGAGCATCTCCCACGTGTTTGCAATCTCTAACATATTCCAACACCAGCCTCTTTTATAAAAATCCACCTTTGCATTTTTTTTAAACAAACACTCAAAAAGCACCTTGTTGCTTTAATCACCAACAACCGCTGCCCTGAGGTAAGTATAAGCACCAGTCTCGCCCAGCGCCATATGGCACTGGTGGGCATTTAACAGATTGCACGAGACGGAGAGCTTCCACTCCCACCCAGCGTGCCCATCGGGCGTAGCTCGGCCCCCGAGGACAGAGCTTCTTGTCCTGAGGGCAGGGGTGAGGCTGCCACGGAGGCTGGAGGGGGATGAGACAAAGGAAGGAGACGAAGGACGGACGGACGGAGACGGAGCTGAGGCTGCTTTTGGATTAACTCACTGGAGCAAATTTGTCTACATCCAAATGATATCATATCGAGAGCACATACTCAAGCTGCTGAAGAAATCATCCTCCTCTCATTTGGTGGTTTTGCCTTGGTGAGTTCTCAGCCACATGACCTTGCTGCCGCTGGCACCGCCCCCCAAAAAGAAGACGCCACCACCGCATCCAGTCAATTCAACCATAAACGTGACAGAATGAAAATAGTGGTGGGCACAGCCTTGGCATGCAGCATGGATGCATGCATAGCAGGCAGGGAGGCAGGGAGGCAGGGAGGCAGGTCAGCGGGGGCTCTGGTGCCTCAGGCCTGACTATATATGGCCATTCTGTAGAGCAGGGGGAATCTTCGCCGCATACCACGCACAATTTCAAGAATTATGTCTTCTATGTTATCATTACTCTGTCTTTTTTTTTAAATCTGTATGTCCAGAGTGAGGCACCTGAGATGGTCTAGTGAGCCAGCTGGTTCAGAGCCAACTGATAAAGAGCGAGGGAGGGAGGGAGGGAGAGGCTCGGAGAGAATCTCTTTGTGCAGTGCTTTAAAAGAATCTGGACACAAAGGCATTGTTTTTGCAACTGTGTGTGACTTTAGGGTGTACTACAAGTCCACCACTGACATCGTTCACGGTTATGAGGCTAAAGGAGCCAGAGCTAATTGTATTTTTGATGCACCATTTTAAACTTAAGTGAGGAATATGGCTCCAGATGTAATGTGAGGGATTATGCTCATGCAGCTGAGGGACTTAAAATGAAACCATGTAAGAGCAAGTCACTGATAAAGATCAAAATAATGTGGTTGTGTTGCAATAAATTCTCCTACAAGTCTATGACAATCACACTTTTCAAACTGATTTATCACTCCGATTGTAACATGATATGCAAGTGAGTTCAATCTGCTTATAGATCCACCATCAACCAGCTGGCCGACGCAAAATCAAGAGATTTAAAAAAAAAAAAGGGGGAAAGGGGGGGGGGCTTTTTAGCTATAACGTAATTTTCATTATGGCCGTCGGTCAAATTCTGCTGTGCTGTGTTTTCAGAAGTTGACTGTAATCTGGCGTGCCTCCAGGGCCAATGGCTGCCCGCCTGGCACACGGCACGGAGAGAGAGCGCCAGCAGCACAGCATGGCCACAGGAACCTTGACATGGCATTTCAGGTCTTAGAGAGCAGCTCCGTTCTTTAATTTTCTGGGGATAAAATGAAAAGCTGAAAGTGGAGCAGCATAGCGAGCGACACACAAATAGATTTTTGAGGGTTTTTTTTATCCTTAACCAGCATTAATAAGTATTGTTTGACTGTTTTCAATATCGTTATAATAGTATGAACACCCGAAACGACACTTTAACAAGAGAACGAAGTGGAATAACACTGTCGAATAAAATACAGTTCACGGTCGCCAGGATTGTGATTTAAATCAGGAACTATCTGATCAAAGTGTAAGTGAACAAGGCTACAAATCTGACCAGACACTTGAGCCAGCTGTCGGTGCTGGTTTTAAGACACAGCCATGTCCTTTTGTGCCAAAATGTCCTCAAAACCAATTCCCAATATCAATAAATTGTCTCTACTTTAGAGCAGGATCTAATAAGACTGTGAATATCATCCGACGGCAATTTATGATTATGTTATCACCAGATTATTGCACAGCTGCTAAAGGCAAAAAAAAAACCATAAATGCAAAAACTGCTCTAGACTTTTATTGTGAAATCTAACTTAATTCAGAACAAGGTCAGACAATAAGCTTTCTGCAGCTTGCCGTAAATAACAAAACACAAAAATGTCTCCAAGGAATCAAAAGTCAGTGCTAATCAAAGAGGAAAGAAGCTTGGTCACATTGTATTATCTTAAAAAGGGGCCTTGCAAACTGTGACCAAGTGCTTGACAAAGCAGAAAAAGCCTCAGAGGGAGAAGAAACTCCACCCCGTTTTCAGTTGGGGGGGAGGGCAGGGGGGCTGTTGTGATTATTCAGTCGGTTGGCGTTTGAAAATCCTGCAGACAAACACCTCCTTTCTGTGGATCTGACTGACTGGGTTGACTGAGAGACCCGAAAAGGAGCGAGGGGACAAACTCAGCTTTGTGAGAGCGGTGGGCAGGTTCTGTCTGGAGCTGGACAGCTGCTCCTCTACCAGTTGCAGCCACCCCCCACCCTCCTTCTTTAACCACCACCCTACTGCACATGCTCGCAGGCCACATGCTCATTTGACTTGTTAACACTGACAGGCAATCCGCTGATCTGATCGACAGCTGATCGACAGAAAGCTTCGTGTTTTTGGGGTGTTTTTCAGCCATACTGAGCAGCGACAGGGTTTTTTTTTTTTGCTTATCTCGTGCAGCCTGTTACGACCACGTCTTTGTGTCAACTGCTGGCTAATCTGACAGCCCCTCTCTCTTGTACGAGCTCCATTCCCACACAGCAGCACTCGCAAATAGAATTAACACTGGACAGTGAATGGAGCAAGAGAGATTAAAGGGACAAAAAGAGGCAGAAGCAGTAATTCTCTGTCCCATACGCCCGGCTCAGAACCATCTGGTGGGAAGATAGCAGGCATGCATCACACTTCCTGGTCACAATCATCCCTGCTCTTCCTCTCCACAGGCCTGGACTTCAGGTGCAGTGATCCTGTGAAGCACATGCATGCAGATGGGTTTGCTCCGTGAGCAGAGGCGGGGGTAGATCCTGGGAGTTCAGTCAGCGCGCTGGGGGGATTGAATGCAGGTCACTGGAGCACTGTGGGCTGTTAGAATTAAATACTCAGCTTAGCTCGCTGCTTAGTGCACAAGCAAATTGATGTTTTTTTGGCTAGCCTGCTGGTACTAGCCTATTAACAGCCTGTGCTGTGCTTAACAAATCTTTAGCACATCGTGCATGGATGTATAGAGGCGACAAAACGACGAGCCGGCTGCAACATCAACAACAAAACAAGGCCCAGTGCAAAACCAGCCAAGGACAGGACAGATGAGATGACTCTCCACGTCTTTCGACTTCAACAACAAGGAGCGCTCGCCCTCTCTCCCTCCTTGGCGATGTCTTTCAACAGCAGCAATGTTAATTTTCAACAGAGAAATGTGACACCGACAGCAGATGGCCCAAAGCGTGGGATTCCCATCCAGTGAAGTGGAAAAGTCCAGATTTAAACAGGATATGAAATTTGGTTTAGTTAAAAAAAAAGGGAAAAAAAGAAAAGAGAGAGATGAAGGAGCTGCAGACAGAAACAGAAAGGTGAGGTAAGCGGGATCAGCCTGGTGACAGATCAGGTTTCTCCATCCTTGCCTCCTCACCCACTTTTCAGAAAGACAGGTGATGTAAGATCGGTGATGCATCAGACTGTAGACTGTCTGATTCACTCCACACACACACACACACACAGACACACTCCCAGCTGGACATTTTACAGCCTCTGTTCAGACTTTAACCAAAACAAAACTACCGTACTCCTATATTAACATCTGTTTGTTTAAAGCATCAGTGCTGTGGTCTGACTGCATCACATGCATCCTAATGGTGTTTTTCACGTCAGATCCTTTGTTCCCAGATAAGATAAAGATTTAAAAAAAACAAAAAACAACCAAAAAACGTTGGCTATGTTGAGCCTCCACTGTGAAAACAAGACAGGGCCATGCACTGCGCCTCCAACCAACCTTGTATACTTGTCCATAGGTGCCATTTCCAACTACCTCCACCAATTCAAATATCCCAGCTGGATCCTGAAAAGACAAAAAAGGGGAGAAGAAATGCGGTTCAGATTGGGTAAAATAATAAAAGCAATGTTAGTGTTATACATTTATAATAAACACAGTGCACAGTGAGCCAGCTGTTGCGCCCTGGTCTACCCTACATGCCAAATGCATCTCGGAACAAAGGAAAACCAGACACTGGCAACACCTCGCTATGGCTCAGCGGTCATTTTTCAACACTTCAGCCCCAACAAGAAGCGACATCGGGGGACAGGTTACAACTTGTCTAACGTTAGCCTCACCGTGGGCTGTGTGGTTGATCGAAATTTTAAAAAACGTGAGATAAAACACAGCAAAACAACAAAAAAACACACACACACACACTGGCTCGGTTCGCCAGCAGCAGCAGCAGCAGCAGCAGCAGCACTCACCCGCAATGAAGCCAAGTCTATGTCTACTAGACTTTTAGCCGGAGAGTCGTTCGCCATCTTTCCAATAAAAGCCGAGCTTTCCGTTAACGTCTGCTCAAACCGGTGTCCGCTGGTTCATCTGCGGGCTCCTTCGGCGGATGAATTTGACCAGAGGCCGTCGCCTATTCCTCTCTGTGGGGCTCCGCTCCTTAGCAGTAAATGCAGCGGTCTCTACTCCATGTTGAGGTGGCAGCAGCGAGCTCACTGTCCAAGTCCGCTCTCCCTCCCTCTCTCTCTCTCTCCCCCTGCTGCTCGTGCCACTGGAGTCAAGCTGGACCGGAAACACTCACTTCCGGTTCGGCGTTTCAGCATAAAAGCTCCTCCCACGCGACTGAAACGTGGAATTCAATGTGAATTTAAATAAAATGTGTCTTATTATCTGAGGTAACATAGATACAAGCAGAAATAATACTATAATAGTAAATAATAAAACCAGAGCATCAGTGTTACAATGCTCCAGACTTGCCTCCAAATGGGAGCATTATGCCCCATAAATTTTGAGACACAGACAGTAATATTGTTCATTTATTTGTGCATGCATGTGCAACCATTAAATTTTTATTTTAACACTGGTGAAACGTGGAGGGAGGCGAAAAAATCTGGTATCTGTCATACCTGGTGGCACTGGCAGGCCAATGTGTGTGTGAGGATCATGAATTAAAAGGAAATGTGAATATGTGCTTTGCAAGTTGATTTACAGTGTGCACCCCTAAATCTTCTGTTTGTGCTCTTAAAATTTTAAGTTAGGGGACCACTGTCTATGCTCCAAGTACAAAAAAGTTGGTCTGGAGCCCTGCTGTATAAAACTAGATCATAATTAATGATAACTGTACTAAAGAGCACATACATATTAGCTATGTCTATAGCCTAATGGTTATTTTTTTCTCCTCTGTTTGTTTTGTTTTGTTTTATTTCATTATTAACATTATTTATTCTAGCTATATTCTTATGTTCCTTTGCAGTCTCTTTTTTATTTATCTTGACTGTTGCACTGTGGTTTGGCAGCTATATCTAGTCTATAAAATCTGACTCTGTACCAATTAGCGTACAGTCTTTAAATAACTATAGCACATTAGTAATATAGTACAAATATAACATCAGAACACTTAAATAAACAAATACATTTCTTAAATGTGTCAATATAGTTTCACGTAGTTATAAGCTCTAATAATTTCATCAGGAAGGTACCAAACTGTTGTTACTACAAGCATTATGCACATTTACTTTGCTTTTATGTTGAAAAGAAACTCGAGGATTTCCGTTTTCACCCTTCCTTCTGTCTAGCTTGACGCAGCTGTGATTGAGAACCGCACAAACACAGGAAGCCGGTCGGCTGCACTCAGAAAGAAAAGGGCTGGGCCTCGGTATCATCAAGCATGGATACAGAGCTTTTTCACAGTGCTTTAATTCACGACTCCTCACTGACTCAACACACTCCCATCACCCTGCACAGTCGCATAAATGGAGTCCAGGCATGCTGCGGGGCAGATGAGATAGACGGAGGCAGACAGGAGCAGACCCCCCACCACACAGCATCTCCATGGACATGCGCGTGTGAGGCTTCGGTGTCAATATTGGTAATCATGGGTGTGGCAAGTGAGCAGTCACAGGGGTGATGTTGTGTGTGTGTGTGTTATAGCAGTGGAGTCTGTGGAGCAGCTTGAGCCTGAGGAACAAAATGTTTAATTTCATTAACACTGAAGCTGAATGTGGCTTTTACACTGAGTGCTCTCACAAAAAGTGCCTGCTTCAAATAGTGATATAGACCTAAATAATATTTGATCTCAATATAAGTATTTCTGCAGTGATTTGCAGCAGTTTGCAGGATTATAATAGAATCACCTCCTTAGTAATAACATGAAATTGTCAGAGCTCAGTCCAAACATGCAGCCCCAGCTTCCCATCAATGCAAATCGATGTGCAGGATACAGTGCAGCAGTGTACAGTAAACACACATTTATTGCTGTGTAGTGCTACTATATGTGCTTTGCCCACAACACTAAAAGTGGAGGCAGAGTGTTAATGTGAGGAGAAGCAGAGGAGGAGGGGGGGGAAAAAACGTTCAACTGCAACGTTTCAGTCATTTATCACAGCTCCACCATGAAATGTTCAAACAGACGGAGCTAATCTGTTGGTTAAACAAACCTGAACTACACATTCAAATGACATGGCAGGACAAACCAGTCAGGCAGGATGAGAGATGTATGTAACCCAGTAGTGGAGACACACAGACAGACACACAGACACACACTCGCAAGCACAAGCATGCAAGACTAAAGGTCACTCTTAAGACACTTAGCTGGTGCTTAAGCTCCGTAAATCAACTTAAATCCATCTGCCATAAGGTAAGCTTGTGCGGATGACACTGATAATGAAAATCCCTTTACACTGGCAACCTGCATGTTTTGTTTACCGCTGACACATGACTATGAAGTCACTGTTTTGCCCTTATTACAATATCAACTGTCCTGTGAAGTGACATTTGTGGTTTCTGATGAAGAGGTTAAATATTAAATGTTTACCGCCACCTAGTGGACAGTTGATGTTACTGCAGGAAATGGGCCTAAGGAAACCAACAATCTCAATTTATGAAAACTAAACCAGGAAATAAAAGTGTCAATACTAAAAAATAGATTAAATAAACACGTTCTTTATTTTACATGGAACTGTATTACTAACTAGTGTTGTCCTCTTGTGGCGAGCACCTGTCCAAAAGGAAAGGTCGCCAGGCGTTCGCTGTCTCACAACCGAGACACATTTTGTGCCACTAGTCAGCAAGTTAATAATATTATAAATAGCAACATGTAATACAAATGTTGAGTTGCAAGTTATGTTAAGAACATTTACACAGTACATTTCTGATAGAAAAAACCATCCTTTAAAATTCAGTGCCGACTTTCCATTTAACGTCCCGGTGCCAATAATATAACCGTCTACGAGGCAGTGCAACCACGACGAGGTCTTCAGTGTGAAAGGTAGTTATCCTGTTTTGTTTTTTTTACCATTTTGATGTTCTATTATGAGATTTGAAAGATACAAGGCATTGACGTGCCTTGCATCAAGAAAAAATCAAATGGTAGAAAAAATATATAGACGTTAATGGAGCTCATAAAAACGTCAATCCAAAAAAATGTCAAGTTGCTCAATCCTAATATGTTCTTGCTGTGAAGTCTCCTAGTCCAAAAAAAAAGATTTGCATCCCTGATACAGACTCATCTTGGTCTATGTCTAGCATGCTAGTTGCAACAAGTACAGAAAATACACTTTTGACACAACATGTCAGAACGCATAGCTCCACTCGTCGACGGGATGAATCGTAGGTGAACCATACAGTGCAATATCATAGCTACATTATACAGGGTAACGGGCCTGTATCCCCAGCGTTAGAGTACACCTCTTTGACATACAGTTCAGTAATACACATTAAATAGAAGATCGTAAACGTGTTCTCCTGTTGACCTGTACCTGATCCTTCCTACATCCCATCTTTTTGCAGCACTTTCTCTCTCTCTCTCTTCATCAGTGATGCTTCCTCTCTTTGCAACAGCACTGGTATATGTTTAAATATATAAGCACTTCTTCAGTGATTGCAAATGCAGTCGACGTCGCCACAGCCTGTCACTTATCTCAACGAGAGTAGCTAAAATAAGAACAAAGATGTTACAGTGTGCGATCGACTGCGTGCGAGCCTGTCAGCTCCGGCAGCCGGCTACGATACACCTCCGCCTCGACGTCGAGAGGGTTTTATATGAAAGCATCTTTTAGTCTTTAGTGTTAATCGTTTTAGTTCAGTAGAAAGTCTGGGCTTGGGTAATCAAAGAGGCTGAAGTCGCCCTGGTAACGTGCGTAGAGACGCCTGATGTCTCGCTTGCTGATGCCTGAGAAGTACTGCTCCACCTTGGTCCGGTTGTAGCGGGTGATGCCCGGGGGAATGGCGGGGTAGGACACCAGCTGCTCGATGCCCGCCGCTCTGAGGATGTAGGGGGCGTCCTGCTCCAGTGTCTCGTGGTGGCCGACCACGCTGTAGTGGATGTCGCAGGGCGCGCACAGCTCCGCGTACGTCACCCAGTGGATTATGTGCTCGCCGAACTGTCGGTCCATGCGGCGGCGGCCCTCCACGTCGCCCAGGTAGCGGACAAAGTCCTCAAAGTGCAGGCCGGAGGCGGCGAGGGTGCTCTCGCGGTGGCTCTTGCGGTACTTACGGATGATGGCCGGAGCGATGTCATGTTTGTACCAGGGCTCGAAGCGCGGGTTCTTCACAAACTTGTCCTTGAAGGCAGAAATCAGGCGCTCGAAGGGATCTCTCACGATGAAAAATTTGAAGTAGGTGCTTAATCTGTTGAGGAGAAGAACAACGGTTCAGGAATGACGTTTTTTCCAGTTGTGTCATGACATACACTTTTATCACAGTCGTTCCAAACTAACCTGTGGGTTATTTCCTGCGGTGTCAGCGATGAGAGGCGGGGCAGGCCGTTTTTCTCATGGTCGTGGACGAGATTTTCTGGGATTTCCTCCACAGTGGGAAATGCTCCTGCCAGCAAATGATTCAATTGCATTAGCTAATGAAACAAACAAAGCTCAAGGAGTGGCCTGTCATGCTTTTCCCATTTCTGTACAGCCAACTCACACACAAAAAAAATGCTAGTGAACGTGCATTATTCTCCACACTGACCATTGAGCACAATGAGGACCTTCTTCCACTGCGTGTTGCCCACTTTGGGCGTCTGGCAGAACAGGATCTTGTGTTTGTCGCAGACAAAGATGCGGTCCAGGACAAACTTGCTGATGGAGACATGAGTCAGATTCCTGAGGCTGCTGTTCTTACACACGGAGGAGAGCAGCTTGACTCGCTTGTCCACAACCGACTGCCAATCTGACACTGTAGGAACCGCTGAGGGCTGAAACACAAATACATGCACACGTAAGAGCCTTATGCAGGACTTTACTCAAAATAAAGGTAAAGATAGAGTGCATTTAGTTGCATTAGTTACCTGATCTGAAGGCTTTGAGGCTGGTTTTTCCGGGCTGGACACAGAGATGGGTTTAACCACCTTGGCACCAGGCACTGTCCAACTCTGGCCGCCAACCCTCTCTCCATAGTCTGGAAATGACACATCAGAGTGGGTTAAACATCTTTCTACCTCCATAACCTATAGTACCACCATAATATACAACACCCAGCTCACCATCCACAGCTCTGAAGCTGATGAACTTGCTGACGAACATGAGGATGAGCAGCACCCAGCCGCAAGCTCCGAGGAGCAGCCAGTGGTGCCGCATCGCTCCAAGCATCAGCCGACGGCCATGGACACTGTGAGCGGCTCTCCCACCTGGACACAGAGCCGGACAGGAGGACAGGACAGCTGATGACTGGATAATGTAACCCTGAATAGCCAGGTGTTGTCTTACATATCGATTGTAAACAAAACCCCGCATCATCTAAGGTTAAAGCTGTCCCGTTGTCTGCGCGTCAAGCAGGATAAAAGCTGGAGGTTTCCTGCTTAGCAGCTAAATAGATATCGGTTACAGTCAAATGCTAACGTGACTAGTTTGCTACCAACGTCCGACGCTGTCTAATTCAAAACACAGCAGCTATTATGAAGTGTATTTACTTGAGCTAAGTGGTTAGCATGCCAGCTAGCCACACCTGTCCCTCCCAGACAGACAGAGCAGAGACAGTCCGGACCGACACACACTCTTTCTCCGGGTGTAATGTCACAACTGTCGTGTAGCAAGAGTTTAAAAAACATTGTCTCTTACCCTCTTGTTGAGTTACAGCAACTTCACGGCTGCGCAAACTCCAGAGAAAATGTTGGACGGTGCCATCGCGTCTGGTCCGCTGCTGCTGCTGCTGTTGCTGCGACCCTGCTGCACTCACTCCGCCGCAACATCCGACCAACAAAACCAGTAGCGCCCCCTGCTGGCGGAGAGGCGGCGACGCACCTCACATTCACATTTTTCTCCTTCTTTTTTGGACAAATCTTACAAACAGAATAATTTCAACATAACTAATACTTTAAAACTGAGCAAGAAAGTAGTTAGTAAGTTATTTTTATTTTGTGTCATAAGTGTCATACACCAAAGCTGCCCATCCCTCATGGGCTTACAAGGCATTTATATTAAAGGTCCAGTGTGTGATATTTGTCAAGGTTTATTGGCAAATTCTGAACATTATTCTACCAATGAATATATTTTTTATAAGTGTATAATCGCTATAAAATAAAATCCATTTGGTTTTCATAGCCGTATAATTCTTCTTCATATACAAGGGTCTTTAGTGAATCACAAAATATAGAGAGCTCTTTCAAAAAAGCATGAAAAAATGGGGTAACATTTAGAAATTGACTTTTGTGTATGAAATATTTTGCCAATATTATCAATTATTTAAATTACGTTTCATTGACATCCCCTGCCTGGTTTTAATCTGTCAATTTCATTTTCATTAGATACTTTTGTGGTGGAAATGTTAATCATTTCTCTGCAGTGTTGTAGATTTGATTAGTGTGACCTCGGTAGATAAACCAACTGTTTGAAGGGAGGATGACCACAAGACAACCATGGGACTTGTGACAGTATCAAACACCTGAGAAACTTGAGTTGTATCTTTATTCCTTGCTTTATTGCCTGTATCTTATCTTATGACTGTAAGGAAATTGCCAGATTCTTAGAAAACAGTATAAGAAAGGGCTGAAGCCACAGGTCAGTGGACACAACTCTTAAATATTTGACCACTGTGTGTATTCTATCAGCTGGCATAACAGTTACATTCCCTATTTTTCTTGAGACAAAAACCTGCACCAAACTGTGAGGAAAAGTAGGGTACATGCTTGTCCAGACATGATTTTTCTACAATATGACAATATTTCCACAAATATGAGTTAAGAAAAAAAACAACCCTGTTCTAAATTAATTTACAACATTGTATCGTTGTTGCTGTATTGTTCTCTGACACTAGTGAAAAAACCTTTGTCACAGTGTAAACTGGCAGCATGTTCAACATAAGATCTATAATACATTCATACTGTACATCAATGATTTGTTTCCACATTAAAATTGAATGCCCCTTTTCTTTGAGAAAAAAATATAACTGAGCCCCCTGAAACAGCTAATTTTTATTAACAGTATTATGGCCAAGGTACGGGCTTAAATTTCATTACTTTTGAGAGCAAATTATTGATTTGATATTGAAAAGCATCTCTCGCCACTGCCATTGAACATTTATAATATACGGTAGCAATGAATTCAAGTCTTAAGACACACACATCCCAAATTAATCATTCAGTGCAAACATATGCAGAAATAAAGACAAGACAAAAAAGCTTCTTTTATTGTATTTTTATTCCACTCGCAGAGAGAACTTTTTAGTTTTCATCAACATTGACTGTCTGCAGACCTGTTGGACAAAAAAAGGGAGAGAGAGGGGTAAATAAAGAGTCCTCATTATTTCATTATGAGTGACAGAGTCTGTGAATAACACATTTACCTTTGCATGTGGTGACAGGAACGTAGGTGACCAGGGTGTACAGTTTGTTGGGAGAGTCCTCATCCTCGTTACGCTTCCTGGACAGACGCACGCGTATCCTGTACGGCACGTTCCTGTTGGACGACACACAAAAACATCACAACATGGTTCTACTGCAAAACTGTAACTTGACAATGAAAAGCACAGAATATAAAATATCCAAATTACGCAGACAGTCATTTGAACAGCGGCAGCAAAAATATATTTGCTCCTCAACAATAAAAAACAAAATGTAACAAGGATAGCTGCATTTCGTTTGTTGTAAAATAATTTCTGGCACCACAAATTGAAGCTTTATGTGACAAACATTGATTTAACCCAGCCTCAAAGCTTGAATTCAAGTTGTAACAGCAGTCACACGCCATGTAAACATTTTAAAGTTAAACATTACTGTATATTCATCTCCAACTGTCACATCTTGCTGCATCACGCCATCCCACAGGAACCTCATACAACCACCACCTGCAAGCTGCCAGGTGTGCCAGACAGTGTACTTGTGTTTGCACATTCAGATGTAAGATTAGAAACAATAGAAACTCATCTCTCACCTGACACCCTTGCTCCACACGGCCTTGTTCAGGCGAGTGTCGATGCGCACATCAGGAGTTCCCATCTCCTTCATGGCGAACTTGCGGATCTCCTTGATGGCGCGGGGAGCCCTCCTCTTGAACCCACTACAGAAGACAACAAGCATTTTAAAGAGAGGGACACCATCAGCACTTGTTCTTCCATCAGTGACAAGTCTAAATCAACAATCTCAACACACACACTCAAATGCAACACGCCACATGTGTCATTTCTTATCTAGCATTGGGTGGATGTTTCCAGATGTGTTGAATAAATGATGCAAAGTGTCCTCCTGCAGAACTCACATGCCATGGATGCGCTTGTGGACATTGATGGTGTACTCTCTGGTCACCACTTCGTTGATGGCTGAACGCCCCTTCTTTTTCTCTCCTTTCTTGGTTGGGGCCATCTATAAACAAGACACACAGGTTACCATTTATTAGGGTTATATGTGAACACTGCAAGAAAGAAATAACGTTAAAAGAAATGGCACCAATGTAGCTATGTGGACAAGAAAGTGTCTCCACAAAAGTCAACCACACACATTACTACGCTAAATCAAAGTGTTAGGCTAACGCGGGGCTAGCCTGCCGGTATAACTTACAGCTATTGGCTAACTCAACTAACACTTGTGTTGTGCTAAATAACAATTCATACAACTTCCAGTAGTTTGTGACATGAATAAATTAACAAAAGACGAGTTTTAGTCCACAACAAGGAGCAACGCGTAGCCACAATAGCATCTTGACGCCACTCCGGTTCAGCTACAACCGAGCGCTACCATCCGTCTCCTTTTAATCATCTTAAACCTTGTCCATCCACCTCAATAAACCTCTTAAAACCACAATACAGCGATAATATGTACATTTATGTGCGTTGTGTGTTCGATTGCGGCTTTAATATCGTAGGATGGCGTTAGATTGTAGGAAATTAATTCCCGAGCAAAATACTCACTTCGACTCGGGATGAGGCGGAAATTGGAAGGACGGACCGAAAGCAGAGGATTGTGGGTAAAGGAAACCTGTCCGTCTTATTTAACGGCTGCTGGCAACAAGCAGACAAGCTGCAAGGTTCCTAGTGTTGATACCTCGCGTTTTTTTTAAACACTCGTGAGTAGATGCTGATTTGAAATAAATAATAAATAAAATACACATCGAGAAAATATTTATTAAATAGAATTTTACTTCTTTTTTTTTGCAGATCACAGTAAACTTTATATGAAATATTGTAAGAAAGATCTGTTTATGTACGTTTCTTTAGCCAGGAACACATATCATGTGCTTCACAGTAGTGATTAAAAAAAAAAAAAAAAAAAAACTTAATAGCTTTTAAGTAAGACAGAACCTGAGGCATCTCATTCATTCACAATGTAACAAAATGTCTTTCATGTTAGGATTATGGACGTACACAACTAGATATGAGAAAAATGCTCTAGTAGTGTTAGTGGTCCTTTAGTAAAAGAAATATTCAATTGTTATTATCCATCATGTTCATCACTTACCTCTCAATGCAAATGTCTGCATTAGTGTTGCTGTTTTCATGGCTTTTGTTTGAGCAATTTCAGCTTGATGAGCTGGCATTCCCCTTTGTCCTTATTTAGCAAAATGTTCATTACAATTTAAAAATGTCATCCTACATTTATTATTTTACAGTAAAAAATTAAAATACATCATTGAACCAGATATCATTACTTGCACATTTTGGAAAAGAAACACAAGCAAGTCTTCCAACATCAGAGCCCAGTCTCTTCATGCCTCCTGTAATGTCACTTCGATTTCAGTCACAGTTGCATGGACGTGAGGTGGTGTCATGTTGAATCCAGGTTTCTAAATCAACAGCTTTTTTCCCCACTCTTATTCTGATCTTTAAGCTGTTCAGTGCAACACTGAAAGTAGTGTGTCCGTTGAATTTCTGTCCCAGCATTCACAACCTGCTATTTTCAAGTGTTGATACAACCACCTCACAGAGCTTTAGTTTATCCACCTGTACAAGTCTTTTTTTCTTTTTTACTGTGACTCTTGATGGTCGACAATGGGACGAATAAACAAGATGTGAAGTTCAAATTAATAATGTTCAGTCTTTTTTTGTTACCTAATCACTCTGGGGTCTTTTCCTATCAGGAGCACATCGGCTCCTTTTTGGATGGATAAGGAGGAGATCCACGTTGGCAGTGTTGAAGATCTGGTACTCTGCAGTCTAGAGTGTTCTCAGCACTCACTTCAGTTCATTTCATTTCATTTCAGAGAGACATTGCCAAACTATTCAAAACAAAGACATCAGGCAAAAAAAAGCAAGAATGTGTCCACAGTTCTAACAACTTACATTCAGAGAAGGAATAGTTTGGCAGTGCTCATTCATGGGAAACGTTCATTCAAGTCCCGGCAGGCTTCAGTTTCAGTGTTGCTGGTCGGAAACGTCTCTGCAGCAAATGCTGTCGATTTGCTCTGCAGATGCTTTGTGATATATAATGTAAACAAATACAGTTACAACATAAATCATTTGTTTGAAGGCTGGACAGTTCACTTCATACAAAGCAAAAGGACCCGTTACAAAAATCAACATCTAACAATTTTAATGCACAGTTGTAGTAACCAATGCACAATATATGAAAACAAAACAGTCAATTGAACTTGGTTAGGCAGATGAAACATACAGTTAAAAAGCTGCTCTAAAAGACTTCACAAAAAAAAAAACATGAAATCATTGTAGGTGTTTTATGTCTCATACATGGTTCATTACACGCCTCCATAGGCTAGAATGTCCAATAGTCTATGGCACAGCAATTGCAGAACATCCAAAACATGTAACGCATAACTGAGATTCACAATTTTGCTGTTTTTTTTTTTCTTTATTTCTTCTTGTGTCTAAAAAAAAAAGGCTGTGTATGTACTGAAATGGGACAGGGAGAGATGGAGAGTTAGGGGGCTAGAAGAAGTGAAGGCTAAGAGGCCTTCACCTGCATGTCTTTTACTCATCAGGCCCATTTCTTTCAGGACACACACACCTCAGGCTGCGCTGCTGCTGCCGTGCTTAGCTTACTACTACCGGCCGCAGCAACTTCGGCCGCCGGTGCCGACCCGCTGTCGGGTCTTTCTGGGGCCGGAGCCTGACCGGCCATGGTCCTTCTGAAGAGACGCATGCTCATCTGCAGCAGCTCCTGGTCCACTACTGGCGTCGCGGGGTACTGCTTCGTTAGGCCCTGAGGAGGAACATGAGATAAGAGATCTAAACATGTTTCTTCTAACAACTACGCTTGTGAGGAAACGGGTACAACCAACACAAAGAAGGTCAATATCAAACAGGTTTAAAGGGCATTTCCAGTCGTAATCAATGAACAAAACAGTAGAGAGACTCTGAGGCGTTTGTTCTTCGACCCGGAAAGGAATAATGCGGAAGCTAAGGTAAGTCCGAATTTTGATTTAATTTAATTGTAAAGCAAATTTTATAATTTAAATTTAAACAATTAAAAAATTAGTCTGGAGCCCATTAATGAACATTGAAAAAACGATACATATAAACCAATACAAACGTCCACACGCCGCAGTTGGGAGTGTGGTATGGTATGAAATGAACTGATCATAGGTGACCTGGTATCTGAGGTAAACATTGATTACGACTGGAAATGCCCTTTAAGTCAGTGATCGGACGGCATCTACCTTGTCATTTTTTAACAGTTGCCGGCGGATGGCGAAGTCTCTGCGGGCACACAGGGCCTTGCAGCAGGGCCCGAGGTTGGTGAGCAAACCTGCCCGCTCCACCCGCCTGTTCAGGGCCGCCATGTTCAGAGCCCCAAGGTCATGTTCAAACAGCTTATCAGCATCTGGCAAAATGGAAGTGAAAGCACGTTTTTAGATGGACGCATCACATAAAATCAGTCACTTTTGGTTTAAAAGAAAAAGAAAAAATGTGATAAAAATGTAAATATTGTGTGGTTCAGTGACATCATCGCTCTCACCTTTCGGGTCGTCCAGCTCTGACTTGCACACCTCTTTGACCTGCTCCAGGAGCTCGGGCCCGGCCAGTCTCTTGGAGATGCCGGCCCTGAGGAGCACGGCGCCCGGGGTGAACCGCAGCAACGCGGCCCCAGCTGCCCGCGGCTCCTGCTTCTGTTTGGGCATCAGGCTGGACCAGTCCACATCGATGACGTCCAGAGGACCTGATGGGATGTCGCATGATAGCATTGTTTTTTTGGTTTTTTACAAGGTGCACCAGCTCTGTTTTCATGATTAAACATATTAAGTGATAATAGAGTAAATGCAAAAAACAGTTCATTCCTGTATTTCCTGGTACCTGTAATCTTTTCATCATCCTGCTGATCCTCTTTTTTCTGGCTATCGGCCAGAATTTCATCAAGCTCGTCATCACTGATTGGCTCGTACTCCTCTCCAACAGATGGGACCGACTGGCCATCATCCTCCTTCCCATCGTCGTCTCCTAAGAACACACAAAGAGCACACACATTCAATTACATCCATCTTTTAACATAGGAGAAAGTTACATTCAAAGCCGCACACGCCACAAGCTTCTTACCGTCGATG
Source organism: Trachurus japonicus (assembly GCF_045865225.1). Taxonomy (NCBI): domain Eukaryota; kingdom Metazoa; phylum Chordata; class Actinopteri; order Carangiformes; family Carangidae; genus Trachurus; species Trachurus japonicus. The sequence goes on along the minus strand of NC_140908.1, from coordinate 8,298,998 downwards.
CTGTCCACCTTCTCCAGCTCCCGTTCTCGTTGATCTACCATGAGATGGTGGCTGTTGCTCGCCTTCTCGGGCTCTGGGGGGCTGAAGGCTTCTCTCGGCAGCAGGGGCTCGTAGTCGCTCCTGTCCTGCCTCATCATGTCCCCTCGCAGGTCTCCCCTCAGGTCTCCCCGCAGGTCTCCCCTCGGGTCTCCCCTCAGGTCTCCCCTCAAGTCCCCCCTCAGGTCCCCTCGCCCCGGCGCCCTGGGATCCCCGTGGGGCGGCAGGTCCATCATCATCATCCTCTCCCGCTCTCGATCACCTCTGCCGTCCCTCTCCCTCTCCCGCTCCCTCTCCCTCTCTCGCTCCCGCTCCCTCTCGTGCTGCTGGAGGAGTCCTTCGGGGAGGAGGCGCTCCCTGTCCCTCATGTCCCGCTCCCTCAGGAGGGGTTCGCGGCCGGGACGCATGAGCAGCGGCTCCCGTCCCCGGCTGGGCCAGTCCCTCGGTTCGGGCTCCCAGTCTCTCTGCGGCTGCAGCGGCTGCTGGAGGAGCAGGGGCGGCTGCGGCTGCTGCTGCTGCTGTTGCTGCTGCTGCTGCTGAGGAGGCCGCAGGTCCTTCCGCTCTCGTTCCCGCTCAAACGGCTCCCGCTCTCTCTCCCGCTCCCGACTGTCGTAGGAGCCGGCGCGGGACCTGGACCGGGTCTGCCTCTCGGAGTCGGGGGAGCTGCGTCTGGAGCTGTGGCTGCGGGAATCCTGCCGGTCTGCAAGACGACAGAGACGGGGACAAGTAAGTAAGTAATAAGTAAGTTGTGTAGTATAGAAGATATTAAAGATAGTAAAAATGTTGCCCATTTAAAAACAATGTTTAAAAATAATATTTTTGAAAAGTACAAAATTGAAAATGTTGAGAGCAACAAAGGGAAATAATTAACATAATTTTGCAACAAACATGAAGTTTTCTTGTTTGTTTCTGACTGTTTTTTAGCGTATGTTTGTAGTTGAGGATTGATATGGGATGTGTAATGTAACCAAGGAAATTTCGACCTGTTTTGTTTTTGAGTTGTGAAGGTTTGTGGATATAGGATGGTCGGTGGGGGACGCACTGTGTAGGTATATGTATGTATGTATGTGTGTATGCATATGCGCCATTCCGATCAGACTGCTTATGGTTTTTATAATGAAATGAGAAACGAGGGTGCGGCAGCTATAAGCTTTGCTTCAGCCGCAACCCTTTTCGACCAGCTATATAGTATTTGTTACTACCTTGAATTTGTTTTGTTGAAATTTTGATGCTGTGATCGAAATAAACACTCATTCATTCATTCATTCAGTGTTATGTGTTGATAATCCCCTGGTCTGTGTGTGTTTGTGTATTTACCTGATGAGGTGCTGCGGCTGGGGTCGCCTCTCCTCAGCTGGTCGATGCGGGATTTCCTCTCGGCGCCCGGAGGGTCGTTCACCACCGGCCCCGGCCTCTCTCTCTCCCGCTCTCTCTCCCGTTCCCGCTCTCGTTCCCTCTCTCTTTCTCTGTCCCGGTCGCGGGAGTTGGCGCCCTGCAGCCTCCCCCGGCGCGCCCTCGCCCCCTGCAGGTCGTCGCGGTGGGCCGACTCGTTGGAGGGCGAGCGCAGGCGCCGGGACGACGTGCGGCTCTGGTTGCTCCCCATGCTGCTGCTGCGCGTCTGCTCCGGCGGGGGCTTCCGCAGCAGCGGCTGGGACATGAGGGGCTGCGGGGTCAGAGTCTGCAGCAGCATCGGGGGGTCCTGGGGGAGCAGCGGGGCGATGGCGGGGGGGTTGCAGCGCTCCCTGTCTCTGCCCGCTCTGGGGACGGCGCCTCTCCTCAGAGGCTCGACGGGAGCCAAGGGAGGATGTGTCTCCAGAGGTCCCGCGCGGTCCGTCACCTCCTCATCCGACCAGTCGCTGAAGTTGTCCATCTTGGGCAGCGGGGACGGCTCTGCGATGCCTCCGGCGCCGCGGTGATCGGGCCTCATGGAGGGCGGCGGTGTCCTGGGACCCCTCTTCCTCTTGTTATGAGGCTGGTGGGCTGTCGTCTCCTCCTCCGACACGTCAGATTCTCCTCCTCGGGACCGTTTCCTCTTTCGGTCCACCGCCTTCTTCTTGCCGACTTTTCTAGGAGAGTGTAAAGGTGGCGGTCCGTCTGCGGCGGCGCTGGGCGGGGGCTCCAGGCTGAAACGCTCCGCTGCGGGAGCCATGCTGTTGCCGCTGCTGCCGCCACCGCCGCCGATGCCGATCTCCTCATCTTTACGACCTTTTTTCAGCCCCTTCCTCTGTGACTTTGTCTTCTTTTTCCCCTCCTCGTGGGACTGGGAGCCGGCGGTGTCTCTGTCGTCGCTGCCGGTGTTGAGGGCTGAGGACGACGGAGGAGGAGGAGGAGGAGGAGGAGGCGGCGGCGGAGGCGTGGACTCTCGCTGGTCTCTCGCTCTGCCGCGGGACTCGGACGGAGCGTCTGAAAGGTGTTCTCCTCGCCTGTCGGCCCCTCTGTTGCGCTCCACGCGAGGCTCCACGCGAGGCTCCAGGTCCTCGTGGCGGCTGCGTGTCTCTCTCTTCTCCCCGGCTCCTCGGCGCTCCTCGTCTTTCCAGTGGCCGAGCTTGTCGTCGGATGGAGCGGCTCTCGGAGGAGAGCGCAGCAAGGGCTCCTGGGGCCGCACCACCTGGCTCAGGACACGATGCTTATCACCTGGACATGAACATGGAAGAGTCACGTCAGTTCAGTTGAGGCCGGTTCAGCAGGACAACTGCTACGTGAATGTAAAAGGTTAAACAAAAGTAAATCTTAAAGGGATAGTTCAACATTTTGGCATTGCCATAATCCCTATAGTCTTAGAGTAGGTTCGTTACCTTTAATTGTTGGTGCAAGCTATTTTTAGAACGGCGGAGCAGAGCCGCAAGCTGCTCAGAGCTACGCTACGGAGGCTCATGGGATTTCTTGGTTTCCCTCATCAAACTCATCAAATACACAATCCAACAACTCCAAAACGCTCTGGTGGACAAGTTGTGACCTGCACATTCACCACGTTATGAGATAATAACAGAACATTACGAGACAGAGTTGTTTTAGAGGCAAATGCAGAGACTGTTTACCGAAAAAATTCCCCCCGACGGGAACGCACATCAGTGGTTTTGCATGAATTTACCTTGAAAACAACTCTGTAACAAACCTACTCCTAAGACTATAGGGATTGTGGCAATGGGCCAATTTTCCAAAATATTGAACTTTCCCTTTAATATTCCACTAATTAAAGGTGCAGTTTCATTTTAGCCAGAGGAAAAGTGCAATTTTTAATTGGCAACAACAAGAAAGTGCATTTTACTTTGTTTTAAAGTATTATTTGACTTTGGTACGTGACGTGAAGGAAAATGTTTTCACAAAATGAACCAAAGAGAAATAAGACTTTAACCAGTTACATTCCAGGATGTGCATTATAAGAGGTGCATTCCCCATTAAACAGGAGTGTGTCCTTTCAAAAAGATTTTCCCTACTGTCAGATGGAGGCGGACACACTGGGCTGGGGAGGAGGGGCTGTGGGTGGAGCTTGGCCTGCCCTCGGCCAACCGGGCGCTCACTTTTGTCTTCGCCACTGTTGTAGCCGTCGCTGTCTGCCGAGCTGTGGTCCCGGCGCTTGGGCGAGGAGCGGGGGCTCGGGCTGCTCTCCACCCGGGGCCTCTTACGACTGACGGAGAGAAACGGAGGATGATTAATACAGATGAACAAACAGGATGTTGTTAGTTTATTTCTGAAAACTGATAACGTCGATACGTGCCTTGGTTTGCGGTCGTCCCGGGTCTCTCGGACAGAGCGGTCGTCCCTGGTTTCCTCCCTCCTGTCCCGCCTGTCCTCCCTTCCTCTCTCTCTCTCCTCCCATTCCCGCTGCCTCTCTCGCTCCCGCTGCTCCCTCTCGCGCTCTCTCTCCTTCCTCTCCCTCTCTCTCTCCCGCTCCTCGCGCTCCCTCTCTCTCTCCCGCTCCCTCTCCCTCTCTCGTTCCCGCTCCCGCTCCCTCTCCCTGGCCCGCTCCCTCTCCGCCGCTTCCCTTTCCTTCTCTCGCTCCTTCTCCCTCTCCCTCTCCCTTTCCCTCTCCCGCTCTCGCTCCCTGTCCTTCTCCTTCTCTCTCTCCCGCTCCCTGTCCCTCTCCCTGTCTCTCTCTCGCTCCCGGTCGCGGGCCCGGTCGTCCCGTCTCTCGTCCAGGCGGTCTGTCCTGCGCTCGTCCCTCCTCTCCTCCCTCTCCGACTCCTCTGATCGGCCCTGGTGTCTGTTTGGAGAAGCTGCTCTTGGATCTGGAAACACAAAGATAATAAAGTTAGCCAAACAAATTAGGAATAAAAACATATCTACACCTTTCTGATCTTTAAAAACAAACCCCCACCTCTCTCTCGGTTGTCTCTGCGGTCCCGCTCCGTGTGTCCTCCTCTCCTGTCGTAGGAGGAGTCGCGGGCCTGCTCTCCTCTCCTCTCGCCCTCGTAGCGGTCTCGGTCCGACCCCCTCTCGGAGCTTCTTTCTGTAGCGCTGCGATCTGTGCTCCTCTCCACGCTCCGCTCGCGCACCGCGCTGCTCCGGGACTCCCAGCTATCATGGGTGTTTTCCAGTTGGGAACCACGGGAGTTTCTGTTTGAGCCTGGCAGACGGTAAAAAGGAGAATATTATAGATTTGGAAAAAACACACAAAAACAAAAGAAAGAAGCGGTATAGTAGTGTCTAGTAGTAGTAGTGTTTTAGAGCTCTTGCCTTTGTCAGATGTTTCATTTGCACGCCCTCTCCCTCGTCCATTCCTCTCGCCTCGGTCTGTCCTGTTCTCCGTCCTCCCCTCGGTTCTCCCTCCGTCTTCCCGCCCGTGACCTCGGCCGTAGCCCCTGTCGTCCTGAGACATGTCCTCCTTCCTGTGGGTGTCGGTCCTCTCCCTCTCCCGCTCCTTCTCTCGCTCTCTGTCCTTGTCCCGCTCCTTCTCTCGCTCCCTCTCTCGTTCCCGCTCGCGGTCCCGGCGCTCCAGGGACTCCCGACTGGACCGGGTGTCCGTCCTGCTCTCTCTGGAGTCCTTCACGTCCCTGTTGTCTCGGTGGTCGCGAGAGTCCCGGGTCGTTTCCCTTCCTCGTTCGCGAGTGTCCCGCCGCTCCCGAGCTTCTCTCGTCTCCCTGTCGTCCCGAGCGTCTCTTGATGACACCTGTTCGGAGTCGTAGTCCCGGTCGTCACGGACGCTGTCCTTCTCTCGCTTGCTGCGGCTGTCTGTTTACAAAAGAGAAGGAAGAGAGGAATGGATTCTTTTCATTTTAACACATTTCAACTCACTAATCTCAAAGAAATAAGACAAATACAATAGAAACCCATAACGTTACCATCTCTGCGCTCGTGTCTGCGCTCCTGGGCCGGCGGACTCCTCTCTCTGTCCCCCCGGCTCCTCTCCCGTCCTCTGGAGTTGTGCCGGGCGGGGCTGGACCGGTCGGACCGGCGGTGGGGGGAGGAGGCGTCGTGGGAGGCCGGAGGCGATCGGGAGCGCCTGGAGCTCTGAGGCGAGGAGGTGGACGCTCCCGCTCCACTGCTCCGATGGTAGGCGGGGGAGGATGAGCGGCGCCGGCGAGGAGACGGAGAGTGCCGCTGGGCGGAGGAGCCAGAGTGGGAGGAGGGGGAGTGGTGGCGGGGAGGAGTGGGACTGCGTTGGTGGCGAGGAGGAGAGGGAGACCTGCGGAGAGAGAAGTCGGTTAGCTGTGTCCAATATTTACAGATTCAAATAAAGTGATACAAGTGAATATTTCATGTGGTTACCTGCGAGGAGGAGACGCCAGCACCGGGGTTCTGTGGGACGACGCTTTAGGAGAGGCGGATTTCTTCCTGGGAGGAGGTGAAGCCCCTCTGGAGGGGGACGAGACGCTGCCCGAACGCTCCTCTGACGTCACCGACCGCTTGGCTTTGTGGGAACTGTCCGATCGGTCCCTGTGAAACGACAAGTTACATAATTTTTAAAAAAAGAATACAGGACACCAAAGTAGAGGAGTTGACGGAGAAGTGGGGGGGCATGGGGGTCGTACCTGCGTTTCTCCTTCTTCTCTTTGTGTTTCTCTGTATCTCGTCCGCGGTCTTTCGCTTCCTTCAGCTTCTCCTCAGACTTCTCCTTGTTTTTGTGTTTGCCTTTGTGCTTCTTCCCCATCACGGGAAGATCCAGAGGGACCGGGGGTGGGGGGCTGGGGGTACGGGGTCCTTTCTTTTTACTATGGCTGCCTTTTGAAGACCTGGATTGATCAAGATGGAAGAGGTTCACATTGTAATTATGAAATTAGCGGGTGAATAAGCAACGTAACATCATCCTGCAGTGACCACAGACTCCTACCTGGCAGATTCTGACACAGGGGACGATATGGACGCCTTCTTCTCTTTTTTTCCAGAGCCGAGCCCTTTGGTTCCACTTTTGTGTTTTGGGGAGCCGCTGGACTTCCTGGATGAGGGGGAGTCTTTAGAGCTCAGCGGCTCCGGGGACGCCTGAGGGGACGGACACGACAGATCAGGTGGGAATTTAAATAAAGAGTCTCTCGAACGAGGCAACCGGCGGTGACTATAAACGTTTACTTACCTTTGGCAAGGCGGTGGCTCTTGTCTTGGTGGGAGTCTCGTCTTTCTTGATGACAATCTCCTCCCTCTTCTCGAGGTTCTCCTGCTCCAGTTTCATCAGTTCACGTTGAATCTTCTGGCGCTTCATTTCCAGGGATAACTCGTAGTCGTAGTCACCGATATCCGAATCTGAAAGTCAAATCAAAGCCTATAATAAGAATGTTCTTTCCATAACTTCAAATCATAAAAAATACATCACCAAACTAGGAGCTGTACCTTCACGATTGGTTTCCCACTCTGTGGGTTCTTCTTCACTAGCTGGGGTACGCTCCTTTGTTATTTTTATATCCTCCTTCTCTCTGTGTCGGCCTCTGGAGGAGTCTCTCTGCTATAGATGGACACAAACACACACTGAGTTTTTCTTTGCATACCATGCTTCCATTTATTTTATATTGACGAAACGTGTTGTAACTTCTACTTCGAAAAGTTGAGAACTCACTCTTGCTGTGGGGGATGTGGGCTCGTCAAGGTCTCGCTTCAGGTTTTCTGGGTCAACATCCTGTCTTTTATTCTTCATCCTCTCCCGCAGATCACCTGTGGGCCTCTCGGTTGACCTGCCCCATGAAGACGAAGACATTTAAATATATGTGTGTTGTGAAGCCTCTGTTTAGATCTTACATTTATATTCAATTCAAGTCGCCTCACCGGCTAAAGCTAAATCCTTTGCCTCGTGGCTGAGTTCCATGTGTGTAGCGACAAGTGTTGCCGTAGCTGCAATTACCAGTCTTTAACCAATTTCTACAGTGACTCTGGAAGGGACAGAGAATGAGATTGATAAAGCAACATCCATGTAGAGAGAACAATCTGATTGAGTGGTAATAAGATCAGTATAACACACAGGACTTTTCCTACAAGTTGTTATGCATGTGAATGATCTGCAGTCTGGACAGTACGTACATCAGCAGCATTACTCCCAGTGCTGGGGCCAAGTCTTTCGAACACACTGGGTCTGCGGGAGGGGGCGGCGGGGTTGCTGGTAGTGCTGGTCGTGGTGCTGCTGCTGCTGTCAGATATGGTTTTTGAATTCTCCACTGTTACCTTCCGCCTGATCTTGGACATTCTGCAGGACTGGAAACATGACAGACAATGTTGCATCAACACACCTGTACAGTACACTACATCTATGCAGGGGTAATGTTAAAGATGTAAATGTAGGGCAGATAATAGACTGATTGTATTAAAAACAAAACATTTAAAGCTGAACAGCATTGTACTCTCTTTGTCACGTGGCTGTTTTTTACTTCTATCCCCAATTTCATTCATTCTGGGTGCAAGGCTACAACTTTTAGCATCCTACACTGCAGCTAAGAAACTTATTTTAAGCTTATTAATTGTCCTGCAAGAATGGGCTTCATAAACTGAGCTGTTTGCAGTTTTAATTTAGCTCCTGGCAGCCACACAATCACAACAAAAACACACGTAAAAGCCCCGGTCTGTTGTCTGTGCAGCTGCTCTGCGCTAACTTCTAGCGAGCTCGTCTTGCAAGTCGGTTTAAGATTAGCTAAAGTTGCTAGGCAACCGCACGGTTTCAGCACCACTCTCCAAGAGCCTAACGATCATTTATACGTGATAAATAGACGGATAACGACCACCCATGTTTATTTTTCCACGCCTCATGCTCAAAGACAAGCTAATGGATGCTAATGCTAAAGTTAGTTAGCCACAGAGCTAATGACTTCATGTTTTCTGGGGCCTCGGAGCTTCAGCAGCGCGTCCACAGCCCACAGCGTAAAGAAGAAGCAGCCGTCTCACCCAGGATATTGAGTCGGTGTCGCATCTACTTTAGTCCAGTTAGAGGAGTCAGTACTTGCAGAATAAACCAGGTTTATTCTTTAAAATCTAAGGCAGAAACTGCCCTGAGTGCCTTCATGTTGGCGGAAGGTGCGCATCATAGGTGCTGCTCTTCTTCGGTGCTTTGTGTCTGTGTACTCCGCTGGTGTCGCTTTACCGCCCACTACCGAATAGAATATAATACTAGGCTATAATACTTCATCTGCGGCTTTTGATTTGATCTTATATTTTTAATATATAAAATATATTCATTCATTTATTAAATTGTATTTATTTATTGGTGTTTTTCTTTTTGGGCCTTATTTAACATTGATTTCTAGTAATGACATTGATATAACCTGATGCTGCATAACAATAACATAACATGACAATGAATAGCCTATTTGTTATAAAGGATCATAAGAAATCCAACAGGGACTACAATTTGGTGCCGTTACTTCCTTGAAACTCCTATGAAATAAAACCCTCAAGGTTGCCATGAATGTTTTCCAAAAATGTTGTCCAGTTTATGTTTGTAGTCTATGTGCCTTAGTGTTTCTCTCCCATGTTTTTTGTCCATGTGTTGTGTTTGTCTTTCTTGTTTTAAATCCATGTGTACTGTCTACCATCAAATAGGACCACAATGGAAATAAGCCTTTGGGCTTTATTGTGTTTTTAATCCTTTTGAACACTTTTCTAATGTTGTTCAATAAAGTTTTCAATCAATCAATCAATCAATCAATCAATCAATCAGTGTTTCTATTTGGGAAAGAACAACCATACCCTCACATTACACCAACAAATAAACTAACAACTAAAATAGAATAGTAAACAGAGAAAAGGCACTGACACACGTGTAATTTCAATCAGTTTATCATGTATTAACCTTTTGTTTTACATTTGCAAAAGAATCACACTTATAGATATTGGAGGTAATGCAACTAAAATATTTCCTTGTAGCAAAATATACCATGAACAACAGTCAGAACATTCCTAACACTGTGTACTGTGATAGCACAGGCTGAATGATCTTTACAGGGTATTACAAAAAACTGCATAGGCTTCATTCACAAAAAATGGCACAACACATTGAACTTTTAATCTTTTATGGCAGAGGTGACTGTTTAGGCAGATGGAGGAGAACCTGTTGGAGCTTGTGTTTTCTCTATAACCTTCAGAGCAATGGTCTTCACAGCGAGCAGCGCTTCATTACAGGCCCTGTTAATGAAGGACGGAGGCAGGAGGAAGCCGTAACGCCCGCGGTCCTGGAGCTCAAAGGTGAAGGAGTATTTGATGCCAAGGTTGTACGCCCAGTCATCAGATCCGCCAGGTGCCAGGTCTGGAGAGAAGACAACGCCAATCATGTACTTTGAGAATAACCAAACCACACAAATAGCAAAATAAACCCCACTTACATATCGTCTTTGCTCCAGAACCATATTTATAGGTGTTCCTATAGTATCTTCTGATTTTCTGTGCAGCTTCTTGGGCCATCTCAAACTTGTGAGAACAAAATAAGGCACATGTATGAATTGTTCATATACCAACTAAAGCATTTGACATGATACAAACCTGTAAGACTGACTCTCACCAGATCATTGTGGTTCTCCGCTTCATCTGTTCTGCAGGAGTATGGGAAGAGCAACATCTGAGAGTAGGAGTGAATGGTAAGGTAGAGCTGAATCGTGTCCTTGTGTCTACGGAGGAAGTCGGCCACGGCCTGCGTCTCTGGCTCCGACTCGGGGAAGGCGCCACAGTAGATCTCAGTGCAGGCGTCATGAGAGGCTCCCTCCGCTGGGAAGAACACAAACACCTCATACATCATGCCATGCATACAACTGAAGGAAGAATAGCCTACATATCTGTGTTACAGTGTTACATGCTTTATGTTAGGGGGATAGCGACTCACTGCACCAGTTGGCATCAAAGTTTCTGTTGAGGTCGACACCCAAGCAGGAGCTGCTCCTGCTGCCCCAGCTGCTCAGCTTGACCGAGCGGTTCTTCCTCCACATCCTGTTCTGAAACAAATTTCAGGGACAAAAAAAGCATGACTCCAGTTGAAATTGGTTCCATCGCTTGATTTATAACATATGCTTCATGTGATCTTACTGTTGTCCATGTGTATTTGTATCCATCAGGGTTCATAACGGGCAGGATATAGATGTCCATGTTGTCCAGTATGGTGGTAATGTCTGGATTCAGCTTGTAAAATGCCAAAGACTGGGAGACAAGGTGATTTTTAGTGAAACTGTTTGAGCCGGGATATAAAAAATGAAAACAAAAAATGCTTCTCTATGACATCTCCCATAGACGCCGGAGCAAATGTACTCACATGTTGCACGAACCATAAGCAGAAAGCAGGAGAAATCCACTCTCTGGCGTGGATCCCACAGTCAATCCACATTGCCTTCTTATTTGGCCTGTTATTTAGAGACAACTGAGGACAAGAGATTCATCATAGACTTAATTTTAAGTGTTAGTTTGAAAACTATCATACTCATCATCATTACATCTTATTTTGTGTTGGGGTATCTGCACCTTTAGAACATATAGTGGTCGCTTTTCATACGAGGAGCCAATGAGAAAGGCTTTGACCGTGTCAGGGTTGTCCTGTGTGGTCCTGTTTATCCAGACATAGATCTGTAATGGAGGCAGCATGTTTATATATATATCAATGCAACGGCATGGAGTAAAGATTAAAATGTCAAGTGTGTTGATAAGTAAAAAGAAAAAGCATACATCCTCCAGACTGTGATATCTCTCATAGAAAGTTGAGCTGCTTCGTGGGTCCGATGAGTCATTTTTCGTCTGCATCTCAATAAGCTCGTTGGTGTTGGCCAGTAAAACCCTGTAATAATCACACAAGGCACAGAGCAAAGCCCATAAACAGACTGCACGCTCGTACGGCAAATACATTCCTGATATGTGAGTGTTTTCAGATACATACTCATGAGTTATGGCGTGTTTCTGCAGCAGGTCCTGGATTATCTCTGAGCTATTTGCTGGGACATACAGGTGAACTTGTGTGTCCTCTGTGATGTACTGATATGAAACAGGCTGCCATAAGGCCGTCTGTGAGGAAAATATGCAGCATAATTATTTCTAGGAGAGAATAAAATCTTAGAATAACAATCAAATGCACTTTTTTATACAGTATACCTCATACTGGGTGGATACGTTCTTCAAGATGTCCACTTGTTCCTGTGTTTTTGGGGTGATTGAGAGAACTTGATCGCTGGGTAAAACAGAGAAAACAAGGCATCGGTGAGTGATGGAGGCCTCGGTGGGTCAATCGATAAACAAATATGTAATTTACTATGTTTTCACCAGTGATAATGACAGCACCAGAATACAAATATGAGGTGTACAACTTCAGTAAATGAAGTTAAAACGGATTGGGTCTTCTCAAATTTATGAACCAATAGAGTTTAGATATTTGTAGATGAACCACAACACATACCGTATAAGGACATGTGTTTACATAAGTGTGCCATAACCTATTTTCTACATAGAAAACAGTTCAGAGACAGTAAATAGTTAGGCTATTATTTCCTTATAAATAAATTCAATTTCGAGAATCAACATACCGGGTTTCAGTGCAGTATCCTTTCCCCAGATTCATCAGAATAAACCAAATCAAAAGAGCCTTCATGATGACAGGATTCATACTGGAAATGACTGAGGTTTGTTCAGACCCTGGGGTTAGGGAGACACTATTGATTGCCACAGTGTTTATTTAGAAGTTAAACTTTACTTTTTTGAAAGAGGAGGGCATAGATCAGCCAACATGGCTGACAGGGAGCAGGTTAGTGTGTTTCTTGTGCTTTTACTTGCAACAACCTCAATCAAACTATGTGTATAATTCACCAGTGTTTAAATAAATGCAAGTTTAACTAGGCTACTACTTCTTACCTCAATATGAGCTGGCAGTGGCGCTGCAGTTGCACCTCCTCGCCGCCGGGTGGCGCCACCTGAACGTAAACGGCAGCAAACAGCCGCAAAACAGACGAGTAAGGAAAGAGACGAGTTGAAAGGTGATGTGTTGTTAAAAATTTCTTGTTGTCAAGATGTCGGGCCACGATCAACTGGTCCACTGTCTGTGTGAATTAACGAGGTGAGCTATTTTATCTAAGTTAATTTTCAAATACAGCGTTTAAATGAATGAAAAAAAACGTTAATAGACTCGTTATGAGAGCGTAGTTAGCTTGTTTCATTTCACTGTACGTTACGTAGGCGGCTGCTCTCTGACAGTTTAACAGAAATACTGTTAAAGTATCACGATATTTCATGCTATTTTTGCGAGATTATAATTAACGTCACTATAGAGACCAAACTATTTTAGCTAAACTGATGCATAATAACAACACACTTCCTACACGGGAAGTAGCATTGATATATAACATGTAATTTAGCTCTAGGCTACACTATACATGTCACTACAGTTTTAACACAACTACAGCTAGGTAACACCACAGCTTTGGTTGTGTTTGTATTATTACACTATAATGTATTATTGAGTACAGGCTTTATTGTGTTGTATCTGCAAATCTTTAAACTGTTTAACAATTCCTTTCAATGTCTGGATAATTGTAGTGTGGTTTTGTTTTGCCATGTTGTTTTCACTCTGTATGTTTTAATTACTATATTTGTCATTGTATGTGCTGGACCCCAGGAAGAATAGCCATTGCTGATATAATGAAGTAATTGCTAATGGGGGGTCCTAATAAATAAACGATAATCTGACTCTGGATCAGCATTCTGCAAAGTCTTAGAGAAATCAGTAATGAGAAAAAACTCTATTGCCCATTGCAAAAAAGCAGTCATTGCTGGTGGGACGTAGCCAAGTCAGTCCACATTGCATGATTGCAACTTTGGCTTTCTCTTTTTTTACAATCATATATTTCTATACTGTGTACCTCATTTGTTTGCAGATGTACCCTTTAATCCCTTGTGTTGTGTTCCTGTGCTCCAGGTTGTTGTGGAAGTTGCTGCTGCCCCTGCTCTTCCTGTGCGTGCTGCTCATCGCCGTCCTGGTCCTGCTGGTGCTGGCGGTGCGTTTCTGGCTGCAGAGCAACAGGAACGCTCGGCGGGCCAGGGACGGCCGGCCCACCGTGGCCTTCTTCCACCCGTACTGTAACGCCGGCGGTGGGGGGGAGAGGGTGCTCTGGTGTGCCATCAGGGCTCTGCAGAACAGGTGAAGCCCAACATGTGTGCTTACTAACTGAAGTCAGAGACACAGGAAACAACAGAACAGCTGGTCATACATCAAAAATGTAACCCATCTCTCGTCTGCACAGGTACGCAGATATTAACTTCGTGGTCTACACGGGGGACGTGGGTGTGACTGGACAGCAGATCCTGGACGGAGCGCGACGCCGCTTCAACATTGCGCTCCCCCGGCCGGTTCACTTTGTGTTCCTGAGGCACCGGCTGCTGGTGGAGCCCGGCCTGTTTCCCCACTTCACCCTGCTGGGACAGAGCGTGGGCTCCATCTTTCTGGGATGGGAGGCTCTGACGGAGTTCGTCCCAGACCTGTACATCGACTCCATGGGCTACGCCTTCACTCTGCCCCTGTTCCGTTACTTTGGAGGCTGCAGCGTGGGCAGTTACGTTCACTATCCCACCATCAGCACCGACATGCTCTCTGTGGTGAGAGAGAGGAACCCCAGGTAACTCAACTAAACTGTGATATAAGCTGCTCATACAGGGTTACTTAAATTCTGTTCGCTGCCATTTTTTATTATATTTATTCAGATTTCTCAAAATCCTATCTCACGTTTTCTTTTATACATTCAATGATAGACATGCTGCACCACAGAGCCACACTGTCAAGCTGTTTAACTCTGCCTTGTGTATTTTATTTAACCTTTATTTACCCAGGCAAGCAAATTAAGAACAAAATTCTTATTTTCAAGTGCAGTCTGAAAAGAGCTAGAAGCTCTTTAAGGGGAAGGGGGAGGGGAGTGCTAAAAGTGAAAACAAGGTTATATAAATTACACTTAGAAAAATACAATACAATGCAATACAATACAATACAATAAAACAGTTAATCAGTAGGGGAATGACAAGAAGGCCTATTTAGCAAGTGCAGGAGTCGACTGTGATGTGTATACTGAGTATACTAAATGCCAAGTACATTAATTATTATTGTTATATTTAAATTTATTCTTATTCTATTATCTTATTTAATTCTGTTCTTATTCTGCTTTTATTTTAATAATAATATTTGATTTATCTATGTATATCTCACTTTGTGTTGATTTATTTTACTATTCAGGAGTTTGTAACAAAAAATAAATTTCCCTCTGGGGATAAATAAAGTAATTCTGAGTCTGAATCTGAATGAAAAGGGCAGTAAAATGTCCTTTATTGTCCTCTAGTGGTGGTCAGAAGTAACTGCAGCACCATAATGCTATAATCTGTTTCTTCCCCAGGTTCAACAACCCAGACATCATCTCCAACAGTCTGTTCCTGAGTGCCTTCAAGGTGGTCTACTACTGCCTGTTCGCCCTGCTCTACGGCATGGCCGGCTCCTGCAGCGACCTCATCATGGTCAACTCCTCCTGGACCCTGGACCACATCCTGTCCCTGTGGCGCGCCCCCAACCGCACCAGCGTGGTCTACCCGCCCTGCGACGTCAGCGCCTTCCTGGACGTCCCGCTGGAGGACGACGGCGACCGGAAGTGCCACTCGATCGTCTCCGTCGGGCAGTTCCGGCCCGAGAAGGACCACCGGCTGCAGATCAGGGCTTTCAAGAAGGCGCTGGACAAGAGGAGGGGGGAGGCGCTGAAGCTGGTTCTGATTGGTGGATGCAGGAACCAGGAGGATGAGGACAGAGTGCTCATGTTGCGGGGGCTGTGCCAGGAGCTGGGCGTCGCTGACAAGGTGGAGTTTAAACTGAACATAACCTTCGAGGAGCTGAAGAGGGAGATGGGCGAGGCCACCATCGGACTCCACACCATGTGGAACGAGCACTTTGGGATCGGTAACTTAACAAATTAATTATAAAATTCAAATTTCACTCATTATCTACTCACCCTCATGTCGACTAAGAGCTGTGAGAATTTTCAGAGTCCTCCGTGCCTTCTCTGAGTTACGGGGGGGTCCGTGCAGCAGTATTTGTCCATATAATGGTTGTCAATGGATACCAACTTTCTTCGTCCAAAAAGACCACCACCAAAAAACATCCAAATACCTCCATACTGCTCGTCTGTAATGTCCCTCTTGTATTGAAGCCCCGACATGAGAAATTGTTCCGCCGGTCATTTGCACTGACACAGGAAGAGCAGTGAACCGAGACACTGGGAGCTTCAGCTACAAAAAGCTTAAAATATAGACTTATTTAATTTTTTTCGGAACAATTTCTCATGTTGGGGCTTCAATACAAGAGGGACATTGCAGCATGGAGGTATTTGGATGTTTTTTGGTGTGTCTTTTTGGACGAAGAAAGTTGGTATCCATTGATAACCATTATATGGACTAATAATGCTGGGCAGACCCCCCCGTAACTCAGAGAAGGCACGGAGGACTCTGAAAATTCTCACAGCTCTTAGTTGACATGAGGGTGAGTAGATAATGAGTGAAATTTGAATTTTGGGTGAACTATCCCTTTAATCTAAAAGAAGTTATGTTTTGACTTTCTGAGTTATATTTTCCTTTTATATGATATGAAATCTCCTCTTTTCCCCCGTCTAGGTGTTGTGGAGTGTATGGCAGCAGGGAAGGTCATCCTGGCTCACAAGTCCGGCGGCCCCAAGCTGGACATCGTGGTTCCTTTCGACGGCAGCCAGACGGGCTTCCTGGCTGAGGACGAGGCCGGTTACGCGGCGGCGATCGACAGCATCCTGTCTCTGCCGCCCGCCAGCCGGCTGCAGATCAGACGCAACGCCCGGCTGTCGGTGGCTCGCTTCTCAGATCAGGAGTTCGAGGCCTGCTTCCTCGCCGCCATGGAGCCTCTGATGGGAACGCTGGGATGATGAGGACACACACTAGTATGTGTGTTTAGTGCACTTAGAGCTGCATTCACACTTACAGATCTGATCAGGATTGATGCAGAGACGCTTTGTGAGGACACGGTCCGAACAAAGAGGATCAGGGTTTGTCCTAAAAGCAGAAAAAGATGGAGCATGTGCCACATTCAGGTCTCCTGAAATGAAACAAAGGATTTAAATCATTCTCATTATGGCCATGAACAATCATCCAGCTGTGGTTCTGTTAGATTTGAATTGTAAATACTTGATTATCCTGTGATTGCAGTTATAGCTCCTAGTCTATTTTATTTTTGTTTTGTTTTGTTTTGTTTTTTTTTACAGGAGATGTATTAGTTACATTTTTGTTAAAGAGAATATATTGTTAAATATGGTGGATTAATAATCTTCTGAAACATACAAAAATATGTTTACAAGAGCTGCAAATCTCTACATTCCCAAAATGTGACGTATTTTTGATATTGATGATGAATGTAATGAAGACACGATGTTCGTTGTATTCGTGTAACTGCTTAACTCTACCACTGTGCTTGTAAATAAACAGTGATCTGGACCTGTTGGGATAATAAATTCCACCACCACCCCCCACCCCAACCCCCCGAGGACGTTTTGTAATTCTGCTCCATTTGATTTGGCAAATGATTCAAATCGACCTCATGTTGAAACGAGCTGTGACAGAGCAGAGGTCAGTGATCCGTCCAGAGGAAGGAGGTAGTCTGATCTGGGACATGAACAAAAACAACTTCATGGACAAACATCTCCCTTGTTTCTGTTTGAAAACTCACAGTCTGAGTCACCGGGGGACAGTCTGGGTGAAGGGATGTGATTAAGAATAAACACAAACAACCCACTAACTTTTATCTGAGTCTGAGTCACTGGTGGTTCTTTCTTGTGAAAGAAAACACACATCATCATCATCAGAAATAACACAAAGTGGTAACGGTCACGTAGGAGGAAGACTCCTGATGATGAGAACACATTGAGATCATCATCAGACAGAATGAGGATCTGGAAGAGAAGCTGATTATCAGCATCATTTAATTTGGCTGCTCTGCTGGATCAATAGTGCTGAACAAAGGTTAAGTGAGACGCATTACGTGAAAGGAGTTGAACGGGTTTTTTAAAAAGGTTACGGAGTGTAGGAGGCGGTGCATAGGAGATTTTCGGACCCAAGCTGACGTATTTATAGGAGGGTCGGTGAGGCGCTGGGATAGTTTGGTGCAAATCAACATGAAGTCCTACGTGCTCCTCGTCGCCCTGCTGCCGTTCCTGGGATGCTCTGGTGAGTGGATTTCTGCACTGATCATTTCATTGCACTGATATATAATATAACATCTTATTGGTGTATTCTTTTTTTTTTCCCATGCATGTTCCTGCAGCTGCCCCACCGCCCAACTCCGAGCTGGAGGCGATGGCGAGCAGAGGTCTCCAAGCAGCGATGACAGAAGTCAACACCATGTACGCCGTCAGTTACCTCTACAGGCCGGTCAGAGGCTCCGTCAAGAGGGTGAGTCTGCAAATACTGTTGCACATAGTGGCAGATTGTGTTTCACTTGTGAGATTCTGACAAATATCACCTCTGCGACAGGTTATTCCTCTGGGCCAGAACACTGTGGACCTGATGATGGCGTTTGGTATTAAAGAGACAGACTGTTTGAAGACCTCTGGGAGCGACCCACAGACCTGTGCCTTCAGATCTGGCTTCTTTGTGGTGAGAGATTTAATATCATCTGGGGTCAGGGCCATTGTATAGGGGAGAAAGGTGATGATAATTCTAGGGGCCCAGTGCCCAGTAGGGCCCACAAAAAACCCCCAGTAGTCTAATCTTTGTATGACTGAATTATTCTGCCTAAGACCCTGACTAATACTCATAGTAATGCTGCATTAGCATCAAAACAAAGTAGGTTAAATAAAAAATGATAATACATACGTAGTCTAAGAAAAAAAGTGGAAAAGTCAGGGGCCCACTTTAGTATTCTTTCAGGGGCCCCAGAATTCCTAGCAACGGCCCTGTTTGGGGTCATAATATATATCAGGGGTATTCAATTAAAATTCATTGAGGTCCAGTTACTAAACTTTCATCCAAGTGAAAGGTCCGAACCTTATAAAGTCCAAATGGTGTCTTATATATAAGCTATAGCCTACCCCAACGAAGTGCATTTTCATATCTATTGTCAATTTTCAACACAGGAAACATTTAACATGTGCACGTGCACTTTTATAGTAAACAACTAGCTTTTTTTTAACTTTTTTTTTTTACCATGAATAAAAGTAGCTCCCAGGCAAATTAATTTAAGGCCTGTATTTCAATTAAAGAGAACAAGACCGAATAAATAAGGGGGTTTCCCTGTTTGTTTGTTTGTTTGTTTGTTTGGTGCTTTTTTCTTTCTTCCTTTCTTTTTTTGAGGCCAAGGTGTCAAAAGCATCTTGATAGCTGCACTGTCATTGTATTGTCCCCCTCCATTAAATATGGAGGAAGGCTGAAAATCACAGGATATGTCTGTTCTGTTCTGGTGATACAAGTCAGTAGTCCTGAAATAGGTGTTTCTCTAACACACATTCTACACCTCTGAAGCGACGTCTTCCCGCATACGAGCTTCCTGCTCCTTCCAAACAGGGCAGAGCTCCGCGTGAAGAAGTTTACAGACCGAGGGAGAACCGGGTGTCAACACAACACCGGCGGAGAAGCAGGAAACAAGCACGTCGCACCGCTACGGCGTTGTGAGCGCACATTAAAGTAATGGGCTTGTGCGCGCAAGAGACCCTTCTGAACGGCCCCCACACGCGCGCACACGCGCGCACACACGCTTAACCAAGGCGGCGGCGGCGGCCACAAACGCCCAGCGGCTCGCCTTTGACTTCAGCATCAACTTTTTTTTATTTTGGAGCAAGGCTGTCATCACTCCGTCTCCTTTCTCTTTCCCTCTCAGACGCACTGGCCGCACCGGGTAAACAAACGATCTGATTGGCTCAATTGAGTGAAGCTGCCGTATTGACCTATAGCTGAGCCCGCTGTCCCGTCGGAAAAAAATGTTATTATTAGAGATTGGTCTCGGGTCCGGATCGAACCATCACTCGGTCCAGGTCCGGACCGAGGTCCGCCATTTGGTGATGCCTGATATATATGTTTTTTTGTTTTTTTTTTAAATATCAATTGTTCTATTTTTATCTGGTGTCCTGTGGTTGCATTTTCAAGTGAAAAATTTCTCCAGATATTGACAGACTGATTGTTTATATTGGCATGAATGTACCAGGACAGAATTTGTTCATCTGCCGTGATGTCATGAGACATGTTATCATGTCAAAATGTGATTACAAACACTTGCAATATTTAAAATAAATAAATAAAAACACATATCATCCTCTCCTCTCGTCTCCAGCCCACCCTCTCCTGCTCCAGCAGAGTGAGGGTGACTGCCACCTCCACCCAGGTGGTGACCGTCAACTGTGGCCGTGACAGCAGCTCCAGCTCCGAGTCCAGTGAGGAGGTGAGGACGTGGATTTCTATTTTGTATCATAAATTCTGAACCAGTCTGAGTGACAATTTAACAAATGCCCTGATTCCACAGATGTTCTCAAGAGGGAGACAACACTTCAACATCCCAATGACAAACACAGGCAAGTGCTGACTCGTGTTTTTAACTAATGATCCAGTACAGTGCTGAGTATCAAATATCCATAGAGCTGCTCTTCACACTCTCTGTGTATGTTCACCAGTGTGATGATGATCAGCGCATAACTGACCGGAGGGACCGTGTCTTTTCAACAGTCCGGTCTCCTCCTCCTCCTCCTCCTCCACCCCAGTCCACTCGCCCCCCCCCCACTCAGACGGTGGAGGCGCGGCCCAGAGGGGACGTCTTCAACAACTTTGTGGTGTGAAGGCCTCGGCTCGCTCTGGAAACACTTTGGTGCTGATCAGAAAACAAACTTGAATCATTAAAAATGTTTCCATAATATGGTTTGATTTCTTTCTTTCTTTTTTTTTTTAAAGTCAGTGACTGATCAGTGAATAAATCAGTCAGTATCACTTAAATGCTGAAGTGTCGTTACAGAATTAAACCACTAGAGGGAGTAAGAGATCCACAGACTTTTCCCATAATGATCACTGGCACAAATGACTCTTGAGACACATGGAGGTCTGGTTTCAACATTTATATTGTGATTTGCAGTTTATATGCAAGAGGACACGTTTACTCTATCTGCAACCATTTTTCTTCACTTCATTTGGCCCCACGTGTTCACATCAGCACATCAATAACTTACATACTGTACTGTAGCAAACAATCCTGTCACTGATGATGATGATGATGATGATATTCAGCTATAGGAAATGGTACACTGCCTTCATGTGGCACTCACATGACTGTGGCTGGAGTAAGAGAAAGGAATAGCATGTTATATAAGCTTCATTCGGGAACCGAGCGTGGTTATCATCATCTCGTTTAAAAACCATTTCCACAGCACGCGTTTCCACACTAAAGCCAATTTAGAACCAGTTTTCAATGGTGTGAAATGTTGATATGTCATCCCAACACACGAGGACATGGGATCAGCGGTAGCACCCTGAAAATGAAGGCATTCCTGCTAGAAATAATAATAATAATAATAATAATAATAAAAAAAACCTTCATGATTCAGTCTCTTGATCCAAAAACCAAGTGGTAACCTTAGTCCCTCGTGCGCTGAGGGCTGAAGCAGTAATGGCACCATGAAGAAACAAGATACGATAGACACACAAAGCTGAAAGTAACATTCAGTCTAATGCCACTCCGTTATTGACTACATGATTTGATGATCTGTACATAAACCAGACAAATGCATCTCTTTCAAACTGGGCGCTTTTGCTCGTCTTTCAACGGGACGGGCAAACTTCACAAGGCCAAACCCAATCTGTACTTCTTTTTTCTTTTCTTTTTTAACTTCCTGGATCGTGACACCATGTGGTTTGAGAAGGCGGTGGGTGGTTAGGGGGGGAGGGGGGGCAGGGGGGCTGTAACCGGAGCAGCAGCTGCGAACTGTACAGATACAAACTGAAGGATAAAAGGTCCAGAAATCAAGCCGACGCACAGGGAAAACTCACACAGTCCACGAAGATACACCACCACAGGCCTCCACCCTGCATTTACCCCAAGTCCATTATACGTTTGCATTAAATTAAAAGCATCATTTCGTTTTCTCCACTTGCACAGTCCAGACTCTGCTGAGCCTTTGGAAGAAATCTCCTCTCTGCTTTGACCTCTGCGCAAGACTTTGGGAATAAGGCTTCCTTCTGATTTTTCTGAACAGTCTAGAAATGTTTGAGACGTTTTTTTTTTTTTTACCTGTTGCTGCACTACTCCATCATTACCTTCATGTGTGCCATCTGTAATGCCTTCCATATACATTCCATTGTGCCCTATCGTTTTGACCCTCTCTAGACTTTGTTGACCAGCTATTAAAAGACAGACTTGTAAAAAAAAAAAAAAAAAAAAAAAAAGAAAATCCTTCCATTAATCAATCTTTAAATAATTTCATGTAAAAGCAAACCGCTCCTCAAAGGCCTTTCCTGATCTTTGCCACCATAAAACCTCGCATACGTGTATGCATATCAGTCTCTGTCTCTTTCTTGCTCGCACATGCACACACACACAAACCACAACAGCTTTGTGTTTTACAGCTTGTCGTTACATGAGGTCCATGCAGTATCAAAGCAGAAAGATCCTGATGTGTTTTTGTTTCCTTGTTTTTTCTTTTTTTTCTTTGTTTTGTTGGTTTTTTTCCATTTTTGGCTCCAGTACGTGGCACAAACTTATGGCAAAGAAGCAGATACATGGTTTTGGCTCAGACCTGGATCCAGTAATATTTGCACAATTCTTATTAGTGTTTTTAGTGTTTTTTTTTTTATGTGCTCGGTGCACCAGATGGGTGGGGTTAACCATACCGGGTTGTTCAATATATCCCAGAGAGTTTAGAGTCGCAGAAATGTGCTTTTCTACGACCTTAAACTGACCTGCTCCAGTTTTAATTGTCCCACTATCGTGAACCCCACGGACCCAGGATGCCAAGCATGTTCAAAAATATGCAATAATTAGCAAACACTAATTGACCGCGGTCTGATTTGGGTTTTAGTATATACACAGTTATGTATTTATTTATCATTGTGGTCCAGATGGAGTCCAGGAACTCGCTCTCAGTTCATGTCCATAAATCCTCTCATTGTCTATTTATTCATCCGTCTTCGTTGCGTCCTGATCTCCCAAGTTCAACGCTCTCAAGTGAGTTTGGTGAAGTCCCCCCGTTTGGGCGGCGCGGGCGGGGGTCCTCGTCGTAGTGTTGCATAGCCTGAGATGTTTCCGGACATGTAGCCGCCGCCGCCGTTTCCTCCGTTGCTCTGCTTCCCCTGGTCCAGGAGCAGCTCGGGCGGCGGCGGGGGCAGCGCCATGTCGTCCATGGTCCCCGCCGGCTCCAGCTTCCCGGAGAGGCCGGCGGAGTTGAGAGACCCCTGTCGACCCACCGACTTTCGCTTCAGCGTCCGGTGGAGGTCGTCCAGGAAGTTGCCGCCCTTCGGGGAGGTGGGCGGAGGCGGCGAGAGCGGCGGGGGCTCCGGGGTGGTGTTGCTGCGGCGGGCGAGCGTGGGCGGTGCGGTCTTTTTCAGCGAGCTCTTTCCCCACGTCGAGTTGCTGACCAGGGAGACGGGCGGCGGAGGCGGGGGCGCCTGCGGTTGGGGGTTGACCACGGCGACCCTCGGGGCGTCCCCACCGGGCGGCGGGGGAGGGGGGAAGAGCTCTGAAGCCGGAGGAGGAGGCGGGAAGTAGGAGCACTCGGGCGGCGGCGAAGGGAAGTCGCCACCACCGGTCTGTTTGGCCTGGCTCACTTTGGCCTGGAGGGCCAGAGGCAGGTTGGACAGGTTGAGCTTGCCTGGTTTTGGCGGCGCTGGGGGGCCGGCGGAGTGGTCCTTGGATGGCGATCCGGTAGAGACAGGGGGGGGGCACGGCGGAGACGGAGAAGTGTTGCCCTGAGGAGCGAACTTGCTGAGTAAGTTCCTCCTGGACTCCTCGTAGGAGGCGGAGGAGTCGGACTTGATGCTGGAGTTCCTCTGAGGGGTCGGAGGAGGTTTCTTGCCTCCCAAACTACTGAAGGAGCCAGAGGGCGAGCGCTTCACCGGGGAGCCTAGGTTACCGCCGGGAGGGAGGGGAGGGGGGGGCGGGGTCGGGCCTGTGACGGGCGCTGGGGGCGGCGGCGGTGGAGGTGGAGGAGGCGGCGGCGGCGGAGCAGCGGGGAAACCAACGGCGTTGTTGTTGTCTGGAGGAGGAGGAGGGAACTCTGGAGACTGGAGGAGCTGCTGCTGCTGCTGCTGCTGCCCCCCCCCCAGGCTGCCACTTCGGTTTGGTCTTGACTGCAGGTGGGGAGAGGGGCGGGGCTTTGGGGGTCTCCGCGTGACTGGCCGATGACGCTCCCGGAAACTGACTGGCCAGCTGCTTCACCAGCGACATGGTGGGAGCGGCTCCCGTGGAAACGACGGGCGGCTGCGGCGGCGGCTTGGACAGGCTGTGCTGCTTGGGCAGAGTGGGAGGGGGGTGGCTGGAGGCGTGGCCCGACCCCTGGAGGCTGAACTGCTTCTTGAAGGGCGCGGGCGGCGGCGGGGGAGGCGGCGGCGGCGGGGTCGGGCCCCCGCCCAAAGCCGCGGGGGGCGGGGCAGGAGGGAACGGAGCCACGGGCGACACGGGCTTGGGGGCGGTGTGCGGGAGGAAGCCGGTGAAGGTTTTAGGCGGCGCTGGCGGCGGCGCGGGAGGCGGCGGGAACTGAGCTGGCACCGGGAACTGCTGGGGAGGGGGAGGAGGTGGCGGCGGGGGCGGAGGGGGAGGAGGCGGGGGCGGAGGGGCGGGGGCAGGAGGCGGGGACTCCTCCAGGTCCCCGTTTGGGGTCAGGAGGTCCCGCGGCGGGCTGGGGAACCGCTCCTTCAGCACCTGCTTCAGCCCGTTGGGGTAAACCGGGCGGCTCGTGGGCGCTGGGAGCGTTGGTGGGGGTGGAGGGGGCGGAGGGAACGCCACTCCGTTGGCGTGTGGAGCAGGCGGAGGCGCCGGCGGCGGGGGGATGAAGGCGGGCGGTGGGGCGGCCGGGCTGGGAGGCCCCCGCCTCAACACGGCCATGGCCGAGCCGGGCGTCGGGATGGATGGCGGAGGCGGGGGAGGGGGCGGCGGGGGAGGCGGGACATTAGTCCTTGCTGCAATGTGATTGACGTTGATGGGTTTGACGACCACGTGCGGCGTCGGTCCCGTGGGCAGCACCTGCTGGGCCGTGGCGCCGTGCAGGTGGCCCGGCAGCTTGTGGTGGTGGTGGTGGTGGTTGGCGGACTGGGCGGCGGCGGAGGACTTCTGGTTCTGCAGCCGGTTGATGGTGCTGAACTTGTACATGGTGGGGGCCGGCGAGTGGTGCGACACCATCTGAACCGGCGGCGGAGGAGGAGGGGGAGGCGGCGGCGGCGGCGGAGGAGGCGGGGGCGCGGGGGCGGGTGCGGGTGCAGGCGCCAGCTGCTGTTGTTGCTGCTGCGGTGGCGGCGGCGCGTAGTTGTAGCTGCCGACGGCCTGTGGTGGCGGCAGCAGCGGCGGCGGCTGCTGCAGAGGAGACTGCGGCGGCGGCGGCGGCTGCTGAGGGCGCTGAGGCGACTGCGGCGCCTGTTGTTGTTGCTGCGGCTGGGGGGGCAGCTGCTGGTGCTGGTGCTGTAGCTGCTGCGGCGGTGGCTGGGGCTGGGTCGGCGTCTGCGGGTACACGGGTGGCGGCACAGACGGGTGCTGATGCTGCTGCGGCGGCGGGTGCTGCTGTTGGGGTGGCGGCTGAGGTTGAGGCTGAGGCGGCGGCTGCGGCTGCGGCTGGGGAGATGGCGCCATAGGTGGATGGTCGACTGAATGCGTGCTGTGATGCCGGTGGCCGTGGGAGCCGTGTGGCAGCGTTCCCCCTCTGGACGCCTCCATCCTCATGTGCTAGAAACAGAACGAATGTTAAAGGGATAGTAGCATTTTTTTTAAGTGGGGTTGTATGATCTACAAATAGCCCTTAAGTACTTTAATTGCAGTAGAAGACTCTCTACACTCCTCCCGTTAGCAACGCCAGCCCATAGCCCTGCCCAGAGATTTACAACATACATTGTTGTGAATGGACCCAAAGAAACGGCCTATTTTCACGGCCTAAAAGAGGTTTTACCTGAAAAAAAAATACACAGTTCCATTGTTCGCTATAATATAATTTTTTTCAGCTCCTCAAAGTGCAGGAAAAACACAGTTTTTATTTGGACCTAACCAACTGCTGATCGGCGGGCGCTAACCCTGGGCGGAGGGATACGTGAGTTGGTTAGGTCCAAATAAAAACTGTGTTTTTCCTGCACTTTGAGGGGCTGGAAAAAATTATATTATAGCGAACAATGGAACTGTGTATTTTTTTTCACGTAAAACCTCTTTTAGGCCGCGAAAATAGGCCGTTTCTTTGGGTCCATTCACAACAATGTATGTTGTAAATCTCTGGGCAGGGCTATGGGCTGGCGTTGCTAAAGGGAGGAGTGCAGAGAGTCTTCTACTGCAATTAAAGTACTAAGGGGCTATTTGTAGATCATACAACCCCACTTTAAAAAAATGCTACTCTCCCTTTTACTCAGTAAAGTGAATGACATGTTGTTTTTAAATTGATGTAACCAGGCTGTGAGAGTCCGACAGGAAGTTGTACCTTAGTGTTTTCCTCGATCTGCGTCCCTCTCTTCCAGGCCTCGGAGAAAATGGAGCTGACCACACTCTGGGACCGGCCATGAGAGGAGCCTGTGTCCACACCACTGTCCGAATGGCCTGAATGATTAGACTGAGACTCTGGAGGCACAAAACACGACAGTACAGTAAGTCTCTCTGAACGATGCATATTCTCTGATATGTAATAATGAAATACACTCTGAACTGACCGGGTATGCTGGCGGAGCTGGAGCCCGATCGGATGCTGGCGGTGGAGAGCGAGGACCAATCGTAGGCCGCCTCTGTCCTCTTCATGGCTTCCTGGTAGTTCACATATAGCTGCTTTCCATACTACACAGAAATAGCGACAGAAGAGAAATTTAAAAAATCATTTTCTCTGAAAGCTATTTCGTTTCCAGATTAAAAACGACAGACAGACAGCTCAGGTTTCGACCTCACCTTGGCGATTCGGATCCCGTTGACCCACTGGTGCAGAGTCCTGACATCGTCACAACACAGATACTTGATGTACTGTGATTTCTTCTGGATTTGTGGATGCTGTAAAAAGAAATATCCATTTAAAGCCTGCAAAATTTCACATTGTATAATAATAATAGCAGTAAATGCATTGAGGATGTGAGAGAAAAGTATGCCACTGCACTGATTATTAAAGGGATAGTTCAACATTTTGGCAAATCGGCCCATTGCCATAATAACTACAGTTTTAGGAGTAGGTTTGATACCTTTAATTATCGGTGCAAGCTATTTTTAGAACGGCGGAGCAGAGCAGTGAGCTGCTCAGCGCTACGCTACGGAGGCTAATGGGATTTCTTGGTTTCCCTCATCAAACTCATCAAATACACAATCCCACAACTCCAAAACGCTCTGGTGGACAAGTTGTGACCTGCACATTCACCACACTATGAGATAATAACAGAATGTTATGAGAGAGTTGTTTTCGAGGTAAATTCATGCAAAACCGCTGATGCACGTTCCTGTCTGGGGCAATTTTTTCGGCAAGCAGTCTCTGCATTTGCCTCGAAAACAACACTGCTGTTCTAAAAATAGCTTGAACAGACAATTAAAGGTAACAAACCTACTCCTAAGACTATAGGGATTATAGCAATGGGCCAATTTCTATCCCTTTAAAGTTTTGTTATTTTTGGAGGGCCAGATTTAACATTTGCCTTTACTTCATAGAAAAATACACACCTTCAGTGCCAGGCAGTAGTCAGTAGGCGCTTTGTATTTGCTGCGGTAGTCCTGGCCATAATACACGTTAACATGGTCCAGCTGCAGGAAGCACACCAGATCCCTGGACGCCTGCAGAGAGCGAGACACAGGAGGCAAGACGAAGAAGGTGTTGATACACGGTGGTATCAATTCTCAGGTTCCCAGAAACAGCATGAATTCCTAATCCGGTCTTGTATATTCAGCTTTTTGCTGGTGATTAATGTACGTGTTAGTCATCGAAACTGGTTTGTGGTCTCATTGATGAGTCTGAAAATGACTTTGGGGGACGACGCTGCTAAAAATAGAGCACGTGCGTACAGTAAATCCTCGGTTTCAGTCGTGCTCAAAGTGATCAAAACAGGAAATACCACAGAGCAGACTGTGTCAACCTGGTTCTCATAACCCCAACCCCACATTTCTGTTTCCCATCTTCGTTTTTTGTTTTTGTCTGAGCGTCTGAACTCGTTGCACCGTCTCAGTTTCTCACCGACCTTGGCTTTGCCCTTTGGGACGTAGTAGATCCCCGAAGCCCTGAGGAGGAAGTAACGCTTCTTCCACGACTTCTTCCCGTCCTCCTTCAGCCACAGGATGCCCTCGATCTCTGGCACCGACACCGTGCCGCCACAGAAACACTCCTGAAGAACACACACACACACACACACACACACTTTTGTTATCCAATTGACACTTGTGAGTAATCCTCTAAGAACACCTGTAGTTGTAAATGCTCTCACCTCTAATAGAGCCTCCTTATTTCTGTCCGCCATTTCTGACGTCTCCTTCCGCCCCAACAAGTAGTTCTGGAAAAGATTGAGAAGAACAGTAAAGTTAATAGAGGACATGGAGAGGAGAGAGGAGGTGGGGGTGGAGGGGAGTGTAGAGTCAGGGGCTCACCCCTTCTCTTATGTTAAATAAATTATTCACCTTTACTCGCTTTAGAGCTCTGACCTACTTCCAACTCTCCTGCACAAACACACTCCCTTGTTCCCTCCCCGGTTCTCTGGGCTGTGCAGTCACTGAGCATGCATAAACAATGTGTTTGTGTGTACAGCATATGCTTTCAGCATTTACACGCTGAACGCAGAGGCGGCTCTAGAAGACATGGAGAGGATGATCCGTCTATCTATATCGATGCGTGTGCGTGTGTGTTGATGCGTAACGGACGTCGGTCGGTCACCTGAGGGTTCTTGAAGAGAGCGTATTTCTCGATGCGTTCGATGAACATCAGCTTGTTGTGGCTGTCGCGGGTCCAGTTCAGCAGATTCTCCACCAGGTTCTCGTGATCCTCGAAGATCCGCTCTGAGAGACGGAGACGGAGGAGAAGAGGGAGGAGGAGGAGTGGAGTGAAGATAAGATGCAAGATGTGCACTTTTCTTGCTGACCTGCAAATGTGCACTTCATTTACTCCCATCAGGGATTTCAGTTTTTTTTAATGGCACGGGGCAAAACCTTTAACTATAAGCCTCACAATTAGTCCAAAGCCACACTGACTCTTCATAGACTAGTAATACAGCTACATTGTTTACATTTGTGCAAAAGAAAACCTGTCCACAGTGTTTCGGTGACTCAGGTGTGTCTGCGGCCCCTCCCTTACCCATCTGGAGCTCGTTGATGGTTTCTACCAGAGACCAGTCGGGGCTGTAGCCACAGTGCGACTTATCCAGCAGGCTGTCCAGCACCTGCCTGACCGTCTGCCGCTCGTCCACCATCATGGTCTTGGAGCTCTCGTCCGACATGTGGACCCTGATCACCAGCTGAGGAAGAGTCATAGAGATCATTGTTACTGTAGAAACACTTTTAATGGTTCAGCAAAAACAGAGTCAACACATTTCTGCTGAAGTCCAATTTCAATTAACTTTATGTGACTATAATTGAATATAATAACATTTTTTGCAGCAACATTTGACCTGTATAGGAACTACCGGCTTCAAAAGCTTGGGAGGATGAAATCTGAGCATGTTTGTGAGTCTTATTTGAACTATTTATGGGTCATAAGTGCAACAGTGTCACATATACAGCCACTAAAATAATCCAATAATCTGCATCCACGGGCAAAAGTAAACTCCTCCACAACTGGCGAGCTTTAACTAAGCTGAACGTGACAAACACACACGTGTGCCAAATCCAGCCTCGCACAATCACAGCCTATGTAAGACGTATCCTGGTGTGAAATCAAATAAAGCCCTAAATTCCTTGACCTCGTGTTTTTGCCCCTCCCATAAAGACCCAGGTATCCAATCAGTATGTGGGTGCAGTTGATTGAACGGAGACAAGGACAAATGAGAATCTTGGGAGAGCTGTGACAGACAGACGTGGGGAGTCTGACCTTCATTTCTCAGAGGAGAAACCCCCTTAATACCCCCCCAAGTCTGGCAGGAAAGAAGAAATAGACAACACAGAATAGTAAAACCAAAAAGATAAAGTTTGGAATCATCTCAAAATTCAAAATATAGTAAATTACATAAAATGCTGACAACTACATCACTAATAATTCAGCACATCACAGCATTCTCCAGTGCGTAGTCTGTACCGACACTCTTTATCTTGTCTCGCTTGGTAGGATGAATCTAGCCCTGTTTGTTTAAACACTGTTGGGCCTCAGCTATTCATTGCATGTAAAAAAAAAAAAGGACCATTCTGCTAAATGGCATTGCTCTCATTCACAGAGACGGTTCATTCACTGGCGGAAACGCTGCTGTGGAGTCCCATGCTGACTTCCCGGTGGAGACATTTCTTTCAATGGAGCGAGGCGCCCCAGTTGTTTGCCGCAAAAAAAAAAAAAAAAACAGCTCTTGTTTGGTTGGATGCAGTAAATAAGATCTCTTATGCAAAATGTGTCTGCATTGTCTTGCAACACACACACACACGCTGTATCTCTTTTTTTTCTGAAGCCTCTGTTTGATGCTTTGCTCCCTCCCCAGCAGACACGCATACACACACACACACATATATAATCAAACACTGCAATGACCTATTTTCTCTGCGCTTCATCGCCTCGCTGTGAATGAAGTTCACAAAGAAATGCAGCGTGCAGTGAATGTGACAAGACGGCAATTACTGTACGAGTCTAAATGGCAACAAAAAAAACAAGAAACCGAGTCAGTAAAGTGAGAAAGGAAAGAGAGAGGTGGTGTTACCTTTTTGACCTGCGCCTCCTTGATTTTCTCCAGGGCGACTCGGATCTTCTCTGCCTTCAGTTTGGCAGCTTGCTCCTCCTGGATGAACACACAGGAACAGCTGTCATTCACACACAACCTCCCCCCAAAAAAGAAAAATGGTTTGATTTCATAGCCTTGCCTCACCCTCTCTTACACCCATGTCTTTCATCATTCCTCTGGCAGGAATAAAACACCCTGCACACACTTCAACCCACATATACACATGCACAACTTCATTAAATAGTAAGCACCCTTCTCAACCGTTTAAATGCACGAGCCTCAGGCGTGATGGCGCATGGCGTCTTGTCCATTGGGCGTCTTACCTGCCCTCTCCAACACGATGCCATCACCTCCATTCTTGCAGGTTGTCTTCGCCGGCACGTGTTTTTTTATTACAAATGTGCAAATATATAACGAGACAAATGAACAACGTGACTAAAAACAAAAAAACCCCACTGCTATTATGACATTGGTCCGGTGTCCCCTCAAATATGGCGCTCCGTTCGCCGCCTATGGTTCCATATTGGATTCATATGGAGCTGCAGTGGTTTCCTTTGATCTCGCTGTATAGCAGCAGAAGGGAAACAATGGTAGGAGATCCCCGAAGGGCGAAGAAGAGGCTGCGGACGTGAGTGTGGGATCAGTTCAGATCAAGCGTCCATGCCCGCCACTCATTGATACAGCGATTTCCTGCGAGGATCGTGTTTAAAAAAAGGGGGGAAGATGTTACGGAAAAATCCAAAGGCGTCCATGATTGATGGAGGGGGATTCACTCTCAGCTGAGTTTGCATTGGGGGAAAAAGGAGAGAAACTTAAAAAAAAAAAAAGTTATTCCACCATGATCCTCATATCAGCATCTCCAGTCGCCCAGTGGTCAACCCGAGCTGAGGCTATGACAGCGCCGGTTCACATGTGAGCACAACTTGACTAAAACCCAAAGTGAGACAGTGGGGAGGACGGCGCCCCTCCTCCCTCTACCCTCCCACCCTCTTTGCCTTCCTGCCTCCTCCTCTCCCACCCCCCTCTCTCCCTCTTTCTCACTCACTTTGGAGAACAGATGCAGAGGTTTGGGAGCGTGCCAAATCGATAAAGCATAATCCCCCACAAAAATAGTAGAATGACGCGGGTCGGCCAATGGGAGAGGCTCATTCGCGAGACCCCTCAACCCCTTCAGCCAGTCATGACGAGGGGTGATGGCGGCGATGGAGGAGGGAGGGTGAACCGGAGCTAAACTACAGCGACAAGGACGGAGAGTGGGTTTTGTGTGAATGAAACGCTGAGATGGTGAATATGTGAAGTCCCCCCCGCCCCCCCACCCCCACCCCAAGCCTCTTATCTCAAGAAACTCCCCCCAACCCACCCACCCACCCAACCCCTCCTCCTTGACCCAGACTACCTTTTCCACATGACCAGCTCCACAGCGCAAACACATTAATGCAATAAAAGCCAACAGTGTGTTTGGCCAACACACAGCGACGGGCTCTTAGCCAGTGAAGTGTGAGTGTGTGAGTGTGTGAGCAACAGAACAGAGGTCATGGGGGTTGTGCAGATTACAGTCCAGAGTCAATCTGAGTCACACTGTAGGTTTAGCCCCAGAAATGTCAGCACAACCCCCCCTCCTCCTCCATTATTCCCTCACCACATGACACCTACACCCTGTTTTTCTATCAGACATTGGTTTGATTCCTATTCCGCAGCCCTTCCACTTTCACACTCACTCACACCAGAGCCAATTTTAAAAGGCTCTTCTGCGTAGCTGGAGAAAAAAAGAAAAAAAAAAATCCTGGCTCTCTTTGATGTCTTCCCACTCTCTCCCTCCTCGCTTGTACCCAAACATCCCGCGCTCATTCAGTATTCTGATTTGTGAGCGAGGAGAGATTTTTTGAGAGTAGAGGCGATCGCGGCTCGCCTTCTCCTATTCTCTGATGGAGAGTGTAACACTAACACACAAACTCCCTCGCAGCCTGCACGCCGCAGGCCGTCCATCCTCTCATCTCACCCCCCTCCTCTTTTTAAAACCACTCAAATGCTTTCTTCATACATGCACAGACGGAGCCTGGATGCCAGAAAAAGAAAAAATCGCCTCAAAACATTGAATAAATGCCATTGTTTTCTAATACAAAGACAAACTGTCATGGCAAGATTTTGGCTGAAATTTGGGTGGAAGCTGCAACCTCACATCAATTATATATTCAAATAACTGAAAGGGTTTTAAAAAGAAATCTGACTCCAAGGCCAACGACTTTAGTTATTAAGTCTTTCCCCTGGAGTTTCCAGACCCTTATACGATCTGAGATCACAATCATTTGTGTTTCATTCAGCGAAAGCTCTTGGATTATTAAATCTCAACAGGATTCAGGGAGCTCTGGACTTCGGCGCCCTCCTCCGCTGGAATCCCCGGCTGCGCACTTGGCTCCACGTTGCGTAGCGATGCTGATATAAATCACAATCGACGGCGGCCAACTTTAAACCACAAATCTCCACACATCTGATCGGCATGAGCTTTGCAGAGGGAGCCAGAGGCTGCAACCCATACACTCGCTGGGAAACCTGCCGGCTGCCAAGAGGTTTACAGTAAAACGGTGTGCGTGCAACACTGCACTGTACAAAAAACTCCACTGTTTACACACTCACACAACCCCGAGACCTTTTGTGCATTTCATTGTCTCATTGTGTTTGCACGATCGGCGTATTGTGCAACATAGGAAAGCAAATGCATTCATATCTATTTAAATAGACAACACCAATAAAATATTCCCCAAATTCATACACATGTGTTTGAAGCCACAGGGCTGCAACTAATCATTATCTACACAATGTCTCTCTATATCTTAAATCCTCATAATGAAAAATGCTTCAAATGAGCAATTGCTTATCAAATCTGTAACCAATCAATTCATTCCTAACTGACTAATTGATTAGTCGTTGCAGCTCTCATGACATCAAATCATATTCAAAAGCCAAACTCATGGAAAAGCGGATGAAATGTTAAAGAAAATAGACGTGTGGGTTAAAGGCATAATAATAAAGTGTATTGAGTCTACTGTGAGCATTATGAAAAGGGAAAAATCCATTCTGATCCTCTAACACTGTCTGATGTGGGAATTTTGTGTCATGTGTCATCCACTTGTCACTATTTTTAAACTCGGTAACTAACAAAGTCTGATTGCAGACAGCTGTTTTCCAGTAGTGTTATTATCAGGATGGGTTTTTCACAATAAAAGACATGCAAAGCAGAAGAGAAAAGCAAAGCAGTGTTCACACGCACTCAAAAAAAACCAGAAGAGTGTTTGAGGTCACCTTGGTCAGGAGGTGAGAAGGCTTTCCAGCTATGCTTTTCAGAATGAGTGAGGTTTCTTGGTCCAGATAGGAGTGCTTTGGTGAGGAGAGGAGATAAAACAAAGAGAGAGAGCAGAGGAAGAGACAAAAATATAGAGAAGTCAGTGCCAGATGATTCTTGGAGGCTTATTAATCGCAGGTGTTTTGATCTTTTTTTTTTTTTTGTGTATAAAGAAGCGTGGAAGCGAGAGAAGGCTCCGATACGAGGAGCAGCTCGGCAGTTGTGTTTGTCATTAGCTGCAGCTGTGGGGTGAAGAAGCAATGATTGTGACAGGTGCTGCAGATATGCACATCACTGCAAACACACACTCTTATGCATCAAGGTTTCATGTGCACGCATTACACACACATCACACTCCACACTCCAGCTAAAAAAAAAAATATCCGTTCTTCCGCCAATTCTGTTGCAATTATTGTCGGTCTCTTGCATCATTATGAATAAAGATGTCCCACATATAATCACACTCTACAGGATTTGCTGTACAGCCTCAAGTGTCTAGACACATGCGAGCTCACACTCGTGCACTTACGGTCGCCCGGTCCACTTCACCCGCCTGTGAGGTGAAGTCAAGCTGCCTTCTGGCCGGCTTACCGTTGGCCCGTCGCAGCGTGACATGCTGGGGGAATCAGACGGTGCAGGTGCAGGTGCAGGTGCAGGCAAGGTGTGTGTGGGGACAGAGAGCACAGGTAAAGGAAAGGATGCAAACAGATAATGTTAGCACATGCAGAGGGGACAGGAGGGGAGGGGGGAGTCATGCCACAGCAGTGATGTGTTTGTCATACAGTGTATTTGCTTCACAGCACAAACTTCACAAGTCCAACAAACGCACTTTTTAGTGAATATTGCTTTTTGTTAGAGAACCACAGAGAAGCTTGGTGAGTGGACAAAGAAATTCAGACATGATTGATGATGTCAACATTGTAAATCCGAGTCACACTAACGGTGGGATTACAATGCGTTTTGCAACAACACCATCCAATGCACAATGCACAACACAGAGGCCGTATATTGTGGATCGACTCTGAGCAGCACGCTTCAGTCATGCAGTTTCCTCCAGACGTCATGCTGTGTGGTTAAACATGCAGGATCAGAGCTGGATTGAGGTCAATTCAGCAAATTCAGGATTTGGATTTTCTTGGAAATTCTGCTGTAAACACTGTATTACAGTACAGCGCAATCATGTGTGTTTGTGCCCCAAACATTATTAGCACAGATCTCACTTACCGGTTCACATGGAAACACACACGTCTTCCACACTGCCCACACTTTCTCATTGACTCATAGGCTATGTCTGCCTCTTACACTGCAAAAATATTTGTCTTATTTCTTGTCAAAATGTCTCATTTCTAGTCAAAACTAAACTCTTTTCACTTAAAATAAGAATCATCACCTAAAAATGAACTTGTTTTTAGATAATTTTCATTTGTTTCAAACAAATTTTCACTTGAAATAAGTAGAAAATTCTGCCAGTGAAAGCAAGTTTTTTGTGCTTTGTGAAAGAAAAACTTGATCCACTATCAGATTTTTCTACTTATTTCAAGTGAAAATATGCTTGAAAGAAGTAAAAAGTGTCTAAAAACAAGCTACGTTTTAATGTGATGAGTCTTAATGAGATTTGTTTTGACTAGAAATGACATTTTGACTAGATATAAGACAAATATTCTTGGTAAGATTTTGAATTTTTGCAGTGTAGTTTGTCCTTGCTGTGTGTTTTCATACCTCAGTGCTGGTCTGGTTCTGTCCTTGCGTGCTCGGGCTGCTCTGACCCTCCGTCTCTCCTCCCGTCATCACTTTATCAATGTCCAGCGAGTCCATGCTGGACGCGGAGGCACATGCTGAGTTCACGCTGGACCTCTGGGACGGGGCTTCCTGCTCGCTGACCGCGCCCACCGAGCCGGTCCTGCGATGCTGCCCGCCGCTGCCGCCGCCGCCGGACGACCCGGACGAGGGCCGGCGGAGCGTGGTGGAGGAGAAGGAAGAGGAGGAGGAGGACGAGGAGGAGGAGGTCTGGCGGGCCGCCTCGTCCATGCTGAGGGACGCCTTCTCCAGCTGGGAGGTGATGTCGTCCAGGGAGATGTTGGAGGCGGCGGGCCGGGCGTGGACGCTGCCGCCTCGCACCGTGTTGGCAGGCGACGCTCGGGTGCTGCTGCTGGTGCTTCCTGTTGGAGTTTAAAGTTTCAACACAGCTCAGGCGGAGGAGGAAATCATCTCTGCATGCACTTTGAATAATAAATAATCCATCTATAATGCCTTTTCATGAGGAGTTGATTTCTTATGTTTGACTTCACTCATTACACATCCCAGTTGGATTTCAGCTTCTACAGCAGACAGCCTTCTTTACAGTGATACATTGTTGTTTATAGACTGGTGCTTACAACTCACATGCACCAAGCGTAAATAAATACACATCATTGAGTCGGTGAGTCTACCTCCGCTGCTTCCTCCTCCACTTGTGCCTGTGTGCTTGGTGCTGGCGCTGCGGCCCCCGGGGGCCCTCTGCTGCTGGCCTTTGCTTTGGCCTCGAGCCGTGGAGTTGGGTCTGGAGATGGTGCTGAGCTCCTGTTCGATGGAGCACAGGTCGGCCATCAGCGCATCCAGGTCCACCGTGTCGCCCTGGTTCAACGCCTCTGCAGGGAGCAAAGGATTGGGGATGGAGGAAGATCAAGGGAGGAAAAAGGGAGGGGGAGGGGTGAGGGGGGGTGTGATCAATCAATTTGTCTTTTTTTAAAACCGGGGCCTTTATATTGACGCTGAATGAGCTCTCTCACCGTTGATGTTGTACATAGAGAAACGGTAGGAGAAGTTGGCCATGTTGGTCTCCTGTCTGAGTGGAGGCTTCTGCAGCGTTTTCTGTGGCTTCCCATCATCCAGACTCTGCAGAGCGCACACACACACACACACACACACACACACACACACACACACACACACACACACACACACACACACACACACACACACACACACACACACACACACACACAAATATACATAAGTGCACATATGCAAAAATAAAAAGAGAATCTGAGCAATCATGTCTGCCTGCTAGACTCCTTAGTCACACACACACGGAGACCTGCACAAATGCACAATACAAAGTGGTGGTAGGAGGGGAGTTGCTAGGATACAGTAAAGGGAGACAGGATTAGCAGTGTTAAGGTTGCTATGGATACGGCCCCTTCCTTTCTCCGTGCTCTTCTACCTGTGTGAGTCTGTGTGTATCTGTGTAACCAACCTCCATTACTTTGTATGTGTGTATATAATATATAAATGTGTGTAATGTTAAC
Source organism: Trachurus japonicus (assembly GCF_045865225.1). NCBI lineage: Eukaryota > Metazoa > Chordata > Actinopteri > Carangiformes > Carangidae > Trachurus > Trachurus japonicus. The sequence continues at coordinate 8,261,945 of NC_140908.1, read as the reverse complement.
CTGTGTGAGCTTGTCCAGCTCTCCCAGCCAGGCTCCAAACATCTTGTCCAGGTCCTGGTCCTCCTTATCGCTGTCCTCCTCAGCTCCGTGGTCCAACTCATCATCGGACACCTGCTCCATCTACACACACACACACACACACACACACACAGATAGAGAAACAGAGGAGGAAGACAAATGAAAAACGATCAGATGATTCCACACATGTACACAAATTCACACCCACACAGCAGGAGTGATCCAACAGTGGGAAAAAAAAAAAAAAAAAAAGCTCAGCTCATCATCAGCTCATGCCAACCTCACCGCCTGTTACCATGACAACCGCTCACGGACCCCTCTAGCGGGCACCCTGTGCAGTCTGATCGGTGCATAAAATGCCCTGTGGTGTGTGTGTGTGTTGTGGTGTTGTAGTAGTTATTAGTGTGTGTGTGTGTGTGCTGCTGCTGCTGCTGCTCACCGCTGACACACCCAACACCACCACCGCTCCTCCCTGCCCTCCTGCTCAGCATCCAGAAGAGAAAGGGATGCTGGGAGGAGGAGGAGGAGGAGGAGGAGGAGGTGTAGTGATGCACGGAGGATGTATCAGCTAAAACCACTGGGCAACGCTAGCAGGTGGCGTTAGTGGCTACTGTATGTGGGCCAGTGTGAGTGAAGGAAGGCACGAACAGCAGCGAGTCCTGCTGCGCTGTCAGAAGGTGATGGCAGAGCGCCCTCTACTGGACATGAAGGGAAATGGTGCAACGGCAACATGCAGCAGTGTGTCTGCTTGACTCAGTGCCAGCAGCTCATATCTAATAATGCACCAGAGCAGGTGGCAGACTAGGAAGGCATCTTTATATGGACATTTTACACAGATATCCTTATTTCATAGACCTCAGCTTAACGGTAACATGACCTTCCTGGATTCAGGTGAAACAACATGGCCTCAAAACAACTTTTCAGTGTCTTCAAGGACACTTAACGTTAGACAAAGCAGTGACTGAGACAATGAAGGTCAAGGATGTGTGGTTATAACAGATTAGACCAGTGGTTCCTAACCTTTTTTGGCTCGTGACCCCATTTTAACATCAAAAGTTTCTTATATTCTGCATTGCATTTAATTAGAACTCAATTTATATTTGAGAAGATGAAAGTATAGAATACAGTTGTTTAAAAAGAATAATAATTAGTTAAAAGAATATTTTTATCAGTAACTTTTTTATCAATTACTAGACATTTCAGGCGACCCCATTTGAATTCCAGGCGACCCCACGTGGGGTCCCGACCCCAAGGTTGAAAAACACTGGATTAGATTTACATGGGCTGTACCAAGAAAGAAAAAAAAATGACCCCATTCTGCAACATGTAACAATCTGAGCACGTTCCTCCCCTCCCTGTTTCTTCATATCATTTCTAGGTCAAGCTGGGCAGCCTCAGTGTTTAGACAATCTGATATTACCCAACCTGGAGAATGAATAAACACCCACACATGCCAGCGTGCTTCGGAGGAAGAACGCACATCTAATCTTTGCGCTCTACGTGCGTCAAACAGAAGGAAAGCGTTGGTGAAGCACAGGAAGAGTCACACCTGGCGCAGGCTGCACACGCCTTCCTGTCTGAGAAACATCATCATCACACAGCCACTACCTGAAGAACACTTCTAACTTTGGTTCAGCCCAGTCTGCCCCCCCCCAAATACACCCAGATGGACTATTCCCGGGTAATCCCATTGATGTTTACAGGGGGTGTCATTCCCTCCTGCTATTCACACTGTGTGGTGTCAGTCACTACTGGGACTGTACCAAACCCAGATTAACCCCTCGGACGACCCCTGTTCTTTTGATCTAGCAAAATGTGCCCATGTGGTTCAATGCATATGAGTGTGTGTGTGTGTGTGTGTATATGTTTTGCATGTGTGCGTCAAAGCCTTTATAGTCACACTGGATAACTTCAGAAGCAATCTGACAGTCATGCGTTGTAGTTAAAAGGTGATAAAAGCAGGTCATAAAAGAGGCTGGAGGTGAAAAGCAGTAAAACAGGCAGGTGTTTGGCAAAGCAAACGGCAATATGACACTGATACTACTGGAAATCGGTCAGCAACACACACACACACACAAACACACACATTCCAGACAGTGCACGTGCTCCTTAAAGTCACTGTATGTCCTGCATGAACAAACACACTCCCTCGGCCTCCTGCCCAGCCTTTGTGTCTCTACAGATGATATTAAAAGCCAAAGCTGCCACTTCAGTGCATTTCTGTGTGTGTGTGTGTGTGTGTGTGTGTGTGTGTGTGTGCATCACAGTGTTGATGATGGACGCCTTCCTGCTTTGGCGAGCCAATCAAACACACCGAGGAACGTGGACTTCATCATCTTGTGGAGAAAGATAGAGTCTGAGTATGTAAACAAAAACAATTTTACCGAGCGTGTGTGTATGTGTGAGTGAAATCATATCTATGTCCTCATGAACGTGTGTGGGAGTCGGAACAGGAAGTGGCCAGGATGTGCAGGATTCCTGATTTCCCTAATGGCCCGGGTCTTGGCAGGAAACGCCAGCTGTCCTCCAGTTGGTCCCGGCTGCCACTTATTGGGGACGGGAGGGAGGGACGGGACGCGTCGGTGGAAGGAGGAGGGGCTCCAGATCCTTCCAGACCCAGTGGTTCACCATGAAATCGGCTAAAACATACACATCAGTTTGTCCTCCTTTAAATTACACAGCGCCATACCACCACCAGAGAACTTTAATGACCATTTGTCTTCTCAAATGTGGCTCAGCGTGGGGCCCTCTGGTCTGTATCTATTTGGGGGTTTCCCAGCTGAGTATCCCTGCTTGTACTGTAACGGCTGACATCATAGAGCTGGATGGAGGCAGACGGGAAGAGGAAACGGCCAAAATCAAATGAGCTTGCATTGTGTTTGCCAACGCACAGGCTTCACAGCTGTGTTTAAACAGCAACCGGCCTGCGGGCTTACACAGGAGTCACACACACACATGCAGTATATACATCTGCAGAGGGTACATGTTCAATTTAAAATGTGAGGTGAGTAAAAACAGACAGAAAAAGATGGATGTGGAAAGGAAAGGAGAAAAGCTCTGCTGTCGTTTTAATGGAGGCCCAGCCTCAGTGGCAGATGTGTCTGCAGGTTTAAGTGAATTACCACCTGAGGCCCTGCTTTTAAGCTCATGGAGCATGACCTGGGAGAGACACGGGGTTGGGAGGAAGCTCTCTGAATACATATATATCTGTGTGTGTGAGAGAGAGAAAGTGCACTTTTAAAGGCATGGCTGCAAACCAAACAGCAGCCTTGGCCTTTCCCCCTCCTGATCCTGCACGCTCCCTCTTTCTTGTCTGAGCATGACCAGCGCTCATCTGTCTCCCGTGTCTGCTGGGTGGCTCTGCGGTCCGCTGGGTGAAAGGTCAGAGGTCAAAGGTCTTCCCTGTGGAGCCTCCCTCCCTTACCATGTAAACACTGGCAGAAGGGAAGATGAGACATGTGTTTGGGGAAAACAGATCTCTGTAAATCTTAGAGAAAGCACAGCGAGCATTCAATGCTGAGAAGGATGAAGAAGCGGAGGTGGAGAAGGAGGAGGAGGAGGAAGCGTCTATCTTTAGACTAAGTTGCTCATATCAGAGAATGTCAAGAGGATTGGAAAAAGGGAGCTGTATCAAGAAGTTGATAAAAACGAGGCTACAAGTTTCCAAACATCTTGATTGGAGCTCAAACTTGAACTGCAGGTTCATGATGAATAAGAAACTTAATTGGAGGCAAGAAAACAGCGGCTCGAACGTGAACCCGCTGACTCACCACTTGTCACATGACTGATGCAGCCTGAGGCCTATTTTAACATTGAATGTGACAAACAAATGTAGCCGCTCCTCGCTGCAGAGACATTTCAGCTTCAAGTTGAGTCAATGTTTGAACATACAAATGCTGCTGACACCTCTTCTGCATTTCGTCTCCGCCCCTGCGGTCGAGGGTAACGGCCAGCGTGTCCCTGACACGGAGAAAGAACCGGATAATCCAAGGAAACGGAGGAGAACACAAGGAGAGGACTTTCAGCCTCCCTTTCCTTCTTGAGGCAGAGAGAGAAAGAAAGAGGGGAAAGGAGATAAAAAGCTGCCAGAGAGAAATAAACTCACACAAGTGATTGGGTGTGACAAGGAGAAACGGGCGATCGCTGCATGACATCATAGGTCAGATTAGGTCTCCATGGCTGGTTCCGTCTTAATTCGCTTTGCATGATAGGACAGAGTCGGTGTTGTTCAGTCGGTTCACATTAAACTGCATCTGGCAGAGACACACAACTTTAATGATCCAGCAGACGAGCTGAAGGAGTCGCTCTGCAGTCAGTAAACTGCAACAGTGATGGGAGAGTCAATTAGCCTCAATTCTGACTGCATCACCTCCATTCATGATTTTACACTTCTTGGTGCTTTTTTCCTTTGTGTTCAAATCTGAGTTGAATTAGTTTTTATGAGAACAAACAAAAAAAGCTAATTGAACCCACACAATCTAAAAAAAAAACAGAGGAAAAGAGAAAACCCTTCCCCTGACAATGTCTTTCTGTTTCCCCGTTGATATTCAAATGTCGACTGTCTCCCAACATTTGAGTTACAAATAAAAACCTTTCATATTTCCATAATACAGGAAACGATCAGGGCCGGGGCGTGGAATATGACCTTAGCTGTGTAAACACTATTGAGGCCAGATACCACCGCTGCTCATGGCTGAGTGGATGTTTCCATCAAACACCTCTAAATAGACTATTTCTGGACCAAATACTCCACCTACCCACGTTGTGCATGTGTGTGTGTGCGTGTTATAATGTCGCAATGAGACCTAATGAAACCCGGGTATTTGTCCTTATAGGCTCTCATCCTTTCCACTTAGGAAAAAAACAAAAACTCAAAGAGAAACCTTAAGAGCCACCTTGTCCTTAAAGCTCTTTCCCTCTTCTCTGATGATGATATTACGTAAATGTGACACCTCTCTTCTAAAAATATTCTCACCATCATCTGAGTCAAACGTTAGAGGGAACAGACAGGAAACGTCTGGGCACGGGGCGAGAAAACAACACGGCAATTATCAAAACCCAGTGAACTCTTATGAGGCATGAATGAGGCCTCGGCTGCAAATAGTGGGTGGGAATTCTTAAGAGTTTAGTGGGACACAGTGACGACGAGGGTCTCTGGCGAGGGGGAAGGACACCAGACAAGGCTCAAACAAGTAACAAGTAAAACATTTAGCATTTACCCGTGGCTAGGAATAGCTCCAAACACACCCTGGCTGTAAATACTGTGAGAGGGAACGGTGCATGAGCTGGATTTCTTAGGAAGATGTGGGATGATTGTGCATGTTTGAAGGGGTCGTTTTCAACTTGAGTCAAACACAAAAATGGGGAAACTAACAGGACACACCCCGGTTATGTAATAGCAGAGCGGCTGTATCTCTCTGCTGCTCGGCTGTGCATGAAGATCTTCCTTCCTTTGTCTCTCGTATTCTCCTATCAGCTCCTTATCTGGCGTGAATTGTGCTTTTTCCCCCTGACGGACCATGAATCACCTCTTACACACATTGATGTGTGTCTGATTGTCATCACATCCTGGAGTGCTCGGGCTGTAAAACACACTAAAATGTGATGTGTCAAGATGTTATAATGACATCCTGAGTCGTACCGAAGCCGTTTAAAGACTTATGATCTCATTTATAGTTAGACGGCATCTGTTTGGGACGATCAAAGCCTTTAATGCTGCTCTAAAATGCCTTTTCAAAATAAAACAGATACAATCATAGAGATTGTATCTTGTATATTTAAATATGTAAGCGAGAAATAACGGTTATTTCTAGACTCATGTCTTCAGCATCGTCTGTGGCCGTTTGCTCATTTCCGTTCCCATCCCTCCTTTTCTTCCTTTGCCTCTCCCACTTGTTTTTCCAGGTCAACTCCCTTCTTTTACAAGACACCAGGACAGGAGCGAAAGGAGGGAGGGGGGGACTAGAAACCAAAGTCGCTGTGTCACATGGACGTACGCGAGTTAAAAGTGGAAAGAGGAAACTGACTGTGCCCTGTGGCCAATGGTGGCCAATGAAAGAACTCTTTGAATGAGGGGGAGCTGACATCCAAAGTCCAGCTGGGTGTGGTTGGCTCGCCAGACTCAACTGACCTGTTGCGGACACTGACGTCTGACTCTAAAAATGACATAATACTCCGTGTGTGTGTCCTCTGTGTAGGGTGGATGCAACCTTTAAGGTTAAAGCAACAAACTTTTGACAAGTTTGGGACGAGGACATGAACAAGAAATCCTGATGTGTTTTTTTGGCAATAGATCTTCATCCTGACACTTTCGTTATGATGTGATGCTGATTCACACTTGGACCATAATGACACAACACCTAGAGACAGAAAAATAAAATGAAACTGGCTGCTGCAATGTAGAAATATTTTTTATAATGATCTAAATGCATTTGGTCCTCCTTCAAAATAAAAGCCATACTCCAATAGAAGTCTGTTTTGTTAATATACTTTAATGTTATGTAAATTTAAAGGGATAGTTCAACATTTTGGCAAATTGGCCCATTGCCATAATCCGTATAGTTTTAGGAGTAGGTTAGTTACCTTTAATTGTTGGTGCAAGCTGTTTTTAGAACGGCGGAGCAGAGCCGCAAGCTGCTCAGAGCTACGCTACGGAGGCTAATGGGATTTCTTGGTTTCCCTCCTAAAACTCATCAAATACACAATCCAACAACTCCAAAATGCTCTGGTGGACAAGTTGTGACCTGCACATTCTCCACGCTATCCACCACAAGATAATAACAGAACGTTACCAGACAGAGTTGTTTTCGAGGAGCAGCAGCACATGCATGTGTAAATACAGTAGTAGTGTCCAAATTGAAAGTAAAACTGCTCCTGTGTTTGTGGCAATTAGTCACTACCATGTGCAGTTACAACTCCACTATCTTCTGCAAACATGAATGTGTGTTGGAGTATTTTATTGTGTTGTGGTGACAGTTGTTGACTCAGAGTGAGGAGCGGAAAGCACCGAGGGGAAGGACTGATTGGGGAAACGAGATGAGATGGGTGATGGAGGGAGTGATGGATAGGTGGGATAATGGAGGGAGGGAGGTGGCTATTAGATTGTGAATAAAGGGGGAGGGCCTGATGGTAAAGACAACAGCTCCAGTGTCGTTAGTCAAGCACGACCAACAGCTTGCGAGCAGAGGATGAACTCGTACCCAAACACACACACATATGGATCCGCAAACACATGCAGGCTCAGTCAAGCGCAGCGTGACACAGTGAGCGACTCCGGCTCATACGGCCAATTAGGAGGGAGGGGCAGAGAAAGAGATGGAGGGGAGCAGAGAAGGGGAGAAAGATGAGGAGGATGTCAGAGGCGGACAGATGGAGAGGGAGTGGAGGGGGGAGGGCGGGGGAGAGAGTGAAAATGCTCGGTCACAGCGGTGGGCGGAAGGTGTGAGGACCCACCGGCTCATCAGTGTGAAGAAACCAGAGCCAAACTTCAGCCGGCACCTGCATCTATTCCAACAGGCATTGCCATGGCAACACACATGCCCATCGCCACACTGACATGCTCTACTACGCAGATGGACATGCAGCTATCGAGCCCCCTTGCCTCCAGTCATCAGTGACATATTGAAGCGATGTTTCCAACCACACAGTATCCTGCTTATGTTTACAGGGATTTCCATAATATCTCCATATTTTATAACACTTTATTTGATGCCTATCTCTATAAGGCATTATAACCATACTTATGAGTTATAATGCAGTTATAGTACTGTATAACTATAGTTATAAACACTCATAAATGATCATACTGCTTTATAACAATAATTAAAACACAATATAAAGCATTTTATCATGACTTATAAGGTCAAGTATTATAGAAGAGTTATAATGCTCTATAATGTGTTATGCTTATTGTTATAAAGCCTTATGATAATTTATGAGTGTTTAGAACTATAGTTATACACATGTATAAGCCAATTATAACATATTATAACTATATTTATAATGCATTATCTATGTGGGCATTGTCAGCCAGTTACTAACAATTATAACGTATTATAAAACCTGACCTTAAAAGTCATGATAAACTGCTTGTGTGTTATGATTATTGCTATAAAGCAGTATGATCATTTATGAGTGTTTATAACTATAGTTATACAGTGCTATAACTGCATTATAACTCATTATAAGTATGGTTATAATGCATTATAGAGATAGGCGTCAAGTAAAGTGTTAAAAGTAAAAGTAAAAGATGCTCCAAATCGAGCAGCACAAGACAGAGGATGTGTCAGCTTCCCTGCAGGAGTCGGGGGTAGATGGGGGTGGGGGGGCAGCAGTCCAAATGTGAAATCAATAGTCTTGTCCCTGCCCTCAGGAGGTCAGGTTACATCCATATATACACCCACAGGGGCTCAGGTGGTATGCTGCAGTGGGCTCTCTCCTCTTTCTCTCTCACACACACACACACACACACACACACACACACACATACACACACACTTCCAATCATGATGCAGCACTGCAGCATCAGACAGCAGAGGCTGACGGTTGAGAAGACCAAGGCAGACATTAAAAACAGGCACTGCTTTAAAAAAAGATAAGAGGCCGAGTCTGCTGTGCTCCAGAAAAACACAAGGAGCTGAAACGCTGTGACGTAAAATCAGCTCAGGTTTTAGTTCTGTGAAATAAATGCTTAGTCATTGTTTATATATTTTTTTAAATATCACTCCTCACTCTCATGATCTGATGAATACAATCATTACGGGGGCACACGGATACATTTTGTTTCATCCCTGTTTTGTGCTTGGTCGAGCAGAACAGCAGGTTTACATCTGCCACCTGTTATGGAGCACAAAGCACAGTAGGTATAACAGACTGCACATGCAACACATGCCCAAACACACACACACACACACACACACACATGGATGGATGGATACCCCCCATGCATGCGTTGAACAACACATTCCTCCTGCAACAAACCAGCCGTGTGCGATGTATCGTACCTACAGGGCAGAAAGAGGCGCACATGCCACTAGCAGCTGGGTGCGTCTTCCTCTGTTAGCTTTCCTACGTTTCCCATCTCCCCCTTCACCTGGTGACCCCTGCAGCCGACTGCTGATTGGTCCGCCTTGTTATCCGAATGTGAGGCAAATGTGCAACTGTGCGTCTTTATCCGACAGACGCGAAAAAATGTGCCAGCCTGTTTCCTGCCACGCCACCTCCAGCATTCCTCCAGCATTCCTGCAGTGCCATCCTTGAGGAATACACACACACACACACCATCTCCCCTAGGTCTGTGTCATTTCAAGGACAGTCAGTCAGTCAGTCAGTCTGCTTTAAGGATTTGCCCAAAATCTTGAATGAAACGGTTGCCGTGACAACCCCATCACACGAACAATGACACGTTAACCGTGGCCTTCCATGCGTGTGATGTACATATTGAGTGATATCGGCAGCCGAGTGTCAAAGCGAGTGAGCGTCTCTGTGTGACAACCCCCCCGCCCCACCATCTCCCCCCCAGAGACAGTCACTATAAACCCTCAGAAATGTCTCAAGACACATGAGCATCACTACTTCACTACCGAAACTGCTTAAGTGGGAGGGGGCGGGGGGGGGTTTCTACCCTCAGCCCTGGAGCTGCATCACTGCTGGGGTCCCAGTTGGAGATCTCCAGCTTCCTTTCCTCCACATCCTCACTGCTGGGATTCAAACTCATCTCAAGCTTCAAAATCAAACTTATCCAACGAGAGTCTGAGCTTTTCATCCATGTTTTCTATCCCCACATTTCTAATTTATAAGTGCTTTGACAAAAAAATGCAGCTCCCCGCTAAGAAGCCAAAGTTTATAGTCGTTTAGAACAGTGTATTGTTTCCTGCTGTTCAAGCTTTACTTCTGTTTATGAAGCTGCTATGTTGGGTTTTGTTATATAAACCGTTATTCTGTGTAGCCATGATCTTTTATTTTCCAATTCACGCCTTGAGAATAAATCTTTCCGTATCAAATCCGACAGAGACTATATGATGCAACAGGAAGGAGTCGTGTGCATTTTCTATAGCATCAGCATCACACATCCCACAACAGACAAACAACGCTCTAAATATAGATTTCCTAGCCGTGTGAGTAATTTATCTGAAAATGAGAACATTATGAAATGACTTCATCTCAAGGTCAGCGGCTCATGTGTGACTACAAAGTGGAAACTTTGAGGCTCTGACGTGTAAATTCAACACAGGTCTGTGACGGTGTAACAGAGTAACAGGCTCGCTGAGAGGAAACGTCTCTTTGCTGCAGAACCACAGGCCTCACATGGTTCCACTTTAGTCAGGAATTATCTCCTTCGGTGATGGAGACTCTCCCCTGACGAGCTCCTCGGAGGTTTGACTCCTCTTTCATTTGGCTTTAATTTACGAAGGGAAGAGGGAGGAGGGGGGGGGGGCGGTTCTCTCTCTCCCTCCACTACACCAGCTTTGGTTTTAACCTCCTTTAACAACAAACAACAAACACACGATAGATCTCCTCTGTCAAACTGGGATTCCACTCACTGAAAAATGTAAAGACGCTGCACATGAGTCCTCAGACATGCTGCATGTCAGATGTGGCATTTGAGACCACCTTAAATATAACTTCCCTGGCGCCTGCCTGCAGCGGCAACTGGTGTCAGAATAATAATCGCTGTGGCATTTTGTGCGAGGAAGCCCAGAGTTGTTGTTTTTCTTTTTTTTGCGAAAGCTTTTGCATCAATACTGTCTTTCCTTTTCGCTCTGCTCTGAATTTATTACCCACAGAAAGCAAAGCAGCAGTTTACTCACTCTGGTTTACAGGAACACTTACCTCTGAAGTGGCTTTCTCTCCTTCCTGTTGAGGTTAAAGGTCAAGCAAAACCACCGCTCCTCTCTGCGCCTGGGCTTCTATCCCCTGGAAACAAGACAGAAAAAGAAGATTTGGTGAATGTTCTTGGCTGCAGTAGCAAAACACAACCCCTGCTTTGGTCACCTCATCCATTAGTCGGTGAAATCCCAAACTTATGGATCCAAATGTTTGCTCCCACCGCACTGCAGGGGGAAATAAGGAATAAGAGAATAGGCAGCAGGCAGAAGCAGGAGGAGGAGGAAGAGAGCGGACTGATTTCATTTCACTGTCACAAGAATGCAGAGGATTAACTATGGAGGGTGCTTGAGCGAGAGACTTAACTAAGCGCAGACAAAAATGACACGCACCGACCAGAAAGACACTTATCGTGCGGCTCTGAAAGCAATCAAGCGCAGTTCTCCCTTCGTTATGACCTCGCTCCCCCTCTCCCTGACTCTTTATTAGTGCAAGATTAAAGAATGTGACATTTGAGCTGCTGCTGCTGCTGCGGAGGCAAAGCACTTCAGACCTGCGCGCATGAACATATACACAGGCAACCAACCAACCGCCACGGGCCGATCATTTCACAGCATGAGTCAGACGAGGGACTGAAACCTTGTCACAACGCTGACTTGTTGTGTATCAACTGTGACTCACTGGGCTCCACCAGGGCAGAGTAACATTAAACACCTCGGCGACTCATTCACTTCAGCGCTGACTCACAGGGGACGTAACTTTATCTACAGCAATCTGGATGCTGAATCATAAAATATTACTTTTGTATGTCAAGTTATAACATGCTAAGCTGGCAGGAAAGTATCAGTGCTATGATTTAGTCTTTAGGCAGCTGATGTTGTGGCTACTGGCCTCAGCTGTTCCTCTGTCTTCTACACACCAACTGTTGTTCAGCCCCAGCATGTGGCAGGTCCAAAAGGGGGGGAAAAAAGTGTGTGTGTGTTGTGTTTTCACAGCAAACACACTCCTGGTTAGAGCATCAGAGAGAGCACGTCTCTGCCTGGTCTCTGCTGCATGGCGTAATGTGCACACACACACACACACACACACACACACAGTCAACTTGTGATATCGCTCAGTCAACACAAGGCCATAGAACAGGTGGGGGCGGTGACACATGGGGTCCGTGCAGCTGCAGGGAACAGTTGCTGCAGTCACAACAGCGCAGAGGCCGACGACGGGGTGGGCAGCTGCAAACACAGGCCGGCCGGGCCCTGCAAGCACATGCACAGAGAAACACAACTGACTTCTGATCAGTGGCTGTACGAGGAAGGAGGACATGCAAATCAAACCATTTCAGACACAAGTTTCCATTTTTCTTTCCAGTTTCCTGTCCAAATATCTGGGTTTTCTGCAGCACTGGCCAACATTATATGTTTTTGAAAGAGCAGATTTGTCCCCTCCAATATTTAACCCAACTCTATGTCTGTTTCATCTGATGCAGCCTACCTGACACTTGTATTGCAGGCTGCTGGACTCTTGGACACTGTGTAATGTTGAATTTGGATACACACCCACACACTTCAGAAGAAAAAACAACACCAATTGCTCACGTGCAGCGGGGGTCAGTTTGATATAAACATCCTCACATCACGTGCATCACAGCGACAGCGTCACGTGCCCCGGATGAAGGAACGAGCGTAAAATAAACGCAGTAATCACGATGCTGCCATGCGGCCGCGATGAGGAGTGAATCATCTCGCTGTGATTTGACGATCTTTGTAAAAACACAAACACGTCATCATCGTCGCGCAGTTCCAACATGGCGGCGGTACGGTGCCGTTTTTTGATTAATTTAATTGTTTTATTTTAATCTAGCACGATATCATTAGCTTGTGAAAGTACACTAAGTCTTTAAAAATGAAGAAGACAACAAAGATATTACATGGACTTCTAGGAGGAGATAATGTAGCTCTGCTGTCGTCATCAAAGGTACGATACGATATGTTTACAGACACGAACACTGTCCCCGCACATGGTCATTAGAAATCCAGGCTGGGTATTTGCCAAATACCCAGCCTGGATTTATACCTACTATTTGGTTTGTTGTTTGTTTGCACCTCTAACCCATAATGTATAAAGGGAGTGCACCATAGACTGTAGCACAAGACGTCTCTGTAGGCACATAAAGAAAAAAATAATAAATTGTTGTGTCCGTGTCTCCAGGGGCGTAATTTCGGGTAAAACATTTTTGGGGTGGCCAAGATCTCTGCCCATATAAATAGGCCTAAAGCAAATAAGGTTAGTGTATATGTGTCCTAGTTCAAAATCATGACCTTTGATAAAAAGACAAGGCAAATTTACCTCTTTATTTTGGCATTCCCATATAAGGTGTTTCAGTCATTTAAACCATCATTATTTAACATACAGCATTTTATTTTGTTGTTAATCTATTGTGGTGATTGACACGTTTATTCTCACAGGACTTTAATTATAGCCTACCACAACTTGCCACTGTGTAGCTATTTCATAACAGGCAGATGAACTAATGACATTTTGCTTTGGAGAGAAAAGCCGATCAGTTCTCAGATCAGGTAGCCTAAATCCTACCAGTGCATTTCTGTAGCATCCTCCCATAGCTTTACCTCCAGATAGCAAACTATCAACCAGCTAATTTAAGACAACAATTTACTTGCTAATCCATTGATATGACAGTCGTGTTTTTCCTTTTATATGACAAACCAACTATTTTACATTATTTGCTGGTTTTGTGGCTCTTTTCATTATGTTTCTATGGGCTTGACCAATTATGACCAGTTATATTGGCTGGATTAGATTTTTGTGAGGGTTATAACCCCCTTAACCCCCCATAAATTACGCCCTTGCGTGTCTCTACCCATGTTCGGAGCAACCCCACGCCCTGGCGCCTTTACAACAACTTAAGTTTCACCAAACTTTTTATGTGGCCTAGTTTGGTGCCCCACTTCCACAACAGGCCGAGGGGAAACACAGGGACCTATGTGGTGGACACAGGTGTGTCCTTGTCCACTAACACCCACGCCCCCACACCCCTCCCCCCACCCGTGTATTTACTGCAAACCTTTGGGGTGGCTCATTTCCTGTCAGGGCAGGAAGTGGGCAGTGGGTGAACAGGGGTGATGGTGATGTCACAGCAGGAGAAGAAAGGCAGGATTGTTGAAGGGGAAACCCAGCGAGTGAGTCACGCAGAGCTACACATGCATATTATAGTCTACTGCATGTTATATATTGTGTATTTTAATATTGGTTTTACAGGACCATGTTACAGACCTGTTCCAAATAGACATAGAGGAAAAGTGCCACACAGGCCACTACTCCGTGTCTCTGTTGCTCAGGATGACACATCATGTGAAAAACAGGCAGACCAGTGCATACCGTTCCCCCTTAGGCATCTGTGTCAGACCCATTCAAAGGGAGGGCAACACCCCCCTCGTGCTGATCTCCAGTGATGCTAACTCACTCACATTCATTCATTTTTACTTCTAACAAACACAATCAGAAAGACAAGCCTTATTCCAAAGGATAATCATCATAAAACCAGCAAACAAAATAAAGTGTGGTGGTGTGCACACTGCAACCAACTCTGTCATTTTAGACTCAGGCCACAGTAGAATGGACTAAAATAACAGGAAGTACTTACAGTAGAATAAAATGCAAAACAATAACAGTACAAAAAAGTCAAATCAGCACATCTATTAAGATTATCCTGCAGGGTGAAAGTGGAAAGCTATACTGTAAACATTATAATAGCCTACCACCATACACTAAGCCATAAACAGAGAGCAAAGTCTGCTCTTAACCATACCTGCATGAAGAAGCAGTGACGCCACAGAGGCCGCAGATTAATGATCAAAGATGCATTCCTCTCGTTCTTGCATTGCATGACTAGATAGCATCTGGTCGGCTGATAAATTACAGTCTGGTGCTCTGCGAGACACAGCAAGGCGAAGACAACTCACCGTGATAATGTGGCGCTGACGACAAAGAACAGACGCACACACACACACTTCCATCCATTGATCACTGATGTGCAATAACAATGGCTGCACCCGTGGAGATTTATCGATCAGAAGCGGCGTATTAATCTGGCCCTCAGCCTCAGACGTGACCCTGAGTGCTCTTGTACACTCGGCTGACAGACTGATGGTTCACTACAGAGCCCGGCGTCCTCGCTGGGAAAGGTGCATTAGTATTGATCAGCTTTTTACGACAGGTCAGGTGGAAAGCAAAGAAGCTATTCCTGCACAGCGGGCGGCCTGACCTCTTTAGCAGGTCAATACGAAATCACTAGATGACATGTTGTTGACGTTATGGCCGGTTAATACCCAATAATGTAATGCATATGTCGGTCAGACCACGCCCCTTTTTCATTTCACTCTCACCATTATAGTTTGTCCACAGGCAGACATAACACTGCAGATAATCCCTTTACATCCACGTCACCTTCTGGATTTCAAAATAAAACACCTGTCTTTTGTCTTTAAATATGACTGTGTCAGATAAAGTTCCTGGAGTTTAAGTGAGTCAACCATTAGTCATATTAACACAACTACATGTGGGTTGTGGTGCTTAAAGGGATAGTTCAACATTTTGTCAAACTGGCCCAAGGCCATTGCCATAATCCCTATAGTTTTAGGAGTAGGTTTGTCACCTTTAATTGTCGGTGCAAGCTATTTTTAGAACAGCGGAGCAGAGCCGCGGGCTGTTGGATTGTGTATTTGATGAGTTTGATGAGGGAAACCAAGAAAACCCATTAGCCTCCGTAGCGTAGCTCTGAGCAGCTCACGGCTCTGCTCCACCGTTCTAAAAATAGCTTGCACCGACAATTAAAGGTACAGAACATACTTCTAAAACTATAGGGATTATGGCAATGGGCCAAATTGCCAAAATGTTTAACTATCCCTTTAAGTGATTCATCCATTAGTAATATGAACACAACTACACATGTGGGTTGTGGTGCTTGATTTGACTGACTGTACTCAAAGTGCTCTGACTCCTGGTCACATGACACAACCATAAACATGAAGATGGCCGTCCTGAGCTTTAACCCTGCTGAAGGTGTTACTAACCGGACCCTCCTGTATCATTCACCAGCTCCTTCTTGCTCTTCCCTCTCTCACAGGCTCCAGTCTGGTTGCGATTACAAGGAGCTGATCTCCCTCTCCTCAGTGGGATTCTCCACGGCCCCTGCAGTGAGCACTCGGCTCTGGAAAAACCACACATGGTGGGAATTATGGAATAACGCTGCGTCAGGAATGTTCCCACGATGGCCGGTGGGATCTGATGGAGGTCCCACTGGCTGGCGAGCTGCCAACGGGGTTTATGGGTAATGTAACACACATATACAAGGTTACATGATCACATGCCTCTTGTGTTTGTCCGCATTTGGACCCCCGTTCCTCTTGTGTTGGATCAGAAACAGTTCCTTTGTGTGGATGTGTTTGCGGGGCTGTTTTTCATTTAACTGCGTTTTCCAACTCTCAAACCGACTCATTAACACGGCTCGCTCAAAGCCGATCCGCTTACAGACAGAAACCGTATTTCTCATTCACACTGTTTCTGTCTCCAACAGCAGTGAGTGAGGGGTGAGGGGGTCAAGCTCGCTGACCGCAGATTTGCTGGTGACGCCTGGAAGTTGGTCACAGTGCCAAAGATCTCGATTCAGTCGCCGGGATGTGCCTGTGTGGCACATGGGCTGAAATAATCGGGAATCACTGGAGAGTGAAGATCAGCGGAGCAGAGAGAGATTAGCAAGCTACTCAGCCAAGTCAATGGCAGCTCAGGCTCACTTGGAGAGCTGCAAGGGTATTAGTCAATGAGATTTGGCATGAGGCAGCCACAAAAACACACACACACACACCCCCACAGAGCACTATTTTGTGAGATTAAGCCTGCAGGTTTGAGCCACTGACAAGGGATTCTCTCGCAAAAATGTGTCAATCCACTTCTACAACTGCAGGCACGGCTGTCTTCGCTTGGATCCTCTCCTAGTTGTAGGTCAGCACTCAGCACAGTTACTGTCTGAAACGCCTACATTCCTCCAGTGTCCTGCGTGAACCCTGATGTCGAAAGAAAAACGCAGCATCCTGGCTACACGGTTGGTTCTCTACAGTGAATTCAGAGCCCAAGCTCCAAGCCAAGCGTTGTGGAAAAAGTGGAACTCTGAGACTCTGGCGCAGGACGTGAGGAAGGATGACCTCAGAGTTTCCAGGACGATGTATTTCACATGACATCAGCTGCTCTGAAAAATAAAAAAAAAGACTTTATTGGTTCTCATAAACCTGTCCCTCCTGTCCTCCTCCTCCTCCTCCATCCGACACTTCCCTCCTCTTCGTTCTTCACCCTCTTCCTCACAGGTGTTCCTCCACTTCCCTGTCTCCTCTTTGGCAGCCGGCTCGGGCCGTAGAGTCACCACCAGTGACACGGCGATGTGCGGTGGACCCTTGTGGCTCTTGGCTTGGGATCCCGTCCAGTGGGCAGTGTGACAGCGGCGGGCTGCAGTCCAACCCCTCTCGTTTCCCCCTTTTTTCCTTGAGGTTTCACCACATGCTTAAATACAGCCTGGATTGTGCAGCTACTTGAGCCGGGGTAACTTTCATGAGTGCGGGTGAGATCTGAGGGGGGTTAAAGTAGGCTACAGTGCATATTTAATGCCAAAACAAGACATTTCAGCCCCAGTTTTTTTTGGTGTGCTGCTAGTTTGCAGCTTGAAATGAACACAGAAACACTTGAAGCAGCTGGAACGCTTAAATAATGCAGGGGTGAGCCTGTTTTGGCCTCGAATATTATGCGTGTAGTGTAAAACAATCCTGCTGGAGCTGCAGCGCAAGAGGACGATGACTTCAATCAGGTCTGGAATCTATTTTCCGATGCGTGCAGGGTTGTGCGTTTGTTCCAATGATTCAGACCTATGCTTTTGTAACCGCGCAAACAAACATGACACCCCCAGCAAAGCATGATGCATCGCTGAGTCGACCTCCCAAAAGAGACTCAAGGGAAGGGATGCTGTAATCACCCTAAATGCATCTTTGACTTTCTCTAATCGTCTTATAATACCACTAGTGTTAGTTTGTACCAAGTGGTATATAAGAGCGGATTTGTTAGGAATGCAACCCGGGGGTCAACGGTTAGACAACTGTATAAGCATAAACTCGTCCAAACGGGGTTCATCTAAACATTTTAGGCCAAGAGGCAGGCATTTCACAGTGGGATGAAGGGGGAAACGGTGCAGTTTCATTTGTTTGTGTGTGTGTGTTGGACTGTAAGTGTTAGCAGAGCCTGCAAGAAGGCAAACAAACACCACCGAGCCGGCGCACACGTATAAACACACAGACACGCAATCCGCTGTTTTGGTTTCATGAGAACAGGCTGAACTTTGATCAGACGGAGAGGACACAGGAACCGCTGCTGCTCCGTCTTTATTCCTCGGCTGTAAAAGCAACGGCACTGCACCGGACCAGTCATTTCATTTAATTCAATTAAGGATGCAAAATAGCGCATGTGAAAGCAATAAGGAGAGTAGGGAATAAATCCAGCCCTCTGCTTCCATATGTGATTGGGAAACAGGACAGATCATACATCACCCCCCATTGAATGGTCAATACTGTATATTTCCTATAGAGCAGCTGCAGCCACAAAGCACATGAATATTTCCTCTGACTTGGCACTTTGTATGCTGGTAACACTACCCTCTCTCTCTCTCTCTGAAGTACTCCAGCTCGCCTTAAGCGTTCCCTGCTCTCTCCATGTCAAAGAGCCATTATCCATGGAGCGGTTCTAAAGGCCGTCCATCCCCACACAGACAAGCCGCGCCGTCCATCAGCCCGCCCGTCCGTCCCGTGACTGCTGTGGTGGATGCTCAAACCGGACTTTGTTGCGGATTACACAGGCTGGTGCGGCGGGCGGGGGGAACAAAACACAAAAAAAAAGCCATAAATCACCTCCTCTGCGCTGATATCCGATGCCACCGCTGGAATTTTAGTGGAGAATTCCCACTGGGATGAGATTCCCTCTCTCAGCCTTGGATGTCGGGATCAGTTTCAGGGCGACTGCCTGACTGGCTGCGTGTGTGACTTAAATTAAAGAGCACCAAACAGAACAGCGAAGGGCCTCGGGGGCTTTGTGGCAGTCACAGGTGTTGATCATGCTGACTGCATGAGGGTGCATGACTGCGTGACAGATAGCCCTGCCCGATTCCCCGTCCTGTGCACTGTGAAGTTAACAAAAGAGCCCTGACGACAGTGGGTGAATAAAACGGACCAACAATAATACAGTAGAGGAGGGGGGGAGCAGCACGGCAGTGAGAATCAACCAGCTGCCATTGTCAAAGCCTTGGCTGATTAATGGCTGCCTAAACAAACTGCACAGTGGCAGGATCAGGATGCAAACAAAAAGTGACAATTAATGAATTTTCAACACGACATGTTGGAGATGTATCATAGCGTGAGGAGGCAACACTCGGTTTCAGTCTGTCCTTCTGATTCAGGGCTTATTTCTAGACCCACAATTTTCCACAGGTGCCTGCCTTGTAATTACACAGGGAGATGTGCGTCATAAAAAAATGGAGACATACATATATGTATGCGTAAGGCCTCAGTAGACCAGAATGCAATGCAGCCACAACAGGACAACAAGAATAAAGGGGCTGCTCCAACTTTCACTTTTTCTCTACTCGCTGGCTGCAACAAGTGCAGAGGTGGTTTCTGGGAAATGTAGGAAAGTAGACAAGCCTGTTAAAGTGAATATTACAGCAGTTTCCCTTCTTCCTTCTGCACAGTTTAATCCCACCAGGACTGACCCGTGCTATAAATGCGTACAGTCGTCGCACTGCAAAGCGCTGCAGGAGGAAGCGTTCACCCAGTGGCACAGATATGAGGACTAACATCACTAGGAGATCCGATGGTGGCGGGTCAGTTCTCGCTGTGTGTGTCTTTATATAGCGCTGTGTGTGTGTGTGTGCGCTTGAGTGAAGCTGCTGAACGAGGCCTCAGATCATGTCTTGCCCTGGAAAGAGAAGAGGATGTCCTCCTTCTGCCTACTCGGATCAGCGGTGCAGCGGGAGAGCGAATGCCTGCGTGTCCTGTCCATACATCGGATCAGCACACCTTCTATGGGTGTATGTTTATTATTGAAAACAGAAATCAATCACCACGTTAAAAAAAGGGCTGCAAATGGATCTGAAACAATTGATTTCCTGCGATAGAGGGCATTGATAGAAGTTTCTATGTATGTATGAAAAGGCCAACAGGAAGAGCGACTCGCTATCTGGAACAGTGGAGGCTTCAGAGGCCACGGGCAGGCTCGGTCGGCCATTTGTCTTTGTTTCCAAATGGCAGGGGCAGCTGCCACCAAAGGTCAGCAAAATGTTACCAGAACAAGGCCCCATACAGGCTGGGGGGAGCACGTGTCTGCGACAAGAGGGAGGACACACCCAGGTGTAGCGATACACAACATGGCATCTTGTTTGGCATCACTGAGCTGAGCCCTCGCCGCAGCTGGTGGAGCCGAGGTGGCTCCTGTCAGCGAGGAAATATCAGGTTACCGTCTCCCCTCCGGCTCTTCATCAGTGTGTTGAAGGCTTCGTTTGAAGTGGCGTCCTCCCCCTTTACCCAACTACACCCACGGCTGTAACACAACCTGTGTAAACTTACACCGACCATCACCACAGTCATCACCCCCCCTGTCAAAAGCCTCTCGTCTTTGGAGCTTTTGTGCAGTTAAAGGGATAGTTCAACATTTTGGCAAATTAGCCCATCCCTGTAGTTTTAGGAGTAGGTTTGTTACCTTTAATTGTCGGTGCAAGCTATTTTTAGAACGGCGGAGCAGAGCCGTGAGCTGCTCAGAGCTACGCTACGGAGTCTAATGGGATTTCTTGGTTTCCCTCATCAAACTCAGCAAATACACAATCCAACAACTCCAAAACGCTCTGGTGGACAAGTTGTGACCTTCACATTCACCACGCTATGAGATAATAACGTAAATTTGTTTTCGACACAAATTCAGAGACTGCTTGCCGAAAAACTGCGCCCTACGGGAACGTGCAACAGTGGTTTTGCATGAATTTACCTCTAAAACAACTCTGTCTGGTAACGTTGTGTTATTATCTCATAGCGTGGTGAATGTGAAAGTCACAACTTGTCCACCAGAGCTTTTTGGAGTTGTTGGATTGTGTATTTGATGAGTTTGATGAGAGAAACCAAGAAATCCCATTAGCCTCCATAGTGTAGCTCTGAGCAGCTCACAGCTCTGCTCCGCTGTTCTAAAAATAGCTTGCACCGACCGAGGTAATGAACCTACTGCTAAAACTATAGGGATTATGGCAATGGGCCAATTTGCCAAAATGTTGAACTATCCCTTTAAGTCTCATTACGTTCGCAGACATGGGTGGATGGATGGGCAGAGTTCAGACGTGGTCCCTACAACTCGCACAACAGGGGCCGTAAAAGTGCTGATAGATGGACACACCAGCACGCAGAAGATGCTAACACACACACACACAAACCAAGAATAGCTTCCAAATCTCTCTTCCCTAACAGACACACACATACACACAGTCTCTGGGGATCATTCCTCAAGAACAAAATTTCTTTGACAACTGTTTTTCTCATCTAATCAACTACATCCAAAGGAAGTCAAGTGTACAAAGAAGGATAAAATGAGGCAGAGGGACGGAGGGAGGAAAGCAGACGGGGTTTCTTCTCTCCGTCTTCTGGCAAAACAAGCGAAGACAAATGAGAAAAACATGTCTCTGGTTCTGTATTTTGAGCTGTTTCTTCTCCTAAATATACCCCCCTACTCCACCTCCCCCCCGTCTCCCTAGGTTCTCTTTCCAATGGCCTTGGAAAAAAAAAAAAAGCTGACAGTGAAAAATTCCTCACATGTGCTTTTAAACAGAGGCAGTGAGATGACACGCTCTGCTCTAACATGTGTTTTACCTCTGTGGCTAGAAATTTAATCCACGGCTGAGCTGAACGCAGTGACTTCAGGATAATTCAACCTACTGAGTGAATGTCCTGTACGGTCTTGTTGCGCAGGGTGTTGTTATTATGTCTGCCCTCGTGTTCACTACTGTTTTTAAATCAATTATGTGTTTGCACAAGTGTCTTTTGGGCGTCTTACATCTTCTGTCTGTGTCTCTGATGAAACAGAAAGTGAAATCCGACGCCAACCTCCTGCTTCTTTCCTCTTAAAAACAAAAAAAAACAAAAAACATAACAAGCTTAAATGCATCTGGCTGAGGAGGAGCAACCAGAAGGCCAGTAGTTATTTTCAACCCATTAACTGCACTGTAAGCGAATGGCCTGCATTGTTGCTCCACTGTCTCAATGCCCAGAATAATGTGCTTCTAGTCTAGTGCTTTGTGGATGCAAATCAACCGTGCCTGCAGGACACAGACGGTCTATTATAATGCCACAGAGGGGGAATAAAGGCAGGGGCAAAGTGGCTTCTTGGTGTCTCTTTTATGAGCCCCTCCCCTGTATTGAAGAGATGCAGCTAAATATCTGTCCGGCAGTGCAAACACAGGGGATGTTTACAGGACGGGAACATGGGACCGTACGCCGGTCAGACAGACGGCGACATGGTGTGCACCTCTAGTGTCGGGTGACCTTTGAACCCTACAGTCAATGAAGGGTCATTATCTTTCCAGTGCTAATGTCTGAGCGGACGCTACAAAGCACTGAGAGAGACACAGCCTGACCTCTGATGGGATGCTTGCTCAACTTCTGGCCCGGGTTCGGCCCACATCTCTGTTCTCCTGCAGTGTTGACTGACAGCTGTGGCAGAACAGGTCCAGATGTGGATGTAGCATCTTGCAACAATGCTGTATTTGGGCCAGAGTTGGGCCTATGCTGGGCCAGAGGGGAAACATTTTGTGTGTGTGTGTGCTATCTAGGGATAATTTGGTTGTTTGGTGAGCTCTAGTTATTTCAGCATAGTCAGTATTTAACTTTAACAAGAGGTTTCTGCACATAGGAAAAGACTTGGACTACACTAGCTAAGGTGGATGCTAACATGGAAGTGGGAATAGCCACTGGTCAAACTGGCTACATGTTATCCAATCTGCAGCCGGCGGCGTCATTCAACAAAGGGGATTAAAACAGTGCTCATGAACTGCTGTGAAGAGAGCAGCTATTGATGAGCTGAACCCAGAAACCCTTACATATACCACAGCGTATCTTATGTACTTTTAAAAATATATTTAATAATTGATAAGACCACCGGCAGGATATAAACATAACCGCGACAAAACCATCGGCCATTACCGGGAGCTGGTAGCCTCCTCCCGCTAAACAGGGTGGAGACTGTACACTACATATCCACTCTGTTAGATGCAGAGGAGGAAAAACGAGGTTGAAAAATACCTCCAGACACACACACTAGTCACAGGGCTGGGCTTTGGCAATACAAAAACAAATACATCACAACAATGGGCTCATGTTCAAATGTCACTCCCATGAAAAGCTGCGGCTCTTTTCCCAGTCGGCCCAAACGCCGCACACCCTAAGAAAGGGATTGTTCAATGGCCGCATAGGGGGGGTGGAGGGGTAGAGAGGGGGGCATTAAAACCCCCCACTATTCAAACAGACAACCCTATAGCCTACACTTTTTTTTAACAAGCTACAACTCAAATATGCTATATTGTGCCCAGCTCTTGTCTATAAGAAGTCATATGGTAAACACGCAGTTCTAAGCACTCCTCTGTTTCTTTACCACAGAACCAAACCTATAACACGAGCTCTCCTCCCAGGTGTGTTTTGATTGATATATTAACTGGATTATTTAACACTGACATTTTCACAATGCGAGGATGTTTATTCTAGAGAGGTCGAAAAGACGTGGGAGTCGTGGATCACACAGAGATAGTAAAAGAAAAAGCCACTTACAGTCCAGTGGGATTCACAAAGAGGCTCCTCTCTCCTCCTCTCTGTGTTTTCCAGTGGGAGAAAATGATCCCAGTCCTCGGGCAGGAAAAGAAGGAAAGTCCCGTTGTCCTGTGTGTGTAATGAGTAAAGTGTGTTTTTAAAGAGGTAGTCTAACAAGTCAAAAAACTGTCCGTTATCCTCATGTTTTCTCACGTTGCCTCGTCTACACACATAACCCTGCTCCCTTTCCCATTCTTCTCTCCCGGAGCTGATGAGGAGACACGCTGCGCGTCTCCGTCGTTTCCTGTCCAGCCCAGAATCCACTGCTGCCTTCACGGACCGTGGGAAATATCCAATACCACTGCTGATAACGATGAAGAGGAGTGATTTAAATTGAAGAGCAGATGTGACTGAGAAAGAGATGAACTGCTGTGTTGCTCCAGGTAAATAATTCACACATTTTTGCAATACAACTTCCTGCTGACTAATTCATTAGAATTAAAATTACACACTCACCATCAACTCTTTAACCTGCTACTTGAATGCAAACTCTATATGTGCTGCATTTTATTAAAAATAAAACTGTTTTTAAATAATATTTGATCAGAATCCATTTTAAGACCACCTGATTTATTTAATTTGATCATAAAAGACTGTATATACAAAGAAACCGGTAATGTTGGAGGAAACTTGAATGCAGCATCAATATCCAGCAGCTATTACCTATAATAAACAATAATAATAGGGTAATTGTGAGAATAACACTAAAAAAACAAACAAACATGCTTTAGGAAGCTGCAAATTGAGTTCAGGACCCATATGAAACCACACAGGGGGAGTTCTTGCTGATGCTCACCCAAAATCACACCACCAGACAAAAGGGACATGTTCCAGATTAGGAGATTATTACGCATTATCCATATGGACACATGGCATTACTAGCCCTTCAACCCCCCTCATTCATTTTCAGAGTTAGAATTACAGGGAAACATTTTGGAAACGCTCCTAATCCCTTAGACTCTGTCACCATGCTACACTAAAGGAAGCATTTCTGTCCCTTTATTTCCACCAATTCTTGTTATAAAACCTGAATAAAAGAAAAGAAGAGATGCTGAATGAAGTGAAACACGCTACTGCAGTTAATATAAAATTGCAGCCTGTAAATGTTAGTGACTATTATCAACAGGCTGATCAAAATCAAATGCTCTGTTGCCATCTAGTGGGATAAACTACTTATTGCACCTTCACCTAAAACCGAGATGTAGCCTATTATATGCAAGACAATTCTGTAGCATATTTATTATCCTGTAGGTCTGAGGAACCCTCTTCAATTGCTGATGTGGAGTCAAAGATGCAGTTAGAGGGATTACAGCCTCTTTCCATGGAGTCTCCTTTGGGAGGTTCATGCAATACACCATGCTTTCCTCGGGGTGTTGTTCTCTTTACGGTTGGATCGGGTGGTAAATGTCTTTATTTGACTGTCCATGGGGATTCAAAATCCACTTTGACATGTGTGATTATGTTTATAGTTGTGTAATTTGAATTTATTCAGTTTGGATGACTTTAGGCCTACAACACTGAGTAAAATGTGTGAGGTTAAAGCAGAAGTAAGTGATATATTTGTGTTAATATAAGTCTTAAATAGTTATATCTTCCGACAGCAATCACTTACATAGAGTGTTTGGACCGAAACACGGGTCTCTCAGTCACTCTGCTCTGCTCTGAGCCGAGGAGAAAACATTTATCGTATCCTACAGTTTTTATCCAATGAGGAGAGAGAACGGCATGCAGGGCTGTGTGTGCAGCCAAGGAACGCCGTGAATGTGGCGACGTAGGGACGAGGACTGTTATGGTGCGTTCAAGGAAACTCGTAACTCGTGTTTTTCCGACCTGTGAAGTCGTACCAGTTCGATCTGGTACGAGTTCACGAGTCGGAAGTTACGAGTGGCCGTTATAGTGACTTTCACAGGTAAAACAGGTCGGAAAAACACGAGTGGGTTGCCTGAAACGCTACAAAGTCGTAAATTATGACTTGAAGCTGTAATTTACAGTTTCAAAAGCCTGACTGGAACGCAGCATTAGCCAAAACGACCGGATCGCTTACTTCTGCTTTAAGTGGAGTCCAGAGTTTGTGCTTTCTGTTGTATCCATCGTTAACTTTTTGTACATTTAGTTTTTTTTTTCTTTTCTTGATGTTGATCGGTTTGCTTTTTGTGTGGTTTGTGATGTAATGTCTAATTTGTAGATATCTACAAATGGGTAAGTTAAACAGACAAACCTGAAGACCAATCAGGTTGGTTTTAAATTACAGAAAACTGTCTTCAGGACCTGAAGGGAGGAGAGACATAAATACCAACTGTCTGCCACTCTGGAGCTGGAAATTCCCGATAGTTGATTGGTTAATTGTTTCAGGTGCCGCACCAATAGGAACTCCACCCACTCCTCTACTGCCCCCCACTCCCTCCCTCGCCCTCCACCCACTCCTCTACTGCAACAGACAACCTGAAGATCACCTGAGTCTACGAGAACTTCGCTCCAAGTCTCTGTAAGTGCGATAAAACTTTCACTAAACTGACGAGCAAAGTTTCTGAAGAAACTGTTGAAGCTGCAGAGACGTGATGACGTAGAAAGAGACGTTAGAATCCGCTCTGTGTGTCCATGGTAACAGAGAGAGCAGCTAGCTCAGCAGCCAACAGCTAATTGGTACTAGCAGGTGAAACAGGAAGTGTGTGTGATACTAAAACTAACACTGAGTGTTTTCATGTGAGGAATATGATTTAATTTCTAGACGTTTTAGATCAGTGTCCAATGAGAAATGATTGATTTGATTAGAAACATGTTGAAATGTCCTCAGAATGAACCAGACACTGTGTGTAGTCTGTCATTTAACTTAATGTATGGAAGGATATATTGATATGGATATATTTGATACAGGTATGTGTGTTGATATACGAGACACACAACAGTCCACCACAGAGCCCAGAGTTCACTGACAAAAGACAAGTGTAAAGTTTCCAGAGGTTTATTGACATAAATGTAGAAAAGAAGCAGGAGAGTAAATGAAGACAGACAGAGACGCAGCAGCAGCCTCCATGTTCATCATCTCTGTCTCTTGTGACACAGACAGTCCCCGTGAGGACAAGCGGATCCGATGGAGTCTTCAGGACCTGGATGGAGCTCCAGGGAAAAGAGGAGAGGTGAGGACCAGACCAGACTTTGTGCTCTAACAGTATGTGGAGATGTATGTTAGTGTGTTCATGCAGACAGGCTGGATTGTTGACTTTGTACTTTTTGGATATGTGACCACTCTGGTGACCTACCTACCAACTGGATCATGTGTTTTTTTTTACACATTGTAGTAAAAACTACAGCCACTTTATGTAACTGTTTATTTTTAACACAACATTTGCAGCAGTATTTTTTTTCTCCTGCATAGTGTTAGTGTGAGAATTAGAATAAGACAGTGTTTGTCAACTTTATTAATGTTTTCAATGTAAACTGCAGATTTTCTGTCATTTAAAACTAACCTGGTGAATTCTATACTTTGACCAGCAGATGGCGCCAAATCAGCAGCTGGAGCCAGGAGTGAGCCACCTCAATGTTTCTGGATAAAACACAATGTAAGTGTGATTTGTAGCTGAACTGTTGCAGGTCAAACATTTCTAAATGTCAGGAAGAGTGTGACGAAATGTTTTTTGTGTATGTGTTGTCCCAGGTGGAGACTCAGAGGTGTTTGTGAACATCACACTGAAGATGAAGCAGGAGGAGCTGACTGTCTGCACAGCAGTAAGAGCATTTCTTTATTTGTCATTAATGCTAGTTTGTTTTTCTGGGGTTCACCTCATTAGTGTAGATATAGGTTTGTATATGACCTGTACATACTAAAGTTATGGTCAACAATACATGTGTTTTAAAGTTTTGTATCTTTTTATATACGGTATATATAAACGATTTATTGCATCTAGCCTTATTGCTTGTTTATGTGTTTTGACTGTCACAGACTCATTTACTCAAGATGTCTCCAATTTGACACTCCAACGAGGTGACGTCCTCCAGAAGGGCCGACGTCCTCCGGAGGGCCATGGAGCACAGATCTTACGTCTTTACTTCAGGTTTGGTTTTTATTTTGTACTTATTTTTCATTTACAAACAACTTTACATTGTTTAACCTTGATCCCGTCCCTGGTTTGTGCCTTGATCCCATCCCTGGTTTTGCTTCACTGGGCAAGTCGGCCATCTTGTAGACCAGGCCATGTGGCTGCAGGTGTTTGTGCCAACCAAGCAGCAGTACACCAGACTTGACTCAGTCAAAAGTGCTCTTGGTTGAAACAAACACCTGCAGCCACATGGCCTGGTCTACAAGATGGCCGACTTACCCAGTGAAGCACATGGCACAAACCAGGGACGGATCTCAAGCATTTCCACGCGATTAACATTGTTGAGTCTTCAATGTCTTCTTTGAACCAGGTGGTGAAGTTCTTCTGGACTCAAGGTGGACAGCAGCTCCTGAAAGAGAGAACATGGGACAAGCAGTGTTAGACAGGACTACCTGCAACTCATGCTGAATGTGTACTTTGTCTTTCAGACTGAACAAGATGGAGGCAACTGTGTGACGATGTGTCTTGTGGAAGTAAGTAAAAGATTGCTGTGTGGATTGGTGTTTCTTACCAAGTAGAGGTGGCAGTCGTAGAAGCACATGGTAGCCAGTCAGCTCAGGGTTGAAAACCTGCAAAAGAGACAAAGAGAGTGAAACAAACACTATCAAATGAATAAAAACCTTAGTAAAAGATGTAAGATGCCTGGTCTTTGAGCAAAGTCGCATACCCTGACGCTTCCGCCTGCAACTCATGTTGAATGTGTCCTTTGTCTTTCAGACTGAACAAGATGGAGGTAACTGTGTGACTATGTGTCTTGTGGAAGTAAATAAAGATACTGTGTGTATTCAACAGTATGCTTTGAGTGTTTCTTACCAAGTAGAGGTGGCAGTAGAAGCACATGGTAGCCAGTTAGCTCAGGGTTGAAAACCTGCAAAAGAGACAAAGATGAGTGAAACAAACACTATCAAATGAATAAAAACATTAAGTGTAAGATGCCTGGTCTTTGAGCAAAGTCGCTTCCGCTGACGCTCCAGTGCAGAATGACTATTTGTAGGACACTGCTCCTCTGGTTGCTGCAGTTGATCGTCAGGACGGGAGTGCAGACACCTGTGCTCGGCCAATGGAGAAGCAGCTCCGCCTTCCTGGAGGACGTCATCTCTTCAGCTCAACATTCAATTTGTGTCACAGTACGAGTCAGTAAGTTGTTTAATCTCAGATCCACCGCTGGTGTAGTGGATATCTTCCTGGCTTTGGACTCTGACATTGTGGGTTCGAGTCCTGGTGTTGGCTTCTTGGTCTTCTCCTTAAGTTTCTTTGTATGTGCTGCTTTGTATGAGTCAGTACAAGTTCCAGCACATCTGGTGTCAGATCCACCGCTGGTGTAGTGGATATCCTCCTGGCTTTGGACTCAAGAGATTGCTGGTTCAATCCCTGATGTTGGCTTCTTGGCTTCCTCCTTAAGTTTCTTTGTATGTGCTGCTTTGACGATGTCAAATACACTATAACCAATATCTCTGTCACACCAATTAATGGTACAGTGGGTTGCGCTGCCGCTTTGGATTCAGCAGACCATGGGTTCGATCCCCAGGGGGAACAGTGAGAGAAGAAGGCCAGTTAAAGAGATGCATGAGAAGTGAGTAAAGAAGTGGGGTTCTATTTACTTTATTACTTAAAAATACAATAATACTTAATAATAGTTCTTACTTTAGTTTTTTTTATTTACCTACACTATTTTTAGTTACTTATCATTACTTTTATTTTCTACTTTATTCCTTACTTTTAGTTCCTATTTTATGACCTATCTACCCACATTCATTCAGACGGACGAACAACACAACACAGAGACGAACGAGACGAACAACACATAAGTCGGGTTGGGACCAGTCAGGTCCGGTCGGGTCGGGTCAGTTGGTAACGCCCTTATCCGGCCTTCTTGTGGACCACCATCATGGTGGGGGGGGAGGGGACCACTCCCACTGGGGCTCGAACCCGTGGCCTTTGCTACCCAAAGCGGTAACGCAACACACTCGACCACCGAGCCCGAGACAATCCACTGGTCATAGTGTATTTGTCATCGTCAGAGCAGCTACAAAGAAACTTAAAGAGAAAACCTCTCATTGTCTCCCCAGGGGATCGAACCCACGATCTGCTGTACCCAAAGCAGCAGTGTAACCCACTCAACCATTAATCAGTGTGTTAGAGATATTGGTCATAGTGTATTTGACATCGTCAAAGCAGCACATACAAAGAAACTTAAGGAGGAAACCAAGAAGCTAACACCAGGGATTGAACCAGCAGTCTCTTGAGTTCATGGTCAGAGTGAGAACCACTACACCAGCACTAGATCAGAGATGAGATGAGATGTGTTGGAACTTGTACTGACTCATACGGCTGCACAACAACATACATAACAAAAGATGAATAAGTGAATAATTTCGACAGTCTCCTTCATTGACATGTTTGGTTGGTCTTTGTTGATGAATTTGTTTTGGAGCAGGATGATGATGAAGATGAAAACTGCGTGGTCGCGAACCAGCGACCACTGCGTTGACAGGCAGGGTGCATATCCATTGGACCACAAGCGGATGATGGAAAAAAAAAAAAAAAACTCGTGAGTGGATCCTGGTGTTCAGGGACCGACAGACCCCTCAACCTTTTCCAGCATCATGAGAACAAACTAGCTATAGAGTCCAACAGCATAGATCAGCATGACTCCTTGTCCAGCTAGAGATCTAGAGATAGAGCCTATCTCAGTAACACAATGAAAGACAGAAGAATTAAGAAATTAAACAACACCCTTTCTTGTAAGGCTGATCAACTTTTTTTTTTTTTTTTTTTTACTTTATTAACACTTGTGTACATAACAATGCTGTTGTGCCAGGGGAAGAGCGATATATAAAAGTATAAATATACAAAGAGTAAATAATTACCATTTATTTATATAAAAATACAAATAAATGCATTGATAAAAAGTAAACAGGCTCCAGAAGATCTTCACCATCTCTTCTGGTCATAATTTCTAGACTTTTTAGATCAGTGTCTAATGAGAAATTATTGATGTGATTAGATTGTAGATTTCGACCCCAACAATGGCATTTACAACGCTGCCCTTTCATCTGTACCCAGGAGATTAAACAACTCAACCTCAAACGACTCTCAACGATCGTTGTTCACCAGGGATTCACCTGACTGTTGTTCCCCAAGTGTCACAGGGGACCCCAACAATGGAAGGTGAAACCAGAAGCTATAGAGTCAAACAGCATAGATCAGCATGATGCTGATCTATGCTGTTTGACTCTATAGTTAGTTTGATACAGGTATGTGTGATATTATGAAGCCTTAATCTTGTTTGTCCCTAAGAGACACACAACAGTCCACCACAGAGCCCAGTTCACTGACAAAAGACAAGTGTAAAGTTTCCAGAGGTTTATTTGACATACATGTAAATGTCAGTGTGAGAATTAGAATAAGAAAGTGTTTGTCAACTTTATTAATGTTTAAAATGTAAACTGCAGGTTTTCTGTCATTTAAAACTAACATAGTGTAATTCTATGCTTTGACCAGCAGATGGCGCCAAATCAGCAGCTGGAGCCAGGAGTGAGCCACCTCAATGACTGTCAGACTCATTTACTCCAGATGTCTCCAGTTTGGTGCTTAACGAGGTGACGTCCTCCAGGAAGGCGGAGCTGCTTCCCCATTGGCCGAGCACAGGTGTCTGCACTCTGGTCCTGATGAGCAGCCGCAGCAAACAGAGGTGCAGTGTCCTACAAATAGTCATTCAGTTAGCTGGTGCACCAGCTAGAAGATGCGACTTTGAGATGGAGTCATGGAGCACAGCGCCTTATGTCTTTAACTTCAGGTTTGGTTTTTATTTTGTACTTTTATTTCATTTTCAAACAACTTTAAATTGTGTTTAACCTTGATCCATTTCTGGTTTATGTTGGCAGTGGAGTCTGCCATGTGCTTGACTGGGTAAGTCAGCCATCTTGTAGACCAGGCCATGTGGCTGCAGGTGTTTGTTCCAACAACCAAGAGTACTCTGACTGACTGATCAGAGTACTCTTGGTTGTTGCAACAAACACCTGCAAACATTGTTGAGTCTTCAATGTCTTCTTTGAACCAGGTGGTGAAGTTCTTCTGGACTCGGTGGTGGACAGCAGCTCCTGAAAGAGAACATGGACAAGCAGTGTTAGACAGGACTACCTCATGTTGGAAGGGTGTGCTTTGTCTTTCAGACTGAACAAGATGGAGGCAACTGTGACTATGTGTGTTGTGAAGTAAATAAAGATTTCTGTGTATGCCTTGAGTGTTTCTTACCAAGTAGAGGTGGCAGCAGTACAAGCACATGGCAGCTGTAGCCAGTCGGCTCAGGGTTCAACACCTACACAAGAGACAAAGATTAGAGTGAAACAAACATCAAATAAATAAAACCAAACCTGAAGTCAAATCCAAGACTTGCTGCGCCAGTGGCGCCGTCTCTTGTGGCAAAGTCGCATCTTGCTGCTGCCGCGCCAAAAGCTGAATGACTATTATGGGACACTGCTCCTCTGGTCGCTGTGGCTGCTCATCAGGACCGGAGTGCACACACCTGTGCTCGGCCAATGGAGAAGCAGCTCCGCCTTCCTGGAGGACGTCACCTCGTTAAGCACCAAACTGACATCTGGAGTAAATGAGTCCCTGTGACAGATACGTTCAAGAAATGCATAAGCAAGTAAAAATAAGCAATAAACAGACATAAGTTGTGGTAGTAAAAAAAAAAATCTGCTAGGCTACATACATGAAGATAAACCAGATATGTGCATACCTATACATACTACACAAGGATTGTTGATAGTATGTACTGTTACAATTAGCTGGTTGTATATAAACCTACTGAATACACACATGGCTACACATCAGAGGTCCCAAATGAAACCCCAGAAAAACAAACTAGCATTAATGACAAATAAAGAAATGCTCTTACTGCTGTGCAGACAGTCAGTCAGCTCCTCCTGCTTCATCTTCAGTGTGATGTTCACAAACACCTCTGACTCTCCACCTGGGACAACACATACACAAAAAACATTTAGTCACACTCATCCTGACATTTAGAAATGTTTGAGCTGCAACAGTTCAGCTACAAATCACACTTACATCCTAGGGATGGATAAAGTATTCTCTACTCTACTCTACATTGTGTTTTGACAAACACTTTATTCTAATTCTCACACTCACACTATGCAGATAAAAAATATGAAACACTGTTGATGCAAATATTGTGTTAAAAATAAAGAGTTTTACATGAAGGAGCTGTAGTTTTTACTCTTTTACTACAAAGTGAAATAAACTGTAAACACATGATCCACTTCTGGGGCCACTAATACGACTGCTGCATCTCTGTCTTCATTTACTCTCCTGCTTCTTTTCTTTATGCAGCAGGGGCTGGCTCAATTTGTGGCAATAAACCTTTGGACACTTTACACTTGTCTTTTGTCAGTGAACTGGGCTCTGTGGTGGACTGTTGTGTGTCTCTTAGGGACAAACAAGACTAAGGCTTCATAATATCATCACACACACCTGTATCAAACATATGACCTGTGATTTGTTTCGCCCTAGTTTCCATACATGAAGTTAAATGACAGACTACACAGTGTCTGGTTCATTCTGAGGACATTTCAACATGTTTCTAATCAAATCAATCATTTCTCATTGGACACTGATCTAAAAAGTCTAGAAATTAAATCATATTCCTGACATGAAAACACTCAGGTGATCTTCAGGTTGTCTGTTGACGTCACACACCTGAGACAGACAGGAAGTGAAGCGGAAGCTGCTGCAGCTTTGACAGCGACACCTGGAGGTGAAGAGGAGGAGGAGGAGTTGATCACCCAGCTGAGTGGACCTGCTACTGATTCCTGCTCTCTGACCACACTAAAAGACCACACAAACACAATGACTCACACATCCATTCCCACATCAACATTCAGGAAGCTAACAATCACATGCTTTGAGAGCCACATCAAACTCACCTACAGTCTGGAACATGTCCATCATCTAGGTCTGGAAAAAGTAGGACAACTCCTTTCACAGTGATGCTGAAAAACAACACAAACACTCAATATTCAAACGACTACTACACACACAATGTACAAAACAACCACCAGCTGCAACATCAGCTCCTCCCTCCACCTTCTGCACCACCATGGACTCCATCACACAGATGCTGCACAGGAACCACTCCGGCTGCCGGTCATGTTCTTCACAGTGTTTGATGCATTCACAAACAGTCCTTAGTTGCTGGGACCACACCACCAATCTGACCAACAACATGCCACCACAACTCAGACACATCTGGACCAACAGCAGCTGCTTCATATCTGTGCATTACAATAGAAATCTACCACATTGCACTTTATTTCTCATCAGTTTTCACAATATATAATGATAGCATTATTGGGTTTTACACCACATTTCCTGCTTCTTCTTTAAAAATTTTTTTTAAAAAAATCAAAATTATCATTACCTCTCTTCTCTTCATCACCCTGCCTACTCCTAGCCTGGCCTGGCCTGGCTCCTCACTGCCAGGTGGCGCCATTGAGGCTGCAGCCTCCGGGTCCGGGCGCTTGGCCACCTCACCTTCCCTACAAACTTTATTGTAATTTTCTAAAACTTACATAGATAGGCTCTCAAATATAGCATTTTATTCTTTCTTTCCTTTTTATACTAGGCATCTATTTGCTAAAATCTGCATGGCTTTATATAACAGAAAATAAATAGGCCTATGTAAGAAAATAAATAAATTAAAAATGGTAAATGTAAACACCAATCCAAGGCACTTCATCCCATTGAGACTCTTCCCAGTTCAACATATTGCACTGCATTGCAGTTTCCACCATTTTCTAATGTTTGTTCATTAAAAATCTTAAGGAACTGATGTGTTTGTTTAACTCGTGTTTAAACCACACTCCTGACCCATCTTGATGTGTTAACTGGTGACCTTACCGAACAGTTCCGTCAGCAGATTTGCCACAAATTCATAAACACAAAATATTATTATGCGTCTGTGAGTGAGCACTCTGTACCAGCCACATAAAAGAAAGAAAGTAAAGAAAATCTAATATTCGCAAACTCACTTGGAGCTGGACTCAATCCCACATCAGCAAAAAAGACAATATAACATGTCTTCTGTCCACCTCTGTGAACCACTGAGACTCACTGATGCCAGTGTTTTCCTTGCATATTAGTAAATTACATCAGCATCCAGGTAACATCTGGGCTTTCCCAAGAAACAGACAAATTTGATGTCTTCCCACTGAACACCTGCCGAAATGGCACGTGTTCACCCCTGGTTCTCAGGAGTCCTGGAAAACCTGCAGTGAATGGAGAACACTGAGTTTACAAATGAATTTAGACTCAGAAGTTAGCTGTGGTGTGCTTTTTTTTTGTCACCTGAAAGTGTCATAAGAGTGTTAGTTTCTTTTTCTCCGCTCCTCAGACCGACTGCCTGTGTTGACACTTGGGCAGCCGCACAGATGTCAGTTTAAAACCAGTTTGAAATCTGTTTGGCACTTCTCAATGTGTTCAGTAAACGTTGCCACATCACACACTGGGTCATTGTACTCATGGTCACTCATTCAGGCCCCGGCTGCATCTGCAACACTCATTTTCATATGCACTGCTTAAAAAAAAACACACACACACACACACACAGTGGCGTGCACTGGGGGGGGGGCAAGGGGGGCAGTCGCCCCCCCTAAAGTGCCCCCGGGAGCCAAAACACGCCTTAAAGTGCCCTCTTGGAAGCCAAAACGCATGCTAAAGTGACCTCATGGGGGCCAAAACGTGTGCTAAAGTGCCCTCTTAAAGCCAAAACGCGTGCTAAAGTGCCCTCTAGGAGCCAAAACGTGTGCTAAAGTGCCCTCTAAAAGCCAAAACGCGTGCTAAAGTGCCCTCTAAAAGCCAAAACGTGTGCTAAAGTGCCCTCTAAAAGCCAAAATGCGTGCTAAAGTGCCCTCTACCAGCCAACATGCGTGCTCAAGTGCCCTCTAGGAGCCAAAACGTGTGCTAAAGTGCCCTCTAAAAGCCAAAACGCGTGCTAAAGTGCCCTCTAAAAGCCAAAACGCGTGCTAAAGTGCCCTCTAGGAGCCAAAACGTGTGCTAAAGTGCCCTCTAAAAGCCAAAACGCGTGCTAAAGTGCCCTCTAAAAGCCAAAACGTGTGCTAAAGTGCCCTCTTGGAGCCAAAACGTGTGCTAAAGTGCCCTCTTGGAGCCAAAACGTGTGCTAAAGTGCCCTCTTCAGTGGTGAGGATGCGCTATATGTGCCCTTTTTTTCCCAACCGCCCCTGCCCTTCAAAAAGTCTGTGCACGCCACTGCACACACACTGAGCTCAACCTGTGTAATTTGAAATCTCCCTCCTTCTCTTATTCTAAAACTTTACTTCAACTCTCGAAGTTTTGACAGTGAGTGCATTGTAAAAGCACATTCACAGATATTCACATCACTTTACGATGATTTTAATATTGTTTTTCTGCATTAGGTTGCTACATCTATATGCTTTCTGGATGTATACATCTTACTGTACTGATACCTAAGGAATCAAAAGGTCACAAACTCCAGGAGAGAGTGGAAACTTCAGAGGAGGAGGCGTTTTCTATCACAGGATGTTTTCCTCCAAGAGAGGGTGTGTGAGGCTCAGTCACTGCAGCACCGTGGGAGTTATTCAATCACACAAGGGGAGGATATGATGTGTAACAGTCAGAGAGACGCATGCATGGAACCAGGCCTGATGGTATCGGAGTAACGGATCAAGTTCCTCTCCGGCACACGCTCTGTGCAGTGCTGTACGCTGGAGGAGCTTCAAGCTGTAGGTGATGAGGTGGGGCCTTGAGGACATTATCGTGCTGGAGGCGAGTTCACGCTCACAGTGCCGAAGATCAAGATGACGGTTTGCTGGATGTTCACCATCCTCCTCGGCTGCAGGTTCTTGCATACGGCTCAGTCTCAGACCACATGTCCCTGCAGTGGTAAGTTACACGCTTCCCAAAAGTCACAGATTTGTACTTCTAAGGAAAAATGTCTAGTAGAATAAAGTAATTGTAAACATCCTACAGTCATTTCTATCACACAAAGCAAAGTGTTTCACTGTGCGTATACGGTTACAGTTGAACTCTTTGGTTTCCTTTGTAAACACTGAGGTTAGCACCCTCGGTCTTTGCATCACTGCATTTAGACTGATAAATCGCAGCAGGTGTCTCACTGGATAAATAATGGCAAATAAAATGTAGAAAAGTAGTGCTTAGAGTAGATTAATTTATAGTTTAAAGTGGATATAATCTCACTTCTTGACCCCTCTGACCTGATGTGACCCCTGATGCCGCTGGCTGAATACATGTATTTGTATGTTTTTGAGCAGCATCCGAATTGGAATCAGTATTTACATAAAAAAATATCAAATGACTTGTTTGTTCAACTTTAGGATAAATACAATGAAACAGTCATTTCAACTAATATGCATAATAGCACCCAGCACTACATCGCCCTAACCACAAACCTGAGGCCACAGTCTTGAGTCAGTCAGTCAGTGGCTGACTCAAGAATACCACTCACATGTCAAATGCCTGGTTTTTTTTTGTTTTGTTTTTTCTCAGTTGAAATGTGAAAATGGTTAAATGTGCTTAGCTTGTTATTGAACAAATTCCGAGCGGGGGAGCGAGTTTCTGCGAAGTGATGAGTCTTCAGGCCCGAATTTCAGAATTTCAGAGAAATACATCAATCTATACAGGAAAAAAACACAAAAAAAAAACACTTCCTTTGCAAAAGGTGTTGCAAATCATGACTTGGTGTACTGCAAAAACAAACACAATGCTGTGCTATTGTCTTTACTCAGAGCATTTTTTCAATTTCAAAGTTGTATTTTCACGTTCTATTTGCAGTATTTCCAGAATCTGGGATCTGCGTTTAGTCATAAGAAATCAAAATACATTTGCACCCTGATTAATAATAATATTTTCTCTCTCCAGAGCAGCCGAAACCTCTCTGTGCCCCTGTGTCTGTGCCCTGCCCAGACAAGACTGGATTCCTGAAGCTGAAAATTACACTTCACAAGGACCGTGATGAGCTTTTTAATATTTACTGTGATCAAGGCAACGGTACAAACAATTGTCCGGCGCCACGCAGCAAGGAGGGTATTAGATACGAGGACAAAGACAATACATTCTTCATCACCGAGTCACCTACTGAGTTGTCTGACAGCGTCTATGGAACCTACCACTGTGACATTGAAAAGACGTATCCTCCTCCCTTTAAAATCATAGACAGTACTTTGAAGATCCAGGCACTTAGAGAAGGTAAATATTCCAAAATTGCACACATATGTAAGTTTGTGTGCACACAGTAAAGTCCCTCAACACCTCATACATACAGTATGCTTCTTCCAGGACACATTTGCAAGAGTAAACAAAACAGCACTACCCCTAGTGACAATCCAGGCCATGGATTTGTCTGGATTTGGAGTGCGGCGGTGGTTTTGCTCATCATCTACGGCGTAACTGTCACCATCATCGCTGTGAACAACTGGGTGAGATATTCCTCATGTTCCTAATGTGAACTAAAGGCACTTAAATGCATCCTATTTGCACAGGCACACCCTTATGTTGCTGCTCGTGTGTCACCCAGGTCAAGCTGAGGAAGACGGACTCCCAGAGTGATTACATGAACACCAAGCCCAGAGCGCCGAGGGAGCGCAGGAAGAAGAAAGGCGTTCAGACCCCGATGCCACGATACTTCTGACTTCTCACGCTTCGTCTGGCCGTTTGCACACTCATACCCACTAACTAACTCTGACAATACGCCCACGGAGGGTTATTGTAAGCCAGGATTTGTGAGAATTCGTTTAAAGTTCATGTAGTTGTTGTTTTTTTTGTCTACACAGCAAAAGTAGCAGTTTCCTTAACGGTTGTGGTTGTATTAAACAATGAAAAAAAACTGACTGACTTTGGTTTTGCTTGCTTCCTGTTTCACTACCTTACGGTCGTTACATATCTTACACACACACACACACCTCTATTTGGAACCCCTATCATTGTGGTTGAGAGATAGTGTAAGAATGAGGGGATTTTCTTCCTTTACCACAAATGGTTCTCTCAGCTGGTGGATCTTTGTGGTTCAGAGGTCACTATTAGAAAAACACACACACAAAACCAAGCTGAAACCATGGTGTCACAAAAAAAACTGCTATTACATCATGTTTCATTTCCCACTTTGCAGGCTGTTAATTTCTGCAAAAATGTTGCTGAGGTTGACGAGAACGAAGATACAAGACAAGGAGAGGCACAGACACTTCAAACAATAACAACCTGCACCGCTTCCTGTCTTCCTGTCTGTCTTCTACTGTTTTTCCCTCCCCGTTCTCTCTGCAGATGTGTGGCTGCTGCTTCAAAGGGACTCCACCTTTACCTTGCTCACCTTGCACTTTCTGTGCAGCTACTGCAGAGCGCACTCCGTTTTTTTATTGCTTTCATTTAGATGCACGGTTTCACTCATCTACTACCGCAGGCGTCAGCAGGATTAACATATTGTTTCTGTTAGCTTTCTCGAGGCCGTTTTAGGGCAGATGATTAGAAACAGGCGCCTTTTATCATAAAAGAAGCTTTTCCTTCCCCCACAGTCACTCTTCCAGTGAAGAGTGACTCTTTTACTGGGGAAATGAGTTCACACGCTAACCTCTATAATTGCAATAAAGACAGCAAAGTATGCAGTGTTTTTTAAATCTTGCAAAAACACTTAATTCAATTGGTGTCAAGCTGTTTTCACTTTTGTTAGTTAAAAAAATCTACAATAAGAAAATCCTCATTATAAATGAGAGAGTAAGGAGCAAAACAGTCACAAAATACCCAAAACGAATTTCCACAGATGTGGATATCAACTGGTTTTAAATTCAATTTTCTACGCAGCACACTGATTTTATACACTTAATTCGATTTATTTAATATATCACTCATTATTATTATTATTTTACAAGGCAATAAAATGTGTGTTCATTGCGACTGCACCCATTAAATTGTGACATCTGTCTTCAAGATTGCAGCTGATCCGTTTCAGATTGTGTGTCTGATGTGTGTTGTTCTGGAAAGATCAGTCCCCTGAGGAGCTCCGTCCTCTTTTCCTCAGAGACAGACTGCAGCTCCCGCTCCATCACCTGAAGAACAGGATCAGGACCGCGTCAGTCTCACACTATCACTGAGTAAGCAATTTAAGCATTTTAGAAAAAAAGAATAAAGGAGTAAACTTTTCTCACGGAGGAACGCTAAATTTAAAAACACAGTACATATGCGTGGTTCACTCCAGATGATATTTTGGACACTAAAGTGCTAACACTCATATCTGAAAGGAACATGTGGCTGAGGGCAGGTCTGTGGTTATACAGCTGTACATTTTGGCTTCCTACCAGATGTGAGAATTTTACATGAAAACAGCGTCAGCAATTATTGGCTCTTTCCATCAAGTCTTACCAGGACGGGGCGATATCCCAGCATCTTCAGATGGCGAATCTTGACCGCCAAGGATCCGCGGGGGTTGGACGTACCGTAGCAAAAACCAGAGACTGGTGGGCAAATAACGGCAGATCTAGGAGACAAAGAAAAAGAAAAAGCGATTGACAGTTTGAAAAAAAGGTCAAAATTTGAATTCAGGTACTGGCATGACAGGACGAAAGTGTTTTGGTTAATGAAACTTGATAAACGTCTTTGTTTCCACTGAGACAGCTCTCTGTTTGGAGCCCTCTGACTTCTATACTTCATTACAGATCTCTAATTAGATCACGGTCTGTTACTGTTTTCTATTTGATTTCATCTTTTAAAATATGTTCAGATTTAAAGGTTTATGCATCCTGACTGAAGATCAATGTCAGTGTCAATGTCAATGTCAACTTTATTTATATAGCACATTTAAAGGCCGAAGGCCAGCCAAAGTGCTTTACAGGATAAAATACAGATCAGAACAATTCAAACAATTCTAACAAAATACAGACAACAAATCACACACTGCTAACATTACTTCTTTTTTTTTTAACAATGGCTGACAGATCTGAAAGCAGAACTAACAAATAATAATAAAAAAGAAATGTGTGCAACTTTTGTCTTGTTTATCTGGTTTGTTTCTGCCAATATGTGGATATGTGTGGATGAAACTGTGCTTTAAGCAAACTCTGCTTTATGTTTAATATTGTACATTTTCTTTTTCACTCAACTTTCAAAATTATTTTCCGAGACACTTCCTGTGCAGAGTTTAGGTAGAAAATATGAAACAATAAGACAACACAATGAAGACGGCTTGTGTGCAATCAAAGTGCACATGATGTGCACAAACATCAAAATGGGGAAAAACAGTCAATGGAAAGTTATATCTATATCTATAACTGTTTCAAAGGTTGCTGTTGGACTTGTTAAATCTAGACTGTCTTTATAGTAAAGTTCTTTTTTAACAATGAATTTCTTCAGTTGTTTGGCAATAAATATAAATGACAAGCGGCCCTGCTGTCAGAGCACCGTTTCGTGTCCTAATGAGCTCATTATGTAACCGTCTTGGTTTGAAATCTTGCCATGCTATCTGCGCTTTGTTGCATGTCCACTTTTGGAATCAGATATTTTATATTTCTGATCACGGCATGCGTCACTGCCCGACATTTGCCAGAACAAAACCCCCGTAACATCCGCTCCACCTGCTGTCACAGCAATTGGACGTCACCAAACATGACATGAGCGTTTAATTATGTGTGGAAAAAAAAGAAAAAGAGAAGAAGTGCAAAATACCACTGCAGATTTTCTGAAAGATTGAGTCTGGTGCTGTCGACAGAAAAGCTGACACCGGTATCTTACCTTTGACTGCTCTCTGCTGGCGACACCGCTCCTCCTTCACAGCTGCTGGCTTCAGTCACAGAGGTTTGGTTTGGCAGAGGTTTGGTTATCACACCATCTGAGAGGCAACACACAAAACTGCTTGCATCACAGTTTCACAATGAGGTGAAATTGTTTTCTCACGCAATTTAGTTAAGCAAAAAGATGCATAGATTATGTAACAGAGAACTCATCTCATCAAAATGATAACGCTACTTCAAGAGAAAGAAAATAAAAGACACAAAGCTGAACGTGCATCATAAATATTCTCTTTACCTATTAGGTAGAAATTCTCCACCATGACCATTTCCTGTAGCGTTGTGTCTGCCTGCTCCCTCACCACAGTCTGCAGGCTCTCCGAGAGCCACAGGTTGGCTGATGGAGTGTAGGGTGTGCCGCCGCCCAGGACAGATGTGGGGACAGTCAGAGGACGAGGGAGGGGAGGACGGTCGAGACGGAGGCACAGGTCCACTGTCTGAAACATCCTCTGCTGCTGCTGGAGAAACTTTGGCGCTGAGGAGAAACAGAAGAAACTGAGCTGTGAAATTTAAAAGTCAAAGTGCAAAGGAAATAAAGACTGAAAAGAAAAAAACTGTGTGTGTGTGAGAGTTCGGTGTCTTACGTGTATTGCTAAACTGCTCTATCGTACTACTCTGCAGGAGTTGCTCCAGCGGTGCAGAGGGGAAGTGGCCCAGTAGACACAGGTAGTAGACAGACTTTAAAAGGATAAATCCAGGTATCTTTGGCAGATACGAGTCCAGAACCTGGCTGAGACTATCCAGGAACCTGGAGGAGAGAGACCAAACCAACACAGGTGTCAAACCTTGATAAAAAGTCACAAACGCAACTTTTAAAGAAGCGACAAGATGACCTACTGTTGTCTGTGATGCTGCAGATCATAGTTAAGAGAAGAGTACACCTTCAGGACGCAAAGGAGGTCTTTAAGTGTCAGGGCATCTGGGTTGGCGATCACCTTCTTGGCATACGCCTCCATTAAAGACGCAGGACAGAAGACGAGGCTCTCAAACACAGACAGGAAGAGGAGCGCCTGGTGAAACCAACAAAAACACCTAAAGTCTTACAAATACATTAAGGATGAGAAACTTAATTTCACAAATACAGGTCTGCTGCAGCACCTGTTTGTTGGTCCATATGTCGACCATGGAGGTGACATAGTCTGAAACGGCAGTGAGCAGCTCTAAGTCTCTGTAGTGCAGCTCCTGACATGAATGCAGCACTGAAAACAATCTGCTCCAGGGGATTGAATCCAGGTTTTCTACCAGATAGAAAAGACGTGGACGATTTTAAAATAACAAATTCATACCAATTCATATATCCCATTTATTTTGCTTTTAAATGATTGAACAGTTTTGTTTTCTTTGTGGAAAATAACTCACCTACGATCTTCTTACTGCAGACATCCAGCAGTGGTTTGGAGTGGAATCCCATTTTGGCCATTGTTGAGATCATGTGCTGCGTGTTGGGAAGGCTGAACTGGTCTGCCATTGATAAAGCCTTACTCTGAAAATATATACAAAACATTAATTGTCAAAATGGAACTGATTCAAACACAGGTAAAAAGGCAGAAAGGTAAAAACAAGATAAACATAATCTGACCTCTAGTTTCCGTTTGAGGCTCAGTGGGGCGTCCTTCCCCAGCATACGCATCATAGTCTGGAGAGATATAACTCTCTTGATCCCTGGAAGTC
Source organism: Trachurus japonicus (assembly GCF_045865225.1). Classification (NCBI taxonomy): domain Eukaryota; kingdom Metazoa; phylum Chordata; class Actinopteri; order Carangiformes; family Carangidae; genus Trachurus; species Trachurus japonicus. The sequence goes on along the minus strand of NC_140908.1, from coordinate 8,218,544 downwards.
GGACCTCAACTACCAGCCTGAGACAAAGATATAATAGGAAATGTTATTGAATCTGAAACAGAGGCAGTCGATTTAGAATTAGATTTACATGTCTGAGGTGCTTATATTCTTGTCTGAGCTATGTGAATTATGAGACAAGCTGTACCTCATGCCGTCCTTAAGTGCATTGACATTGGGGCTGGGCTCCATGTGTTCCAGGCAGGAGGAAAGGATGGACAAGCTCTTCTCATCAAATTCGTTCAGTTTTTCCTGTTAAAAGGGAAAATAATGTATTAACACATAAATACATAAATATTGCCACTGTTCACTGACTGACAATCTTTGATGACCTACCTGGCAGGTTCGGAGGAAAGTCTGGATCACTCTGCTGCGTTGAGGCACGCCCAGATTGACCATGCTCAGCAGAGAGTGAGCCAAGTCCTTACTGTGCATCTGACTCACGCTCTTCATGGCCAACTGGAGGAGCTTGTCGAATCCAGGGTGCTCAAACATCAGCTGCAGCTCGCAGCAGCGCTGATCATCCGTCATCTTCTTCATAGTGGACCACATGTGGGTGAGGCAGTTGCTGACCCGTCGAGTCGTGGGTGCGTATTGGCAGGTGAGGTCCAACACGTCTGATGGAGAATTGCAGCGCTGCAGTTTGTCCATGAAGGGAGACCCCTGCCACTCCTGTCCTTGGGGAGTCTCAGCAGGAAGTGACGAATCAGACAGTGATGGAGAGAACACCTCCTTCTCCTCCAAATCCTCAGTGTGGGTACGACCTTGTGAGTAAAACCTCACTGAACTGACCAGACTCCTGGCTCCTTGGTATGGCTGAGTTTGCTTCGTGCCCAAAATGTGTGCCAAACGAGATGGGAAATGCGTGTCTTTGATTGATGCTGTCACCCGGAAGCTGTGTTGTCTCCATGGAGACCTGCGGCTGCAGAAGCGCAGGGCCCATCTCATGACCTCTTCTGTCACCCACACAGACATCGTTCAGAGCCTCCTTTTTTTTAATTTCAGCAGTGTCCCTGTTGGAGCAAGTCACAATGTCTTTTGATCATTTTGAGTCTGTACATGCACGAAGATTGAATTTACTCAATTGGAAACAGAAAGCAGCCCCAGCTTATTCAAATCGTATCTTATGACAGATGTTATGAGACATTTAGATAAAATAAAAACAAAAAATCAGTAAAGAAAGTTCTATGGAGTCTGGCAGCCATTTATTGTTTATTTTAACAGCAATATAGTCTGATGGCAACGATGATGGTACGTGTAAATGTGTGTGATGTTTGCATTACTATCTGTCGTGCATTATGTTTAAAATGAGGAACATCAATAAAGAGAGTTGAAAAAAGCTAGGCTATTGCTCAGTTTCTATTTATAACTTTCTGTTTCCACTGAACATTCTCGGCCGCACCCACAGTTACATCATGTAAAACCTTTTTATATACAGTCTATGTGTAAATCGTTAGCACACATAATATACCTTTTCAGTTTACTGTTGCTAAATTGTCAACAAGGTCAACAGACTGGCTCCTCCAACCGGCTAGCCTCTTTAGCTAAGGTTAGCTAAGTGAAGCCGCCTACCTTATCGCTCTAACATACACGTAGGTGTCCCAAAGTCCCACATGGCGCCGGCTGCACAAGTACAATTTAAAAGAAATATGATTTAGTGGTGAAAACTGGAGCTACATCACAGTAAACACGGTCCTGTCCGGTGACTTGCTGCTCACACGCTTCATGGTGCTATGTGCGCCGCCATATTTGTTCCCCCTGTCAACATAGCACGCCAGGCTGTGGAATAAATATACGGTAAGTAATAATCGTTTTTGGAAAGGTAAAAATGTCTAGCTACACTGTGTATGTTTGTTTTAATCAAGTTTATTGATATTAAAGCTAACATTTGACTGTTTTCATAATACGTTTTTTATTTATTTATGTTTTTGTGTTTTTTAGTCGGACTCATTTAAGCGCAACACCCACAGTCTCCTAGCAACCGACGCTACCAGGATAGAATGGCAAAATTTGTGCTCGCTGGTAAAGTTTGACTAAAGTTTAACTATTTAACTGTGTATAAAATAATAGTTACATTTCTTATTTATGCATTTTCAACATCTACAGGTAAAACAGACTGTCCCTATTTTGCCAAAGCGGAACTTTTAGCAGACGGTCTCGAACGATCTCTGCCAAACTTCAGGGTCCATAAGATCTCCATCCTCCCAGATGACTGGAAGGTGATGTTTTCCCAGTTATAAACAATGAATTATATTCCTTTGTGATACGTATTTACTTGCATCGGCGTGATATTTGAACAGGAATGGTTGGAAGCCACCTGCAAAAGAAATGGCTGGAAACATGAGATGTCCCCTTTGGTTTGGAGGGAGCTGGTGGACCAAGGGGGCAAAGGGCTGCTCTTAGGGGGCTTCAGTGACTTCATGGAGCATTGTCAGGTAAGCATAGGTTAGGTTTTCTTAATCCACATCATCACATTCAAGTTCATACTTCTGGTTTATGTAATCACTGGTTGTGCAGGACTACTACAACATCACATCAGACATGCCATCAGATATGATGCTGAGCGTTGCAGCAGAAAATCTACAGACTAAGAGGAATCTCATCGTGGAAGAACAGTACCATGCCAGTCTCATCAGACCACTTCACATATGGATCAGCAGGTGGGTTAGTCTGAAAAACTCAAAATGAATGATAAAGAGATCAAAAATGAGCGGAAAGCTGACAGGTGGTGTGTACATTTTCCCCACATTTCTTTTAACAGTGCTCTCAGCCCTACCTGCCACTTCTTAATCCCCAATCTGCTTTCTGCTGAAGTGTTCCCCCACGTTGCTCTGATCAGCCTCCATCTACTCGACCTGGATGGTGATAAATATGGATTGCAGGAGCTGAGGATGGAGACAGAGGACCTGAGACTCCCCATGCTCCATCAGGTATGAGCCTTTTTTGTTTTTTTGTCAATATCTTAAATTTTTTAAATCACATCAGACGGAAAATAAAACCACCTATTTATTCACAGGTGACTATTCACACAGATCTGGAGGAAGTGTTTCGAGAAGCGGATGTCATTGTCCTGCTGGACGAGTGGGAATCTGATGATGGCGACGAGGAAGAGAAGAAGAGGAGGACAGTGAAGGAAGTCTCAGACCGCTACACAGAGTACGGAAAACTGATCGACACAGGGGCCAAGAAGGAGGTGAAGGTGATCGTATCTGGTGACTCGTTTGTGAACCTGAGATGTTCCCTTCTTGTGGACTACGCCCAGTCAATTGACAGCAGCCAGTTTGTCACCATGGCAACTCAACTGGAGAATGAAGCCAGGACCATTATTGCAAAGAAGCTGGGCGTTCAGGCATCAGGTAGCCTCTGGAAATCATACTTCCATTACACTTTAGCACCTTTAATGCAAGATTAATGCTTTTTCCCTTTCTTCTAGATGTCACAGATGTCATTGTGTGGGGAAACATCAGTGGTAGTTTCTATGTTGACATGCAGAGGGCAAAGGTTTTCAACTATGATGGGGCAATCAAAGGACCAGCTTTCTTTTCTCAATCTCTCCTGAATGTTTTCCATGAAAGGTTTGTTCTAATAACATGTAAGAATTAAATATGTAACAGTGCGGTGGTGTAATCTCTGTTTATACACTTTACTGTATTAGTTATCTCCACCTAACTTGCCCTAGCAAGCTGAACAAACAGAATATGATAAGGTCTGGGCGTCTGGCACACACGTATGATCAAATTACAACACTCCCAAACCATACCCAGCTGCGGCTTCAGTCCATGCCAGTGTCAACTGCACAACATCATCTGGCTCAGAAATCCGTCTGCTCTGAAAACAGTCTGTGCTTGGATACGTCGAAATCCAGTAAATCTTCTTCTTCCCTCCAGGAAATGGTTGGAGACAGACTTTCAAGAACTGGTACGCTGTCAGCGTGCGGCGGTGGCTTCAAAGACCTGCCGAGCAGCTGCCATGTCGGCCGCCAACGGGATCCTCACCATCCTAAAGGCTTGGAATGGCACTTGCAGTCCAGATAAGATGTTCTCTCTGGGTGTACTATGCCCAGGTAGAAACACAGCAAAGCTCACTGTGTGAAGAAATCTACCCAGACTTTAAATCCATAAACTAGTGATTGTTTTTGAATATTTTCAGGCTGCTACAATCTCCCTGATGACATCATCCTCTCAGTCCCAGTCACCTTCACAGAGGGTAAATGGTCTGTGCTGTTTGATGTGACTGTTGGTGATGAGCTGAAGGAGAGACTTCAGCTTTCTGCTAGAGAACTCAGGCAGGTATGTGACGTTACAAAAACACAGAGGGATGTTGTACAACACACATTCTCATAGCTGCAATGTGTTATTAGCTCTTAAACACAGGGTTTACAACAAATGCTTTTAAAGTTACTGACAGTTGTTTTTCTTCTCCAGGAAAAAGAACTTGTGTTATGAACAAAGACGCCTGATACAACACGGGTTAGATAACCAAAAGGAAACAATCCAGATGAATTTTGTTTCAGTTTGTTCTTTTATTCTCTTTAGTTTCACATGTGGAGTCGCAGTTTTGTTTTACCAGTTTAATGCTGACAATAAATCTTTTTTTTTTTCCAGCGTTGTGAAACTCATTCATAGCTGTTATATTTTTAGATGTAAAAGATCAAACTGAGTACTTTATGGAAAAAGGAGAAATTAGAAAATATATTCCTTTTTTTAAAATTGTACAATTCGGTAAGTGCCTTTTTTTTATATAGTTCGAGAAGCCATATTTTAAGCGTAAAACACACTACAACCATACACAAACTAGTCTGTTAATATCCTCTTAATCTGATGTTATTACCTCCCATCGTTTAACGTTGGGTTTTCTTTTACAAATGAGGACAAGTCAAAACTTGTCTTCCCCTTGTTGATAATTAGATATCAAACTGGCTGAACACCATGGGATCTTTTCACCGGAAACATTCAAGTTGACTTTTTTTTTCCTCACAAATTGTGCAGTACGTTGTCAGTTGACAAGGAGAACTTGAACAGAGTGTTTTTGTTTTTTTTGTTTGGGTTTTTTTTTTTTTTTTTTACATGCAGAATATACACGTTCCTTTTCAGCATTTCTACACTATACACAAGGAGGCATTGACTGAAAAAAAGGAAAGGTTAGTACAAATACAATGCACTACGACGAGTCGGGAAATGGACACATAGTCTGTTATATTCAATTTGTACAACCCACCCCTGAGATTTGGATGCTGAGTGGTTTACAAAAGCAAAAACAGGCCTCTTCACATAGCCAATTATAATGCTAGATTTCTTTTTGTCATTTCCCCAACAGCGGCCAGATACATAGGGAATTATTAAAGAATTACTTCTTTTCAATAACAGAAAGAAAAAAAAATGCTCTGGTAAAATTAACATTCTTTTGAAAACTGACCTCAAATATTGATAATGGTAAATACATGCGTGATTCATGGCATGCATGGACTTATTGTGGCACAAAGGAGGTTATTTGGTAAAAATACACATCCCAGTGATGACTATACATGTACAAACAGTCGGGTATAGACGGGCCTATCTAACAAGAAGCCTGTGTTTTTCGATAAAGTCGTAGATCAAGAGTAAGTTCAATTACATGTGGACCGGTTACAATATGGATGTATGAAATGAATGTATATTCACACATAAATAAAATTGAGGCGTAAATCACAAAGAGGAAATCCAGGGACAATTCTTTTGTCTTGCCACATCAAAGTCACTTATGTGTATGGGTAAAGATTCACTACTTGTCAACATCCAACAATGTCAAAGATTAAGTTTCCATTCGCAGGCAACAAGTGAAAGACTGAATGCGTCTGTCAGAACTGTAGATACCTGGGACGTACGGATAAAGTGAAGGATAGTCCTATTGTTTTACTATAGTAAGTCCAACTGGGAATATGCAACTACGTATTATACCTTGGTGTCCATGGTGCCTTCATTAAAACTCTTCTGATACAATTATGGGCAACTGAAGGGATAAACTTTACTTTCAAACTCCCTCTCAGCTCGACGATAAAGTTTCTTCAACTGAAAATTAAATTAAATAATTTATAGTATATATTAATAGCAACAGAATCCCAACATTGTCAACTCTTTCATCACCATCTAGATAAACATCTACTTCTGGACGGAAACAAGGTGCAAGGGCTCAGCTCTAAGCCAAGGTAGAAAACAAAGGCATCGTTGTTGACAGACCGAGCTTGAACACAATGAGAAATTTGCTTCCTGAATTATAAAGCAAATCTCAAAGCATGATAAACCATCGAGCCCTGATATAAAACATTATGCAGCCCCTGATGTCTAAACCATTAACTCCAAGCTCAGCCCTGACCGCACATCAGCAGACAGTGGAACGCCACGACAACCTCTACTTTAAATCAAGATTTCTGCTCTTTATGTATTTAAGTGTACAGACCAAACCTAAATGCCACCTGATAGAAGCTGGTGATCCCAGTGATGTAGTTACGTGATGGTCCTGGACTAGACACAGCTCAGGTACCGAGGCTCAACCCTCGACCCCCTGTTGTTGTTGTTGTATGAGAATATGAAAATAGACTGGACCGAGGAATCTCAACCGTCTGCCACGCTATCGACGACCCACAGCTTTAAACTCTTTGATAAATGTTTTATAGCGGTATGTATGGATATAACGAAGGTCTAACATACAAATAAAAACAAAACAGTCGGGAGGTGGGTGGGTGGGTGGGTGGGTGGGGGCGCGGGGAGGCGACGGGGAAGCTATGACTGTGGTTGATGTTGAGGAGAAGACGATGTGTCTGGAGCTCCTCCTGCCGCCTGTCTGTCGGAGCCGAGGTCCAGCTCCTCGTCCGCCTGCTCCAGTTCACTTTGGTCCAGAAGCTCAAAGTCCTCCTCCTCGGTGGGAACTAGTGTGTCGTCGGGCATCTCCTCTCCGCCGCCGCCGCCGCCGCTTTCCGTCGTGACGGCCTCGTCCAGTTCCTCGTCGGAGCCCGGCGCCCCTATTGTAGTGACTGTAGTGTGAGCGGTGGTGGCGGTGTCGGTGGGCTGGGCGGACGTCTCCAAAGCGCCCGGCGGGGTCTCGGTGGGGAGGAACTCGGCCAGAGAGGGGTCGTCCTCGCTGGCCTCGCTGGAGCGCAGCAGGGCCGACAGAGTGTTCTGCACCACGGTGGAGATGGCCGTGCTCACGATCTCCTCGCTCAGGGCCTCCAGGGACCGCTGCGAGCCCGCCGGGGTCGTCGCCGCCGCCGTGGCCCCCCCGCTCTGCCGCCCCGCCTCCGCCCCTGCGCCCGCCGCGGGCAACGAGCCCTCCTCGCCGCCCGGTGGTCGTCCGTGTCCGTTGAAGTGCGTGTTCACAAAGTGGAGCGGGGACGCGAGGTGCTGGATGAGGAGGCTGGCGGGGCTCAGCGGCTCGGCCTCCGACTGAGCGCCGCCCTGAGCTCCGTCCGCCGCCTGGCCCGGACCGCGCAGAGGGAAGTGGAGCAGGCTGTGCTCGATGGACGGGAACTCCTCCACTGAGGGGAACTCGGGGAGATCCCGAAGGTAAGACTCCTCTGGGTCGCTGTGTAAACTCTGCTGGTCCAGGTCTGGTTTCAGGTACAGATGAGATAAAAAAAAAAATGTATGTATTGTAAGTCATGTAACTGAAAAACTGAACATTTTCCAGTTTGTAGACTTTAAAGGTCCAGTGTGTAATATTTATCAAGGTTTATTGGCAAAATCTGTATGAATATATTTGTATAAGTGTATAATCGCTATAAAATAAAATCTGTTTGGTTTTCATAGCCTTATAATTCTTCTTTTTGCTTAGAGAGTGTCGCCATCTTGCGCCGCTATGTTTGCACGAAATGGAAAATCCAGCCAACCAGAGAGCACGTTTCAAGAGTTACACATTCATAAATAAACAATAGAATTATTTAATAGATAAATAATAGAATCGTAATGCTTGGTGTGACTGTTGTCCCCTCATTTTACATACTGGACCTTTAAATACCACAAAGCGAACCTGGTCCAACAGTGAGCCTACATCAGCAGAACCTCCGAGAGCTTTTACATTCCTCCTAAGCTTCTGTATCAGTACGAACAACAGTGTGTTGTTGATGTGAGCGTCCACTTACCCTCGGAGACGTCGGTGAGTTGAGGAGTGGTGGCTCTGGACACCGAGAAGCCTCCGCTCTCCAGGATGGACGCCTCCTCGTCTGACAGCTCCGAGTCCGTGATGGCCATGGCCAGAGCTGTCGTCTTCACATCCACCTGAGATGGAAACAAGTTAAACTGCTAAACAACGCAAATACATCATCTTTCTAATCTTTTCTTTTTTTTTTTTTTTACATATTCATAACGGATATAAAACACACAGTTGTTGGCATTGTGCTCTGCAAGTTGTAATTCATTCCACAGACAATGCATAGTGACTGCATGCCAGACAAGGCCGTGAGTCGCTGAATGTGCGCCCAACAGCTGCACTAATGGAATGTGGTTTTACTTGAAAGATACATTCACTACGGGCGTCGTATTTACAGGTGAGTGTGTGTCCGTACCGTCGGGGCAAAACAAGACAGCTCCTCCTCGCTCTCGCTCTCCGTTTCGGCTCTTGGCTCGTCGCCCTCCTCCAACTCTTTCTTCACCTCTGTGACAAACAAACAAACACAATTAATGACCCAAAGGAATGATGGATGACAAGGAAGATTGGCGCACAGTTTGCGAGCCACGCCTTGAAATAAGCCGCAGGATAATAACTGTAAAATTCTGTATGAAAGATATGGGAGCCACTGTTCACTTCCTTACAACATGATCCCATTTGCTCAGTTATGCAACAGGTGGTGCTACAATAGCTAAAGCGTGCATGCACATGTTATATCAGGCTACATCTATATAACCTCGAGGTGTTGGAGATGGCAGCACTCACTCCTCTTGTCGTGCTTGCGGTGCTCCGTGTCTCCCTTCATGCTGTAGTCCAGTTTCATCAGGATTGGCTCCAAGCCCGTGTACATCCTCTGGATCAGTTCGTGGTACACCACCAGCGGCCACAGCAGCACGCTCAGGACTGAAGAGGCGCAGAAAATATTTTTTATAAACCGTCTCTACTTTGCAAATGTATCAAAACCAGATGCTGGAAATTGGCACAGGACGTATGTTTGCGCCAAAGGCAGATTTAGAAATGAGAATCTAGTTATCCGATTTATGAATGAGGTATTAAGAGATACAGGACTAAAAACGATCAAAACAAAACCATGATTCTTTGAATACACACTCAAATTCAGGGCTCACCTATAATATAGGAGATCATGATTCCTGGTACATAATGTCCAACCACGGCAAGTACAAAGCAGCCACTGCACATCATCACACAGAACTGGGAAACAGAGAAAGTAAGAGCAATAAATAAGGCTTCACACCTTCAGGCTGCAGGAGGAAGGTGTGAATAAGAGGCATCTCTGCAGGTGTGTGGAGCATCTACGTGTTTGCATATGATTAAGAGAAATGAGTTCACGCCACTGTTAACACCTGCAGTCGGTGTCGCACCATATAATTCAGTAAATTCAGGAAAATGAGGGATAAGATAGATGTGCTACCTTGCCATGGTTCTGCCGCTTGTACTGCAGCATCTCCTGCAGGTACAGACACCAGTTCAGGTAGCTCTCGGCCAGGTGGTGGCTGAGCTCGGGAATGCTGAGCAGACGCTGCTCACCGGCACCGCTCATCGTTTCGCTGTATGCAAACGAGACCACGCGCGCAAACAAATGCAGGAAGAGAGTGACAAAATCAGCAGTTGTAAAGGAACTGAAAATCTGTAGTTAAAATGCCTCAGGTTGCACTTCAGTGACTCAGAGAGGTCTGGTTGGATTCCACATCGATGTAATGACAGTAGAGGGAGGGAGGGAGGCAAACACAACAAGCAAAACTAGACTGGTAGCTTAAATTTATCAATAATGATAGAGTATCTCCTATCAGGAATAATAAAGAAAGATTATTCCAAGAGAAATGTAAGAGAAAACATGCACACACGCTGCAGTACATACCTTTCCACAGGGTGAGCCTCTGCGTGTTGAACTGTTGTAGAAGAAAAAACAACACAAATGTTAGAAGATGTGTGCTCCTAGGGCTTTGACATTTAAAAAAAAACTAACAAGATGTATTTAAATAATAAGTGATAAAACCAGGGGGTTCAAAGTACATAAAGGTGCTGCTTACTAGTAATGATGGGCAACTTGGGCTTCCATCTCTCCAGCAGCATAAGTCCCAGCAGGGACACACTGAGTAGGAACAGAGGCCGCAGGGAGGTGGAGGACAGGAGCCTGTGGAGACACATAGACAAACAGCAACACCAATTGGCTCCTGTTCAACACAGTGACATATAAATACAATAACCACACATCCAAATGCTGGCAAGCTGAGTCTCCACATTTTATTTCATAGACAACACCCCTTAACATAGCACTTCTATTACTGTACAACATGGGAAAGTAATAAGCTGTCACTGACAGCTGGTTAACAAGGCCTGGGCCACTCAGCATGACATGAGTGTTTGTCAGGATTAAGCTGCACAAAAGCAAACAGGCGTAACTACTCTAAATAACCACAGTTTCCTATTTCATGAACTCATCTACGCATCCCCCCTGATACTGTCAAACACATGACGTCGAATTTGTCGCGCTTATAATGAAGTTTAAACCTGCTTGCAAGCTACGTTAGCATCAGGCTAAAGACATGGGATTAGCTAACTTGTCTTGACATTCACTCCTCGTTATATATCCGCGCTGAAGTTAACCAGCTCGCTCTTGGTGCACCTGAATGCATCCCAGCCGAGGAATAAACATACACACGCACTCGACGGCAGGAGGGGTTTGGTTTACCAGAATAATGTGTTGAGTGTCAGGGCGACAGAGATGCTGTACAACGGCCTCTCCCAGACCAGCAGCCTCTGCAGCCACAGCAGCAGCGGCTCATACTGCGATAGCCAGCCCTGAAGTCGCTCCCGCAAGCGGACGAGCTCCGGGTTCCCGTCCCCGCAGGCCTGCTCCGACGCCCCGGGTGGGAACAGAGCCTCCAGGCCGACCGAAGAGGAGGTAACCGAGGGGCGTCTTCTGGCCTCCTCTCCGCTCGCCATGTTTTCTCCCCCACTTTGTTATGTTGTTTTGGAGATCACGGGGTGTACGGAAAGATCAGCGTCAAGTCTGACGGACCTTTAAAAATAAAACTTCCGGTCATTGCCTTCAAAATAAAAGGCGACAACTACGTAGCAAAACCACTGACGCGAAAATAATGAATGTGTAAAATTCATTTGATGAATAAAAATACACATTTTGGATACATTTTTTAAAATTCAAAAATATACTAAGGTAAATTCAAATAAAAACAACTTTATAGCGCATTTGTGACGAGTAATTCACAGAATACCAACGTGAATGTGAAAGGTGTGCTAAGTGATAGCATATATTAGTTTGTTTTTTTCCCTTAACAAAACATGTTCATGTTCAAAAGTGAAATAAAACCTCTTCTTTTTTTTGCAGATTACTACGGAAGCTTGTTTCACTTTGAAGACACTTTGCACTTCCGGTATCCTTCCTGATAAATACTGGCACCTTGATGTACCAATTACACAGATGGGCGGACGGATCACAAGGCCCGTCACGGATGAGAAAAAAATATAGTCACGTGTTTCCTTGTTTACTGTACAGAGAGGATGGGGTTAAAGCTCAAGCGTACCACCGTGTGGTTAGAGATACACGTTGAATTTTATATATTCTCATGCATTTACATTATTAGTTTTATTTTGAAAGCTCATATAATAAAGGTTTAAGCATTTTCAGTCATATTCCATATTGTGTATTTCAATAAATGTACACTAAATAAAGAAAAAAAGACCATCAATTTCTGATAGAAATGTTTAATACAGAAATGTACGGTATTGGGTATAACATAAATATTGATCAATTTGATCAAATGCAGCCAATATGGTGATGGAGACCTACAGAGATTCATCACAAAATCAAGGTCAGCTAACTGTCCATTATTGATACTTGAATTTAACACAGATCACAGAAGACGTCTTAATATAAACAACTGTACAGACAGGGAATTTTTTCCTCCTCGTGATCTCTCATTCGATCACACGGTGGTTTCTGAAAGACATAAACAAAAAGCTACAGTCACACTATGCTGGAAAGCCTCAGATAAAGACGATCGATCTTTGTTTGCGAAGCATTAGTCACATGGGGTTGTGTGAGGGAGAGCACATTTCACTTAAAACTACAGAGCAGGACAGGATGGCGTACAGGGAGTCAAAGCTGGGTAACCAGACAACATGGTAGGGGGTTGTCGGGGGTGGGAGAGAGGCTCCAGAGCCTACCTGCCTGGGTACATGACCAGGACTCATGTCTACAGGTGGTAAAGGAGTGAAGGGGACCCCTCTGTCCCCTGGTGCTAGGACAAAAGGGCATCAATACCTGCAGGGGTTAAGACCATGGCCTGCAGCAGGTCAGACAGAGAGATGATGCCCTTCACCACATCAGCCCTGTCCACCAGGACCAGCCGATGGACCTGGAATAGGGAGGAAATACAATTATACAAAAAAAATAATAATAATTTGATCTTCCAAATGGCATCAAAACTCTTTAAGGAGAACATTTACTTCAGCTTTCACAATGCGGTCTAAGATGGTCTCCAGGGTTTCATCAGGATAGCACTTGATCACCCCCTCAACAAAACACGTGCGCCTGCGGATGGCTTCCTGCATGCTCATATCCAGATTGTTGTAGCTCTTCTGGGCTGCTAGATTCTGCAAGGGAGCACAGACCAGCAGCAGTTTCTGAGCGGGTGTCAGAAAATAAAACTGCACAGGTGATAATGTTTCTGTGTGGTTACTTACAATAACATCAAATCTGGAGTAGAGCGCCACCACTTTCCCTGAGAAAACAAATCACATTTTCCACTAAAGGTCTTTATGCACAGCTCCACCATACTTCCTGAACTTAAAGCAGTACTAAAGAACTTTCAGTTTTGGTTGAGTTTGGCGGCGCCTGTGGACCAAAGCGGTAGTGTTTTGCCTGAAGGAAGACTCCATTTCCCATGAACACTAGTGTGAAGCCCTGTAAATATCCTGCATTAAAATTAACAGAAGACATCAAAACAAAGTTTCTGTTTCCAGTGGATCATTTCAAAGTGAAAACACAAACATAATCCATTGCTAAAGTGCCGTTTTGCCTGTTCCCTCCTTGTTGTGACTCGCAAAAGTGAAAGTGAAAGTAAAGTGAGAGCCGGTTTCCTACCATGCTCCTCAAAGCTGCTTAGTGCCAGAGAAAGAGATACAGACCCCCTCAGACCACGACAGAGGTGTCATTCAACTTGTTGTAAGTCGATGTATCTTCACAACAGTTATGAAAATATTTTATGAAGGTTGAAAAGTTACTTAGTGCTGGTTTAATGCTGCTTCTTTGTTTCCTGTTTTAGACAAACGGATTAATCCAGGTGTGTCTGAGTAGTCACAATGGCCAAACACACCTGGATTAATCAGTTTAACCAATAATGTAAGAATGCTAAAGAATTTACCGTGTTCATCCACCACTGGCAGTGCAGACACCCGCCTGTCCACAAATATGGAGAGCGCATCATAAAGCGATGCTGTTTGCTGCACAGTGGCGATGTTCCTGAATGTTCCAATCCCAAGCTCCTGGATCGGCCTCTGGGTGAACGCTGGTTTGGGAACCTTTCTCCCCTGAAAACATCCAAAAAGAATAACAGGATAAACTAAATTAAACTAACAAATAAAATAAAAAACATCCGAATTAAAGCTTACTCACAAATATATGGAGAAACTTGAGGATTCTTTTGTGGGTGAGAATATGCAGGACGTTTCCAGTCACTGGGTCGATGACAGGCAGCCTGTGGATCTTATACTTGAGTAAGGAATAGATGGCATCAAATAGGCTGGGAGGAAAGAGACAAATTGGAATTTAATGCTTGGCAGGGAGAGGAGTTAAAATAGCATCAGGGTGCATCAGTGCACTCACCTGGCCTCTGGAGAAATACTAATGAGGAAGTGACTGGAATATTTTAAGTAGAAATCTGTAAAAGAAGGAGAAGAAAAGATAAAGGACTGATGGAGACGTGTGCACAGAGATAATCTCATTGATCCGTGTCGGTTATTTACTTTGAAATGAATCACCTCTCCATGTCTCAATCTTGTGGCTCTCCAGCTCGTACATTTGAACCTTCAGAGGCAAACCACAAAGTCAAGTTATGAGTCAAATTCAACATGCATATTGATTTAAAGTACAACAGAGTCACGCTCACCAGCGGAGACTTGTAATAGCAATGGAGGATGTTGATGAAATCTGTAATAGTCAGCATACCTGTGGCACAAAAGGATGGATGTTCCAGTTATTATAATTCACAGCGACCAAAACTTCACAGAAACTAAGCTGTTCATCTTGACTCTTACCCACAAATCTTTGTAACTTGCTGTCCCACAGAGGCGCAGCCCTCAAGCCGTTTGCCACCAGTGCAAAAAAGGCCTTTTTCACCTTTAGAAGTGGAAAAAAGCATCAGTATGTGTATGTTTCAGTGCTGCACATACTAGCTCTGTGCTGCTGATAGAAGAGCTGCAGACTCACTTGTAGCTTGGTATCAAATATGACCAGTTTAGAGCTGGTTGGAATGGCTTCATAGCAGCAGTGGCTCTTCATGAAATTCATGTACACGGTGGCATCAACCTCTAGGAGGAATGGTATAGATTAACATCTGACACTGATCTGAACAGAGAGCAGATATAGACACGGATATATTCATGCATGCACACACATACAAGATAATAAATGGTAACAATCAGACGTGTATGTGTGTTTGTGTGTGTGCACTAAAACTTACAAATGCACACATGACACATGCAGAGCAGCTACCTTGTTTCTGAATTTCCTCCTTCTTTTTTGGGACTGACACCTGCAACAGAGCAAATCAAAACGGCAACACGGCATAGTCAGAATAGCTTGAAATCCACAAGGCTCCTCGTATACTCGCTTCCAATAATAGCTTCAACTTCACAGACTTTTACACCTTGTTTCATATTCAATCCACTGTGACAATTCACCTGCGAATGAGGCTCCATAATAATTCTGTTGTGTGTCCATGAAAAAGTTGAACGCAGCAAACTCAAGACTTGCTGGTGGCTGTGCTCAGTTCTTCTCCCTTTCCTACAAAGCAGCTGGGTCTATATTAGGAGCTCTGAAGCGGTATGTGTGTGGTCGGGGGGGGGGGGGGCGCAGCGGAGGGCTGAAGGAGCTGGCACCGGCGCAGAAGGGGGAGGGACACTTTGGATTCTGCCAAAATCAGACGCTTGCTTCCCGTCAGTCAATCACACGATCTCACCCTGAAAAGATGCATCCTCATTCTGCAGGGACAGTTCAAAAAACGTTAATTTATCGTTGTGTATTGGCTGCAGAGGGGAGGTGGAAACACAAGATGGAGTAAGATTACTGACACAGATTAAAGAGGTCTTTTTTCTCTCTTTTTAAATATGGCTTATATGATTTTTCAAGGGTACATGTTCAACTGCTATGCCAGAATTGAAACAGCACAAGCTGTTATGGTCTATGTAAAGTAAATGTCAAGGCTACATAGAACATGAGACCTAACATGTGTAGGGTGTGTTGTGTTTCAGATGATTGTTCCACTGATAATGACAAAAGACAATAACTAACAAATGCCACAAAGAAAAGCTTTCTTTATTGTTTTTTTCCTACAGATTTTTTTTTTTAAACAATATTTGCATTTTACAGCATTTACAAAATTAAAGGACTTGGTGCTTTTAAGTGTATCAAATTCAAATGCTAAGAGCAACTTGTCAAAGGTTCGAGTACAAAGTAAAACGTCCTGGGGGACCATGTGTAACTAACTGTGTACAGAAAAATAACCAAGTCTTTACATTTGTTTTCCTCTGGTGTTTAAAAGATGAGCTTCACAATGTGGTGACCCTGGAGTGAATGTCCTGTTGCCATTTAAAATGGAGCCAGATGTGCAAATTCCAGAAGTAAAAGAACAGCTGTTTTCCTTCAGTTTGGTACATTATGTATTTAAAATGTACAGTTCAAGAACCCCAACTGGAAAACCCAGCACACACCCATCTTTTCTTCTACAAATGATCTTCCTCTTGGAGAACTGTAGATTTAATCTCTTAAATTTGGCAGAGCGTTACCCTGTTATCGTAAAGTATCCTTATGTGTCATCCTGTTGCCATGTAAAATCTGACAAAAAGAGATGGACCAGAATAAAAGGAGATGTTACTGATCACTGTGAGAGCAATGACAGTATCGCTGAGGTATGAGGACACAGTGTTCAAACTGCTTAGTTCTCCTATGCTGAATAAAAAAAATGGAAGATGACTGTTTCATAAGTAACTTGTAACTTGTAACTTGTACAAAAAACTTGTGTATACCATCAGTGCTTGCGGTGTGTGACCAATGTCTGGTTTGCATGAGAAAGATATGTTAACACTAAGCAAATATGGATAAGCCATAATTGAGTATTACTAAATAAACTGACTTCATCCCTTCATTTCACAACGTCCCATCAAAGAGAAAAAGAACAAAAAAAAAACTTGCGGTTTACCTTTCCCCTTTTAGATATGCTGTGTATCCTCCCTACATTTCCATCAACTCAAAACACACTCATCACAGAGAACTTACATGACCATGTTCCTGGTCTGAACTTTCCAACATTGACAAATATGGGTAGGAAAAGTGTTTGGTTGAAGCCAAAAAAAAAAAAAGAACATTAAATCATCCTCAAATTCCTTTAAAAGTAAAAACAAGCTGCAAGAGCATTAACTGAAAACTATGGCGCTTTGCTTATGGCAAATTCATTCTGCAGTAGCAACCTAAGTGCAGCAGTGACCCTTGACCCTGTGCTGTGTTATCAAGCTCACACTCTTGTCGTCTGACATGTGCCTCATTACTCTCGTCTTCACACCTGTATTTTAGATCTGGAAAAGTAAACAAAACATGGTTGATGAGCCATGGAAACGATGCTGGTTCGGTTCCCAGAGTCTATCAGACAGGGTTGACAGCGGTGGAGTCTGCGGGTCGTTATCCAGGCATGAGCAGAGCTTGGGCTTTCATAGACTCCGGGTGGCAGGGTCCCAGCTGTACGGGGGGAAACGCCCCCAGGTGAGAGTTCAAACTGGGCTCCGTGGCTCCGAGGAGGCTGGAGGCCGACCACGGCGCGGGGTGCTGACGGCTACCGGGGGCCGAGGCGTTTTTAAGCCCACACTGAAGAGGAGGGAGGGTGGCGAGACAGCCGGGGCAGAAGAAGGACGCGGTAGACCAGGTATTGGAGGAGGCTTCCATTTCGGATTTGGATTCTGGATGTATGTGGCCCATGGAGGCGAGGAGAGAGCCCCAGAGACACAGCACCGACGTCTGTGAGGGAGCCGGCGGGGGAGTTTGTCCGTGGCCTATTCCCAGTGCTGTGTTTTGACGGTTCCGGCTCTTGTTGGCCAGAACGCAACAGGGGGGGCGGTGGGCAGGCGCAGCCGGAGCTTCAGGGGTTAAGTTGGGAGTCTGAAGGTGGGTCGGGCTGGGCTCCGGTACGGGTACGGGCGCCAACGGGGGCTGGCCGCTCCTGGACAGGCTGAGCTGGTGCAGCACGGCGCTGGTGGCGATGAGGCCGGCCACACTGGTCAGATAGACCAAGCCCAGCATACAGGATACCTGGAAATAAAACCAGGCTCAGGGTTATTCTAGAGTCGCATTATGAAATCTATTGGCTCAACACCTCCAGCAGTGTTTTGACTGCTTGATCACGAGTTATAAATGTAGACCAGGAACAAAAATAACATTTTAAAAATACGCCCTTGGCTCCCATCATGAGACCTCACCCACACATCCAAATATCCATCCAATCAAATCCTCCTCTCACCTTAGCAAAGTGCTGGTACATGGCTGTGAGGGCTTGGCTCCATGCCGACTGCTCCAGCAGCACACAGAGGTCAGTGTAGGTGAACCAGCCACGTTTCATCCCCTGCCGCTCTGCAATGCTGAGGACACAGAGGCCAGAGTCAGAAACACTCCTTTTTTTGTTCTATATTTAGTTTACTGACTGAATAACACAGAATAAATGGGCTTTATTTAATGACATTGACTACTAACTTTGTTTCCAGGTGACTCAATAGATCAAAGAAGTCATTTGGCTCTGTGAAAAGGCTCCACTCCTACAAGATAAGACACATGTTGGGTCAGAGAATTTGAACCGTACAATTATGTAAGAACACACAACATATATACACACACACACTGCTTCTTACAATGGCATTCAAGAAGTTCATCTCCAGGTTATTGACAGTTTGGACGTCCAGCTTCCCAGCTGCTCCCCACTCATCGTTGAAAACCTCTTCCTCCTCTCCTTCGTCATACAGGTACTTGCTGGCAACCATCTAATGCAAAAGTGAGAGCAGCACTTTGTTAAGAGCATTAGCAACAAGGAAGCATCTAACCACATCCTGAAAAGAGTGGTGGACACGTTAATGTCAACACAGACACACATACTGTAGCCTACCATAGAGATCAGGAAGAGGTCAGAGGAAGAGATCTTTTGTAGGTATTCAGGGTTTCTGTGTCGGAGCCGTTCTATGTAAACTAAGGCCAGCATCATGGCACATGGAGAGATGCAAGCCTCCCTGGAGGAAAAAATACAATCATTTTAATACAGAAACTACAGGTGTTGCATTTAGCTACTGTCTATGCAAACTTGTACAAACCTGGCGACATGAGCTGCATATTTCTTCTGGAGCTTTCGTATCGGGCTTGGGGCAGACTTCTGGAAGATTTCGACGGCAATATCTGGAAAAGCAGAAAGGAAAAATGTGGATTCTCAAATCATTGCAATGATTAGTTCAGATACATATACATGAATTCTGGCCATGTGTCAAGTCAGTTGTCAATTGGCACAACTTTGAACATTACAAATAAGATGATAAGACCCACATTTCTTCTGAAAATGCTCAGTTTCCTTGACCAAAACTAGTTTTAAAAACTTCCAGAAACTCACCTGTAACAGGGCATGAGAGGGCATCTAAAGAAACGTCTTTGTCCAGACCATAGTACAGGCGCTTTCTCACTCTTTCAGTCAACTTCTGGTGTCCAGGAAGAAACTGTCAAACAACAACATGAGCTGTTACTCTCACTGCACTTTTGAGGAACTGATCAAGTTAGGCTAACCAAATCATTTACTGTCAACAGAGCAACACGCCCACAAATATATATATATATAAAACATTTCCAACCAAACTAATAGGAGGAGCTGTATGGGCTGGCCTCATATTGTGGTTTCCTGATTTGGTTCTCATTATATATTACTGATGTTTCTATCCTGTATGTGTTTTATTCTCATGGTGCTATGTACCTCTCTCTGGGATGTGTCTTTAATAAAGTCTATATCTATCCTTCAATGTACAGATTATTTACATACAACTGTAGAACATACCATATAAGGATATTAGCTGAGGCCCATAGCAGGTCTACAGAGTTAGCATTAAGTAACTGTGGCTAACTTTAAGTGTTAGCAACTGGGGCTACCGCTTTTAAGTTATAATATATATTTTAAATAATAGACAGAGTCGTTCAGTATGGCAACACCGACAACTTTCTAGACAATATAAGTTACACACTTGGATTAAGGACCCACTGCTAACTTAACTAGCCTGGCTGACGTAAACGTCGGCTAATGCCAGCTAATGCGCCTAGCAGGGGATGCTAACTCAACAACAACATACCGTGAACTCCTGGAAGTCCGAAAACTGAAAAGTCCTCTCGTTAAACAAAGCGTCGAAATCCATCGCTACTGTCGATTGAACATTTAGTCCCCGTCGATTCTTTTATGAAGACGATCGATCTCCCGCTCGACCTGGATGGACCCCGTCTATCTGTCCGTCAGTCCTTCCCCCCGCCGCCAGCAGCTCAGCTAAGCTACAACAACACGCCCTGACCGGAGAGAGAGCGACAGCGACGACTGAAGCCTCCAGCAGCAGTGAGGCTGTTTCCAGACACACACAGACACAGATGCGGGTCTGGTGGGCTGGGCCGCGCCGTGGGACGATTACACAACAGCTCAGCGCTCCTGCTGGCCACATGATAGGTTTACTGTCATGTTTCTATGTAGATTAAATATGTAAGACGTAATGCCCTGAAAATGTCAGATTGTGTAACCACAAAAGAACGATAAATATGTTCAATATTTTATCCACCTAAAGTGGATTTAAGTGTACATAAAATATACTTTATTTTTATCCTAAAAACACCACTAAATATTATGAGTTATTAAATTAAATTATGTAAAATTTGTCAAGAAACATAGTGTTGCATTGCAAAATTTATTCCACACTTTTCCAGTAGGCTATATAGCCAAGATTTGTATGTTTATTCATAGTTTTGATGTCTTCAGGTCGAATCTACAATGTAGAAAGTAATAAAAATAAAGAAAAAACACTGAATGAGAAAGTGTCCAAACTTTTGACTGCTAGTGTAAATCCTAAATTGTATATGCATATTTTTTGCACTTGAATATTCTTAATTTTTTTCTATTTTATTGCTACTTCTACCTTTTGTGTTTGCACCCTCCATCATGTCAAGTTCCTTGTGTGATCTCACCATATCTTCATTAATCTCAACAATAGAGATGAAACATTGACCCAATATCTGGATTATATTTGAGTGTTTTACGATTTTACAGTCAGAAATACATGGAAAAAACATTTTATTGTTCATAAGTTCAAGACAAAACTGAACTGAAAATGTCATAATTTTACACAATACCTTTATGAGGTAGACGTCAGACATCAGATTTATATTTCTAACTTTTGTATATGATTGTATGTACTTACATATTTATAAATTAGAAAAATGGTGGATTTTATGACTGTACCATTGAGTTTGATGGCAATGATCACCATGATCTTTATCATGACACGTATTTTGACTTTTTATGGACAGATCAAACTGATGAGTCATACCCTTATACCAAATTCAAATACTGATCATGAGACAGGCCTATTGTCTTTACTGCCAACAACAGGCAGACATGGATTGTACTTTATATGCAAATCAGCCAGTCCGCCTACAGCAATTAAAAAAAACAAAAATAATCCACAATGTATCCTAACATCTTGTGTAATAATTAAATCTTCAACAATTCTTATAGTGATCAAAAGTATACAGAGGCTCACACGTTAAAAAAATATATCACTTTAAATAACAGCAGAGCTCAGCGATTGACAACCAAGAACATCAAAACATAAAAGGAGGCTGAATAAAATCCCCGACAGTTTATCCACATATTGTCATTTACATACTTCAGTGGGAAAGATGATCATCAGCCTATGGCGGCAGGGTAAAGGCTGTGATTAGTGTTTTTATTCCCACATTTCTTGCAACTTTCCCTTCCGTATCTTTACATAATCTGCAGACATCACTGGCCAACACGAGTCTGTTGGGTATTTCAAAAAAGATAAATAATATGAACAAGGCAGTGGGTGCGCTTCTAAAAATAAAAATAACCTCATAAAAAGATGACACAAACACTCAGGGTGCCAGCTGATAGACACACGATGCATGAACATGCATTAGGCTTTCATTCCTTAACCTTGCAAGGAATTTATATTTGAAGTTTGAAGTTTGAAGTCTAAACAAATAACATCTGTTTTTTGAAATGCAGTAATTTTTGCTCTTGTCCCTACATTAAAAACCATTAGCATTATCATATCTAATACTAGTGGTTTTAAAAAAAATGTCTTGTGATACACGAAAATGTTTTTTTCTTGTTTTTCTGTTCCTCAGCTCTCTTAAGGCACGTTCCCCATGCCATTGCACATTCAGCTTGAAAATCTTACAAATAAATAACATTTTCTATAGCATTCAGTGATCCACAACATTTAAATCATCTATGAACTTTTCACAAATAAAAAAGGAGAATCAAAATGTCGAGTTCAAAGTACATTCAGTGTCCATGACCTGAAGAAGTTGTTGGTGGCTGCAGTTTCTCAGACTTTAGATCTTTGGCTTCTGTGTCTGATGGGGAATCACTGTCCTGGGCCTGCTGCTGCCTCATCCACATCTCTGCATACAGACCGCCCTTCAGCAGCAATTCGTCATGTCTACGATGGAGAGAAAGTGTGTCGCAGTGAGGAGGAGGATGCACAATGTCATTCAGAACAAATAGATCAATGAGGCCCACTTACCGTCCCCGCTCAGCTATCCGGCCGTCACTTACAACAAGAATCTGGTCTGCTCCGATGATGGTGGACAACCTTTTATATAAAAATAAAAAGGAACCAACAAAACCCATTGGATTAAACTACTTCTCTCTGCACACACATGAACAAGGTTAGTGAAAAATGCCATTAAATACAACTCTCCTACCTATGAGCTACAACAACTGTTGTGCGGTTGGCACAGACTTTAGCCAGTGAGGCCTGGATGTTGCGTTCTGTTTGCGTGTCCAGCGCAGATGTGGCCTGCAGAGAGATACTGTGTGTTAAAGCAGCAGTGCTAAATAATGTTAAAACAAGTTATGCAACATGTTTGTGAATGCCCTTTCATTTAAGTTAAAGCTAAAAGTTTTAGTCTGCTTGTTTATCCAGATGTTTGTGGTCTCACCTCGTCCAGCAGGATGATCTGTGGTGCTTTGAGGATAGTTCTGGCAATGGCCACCCGCTGCTTCTCTCCTCCACTCAACTTCAGACCTCTTTCACCCACCTGTGTATCATAACCTGCAGTACAGGATGAGATCTTCAGTTGCTCTGCTTTCAGATAAACCGAAATGAATTTGATGCATCAGTTTAAGAGTTAACCGACGTCTTACCTTCAGGGAAGGTCATGATTTTGTCATGGATGTCAGCAGCTATGGCAGCCTCCTCCACCTCCCGGTCACTGGCAGTGATACGACCATAGCGGATATTGTCTCGGATGTTGTCGTTGAAAAGCACGGTATCCTGGGGGACGACGCCAATATGAGCTCGCAGAGATGTTTGCTTCACCTGAGGAAGGACAGTGAAGACAGAGTAATTACTAGTCCACAGTCAGCCCAGTCACATACAACTGTATTAAAAGCATTCCAACTTGTGCTTTGATTGCTCTTCATAATCTCTAACTAGGGGTTAATTTATTCTTATGGCAGTTTCATGACTTCATTTGCACATGAAGCTGCGCAGTGTCCTCTAATAAAACATGCTGTTTAGCTCTGGTAGCACTATATTAAGCTATCCTTCTATCCCACGGATATTTGGTCTTCCAGTATCTAATTTAATAGATATCCATCACATAGACACAGTGAACTTGAATGGAATATTTGTCAACCATATCTTTTTTTGCTACACTCACTTTTGATATATCCTGGCCGTCTATGCGGATGCAGCCTCCCTGAATGTCATAGAAACGGAAAAGCAGCCGGATGATGGTGCTCTTCCCTGAGCCTGACTGACCAACCTGTGGAGATTGAGAGAAAATAATGAGGATGCAATCGTAGAAGAGAAAACATGAACTCGTTTCCAAAGACTTACAAGGGCAACTGTTTGTCCTGGCAGCACAGTGAAGGAAACATCCTTGAGAATCTCCTTGCTGTAAAACAGTTAAAATATACATAAGAACATGAAGCATTGAAGTTTTACCAAAGCTAGAAAAAACTATGAACTGACCCATCTGTGTAGCTGAAGAAAACGTTCTCAAATTCCACTTTTCCCAGTTTGTAGAGGAGGTTCCCTGCATTTACTTCATCTTTCACCTGCAGAGGAACAGAGACACAGCAATGAAAACAAAACCAAAAACAATAATTGTAGAGAAATGGAAGTGAAAACACAAGAACTTTCATCTTCACATGTACCTCTTCATCTTCGTCAAAAAGTTCAAACATGTTCTCCATGTCAATGAAGGAATTCTGGATCATTCTGCAGTGAAAAACAAACACAGCTTACAACAAGAGCAGAAGCAAACAATATATAGTTCAGATCATATTACACATTTACTCTATGTCCTTGCAGTGCCTTGTCTTACCTGTAGTAAGTCCCAAACCAGTTGAGAGGAGTGTAGAGCTGGATAATGTAGGTACCAAACAGGACATAGTCTCCAACCTGGTAGAATAAAATGATTATTTGGGGCTTTTTTTTCTTTTTTTTTTGGTAAAGTGGTTGGTTAAGTGCTTGGTTTTGTTGGTGTGGTCCGTACCTTAAGCCTTTTTTCGGTCACAAAGTAGGCACAGAGCAGGGAGCCGGCCAGCAGCCCCCCGCCGATGATTGCATTCTGTGTTTGGTTGAGGAAGGCCAAGGATGCCTGGGTCTTCCACTCTGACACCTACAACAGGAGGAGACAGATCAGGCCACTTTTATCTGTCTTCTTAGTGTTGACTTAATTCTATTTCCTGGAGCGTGGATTTTAAGGATTAACTTGAATTAGGATGAGGGCATTGTCAGGTTAATAACTTCCACTTAGGTTGTTATTATCATAAATAAATACCTGATATTTTAAGATGGTATCCTCGAAGCGGCTGACTTCATAGTTCTCTGCATTGTAGTATTTCACCTATAAAACAGCAATAAAAGGTCTTTTGATCAGTTTGAAATCTCAGATGAATGAATTCAAGCGACAGCCGGACACCAAGGTGTCTGACGTACTGTCTCAAAGTTCAACAAGGAGTCCACAGCCTTGGACTTAGCGTTGTTGTCCTGCTGATTCATGTCTCGTCTGTACTTGGTCCTCCATTCAGTGATGATGATGGTCAAAGCTGGTGGACACAAGGGAGAGTTTGAACGTTTTATCTGGAGCTATGATCTGCTTGACAGGTTTCTTTCTATCACTAAATTACAGCGCTACTTACTGAGGTACAGGGCCATGCAGATGAAGACGATGAGACCAAACCAGGCATTAAAAAATGAGACAAAGTAGATGATGGCGATAACAATATCAGCGATGGTTGGGAAGATGCTGAACACTATGTAGCTGTGGGGAAAAAAGGAAAACTGCGATTACACAAAATTCTTATTCATATAATATACAATATTTACAATCCAGCATGGCATTTTAAGGCGTCTTACTTGAGCAGGCTGTTGATGGAGGAGGTTCCACGGTCGATGCTTCTCAGGACTTCGCCAGTTTTGCGGCCCAGGTGCCAGCGCAGGGAGAGGGAGTGCAGGTGGGCGAACAGGCGCACCTGAACCACGCGGTTTGTGTACTGCTGCACCCGGATCCACAGGAAAGACCTCATGTTGCTGACAAATCCAGAGGAGCCTGTGGCGGGAGCGAGGACACAAGGATACGTCGCATTTTTTCCCGTGACACTGCAGAGCACACTCTCTATCTCTACATTATCCACTCAGTCTTACCTGCCCCTCCGCCTTGCAGGAACTTGAGCAGGACATAAATAAACACTGTAGTGGCCACAGTGTGCCAGATTTCGTGATCAGTCAGATCATCCACTGAGAGAGGGAAAAAGACATAAAGGTACATTAGAAAAAAAAGCCTCAAGGTCAAGACAAGGAGTAAACAAGATAATAAACATGGCAAGAACAATTCTGAAGGCATTCTTTGACATGAGGGTTTTTATGTTCCTCCCTTTGGTCCTCTGGAAGCTCAAAGATATCAGGAGGAAGCTTTATCGCATCACACATCACCTGAGGAACAGCGATGTTGATGAGTCTGTCAACTAGTCGCTAGGTTTACAGTATATTCAACATCATTTGTCGGCATGTTTTTACATCAGCTCTTGAGGCTTTTCAGGCCTTCTGGTTCAAAATGAATATAAATAAAAATGGCGATAAGCTCGGCTCCCGCAGTAACGGGCCATTACACCCGAGAGCTTTGAAATAAATGAACATTTGACTCTGCGGGGGCAAGATAAAAAAAGATGTCACGCACCGATATTCTTGTAGTAGATGGGTACAAAGACATTAATGGCCCTCTCCACTCCCAGCAGCCCTAAACAGAAGACGACCAGCAGCTGGAGCAGCATGTTGCCTCTGGGCCACATGTAGGGAACAAGCAGACGGACCTTCTTTCTGAAACCCTGCCAGGTGGACTGGTTCTGGTCTGTCCTGCCCAACAGGCTCTGAGAAAGAGAAATACATGAAGTCCTTAACGCAGCATTAGACTGCGCGCACCAGGCTACATCTTTATGTTGCCATAAAAGAAGTGCCACAGGTTTTTATTGTGAGTTACAAGTGCTATTAGCGCGTTATTACCTGTCCGCTGTTCTCTACGTCCCGCTCATCTTCATTTATCAACAGCATGTATGGTCTCCGTGGCAACCCGGGAGCTTTGAGACCAATGAAGAACAGCAGCCCGGTGCCCATGTAGCGCATTAACCAGAGGGCAAACTGCACCTGAGGGGTTCGCAGACAATTTAAAACAGATCAATACGGATTCCACATCACACTATTTAATGGCCATAAAGTAGCTGTGCGGGGGAAAATGAATAACTTGATTGCTGCATCGGCTGTGACCTTCACTTTAAAAGGACTAAACCTGTGTGCTGTCTTATATTAATATTTATTTTAGATTGTTCTTATTAATAAGGGGATGAAAACAGCTGGAGGAGTCCCTACTGCTTATTACAAACAACATATCATATTTAGTCAAAGCATGAATCAATATAATTAATTCCTAAAAAGAGTCAAGTGAACAAATGTCAAGTCATGCTTAGTTATCTAAACACAAAGTTGAACCCTCTGCGGCTGAGTCAGTGTGGGAGGGGCAAGACTTTGTCTCATGATTTGATTGGTTAACAGCGGGGCAATAGGGATCTAAAAGCAAGCCCTGGCTGTGACTCAGCAAAAAAAAAAAAAAGCCTCATTCCTACTTGTGGTGTGAACTTTTTGCATGCAAGTTCGCCTCACCTTGTAGGCAGAGTGAGTTCTTTGTTATACCTGAACCATTAATGGCTGTACAGCTTTGAGCGGAGTGAGTCATAAGACATGCATTATCTTTGATAATAAATAACCTTTGGCCTGTTGGACTACTAAAAAACAACATCTTATCATGGAGATTATAAATTAGTAACAAACAAATGGCTTTTATCATTTATTAAGATCAAGTGGGGAATGAGGACAGGACAGGAATGGAGATAACCACCATGCAACTTGTGTAGCAGGTTAAGAAAACAAAAGTGGGACAATCATAGGACCTAAATGCAGTATTCAATATAAAATGTCATGGTTAAAAGTACCTGCCTGAAAATAGTCTTTTTATTCCACTCTCCAAATTATGGCTAAATCGATCTTCACTCACCTGCTGTTTATTGTCCTCCAGCCTCCACCACCAGTGGGGACTATACCAGGAGACGAAGGCCAAGTTTTCAGCTGAGAAAGCCACAGCCCAGAACAGCAGCAGGGCCGTGCTGTGTCCCCTTGTCCGGTCCATCAGCAGGACCCTCCGTCTCTCCACCCTGAGGACGGATATGGCCCAGCCCCAGCCCAGCACAGAGAAGCAGCTGTACAGCACCACATATCCTGGGAGCTCTCCTCCACTGGCAGCCCGCCACACCATCAAACCCACAAACTGGACCAGCAGGAGGACGGAGACGGCCTGCTGGAAACCGAAGAGGCGGGTGCGTGGGATGTACTTGGGTTCCATCGCCGTGCCATATTTCTGGTAGAATATGCAGTGCAGGGTACCGAGGAAGAAGGCGATGGTGAGCAGGATGGTGGGGACCAGCGTGAAGTAGAAGCAAGGGGAGATGCCTTCGTCCACCCAGGTGTGGGAGATGGAGGAATTGGCTTCACAGTAGCTCTGCATAAACACCATGGCTGCAGCTGGAGAGAGAAACACGATGTCATTACAGATGCAAAACAACCATTGATTAAGTGCTTGAAGAAAATGGCAACAAAAATAAAACTGAGCTTCATATCCAAACAAAGCAACAGGCCCTCTCCTTCAGACCAACACACTCGACTGTCTGCTTGACTCTGTTATATTTGGCTGTGACATTTAGTAGCTGAGTCATGGTTTACTATTGCACC
This sequence comes from Trachurus japonicus, assembly GCF_045865225.1. Lineage (NCBI taxonomy): Eukaryota > Metazoa > Chordata > Actinopteri > Carangiformes > Carangidae > Trachurus > Trachurus japonicus. The sequence goes on along the minus strand of NC_140908.1, from coordinate 8,190,560 downwards.
TGCTTTAGCTGCTGGTTATAAATTACCAACACACCACAAACGTAGCACCCATCCCCGGAATGTGTGCCAAACATGGTGGGCAAAAAAACAAAACAAAAAACACTTATTAGGACTGACAGACTAACTATGCACTGTTAGCAAACACGGTTCAACGTGCAAAGCGACAGGCTAAATAACATTAAATCCAAAAGTGTAAATATATGTAAACATACAGTAAAAACACAGTTTTAAGTGTAGCATTACCGTATTTGCCGGGCTGGTACTGTCAACTTCACACGTACCTGAACGCACCACTCGTCAATAACAGACGTTACTCCAGAGCAGCTAGCAACTAGTCCGCTAAGCTGTTAGCTCTTCGGTAGCGTCGCCGGCTCAAACAGCTTCAACAAAAACGACTAAACCAAAGTTTATAACGCGGCTGACTGCAGACGGTTTAAGTCATACATAGTTAATAGTGTGTGTGCGCATGCTGCTGCCGGAGGGGATGTCCTTCGTCGGTGTTAAACAACCACTAATCCATGACTCGGCAATCGACGATTTACGCAACGGGGTTCAACTACGCTGCCTGGGCGTGACGTCAGCGACAGCGCCCTCTGCAGGCGGAGGAAGTGAGCAACAAGGACACATGGATCTGTTTTAATCATGTAATAAAACATCCATGCAAGGACACAGTCAAATATTTTTTCTTCCTTTATTTAAATTCAAACAATGCATTGAATTCCAGAAACAATAAAGGTAATAACATTTACAGACAAAGCAAACAACTGTAGAGACAAATGGACAACAAATAAATCAATAAAAAAGGAAAATATCACAGGAAAAATGTATGTTTATAGTTTTTAACAGCTTTAGCACACAAAATAAAATTGTCAGTGGTGGAAAAAGTATAAGAAACAGAAAATTAGACCCTTTTAACAGAATAATAATGGTTTTGTTTAATTCAGTTTCTGTCCCTGCATTGCTGTGTCTTTCAGTTTCACTTCAAATGACACTACACCATTAACCAAACATCAGCACTGTTACAGTTATATCTGAAAATGTCATGAACTGGAGATGTGATACAGATATACAAGTCTGCAATGTCATAAAATGATCAGCAGATGGCAGTAAATACAAAGGTAAAATCAAAGGAAACCGTCATACACAGCAGGCCCAGGTATGAACAATAGTCCATAAAAAAAAAAGACCACACACACGCTTTGAGAGGGAAACATACTCCATGGAACATAATAACAATGCGTGACATGTCATTAACTGCTAACAGGGCGTCATTTCACTGCCTTATTAAGGCTGGTGAATGAGTGATGAATAACATTATAGCAGCATAACCCATGTGTGTCTTTTCCACTGAAAAGAGTAATTTTCAAATCAAAGGGACATCATCTTTCAGTGATGGAGGGAGGTGGCGTGTGTAAGTTTAGAGCTTTTTCCCCATCAAACTGTGAAATCGGGATTAGTAGAAAGAAGGGAAGTGACTCAAAAGCCAGCTGTCACATCTGTCCTTCCTATGAGGATAAAGAAAAGACTCCTTAGACGTGGTGCATGTGTGTATATGTACCTGTGTGTGAAAGAAGAGAAAAGGAGGGAGTAGCTACATCCTGATGGAGTGTGGTTTGACAGAAACAGAAAAGACAGAGCGAGAGAGCTTGTGATTATAGTGCGAGCTTACACACTCTCACACACATGCACATCCACATACACACACATGGGACACAGGCTGGGATGGAAAAAGGGGTAAATCTTATCATTTAGAGCCTCACAATGGGCATAAAGAGCTGCTAATCTGCTTCATCTCCCTGGTCCTTTTGTGTGAGTGGAAATGGACCGTCTGTCCATGCGCTGCTTGTCACCCCGCTCTTTTGTCCCCCCCAGTGGATGTGATGGCCTGTCCATCACAACCCTCATCTCTCTCCCCTTTTGTGGGCGTCTCTACCTCAGCATACAGGCCCTGCTGGAGCCCTTTAAGTTCGTTAGGTGTGTCTTTTCATGTATTCAATCCACCTTTTCTCTCCTTCTCCTTTTATGGTTCTTTGTTCAGTCGGAGCTGCCTGACACATGTGGACGGTAACAGGCGGGGATAAGAAGGATGTGTATGCCAATCTAATCCGTTGATTTAGCGAGAATGGAATATTGGTGGTATTAGGAATGGTACGTCCAATCTCATTAGTACTAAGGGCGATCAATACAGCTTTTGGTTCTTGAATGTAGCATTCACTGAAGGATTGGGCTTTGTGAATTCAGTTCTTACCACCATCTCACTATGGCAGGTGACCTTTGCTACCTTTAATACTCACAAATCACCCGTGATTTATTGTACGGATGAGAGTCAAAGGTGTAGGCTGCCTGCTCTATAGAGAATATAACATCTGCACCTATGCTGCAGTACTGTTGTGCAAATTTCCAGCAGCTTCCATCCGAATAGAGACTAATACATCACATTTTCAGAAGGGCATTCATGTCCAGAATGCAACACAGGTGCAACATTGAGTCATATTTCTTGGGCAAGGATGAATAAAAGGCATGTCCTGTGTTATTTAGATACGTGAAAGGATGATGTTACATTACATCCCCGGCATATATCGAATGATTTTGACATCTGTATTCATGCCACAAGCTTCACCCTCACCACCATTGTCTGTGTTTTTGAACAGATGAGCTTATCTGCCAGAGACAACCCACGATTCAAACACATATAGAGAAAATGTGCTTGTTTGTGTTTTAGACATCTGGTCTAGACTCTTCTGGTGGTGACCCACATGCTCTTGGCGTCCTACAGCGGTTTTCAACCTGTTTCATCATTGTTGTACTTGAATGGAGTGGACCACCTACGTATTTGTGCTGAATTAAAGGAATAGTTCAACATTTCGCAAATTGGCCCATTGCCATAATCCCTATAGTTTAGGAGTAGGTTCGTTACCTTTAATTGTCAGTGCAAGCTATTTTTAGAACGGCGGAGCAGAGCCGCGAGCTGCTCAGAGCTACACTACGGATGGGATTCATGGGATTTCTTGGTTTCCCTCATCAAACTCATCAAATACACAGTTCAACAACTCCAAAACGCTTTCATGGACAAGTTGTGACCTGCACATTCACCACGCTATGAGATAATAACAGAACGTTATGAGACAGAGTTGTTTTAGAGGCAAATGCAGAGACTGCTTGCTGAAAAACTGCCCCCAACGGAAACGTGCATCATTGGTTTTGCATGAATTTACCTCGAAAACAACTTGCAGCTCTGCTCCGCTGCTCTAAGAACAGCTTACACGGAAAAATAAAGGTATTGAACCTACTCCTAAAACTGTAAGGATTATGGCAATGGGCCAATTTGCCAAAATGTTGAACTATCCCTTTAAGGCACACTCAGATGTTTCTGTATCAGATGCTCTTGTGTTTTTTGATACTTCATGAAGCAAGTGACCAGCCTCTCAACAAACAGGGTCGATGATCTCCAGCTTGATGAACTTGACATTGTGTCTCAGAGTCTGAGCTTGAGCTGTCTGACCCGAGCAGACCACTGACAGCAGTCCAGCCACTTTTTCCTGCTGCGAAGAGAACAGCGCAGTAGCGGATAAGATCTGCTGTCAAACTGCTCTTGACAAACACAAAGGGGTCCCCTCCACTGCTGCTGAACTGCACCCTCACCCATACACAGACAGATAGAGAGGGAAAGGGGAGAGCTGGGCCGTGAAACCAGGAGGTGAGGTGAGAGTGAAGGGGTAGAGAAAGACAGAGAAGAGATACTGAGTGTGTCTATGTGTATGTGTGTGTGTGCAAGATAACACAGTGTATAGAAAACCAGATTGACTGCTTGTTGCCGTCAGTGTGTGGGTGAGTGTGTCACAGATACAGAAGCAGACTGGATGAACCAGGGAGTTGTTGTTTGCGAAGATGCGGCGCCCTCAGACTGACCTATCGGCACAATGAGCTGCAGAACTGGCAGCACAACCTCACACACACACACACACACACACACACACACACACACACACACACACACACACACACACACACACACACACACACCTATAAATGTCTAACAATACTCTGCTTTGGCCACTAGAGGCAGCCCCACATCATGGCAACACCTGAGACAGGCAATATGCAGATGAACAGAACCTCTGTGAATAAATGTGGATGATTGTGGATTCCTCAGACGTGCGGTCAGCAGTGTGTTACTGCACAAGACTTAATAACAAACAGAAGAATGACGTATGAACTTTAAGGAGGCAGAACTAATGCACCGATACTTTACTGTAACTTCTGCACTGTGTCTGTAGATTGAACCCAGTGAACTGAACTGTCCTTATCAGTGAGTGAGAAATAATTAAAATGCTCTTTAAGATCACTGAGACTCATCAAAACAGGACAATTTATAACTAGGAGCTTTATACCAAGGGAATAAATATCTTTGGCTTTATTTTAGGGATAAACTAAAGTGAAAATGAAATGAAAACAGATTTGTATAGTAGATATTATTCCAGTGCTGCGGCCTGAAGACATTTTATATTCTACTTCAGCGTTACCACAACACAGCTACCAAACACTCAACTGAGTGATCACAAACAGCAATAAATGGTGCACCAAAAAGTCTTCTTGACAGTTGTGAGTGGTTTACTGTTCACTTTTTCATCCCTAGAGGGAATTCACAAGATTAATCGACCAAACAAAGCATGGTGACAAAAACAAAACCTGTAGATGTTATGTTCTCTACCTTATGATGTTGTCTTCAGGGGTGAGAGGTGTTTTCTCCAACTAACCTGAGACTGTTGCTCAGACACTCTGTGGGAGGAGGAGGGGCTTCGCCAGGTGTCACTGATTGTGCAGGAGCAGCTGATTGCATGTGCATGGAAACATAATTACATTTTTGCAAAATAAATACATAAAAATAATTTTAAACTATCTCATCCAGGATTTGACCCTGAGGATTTGCAGTATCAGAGTTTTCCCAGCATGCACCGAGCCTTCCGGCGTGACAGAAACGCACACTTAGTTTGATTTATCCTTAACAACTTTGAATAATGGAGTATGAAGCGAGAAGTATTAACTGGAATAGAAGCGCTTCTCCCAAATGATATCCCACCTAAAACAGATTAAGGAGGAGGAGGGGGCACCTTCCTGCTTGGGTGGTTCCACAGGCTCCCACTTCCACAGAGACGCTGCCGGAGAGCAGAGTGTCAATTTTAAAGGAGCATCTCTTTCCTCTGGGCTGGAGGGTGACGGATAATGCTTTTGTGCATTACTGAGAAGGGGACGGTCATCCATCACATCTCTGTGCAGGTGTTGGTCTGTGTGTGTGTGTGTGTGTGTGTATACAGTATATGCATGTGCTGATTGCATGCAGGTAGTGTTGCTCTCCTCCAGGCTGTAATGTGGTTATGGAAGAGGAGGGAGGGGAGGAAGGGGAGGAGGAGGAGGAAGAGGAGGCCTGGCGGGTTGATGTGAGGCAGGCACAGCATCTGGAGACAGGGACTCTCGCTGGTGTCAGGCGGGGGCGGGTTATTTATTTGGCTGGGGGTCGTGGGAATACTGGAAGCATCTTCTCACTGATGAACAACTGATGCTCTCAGACACTTCGCAATGCCCGTGGTGGTGTATATATGTGTGTGTATATGTGTGTGTTCTGAGTCAAAGGCTACTCTTCTAACACCAGTTGTTGTCATATAACTGGGCTGATAGGTAGGAAGGAAGAAGGGAAACACAACGCCGCAGACGTATATATACAGTACCGTGCCTGCACACTTTGAAATGCATCATCTCATATTCATGAGTTACGGTAACTGTTTTTTAATGGAAACATTTTTGACAGTGCCACCAGTCAAAACTCAGCAGGAGACGCCACTGTGCAGCAGGAAGGCTCACAGCCCCTCTAACTCGTTATATCAAGTTGAGGAAGAAAAAAAAATAAATCACATTTTGGACACAAATGGCTGGAAAATACAGGTGGAAGGCAGAGCAGAAGTAGATTTATATGCGCATAATTTGCAAAAAACCTTTTGTGTTTTCACTTCTATATAAATCTGAGAGGCAGTCCTCTCCTTCTTGCAAAGATGCTGAGAGTGCGACACGTATACTGTGGTTTGACCTGCTGAACTCACTCTGTTTAGCATGCCATGCTCTCTGGGGCTAACATACAACACCCATGCTAATGCTGTTCCTGCAGCCACCCTTGTTTCCATAACAACTAAAAGGTGATGGAGACAGGCCTGTAACCAAAAAAAAAAAGAAAAAAAAAAGAGTGGCGCAGAGTGGCCTAAGTGGGAGGAGACACAGGAACTAAACCTGTGCATCCACTTAATGCTGCAAATGTAAAGCAAGCACAGAAGCAAGTCCAAACATGCAAACAAAAACACACACATTATTGTCATTTCAACCCACCCACCCACACACACACGCCCACTCGTGTTGTTTTCCCACCACAGGTGTGCTCAGAGGAGAGGGCAGGTGGCGTGTGCTCCCCTGGTCCCGTCCTCTGAGGGTTATTACTGTAACAAATAATCCCACGATGACGCCAAGTCCAAACAGTTGCAAAAATAAAGACGGGATATTGATTTGATATTTTCAGCAGGATTCTGTGGCTGCATTGGGCTGCTTGTTTGTTGTTACTCCCGCAGTGTATATATGGAAACTGTTTTGTGCGTGTGTGGCCTCGGTCATGGGAGGAAGGCCTTTTGTGCAGCTTGCTTATTCTACTATGATGTGTTCACTTGACTCCATGTTTGTGTCCCAGCGGCCTGATGCTGTTATGTCTCCAAGGGCCCAAACTGTAGCTTGAGAGGGACTGATAAGGAAATTGAGCTGGCCCCTTTCCTCCCTGCTCTGTTTGGCTCTTTACATCACTATTGTTTCATTTGTACACAGTTTATTTTCTACTTTTAAACCGCCTTCTGTGTCTGTGTCTCTCCCTCTAAATCACCCCATGAATATTTCCGGGTGCCGGTATTGAAGCTTGTGGTAGTTTCAAGGCCGTGCGACTGTGAGATTCATCGCTGCGATATAATAATCCAGGTGAAAAACAATACCGCACAAAAAAATGAGAGGAATGCAAAGAGATAAATCTCCAAAAACACCCTCTGCAAATTTCCCATGAATTTACCACCATGACGTCGATCAGCCAGAGCCTGTGTGTGCCTGTTTGTGTGTGAGTGTGGGGTAAGATAAAGAAAAGGAGAGAAGGGTTTGCTAAGTTGGCAGTTTGAATGATGTTTAACTGGAGCTCAGCACAGCTGAATGAGGCTGTAAATCCGCTTTCTCCTGGGTGCAGTTCCTCAGAGCGTCGTGCTACAGAGCTATCACAGAGAGAAGGATGTCACCACATTACAGTCGCACACGCACACGCACTATTTCCACCTCCTACAAGGCAGAAAATATAACCCGTACCATCAACAGCAGCCCACTCAGAGGACTTAGGATATACACAGAGCACAGAGCTCCATCCCACATTAACCAAACACAGAGAGCTCTCCTCTTGAGGCTTCTCATCCTCTCTGGCCTCACTGGCACATAATCTTCCTCTGCCACATCCCTTTCCCTCGCAGCTTACACTGCTTATGATCAAATCACGGGAACAGAGTCAGAAGACAAACAGCAAAACAAAACAGTGACTGCAATTTCATGCCATAATGGAAATCAGTATTGTGTATGAAGGAAATAAACAATGGGAGTAGTAATATCTATATGTGTAGATATGCGTTTTCTTCTATTACTTCACTTATAATTAACACAAATGTGAAGCCTTTTAAGTGCAAGAAAAAAATTACCTTTTCATTTCTGCCAACTTCTTTAAAGGGGAAATGTGGTGGGTGTTCCTACAAAGCCACTTTGTAAACATACGTAACTCGTGGAGCTAATTTGATTCAGATGAGGAGATTTATGTGCCGAGCCGTGGAGATGGGGAAGCTTGTTTTTTTTTTTTGTGTGTGTGAGGGATAGAAACGTCAATTATTTTGGAACAGATGGGTCTCAAAGTGCAATTGAATTTGATTATCGCCTCAATGGAATACGTAATGAAAGAGCCCTAATTTGAAGAGAAAGTTATGAGAAGGCCATTTCAATTACTCCAACAAACTAAACTGAGGTGCAGCTTCCCCTCAACACACTCAGCCCTTTCACATGATTCTCTATTTCTCATTTTCAGTCTTTCTTCCCCACTTTAATGGCAACGAGAGCGAATCATGATGAACACAGCTGTGTGGATGCTCGTTTCTGAAATCTGCCCCAGCTGCGTTCTTGAAGGCCTGATGCTTTAGTCATTGTTAATTGATTACCACTTTTCATGAAATACAACTTTGTTTTTTCGTTCTATTATCGACATACTTGTTCAAATAATAACAGCCTTGACACCCCCCCAGCCATGCTGAAAATTGTTTGACAGATTTGGAGTAAAGAATTGTCTACAGCGCCATCATCGAACAGATTATTACAGGAGCTTTAAGATGTTTTTTGTCCGAAATGTTCCAGCGTTCAAAATCCTGACAACCTGTCAGGATGATTGCTGCAATAACAGCTTACTTCACTCCTGATCGACAGATACATTTTTAGCTGCTTTTACCCCCCTCCCTCTCAGGTTCAAGAGTTTACACTGATTAAGCTTTTCACAGAAGTTGTTTCATCTGTTTAGAGTGTTAAAACTTCTCAGACTCATCAGTCCTCACTTTGTTTATAGAACATATAAAACAATGATCACATCTTCTTCCTTAATTGCTTTTGAATGGACTGAGTGTGGAGTCTTATTTAAATGGGAACATGTTGTAAACGAGGTTTATTCGCACGAGGGAATGAAAAACAAGGGAATGTGTCATGACCACAAATATGGTTCAAAACACACAAAGAAATGAGACTTTCAAACAAAAGAAAGCCTCTTAAACCAGTGGTAACATTGACCCCGATACCAAAATAGAACATTTCTCTAATTGAACATAGAATCTGTGATATAAAGATTTCCTTGGGCAACATATCTGTTTAACTCATTTTAATGAAATATTCAAATAGATGGATAATAACGATGCCTTTAAGGTCCATGGGGTCCTACTGTTAAAGTTACAGACGTGCTGCTTTAATCTGAAGCCATTATCCAAACAATACAACTGTTATTTCTCCAACAGTTTCATTGGTCTCTGATGTTGAGCACTTGAGCTGCGACACCTCCACACACAGCCAGACACAATCACTCCAGACAGATGGTTGGGACCCACTGGAGGAGGCGTCCCACCATGCCCGATAACAAGTTTCCCGGGCTATATAGGGCAACCGTGACTGTAAACACACCAGCCTCCAGTCGAGCGAACAGGTGGCCCACCGCATAGGGCCTCTTGTCATGTTGTGTGTCCACAACAAAAAGTTCCATTATGAGGAAAAGTCTGTTTTTTTCCTGCAGCTATAACGGCCTCAGATCTGTTGATGGAGAAAATAACCGAGCTAAGATGCTTCTGGGAAATCAAATCCAACGCTCTGCACCCAAACATTGCCGCCAAAGCAGAAAAACAGCGGAGCAGAAACAAAACCGAAGCCAGACCGTCGATGATGATGATGTGCTCCCTGGTCATCAGTATCTTTTTTATCAAGTTAATTTCCTCTGTGCTGCTTCACAATGACAAGAAGGCTGGCCTAGTTTGGAGCCCTGAATAGAGGGTTTTCTCAATCCAATCATTTCCTCCATGTGTTTGTTTTCAGAGGCTGTATCCTCTGGTGGTTGTGTGTGTGAGTGTGTGTGTGTGTATTGGTCGGGGTGGTTGATAATGTCACAGGAAGGAAAGTGATGGTCTGCCTGGTGTTTATACAAGACATTGGCATTTGTTGTCATTGGGTCTGCTGTCATTGGCAGGCAAGTTGCCACAGAGCCCCTTCCCATCCTCCATCCTCCCCACTCTGACCCATATAGGTGCTTTGAACCGCTGGCAGGCCCGACAAGATTATCTGGGCCCCCTTCCCGGGAAGACCACTGGGATCGTGTGGGTGCATGTGTGTGTGTATGTGTGTGTACATGAAACATATCTAAAAATGTAAGTGTGCTGTCAGCTTCTGCAAGTGCATGTACGTGCGCGCTGCAGCAGTTTGTGACAGTCTTCTGGAAGCTGTTGAAAGAGATGTAAGGTTTAGTCTCCAGGTGGTTTTTCTTCTTCTGACTGTCACTGGAGGAGCAGGGAGGAGGATACAGGGATTTTTTTTTTTCATTTTAAATTTAGGATTTCTGAATTTCTAAAGGGGATGTTAATATTCGGTGTGATTATACCACAAGCTGGTTTTAGTCAAGGTTTTAACAACCATTAGAATGAATGTTCTTTGATCCAGCCAGGCCTCTCCTTGCTGGGCCTCTATGCAATAACATAAAGGAAAGACTAAGTGATTAACTCAAAAAACCAAACAAAGTTTCCTCCCTAACTGTGATGACTAATGTGCTGCCCGTTTGTCTTCTCTTCCATCTTGATTACATAATCCCCAGATTAATTAGCTGTGTGTTTCAGTCACTTCCTGTAGCGCGTCCCTCAAATGGGCTCCCTCCACAATCTGGCCTATCGACTTACAGGGCGCCAGAGCTTTTTCTTTGAAGGCCGCCTCGGCTTCAGAGGCAAAAGAACTCTCTGATCTGACGGCTAAAGGAAAGGGCCCCTGCAGTGTGCCGTTACCGACTGATAAAAACCTAGAAAAACAACATTTGGGTAACACACACACTCGCAGGGAGGGAAAAAAATTAAGAATAATCTGGCTGTGAAAACAAGAGGCGGTATGGAACAATGACAATCTGGCTCCTTTGGTAATTTCCTGTCGGCGTTCATTCGTGTGATGTGGTCGTGACTGTTCTGCCGGGATCAATCAAACCTGCGAGCAGATGGCATCGCACTCCTCCAGCGGACTGGGGATTGTCTGTGTTTTTTCAGAGGCGGTAATTGGCCCAGCTATGTCACGGACCGGAGCATGCTAACAGCCATCGCCACCTCCGCTGTGCAACGACAACACGTGTCTTTACTGCGTTCGTACGGCTTATAATGTCATACCTGGGCTGCAGACACCGTTTCCTATCAACTCACACTTAAAAACACTGCTGCAGTTAGTAGCTAATACATTATAATGACTTATTTGTGACATCACAGCAAAGTTTTGGCGCACTTAGGCTGCCATACTTAAGGCACACAACAGTAAAAGATATCACATCCTGGATCTGAAACTATAGTGGCACATTTGCTAACAGGGTATGCATTTAGGTGAAGAAAGCTCGTGTGGATAATAGGAACCTTGTGTGGGAAACTGAAGAAAAGAGACGCACAGTAATTGCATGTGTACTGTATGAGCCGCCTGTGTTTGTGTGTATGTGTAGGTGTGTGTGTGTGTGTGTGTGTGTGTGTGGCTAAGACGGCGGGCACTTCAAAGCTTTGATGTTGGAGCTCCTAAATGAGGGCCACCAGAGGTCCAGACTAATGGGACATCATGGGGAGATTAGAGGCCAAGTGTAGCGGGCTGACAACACAGTATTATGTATGTGTGTGTGAGACAGGGAGAGAGAGGGGGCATGGCTTTGTGTGTGCGAGATTTCCCGTGTGTACACTTTTTTTTTTTGCAATTAAAAGTGAAAGTTGGGCTGGAGTTTGTGGACAGGAAGCATTTAGTTGTGTCCACAAGCATCACAGGAATGTCAGTCAGTCCAACCTTCCTGTTTTCGGTGCAATAAGTAAGATGTTGGCGAGCGCGTTCCACAGTATGGTATAAATCCTTTATTAAATAATCATAACAATAATTATAATAACAATCATAAAAAGAGCTTTTCTGTACAAAGACCCCTTCAAAACAACAACAACAGCAGTCCGAGCAGTGCACGGGAGGGAGGGAGGGAGGGAGGGAGCGAGTAGGGGGGATTGGGAGGGAAAGTACATAGGGGGGCTGTCCACTGTGTCCAGTCCTTTTACATGTTTTGGTCCTCCCGGGCTGAAGGGGGCGCTGTGACTGTCAATGTCACTGTCAGTGTCAAATTACTGTAGCTGATACCGGCTCCAAAGGCAAGCTGGATCCCCGAGGCTCCAAGGCACTTTGAAGAGAGTCAGTGGGGTCCAGCGATGCGGGCCTCAGAGGAGAGGGACGGCTCGTGTGTGTGTCTATGTGTGTGTGTGTGTACATGGCGCGATTCAATGGGATGATATGTTGAGTGCATGTGTGTGTGTCTGGAATCCATGGTCTCAAATATATAAACCTCTCAGCAGCGGCCATTATTCCCTTCAATTTTTTCCAGTGTGTATGTATGTGTGTCCAAAGTTTCATATGTCAGAGAGAGGAGGTATATACAATCTGTATATACAAGTGAAGTAATGTGTGTATGTGTGTGTGTGTGTGCGTGTGCATGGCAGGGTCTCTCGCCCTCGCCTCACTCATGGCTTACGAGTCCATTCACATCGTGCAAGACAAGACTCTTTCTGATTGGTTCAGAACCGCCCCGAAGAACGCCCGCCTTGCTGTGCGAGAGCCGACATTAAAATAAAAATAAAAATGATAAAAAAACTAAAACAACAACTTCAGAAATCAGGTTGCAAGTAGCCAGCAGGTTGAGGTGGGTTAGGGACGGGGAGGGGGAGGGGTGGCGTGATGTATGTGCATGTGTGTGTTGGGGGAGGGAGGGAGTAGGTCCTTTAAATCATGGCTTTTGAGGTCCACATGTGAAGAGAGAGAGAGATAGACGGCTCCTCTCTTGTCCCGCTGTTGCCTCAACGATCCTTTTTCAACTTTTTTTTTTTTTCTGCAAGCAGTTTGCTTTTAAGGCTTGTAGTGTGTCCAGGCACACAGTCAGTCAGTCGATTGAGAAAGCAGTTTCTGGCTGTGCATTTTGTTTTTGATCCCATTTGTTTTTTGTCCTTGCGAAAGCACAGAGAGAACATTACCCCTCTGTGTGTGTGAGAGAGTGAGAGAGAGAGAGAGGGAGGCAGGGTTTCTTTTTTTTCTTTTTTTTTTTTAGTGCTCTGTCAGTCATAGTCTCTCTCGCTCTCTCTTTGTTTCTCTTTTTTTTCTTCAGTGCTTCTCGGCCTCCGCTCTTCCCAGCAATCCATAGGTTGCACCAACCAAAGCTCCTTGACCTTTTTTTTTACCATTAACCACAATGTAAACATGACCTTCTCTTTGACAGGAACCAGCAACAACTAAATCTAACAATAACGTCTCTCCGCCATTAACAGAACGTCTCAAAATCCCCCTCCCTTCCCTTCCCTTCCCTTCCCGCCCCCCCCCCCCAAAATCCTACACACACATACATTTCTTTCGGTTTTTTTTCTTCTACTTATCTGCCATCACAGAACGAAAACATTAAAACATAAAGGAGAGTTGACCGAGCTGAAAGACAAACTGGAGGGACGTCGGTGACTAAAAACACCACAGGCTGTCGGGAACTAAGAAGGAGGACGGAGGCTGGTCGGTAGCAGAGTCTACGACGGAACAGAAAAAGTCAACGGGCCACACAAAGGAGCTAAGTTCTAGGCCACTGTGTTCACATGTGATCAAAAAAGACGCTTTCTAAGCACGTTCCTAACCTACCACCTTTCCAACACGTGTTCTGACTCAGTATGTGTAGCTTACATTATCCAGTTTCAAAACTAGACCTCTTACAAATCTATGATGCATTTATAAACACTTCTCTTTTGGTGGAGCAGGAATCTGTAATTGATATGTGTAGATATTTATCTTTTTGAGGCCTGTGGAACAATCCGTGAGGGTAACCTCTGCCTTTCTCTCACCACCAAAACTAGCAAACACTGGACGGTGCCACGTTTTCCTAAACAGGAAACGAGTTCTCGCTGGAGCTAAAAAAAAATCGGCTCTCCGGTTTGTCCATGTGTCCAGGGATCTGCAAGTAAACTGACGCTAATGTGAACTGGAGGAAATGAAGAAAATAGTGAGAGGTTTTCACACGATGGCTCTTTCTCTGGTTCTGGTCCTCGTCTCCTCGCCTCACGCCTCGGTGCAGCAGCGCTGTTGGTTCAGTTTGACCTTGTGCTTGAGGCCGTCGTACAGTTCGAAGTTGTAGTTCTCCAGGGTGGTGGAGGAGCGCGACGACAGGCCGCTGTAGGAGCAGGTGCAGTAGAGGAGGAGGCCGGCGCACACCGCCCCCAGCAGGACGCCCAGGGAGCTCATCACGATGATGGTGACCAGGATGGGGTCCAGGGTGTAGAGCCAGGAGTTGTCCTTCTCCGAGACGCGGGTCACCGGGGGGTCGGACGACGGGGAGGGGGTGTTCCAGTCGGGGAACTGCAACCCTGCGACAGGAAGGGAGGGGACAGACTTTGTGAAGACGTGATGATTTGATGAGACTACGTTCTTCCTCTCCTCATGTCTCTCTCAGTTTCTTTGATTATTGTATATTGTACATTATTTATTTATTACTGTCAGTTTTATTATTCATTTTTTTCATTTATTTATTTTCCACTTTTTACTTGACTTTTTACTTCTTCTTCTTCTTTTTTTATTTATTTATTTATTTTTAAACTTTTTTTTATTTGCACATCATATAACCAGCATATAGTGAAATTAAAGCAGAAGTAAGTGGTCCGGTCATTTTCGCTAATGCTGCGTTCCAGGCAGGCTTTTGAAATCGTAAATTACAGCTTCAAGTCACAACTTACGACTTTGTAGCGTTCCAGGCAACCCACTCGTGTTTTTCCGACCTGTTTTACCGGTGAAAGTCACTATAACGGCCACTCGTAACTTCCGACCGGTGAACTCGTACCAGATCGAACTGGTACCACTTCACGGTCGGAAAAATACGAGTTTCCTTGAACGCACCATAACAGTCCTCGTCCCTACGTCGCCACATTCACGGCGTTCCTTGGCTGCACACACAGCCCTGCATGCCGTTCTCTCTCCTCATTGGATAAAAACTGTAGGATACGATAAATGTTTTCTCCTCGGCTCAGAGCAGAGCAGAGGGACTGAGAGACCCCTGTTTCAGTCCAAACACTCTATATAAGTGATTGCTGTCGGAAGATATAACTATTTAAGACTTATATTAGCACAAATATATCACTTACTTCTGCTTTAAACATTGTGCAGGAGAGGTAGAAGCCAAAAAGGGCTTATGAAAATACCTCCCCTATGTAAAAAACAACAACAGCGGTGGTAAGAAGATATTACAGAAATTCATAACATAAAAAACAGAAAAGAAAAAAAGATAAAAAAATAAAAAAATACAAAATAACATGGAAAACTTTCTATTGTCCTGTCACTGTGAGTTCCTTTTATTTTTACTTTGCCACCTTGTGGACATTGAAATTTCCCCTGATTTGATTATGTTGTGTCAGTTTGTTACTGTAACTTCTTGAAAACTGTTCTTGAAAAAAAGCAAAGATAAAATATTTTTAAAAAAGGCGCTTACCTCCACCTAGAGGGTCTCTACCGAAGAGCCGCCCGTCTCCAAAGTCATTGGGTATCTTAGCTGTTGAGGAGAAGCACAGGTGACACACACTTTAAGCTTTAGCTCTTTCTGCTTCCAATTTAAAACCATTTGTGATGAATAAACACGTGAACAAGCTTTGGTCTCCACACACACTCACACACAAGTCTTTGACTAATAGAAAAATATGACTTTATTAATAGAGAAAGGTCATCATGATACATTCAAACACACAGTCATCACATAATATACTGATAAGACTGTTCATTCCATGTGAAGAAAGATGCAAACATGTCATCATCAGATTATTATTAACATTACCCATCGTTATCACCGGTAAAATCACCGACACTGTTACAGTCAAGTTTAAGAGTGGTGTATAAGATGATTGAGAAAAAAATAAAAGCAGCAAATGGCGACATTTTTAAGAAGTGCTGTGACAGTCACAACGCTGCCAGGTGATTGATATGTATGTGTGTGAATGCAGAGATTACATGTGTGGTGAAAACTACACTGCAAAAACTTTCTTGTCAAAACGTCTCATTTCTAGTAAAAACTAATCTCTTTCCACTTAAAATATCATCATCATCACCTAAAAAATTAACTTGTTTTTAGATAATTTTCACTTGTTTCAAACGAATTTTCACTTGAAATAAGTAGAAAAATCTGCCAGTGAAAGCAAGTTTTTTGTGCTTGTAATAAGGAAGAAAAACTTGCTCCACTACCAGATTTTTCTACTTATTTTAAGTGAAAAAATGCTTGAAAGAATTCTTATTTTAAGTATAATGAGATTTGTTTTGACTAGAAATGACATTTTGACTATAAATAAGACAAATATACTTGGTAATATATTTGAGTTTTTGCAGTGTAGCAGTGAGTGCAGCACTTTGGTTGAGCCCCATAGCTCAAGTGTACTTATACTTTAGATGAGTTTTCTTCTCACTTGTGTGTGTGTGTGTGTGTGTGTGTGTGTGTGTGTGTGTGTGTGTGTTGGCGCTTGCTACTCTTGGCAAGCATTCAGGGGAGGGAGTAACTGCTTGGCAAGGCACACGTCTAGATGTGGAGGTCTTTGATGGCCAATCGCGTTATTAATACCGTTTCCAGGGCAACTGAAGTTGGCCGCAGATTGGGCGACGGAGGTGCGGTAGATGGGAGGGAAAAGTGCTTACCGCAGCCTTCATAAATGTTATCTGTCCATTAACTAATTACGACTATTAGAGGCTTGGAGCTGAACGGTGTGGAGATGGACGGAGTACAGCGTCCAATCCCTCCTCTCCAAGTTGATTTAAGAGCACATAGTGAGAGCATGCCAAAAAACACTTCTTTTTTTCCCTCCTCCTTCCCACTCTGGAGAGAAAAGAGCTGTTTCTAAATTGTGGCAACAAATTGAGGGGCTGGGGGCAAGTAGGTGATGGATTTTTTTTGCTGGTGCGACAGATCACGAGAGCACGGTCTGTTAAGCCACAGAGGGAAGACCTCAATTTCATTCAATCCGGGGTGTCGCCACCTTTGTGCCGACTGATGAGGGATGAATTGTCGCCAATTTGTCTTTGTCACTTTTGAGAAATTTCACAATAAAATAAGCTTTTTAGATCCCAGATATGTTAAATGTTAGCAAGGAGTGTGTTTTGGCTGTGGCTTTGTCTTATGGCACTAAATGGAAGAAGCACCAATAGCTGGAGCTCTGCTTCTCATAATAACTTGGATCTCTCTCAAGGGTGCACATATACAGCAAAACACTGCGCTTATGGCTTCCAGCTGGTGCAGCGGCATTGTGGGATTTGTAGGAGTGTAAATCAAGTAAGAAGTGGTGATAGCAGACAGCTGTGTCTATTTACAACCCTAAAAACAACAAGCACATATTCACACTGAAAACACAATACGGCTCGGCTCGGCTCGGCTTTCATCTGGGCAGCTTAAAGACATAGGGAACAATGGGAGTGGGTGGTATGAAGCATAAATGGGAGTGGAACAACGTGCTTTATTACGCCACAGAATCAAGATGAAACACTAAACACTGAAGACGGCTGCATCCATCACTGACTGATGCCTTTATCAGGGGGAGACAAGACGTTCAATCAAACGAGCTAGTTATCTCCATTTGTGATGCAGGACTTTAAGTATGATGGATTTGCATTCCTTTGTTTTTAAATGTGCACATGCTCTGTTGAAAAGGACAATGGAAGGATTTTTCTGCTCCTCCGTCACAACACCCTCACTCCTGGTACGACTCGTATCACAGCTATCTCGTGTTGTTATTACAGAGATACCAAGAGCTTTATTTTCTGGGGCTTGCCAGATCATTTCCACAGCTCGCACAATGAATGCCTCGCAGCCTAACAGTTTTCTCCTCTCTCTCTCTCAGCACTGCACAGCTCCTCATGTCTCTGGGGTCTTGTTTTAGCCTGTGGTTTGGCAGCTCTGGCTGGCTCTCGCAGCAGAACCAGCTCGACACCCCCCTCCCTCCTCCTCCTCCTCCTCCTCCTCCTCCTCCTCCCAGCCCACACATGTCTGTGTGTATGTCCATGCTGGGGTCATTCCAGGAGGACCGTCGGGGTTACGAGGAGCCAGACGGCACTCAATGGTCCGAAACAAGCTGTTCAGATAAATAACTTACTCAGACTTGAGTCCTCTCATCAGGAGCAGCACAGTGTGAAATGTCAACAGCAAACTCCTTAATGGAACAGAGAAGAAAACAGCAACCGAAGCTACATCCATGAGAGACAGAGAGAGAGAGAGAGGGCACAGTGTTTCTTTGCAAAACTTGGCAGTTTAGGACGACGTGTGTGTCGTCGTCAGCCTCGCAACTGTAAACTAAAGCAGAGAGGGTTCGGTTCATCAAGTGGGTGTTCTGTCAATCCTGCAGCATCACGACACACACACTGTCTGCCACTGACATCACAAGGTGGCGTCCTCCTCTGCCAAACACAGCCCAGCTAAGCGCTTCTTTTCAGCAGAGGGTACGGTGTCGGTCCCGGCTGTCCAGCCTCACTGTCAGGACTGGCTCCACCCCTGGGGTGGCCATACTGGAGGACCAGTTAGAATACTGGAAGCACTGCGAGGAGCTGTGATAGGCCACCGACAGCTGGCTCTTCTTGGTGGCCAGGTGTTGTCGGCAGCAACAGAGGGCTCTGACCAAGATGGCCACCGCCAGGAGAAGGAGGGCGCCTCCGGCGGCCATAATGTAATACCAGTGGATGGGTAAGGGAGGCACAGGAACGCCTCCCCCTGGTGGAGAGATACAGAATAATTGGCCAGCGGGAAAAGAGAGGAGTGGCACTTTTTTATTTTCTACATTTAATTCTCTATGTTCTATCCCTATGTCTTCATCATACGAACAGCAGGCGTGCACCTCATAAGAGCATGCACAAGCATGCCAGTTGCAAAAAAATAAAATAAATCTCCAAGGCCCAAAAAAATAAAAAATAAATAAAAATGCATCCATTTCTCTCATGTAGCCTGTTTTTGCAGTCGGAGGACAAGTTTTCACACCAAGATCACCAAGAGGTTTGGTTTGAAATCAGTCCAATAGTTGATCCAATCAAATGCAACGTAATTACATTTTTTTCAGAGCTAAAGTGAAATGACTTGGTGTGAAACGAGAGCTAAAATAATTAGTTATGAAAGCACCCACACACATTGAATTAAGGAGCTTCCTCTTCCTGTTTGGAGCTGGCACAGGAAGTCACAACCAGCCCCCTGACGAAGCCTCAGAACCATGCACGAATCAGTCGGACACCACATGGGAATCCGGTGTTCCAGAGCTCCATCGGAGCTGATATTGGATTGGGATTTGTTATTTAGCTGGCTCGAGTTGGCAGATTTGTTTTGAGTACATAATTTATCCCATTCTCTGTTCTTGGTTTTTCATTTTCCTTTCTTTTTTTCTTTTTTTTCTCCCAAGCATCAGCCTCCCGGCCAGTCCTCTCCTCCTCAAGCCAAGCGCTGTCTCCTTGGAGACTATCTCCACAGATCCTCTACACTGCTGCCCCTGGCTTGAACCCTCCTCTCAAATTCTTGGTAAGAAGCAACTAACCACCTTCCAAGAAGCCTCTACTTGATTATCCAAGTCTGCTGTGCAAAAACGAGCCACTGAAGACGCTGCAGAATTTATAAAACAGAGCCCACATGTTCCTTCCAGACCTGATTTTGTGGAGCCGTAGGACTGAGAGAACGTCAAACTGAACTAGGGAAAGTGAAGCAGAGCTGAATACATCCTGATTTTTGGACCGTGTCACATAATTACAGAGGGAAATGGTGCGTGCGTCTCCTACTTCACACTGCACACACTCATTAGACAGAGAGGAGAGAGACACCCGTGCTTGCTGCTGCTCAGTCACTCTGATTGCATTTCACTGGGGACACTGGTGTGTGTGTGTGTGGGGAGGCGATATTAATGTGTGTTTGTGCAAGTTTGTGAAGGGTTAGAGACTTTGTGTGTGCGCGGGTGTGAAGATGGAGGGGTAGAAAAGCCGAAGAAGTGCACACACATCACATTCGCACTGAAACCGCCAAGCTCTTATCTTATTGGAAGACATTATGAGATGCCAAAACACTAACATCAATCTCATAGAGTCCCCCAGGAAGCTCTAAATATTTTTCATGAAGCAGACAGTTATTTAAAACCCTTCAGGCTGCGTCAGGCAGCCTGGAACTGAGAATATGTAGCTCTGTTCAAATATCTGACTCCATGAGGCGCGCTTGATTTAGCTTGCCTGGCACGCGCAGTTTGCTCTTTTGAGACTAATCCTTTGTTTCCACAGAGACTGACAAGGTAAAACTAATGCACCGCAACACATTACTGAAATAATCTATTTTCAACCTAGTTAGAGTTTGAGAAAATTCATTCGACGTTTGCAAATTTAATATTTTAGATTCCAGCGAGGGGATTGGTGTTTGTTCGGTGATGACTCCGCGTTATTGGTGGAAGGGCTGGTTTGTTTTAGCGGTGGAGACAACTTTAGTGCCAACAAGCGAAAAAACCCCCAGGCTGGTGCACATACAAAAAAACGGGCAGGAAGCAAGACCAGAGAGGAAGTGACGTCACACCAAAGTCACACTCACCTTTTTCGGGATTTGAGGGAGAGAAAGCGGCGAAGGGTTCTGCGGGGACAGAGAGAGAGCCGGGCAGACATGGAGAGAGGGAAAGAAAGAGAAACAGAGGGAGGACTGTTAGATAACTTTAAATACGAGGGAAAAGTCAGCCAAATGTCACACAAATGTCACAAGACTATCAAACTCCTCCTGAGGAAATTTAAGTTAATTCCTCAGATAACTCACATGAATTATGGCATTTACTCAGCTCCTTTGCTCGAATGCAATTTCAAACAGAGTACGCCGCCGTTGCCGCGCGAGCTGGGAATTCGAGATGGGCTCGGACGGGGCTGCTACGTGTGTATGTGTTCGCAAAGTTCACGCATTTCAAGTTGTTTATCTGCGGCGTCCAGATAAACTGGAGCGGGCTGGGGCGTTTTGGCGTGCTGCAGACGCACAGAGCAGAACCTTCACTTTGATTGCCTGGAATGCAAACACAACGAAGTGGCGTATGTGTGTGTGTGTGTGTGTGTGTGTGGGTGGTGGCGAGGCGAGGTGGGAGCCAGAGACAAAGAAAGAGAGAAACCAACTTGGGAACTTGCGCCTTTTTGGCGGGGAATGCCAACGTACTGTGAGGAACTCTACTGTGCTGGGTGATAAGCGACATCCCAGCATGCTCTGGGAGCGGCAGAGGAGGGGAGGGAGGGGAGTGGGAAACACAGGGAGGGGAGGGAGGGAGGGAGCGAGGGAGGGAGCTTTCTAAGCTGCTGCACAACACAACACATACACACAAATGAATGATAGAACACAGTAAAGGCCAAAAGAGACGCGTTTGCAACACACACACACGCTTTCCCTCCGCTGTGGTCCAGCTCCAAAGCACACTGGACGTCAGTCAGGAGCGATGACGGCAGGTTTCTGGCTCTGAAGCCCCGGCTCGCTCTCTGATCTGGTTAAGACCCTCTCCAAAGCCAGTGCCCGGGCCAGATTAAGGAGGCAGCGCTGGCGCTCGGCTCACATCAGGCACCCAGAAAGTTGCCGGTCGGGAAAGAGCCTGTCTAGTAATTCCCTTTGACGGCTCGGGAAAAGCTCTGTTTACAAATATGACGGAGGAGTGAGTGCGAGAGGGATGGAGGGAGAGGAGAAGAAGAGAAATCTAATGAAACATAGATTAGCATCGCTGGGGCCCACAGGGCGTTTATGGCCTAGTTTTCCTATTCTTCTTTTCTTTTCTTCTTTTTTTTCTGGTGGAGGAGTAAACGCTGTCCCTCCCTCTCCTTCCTCCTTTCATCTCGGTGTTCGGTGGGCTCTTTGGAGGAGAGGCTGTCTACGAAACTGGGATGGGAGGGCCAGGCAGTGGAGGGAGGGAGGGGGGTGTTTATCACTGCTCAAGGACCTTCAGGCTGGAGGTGGAGGAGGTGGAGGGGAATTTTCGGGGATGACAGGTTGGCAGAGGATGAGGCGGAGCTGGTGGGTCAAGTGGATGTGTGTGTGTCTTTAAATATTCCTCTGAATGGGAGAGATGTTGGCATTAGGGCTGTAACTAACGATTATTTTTATTATCGATCAACTTGTCGATTATTTAAACGATTTAATTATTAGTTGTTTGGTCAATAAAATGTTAAAAAATGTTGAAAAATGTCAATCTGTGTTTCCCAAACCACCAGATGACGTCCTCAAATGTCTTGTTTTGTCCACAAACCAAAGAGAGACTCAGTTTATTGTCATAAAGGAACAAAAAACCCAGAAATATTCACATTTAAAGGGATAGTAGCATTTTTTTAGGTAAAACCTCTTTTAGGCCACGAAAATAGGCCGTTTCTTTGGGTCCATTCACAACAATGTATGTTGTAAATCTCTGGGCAGGGCTATGGGCTGGCGTTGCTAACGGAAGGAGTGTAGAGAGTCTGCTACTGCAATTAAAGTACTTAGGGGCTATTTGTAGATCATACAACCCCACTTTAAAAAAAATGCTACTATCCCTTTAAGAAGCTGAAATCAGAGAATTTGGACTTTTTTCTTAAAAAAACACCCAAACCCATTCAAAATTGTTGACGATTAATTTAGTAATCGATAATTATTTGATTAATTGATTCATTGTTGCAGCTCTAGTTGGCGTGTGTGTGTGTGTGAGTACAGTGTGTGACTTACGTGTACACTCTGTCAGAAGGGTGCTGGAGCTCATGTGGAGGTTGTCGATCCAGATGTGTCCCCTGGTGCCGTGCGCGAAGAAACCCTCCATCACAACCTACCGCAGCCAGAAAAACAAGGGAGGAAGAGGAAGAGGAAGAAGAGGAAGAGGAGGAGGGGGAAAAAAGTTGAGAAAAAGGAGGAGAGGAAGACAGAGACAGGATGAAGGCAGAGAGGGGGAGCAGGGGGGTGGAGGAAAAATTGAGAACGGGGACAAGCAGGAGGAGGAGGAGGAGAAATCGGATAAAAACTTAATATGGCGCCTGTGATTTCAAAGTTGCGCTCGACACTCGCAATCATCCTCCCCTTCCCTGCGAGCTCCTTCCTCTGACTTTTTCATGAGAACATTAACGACTTGTGATGTCTTTGACAAATGCACAGCGATCCCCAAACAATCAGGCAGCCAATAGAGACGGCGTGGCTTACTTTAGCTGCTTCTTTTGAAGTCAAACCTGGCCTAAGGTGCCAGAGGTTAAAGCTGATGCTTTTATATGAATATACCTCACTCATTAAAGAAATGTTCTCCGTCTGGGGAGACAGAGAAGACATAAAGGGTCTGACCCAGATACCTATTTATCATGCAGACATTAAGGGGAGGGGGGCACTACACATCACCATGAAACTTCCCAAGTTTATCACTTACATTAAGACAATTATTTCTTGTGTTGCAAGTTTTGTCAAATTTTATGCCGAAATCTGAGCAATGAATAAATTCTTGCTTTATTTTGTTGACATATTAGAGTCAGAAGTTTTTACAGAGGAGGATTTTGGATATCTCTTTTTATCACTCTGTAAATCAGAAAATACTGTCACCAGCCCTAAAAAAATAAAATTTCACCGTGTTTTTAGGAATAAAATGTTGTATAAATCAGGCTGTGAATGATATATCAACAATCCCCTCTGTAAAAACCTTCAGAATGTAGACAGGAATAAAACTGGAAGGTTTGGTATCTGTAAGTGCTGCTGAAGCTCAGAGTCTGAGGAAAAACTCATTTTGAGAAAACGGCCTTTAAAGACTTGTACTGTAAAATTCCATAGATTGTTAATGTAAATCGTACTTTTACGATTGGTTGTGGATACGGAGGAAATGACAATTTTTGGAGCCTACATAATTGTTCAGGAGAGAGAGAGCTTTACAATGATACCTGACATGACAACAGGCAGGGCACAGTATGTCACAGTAGCTGTTAACTTTTGGTGAATTTAGGAGAAATCTACTGATGAAAGAGACAAAATGAAGTAAATTAACCACCTTAATGTGGATTTTCTAACATTTCTTAGACTTTTCTGAAAGAATACATGTTATGGAAGATCTCAAAATTGATCAGTGCGTGAAAAAACAGTGGGTTTATTACCTGGAAGTCTTTCGGGGAGCGGGGCAGGATGGTGCGACCCTCCTTCCACACGGTGCCCTGATCGTCCTTCAGCGTCCAGAGGAGGGTCTCCTCGTTGTGGGCGTCCCGCAGCAGGACCCTCAGGTGTCCCTGGGCCTCGCCCCACAGCTGGTAGGAGAACTGGAGGCAGAGCGGTCCGGTCTCGGCCGCCACCACGGGGCCGATGAGGCGAGCTCGCTGCTGCTCCGTCTTCAGGCTGGCGTCCATGTACAGATAACTGCTGAGCTCTGGAGGGAGGAGATACGACAGCATGAGAGGGTGCTTTGTCATGTCGGGACTCCCAAGACCCTAAATCAACATTTGCTGCTGGTTTTGAAAGTGGAAAGGAACCTTGGATTTATCAAAACCCAAATGAATAAATACAGGAAACACGGAATCAAAAAGATGTTTTACAGCGACCTGGCTGCTCTGGTATTTCCAACACATCGCCAAAAAACGAGCAGAGCTTTGTTTTAACCTTGAGTTGCTGGTTGCTCCAGTGAAATGAAAGCGTCCTGTTTTAATGGGTTTTCATTTCAGCCCTGGAGGCATTAAAATCTAGGAAATTTGAAAAGCTGTGTCGACTTTTATCCACTGTAAATGGATGCTGCTGAGAGGAGACTGGAGGGCCGAAATGGAGCCAATGCACCGTCTGCGTGTCCTCGTGAGAACAGTTCTCATCATTTATCATCACCTCCTGCGCATACAGACATATATATATATATATATATATATATATATATGTACATGAGTGTTTTCACACAATCCAAAGACATTTCCAACAGGACTCTCAAACAAAAAAGAAACTAATCACCAGTTGCTCTCAGGAACAGCACCCCCCCCCACACACAATAGTCAGACTGAACAATAGGGATATGACAAATATAGACACACAGAAGAATAGGTCCGGAGAGAGCGCCGTCATCCGAACACGGAGCGCTACCAGAACTCCTGCCAAGACCCCTCGGGGCCCATTCCTCCTCACCGCCTTCCCAGGTAAACGACTTCAACAACGGAAAAGTCCCACAGAAAAAAACGCACGGCGCTCCATTTGTTTACACCAGAGGATGTTTAGTTTGCAAATTGGATGCTGACACAAATTCCATTGTGAAGGGAGGGTAAGGCTGGTGAGACCACTGCGTGTGCGAGTGTGTGTGGTGACTCAATGAGGCGTCTGGTGAAGAATTTCTTAAGTGGGCCCTGTGGGAAAATGTCCAGTAGCAACAATCTGCAGATTAAATCACCTGCTTTATCATGGACAAGTGTGTGTGTGTGTGCAAAGAAAAAAACCAGTCTGACACATTTCAGGGTAAAACACACAGGTAGTTTCCAGATTGTGAATGTGTCGTTCTTTTATCCAAAACAAATGACAGAAGCAAATATGTAGGAGTGTTTGTTTTTATTGCAGCCATGCTGAGTGACTGGGCTGATAACCTTTTGCTGTGTGTGTGCGACTGTTGATGTATGTGTGTGTGTGTGTGTGTGTGTGTGTGGTCCTTCCAGCTGTATCTAGAGGGACAAATCTTCCTCCGAGTTGACAGCTCCCCTCTGCCCGCCATACGCCCGAGTGTGACACTTCAGACAGTGTGTGTGACAGTGTGTCCCTTGGCCTTTTGCAGCTCTGGTTTGAATATGTGTATGTGTGTGTGTGTACTCCTCTTTTTTTTCTTTTTTGGACTGGTGTGTAATACTAGTTGTGTTTACACGCCTGGAGAGGATTTCTTTTTTCTATGACTGGTTCTAACGCGCGCACCAAAAAGCCTCTTCCATCGTCTGCAGCGCCGTCTTGCAGCGAAAACCCCCCCATTGTTGTGCCTCTTGTTTGCCAGACAGCCCATAATTGAGACTGCCTCTCCATACGCAGCGAAACGGAGCATTATTAATCCATTTCACAGTGGTCTCCTGCAGCGAGAGGCAAGCATGGATTCAATCTATGAAGCCTAGTTAGCACATTCTTATTAGCGGGGGTACATTAAGGCAAATAATGCTACAGTATAAAGCAGCTGAATCCAGCTGTGTCTTCACGGCCGAGGTCGAGAGGTGAGGAGATCACGGCTCCTGGGTCACATGACAGAGGGGAATTAAACTGTGATTTGATAGCAGTGAAATAATGATCCTGCTTTAGCCGAGGATTTCTGACCTTTGACATCTGCTGGGAGGAAAATCAAAGGCGCGTTAAAAAAAAAACGGCTGCAAATGATACTCCACACATGAAAGCCACAACCTGGCTAATCTAAGCAACCCTTTCCAATCCGGCCCCGTGATGAAAGAAGCTGCTTTGAAGCCCCCCCCCCCCCCCCCCCACTAACGTCAAAGATGGTTATGACCTAAATAGGTCACGCTTCAGGAAAACGTCTTTGCCTTTTCTGCGAGCTCTGTTTGCACTCTGGAACATAACCCAGGTGACATCACACTGACAAAAAAAAAAGAAGAAAAAAAAAGGGGGAGTGGGGGGTCACGCTGAACCTCTTGTTCATTTCTATCCAGCTGGAGAAAATGCTGAATCTTTCATGGAGACTTGCTCAAAAGCAATGAATTTTAAAACAAGGTTAGTCTAACAATCCTGTGCCCTGCCTCGAAAAAATTATAAATAGCACCATAAAAAAAAAAAAAAAAAAATCCTCCTTAGACCCAGCAGGAAACGTTTCTGTAGCTTTTAATAACACGCCAAAAGCTGCACTTTTGATCCTCGGGTATGTATAAAGGGAAAATGAATAATTATTTCTTCAAGGAGTGTCTAAGTAGATGGAAGTCTACACAGCATCATCTGGGATGTGCCTGAGGTAATTGAGGGGCAGCGAAGGGACGGTCGGGAATAACTGCTCGTCTTTGGAATCTCCTGCTCTGAACTTAATTGGAGCTACTGGGTCTTAACCCCTTCCTGCTGGGACGCTGCGCATTTTGGACACACACGCACACACGAACGCGCGCGCACATGCACGCGGCGGTGTCAGTCACAAGTGGGGCTCGACACAGCGGTGGTGTCTATTTCCCTCTGCTTCCCTAAATTCATTTTCATTCTCATTCACTCGGAAAGGCTGGAAGACGCCGCCGCTGCTAAATTAGACCGGTTTCAATTTAAGGAATTATTTTAATCAAATTGAAAAAAAAAAGGAGTCGATGAAGATGCACAAGGAGAATGAGTCCATTTAATTATAGGAAACAGTGTCTTGTCTAGACCCAGTGAAGTTGATAAAATAAACTCAATGCATTTGTGCTTGTGCAATTTTCTGCACGCAAATGAAATTCCTCCCGCAGCTGCATACATAAAAGCTCTGCAGGAGTTTAGAGGAGTTTACACAGAGTGCCAAAACAAAAGCCTGAGCTATAACTGCACTGTTATTTAAAACTGACCTTAACTTGCAACCCTGACTCCTGCAGGTCACGGACGGTGCATCAACAGTAAGAGGAGGGAAGCTTAAGCAGCTCTCCGATAAGCAGGCGGCGGTGCTGACTCATGCACAATCTCCACATGACGGATAAGGAGAGGAGAGCGGACTCACCGTTGCTGTGCAGGGACCAGAAGAGAGGGGCGTTGGGGTCGTGCGTCCACCCACACAGGCCGTGGTCAAAGTCACACACGCTGTCGGTCGGCGAAGCGGTGGCTGCTGCAGAGGTGGAGAGGGAGAGCAGCGGGGGGGGAGAGAAGAGACGGAGCCGAAGGGCACGGAGGCATGAGAAATCACAGTCATTCCAGATAGAGAAAAGACGCATTCATTCACACGGCTCTGCATTATGTCACACGCCTTTCATCTTTGTATTACAGCTCCCTAATTCCGCTATTAATCCACTTGCGTCTCCCGGCTTTCATGTTAAACACTTTGCTCTCACCTGTCGTGCTGACGGGGACGGTGGTGGTGTCGATGTCGGCGGGCAGAGTCGGCGTGGCCGTGTCAGCCGGCGTGGTGGTCTCTATGGGAACAACAACACAACAAGGATATAGGTCAAAGACGGCAGCATGGAACAATAGTCAGACATTAGACGGCTGCGAGGAGGACGCATTCATCATCAAGTGTTTGTTTAAGGGGAGATTATTCATATGGAATCTCTCCAGTGGGGCAGGAAACACAGGAAATGATAAGCAACAGAGGCAGATAAGAGCGACATATAGCATCTTAATAACCCTCAGTTATTCTCTGGTGAATTTTATTTATTTATTTAACCTTTATTTAACCAGGCAAGCAAATTAACAACAAAATTCTTATTGAATGCAAGGTGGTTACAGTTTTGAAAGTGTTTCTCATGTTAAATGTACAATTTCTAACTCTTGTGCCAAGTATGAAACTGCATCCAGCCGTGAGTTAGTGAAAAAAGTTGGAAACAGCTCATGTGACACTAGTTTTTTAGCCATAAAACTCCTTATAAAATAGTGTAATATTTCTTTTCCCTCTAATAATCTCCAATGCTGTAACTTTTCAGGCTGATTTTGAGAGTTTTAAACAGGAAGCTGCTGTTTTGATGAACCTGTCTACGTGTCCTACTGAGGGTGAATTAAAGTGCACGTCATTACTGAGAGTGTAACTGCATCTCCTGTGTCCTGTCTCTGCTGGGCCATCCCACCCAGAGTGCCAGAGACAGGCAGAGATAGCCCTGCAGCACCCAAGAGGGGGGGGGCTGTCAGGTTGTGTCTGGGTGCTCAGGCGTCAGTATCAGTCTAACACACACACACACACTGGCTAGAATATGCAGGCACATGTATGCACAAGCACATAAAAAGCCGCACACACATGGCTGGCGCTAAAGCTGATGGATGGACGTGTCCAACAAACTCCCCTCGACCTTGGACAGGATGATCACGCTCTGGGACCACTCACTGGCTGTCAGGGAGGACACACACACACACACACACACACTCCATCTCCCACTCCTTTTTTCTCTTTGCATGTGTGCGCTACCGTGTGTGTGTGTGTTATACCATACACTATAACTCAACACACTTGAGACTTTCCTTCTTTCCCCTCGATGTGTATTTAAACGCATTTATCACATAGAAAGACAAACAACATAGAAAAGCATTAAAAAAGCAACGACAACTCTATGCTCATTATGCACACACACACACAAACACACACATGTGGAGCAGGCTGCAGTAGGAATGTGAAGTGGGAGAAAGCAGTGTGTTATTAGGAGCAGATGGGTCGACCCTGGTGCGTTGTGGGAGTTTACACAGAGGTTTGGGTCACGTCTGCACCGAACATCCACATTCATCACGCTTCTAAACCGTGCAGCCTCCACCTCCGTCTGCATACGAGCCGCCGTTGACCTTGCATGTTTGCACGCCGACTTGTTTTTGTCACATTTGACGACACTGCAGTCGAACATGTTGCACTAATTTGACATTAATGATCTCTGGGATGCTTGTGTGGGTTCGTAAGCAGCGTATTATATTTCAGTTTCCTTTGTGAGCTCTCCATACTTCATCTCAGTTAAGCCTATCCAAACGACTCCGAGGCTCGGTGACCTCATGTGAGAAAAGAAACACAACAAGCGCACAAACTCATGGACTTATCCTGCTTTACGCAATACTAGAGCCTCCTACTGTTAATATTCCTCTTTCTGCGTGACGAGGATAGCATTTAGAGACTATGAAAGGCACTAAGGGCAACAAACGCAGCGTGGTGCACAATTGATCCGCTTAAAGGAACTTCCTGTGGAAATGAGAGCGATGGCGCCCCAGCTGGAGAAATGGCAAACATGAAAGGGCCGGCCACAGCTGGCGACGGCTTCTGACATTAACCCAGCGTTAATGTCATGTCCTTTACGCCAGTCATTAACTACCTAATGAGACTCTTATCGCTGCTGGGCCCCCCCCCGCCGGAAAGGTAAGGCGAGGAAAGCGGCTTCCTCACTAACTCTCTAACCCGCCGTGTTTCCGATGCCAGACGCGTCTCCTGTTGTTTTCATTCTGTCCCTTGTGCTCGTCCTTCTTGTTTGATTTTGATTTCTGTGTTTGCCTTTTTATTCCGGGGTAACCTTTTACGCTCCTCCAGTTAAGTCCAGGCGTTAGAATCCAGCGCCTCCACGTTACCTGGGCGCCAGTGTGCGTATATCTTAACACACATAAACACAAAACACACAGGCCCCTCCATTAAGATTCAACCCGGCCCCTGAGCACTCTATGCTTTCAAAGGTCAGGCCTTGTCACAGTGTAAATGTGCTGACCTTTCCAGGGTGTGACAGGAGTGTCGGGGGCAATGGGAATGGGACTTCTCTGTGTGTGTGTGTGTGTGTGTGTGTTAAGTTGATGTGAGAATGTGTGTGCGAACGTATGTGACCTGCCTACCTTGCCCCGAGCCCTGACCTTGATGTGTGTGCGTGGGGGGAGTGCATGCGCAGCAGCAGGACGAGTCCCTCTGCAGCGGAGCGTTGTCTTACATAATGTGTCTACCGCTGCAGGTGATGATGCAAGTCATCATCATGCGCGGGATGAGACACCAACATTTAGACCTGGACTCGGGGGAGCCGCCGGCATAGATAATGGAGGTGCACGCTCATCCTCATACATACAAATACACACACGGCGCAGCTGTGCATAAAGACATACACACGGATAACACGCGGACACCAGAAGACACTAACACACAGCCAGGGCGGCGACTCCGGCTCTCTCTGCCTAAAAGACATCGCTCACTCCCAAAGAATCTGACTCAGCGATATGTCAGAGAGGAGGAGAAAAAAAATCTTCAATTATGTAGAAAGCCTTTCTGTAAATCTCTGCTTGGCAGTCCTACACACACACACACACACACACACTGATGAATGGATGTGCATGCACGCACGTACACACGCACTGCGAGAGAACATGATGGGAAAAACAAGTAGCCATTGTTTGAGATTCAGCTGGGTGGGGTTAAGTGCTCAGATCAAGGTTCATACACACACACAAAAAGATGGTGACACAAAGATTTATACAAAGAGCCAAAATAAGTCTAAGACCAAACTGGTTCAAATCCGTCATCATGGCTCAGCAATACAGAATTTACTGTGGTTTCTAAGGAGCCAGAACTCCAGTGTGAGGCTGAGCTTTGCGTTACAGGTGTGTGTATTGCGTGTGTGTGCGAGTGTGAGTTCTACACTACATTGCATCTGAGACTAAAATGATTCTACCTGGAAAAAGAAGATGATATTTTGCATTTTTTTTCACAGATCACTCTAAAATTTCCTTCCTCAGCTCATAAATTTTTCATTTTTTGGAAGCACATATACTAAAAAACTGTCACTGTCGAAGGCTGTGTGTGTGTGTGCATGAGAGAGAGAGAAGGAGAGAGAGGTAGAGACAGCTGGGGGAAACAGAAGGAGTCAGGACCAGCAGCAGTGAGCATGGAAAAGAGGTGCAAGTGATGAGTAACAGAGGGAGAGAGGGGAGGAGAGGAGAGGAAAGGAGAGGAGGCATAGCAACGAAAAAAGAACAAAAACATTTACGGACCCACGCACAGGGCCTCAGGGTGGGAAAAGAAAAAAAAACTGCAACCATGTGTAGGAACTAGGAGAAAAACAGAGAAAGAAACCTCTTTCTGCCTCTTTGTGGCGGCTGCTGCTTGGCTCTGACTTCACTCTGCACGATGTAGGGTAAAGAATATATATATAAATCTTTATCAAACTAAATCATGAATGAGAAGAAGTTGAAAAAAAGACTTTAGTAGGAGAAAAAAAGCAGAAATAGTGAGGGGGAAGTGAGTGATTTACAGGATGCCAGCAGTCGTCCATTCTGCCTGCTGAGTTTGGGAGGCCTGTGAACAATGTGTGACGCTCGGCGGCCGTTTTCTGTGCCACAAAACTCTCCGCTCCATCTGATAGAAATCACCCCTCTGAGGATTTTTTAGGTTTTTTCTCACTCGCTCATTTCTGTCTCTGTGTTTCTTTTGCTCTGCGTCTCCCACAGCTCACTTGTCAATCAAACGGCGAATAGAAAACACATCACTTCCTGTGTTGCCGCAGGGGGATGCAGAGGGTGGGGGGGGTGGGGGGGGGGGCAGCAGGTATTTCATAAACTACATATAAATTAAACTGTGACTTACTTTTTACAGAGTCTGACAGCTGGATTATTTGGCTCTGCAGCACTTTTACATTTAACGCTGTGTGTGGTTAACATTGTGTTTAATATTGATGCTATAATGGAAGATGTACATTTAAGTATAAAGGTCTATGTGTCTTTAAATGTGCATTACACAGTCTGGAGAGGTGGGAAAGGCCATGCTGATAATGTTCTGTTCTTAATATTTAATCTCACTTCATCAGCACTTATCCAAGCACACACACACACACTAACACATGCACACACACACACACACACAAATCACCTCGGAGACCGCATAACCTTACTTGCATTTATGGAGGCCTGATTACCGTGGTGCATGTGGGTGTTTGAATGTCAGGAGTTTATAGAGTATATGTTTATATTAGCGGTTGCTTTGGTGTGTGTGTGTCTGTGTGTGTGCGTGTGTGTGCGTGTGTGTGCTTGTTAGAGAGGCCTGAGCATGTTGTGCTGCACGGCCCAGTCGTCCTGTCGAGGCACAGTGGGAGTGGTAAGCAGCGAGAGTCCATATGTGTGTGAGTGACGGTGGATGTTGTGCGTCTCACATCTGGATAACAGACCACGCTGGAAAGTGAACAAACCAGTGCTCGCTCTCTCTCTGTGGGGACGCATTCCTTCAGACCGAACCCTGTCCACTCCCTGCTGATGCTAACACTTGTTGTCTAAAGCTCACAGTCGCTGTTCCAGGTGAAACAATACCAGAGAGGAAGCAAAACCACAAACTTCCAGGTTTGAGACTCAGCCGGATCGTTTTCCTCTCTTTCTCTCTCTGCCTCTGCTCCGTGTCACTTTCCAGCTCCGCCACACTCTAATGACTCTCATGCATATCTAATGCCAGCCTCACTTTTCTGGGGGAGCCACCTTCCTCAAGGTCCATTCACTTCTGTTTAGATCACTTCAGCTCGTTAGAGCGTCGGCTAAATTATTCAGCCTGGAGTACTATAGGCAGAAAATTATCATATATACGCTGATTCATATAATAAGAAGCAACAACAGGGCATCCTACCTGGAAGGTCACAGCCCAGTATCTCCACTCTCATGCCGATCCCTGCAGGAGACCACCTCTCTGGGTACAGGCGGACGTACTGAGCCACCGTCTCCTCGAAATGCCGCAGCTCCGGGGTGTCGTAGTGCGTGTTCCCCTCGAAAATCTGCACAAAAAACACACACAGACTGTGATAGCTGCCCTGCTGATGCAACATGCAACACACTCTCTCTATATCCTCCTTCGCTCACCTTGGGCAGGCTGGTCTTTTGGTCCATGATGAAATTCCACTCTTTTCCATTCAGGCTGTACGCCACCTTGTACTTCCGAACGAACGCCCGGTTATCTGTGGTCGCCCCGCTTCCCGCGTCTCCTCCTCTTGCTCCTTGGGTGATCACACCACGCACCGTCTTGGGCAGCCCGAGGTCCACCTGAGGAGATTAGATTTAGATGAATGCACTCGTGGTTATGCTTTAATGGCTGCTGTGGTTTGTCTCTGTTGATAAGAGCAAGCCAAAACAACATAGCAGTTATTCTTCCTGGTTCCCATTCATGCTAATCTGCTGCAAGTTTTATATGCTAATGTCAGCGCTGAATGCGTGGAGGTGCATATTAAGTGACTCATGCATATTAACTTGTAAGAAAGAATGCATTAAAAAAGGGATGCAGAGACTGGAAAATTGCAGCCAAAATACAGTGAAATGATTGAATAATCTCTGTACCTGTAGCCACTCCTCTCCTGCCAGCGGCTGTGCGGGGGCCGGGAACCAGCCGGAGCGACTGGCCACCAGACGGGCGGTCGCGGGATTCCACACCATGTCCCTGCTGGAGGAGGCTGAGATCTGTGCATCGGGAAGCAGGCCGGACAGCAGGCCCTGCAGGTCCGAGCACGGAGCGTCTGGACAGCGGGAAAGGAGAGAGGGCAGAGATTACTTTAACCTGCAGCTCAGCCGGGTGGACGGAGACGTTCCAGCCACGACCTAACATACACTCACGCTGTTACACATATTCCCACCTGGGAGCTGTTAAGCTTCACCGCAGGATTGCACTACTGGCCACTGAGCATTAAGAGTACAGAGAGACCAGGGAGGGAGGGGAAGAGAGGAGATGTTCAGTACAGCACTGCTGCTTCATTTCTGAATTCATGCACTTCACATCTCACACAAATATTTAAAAAATGTGTCTTTTAAATATGTAGTTCTCTGTTTTGTCTGTGTTCACTGGGCTGCACACGTTTTACGTACATTCACCGACTCAGGGAAAGTTCCAAGTACACGTAGAAGCACTTTGGGAATGAAACTCATTCAGATATGGAGAGGCGAGTAGCGCTGAAAGTAACTTGCCTAGGGAGTATGTGAGAGGCTAGAAATGAGGATTAAGGGGATAAGAAAGGTATAATACGAGGAGCTGGGAGGCAGAGAAGTAGAGAGCGGAAAGAGTGGAGGGAGAAAAAAAGGGAAAAGAGAGAGGGAACGACGACAGCCCAGGGAGGCAGGGAGAGGAAGAGGGGAAGACGAGACTCTGCAGAGGCAAACAGTGGGAGAGGGAGGGAGGGATGGAGGGAAGATGAGCACATGGGAGGGAAGACGGGAGGCAGGGAGAGGTTAAAGGGATAGTTCAACATTTTGGCAAATTGGCCCATTGCCATAATCCCTATAGTTTTAGGAGTAGGTTTGTTATCTTTAATTATCGGTGCAAGCAATTTTTAGAACGGTGGAGCAGAGCCGTGAGCAGCTCAGAGCTATGCTACGGAGGCTAATGGGATTTCTTGGTTTCCCTCATCAAACTCATCAAATACACAATCCAACAACTCCAAAACGCTCAGAGTTTTGGAGTTGTTGGATTGTGTATTTGAAAAAAAATAGCTTGCACGGACAATTTAAGGTAACGAACCTACTCCTAAAACTATAGGGATTATGGCAATGGGCCAATTTGCCAAAATGTTGAACTATCCCTTTAAGGAGGAGGAAGAGAGAGAGACACAGAGGAAGTGAGAAAGGGCTGGAGGAAGCAAGATGGGGAGATGTTAGTTGTGCTGACGGTTTAAGAGAACACAGATCAAAGTTTCATGCTGTTATGTCACTGCAAAAGCAGGAGATGTAAATAATGAATAAAAGGCACAGGAAGTGTGTATGTGTATGTGTGTTTTTGTGTGTGCGTGTGGTGTGTGTGTGTACATTTCAAAGGGTGTGCCTGCTTTTGAGGTCATCTGCTATATTTAGAAAGCAGCCGGTGTGCCCCGTGTACCTGTACTGTAACAGCTAATAGTTATTTCAATAGCAGCTGTTGAGGCTGTGGAGGAATCACAGTTTCTGATGTAAGAGTGAATGGGGAGTGTGTGTGTGTAGGGGGGAGGATGGGGGGGCTTGGGCATGAATGATTGATCGGGACTCATTTCCAGATATAGAGCAAAGAGGACACATCAAAAAAGGAGTTAGAGACAGCGAGCGAGCAGCGCTTGGAGAGAGGGAACTGACACTGCTGCTGCTGCCTCTGGAAGAATAGAGTAGAAGTTGCCTTTAATTAGCCCGAGGGTTGCCATGTTTAAAAGATAGCAGGGGGAGAGTGTGGGAGAGAGCATAAATACACATGTATGTGTGAGAGAGACTATCTGCCAGTGTGTGTGTTCTCTTTTAAGGTTGAGGAAGTTATTTCTTGCTTCTGTTCAAAGGCTTTTTTTTTTATTCCCGGCAAGACGGTGGTAAACGGAGACGTGTGACCACAGTGCTGCTGGATTAAACCCCTGAAACACCACAGTGGATAAACAAGGGATTTCTCCGTCTCCCTCTCCTGCTAGGCCTTTAACCCTCCTGTTGACCCAATCTGTTCCCTTCCTTTCTCCCCCCTTCCTTCTTTCCACAATCCTTCTTTCCTTAGTCTTTCGATCCAATTGACTTGATTTGTTCCCTCCCTCCCTTCCATCCTTCCTTCCTTCTGTCTGTCCGTCCTTACTTCTTCCTTCCTTTTTGACTCAATTGACCTAATCTGTTCCTTCCCTCATCTATCTTTCTTCCTTTTCCCTTCCTTTTTTCCTCCCATCTTTCCCTTTGTCCTTCCTTCCTTCCTTCTTTCCCTTCGTCCTTTCTACCTTCCTTCCTTCCTTCTTGACCCACCCAGGAGGAAAACAGGAGTGTTAAAAAGAAACTGTTCCTTCTGTTTCCTGTTAAAAAACACACACACACACACACCTGTTATCTGGCATCCGTAGATCTCGAAGCGCAGGGCGATGCCGTTCCTCCAGGTCTGCGGTCGGATGCGGACGAACCGGGCCAGGACGGGCTGCGGCACGCGGTTCAGGACCACCTCGGCCGGGTCGGTGTTGGCGTGGAAGATCTGATGCAGAGACAAGACGAGGACAAACAGGAGACGAAGACAAAGGCTGGTTACTGTCAGGAGCTGATGTACTGTACACGCCTGCACGCCTCGGTGCCTGGGCTGTCTTATCTCTCTCTCTCTCACACATACACACCACCATCTCTTGCTCGACACCCACCCACAGCGCACGGTTTCGCTTGGCTACACACACACACACACACACACACACATAACACAGTGCCAGGCCGGACAAAGCAGAGACAACCCAAACACGGATCCAATGTCACTCGCCCAGCTGTCGATGTGTTTTGGGGTCAAAGGTTCGGCGCTGGGAGGCTGGGAAAGCCTGGATGGATGAGGGTCTCTCTTTCTCACTCACTCTCTCCTTCACACACACTGCTTCACCTCTCCACTGGTGGTCATAGGAAGCTGCAGTGGGGGGGCCGAGGGGGTGGGGGGGGAGGGGGGACATGACCTGACACGGCCAAACATGACGGGACCTTCCAGACGCAGGAAGTCTGTCCAGGTGGGCAGGATGCGAGTGAAATTTCACTTCCTAAGAGGCATCCACCCTAAAAAACCATCAACAGTCACTTCATGAACACTCCCTTCCTTCCATTCGTGCTGAAGCGTCAGGTCATGGTGGGAGGTGGGAGGTGGGGGGGTCGGAGGGGGGGCAGAAGTAACCAGGGCGGTCAGTGACTTTCTGTTCTGGGTGGAAAAGTCAGCCAAGATGCTCGAGTCTGCCTTTCTTTCCTGTTTGCGTGTTTTCCAAAACCCATAACTCCCATTTTATAATTATAATTACCTTCCTCTTCCTTCTACACCTCACACCCCCTCCCTCCCCACCCCCACCACCTCACTCCGTCTGTCTACACCACATCCCCTCATCTCAACACCTCTCAGCTGATATCTCTCTCTCTTTCTCTTTCTTGCTCCCCAGCTTCCTCGTACTGGTGGCGGTGGTGGCTATAAACTAAAACCACACACAGGAAACCACAGGAATCCACACACACACACACACACACACTCACTCAGATAAGCAGAGGAAGTGTCTTTTAACTGACTGAGTGGCTGTTAAGTGTCATTCACTCTTTCTCTCTCTCCGTCTGTGGTCGACCGAGGCCGTCCGATTGGAGGACGACAGATATCGGCGAAACCACGGCGATGAACATCTACGCGGCGGAAAGATGGAAAGACAACAGCTACAAGCAGCTGAATTAAAGATTAAAGGCATCAACCATCTTCTCTTTTACTCTAATCCAAGCGCATGAGGATCAAACCCAGACGTGCTCCCTTTGCCTAAAAATTTGATTCCCGTTTCTTTTGATAATGTTGTTTTTCATTATAAGTGATAAACCATCTGCTTTCATTTAAATTTGCAGACACTACACTGGCATGTTGGTATAAAACGACCCATTTGTGAAGTTCCCAGCCTCCTCCCAATAATACGATATTCCAGATATTCCACAACCAGAGGGAATAGCACTTGGAAATCCTCCTCCAGGGGTTTTATTTGATTTTGGGCATGGCCTGATTTAATCAAACGGAGCTGACACTGGTAATACAAAGCAGCATGAGTGTTTGAACAGATAAGCCAGGCTATCTCTTCTGTATCTGCTGCTGGATCGAGGATAGACAGCCGTCATGTTTACCTAAGAGGCCAAACAGTGGATGTGGGCTCTTATGGGGGTTATGTAAACACCCACTCACGCTCATACAACTGACCCGTCTTCTTATTCTACTCTCTGATTCTTCTGTGTGTATGAAACAAAGAGCAGCAGGGAGGGGATGAGGGGGGAAACACGGAAAAAAATGACTGCGGGGAGGATGAGTCCTCAGAAGAGGAGTTAAAAACAGATGAAGAGATGGGTGGAGGCGGGTGAGAGAGACAGAAGAGGTTGAATGGAGGGCAGGAGAAATGACTATATGAGGAATATGAAGAGGAGGCAGGGAGTGTCAGCGAGTGGGAGGGGAAGAACAACAGAGACATTCATCACGGTAACAGGAAATAGTCCATCTGAGCATTTATGTCATTACACAACCAAAAAAAAAAAAAAAATTGATGGAATTTCCTCAATTTTGAAATAAATTGCGACCACGAGTTCACATTATCGGACAAACACCACGATTCAAGCAGCAGTCTCACAAAAACTGTCCCTGCAGCACTGAAAGTATCAACTTTTTTACGATTAAAAACAAAAGTGACAAATGACGCAAATAATACGTCACGATCAGGACCACGGAGGAGAAAGTTAGGAAATGTCTGCAGAATATTTGTTCATTACAACTTCCCAGAAACGTCTGTAGAGAGAGAGTGCCCACCATGACTAAGAGGCCATTAGCTGGTGCATTATAAAACTGCCAGCTGCTTTTCTTTGTTTCCATCTTTGGATAAAAGCAGGGAATATGGCCAACGTTAATGACACAAAAAGAACAACGTGTTCGATGTGAATCAGCTCTGGAGGGAGAGGCGCTCTTTATTTCTCTTTCTAAGATGTGAGACAGAGACAGAGGGAGGGAGGGAGAGAGACAATGAGAAGTTGTTGGTCAGCTCTCCCTCCACTTCCTCCCATCTATTGTCAGGCTACCTGAGGAGGTCGCCCATCTGACCCCTGAGCCATTACCTCCGAGGTCAAAGGTCAGCAGCCTTAGGAAGCAGATGGTTGGTCATTGACCGACTTGTTGATACCGTGGTTACTTTTTGACTAGCGGGGGTTGGGGAGCGTCGCAGCGGACGACTAAGCCGCCGTCTGGAATCTGCCCGGCGACTGGCATGTTTTTCTTTTCCGTGTCTCCTCACGTGACGTGTAGGCGAGGTGGGCTGAATAATTAACGTCGCCGTGTTGTGTATCCTGGTGAGGAGAGTCATGAAATTATAACGAAGCGCCTGCCTGCAGTCTGAACGCCCACACACACACACACGTCGCGGCAAAGCGGCGGTCAGACTGCTTTGTGCGGACATCGGCGGGACAGAGGCACCATGGGTATTTAAGTATTGATGACCCCTGTGGAGAACGAGGTCACCGTGAAAAGCTTGTGTGTATGTGTGTGTGTTATTGTAAACACCGCGGACCAGCAAAGAGAGCAAACAGAATCTAGTGTTAAAGGGATAGTTCAAAATTTTAGCAAATTGGCCCATTGCCATAATCGCTATAGTAGTATTGTGCATCAGCGGTTTTGCATAAATTTACCTCTAAAACAACTCCATCTCCTAATGTTCTGTTACTATCTCATAGCGTGGTGAATGTGCAGGTCACAACTTGTCCACCAGAGCGTTTTGGAGTTGTTGGATTGTGTATTTGATGAGTTTGATGAGGGAAACCAAGAAATCCCATTAGCCTCCGTAGCGTAGCTCTGAGCAGCTCACGGCTCTGCTCTGCCGTTCTAAAAACAGCTTGCACCGACAATTAAAGGTGACGAACCTACTGCTATGACTATAGGGATTATGGCAATGGGCCAATTTGCCAAAATGTTGAGCAATCCCTTTAAAGAAAAAAACACTTGAGGCGTGGACACACTTGTCTATCGTCTCTCCCTCCTCTGTGTTTTCATGATGTCTCCTTCCTCTCCCAGAGTTTTCCTTCAAGCTGATGATGGTGCCACAGGGAGAAGTGGCTGAGCTCTGCACAAGACATTATTCACTCCTTTTTTCATCCCCGTGTTGTTCCCTCGACCCCGCTCCCCTTCTCTGCCCATTACGCTCCTCGTCCTCCTCTTCTTGCTCTACTTACTCCCTCCATCGCTCTATTCTTTCTTGCCATTACCCCCCTGTCCATCTCCTGCTGCAAGACGTCCTCTGCCCACTCCCACCCCCCACTCCTTCTTCTCTGTTCTCGGTATGAAGATGTTGACAGTAGGAACTGGTTCCAGCTGGCCGCTCTCCACTACTGAGGGGCGAGCTGTGTGTGTGTGTGTGTGTGTGTGTGTGTGTGTGTAATGTTGTCTTACACCACCTTATGCTGAAGTCCTCCACTTTGTAGCTGTGTTAGCAGTTGCTGTCTGTGTACATGTGTGTGTGTGTGTGTAACATCTCACCTGTGCGTGTATGATGTGTGTGCAGCTTTATGTCACGAAGAATGAGTGAGTGAAAACAAAGCTTGTGTGTGTGTGTGTGTGTGTGTGTGTGTGTGACACAGTGTGATGGAGGAGCAGAAGGCTGAAAT
Source organism: Trachurus japonicus (assembly GCF_045865225.1). Classification (NCBI taxonomy): domain Eukaryota; kingdom Metazoa; phylum Chordata; class Actinopteri; order Carangiformes; family Carangidae; genus Trachurus; species Trachurus japonicus. The sequence goes on along the minus strand of NC_140908.1, from coordinate 8,150,104 downwards.
GCTGTGTGGGCTGTTTTTTCCATTCCCAGTTTACTTTAAATGTGTGTGTCTGTGTGTGTGTGTGTGTGTTGAACTGATATAGCATAGCCTCACTTCTCAACAACACAATGCTTTGTTAGCACTGGGGCTGATGGGATTTTCCTCAAAGACGAATGACAGAGTGTCTTTACTGTTAATTTGTTTGGGTGCACATGTGTATAGCCTATGTGTGTCTGATACCTCTAAAAAAATCATTGTGTGTGTGTGTTTGTGTGTTTTTTTTGTTTGCGTGTGACAGATAGGCAATTCCTAAGTGTGCTCGTGTCTCGTCAAGTAATGAGGTGCATATGTAAGTAGTGTGATTTAGAATTAACAAGTCACATGGGTGTCAAACTGAAAATGTGTTGGTATGCAGAAAATGTGTCGAAAAGAATCGCGCACACACACATGCACACACACATGCACACACACAGATTCACAAAGCCTGTTTGCTGGTGTGACTGAGGTGATTGCAATCTGCAGCGCTGGTGTTTTTCTCTTCACACGGCACTTACATTTCTTTTGAAAAGGGAAAAAAAACCTTTCCCACAATTCCTTTCTCAGCTCCTCTCCCTTTCTCTCTCTCTCTCTTCATTTCTTCCTGACTTCTTGCTGTCAAATAATCTTTATTGGCATTAAATCCTTCGGTCTTTGTCAACACAGCAAATAAGGACACAAATCTTGACAATGAATGGCATGGCGCTCTCTCCAAATAACAAACACTGCGAGGTACGAAGTGCCAAGCCAATCCTTTTATTCATGGGTGATTCACATCTGATGCACAGACACAGTCACGGCTCAACCTTCCGCAAACACACACATATTGTAAAACCGCCGACGCACACATAGCGCGCGCACTCTTTTCAAAGCCACATTAGCTTCAAACTCTCTGTTAAATGACAATTAGAAGAACCAAATCCCAGTTATTACAGGACCCCCTGATGAGCATTGAGCTTCAACCACTTAAGGGCTCTTTGGGGGGCTTAGGATGGGCTAACTGGGAGTTTGTACGACATGACTGGTGGATTAGCAGTCACGGAAGATTCAACTGAACTGCGGCCCACGGGGCCCCGAGGAGAACCTGGTTGGCGAGGAGAGTAAAGAGCAGGGCGAAATCTTCACGCGCAAAAAAACAAAAAAATCAGGCCGGGGCGAATTCACGACCGCAAATTTCGCTTCATTTGTCAAAGGCGTTATCCCTAAATCCAATCCATCCATCCCTGCCTGTGGTCGAGGAGGTTTTATCCGCCCTCAGCTGAGACGTCTTGTCTCCGTATTAAACATCAGAGGGTGAGAATGCACAATAAATCCTCGTGGATTTAGGAATAATTTCGGAGGCCTATCACGCATCAAAACTTCATCAAAAACAGATGCTACGCTGAATCACATCTATATTTTATGTAGATAAAGTTGTTTCATATTAGTCAGAGTATCAGATGTTATTTCCTGCTTTCAGCTCAGTTTGGAGGATTATCCATAATTCAACATGACTCTGCTGTGTTTTATTCATCCTTCAACTCTGTGCATTCTTTGTATGAGCTGGAAACATAACCAATTTACTGATACATATCCCCCCTCTCCTCCCCTTCCCTCCTCCACCTTTTATGTTGATGCATCTGTCCATGTCTGAAAGTGTCTGAACAGTATTTTGCCCAGACAGATTAGTGGACTCAGATTACACACAGACAGACCAGCGCACATCATATACATATGCGGACTCACGCACAGATTTCCAGACAGAGAGATCAGCCAGAGGTTGCACAAAGGGGGGGTACTGTTGGTTTTCACGTGTGTGTATGTACAAAGAGAGGGGGGGGTGTGATAAATTGCACAGATGTTGACTTTTTAAGTCAAATCCACGTTTCACTCAATAATCTCTGCATCAAATACCCCCCACCGGTTCCACCCAAACCAATCACTGGTGCACACAGAAGGGGGAGTCCCACTCTGTGTGGATTAACTGCTCCTGCACCCCCACTCCCACTACGACTCTCTATTTATTTTTCTGCTTCAAATCCACAGTGACCTTAACCCAGATGTGAGGGACGGAGTTCAAATCCCCAGGAGACAGGTTTACTGTTGGTTGCACCGTTACAACAACAACAACAACAACAACAACAACAGCAACAATCCACACTGTGTGTGCATTGATACACAACCCCCACCTTCACCTTACACACTAGTATACTGTATTTTACTATTGCAGTGGTTCCCAACCTTTTTTGGCTCATGACCCCATTTTGACATCACAAATTTCTGGCGACCACGTGAATCAAGATGCTGCATTTTATTTGAACTCGATTTACGTATATTCGAGAAAGTATAGAATACAGTTGTTTAAGATTATGTGTGGTGTTTTTAATCATAAGAATAATAATCAGTTAAAAAAAAAAATCAGTCTTTAAAAAAAAAAGAAATCAATTAGACATTTCAGGCGACCCCATTTGAATTCCAGGCGACCCCATGTGGGGTCCCGACCCCAAGGTTGAAAAACACTCCACTATTGTTTTCATACTTATACTTACTTTATTGTCATACTATTGCCCTACGGTTAGTGGTATCCTAAACCAATTTAGTTGTTACACTGTTCACAATGACAATAAAGCATATTCTATTCTATCCTATTCTAACAAACGAGGACACAAACAATGAGACTCATTCAGCGATTACAGTAAATAATGTTGAAATCAGCCTCACAAACTCGTCCAGTCCGCACGTGGTTTGACTCCGAGCGTTTACAACTCTGTGTGTGTGTTTATGTGAGCGTGTGCTGTGGTGAGCGAGAGATGATGAATTGCGAGCCCAGATAAGGACACATAGAGGACTCCATTGTTCTTGTTGTGTCAGTTCCCCTACTTCCTCTTATCTCTATCTCTTCCTCCCTGCTCCGTCTCTTTCTACCTCATGACTGGTCATGACTCGGGTTCATAAACAGCTCAACTGACTCTCTCGGCTCTTGGATGCACCAAACGCTCCACTTCACCTCTTTGTCACCGTGTGTGTGGACAGACCACGTTAATCTAGTGTGGCGAGTTCTGTTACCTTGTGGTTCTTGCCGTGCCGGTACACCATCCAGTCTTCCCCGTTGGTGCTGACTTCCAGCTTGAAGGTGGTGACGTAGTAGGACTTCTGAGTCTCCTTGGACACGGCCCCCTGTGTGGCGATGCCCGTCAAAACCTTCAGGAACTGGAGGTCAACCTGGGGAAAAATGAAAAAATGAATTAAAGCATTGATTTCTTATCATGGAAATATACTTTTTCTGATAATGAATAGAATCATTTGTAAGTGCAGGAGGATTTATGGAGCTCAGGGTTGATGTAGATAACAGAGCCAGAGCAGCTGCTGTGAGTATCTGTCACACAGACAGCAGGGGGATGGACACCAACTGTGGCCTACTGCTGAGGAAACCTAGGTGGTGTTTATATGTGGCTGTGCATTTGTCGCATGTGTGTGTGTGTAAGTGTGTGTGTGTGTGTGTGTGTGTGTGTGTGTGTGAGGGGAGGAAAGGCTGGAGGCAGAGATCAATGGCGCAGTGTTCGGATGCATTCCTGAAGAGCACCTTCATCAATCACAGGACTCCTCGCCACTCGTGTGCATGTGTATATATGTGTGTCTGTGTGCGCCTAGGTATGCATACATATCAATGGACTTGTGTGTGTGTGTATGTGTGTGTGTGTGTGTGAGACAGGAAAGATTGAGAGCACAGAAGCACTTCCTTATCATCAGTTCACAGTTCCTCCATTTCCGTTACGCGTGTGTATATAAGTGTGTGTGTGAGTGTGTGTGAGTGTCCTCACTGTACACAAGATGCATCTTCTCCTTTACACAAATATCACTCTCAAGTTCTCTACATTTATTATCCTCAGCAATGAAAGTGGTGTTGGTTCAGATTGTGCGCTCACAGCTGGAAGTGTAATATAATTCATATCTCAAATCCCACAGTGATTAAAGCTTCGGTATCTAAAGGTCATAAAAAGAAAGACATCACAGCACAGAAACAGGTAAACAAATATATATATATACCTGGATATACTCCTTGTTGCTGTCTTCTGATGGTGTCCAGGCGTTGTCGTCGTTGTTGAGGCGGGCCTGCCGTGGCAACCAGCGGCTGTCGTAGAAGGACGTGGAAGCAGAGATCTGGTCGTCGCTGATCTTCCCCGACTCCATTCCCAGCGCCATGCTGCAGTGGAACGCTGTTGGGGCGAAAGCAGAGAGTTTAAACATTCAGAGCGGAGGAAGGAGAGGAAGGCTGAATAGATGGAGAGTGAGAGGGGAGGTATAAAGAGCAAAGCGTGGAGCTGGAGGACAGAGACGACAAGGTAAATCCAGACAGAGAAAGGGGCAGAGGGAGACAGAAAGAAGCTCCACAGGTGAGAGAAGGTAAATTGAGGTGAAGTTAATTTATATTCCAAAAGAAAATACTATGACTCGGCTTCTGAGAAATCATGCTCCCTTAGGAGAGAGCAAAATAGGCTGAGAGGGGTGAGAGAGAACTTTGAGATTGAAATAGAATTAAAGTAGGCAAAGCTGAAAGGATCGAGAGGGTAAGAGGAGAGAGAGATGAAGGAAGAGTGTCAGCCTAGATGACGGAGGAGAGAGCGCTGAAAGGAGAGAAAATGGAGATGGGAATAAAAACAGGTAAACAAACCTCCACACAGAAAATCTAAAAGGCACAAACACATGAAAAGTAAGTTATCTCTCACTCACAGTCGCTGACTTCTTTGTGCGTCATGTTGTACCGGGCGGAGAAGCCGTCTTTGGCCACGGCCATGTCCGTGTGGAAGGAGAGGGACAGCAGGCCGGAAGACGACTGGATCTCTGGGGGGATCTTTGTCCCGCAGTATCGGCCAATCAGAGGAGACACTGTAGAAGCACATAAATCCAGTTCAGCTAAACTTGTGTGTGGTGATATCGGAATAAAACATTTGATTTTGTGTGGTTTTATTTTGAAAACCTGAGCCTTTTCTGGCTAAAACATGAAATATTTTTGTCCTCAGAAACACAGCAGAGACAGGTTTCCAGTGGCCACGCTGCTTCAGTAAGTGTTGTCTAATGAGTCGCAGCATGCGTCCCCCCCATGGTCGCTACTTCCCCCCCGACTCTCTTCCTCCCATCATTCCTCTTTCTCCATTTCTCTCTCCTGTCCATCCCTCCATCTGCCATGTGTGCCTCAGCCAGGGCCCAGCAGGGGGATTGGAATCCCTGCCTTAATGCAAACTGCACTGGCATCAGCTGCAGACACACACACACACACGCAGACACACATGCACGAGCGAGGATTACAATAGTCTCATGAGTAGCTCCGTTGCCAGACACCGAATTCTTCACCCTTCCGTCTTGTCTCCCATCCCTCTTTCATGCCCGAGGACTCAGCTCACTGGAACTGGGTTACACTTTAATTTCCTCCTAATTCACAACTTTGAATGGTATAAATTGTTTTCAGCTATCAAAGCTCCCAAATTCAAGGCTATAATTGGAATTTTAAATCCACTTGGATCCCTTTTTAGCAACTGAAAATAGAATAATTAGAGCAAATCCTCAGTTCTCTTCTTCATATTTATAAAAAAAAAAGAAGAAAAAAACTGGGGGCTGAGGGGGAGTCAGCAAGAGACAGAGGTGGGAAGTGAACCACTCACCACCACTAATGTGCTTTTCAGCAGCACCGCAGCAGCTAACGTTACCCTATGGCGGTCACTATCAAAGCCCCTTGATAACATCCTCAAATGTTTTTTCCCCCCGCCGCTTCCTGATCGCAGCCGATAGGCCGCTTTGGCAACACTCGGCACCTCCTATTGGCCCGCAAAACAGATACCCATCGTGGGCCGCCACTCTCTCTCTCACTCGCCTGGGGGAGGAAGGAAGCGCTAGGTGATAAGGAGGGAGTGCAGGGAAGGGGGTGATGAAGGGAGGTTATTACGGAGAGGGAAGAGGGGCATGGGAAAGGGCTGCTCCTCAGGGGTGTTGAAGCACGTTCAGCTCCCCGTGTAATAATGTTTCCTCTATGTAATATAATGTAAAGGAATGCTCGGCAACACTGCTTACATCAAAGACGGCAATGGCTGCTCGGGAAATTGAAAGCTGGTATGTTAATGTGCGTGTGGGAAAGTGGGGGATTGTGAAATTCTGTGTGAACATGCACTTTAATAAGCAATTGTGTGTATGTGTGTGTGCTCACCTTGCGGCAGGCCGTCCCATACGTCCAGCCAGTCGTACTTGCAGTCGCCCTCTCCCACCAGCAGGGGGTCGTTCTCCAGGTCAAAGGTGAGGAAGGTGAGCGTGATGTCCATGCGGGGCGGGGCGATGATCATGTAGGAGCACTCCAGGTTGTGAGGGTATTTATCCGGGAACCCCGGGGACTCGATCATGCCGGAGGAGCTGGTGAAGTTGCGGAAGCAGAACTCCGACCCTGAGCGGAAAACAAAGGAGAGGAGAGGAGGATATTTAGAAAATGAATAAGCAATCGGTCATATCGGGAGAGGAGGATACGGGCGCGGAGCGATCGATCACAGAGGGATATCTCATCTGACTTGCAGAGGGTGTTTCAGAGAGTCGTTCATCACTGACAGCCAGCTGGAGAATACAGTAGCTGCGGTGGCCAGACGCACAAACGCACACATGGTTTATGATGACCGATGGCGGAGAAAATACACAGTGAGCAAAAGCTCAAGTCGGCTGCTGCTGCTCAGTGTTACTCCGGGATGCTGATGACTCTTTTTGTGTGACGTTACATAATGTGACACATTCAATGATACACACTTAAGCGAGGCTAAAAGGGGGGAGCGGACTGACCCCTGCTCTGTTGCATATATTCAAAACAAATATTCTCCAACACCTCCCTTTTTCTCTCTTTTTTTTTTGCACTGTGTTTCTCTCTGACATCCATACACACACACATTCGCACACACGCCCCGCAAATGTTGTATAATGGTTCTAAGTGGGCCCTTTGCGGTGGCTCCTCATCAGCCATGCAGATTTATGCGCCCTGGGCGGCTCACCTTGAGCGGCGGCAGCTGTGTGGCTCAGATCATCTACCCATCAGCCACTGCTCCGCCGGCCCCACTGGGGAGCCCGTCACAGACAGAGTGTTTATGGAACAGCACATCAATGAGGGTGCCGACGGTCCGGCAACACAAAACAGACAAGGGACTTTACACAAATGTCACACAACACTCATTCACAATCCCCAGCTATTTTCTCACTCCGTCCATCCGGCTTCTCTTCTATCTTTACATGTCGGCTATTCACAGTCTGTTTGGTCGCCGATCTGCATCTCTTACTATTTTTATACACTCGCCAGAAGGGCAAACATCTCTCTGTGATAAAGTTGCTAAGAGACCGCAGCATCTTTATTAGATCTTTGTTTAACTGCACATGTCAGAAATGCCTGTGGTAGACCTTCCTCCACCGATGGATGGAGCTTATTTATAAACCCACTTGCACTGCTTGGACTTTGTTATTTCCAATATTTCTGCACTTGACTGACTGATAGGAAATGCATTTCATACATCTTGGCTCTGGTAGCCGGCTAGCATAAGGAAAAGAGTCTGTTCTTGCGGTGTTTTCCCATCAGTGATTGCGCTGGAAGGCAGACAGGGAGGTCATGTTTGAGGGTGGGTTGGGGTGGGGGCTCCTGGGAGAAGCTTCTGGTGGATTTCAAACCTGGGAAAGCCGGTGGGTCGCATCCAGCCATCTCTGCGCTGTGTCAGAGAGCTGCCAAGGCGGCGTTTGATTACCACATACATATTCAGAAAAGGCAGCGTTTAAGGAGCGCAGACATGCTAACAGCACATTCCTTCTGCAGCATTCCTCCGAGGCACCAGTCCTTATTATCAGCCAGCCCTATAAAAGCGGAGGGGTCGACTGGCTGCTCCGGCCCTCCCCTGTCTACACTTGGTTAATGGCAGAGAACTGACCCCAATCAGCACAGAGAGAGGAAGGAAAAACTCTGGAGATATCCACCGTCTGTGTCTGTCTCTTTCGCTTTGTTTTTCTTTTCTCCTGCAGCTTCCTTTTATCTCTTTTTTCTCCTCGTTTTATCGTCTTAAAACCTTCCTTCCTTGATTCACCGCATGTACTGGCGTATGAGCGTATTTACAAAGCGAACATATACTGTGTATCCGTCAGTCTGTCGACCTATTTTGCACGAATCTTCCCTTACATGTTAAAAACAGCATTGAAACCTCTTGTGTCGACTCCCACACACACACAGCAACATCAAAAACACCAGTGGATCATCTGCCTTCATGCTTGGAGCTTGTCTGCCTACACACGGGGAGCTAGGCATGTTGAAATATGATGGTAATTTAAAGCGAGCTACCGGTGATATCGCCCCATCCTACTACATCTGACCTCACCGCTCTGTGATAAGTGTGTTTGTGGGTGTGCGTGTCACTGTGTGTGAGTGAGCGGCATGAATTAGAGTAAACACGAATGCTGTGAATGCATTAAAGCAATAACGTGCATGTGATTGTAATGCAGCTATAAGACAACAGTAAATGAACTCTGCAGTATGCATGAGCCATATGTGAGTATGTGCCTTTGCATGAGTATGTCTTCTTTTGTGTGTCTATGCTTTTTATTAACCTCCTCTTGTGTGTTTTTGCTGCAGGCGTCTTCCTCTCTGTGTATGTGTCTCAACATGTGTGTGTCTGAAGGTGTGTGTGACAGCTTCACAGTGTGTGTGCAGACCCAGTAACACACTGGCCTTGTTTCTTTTTTTGGGTCACAGTGCAGCATGTCTGGAGTCCTCCCGCTTCAAAACTTCAATCTGAGCACAGCTTGACTCCATCGCCTCCAAACACACCGCTCTGTGTGTTTTACACTCAGTGTGCAGGAGCTAGCAGCTTCACACACACACACACACACACACACAGTCGCTCGGTGCTGCCACGTGCATGCATGTGTTCATATACTTCCGTGTGCACGCTCCCCCTGTGCTTGCGTATGCATGAGTACCTTCCTCTTTCGTTAGCGCTCATTAGTTCACAGTGTATGAACACGCCAAAAACAAGTCGTCCCCCTTCCCCACGCCACGCTGCCTCCCTCCGTCACTCCTCGGCCCGTGTCTTGGCCCCTGGTTGGTGCCTGCATCGCACCATGAGCTGCCATTTGGCTAGAGCTGTCTGCCGGCGAGGAGGGGGAGGTCAGAGTGTGTGTGTATTTGTGACGCGTGGCGGGGGGGTTAGGGTGGGTTGCTGGGTAGAAACCACTCGACTTTTTGCACATGAGTGCCTGATGTAGTGGCAGCTTCACATGTTATGTCTGGGCAACCCCTCCTCCCCCTCCTCCTCCTACTCCTCTTCTCTTCTTCCCTCGTTCCTGCAGAATCTGAGCTCATTCACTCTTTCAACTCGTCGCTCCTCCTCTCCTCTCCTCTCCTCACCTCTTGCGTTCTCCGAGCGTCTGCCTCACATCAAAACCGCCTCACCCTCTCTACCTGCCTGTCTCCATCTGACATACATCCGCACCTCACACACAAACACACGCGCGTCTCTCATGTAACCCCGGCTCGCGCTGCGTTCAGGGCTCCATTGAAGAAAAAGCTCTCCCGAGGCATCCGAGGAGGGGTGTGTGTGCATGCGTGCGTGAATGTACGTGCTGCACGGGAGGGTTAGGGTGGAAACCCCGCTACAATAACAACAACAACAACATGGTGAACAACAAGGAAACCAAGGGAAAGGAAAACAACATTCTTGGCGTTCCACAGCTCGACACTTTTATAGACCCTGAGAGACACTCTGCATCAATCTGAGTCACGTATCGCTCTCATCCCTCTGTTATGAGCTGAGGAATGCAATGCCATCATTAAGTTTTTTAAATCTTGATCGCGAAAGGAAGCAGACGCCAAAAAGCCCCCTGCTGTTTGTGATCAAAGTCTTCATGCAAGTCTAGATTTCTTGAATCTTATTCATGCAGTTGCCGTCTTATTATTTCATTTTGGGACATGTTTTCTTCATCACTGATCAGTCATAAACTCTCTTTGCGCTCCGTTTATTTATTCATGAATTTAATTTACCTTTGCCAGTTAATTACTTGAGTGTAATTTCAGCATTGGGATGACTCGGGTGTTTCAGGAATAAACACCACATGGCAATCAGCCATATAGTAACAGCCAGAGAGACGGCATCCAATCAACACGATAGCATCAGGAACACACACACACACACACACACACACACACATACACACTGGGCCTATGTTATGACTGGCGCTTGGGTGGGGGTCTCGCCTTGGGCTGCGCTCCCGCCGCGACCCCGCAGATGCCACGGCAGCGGTCACCAGCGTCCGCGAAGGGGACGATACGCCCTAGGGTGCAACTCGGCCTCGTCTTAACCCGCGATTGGCTGCGATGTTATCTGCCCTCGCCGTGTTAGTGGGTGGGGGGGGGCTTTTTGCCGACAAGTCTTCCCCCTGTAGCCGTGGTAACAGCATCAGCACCCACGTGACTGGGTGTAAGTGAAAGTGAATGATGGGGCGGAAAGGGGGCGTGGGGGTGGTAGTAGTAGTAGTCTGGGGCTGAATAAAGGGTTAAGCATGCATGAGTGGGAGCAAAGTAGGCCACAACAATATGAGGAGGGGGGAGGTGGGGGGGGGGCACTCTTACTGTACAACCGGATTATGGCATACGTGTACATGTGTGTGGGTGGGTGAATGGGGGGGGGTTGTTAGGTGGAGGGATGTTGTTTTTAGTTATTAGGTTTTTTTTGCAATCTATTGCAAATCAAACAAGACATCCTTACAAACAAGAAACAGAGCAAACTTTTTCTCCCTATTCTCCCTCCCTTTCCCTCGCTAAATAAGTAAAGCATTAAAACTATAAAAATAAGATGAAAATAGGAAGGAAGGAAAAATAATATTAATAATGAGAAATAAATAAATAAAAGTAGACAAACACTGATAACAGTTATATGATGAATTTCAAGGGTGTTTCTCATGTTGTTTTTGGGGCAAATGCTCAACCAGGCTCCCCCTCAGGAGGCTGGAGGGAGGGGGGGGGGGTATCAGAGGGGTCAAAGTTCACTTCTGTGCCTCCTTACTGGAAATAATTAGTTTTCACTGCACTGTAGCCCATGACACACACACAGACACACACAGACACACACACACAGACACACACAGACTGACACAAACAGATTGCTCGTCCGTTTCCAAACCCCCTAGAGTTGTTACAGTCACCGCTTATGTAATAGGCTTGAATGAACAAAACAAAAACAAGTGGCGGTATCATTAGTTTGTAGAATGAAAAACAGGCCAAGATATCCAACCCCTCCCCTCCTTTCACTGTCTCACACACACACACACACACACACACACACACACTCATGTGCACACACGCAAAAACCAGACACACACTGTCTGACTTCTAGACACAGTGTGGTGGGGTCAGCCTGCAGCCGTAAGCTGTACTGTCTGTTTAAGATGGGAAGGAAGCTGTGCAGACACACACACACACACACACACACACACACACACACACACACACACACACATCTCCCAGCTGTGTGCAGCGATTTCTATCTGTGCTCGGACGCACCCTTTAAAAACACATACAACCCATAAACACACACACACACACACACACACACTATACTAAACATATTCCACGTCAGTGCGATCTAGGAGTACCCACACTCTCTTACGTCTTTGAAAGCAGCACAATACAGTTGCATTGAAAATAGAAATGATATTCTAAGAGCTCTCCAGCTGAAATTACAAGCGCACAGAAATACATCAATGGGGGTAAAAGTAATGACAATGCAATTACTTCCACTCTGGTAAATAAACAAATCCTAGTCGGGATCTGTGTGTTCCCGTCAGAAGTTGGAGGCTGTGTCTAGTGGAAACCCGCGGTCCAGGTCGGCCACACTGAGACAAACAGCTATGATGAGCGTGTGTGCAGGAAACTGGAAACACCATAATTAACACATGGCCCCAATCACGCATCCTGAATACATTTCACTCCTCTTTTGTTGTTCTGTGTCCCTCCAACCCTTACTCTCTCTTTTTCTCCCTCTCTTGCACACACACACACACACATGCATCTATCATTCCGCCTACACACACACACACACACACACACACACACACACACATACAGACAGACAGACAGACAGCATCTCACACAACAAGCTGAGTGGAGTGGAACCACCCACACATTCAGCGAGCAGACACCTACATGTGCTCACACAGTGACACAATCTCTTGTACCCCCCTGAATTTATACCAGGATCTTGTTAAAGCCATGGCAACCGCATCCTCCATCCACCCGCCTTCAATCCATCCACACACACACACACATATGAGTGAGATAGAATCTATATTATAATTATTACACTGTTGGGGGTTCGAACTGGAGGCCTTAGTGATGGAGCCGCCGAGCGTCAAATCTGGGTCACATTCTTCTGACTGGAAGCCAGAGATGCTGTTCAAAGGTAGGAGGTGGTAGCTCGGTGCATTCTCTTCTGTGAGAGCGATGCTTATATCTGTGACTTCATTCAACGGCTTACATTTGGAAATCTTAAAATACATCACGACAGATTTGAGACTTTAGAAATGACTGCGTTGGCTTCCAGAGAGGAGCTCCAGTCCATATCAGCTGCTGGTGAGTCCCTTAAACATAAATCTTGCAGCTCCCCCAAGGCCACCTGACCATTTCACCTCTCCCACTACACACACACACACACACACACACACAAACACACATCCCAGCACCAAAACAAATATACTTCCCACCTCCACCTCACCTGCAGAGCGCACTTCACCTCGTGCACTTTGGCGACCTTGGAGAAAATTCCATTTCGGCACACACTCATCCCCATCAATCTCCTCGCCTCCGCCTCTACCTACAAACCTTTAACCTTAAGTCCAATGCTGCCTTGGAGCTCCCTCCATCATCCCACCACCACCACCACCACCTCCTCCCACTCCCACTCCCGGCTCTCCTCGTCCACCCAGAGGAAGCGGATCCTGCTCCAATCAAAGAGCAGGCATTCCTCGCATGCTTCCAGGCGGCTTGGAAGTAGTTTACTAATCTCTCTTCCCTCTTTGTTTAAGTTTTGTTTGCACGCCTGGCTGCCTCTGCTGATGTAAATTGTTTTGAGAGTGTTGGGGTGATGGAGTACAGGCTTTGGGCCATTAACATCCAACAAAGAAGTGACAGCTTTTCCTCTCCGTACGTTTTCCTGTCGTGTACTATTTAGCTTTAAGACTTCTAATCATTATATAAATGGAGTCAAATAGAGTTTGACTGTTTCCTCACCTGTTTTGAAGATCTCATAGCGCAGAGAGAAGCCGGCTCCTTGGTGGGCGTAGTCCGAGACGAATCGGATCTGGAGGGAGGGGCCGGACGAGATGATCGGTGCCGGGGCGATGTTGCTGCAGTGTCGACCCAGGACGTCGGCGTTGTCGCCACCACCGTCGCGGATCTCGATGAAGTCATACCTGATGGAAAAGAAAAAAGAGAGTGTAATGAGTTTCTATTGTACTGAAAATGTTTCAGCACCGGCATCCTTCAGAAAAACCGATCTTTACATCCAGTTGAAATTGAGTTTGCTCCTGCAGGAAGAGGATTAAGGACGGATATATGAGAGATAAAAGCAGATCGGCAACGGGGGGGATAAACATAGATGGATAGTTATGGCGGTTATGCAACAAGCTAAGCTAATAAAAACCAGACAGGTGTGGAGCTATTTACCATCAGAGTTCAGCCTCAGGACAGAATGCACAGTGCCCAAGCAGGAGCACAACACAACATTAAGACACAAATAAATATATCTGCCACAGACTTGGCTCTGAGTCAAAGTATCTCCTCCTCACTTGTACTGCTCCCCCTCAGCTGCATTCAGTATCAATAAATCCAGCTCTCACAAGCCGGGGTAGGACAACACACTCAGATTTCACCAACATCACTGGACCCCAAAACTGAACATACATGGAGCAAATGGCTGAACCGTGAGGGTGAAGATGCAGGCAAACAGACAGCTGGATGGACTCATTAATAAGGCGTGTAAAAATAGACAGAGAGGCTCATGAAATAATAAAGAGGTGAGGGCTGAGGGAGAGGAAAGGTGAGGGCATTAACAGCGTCGGGCGGTGAGAGGGAGAAATTAGGATAAATAAATGTGAAGACGGCATCGCTTTGTAGCTTCCACATGCCTGAGCTCTGGGCTTAAACTCTGCCTCACCAACTGACCCTGGGCTGTAAAAGCAAATACTTAACTGTCAGGTCAGTGTGTGTGTGTGTGTGTGTTTTTATGAGTGCGTGTTGGGGAGAGAGACACAGAGAGCCCACCTGGCTGATCCAGAATTAGCTCAGAGCCCCGTGTGTCATTCCTCTAACATTATGAGACACATGCAGGAGCAGAGTCGCAGACAACCCGCTGGAGCGTCTGTGGGAGATGCTTGATTTAGGCCTGGTGGAACACCACACGGGTGGGGTCAACGCAGAGGGAAACCCTGCGGCCAGCTGCTTTATTTTCAAGTTAAAGGACCATAGTGTCTCTATCAGCTGGTTTAAAGAGACCCAGAGGAGTTTGATTTTGGTTATAAAAGAGTCTCATATTAATGTGGATGAATCTACACTTGTTAATGGGTCCATTTTCGATAAATATATTGTTTTGTCTTCACTTTCCAAAACTTATCATAGCCCCTTTAAATTCCAGGTGCATTGAATGAAAACTGTCATTTACAAATAAAACACAGTCTTCGATAAACGACATCATAGCTGTGTTGATAATGATTTAACAGGGAGCAACGACCGGGTTATGAGGTCATAATTTATGGGATGTGAGAATCTCAGCGCTGTGTTCTTCACTGTTCTACCTCTTTCCATGTGTGTGCTTTCATGTGTATTTGTTTTCCACTAAAAATACTCATGTTGCTATATTTCATCTGTGACTAACCTCTGTGTAATCCTGGTCTCCGTAACATCCATCCCCGTTTCTCTTTCTCATTACAGCGCTAACAACTGTCTCCTCACCCCCCCTCCCCCTCCCCTTTCCCTCCCAGACTGCGATTCCCTTGCGTAACTAACTGCATCGCCACAGGAGCCTCGCAGCCACGTCGAGGAGGACACCCTCCCAAGATTTGCACACACGCAAAAACACACTTGTCTCAATTAGTTCATACGACGGAGACGTCACAAAGTCTCTGTTGTCCCGCTAATTACTGTGATGGGCTCTTTGATGCTGAGAAGGCATCACACACACACACACACACACACACACGACTTTTTAAACACAGCCTCCTGCTAAGGTTCTTCTCTTACTACTTCCCCAAAATGAAAAGTCTTCACTTGAGCTGAGAGGTTCCAATCAGCACTAAACTGTGCTCTTCTGCATCTAAGAACTGACACTGCAGCTTGGAATAAAACCTGGATTAAGAGGAGTAACTAAACCCCATTCTTTTTTTTTTGGGCTATTTCATTCCCATACAGAGCATTCAAGATAAAACTGCTGATGGGGGGATAATCCCAAACCATATTAATCTGGGTTGGAGCAGCACACGTACAGGTGAAGTGTGAAGATGCTGCAGTGAGCTTGTGATGTCACCACAACACTCATCTGATGACTAGGAAGCTGTGTTTGATTAAACCAAAAACGAAAAGCAGAAAGTAATCAGATTATGAGATTACACAACGGCAAAAATAATGTTATTGTTAAACTGAGATAAAGCAGTTTACAGTAAACCAGTTACAAGAGAGAAACTCAAAATCCCTGCGCTCATGTCAGACTATGTTAGTTTTTAAAGAGAAAGCCTGGGCGTGAGGAGACAAGGAGCGTCTCACAAATGGTGCTATTGAGTTGGATTATTGGAATTTGCAGGATCCGGCCTTTTTGAAGCTTCACCCACACTCAGGACTAAAAGTCAGGATGGCTCTGCCTCTGCAGCATTGATTTTCAACCATCCTGCCCCCCCCCCATCTCTGTCATCTCAAGCCCACTAACTTTATGGAGACGCAGTGTAGTCGCTGAAGTGCTCTTTTACCAATACACATCATTTCAGTGCACCAGCGAGAAACAATATGTGCATTATTTAAAAAAACGGATGCCGTCCCTCTAAAGTGTCTGTGCTGAAAATGCAATAACAGTGAGGGGGGATTAACAGGTCTCCTTGCAGCTAAAGTAGGTGATGGTTGGGGCTGAGGCAAATCTGTGTAACAGTGGGCCGGAGGAGGAACTCTTGTGCCAGTGAGTAAAAGAAGCCGTTGTCCAATTCTCTTATACATGTCTCGGTTGTAATCCTGCATTACAGAGGCGATGGTGAAAGCTTTAGCAGCGAGCTCCCACGGTGAGCCGGTGTAAGAGCCACGGCGATCCCCGAGTATACGCCTGCATGCTTAGGGCTCGGGGAAAACACACACACACTCCGACAAGTGCCAACAAACACACGTACACACATGCACACACACCGATAGACAGTTTTGCACGCGCAGATGTAGGCAAACACTGGCGTGCGCGCACACACTCGCCGCTGTATCGCCAACACCGAGCATAAAAGAGCTGAGAGCCTAATTAGGTTTTAATTGATTTTGGAGTGGGTCTCTATCCTTCTCTCCCTCTCTCTCTCTCTCTCTCTCTCCTGTCATGGATTAGCGTCAGTGAGTGAGTGTTCCTCAGATGTGATTATTGACCTGTTCGCTCAGCCTCTCCCCAGGCTCTGATGAATACATGCATGAGGGCCTGACGTGTGAGAGCCCACTGTCTGTCTCTCTCAAACACACACTCACGTATACATACACACACTTGAGCACATTCCAGGACATTGCACACACACATAAATCACTTGCACATGCACACATACACACAAACCCACTCCCATGAAGACACACATTAGCGACGCATACCACTCACACACTCTCAAACACACATGTACCCCCCTCCGCAGATCTAAATTCCATTAGGGAGTTGTTTTGATCCAAACCCCGCCTCTGTCTGACACCATCCATGCCCCATTCCCAGCTTTCTGTCTGTCTGGCAGTCTGTCTAGGTCTGCATGACCGGCCCTTGTGTTCAGGGAGCCATAATGGGACACCCCCCCTCTCCCCATCGCCCCCGACTCATTTCCCCCATGGAGAATAAGTGGAACAGGGGGAGAGGGGTTAAGGAAACTAAAAACCCTTGAGGGCCAGAAATTCTGCACCAGTCCAGACATGTCCTCTCTTCCTCCGCGCTCATATATCACTCCGCCCCCCCCCTCTCCGCCTAAACAACTAATTGCCTTTCGCACCTTTTGCTGTTTGTGGTGGACGAGGGACATTTCCTGCAGGCACAGAGAGACATAACTGTAATATGCATATTCATAAGTCCCACTAGTGGTCACTCTCCCTGCACCAGGAGCCTGGGGTCTAGTGTTTTCATTCAGTGGAAGCTGAATATCAACACATGAGGCGTTCAATGGGGGGTGTGGAAATTACACAAAAAAATTAACACGTAATTCGCTGTGGGTTGCGCGGTGTTCCTCTGATTTATTTTTGTTTACGCTGATAAAAGAGCAACAGCTGTTCTCGTATATCAGGAAACCAAACTTGGCCGGCGCTCAGACACTTGGGGGCTTCAGTTGAAATCATTTTCCCTCTCTCTGCTCCTGCGTCATGTCGTCGTCTTCTCTCTTTCCACACAAACCCATAAGATCCAGATCCACCAGGCGAACGAGGAAGCATCCGCTGCTTCTCCCCTCTCAGCAGAAATTAAGTGAGGTGGAGGTAGACACACGGCTGCATGCATGCTCATGCATCTACACACACACACACACACACACTACCGCCCTCGAAGGGGACTCTAATAAACCATAAGTGCCTCTGAAATATTAACTAGATGCTGCGAGCAAAATCCCTGCAGATCCTCTGAGCCTGCCATCTTCAATCTAGCCCAAAAAACAAACAGCACTCCTCCTCTTCCTCCTCTTCCTCCTCCCTTCACCTCCTGATGTCCATCACAGATTCATACTTACAGATGACCGGGGTTCAAAACCACCGACCACAAGCAGTCTGGGCTCGGCCCCGGCTGCATCGATCTGAAACATCAGACTATAACTGCAGTCTGAGCTGAAGCCGCGACCCCGCTGCCCTCAGCTCTCCACTTCAACTTCAACTTCCACTTCCCTCCGTCATCGTATATTTCACATACAATAAGAGATTTCGGTTGTTTTCACTCATGCGGAGAATCCAGCTCTTTGCTTACATGTTTGTGGAGCGGAGAACATGAGAGAGCGACTAAATTAATCATAAAGCTTTAATGCACTGCTCTCATCTCAGTGTCTCTGTGGTGGACAGGAGCAACCGATCACAGGGAGCGTTCGGGAAAACGCTGCAGGTTTTGTTCTGTTAGTTATTATATCATCATTACAGCGTTGGCAGGTGGAATCGTCGTGGAGGTGGCCGGACGCTGTGATGACCGTGATCTTGTCCTAAACGCCGGCAAAGTGCCAGATATTGACACATCAAAACCTGAACAACTCCCTTTAGTCGTGACCTCTGGCTTCTCATCTGTCTCGCCTTTCATCCTTAACCATCAACCCCCCCTTCATCCTCCTCTTCATCCCCTCCTCTCTCTCCCTCCGGCCACTCCTGATCATCTATCGATTTCCCATTACACGCGCAATACGGACATTGATCCCACACCTCTCTGCTCCCGCCGTTGGGTATTGGTGAGTGGGTGATATCATACACACACACACATAAGTGCACAGTTGCTATGTGCTGGTGACAGGGCATGTCACAGGCCACACAGCTTTATTGTGTGTGTGTGTGTCTGAAGTGTGTGTGGAAAGTTATAAAGTTATATCATCAGATCTTCCCTCCTCAGGCTGCGCTCAATAACAAATAACCAAACAAAAATGAGAAAATAAAACCCACAGAGGTGGAAGAAATGGATCTTTCTGAATGACTACTGTTTTATGGTGTGTGTGTGTGTGTGTTTGTGTGTGTGTGTGTGCGTCTGTATGTAGGATTGTGCCTGTTTCAATGTTTAATTCAAGTGTGTAAAAATAAAACACTTCCTCCTCCGGCAAGAGGAGAGGGAGAATGGAAGAACAAAGGGGGGGAAAGAGACGGATCAAGAACAGGAGGGAAGAAGATGAAGCAGAAGAGAAGGAGAGCTGGAGAAAACAAAATGAGAGAGAAAGAGAATCATCTCCACTTCTCTCCCTCTCTCTCCTCAGCTCCTGGTATATCACTAGGTAGCATCCTGGGGCTTGGTGATGGCAGATTGCATTAGAGATATGGGCCTGATATTTCATCTAGCCTTTATTACATTTAGTTCACATCAATCGGCTGGCAGCCTGGAGGTAAGAGCTATTTGGCACGCGGCCGGACCCCCCTTCCCTTGAAATGAAATCCTGAATTAAAGTGCCACCTCAGACATGGAGCGCCTGCATAAAGGCTGCGGATTTGATTGCTGCAGTAGAGCCGCGGTTTTTGGCCACGTTGCATCGTCCGAGTACTGACTGTTTGAACCCGCTGAGGGAAAATCACCAGCTGGCTCGGGGATATTACTGTAGCCCCAGTTCTTCTGAGCCCTTCCCGGGGCTGACCAAGCACTTTTCTTGGTTTTTAAAAGGACCTAAAGTGCCCAAGGGAGATATGATGGCTGACGAGCACACAGGTTGCATACCTAAGCGTGAACTTGGAAACATGTGTCCATTTACAGCCTTTATGAGCATGTTATCGTCTATATATTCCTCCGCATCGCCCCGCGTTCCCACGATCAGCAGTCTGGACCACGAGGCTCTGTGTCTCCTTCAGGTAACAGGTTCTCTTTGCTGCCATCTCTGTAAATCCCAGCTGTCATGCGGAGTTTTCAACCCTGACCGAGATGGTGAGCCCTCCTCCACCTCTGCTACCCCGCCCCCTGCCACGGCTCCCCACAAAGAATCTATATGAGGATATATTATGCACATATATGAAACATATATGCAGTTTATTTGCATTAAAAGGAAGGACAAATACCATGAAAAAAACGGGTAAAATAATAGAATGATACATTTATTAACCCAACAGAAAGTCTCAACCAAACATAATCAAACAAAGGAACACAAGCAACATGAGGGGCTGCAGCGGGGGAGACGGGGACAGAGACCGACCCAGCAATGGGCTGTAGGACTACCTAACCCAAACTTCCTAAAGAAGAGGGGGGTGGGGGGGGACAAAACCGAGAACAGGACCACCAGTCACCTACACCCCAAACTAAAACAACAAAGCCCAGTGGTCTACTACCACATGGGAACAAATGAATAAGGAGAAAAATAAACGCTTGGAAAGAAACACAGAACAGAAAACAAAAGAAATCTCCTCCTGTCCGGCTATACAAATAAAATTGCCTTGCCTTGCCTTGCCTGTCATGGTCGTGTGTGTGTGAAGAGAGAGACAGGCCTCTCTCCACCCTCTAGATACTACCTCCCCAAACGCTGCTCAGGTGTGCGTCCACACAGTGGGAGGAGGGAGGAAAAGACGGGGACGCGCAGCAGGAGAGGCAAGGGCGCGCGTAACAATGCCTAATCATACAGGCAAAAAAAGAAAGAAAAAGGAAGCAAGCACCACAGGGTTCGGATCAATCTGGGTAAAAAGCATAACACAGGACGGAGCGAGGAGGAATATCGAGCCATACTTTGGCGTTTCCCCACTTATTTCTGCTGCTCTCCCTCCACCCTGAAGGGAAACACTTCCTCTATGAAACACTGGAGGGCAAACACATTAGGTTTAGAGGTTATGCATAAATAAATGTTGGCGTGATCCCCTCTTTCTGTAATGGGCCTTTAAAAAGGGGGCTATCACTGCAAGTCTGGATGGATGGAGGGATGTGCAGACGGAGGGATGGAGGCTAGTCTTACACACCAACACTGGAGTAAATGCTTGCAGAGTTACTCACATGTAGACGCCTTTTCCCCACCCACGCTCACTGACACACACTTGTACATAAGGATGAAGGGAGATTGAGTGGGAGTGTGTGTTAGAGGGCAGGCCAAGGCCTCGGTACCTCCAGGCTAGTGTTAAAAAAAAAAGCCCTCATCCCATAAAAACCCTCTGTGGAGAGAAAAGAGGAGACATTTCAGCTCTCTCCTCCTCCTCCTCCTCTTGCCCTGCTCGCCTTGGGCTGTGAGAAACTGCTTGACACACTGCTTATCAACAGCTGAGCCGTTCCTCCCTCCACCACTAACAGCGGCGGGGTCCAGTGTGCTGGAGTGTTGACACAGTGGGTGCCGGTGTTAAAGCGTTATTACTGCAGGAACATATTGCAAAAGGAGATAATTATGCAACTTTTTTTTTTTTTCCCTGTCGCCTTGACAGAAACCTGTAGACACAAAGCTGACACATCAAAAATAACATTTCCAGCTCCGCCGCAACCTGACACAGCCGTGTGAATAGAGCCGACAATCATTACAAAGACCCCCTTTTTTTTTTTTTTCCACTGATGTCCTCATGAAAGTTACATTTTTCTCCCGGCCAGACAAAGTGCTTTGTCAGTGAACAATGCAAAAACAGCCATCAAGGATTATTAATTCTTCAATTTAGGGAGAAAAGCGAGAGCTGGAGCGAACTGAGGAGAAATAAATGGCTGTAATTGTGGAGGCTGCGCTGATAAATCAACGTCTGCGTTCGCTTTAAAAGACACCAAAAACTAAAAGAGTCTCATGACGGGTGAATTGTGTAACGTCCCTCCTGAGTTTGTTGTATAAAACTGGATTAAACAGTAGAGACCGTGACTTCCTCTGAGGTCAAAGACAATAGAAGACCATATGATTCAGATTATTTGTGTATGAGAAAGGAAACTGACCAACGCAGGCACATCACAACAGCTGGGCCTCGTTCTCTTCTTCCCCTCCTCCTCCTCCTCCTCCTCCTTATTCTCTTACTTTTTCTTCCCCCTCGTCCTTACTTTCCTCCCTCCAAAAAAACTTCAAACTCCATCATGATTGTTTTCTTTCATCCTATCTGCTCTGTCCTCCGTTTTCAGATGCAGCCTGGCATTTGATTATCAGATGGAGGAGGATTACAGATGATAATGTCAGACACATACACAAAACTGTTTCTGAAAATCTGTCTAAACTTTTTTTTCAAATCGATATTATGTCCTTAAAACTTCAGCACCTTCCAGCATGCTGAACCAGAGAGAACGACTATTCAGCCGTTTGACTCACTCTTTCCATTCAGTCTGCTGTTGTGTCCTGTTTTGTTTGTCTGTGTGAACGAGGCTGAGAAAACTTTGGGGATGTGGAAACTGAGGTTACGTGCGGCTCATGTGCCCTTGAGCAAGGAATTTAACCCAGTAATTGCTCTGGAGGAGCTTTTAAAAGGCCGGTGCTGAAAGTGTGCTGCTGTCTCATCGGGGCGTCATCCTGCGATGTGTGTAATGGTGTGAAAGTGGAAAAGGACAGAGATGAAAAGAGCTTAATAAATAATTATCTCACAAAAAGAAAACCACAGTTAATGGTCTGCCATTTGCAGAAAGCTTGTACCTACAATTAAAATTTCTTTTGCGTTTGACCTGTTGTGGTCAAAATGTGGAAAACGTTTCAACAACTTGGGCTCAGGCCAAAACCACTGGCAGTGACTTATTATAGTATGTAAAAATCTGTGTGCTTCCACAGGAAATGACTTATTTGAGATACAGCATACTAATGAAAATGTCAACACAAATCACCAGTGAGCCAGAATAATAACACACCGTGGAGTCTTATTGGTCAAAGTAATAGAGAAAAGTGGTTTTAAGGCTTCACTATTATGACACGACTCCCCCCTTCTGTCCCCCCTTCGTCTTACTTGCAGTCCAGCCTCTCGATCTCAAAGTGTGGGTTGAAGTTGAGGACGATGCGCTGCGACGGCTCCGCGGCCGTGATGATCCAGTGACAGTTCTGGTGAGGCGGGTACTCCAGAGGATAACCAGGGGAGGTGATGTAGCCCGCCTCGCTGGCATCGTACACGCCTCCACACTCTGACATTGTGATGGAGACAGAGAAGGTGAGAGGAAGTGGTTATTGATTGTAGAATATATGTATATATATAAGAAAAAAACCTACAGAGACAAGAATTGAGTATTTTTATTCTAAATGTAGTCACGATGCATCCCTACATTTGTTATTCACCGTCAAACCGTATAACTCCTGTGAATGCTACACTCCCTACAGCAGCGACTCAGAGGACTCGCCTTCATTTACCTTGTTTCTCTGGATGAAGATGTGATGAGCAACAAATGAACAGTAAAACAAAGAAAGCAATTTAGGCCGTCAGTTACGAGGAAATTGGAAAAACTTCTCCATTGTGGATTGTCAGTGCGAGCGGGAACACATGGGTAAGCTATTAAAACAATAAAAGATCATCATTGCCGCATTTGGCAAAGAGCGCACGCACGTACACGCACACACGCACACTTATTGAAACACACAGAGCCTCTTTCACCCTCTTCCACACCCAGGCTCTTATCTCTCCAGTTCCCCGTCGGGAGCGTTCTCCAAGTGTAATTGTTGCTCCAGCAAGCCAATCTGCAAACATTAGGACACATTCCCTGATCCTATCACACTCTCCCAGGAACAATAGCCTGCCAATGGCGTTGCTGGGATGGCTTAGGCAGGAAGTGACACGCAGACGGCCTGTCTAGTGGGGTTCTGGGGGGTCACCCCGACTCTGTAATGAGAAGCTAACGCGGCAACAAAAGGCCCCATTCTCTGCCTACGGCCCGACGGCTACAGCAGCTCCCTCGCTTTGCGTTATCTCCCATAAACACGCTAAACACATAAACGCACATACAAAAGGAACATGTATATGGGTATTCTGCGTCAAACACACACACATACACACAGTGGGATATCACACATTGTGCACAATGGCTCTTTTATTACTTTTGCACTGCATTAGATTTGCAGACATTATTATTGGTTATGGAGAAGCAATAGCAAAAACGTGTTCTCCATGACAACAGCAGGGGAGGAGGGGGAGTTGGTGGTGCTTTTACACTCTACCTCACACTGCACATGTGAGTGCGCACCAGTGGGATCTGTAAATATAATGAACAGTGTGATATTGAACTCAAAGACGGACAAATGTTTTCTTAATATTGGCCCTGGCGTTCGTCGTCGACCAAATAAGGAAAACACCTCAGACAGTGCAACAAACTGCAGCTCACGGTGAACTGCCATTAACAATGCACCTCCAAACGGTGGGCTTAACCACTCACCCGCTGAGCTGCATCTATTCTTGACATAAATGGGTTGATATTCCTGCCTGTTTCTTTTAAAATTTCTGTGAAAGCATCAATAAAGGAAGCGGAAAGACGGGAAAAAAGAAAAAAAAACACAGCACCAAAGGCTTGAAGTGTAATAGACCCTTCAAGTGTTGACATTTCCACCGCCTATTGTGCTTAAAAGGCACACTTAAGATTCTCTGACATTTGATAGAGCTGCGATGGCTTCCTTACTTTGTTACTGGAGAGGAGCTACGCCCACGCTCACACACAGGCCGCACACACACACACACACACACATACACAGCTGCCGGTGATTTCATGCGGGTGCACGACTCCGGCCGCCCACGTGCATATGCACAGCGACACCAAATGCACAGCACCGCGCGCTCAAGTTCAGATGCACATGAGGATGCTGCTGGCACGTACTCGCTAAAACACACACCCACTCATTCATGCTTACACACACACACACACACACACATAGCTGCTGCTGCTCCATGTTCAAACAGCCACCCACGCACACGCACATCCAAATACATACAGAGGGCCTGTCAATCATGAGGGCCAGCAGAGGTGGAAAAAATAGCTAACTGAAATATTTCAAAAAGATAGCAGGGATGGCAGACAGAGAGCCGCACACACACACACACACACACACACACATATACACAGACACACACACATAGACATCTCTTTATCTGTTGCGGCGGTGCAGACAGACAGTCATTGTTGGGAAACCTATGGAGGGAATGGTGAGCAGGAGGCTATCAGCGCACAGAGCCTCAGCAGATTAAGCCGTTTGGGGAGAATCCTGCAGCCTCAACACTTTTTTTCCCTGAGCTGCCCATTCAGTGGCCTCCAAGGAGGATGAAGAGGAGAGAGGAGGAGGGAGAGGAGAGGAGAGATGGAGTGGGAAGAGAAGAGAAGAGAAGGGAAGGGGAGAAAAGGGATTAAACTTGGAAAAGAAAATGGAAGGGAGAGGAAAAGGCGAAGGAGTGGGGAGGAAGAGGAGGTGAGACAGAGAGGCGATGGATAAGACATGGATTAGGGAAGAAAGGGGAAGATTGATCGGAAAGGGGGGGAGGCGCAGGCAGGGTGGGGTTGATGTATGATGGGCGGGTGAGAGGACATATGTGGAAGGAAGAAGGAGCGAGTGACAGGCAGAGAGAGGAGGGAGGGAGGGGAGGAGGCGACAGGAGGTGATGAGGAAGGAGAAATACAGAGAAAGATGCAGAGAGAAGATGGAGCGAGGGGAGTGTGTGTCTCAGTGTGTGTGTGTGTGTGTGTGTGTGTGTGTGTGTGTGTGTGTGTGTGATGCTCAGAGAGCCTGACGAGCCTCATTAAGACATGCCTGCTCTCCAGCGGCTCCCTGTAGACACTGACCCCACTGGGAAACCTCTGTCAGTCAGCACACACACACACACACACACACACACACACACACACACACATACACTGGCAGTTCGGTGCGTGTAAGTAAAAAAATAAAGAATGACAATGACGCTACAGTCGTATTATATATCTGCAATAAATGTGAGAAGATTTCTTGATTATGGTGACGGATGTGTGTTATTTTTTTCCCTAATTGCTCGGGTATCCGCGGCAATTAGTTAGTGTAAAACGTGCATGTGTGTGTGTGCGTGCGAGAGAGTGTGTGAGTGTGTTTTACTGTCAAGCATAATGTTATGGTGAGAAAAGAACTTGCGGCGTTGGATGAGTAACACAGGGGAAGCACTCAGGAGCTGCCAGTGAGCTTCATGAATTACACTGTCTCTTCTACTAGAGGAGCCCATCTGTCTACACACACACACACACACACACACACACACACACACACACACACACCCAAAAACCCAAACAAGTGCCACATGTGTTCCTACCATGCAAGGACCAAAACCCTGTTACATGGGAACAATGTCACCATGTCTCTAAACTGTAAGCGAGTGAGTGTATTTTCTAAGCAGAAATACTATACATGCACTCATTTATAGTTTTTCTGCTTAGAAAATACACTCACTCGTTTTGTGTGAGTCTTCATGCAGCTGCACTCTTTGTTTTGTGTGTGTGTGTGTGAGTGAAATGAATGTGAAATAAAGCGACTCTCTGCGTGTGTGTGCGCGCACATTTTCCAGTCACTCCAGATCAAGCCGAGCCCAGAGACGTCTTTGTGCCCGCTGTGAGTGCCTTTATCTTCATTATCTGAGAGAATGTGCATATGTCTGCATGTCTTAGCTCATATTCTGTAGTGTGTGTGTGCATGTGTGTGTGTGTGTGTGTGTGTGTGCACGCCTGCGCTCTCATTTCTATTAGTCGCCTTATCTGGGAAGTATGGCGTCACGCTCTGGGATAAGCTGCGAGTGTGAGGAGAGGCGCTGATAAATCCCTCCATCATTCCTAGTGTCTCTTTGCCCCCCCCTCCCTCCCTCCCTCCCTCCCTCGCTGGCTCCCCTCCTTCTCCCACACCCCCCACACCGACCCTCCCTCTCTCCCTCCACACCCCACCTTAATTAAAAAGTGCTATCGCCCAGAGTGAGGGAATGAGAGGGGAGAGTGGGCAGCGCTCATCCATTCAGTCAAGAGCAGGGGTTGTCTCCGCGCCGTGCTTTTAATCTCACCCATTCCACACTAGACTGGACCCAAGGAGAGGGTGAGGAGGATGAGGAGGAAGGGTGAAGAAAGGGGGGATTGACTCTCACTGCCCTGCGCCTTAACACCTTTGTGCTGAGGTGGAGTGGCCTTCACTGATTTACAGTTGAATTAAAGTAATACGCTGCTTTCAAAGCATTCTGGGAGTCATTTTCTCACTTTTCATACGTGAATACTGCTATTATAGCACTCATATAATATGCAAAATAATTCTTAGTGCTAACTTCATTATACTAATGCCATGAAATCACATTTGGTTTTCATGAACTTTAACTCCATGATAAATATTACATGTGGATCTTTATTACAAAGAGAACGGTCCTTCAGTGGCTTATCTGTGAATTATGTGCCAGGTTTAAAACATATATAGAGATTTAATTACCAGGTGCAGAGGCTTTCTGCAGACTGAGAGGTGAAAACAGGGCAAAATAAGTCCAAACTAGATTATCAAGACTTGTATTGCCTCTGTTTCTTCTCTTATCTGAAATACAGCAGCTGGAAAACAAACTGAATCTGTAAAAAGCTTGATCCCACTTGCTTATGGGCTAATAGAAGTTGCACCGAGGCCACTGCAGGTGAAGAAATCGGCACATTTTCTGGATTTTCCCTCTGTGTGTGATGAGCAACAAGACTGAACGTATCCAGCAGCCAGTTATCAGCTGGAGTGGTCAACAAGCTGTCCACTAAGACAGGAAATGCACTGAAAACATCTTTTTGTGTTTAAAGGAGGGATTTTTTTTCCTTTTAAGAACTAACAAAAGCCACATCAAAGGAAGATAATATCCTAAAAATCCTCTTTTCCTCTCTGCCCATCTCCCTTTTCTTCCCCTCCCTCCCTAACAGGATAAGTGCCCCATGCTAATCATCTAAATGCACAATGCTGGCCATCCTGATCAATGGTTCAATGGATCAATCGGCTAAACAGATGGTTGCCGGTGCCTACAGGGGGGAGGTAATGGTGTGGGCCCTAATCCTAAACACTACCTGACTACAGTGTCACGTCTCCCTCTCCCATGGTGCTGTCTTTTGTCTCTGTGCGCCACCGTCAAACCTGCACCGCCGAAGCACTTTTCCCTGGTCTAAAGAGTGGAAACAGCCCAGCCTACATCAGCGAGGGGGGGGGGGGGCTGTGAAGAATTGAGCTTTGCTGCAGGAGTCTTGGTGATTTGTTGCCGCTTTCCTGTCCCCACCTTACAAGCCTGTTACCTTTTAGTGGAACCGACCGCTTTGGAGAAAAAATAAAAGGGAATTGTGGTTCTTCCAAAAGCAGCTTTTCTTTAAACTCACACCCCTAACTGTTTCTCCTTGCCCCCTCTCCTCTTTAACCCTGCTTGTGAATAACAGTAAATTCCTAATGCCTTCCCTCTTGACAATGCCAACCCCCCCTCCAGCTCCCATCTAAGCCCGTCCCTGAGCTCCCGTTAAGACCCCCCTGTGCGGCTAATGCGGCAGAATGAAAGACCCTGCTCTGTTTTATTTATGGGGGTCTTGTTTTTAATTTCACCCCGAGTGCGGCGGGGCCGTTCACGCGAGCCTGTGACTCTCATACCTGACTGGTATTGAACGGCCCACTCAGTTTGTCTTTGGCTATGAATGCTAATAGGCGACCTTGTTTTTCACAGCCGATACCTCTGAGGCTGGTGCAGATTAAAACAGAAAGAAATGCAAAGAATAGAGGAGCAGGGTGTGGAGGTGAGGAGGAGAGGAGAGGTGAAGGCATGAGAAAGAGAGAGAGAGGAAAACAAAAAGAAAACAGCAAAAAAAGACCAACAAATATGATAAAAATGAAAAAGTGTTCACCGAGGGGCTAACATTTGGAAAAGAAATGATTCAATATGAGCAGGAATCCAACTCTGGAAGAAGTCGATACCGTAGGTGAAGAGGATGCACACCCACCCACTCAATAAACATGCAAATGAGCAGCTTAATGGCCTGAATATTAATGCCTGCTGTAATTAATGTACATGTCACCGAGTCAAACTATTGTGATTACAGCACAAGTGGAGTGGAAGTCTCTTGGTGTCGGAAAGAAAGATTTGCAATGAGGAGGCGCCGGGGCTTTTCCTATTCCATGTGAAGGCACCACCAGCAGAGAACAGCAGGGCCACATAACTGGAAACGTCCAGAGCACCCAACGTCTTTCACGGATCATTTACCCCCGAGACCGTGCAAGGTTTTTAATACTTGCAGAGGTTTTGCAGCTGAGCGGCCTCAGGCAGGCACCGGTTTGTCTACAAACATGATATTTTCAGGGAAAAAACCTTTTGTGCTACTAGTACTAGAAAATGCAGCATGTTGCAAAAACCCAGACGGTGTCTATAGCATCAAAAGCCTTTAATGTGACCACTGGGCTTCACTTCCACATCTGTTTTTCAACTAGTAGATTCACTTCACTTCTTTTATTCTCTCCCTCCCTGCAGAGCTCTGCCAGTCAGAGCCCCCTCCTGCCCCCCCTCCTGCACTCCTCTTTTTCACTGGATGATAGTGTCACTTCATAAACCCTTAATGCCATCTGTCCCCTCACCGTCCAGTGCCATTTTAACTCCTGACCCCTGCACGCTTTGATGTTGCCCTTTCTTCTTACACTCTGTTTGATACGCAACCCCTCCGCCCCCGAGGCTTCCTCCTGCTTGTTCACTCTTCGCTTCACTTCGTCGTGGCCTGGTGGATGCCACACTCACTTCTCCTCGTCACTTTTCCTGCGCCTTGGGTACGATTGCATCTGCCTTCCACAGTCCTCTGCAGTGAGTGCCTCTCTGTCCCCTCACATCTCCCTCTCTCTCTCCCTCTGCTGCACCCTCTTCCTCTCCCATGACTCTCTGAACCTCCCTGTTCTGTCTCCGTTCTGTTCTCTTTCAGCCTCTCTTCCCTCTGGCATCTGTGTGTAATGTGGCTCTTGAGGGGAGCGTGGAGGCTGAGACATGGGCTGCAGTGTCTTGGCAAGGGAGAGAGAGATAGAGATAGAGAGAGGAGGAGAGAGGGAGAAGGAGAGGAGGGGGATCTAGCTTCTTGCTGGCCTGATGGCTGCCAAGAGGCCCACATCTGTCTCTGATCAACGGGTACACAGGCAGCCAGTAAAACACACACACACACACATCATTCAGAGGGATGACTGTCCTATTTAAAACAAGTAGCAGAAACAAGAGGAGGAGCTGCAGTTGAAGCCAAATGTAAACTGCCCTATAGATAAGACTAAAAAGTATAATAGATCTTCTAAAAGACAAACATGCCAGGGGGAGATGTGGGAAAGACGTACCAGAGACACGTACATGTCACGTTTCCCTTTACGCACAAATAATCCCGAAAAAGCGCACAGCCACATGAAATATAAAACGGTGACACCGGGAGTCACAGCCCCGTAAAGGCATCAAGAACGGCAGAGTAGGTGCTTTTACAAGGATGAGTGAGCGAGAGGCCATGTGTCATCCCACCAGTGGCGTCACTTCTCGGCGTGGTAAGCCCCCGCATAGCAGCCCACCACCTCCACCTCCACACCTGCCTCCACCCTGCTCGTTTCTTAGCAAAATTAGGCAGCAGATGATGATTGACATCTGATTATGAGTATCTGATCGTCCCTGTGTGCCACTGACCAGACGGACCGCCGCGCGCCCCTGGTGTTAAATCCACATTTAATTGGGCTTCTAAATAAACCCGCCGCTGTTTCATGCTTGAGCTTTGCTCCCTCTGTAGTAAATCAAACGCGGTGGCTCGTTCGCCACTGTGGCATTTCGGTGCTTTGCAGCGGGGATGAGCCTTGTTTAAGTGCCTTAGAGCAAAGCTCCCAGTCCCTCCAGCTGCAGGGCTGCTATTCCCCGGCTCATCCTGCTCCCTAATCTCCCTGCTTATTGTTATTTGATTGCTGAGAGCGCGCCGAGGTGACGGTGCGCCGCCGCCTGGAGCTGCCGGCGCTCCGCCACCAGCAGCCCTGCCTTCACCCTGCACACACACACACAACCCCGAGGAGCACGAGGAGATAATGAAGGAGAGAGTCTCGCGGTGGCTGATGAGGATAATGATTATAATAGTGGTGATTACAGTCCTAGTAGTCAGATCCTACAATGACAGAGTAGCTTTTACGCACGGTTTCTTGGACATCAGCGAATTTGTAAAATAGCAGGTTGTAGCCCAGCCTACGCCTCAAACCTATTTTCATCCTGATGTGAACTCGCATTTTAATCAGCGCCGGTTTGTTTATTTCCCTTGATGAATAATTAAATCAAAAGAAAAACAACGGGGTAAACAATGTGTTTGAATTTTCAAAAAGCTTCATGCATATAATCAGCTCATTCACAGCCCACTGAGCTGATAGTCAGCTCTGTCCTGCACTCAGCCAGGCTGGGACAGATAACTGTTTCCGATCTGCTAAATATTTAATGAAAGCATCCAAGTTTTTTTTTTTTTTTTGTACTTTTTGATGTGTGACAACAACACGGCACAGGACTCAATAAATCACAGGCTTATTTATTTTAAAGCCAATCTAATTCTGGGTTTCCACACATCACATCAGGCCTATTTATTTATACTAATGTTTAACCTGCCTCCTCTCTCTCTGCCCTCCTCATTTCCCACATTTAGAGGGAAAAAAACATCCAAGAAACACATGGATCTGCTTATCACACAACAGCTTTGTCATGCGTATTTGGAATAATGTGAAACACATGAGGAGCTCTCGTTAATGTGAAATGATTGTATCCCAACAGATGAAATTAAATGTGATGTTTAGACTACACTCGTGCTCCTGTGGTTTAGATCATCTCCGTTTCCCTTTTATGGGGTTTTGGTTGAGAGCAAGCATGTGTCAAAAAAAAATAAATCAAAAGAAGTAACTAAAACTCACCCTCGTCTCCTCTGACTCTCAGCGCCACATGACACATTGCCATTAAAAATCCAATCAGCGATGGCACAAAATCCATCTTGGATGCTTCAGAAACTCGTGGACAGCTTCAAGTTCCTGATTTTCCACCTTGTAACGATGTGAATTCTGCTGTTCCTCCAAAAATAAAGAAAAATCCACACCCCCTTCAGAGGCAAAAAGAAAAAAAAATCGCTGGCGACAGTCACAACTGAACTTCAGTGATAATCCCACGGCGTTTATTAAACCATTGGAGGAGGAAACTGTGGCAACTACATGTCACTGAAGAAATTCTTATTTACGCAGCGTTTTGCCTTTTTAAGTCTGAGCGATGTCACTGAAGCTCATCCAAAACAGGAAAAAAAAATAGTGAACAAACAAACTCCTGGGTCAAAACTGCGCAGCTGAGCGGCTCCGGAGCTTCTGGACAGCGGCTCCAGGGTGCGTCAAGTTCCGATCGCGAGTCTCCCTGCGCCCCCGTATCTCCGTCTCTGCGTCCTCGCGTGTTTTGCGCACACGAGGGTCTCTGCTTCTGCTCCTGCTGCTGCTGCCGGGGTCTCGTATAGTAGTAGCAGCGAGCTCAAGTCTTCAATAACAGACTCGTAAAGCCCCGGAAGCCTCAGTCCGAGTCACACGGGCTGCTTCTTCTAAAAAAAAAAAGTCTCTGAGTGATCGATAAGGAGAGTTGCGCTGGATCTTGTTCCCAAATCAAACAACAAGCACACACCGGCTCCTGTCACGCCACCTCCCCTCCTCTCTCTTCTCTCCTGCGCTTCTCCTTCTTGTGGCGGCGGCTCCGTCTGTGCAGCACTGCGCTCCGCTCCGCTCCGCTCCGACACCGGCGTGTGCTCCGTTATGTGTGCGCGACTGGCGAGGTGTGTGTGTGTGGAGTGGAGTGGAGGAGTGCGTGTGTGTGAGTGATCGCGCTTTTTGAGCCGAGCAGCTATCGCGTTACAGTCACGGCGCCTCGGCTCCGCCCCCTCCCGTCGGTCGCTGATTATAGGGAGGAGAGAGAGAGAGAGAGAGAGAGAGAGAGAGGGCGCACGTGCACGCGCCCTAGTCTCTCTCTCTTTTTCTCCCCCTCTCTCTCACTCACACACATAAAGGACGCATCCCCCCTTTCAGGAGATACCACAGATATGAAGTCTTCCACAGCTCAGGCTGAGATAAGATTTATATTATAATAGCAAACCGGGGAGCAGAACTTCTCCTGGGGCTGTTTTCAAAGGAACAGACAGGAGGGATGAGGAGAAGGAAATCCCAGAAAGAGTGAAAAAGAGAGGAGAGAAGAGGAGAGGAGTGTGTGACTGGAGAGAGGATGAGAACAGGAGAAGAAGGAGGAGGAGGAGGAGGAGAGAAGTGGTTGCAGAGCTAAATGGCACACGGCCTGGCTTTCACCACAAACACACATGAAACAACTGAGCCAATGTCAAAGCCCTCAACTCAATCGAGGGAGAGAGAGCCCACCTCGGCCCTGCCCAATGTCTGCCCTGCAATCAACAGGCCTAAATACAGAGCGGGAGGCCGAGTAATGACACAGTAGAGAGCCCAAAATAATCTGCTGAGAAAGGCCTCTGCAGCGTCCAGCCCATGTGCCCTGCCTATGGCTTGTATTACCGTGTAATGTAATGGACTGGCTGAGGCCTGGCTGTATAATGAGGTACAGTATGTAGCCTCGCTGGCATCTTTATTTGGAACGACGAGGTGCATTCCTAAAGGTCAGGACACATGGGAACCTTTTTTTTTTTATATATATATTTAAAGGCGATGTGACATAGCCTCCTCCTAGGAAACACATGCAGGTGAAGGTGCAACTGGGTTTTTAACGTCCGGGGGTGTCGGGGGTCTCTGTTCTCCTGCCTGTATTCTCCCGGGATCGTGACAGTCATGAGTTGTAAACAATGTCAACAAAAGACCTCCAACGCCCTTGACAGAAGGTTGTATGACAGGTCTGTGTGTCACTAGCTGAGTGTCTGACTGTCTGTCTGTCTGTCTGTCACCTCCGTCAACTGTCATCCTCTGCACCCCCAGCCCCCAACCCCCCGCCTCTCTCCCTCCAGGTTGACTAGATGCCATCAACTTGCAGCATTCTTTACAGCCTGTCAGTCTTTTCTCTTTAAGCCCACCTCTCGCCCGAGGGCGCGGCGGCTTGTCAGACGTCACTGCGATTGGCTAATCTGAGCCTGTGGTGTAGGCATAAAGCAGTTCACCATGTGCTTTCTTATGCAGTTGCAATGCCAATGATATTTGTTCCCCCCCTCATGCTTCTCACACCTTACATGTGTGTGTTCATCGACGAGGAAGGATTGATTAAAGGCTTTTTAATGAGCGCTAGGTGATCTTTGCTTAACCCCTGTAACGACCCCTTCAACCCAGATAAAGAGAGATAAAGACAGAGCCGCTATGAAACCTCCAAGCAAACACCAAGTCACTTTCTGCTCCGTTTCCCCCCTCCCCGTCCCCAGGGGTCATTTGATACTCCTCTCTCCCATTTGTCAACATCTCTGCCCCCACCATCAGCTCTCAACCCCCCAAATATTGGGTCAACACATGGCTAATGGAGGGCAACAGTCCACAAGAGAACCTGAGAGAGACAGAGATGTGCTGTGGTGTGGGCGGACTGTCTATTTGTCTGCAGCCTTCACATATATATATATATTTATTACATCTTGGCTGTGTTACAGGTCTGAGATGATGTTTTCTGTGGATAAAATGGGCGTTTCTGTAGGTAACGCACCCTCGGCCATGTTGCCCACCTGTTTTCATGCTGCTTGTTTAAGATAAGCTGCAGGGGGAGAGGAGCAAAAGAGACGTTTAGTGAGCGAGATATGCTGCAAATGAGGAAAATGAAACTCATATCCTCGCAAGCATGTGCCACAATATGAGCCCCGGCCTAAAAAAGCCACGGGACTCGGCGTGTCTCGGTGTCAGAGGCTGTTTAAGTATCACAGCGGTTGAAATCGAACACTTATCCCGCAGCTGCAAATATGTGAACCCCCTTTTTTTTCTCCCTGTACGGTATTTCTCCTCAGGTCTCACCATCTGTATTCCTTCTGTCGTCTCCCTGCCCCCGAAATACAGTCGACAAATGGCTGCCACACAGTCCCGACTCCTCACCTCAGCACACCTGCGCTGTGTTCACTCAAGGGTGGCAGAGGGGAACACAACAGGGTCTTTCTCCCCCGTTATGTGAATGTATGTGTGTGTGTGTGTGTGTGGGAGAGAGACTGAGAGGGAGATAGATACCGACGACTGCCACACCGCCTCTCTTATCACAACCGGCCCCAGAGACTGACAGCATGACTGATAACTCTCCATCTCTTTTCTCTTTCTCTTTCTCTCCCCCGTCTGTCATACACAAACACACACCTCTCTACCTCTCCTCCCCCTCCCTCCCTCCCTCCCTTCTTTCTCTCATCAGTGCTTCTCGCCCAGTCGGCCGGCCGCAGGTTCGAGGAGGAAATTGTGCGAACGGTTAGAGAGGCTGAGTGATCCCGGTCCACACCTTCAGCTTTCTTCTCTCCGCCACTGACAGACAGCTTTAGATCTAACAGTGGGGGGAGATAAGCTGGAGATACCCTCGACTTGACCCTATCAGCATCTTGAGTGCTTGTGTGTGTGCTTGTGTGTGTGTGTGTTAGCTGAGGCCATTGTAAGAACATCAAGAGAGAAGGGGATTTTTGGTATTCATTCGCACCTAATCCTGCCATGTCAGAGCTTTCCAACCACTTCTAGGGATATTAAAGGCACAACAAGGTGATATGCATAAACTAACACATGTACCGATGCACACGGAGGCCCAAAGAAGCTCCACTGCTGCAAAAAAGTGTTGTGTTTGTTGTATTTTTATCCTCACACAGTGTTCTTTGCTGCTGCAGTGACCCAATTTCCCCCTGGGATCATTAAAGTTTCATCTGATCTTTATCTTATCAGCACATCTGCATGCACACACACACACACACACACAGACACACACACACGTAGCCCTGTGATTTTTTGAAAAATTTTCCACATCCTTTTCTTTGCTGCCTCTTCTTCACCAGGAGGCACAGACAAATCACACGTCTTCCGCTACTGACTGCCACCGTTGGATTCCTGTTGGGCCACCCAGCGCTATGGGCATGTCCTAGCCAGGGTAATAATTACACACACACACACACACACACATACACACACACTTAGATTCTTACTGTACTGCATGAACTAATCCTGGCTCTGCTGTGCTGTGCTGGCTATAGCTGCTTGGATTGTATGGAAACATCTGGTGTCTGTCTGCTGCCTTAACTCTCCTCCTTCTCCTCCTCCCCTCTGTGTATCTGTATGTGCTACCTCCAGTCATCAAAACACTCAGCTGCAGCAACGTATAAAAAAAAAGAAAAAAAAAAAGAAAGCCAGACAGAGAGGAAACCTCAAAGTGGAGCTGTGCAGAAATGAAGAGTTCTGATTCAAGGAAACAGATTTCATGATCTCGCTCGGCAGGTATTTTGTGTCCGTCAGCTCTAACGTGACTTTAATCTGACGTTTTGCAGCCACGGAGGCAGGGGCGATGACGAAGCACTGACTGTGTATAGTCTGGAGTTATACCCACTGACTACTCAAATGCTTATTTCAGTGCAGGGTGATTCATATGCAGTTCACAGCTGAGCCTAATGGGGGCAGGCAACTGCATCAAGCCGAGGCGCTGAGGGGCGCAGGCTCCAGGCAATCTTTACATACACATTAGAAACATAAACAAACTTGATGTTATATTAAGCATACATTTAGATGATTAAAATATTAGATCGGCTTGCACATATAAGAGCCATCCAGACAGATCTAATTGGCTTAACCGTGGCTTATAAAGCATCTCAGAGTGCAGCGTGTTCAAAATCTGGGAGAATTTATTCAACATTCAGTAAACAGGTCACAGTGGATGATCAGCTTTTGCCAAATGCCCCCATTTTGATGAATGGTAATTTATTAACCTGCTTAATAAGTTGCTGTTTTTGATTTGGATATGAGCTTGTGCTCGTTTCACATGCAAGATGGCCGCGCCGCTGCGAGTCTTCCTCCCTCCTCCTCCTCCTCCTCCTCCCCCTCACTGTAGCTGTTGTCAGCTTCGTTCAAAAATGTTGTTTGCCCACTTTAATTGCGAGATGCCGGCTCTATTCCCCGGCCACCTCTTGTTCATGATACAGCATCATTATCCTCTGTGTGCTGCTGCAGAGGAGAAGGGAAAATGCATCTTCCTTTTGCTTTTTTTTCCACCAGGATCTATTTTACTTCTGCTCCGTCTCTTTCATCTCCTTCCACTGGCCTGCTGTG
This sequence comes from Trachurus japonicus, assembly GCF_045865225.1. NCBI lineage: Eukaryota > Metazoa > Chordata > Actinopteri > Carangiformes > Carangidae > Trachurus > Trachurus japonicus. Next base: position 8,113,108 of record NC_140908.1, on the reverse strand, counting down.
TGTCTTTATAGTCACATCAAAGTGACCTTCGCCACCCTGTTCCCTCCAAAACCCCCCCCACCTCCCCCAACCCACCCTTCCTTTTAGTCTGGAGCCCAGAGAGAGAAGGAGAAGAGAGAGGGAGGGGGGTTACTACACATATTTTCCAGGCTGCATGACAATACCTGACACATGGAGCGGTTTTTACAATAGAAATACAGATGCATGAAAACTTCACAGCTTATGTTTGGGGGGTGTATTCTGAAATCCACTCCAGTTTGTGAATTTGTTTATCTCAAATGTGAGGGAGAATGTGTATAAAAGCGCCCCCCTCCCTGCCTAACACACACACACACACACGCGTCCCTCACAAGGTTTCAACCCCCGCTCCATCACGGCAGGAATGAGCGCTGAATTAGGAGGCCATAATGAAAAGACAAGAGGCCATTCTCCACGCCTTGTTTACTCGGCAGGGCCTTTATCGCTCGGCCTCTGAAGGAAAGATCAGCGCTTGACAAACCGGCGAGAGAACACACTGGAGGACAAGTGCATGCTAATGAGAAAGAAGGTTTTTTTTTTCTTGATGAAAGTGATACACAGCTAGGAGCTACAGTTTTATTTCCTTCGACCACAACATGCGTCTTTATCATATAAAGTCAGGCACTTAAACATCCTGTATGCTGCTGTAACTCTAACTCCACAGGCAAGGTAAGATTACATCATTTAGTGCGCAGTTTGTCAACAACAGATGTTAAAATAAAGTTGTACTACTTTTATAAACTTCTGGATTTTCAATATATAGCGTTTTTCATAATTAAAAGTCGGAGCTCCTCCGCTGAAGACAAAAAGATGAAGACAAGAGGAAGGAAGAGAGAGACGGGCGGCAGATGGGAAGAGGAAGTCGGAGATGTGAAGAGCAACTGAGGAGATTTAGTGTGCATCTGCTGCGCGGGAAAATAGCATGAAGAAAGACGGAGAAAAAGAAGAAAAGTCTCATTAACAACAAATAGGAAGAAGCAGAGAGAGCAGCAGCCAGGGGGGCACTTAGGAGAAGATGGCTGACGGGTTAGAAAAGCAAATATCTATGGGAAAGGCGGCTCCCTTAATGTGGTTTAACCCTGCTGCATTCACATTACCATCCTAATCTTATCAATATCGTGTGTTAGGCTCAATGTGTGTGTGTGTGTGTGCTTGCTAAGCGCTCGGCCCCATTAGCAAAACCTAATTGACTTACAGCCTTCTGACCACAAAGGTAACATCTGTGTCAGTCATGTAAGTGAGTGCCCCATGTCACCTCACACACCCACACACACACATACACACACTTTTAAATGACATGTGCCTCATTGTGCCACTGATTGACCTTGATATGGACCAGTGGAGGCAATATGGACCGTATCTTTGTCTCCTTGAGATGAGACGAGATGAGTGGGAGGCAGGACCAGAGGGAGACGCACTGGCATTTACACGCCTACATGAGAAAGCTGGCATTTAACCCGTTTAACATATAGTTTCCACCAGTTTCCTGCCCTGCAGTATCTGCATTAGGTTTATACTGTGTGTCCGCTTGTTCCATCTTCACTGAAATAGTCAAAGATGTTTTAAATGACGCCACACAGGATTTATTTTACAAGCACAATCCAAACTGGTCTTCAAATATTATCTTATTTTGGAAATTTTAGGATCTTCACTAGAATTGAACCCTTTAATTATCTTCTCAATGGTTGATATGTTGGCAAAAAATGAGAGAAACGAATATAAAGAGCTGGTTTCTCTGGGAAGTGAGCAGCAGATGATGTAACCTATTTGTGGTGGAGTTTTCCATCTGTAATTGCATATTACAGAGAATGAAGAGAATGATGCATATTAATCAAAAATCTGAGGATTTAAAAACTATGCTTCACTGACTGTTAGAAATGATGAAGGAGGCACTGATGACAGTTAAAAACACTGAATGTGACTATGAAATACATCATTTATGTAAATGTATTGAGGTTATTACATCAAAAACAGGATGATGGTGACATTATTAGTAAAAAATGATTCAAGTGAGTGAGTTATAGTGTATGACGAATCACCAGTCTCTCATTGTGTCTGTTTCTTCATGGGTTGAAAGAGTGCGTTTAAAACAGAGGCTTTAAGAAGAAGAAAATAATCTAAAGTCTTTAAGCCCAAGCTGAGATAACCCTTATGACATCACTGGGGTGGGTGGGTGGGGGGGTATTTTGTCAGACCTCAGAAATCTCCCTTCAAAGGCAGAGAAGACACTTTACAACTGTTTTCACAAGCTGAGTGCTGCTCCTCGAGAGTAAGTAAATCCTCATGTGTATAATCGGCGCATTGGCTCCTTAATTTCACCGCACAAAAGATGAGAGAGTGGAAGCAGCCAGCAGACAGACATGAAAGGAGGCAGCGACGACGAGCCAATGACACACACACACACACACACACACAAAGACTGAGGAAGAAGGAAAAGGCCGACAGGTGAACAGGACAAGCCCAAGGATCCATCATTATTTAGCAATGGATATAGAATATCAAATGCAGGACAGGAGGCACCTCCATATCAGCCTGCTATTATTGAAAATGACTAATATATGCTGAAGAGAGAAAGACGGAGAGAGAAAGAGAGATGGATGAGATACGGAATCCGATGGAGACTGACACTCAATCTTTCTGAATAGTAATCCAATAACGTCTCCTGAGTTTCCTTATGGTTAATCAATTGTGCCGGAGCACAGAAACAAATCACCATATCGCCGAGTCAATAACCGTCAGTCATGGAAATACCCCGCCTCAACTGTCAGTGTTTATCAAGGCTGGCTGAGTCTGGGCTCTCGCTGCGACGGCGATGGCGGAGAGAGGGCAGGGCGACTCGGGTATGTTTGGTATGCACTCCCCCATGGCTTCTTAAGGTGTCCCGGGCTGCAGTTGTAATTCAGATAGCGATAAGGAGGAGATAGCGAGGCCTTATCAAGAATGCCCTGACCTCAGGTGAAACCGAGCTCGACCGAAGACGGGATGGATGATGATATACGGCTGACAGGGCAAACACAACAAACAAGTTTATCAGGGGATGAGGACGAGGTCGTCTCACACCCTCCAATAACAAACGCAGGATGTGCGCCCTCTAAAATATTCAACATAACTCAGCGTTATTCACATGCTCTCAGGACACTGTATGTAAATGAATGTTCACACATGCCGGCACAGGGGGGTGACCTTTGACACCTGTGTGTGAACTGGGTGAGCCTGTCAGAGCTGGTTCTGCTGGATCAGCTCCGCTACAACAACCTCAGAGCAAAGATCTGAGTCCAGGATCAGGATTAGTATCGAACAAACTTTACTTCATTCACTTACCTCTGTCTCTCTCAGGCTCGAGGCAGGTTGGAGAAGCAGGAGCACCGACATCCCAGCTGAACATCTGGACCTTGACAAAGAAAAACAAGAGTGCTACATGAGTAGAAACTCAAAAACATGTTGTCCAACACTTGGACATTTCATTGTCAGAGTCTTAGGTCAGAATAAAGAAAAATCAAACTTTATTAAGCAGCATAAAAAATGCATTATAGGTTATAATAGTCAATGGAGAGAATGAGAAATGTGTTGCAAACTGTAAAGGAACCGTCACCTAACTATAGACAAATTACTAAATTGCACAGAATGACACACACACAAGAAATCCTCCAATCAGAAGTGCGGGTGCTTATGAATATATATTTAAACTCTTTCCAAATCCTGATTTGATCGTGTTATTCTCATTTCATTTGCTTTAATTGACAGAAAGCGTCCAACTTGTATTTGTTAAGTGGGGCTGCGGTAAGGAAAAGCTTTCTATGTGGTTCTTATGTAACCAGATTAGCTGAATCCTTGTCTGCCTTAATAAGTGTCTCCACAGCCTTTAATTATAAAACATAATTAGGAGCTCATTTTTTTTAACTTGTCATTCTCTTAAAACAGGGCATAAATCCCATCCAAAATCAGGCTAATAGCAATTTGTGAGATGTCCCCATTATTACATGTAACCAGGATATATCTGATCAATTTATCAATATTATCGCTAATCATTGTTGTCCACTGGGTAATGGAGGCTCCCTCTTGACCACATGTTGTGTAAACACGGTTAACTAGTCATTCGTCATCGTCTTCTTCTCCTTTAGCATATGTGTTGTTCATTCCTTTAATTGTTCAGATATGTTTTTGTAAATCGATCCTGCATTTTTACTATCTCGGGCTAATTGTTTAAAAAGCTTTTCCGCTGTGACAGCCACGAGATTGTCTGAGGAACATGAAATATTTGTGTATTTGGAGTGTTGCTGGGCACAAAACAAGCAAGTTTAGCCAAAAATATTGATTTTGTGTTGGTTTATGTAGAGCCGACGTGAACATGGATGTCACACGATGACATATTTAAGCTGACTTCTCTGCTTGGTGTCATATTTACTTCAGCTGGTGGGCTAAAGGTTAGATTTAGTTATGCAGCGGATCATTTTAATACAATAGCTCTGAGCGTGTTAGCCATAAATAAAGAATCATTTTGTTGCTTTCATTAGCTCTTTGTATGACTCAGCCGGGGGCCTTGAGCCAATTAACAGCTGCAAACAGCATCATAAAAAACTGATGCTCTTAAACAATTTCACAGGTGAACAAGAATAAATCCAATCCAACGAAGATGAAACATACTCACACCTAATACCAGCAAAGAATAGACAGAGAAAAGACCTGTTGATGTGGGCAGGAAAACATATTAATATATATGTTTTGAGCATTTTAGCAGCTGCTTGTGGCATTTTACTGACAGTTAATGTCAAAAATGAATTAATAATGAAGAGAAATCCAACTATGCGATATAGATCGTTAAAAATCAGAATGTGTTCTGAGTTAAATGTAGCATTTTTTCTTCTTTTTTTTTTAATTTCTGCTTTTGCATATAATAGACATATTAATCTTAAGCTTAATGAGCTTTGAGCTGAGCTAAATCTGTTGAGGCAGACACTAAAATAAGCCCCCTGTGGTGCCAAACTGACATAATGGGAATCTACCCCCAAGTCAAAAGTCTCACGAAATAATAGTATTTATTTCCTAATGAATTATCAATTAATTAGTAAATTATTGAGCCTCCTCAGGCAGCTCGCACTGATTGGCTGACCTAATATCCACTTTGCTGATCTTTAGTGCAAACTTATTGAAAGCAGATGAGAGCTCAGCTGGGATGTTACCAGAATAATAAAATGTTGAGTTTGATTTTCTGTTAGTCAAGGCTGAATGCTTTACATTACAATCACTGCTGTTTACTGCTGCTCCATTCAGCATGCGTGTGCATGTTTTTCTGAATGAAACTTCCTGACTAAAGTTCATTTGTCGATATACTACACTTCTCGCTGTCATCAGGCTAAATCTTCTGCTCCGGTCACCGTGCACTCGGCTGATTAGAAATGTGCAAAGTGGGTGTTTCATTTTGATAATTCTTCTTGAAAAAGAGCTGTGAATCATCCATTTTTTTTCTCCTCAACACTTGCTGTGATGCTCCGACTTCACAGACAGACAGTTGTCCATTAACATCCTCATTAGCGAAAAGCTGTTAAATATACACTTAAACTCCTGCGAGAGGAGCCTGATATGTGTCAGTGTTCACTTTGAATACTCTTGAGATTAATTCTGTGGCAGAGTTGGAAGCGTCTCTGTTGCTTTGGCAGGGTTTCACTGGCTGCTCTGTCTGTGTGTGTGTGTGTGTTTGTACCATCTGTAAGTGTGTGGTTTTATAGTGACAAGCAGAGTTGAGAGTCAGATATGGTTCAGTAGCTGCTAACCCAACGGCCATCTTTAAAAGGAGATAATGTCGCTTGAGTGAAGAAAGTTCTTTTAAAAAGTTGATTTGATGCTGAAACAGAGAAACTATCACCTAATTAGCTAAATGTTTGAACTGCTGTAAGAAAAATGTGTGTGAAGGGGACAGTGATGATAGCATGAGGGGGGGTTGTGTTAAAAAAAGAGGACATTATCTTCCTTTCCCTTTCCCTTTCTCTCTTTCTCTTTCTCCGCCTCTCACCTCTGTTTCTTTTGAAGAAGGAAACAACAATGGCACCATTAAGTCACCGAGGGGGTCTTTGATGTGAATGGACCCTAAATGGTCCTTTCAACAGCCAGTCAGGAGGGGGAGGGGGTGGGACTGACGGGGGTGAGGAGAGGTGAGTCAAGTAGCTGCAATGAAGAGCAACCTGCTGCGTCTCCAACTTGTTAGTAAAACATGCAGCAGCTCCTAATCCAGGCTCTGATTGGAGGTGATAATAATCTATATCTGCTCTAATATGTGAAAAACAATCATGTGACAATCACTTTGACTGATAGATGGTAAACAGCTCCACTTGTCTCCCCATTAACTATCATCTCCCTGGTGCGGATCCGTCTCCTGTATTTTGTCAAACTACGTCGAAATCGCCCCAAGTCACTCGCCGAGCGAGCAGAGAGCTGTCAATAAAAAGCCAGTCAGCTGTCAATCACGGGCGCGATCCATCAGACAGAATCAACAAAGACGAGAGCATCCCAAAATACAGCCATGTATATATACAGCAGGTCAGGCTGGGAGATTTCGGACATGAGCTATTGCTGTACACCGAGAGGCTGCGGTGTCCAGCTGAGAGCTTCATGGTCCAGAGAGGGGACGCCCCGTGCTGGACTGACCTACCTGTCTTCCCTCCGTTGTCTGGAGGCGGTGGGACGTCATGAGCCAGTGGACTGAGAGATGTCTCTACCTCTGCAAGTGTGGCATCCTGCAAAAAAAAGAAGGAAAACATTTTTTTTAACACAGGCTACATTCAGAGACACAACTCTCATGGCATCTTTATTGAATTAAATGTGATTTTTTATTTTGGCAAACTCTCCACCACAAAATGTGCAAAGATGGGACTCCAATGACACCGCAGAGGACAAGCCGTGCATAATATATGGATGCATAACCTAATCATTTCAGCTAAAAAGCTCATAATTAAACATGGGAATAAATTAAATCCAGAGCAAAAGTGAGATTGGGACACTGGGATTTAACTGGGATCAGCAAGGACAGGAATAAAGTATCTCCCACTTCCTCCTGGGCTTGAAGTGAACTCACCATTCTGCTGATCCAAGCCCTTTCTCACACAAAAAAAGAAAAAGAAAAAAAAGAATTGAATATATATTGTTTTTTTGTTTTGAGTTATGCTGATGATTTGTATCAGTGGGTGTGAATGAGAGGAGGAGACCTGGAGAAACAGAAGAAGGAGGTGGATGATGGGAAACGAGGAGAGCGAGGGAGGACGGAGGAGAAGAAACAATAATAATGCAAGGAGGGCAGGAAGAAGGAGAGAGAAACTGTCATATCCCCGCTGTAATAGGGGAAAGGGAGCCTTTGCTGATTGGAGTTGCCATGGCAATGGTTGGCACCTCGTATATGTGGGTCTCTGTGTACGTATCTGTGCATGGGTTGTATTTGTGTGCTCAGGGTTTTGTGTATGTGAATGTGCTTCTGAGCATCTGGAAATGTTTGTTAGCCTGCGTATGTGTGTGTCGATGTGTCTCTGTGTGTGTCTGTGTGTGTGTGTGTGTGTGTGTGTGTGTGTGAGAGAGGAGGTGGGGGTTTGAATGGGGGGATCTTGTTGGGGGATTATCAGTGTTGTCGAAGGCAAATGAGGAAGGGGACCAGAGAGGCACAACAAAGCGCTACTAGCCCTGCTCTGTGGATGGCAAACACACAGTAAACACACAAGTAGGAGAGAGACCGAGGGAGAAAGTGTGTGTGTGTGTGTGTGTGTGTGTGTGTGTGTGGTGTTGATCTTTTACACTGTCCTCACATTTTTGGCTGAACAGAGCGCCGGGGTTCAGCTGATGTTAGCCCTCCTGTCCACTCTTCCAACTTTCTAACAGTAACACACACAAACTTTTCCTAAAATGTAGACAATATTGAGTTTATTTGTGATCCAATTGCTCACTGACAGCGACACACATACACACACACAGAGTCACACACTCCTCCCCTACAGGTAATGACTGCAGCCAGACTCATTATTTTCAATCCCAGGTTCCAGGGTGGTTACCATCTAAAGGTCATGACAATAGCCTCTAATTGTTTTCGGGGGGTCACAAACCTGTTTGTCGAAGCCAGCAGCTCACATGTCACACTCATTATTAATAATTGCCACGGGGGCTACGGGGGCTAGCAGCGTCTCATGTCCGGCTCCTGGGTCAGTGTGGTTTCAATTGGAGCGAGTCAAACTTAAAAAAAAAATGGTGGTGAGTTCACTGGTCAAACTGTGTGTCTGACAATCAGTTTATTTGGACATTTATTTCTATTGCTGGTGATGCTCAGTTTTCCATTTTTTTCTACTTGACATTAAATGCACCACCAGTAGCCAGCCAGGACAGTTTAGGGTTAGAGCTGAGGTATCACTGACTCCACAGGACAGCACACTGACAATGAGACTTGAACACATAGAAGACTAGATGACTCACCCAACACTGCTGCCCAATGACACGGCGTCGCCACACGGCCGCCATCTTGCCTCCGTCAACTTGCTCCCACAGAATTTACTCAGTTTCGTCTGATTTTCAAACGGTTTGGTTTGTGATGAACGTCAGAAATGCAGTTATGATACTGCATAGTTAAATACAAATAATTTTAATCATGCACTTTTCCATTAAAGTACCATTATAGTAATATTATGCAAATAGTTCAAGTAAGTTAGTGTAGATGACTGAATCATCCACCTACTGAGGCTAGTCCAATTGACCCTCTTGATTGAACACAGGTGCAAAATTTGGGGGCGGGGCATGAAGGAAACACAAGATCCAGACAGGAAGTAAACTAACATGAGTGCTTTTTAATAAAACAAGAACAATAATAAAACAAATTCAGTTATCACAGTTCAGTTCAAATTAATGGAAATAAACTTATAGATGATTTTTCAACCAAACTTCATGTGTTTATTATTATAAATAAACAGAAGATGGTTAAGGGTTGAGTCTTGTGTAACTCCACCAGGTTAAAATAGATGTTTCTCCTGATGATTAATGTTTGATACAGGTTTTACTTCACACATTCATCTTGACCGGTGGTGATAATAATAAATAAGCTGCCAACGCTCTATTGCCTTTGTCCCCAAAGGTTTTTAATATCCACGCTCTGAAAAAAAATAAATGACAGCGGCGAAGAAGCCATTACTTTGAAAAGGACAGTTTCAGTTTACATTCTGAATTCCTGCTGAGTAAATACAACAATCTGTCTGAGCCTGTTGTCATTTCACTTCCACTTCAAATCCTCGGCCGCTGTGGGAAAGTCCTCGCATCCATAAATCATTCACTTCTATTCTGCAACCCAGATATGGAGGAGCTGAATGCGCGGCAGTCCGCAGCCTCCTATCCACACACTATATCCGTCTTTTTCTGCTCTGTGACTGTGATAGAAAATCCCGGCGCAAGTTTCCGACTTAGTAAATGTCAATCTCTCGGAGGTTTGTGAAGAGACGAGCTTCCACGCGGCCACAATAGGCTTTTTATGACAGCTTCAGTACCATGGTAATTAGGCCGTGGCTGAAGAGGCAGGCTAAAACTGGGATGCCATTTGCAGTTTTTGCATGCATGTGTGTGTATGAGTACATGTAGTGGTGGTGCTGGTGGTGGGGAGGGTGACTGAGCTGATCCATGGTACACAAAGGACTGGCAGCTGCTGTAAACGATAGCAAGGTCATCACTACTGCAGCCGCTCCATCAGGACGAAGCGTGTGTGTGTTGTGTGTGTGTGTGATGAAGAGTCAGGGAGAGAGCTGGCAAGCGTGCAAGAGTGTGCAGCTACATTTCCATCCATTTGTCAAACATTTTTAAAAGCACTTTTCCAACTTCCCTAATAAAATGCAAATGAAGTATATTTCCAGCAACTTTATTAGAGCTTATAAAATATCTTATGCAGGATGTATGGGAGGTGTTTAAGGCCCATGGTGGTAATTCACTGTTACACTTTACTCTAATAGGAAAACACAGCCGAGTAAGAAACAAAACCAAAGGAAGGACGTCCATATAATCCGCTCTAAAACATGCTATTTAAAGCAGATAAATATCGTTTTCTGAACATTTTTCAAAAGGTTTTTATAACGTGGCGCTTCATGATGTGCAAAAAACATGTGGCGAGTGTGTCTGAAGGGTGTGAAACAGAGGAACACTGCACCTGATTGCTCTGTCAGACGTGAAGTTTCTGTAATTCAGGTGTTTTTCCTCAGCGACAGAGACTCTGGACCCCCTTTATCACCCGTTTCCTGTTTGGTGAAGAAGAAATGCAGACAAACTGAGAGTTGCAGCTCATAACATTTGGTTTTAAAGCCGATTTCAAAGGTTTTCTCATTCATTGTGGAGCTATGAGAAGCGAAAACTCAATTCTGTGAGTGTAATAGTAATATTAGTAACAGCATAACCAGCTGTGAACCTAACTCACCTCGCAGCAGTGGCAATAGGGGGGGCTCCACTCCAAGGTGCGTCAGCAATGCACACTGTGACATCACAGGTGGGCGTGGTCACATAGCTGCAGAAGAATACATCTGAAACTTTGAACCTGTAAAAACACACTTTTCAGCCTTGTATTAGCATTTAATAAGAGTAAAGTTTCCATATGGTTGAAAACCCCCCGTGGGCATCGCTTTCATATTACCCACAGTCATCTGATCCATGGTTAACATAAAAAAATATGATTACAGAAAGCTTTAGGGCTTATGGGTGTAGTCATATAAGGAGATGGGAACAGATGTCTGATGTCTGAGTCAGTAAAGTCGGAGGATCTTATGCTTTATTTTTTTTTATAAGGTGACAAATTCGTGGCCTAAATTGTAAATGATGAAAGAGTGGACATGGACAGATTACACTCATCCTGTCTGTTTTCCAGACAGCTAAAATCTATGTGGTGCGTTTATGTCTTGAACATTGTCTGAGCTGTTATTTTCAGTGACATACCCATTACTACTATAGCTCACTTCCTGAATAACAAACAGCTATGTGTAATGTTTTTTTTTCATATAGCATTGTCTTTGTAATGATCATTAAAAGGGGTTTGGATTTAATGAAGTCTGAGATGTAAGTAACAAATGTAGGAGAGCATGATGGGAAAATGGCTGCGTGAAGGACAGAATTCCAGCATGTAAACAGAGAAGCAGGGTATTGAAAATGTCATATTAGCTATATTTATTAAAATCTTCTTGCTATGCCTCAATGTGCTTTAGATTTCCTCGTGGTGCAATAAGTTTTTTAATGAATTGGCCACCATCCAGCAGCACAATATTACCCTCAACAATAGCCGCCTTTGCACGCCACTAAATATCTGATGGGCTCTGCCGATTCCTCTGCTGATGTGAAGCGCTAAATACAGAGATGCCATTAGTGAGGGCCATGCAGTCCCCCCCCACCCCACCCCCCACCCCCCTCCCAGCCATTATCTTAGCAACACCATCTTGACATAAACATTTTGGAGGCAATTAAAGATTATATGTGCGTGCGCGCATGTGTGTGTGCGTGCCGAGCTGTCAGAGAGCAATTACGGTGACAATGTCCTCAATGTGGTTCTGGACGGCTCATTTTCATATCAGAGGAGAACGTGATGTTTCACAATTTGATTAATGTGTTTTCAGAAGGACAGGAGCAGAAAGAGAGAGAAAAAAACCTACGCACAAAAACACGTCTTAAAATCACACACAGGCAGCAAACAAATAACACACACATGCACACACACACACGCACGGATAGAGATGAGACGGATGTGAGGCAGTAAATGGCTCTTAATTGATGCACTACATCCTTTGTTTCATTATTTACAGGCCCGTCTCATTATTCTAACATTCCCAACTCCAAGTGCTGCACAGAGCTGCTTCCATGACATAAACAAATAAAAACTGGAGACCAGAATAGCAAATGATGGCGGAAGATGGTGTGTGGTCCCATGTGTGTGTGTAGACACAAAATCAGTCATATGTGTGTGTTTATGTGTGTATGATGAAGACCTAAGGCCATGCTCATACTAAGCTGGACAAATCATCACATCATAAAACTCTCTATGGGTTCCTTTAAGATGTGCAAACACATGCTTTTTAAATCATCATCAGTGGCTGCGACACACCTCAAACCACCTGATTCCTCCCAGCCTCCCATTACCTCTTTAAATCTGAAGGTGCTAATATGTCTGGTAATGCTTATAATGAGCCCTAATCTGCTTTACTCTCCTGCCAGCACTCATCTTATATAAGGAGGCGTCGATTTTTCCAAATGATGTAAATGTCGCTTCTGACGAAAGGAGGGGAAAAAAAAGACACCTGTTAAAATACGGCTCAACTCCCTGGAAGATTTTCACCGCATGTGTGATCACATATGAGCTCACCTTATTCTGATGTGTGTGTGGGAGACATATTGGGGTGGGCCTTAATTGAAGCAGGGTGCTGTGCCAGACTAGCCATTACGGAGCTGGATCTTGATCTAATCCGCAGAGTTAGTGGCCTTAAATAGATAATGCTCCTGTGCTGGGGTCCGGTCGCTGGGGAGGCTGAACATATGGTCACTGTGAGCGTCTGTGTGTGTGTTGGGGGGGGGGGGGGTGCATGTATATCTACATGAACAAGATCAGACAGCTGAAAGCAAGCCAAACTCAGAGCGGCATGCCTGTAGCATGAGCAGCAAACTTTCCAGAGTAACTGAGACCTCCAGCTGGTCTCCACAAGGCGACGTGACTCTAACACCACCTGACACTCTGGATCCAGCGGTCGGAAGTCTCCGGGTCGGACCTGAGGAAGATGAAAACAGAGATAGTGGCGGAGAGAGGGAGGGAGGGAGGCGGATTGACAGGCAAACATGGGCGAGAAACACAGCACCGGACAGATGAAAACAAAACAAGCATGAGAAATGCCAAGTGCAAGACTCAAAAAGAGAGGAGGGAGGAAAAAATAAAAAAAAAGCTAATGTAGGAAAAAGAATACCTGCCAGAAATAACAGAGTGAAAGGAACCCCGGTGAGCTCCAAATTGCAGAGCAGGGGCATTAGAGTAGCTTGTCAATCATGACCCTCTCGACAAGCACGGAGCAGGTGATCCGAGGTTTAACTGATACACACGCCGACGAGTCAATTACAGGCCGGCGAGGCAGAATGTCACGGCCGCCCGGACACTAAACCGACGGCTTAACCTCCTTACACTGCATCAATATGCTTCACCAGAGAGAGAGAGGAGGAGGAGGAGGAGGAGGAGGAGGAGGCTCTGGATGCTGCATGTGCAGGGCAACCTCAACATTCAGTACTAATGTGCTTTTTTTTATTCAAATATGCATGAGCGGGAGTGACAGTAGCAGGAAGTATAGTGTGAGTTAGCATTAGCTCACAGCTGCTGTGATGGATGGAGGTTCCAGGCTGATTAAGAAAAACACACAATGATGTGGGAATTAACTGTTCCACAGAGGGAAATAAAATGTGGATGTTTAACTGTAAAAAAAGAAACAACAATCTCAGCTTCTTCTGCTGCTTTTGAAACACACTGGCTTCGCTGACACTGAGCCTAATCTGGGGTTTTGCAGAATCATCCAATATCAATGTTTTGTTTGGCGAGCGGCTCGTCTGAAATATTAATACCAATCCAGCAGCAGCAGCAGCAGCAGCAGCAGAAGGCAAAGAGGAGCTCAAGTATGACTCAAAATGACTCTTAACTGCTGCTTGAATTTGGAAGCTGGTACTGTGTTATAGGTCTGACACTATTAAGAATAAAGAAAACTGTGCTACTGGGCTGAATCAGGACTTCAAACATCATAACGTGACTGACTCAAATATACATGCAGTAAACACACAGATCTCTGCAGGGCTGTTTGTCACTCTGGAGGAGGAATAGGATGTGACTGGCCCTCGTGGGCACCCATAGGCCCTCGGCCCCTCCAGGATGTGTCTGCTTATACATGAGTCACTTATGAAGTCCAGTCCAGCCCAGTCCAGTCGGCCCCCCAGGCTTTCGTGCAGCCAGACCTTCACCTTTAACAGTATGGAGTCCACGTGACTTCCAAGTGTGTGAAAATGAATTTGTGTACATGCATGTGTGTGTGTGTGAGCTGGGAATTAAACAAAGTACTCAGGGAATCCCCAGTTCCCTCCCTCCCTCCCTCCCTCCCTCCCTCCCTCTCTCCCTCTGAAGTGGGGTGGGCTGAGATAAGGCGTGCTACAAAAACACACTCTCTCAGAGGGTGGCCAGAGTGAGCAGGTCACATATCTCTGATGTTTACAGGGGAAATCCACAGTGTGAGTGGGTACAAAGATGCAGAATGAGAGAGTGAGTGTGTGAGTGTGTGTGTGTGTGTGTGTGGTTTATTTATTAAACTCAGGCTGGATAGTCATCATTTTTATCTACATTTGTTAGGGAAACATGCTGCATCACTCAAGGCGATGGAAACACTGTGAGAACATAAAAAACTGTTTGTGGCCTCATCAGCCTTATCTGCAAGAGAGTTTTTATCTAAGCAGCTAGTGAGAGAGAGAGACTGCTACACTGTATGTGTGTGTGTGTGTGTGTATGTGTGTCTCACTTCCGCCCTATCAGAGAGCTTATCTATGGACTGCAAAGAATTGGGGGAGAGGAGTGACAGAATGGAAAGAGGAGATGGAGGAGAGAAGCAGAGAGACGGAGGGATGGAAAGTCAAGCTGCGGAGTGAGAAGGGCAGGCAGTTGGTAACTTGTGTTTGTGCATGTGTGTGTGTGTGTGTGTGTGTAGCTCCACTGTTATGTCTAGAAAGATGGCATAATGAAAGGGAGGCAGCATTAAAATGACTCAGTGAAACTCCTTATTATGCCTTTTCTCTCTGGATCGCATGACACAACTCTGCACAAGACGCTCTAAACTGTCTGAGCAGACACTTGGAATAATAAACAACTGTATAAAAAAAATAGTGTCAGAAGCTTTTGCCAGCATGAGGAAACTTCTCGCTGCGTTCCCGCTCCTCGTCTCCCTCAGGCTCGGCTGGCGAGGTACCGGTCCGCACGGGGGAGAAGCTGGAAATCAGAGGAGCACAATGAAGCAAGTTTGTCTTCGCTGCAGAGAGCTTCTCAATTAGCCACTAATTGCCTCGCCTTAACGAGCAGGACATTTCTTAACACTAATGAAGCTGGTGGCAGGCGAGTGTGTGTGTGTGTGTGTGTGGAGAGACGGAGCGGGGATCTAATGGAGTCGGGTCCACAGCTCATTTTCAGCGAGCTGTTTGGCATTCTCTGGAAGGAATGTGTGGATGGATTACACTGCTGGCTGCTACAGCGACTTTCCAATGAGGCTCCACTTTGTCTTCACCCTTATCTAATCCACGCTGGAATGGCCGTCTCTGCAAAATAACACACAAGGCCAAAAAATCAAATGACCGGCCCGCTTCCTGCAGCTGCACACACACATGGGGACACAACGTTGATTTGAGAAATTAAGGGATAGTTCAACTTTTTTACAAATTGGCCCATTGCCATAATATAGTTAGGAGTAGGTTCATTACCTTTAATTATCGGTGCAAGCTGTTTTTAGAACGGTGGAGCAGAGCCGCGAGCTGCTCAGAGCTACGCTACGGAGGCTAATGGGATTTCTCTCATCAAACTCATCAAATACACAATCCAACAACTCCAAAACGCTCTGGTGGACAAGTTGTGACCTGCACATTCACCACGCTATGAGATAATAACAGAACATTATGAGTTGTTTTAGAGGTAAATGCAGAAACTGCTTGCAGAAAAACTGCCCCCGACGGAAACGTGCATCAGTGGTTTTGCATGAATTTACCTCTAAAACAACTCTGTCTGGTAACGTTACATTATTATCTCATAGCGTGGTGAATGTGCAGGTCACAACTTGTCCACCAGAGCGTTTTGGAGTTGTTGGATTGTGTATTTGATGAGTTTGATGAGGGAAACCAATAAATCCCATTAGCCCATAGAGCTCGCGGCTCTGCTCCGCCGTTCTAAAAATAGCTTGCACCGAATAAAGGTAACAAACCTACTCCTAAGACTATAGGGATTATGGCAAAATGCCACACATGAACCCTGGATGGAAAGCTTGTGTTGCAAACAGGGTTTTGTGAAGAAAAAACACACACAAAAAAAACACACACACTATCAAGCCCCATTATGGGACTTGTACTAAAGATTAAAGCAGCGTGACATTTTGGAAAATACAGCTCTTTGCAACAAAGTGCTAAAATGCATTTTCCCAAAATGTCAACCCTCTCTTTTAAGAAGCAATTCTGAGTCAAGCTGACACATAATGTTCAGCTGACACGCTCTGGCACCGAAATGAGGGTCGCAACACCCCAGGAAATGTTCACCTTTGACCTTTCCATCCATCGGGAGGGAGACGGTCCAACTCCAGATCTCCACATGTGTGAGATACATATATATCTCTGAGGTAATTATGCGTAATTGAGCAGTAATGACGGCCCGGCGGCGTTTGGGGAAATCACCTGCGACACCGCCGGCTTATGGCAGAGACGCTGCATCACACACTGTTTTCAGGCTCTTATGGAAACTAAGCCAGTGTCTAATTCCTCCCGGTGCTGCGGCCTCAGCCAAGCGGCCGGGCTAACAGGGACACACGACACACTACCCCATCCTTTCCCCTGCCCGTTCACAGCAACCCAACACTCCTGACACAAGCTAACCCCCCCCTCCCCCACACGGCACTCCCCCGGACTGCCAAGCAAAACACCTGGCATCTGTATGAGAAGGGCGCCAATTTCACAGCGACTGCCAGGCGGTCAGCTGAGCCTCCGCCACGCACACATATTGCCAGCGTGTTTGTGTGTGTGAGAGATGCGGATGTGGTGAGTGTGTGTGGCGCAGAGGTGGAAGTGTGTGTCAGAAGAAGAACTTAACACAAGGATACGAGTGTGTGCGTGACAGACAGCTCAGTCTGGACACACACAACCAGAGTTTGGCAGCATCAGAGTCTGTGGAAATATTTATAACTTTATGTCCACATGCACGACAAACGCCGGTGTGTGTTTGCACGCACACATGAGGACGCCTTTGCGCAGAATGCACGTCAAGTGTTGGACAAAGTGTGTACATATAATTTTATATGGTTCTTGTGTCTCGTTGACATTGATGCATTTCTCTGTTGCGTGCTCCCGTTCTCTGGCTGATGTTTAGTGTGTGTCAGAGGCCAGGGCCGGTGCTGAAAGCCTGATGGATGGGGTCCAGGGGTCACGGACTTCAGCTGTTGTTGGCCACATCACAACCCAGTGAACTGCAGCGCTGTAACATCAGTGTGTGTGTATGTGTGTGTGCACTGCATGGCGCTTTTTTTGGTGGTTTTCATTGTCGGCGATGGGGGGAGAGAAAGCCGAGAGGGTCGCAGCAGGGAGATATATAAAGTGAAGTTACATGAGTCCAAATATAATTTGCGAGATGTTTGTAAATTTGTTGTACAAAAAGCTAGAAAAGAGACGAAAAGGAGATGTCTATCTGTTGTTGGAGTTAAACTATGGAATGACGTTAACCTGCATTTACGAATGTGTAGTTAATTTTTGGTTTTCAAAAAAATGCAGGTATGCAGGGCAATTTTTGAAGGCTACAAATGTTCATGTTTGTTTGTTTTTTTGTTTTTCTCGTTTTCTTTTTTTCTTTGATAATTAATTTTCTTTACTATTATATATTTAAGTACTGTTAACCTTATTGGTTTCTGTCTTTTTCTGGTTTAGTTTTTCTTTCATGTATGTTTGGGTAGCTTAATTTGGTATGTAGGACAGGCATTAATATAAGCATTACGCTTCTGCCTGTGCCTTTTCAGTCCCTACCTTGTTGATAATGTTTTTTGATTTTGATTTCATCATCATCAAGATTGTGGAGGGGTTTGGATGCCAGGCTGGTGGGGTGGGAGGAGGGGGGGTAAGAGGTGAGAGGGGACAGAAGCAGAAGCAAATAAACAAAGCAGCCCCTTCCATCAGGGGAATAAAACACACACTGCTCCATTCAGGTGCTGCATCCACAGGTTTGTACCTCGAACAGCAGAAATGCTACGATTTTGGTTTGTTTTTTACGCCCACATGAGCTCACCTCACTAAACTCAAACCCACTTCCACTGGTGGATGTGCTGCAGCTGCTGATTCCAGCTGCCTGGAATCACATGGCAGCAGAGTTGTTGTCAAGAATAAAAGCTTTTTTTTTTTTTTTTCGTGATAAAGGAGTTTCCACGAGAACGGGGTTCAGATGTTCAGTCAAACTGCCCCGAAAGATGAAAAAAAAATCCAGTTTTCCTCCATAATGGGTTGTGTGAACCTTTCATTGTTGCCACGACGATGTCATCAGCTCTGAAAAGGGGGGTGGGGGTGGGAGGGGGGCTTCTGTGCCAGGAGCGGCGGCCGCGTTGCCATGGTGACACTTGGTGTAAAAGATGGTGGTTGGTGGCTTGGCTGTGGTGTGTGGGCGAACGAGAGGCAGCTGGTGAGCCGGCGTTGCTTTTAGGGTAAATATGGTTTAAATTAACAGAGTTGCTGTATCGACTCGGCGAAAATAATACAAAAAATAATAATAATAAAAAAAAGAAAAGACATTAAGTAAAAATGGATGTCTTAAACACAACACAAGGTGAAACCAAGCAAGAATATTGCACAGGATATGAAATTATTTCCAATATCAGCCCAGCTGTGGAAATTCAATTTCACAGCTCATGAACAATATCAAACAAACATGCTGGCTGAAAGAGCACACTCCAACGTGAGTGATACTGTATCAAAAGGCGACACAGCAGACATAAAAAAGGGAATGAGATGGGTGAAGGGCAGGCTAACGGGTAACGGTAATCCATAACCAGACCAATCTCCATATTCAGGCCGTTTAAACTGCACATTAGCCACCAGCTATTCCCATGGCCTGTCTCAGACCTGGAGAAGTCAAGGGAGGGAAAGGGGGGGGGGGTAGTGGTGGTGGTGGTGGGCTGCTTTCTAATGAACTGTATAATTAAATAAGAAGCCCGGCTCGGCCCCCGCTCCGACTGCTCTCGATTTGGAGACGCTGATGCCTTAACGAGGGCTGAATTGAAATGAATGACGGGAGGTGAAGGACAGAAGGACGGCGGGGCTAATACGGCGGAATGTGCCTTTAATGAAGAGAACGAAGGGAAGGGAAGCAGAGGAGGCCGAGGTCATTGCGGGGCGCTCACCTCCCGTATACCTTCGCTCTCTCTCTCTCTCCTATCTACCGTGCTGTACACGCCGTGCCCTCCATCTTTCTCTCCGTCTCTTTTTGGGGAGCTGTGTGGGAGAGAGATAACCGTTTCACAGCGCTCCACTTTGCCCTCCCCAGAGCGCGCCTCCTTGACTGACACATGCTAACAAGCTAAGGTGTTCAACAGGGGCGCCGGCAGAATAGGTAATGCTAAGAGAACATAACCGGGGAATTCTCCCACAGCCCTGTGGTTCATGACAATCGGCTGGGGAACAGTGTGTACTTCTGCATTTTTCCTTCTTCTTGCTGCAACAAAAATCTGGACTTACATGTCAAATTAATTCCTAAAAGAAAAAAAAAAGGGGAAATGAAAGTGAACTTTAAAAAACAAGACAAGTGTCAAGGAACTTCAACAAAAGGAGGATGGGTGTAGAGAGGAGACACATCGTCTGAAGGAAGGTATGAGCTTCCTTTAAATCAAAGGTCAAAGAGAGCAAGAGAGGAAAAACCGTCCTCACACGGCCGCTGAGCGTGTGTGAGCTCATATGAGCCTTGGAAATATGTCTGTCAGCACATCAACAGCCGTGACCGTGTCCAGCCTGAGTGTGTGTCATGTGTTTGATTAAAGTATCTCTTCTAGATGACCATGAACAAAGGGGGAAACACTCATGACACACACAAGAGAGAGTCCACTGTTACAGCCAAGTGCTCATTTCAAAGCTTTTGTTCAATGGACATTAAACGCAATTAATTCTTGGATGTTCAGTTGCCGTTGTTTATCGTTTTTGGCAGCCAACTGACCGCAGGCACTTGAAGGAGGCTGTTTACTGCGCAGTAATTCTTTAAAGTACAGTGAACAGCCAGTGAAGGCATCTTAAGTGCTGTAAGTTGCTTTGAGGACATGGCCCCAGCTGATCTATAGGAGGCATTTCCACACTAGTTGCTGTAGGTTTGGTTCCACTGTTGTTTGGAGTTTTGATTAATGACTGTGTGGATCTGATTGGGTTTGCAGCAGGTGATGCAAAGATGCAGAAACCGGTGTTTTTCTAATGAGCTACTGTGTTTACTTCACCTAAAGACTGTACTTTTCATCTCCTCTGTGCAGCCAGTTTTTTGTGCTTCTCTCTCTACAGTCGCTGGAGCTTATTGTGGAGCGTGAAAGTTTATTCTTGACATTTCAAACAGTTGTTCACACTTACTAATTAAAAGTTTTATTTGAAGAAGTTGGACAAGCCAAGTGAGAATAATGTTTTTAGCAATTCTCAGATTTGAGGTGTCTTTGAATGCCTCTCCAAAGAGAGATTTTCTCATGTCCCCTGCTTGCAGCTGGATTACCATGGCATGATACCATTACCATGCCATTATCATGGTATTATCAAGGCATGGTGATGCCTTTGATAATGGTAAACCCACAGTGCATGTGACACTTAATGAACTAAAACATGCAAATGTCCTTTATGCGTCTTTTCAAGTGTGAAATGTGGCTGAATCAGTTTCCTGTAAAGGATAAAGTCAGCTATTTTCAGAGAGACACATCACAGCAAACAGTGGGAATGATTTTCACCATGCTCCATCTTTTATCCTTCCTGGTTTGTAAAAAAGCTTCATAACACTGTTTTGCTAGCTGGTCGGCCTCTTCGGAAGTGAGCTCAGTTCATGATGTGCGCCCCTGACTCCATCTGCAAAGAGTTCATTTGCTTAAAATTGGTTAAAATAAAAAACGATTGATCGACCATTTATCTGCCCGTGCCGTGCCGGCTGCTCTATTTGCAGCTCAGACAGGAGAGGGTCAAAGCAGAGCCGAGACTAGACGGATCAGCAGAGGCCCGCTCCCTGTTGGCCTTGACGCTAATTAAACACAAGCTGATAGAAAAAGCCTTCTCCACACTCTAATTATTCCCCATTTCAAGTCTAATTTCACCAATCAGTGCCATCTTTATTTCTGAGAGCAAATTGGGCAGTAATCATTTTCTAGTGGAGATTTCCCTGACTCTAATTGTTGAAGATGATTTAGTCATTATCAGAAGACTGGCTACTCTTATCAGTCATCTCACTGGGCAAATTTATCTGGAGATTGTGCTCAGAGAAATTAAGCTGAATATTGTAATGAATTTTTAAAGTGATGACTCATGGTGTTGTCATATAGTTTGACTAAGTGGTTAAATGAAACAGAAGGAGGATGGAAACACTTTGGTGCTGCACTGGGTCAGGATTCAATACATTTAATGCAAAATATTTGTATGAAAAAAAATCATTTATTTGACAGAATGTTTAAGTGTTAATACATTTAATGAGTTTTCAGTGCAGTGACTTTTAGCAGTGATATGTTGGAGGATAAAATGTTAAATTATACTTCAGTAGCTGCACAGTGCATGAGGACTCACACAGCTTAGTCTTAGTGTGTGTGTTTGTGTGTGCGGATCAAGATATATACATGTTATTAGAGACACCACAAAAATATCACAGATAAACTCTTTCTCAATATAGTTTAAAATATACAGAAAATGTCTCAACCGTGTCCACATCCACATAATCAAAGGCATAAATACAAAAAACACCAACAACATAGTGTGATAGCAGGAAGTCGAGGACGTCAAAGTGGACAGAACATGGAGGAAAAGAAGACACCTTAAAAGGGAGTTGCTACCTTTTCCTCTCTGCCGCCTTCAGCTTCATCTCTCTCTTCTCTTATAACAGTCTGGGGGGGGGGGGGGCAAGGTGGTCCTCTTTACTTCCTTCAGTTTGATCAGCTTGTGCAAATTGCCAGTCAGCACTGCCTTCATCATGATCTGATTCTATACAACATATGGCACCAATGTGACACTATATATATCTATGTCATTAATTTCATTTCAAAATAAGAACCTGTTTTTTAGCATCAGTATGTGCATATATATCAACATATATGTACATATACACAAGTAATGCATAATATATGATATATGTATGTATGTATGAGCCACATGAGTCACTAATCTGCCTTGGCCTGTGACGACAGTTAGGACCAGATGGTTGTAAAATAAGCTTCGTTTTAGCTTCTCAGCCTGTCACTCAGCAACGTCTAATAAATTAATATGGCAAAATCACACGTCTCCTCGCCGGCAGCCTGCGTGACAGCTGATATGATGTCTCACCCACCTGGAAACACGTGAACTCTGAGATGTTTATGTGCTCTTTGTGTGGAGTTCACCTGGGTTTTGTAGGGTGGATCGGGGGGAGAGCGTGGGGAGGGAGGGGGCTACGTCTTACACTGCACCTATGGCTGGGTTCTTCCGTCTGGGGTCGGCCTGTCTATTGTCTCTGTAGGGATAGCGGTCGGGGCTGGTGTAGCGCTCCCTGCCGGCGGGGGGGTACCTCTCCGGGCTGGTGTAGCGGCCGGGGCTGGCCGCTCGGTAGCCGTCGCCTCGCCCCCCGATGGTTTCGTAGAGGTGTCGCCCTCTGCGGCCCGAGGTGGGGGAAGGGGGGACGTCCTGCCTCGCCGCCGTGCGGTGCTGGTGCTGGTGTCCGCTGTGGGGGGACGAGGGGTAGTAGCGCGGGTTGCTGGATGCCGGCTGGGAAGGAGGAGCACGGCCGGGGTAGCTGGAAACATGAGGGTCTTGGTGGTGGTTGGGGTGGGGGGCGGAGTCTCTTGGCACCGGTCTGGAGTGGGTGGGGTAGTCATATGGATCCCTCCTGGAAGAGAAAAGTAAAAGACTGTGAGAAATTAAAAAGCAGAGATTGTGTGTCTGCGAGCTGCACCTGCAACGACACATGCACTCTACTGTATAAGCACTGAGAGTATAGAGGAAGACAATATCTACCACCGGTACAAACTGGTTGGGGGTAGAGGACGTGCCAGAGATTTGGCCCTCCCTTGTGGTAAGCCTCCTCCTGTTATTCAGTTTACGTGGCGAGGCTGTGGCCTTGGCAAGATCGAGTTGTGGGGGGAACGTGGATGGAGAGATGCCAAGAGATAACAGCAAATGCCTCGGTAAGCATATATGAGGTCGTGTGTGTGTTCAGCTTGAGTGTGTGTGTGCAGGAATGTGTGTGTGTGTGTGCGGGT
The DNA here is from genome assembly GCF_045865225.1 of Trachurus japonicus. Lineage (NCBI taxonomy): Eukaryota > Metazoa > Chordata > Actinopteri > Carangiformes > Carangidae > Trachurus > Trachurus japonicus. The sequence continues at coordinate 8,089,919 of NC_140908.1, read as the reverse complement.
CCCAGGGGTCTGCAGTAACGAGGCAGCCAGCTGGAAGTCTCCGGTTCCCTCCCACTAGCTTTTGGGTGATTAGGGGCTAAACCCCTGGGTAAGGCGACACGCGGGCCTCAGGGTGACGGTAGGAGAAACAGAGAGAGAGAGAGAGGAGGGAGGAGGAAAACAGAGAGAGAGAGGGGAGAAAGGGAAAGGGAGGGCTACTCACCTTTCACAGGCCCATTCAAATGTTTTCCATCTTATGTGCTGTTTCCAGTGCTGAGTGACACACAAGTCGAGCTACAGCGAGTAAGCAAATCTACAAGTCGGGTCTTCCCGGGTCGGCGGCGACTCGGCTATTTTTAAAAGTGGTGATCTGCGAGAGCCTGGTCAACATCATAAATGATCACTTCTGGCATCGAGTCTCTTCCCTCACATGAAGCCAGGCATGCAAACTTTTTTTTCCTCTGCTTATTCCAAACAAACTTTGTCACCACCTTTAAAGGGGACATATGATGGAAACATCATTTCTTGAAGGCTCTTTAACATATATTTGGGTGTTTGTCTTGCCTTCTGGCCCCAAAATGTGAGAATTGACAAAATATCTGTCATTTTCAGGCTCCCTAGGTTGAAATCTTCCAGTGATGTAACTAAGATTCAAATTTGCATAATACCAGCGCTACCTGGGACAGGTAGAAGGGGCGGGGCAAGCAGTGGTTCATTTACATTTAAAGAGACAGGCACTGAAACCAGCCGTTCTGAACAGGGCTGTTTTGAGAGGATGAAAAGAGCTGTGATGTTTGATCCTTGGGGTATTTTGACCAAAGCATGTCACAGATATGTCTTTAAGACACCTGGGAACTGTTTTTATTTGTTGAAAGGGGGCATAACATGTCTCCTTTAACCTGAAGCACAATAACTACTGTCATGACCCATAATGCCCCGGGCCAGATGTTGAAAAAAGACATTTGATACATACAAAAATGCAACACGGCTGTTTAAGTCGATGTTACTTCACACAGAGCTATTGTTGGTCAGAACGTGGCCTAAATAGCACATGTGGACCGCGCTGTAGTTCAAATGGCTGTAACGCTGCGTCCATCAGCAGCAGAGAGCGGCAAACAGATTTAGACATTTGCTTCCCACCCGTCAACAAAGACTCCCACTGTAGTTATTACACAGAAGCCTTGAGCTTATAGCCTCTCCCTTGTTCTGCAATCATATCCGTTCGTCTCCTCTGTCCGGTCCCCCGAGCCGAGATCAGCACCTGTTGACTGGCCAATTAGAATGACTCACTCACCACAGATTAGGTCGCACACAGCTCGCTGGTGTGTGTGTGTGTGAGTGTGTGTGTGAGCCTGAGCGGACTTCCCTCGGGGATATTCATGGACTGTGGTGATGGTGGATTTCTATATGCGTGTGTGTCCCAGATATCAGAGTGTGTTTTTTTTCTGCAGTGGGCTGGGAGGCCTGACCACCCAAACAGAGCGGCAGGGGCGGGACACGCAGGTGGTCCCGAGAGCCAACAGCGCTGCCTTGTCAGTCAGCGGAGCAGGGAAAGACGGATGCGTACACACAGATAGGCAGAACACAAATGCATTGCCCAAGACTTGAGATAAGGAGAAAATGGGAGGAAGCAGAAAAAAAACGAAAGCAATCTGAGAAGTCGAAGGAGAACAGAAAGGGAGGGAGAGAGAGAGAGATTAAGACATTTAGACATTGACGCTGATGTGAAGGGAAAAAACAATATGTTCCTCCCTGTAAAGCTCAGTGAGGAGCGGACAGATCTGGAGAGAGGGAGAAAACCAGACGAAGGTCAACCTCCTCATTAATCCAGATTAAATGGTGAAGGCCACCAGGGGAGGAAAAGACAGAGGAATGGAGTGATATAGGGGATAAAGGAGGGGGAACACCTGGGTCCCCGGCCCGAGTCAGGGCCACCCAAACTGTTCTTTTAACCCTCCTCTCATTTTGCCCCCATGGTCAATTTCCACATCGTTCTTCCATGCAGATCTACCACTTCTTTATGCACTCTCTTTCTCATCGACAGCATTATGTTCACTTCCCTGTGGCTGATGGATGCAAACTGCAGAAAAATCAACATCCATTACTCTACAATCACTACACAGTCGCTGTTTGACTCAATCAATGACAAGTAAATGCTCCAGACTTAGTTTGACTTCTTGAATGCAACTTTAAATACTTCCTTTCTTTAATTTCCTGGATGACTAAGGGTTAAACAAAGTGGGAGGAATTCCTTTAGTGGCCTGATACTCAGGACTGTGGATGACCTTTGACCCTGCCTTGACATGGTAAAGTAGCCTAAGTCGAGTAGCTGAGTTTGGGTTGTGGGGTTGCCATTGTTGTGCCTGCTCATATGGGAGTATTTATGTTTCTTCAGGGAGGCCGGTGACTGACAGTAGGAATGTGATTGTAGAAAGAAGAAAGTCCTACCATTTAACCTTGTTTTACCATCCAATTTAAATTTTGTAATAATATTGAAAAAAAAACCTGTAAATGTAAGGGAAGTTGTGAGAGATTGTGTGTAAAAGCATGACGGCCTGCAACTGTATGAGTATGCATTTGTGTGTGTGTGTGTCCGGCCAAGCAGCTGGGGGATTAGAGGGTCCGTGGGCCTCAGTGACCCACGGGCAGTTCTTCATCCCTGGGTCACACAGCTGGCTGCAGCTTGGGTTGGAGGTGCATGTGCTGAGTGTGTGAGTCTGTGTGTGTGTGTTGCAGCTCGGCCCGTGCCAACCTGAAATCCCCTCAAACCATTTTAAATGTCCAGAGAATATGAACTCTACATAAATCATGATTTCATTTGGCGGAGTTGAATAAAACATTCCCAGTGTTTCAGCGGGGTCTGAGCCGGGAATGAGTGCACGGCTGTGTTTGTATATCGCAAGTGTCACAGTGAGATCTGTGTTTACTTGTTAACTTACGTAACTGCATCAGGGAGCTTGTGTGCTACGTAGCGCACCAGTGTGGGAAAGAGAGGAGTGAGCAAGACAAAGAAACACAAACACACGAGAGGAACACAATGAGCAGGAACACAAGTTAAACAGAAAGACAAAAATAGAGAGATGCAGTGGAGTTTATCCATGTATTAACCACAATCACAGCATTTAAGTTACTTTTTTAGGAAATGGCCTCCAGAGCCAAAAAAAAAACAAAAAAACATGTCAAACATGGCAGATTCCTGCTGAATTAAAATGTTGGTTGCCGTTGGTAATGACAATTAAAGGGGTTGAGTCAGAACGGGTAATCCAGTTTGAAAAGAGCTTATGACAACAGAGACATGCAGACAGTGGTCGTGTTTTCATTCAGCTGTCAGCGGAGTTTCGTGTGTACTTTTGAAATGTCAAAATAAAAAATCTAATTAAAAAATCAAATGCAAATGAGATGTTTCTGAGTGCAACAAATAAATAGATGGCAATGAGTGTGAAGAGAAGCAAACGGAAGGACTTTCAAAAAGAAATGAATACTTGGCAGGTTTGTTTTTCCTCTTTGTTATTATCTAATGCACTGGTGATGTTGAAAAAAAGCTTCATCAGTAGCTCAAAGCTACAATTTGATGGGAGTGACAGTGAGTATAATATTGTTGGGAAGAGATTATTCACAGATAAATGAAACTTAACCATTTTTCTACATTATTATTGATTTCTATTTATCATCTAAGCTCTTGTGTGTAAAAAGGGTCTTTGAGTTTAATCTTTAAATTTGATGCTTTAACTGCAAAACCCCCCAAAAGCAATCTGGATGGAAAACGACAGCAAAAAAAAAAAAGACATTCTGTCCCTCTGAGGTCTATATGCAACAGCAGAGCAGGGTGTGATGTGAAGCACTGGGACAAACCAGAGTGGAGAGCTGTAATGACACACCGTGTAATACATCTGACTCACACGTTGAGAACATCAGCACCATATACCACACCGCTACCCACCTCTGAAACTGTGTGAATGTGTGAGTGTGTGTGGTGACTGCAAATAGCAATAGACTCAATATTATGGCCATATTTATATGCATGTGAATACGCGTTGGGAGTGTATATGATTACATACTCAGCGGTGAGCGAAGAAGAATGTGTATGTGTGTCCATCTGTGTTGCCGTTTAGGCACAGCTTCCTCCGTATGACAGTGAAGAATCTGGGTGTATGGTGATAGCGTGGGAGATAGGGGGTGGAGGGGGGGGTATGCTGCACCTGCCTCTAGGAAATGGAAGGAGGAAATTAGTAACCCTCACCACCCCCTTCTGCAACAGCTCACAGGCTCTTATTAGTCCCACACACACACACACACACACACACACACACACACACACACACTGTCCTGGTTGCCCTAAATACCCCTGGACCTCATGAGTGCTTTACAGTAACGAGCTGGACGACAACCACGTGACAAACACACAGAAATGATAATTTCATCACTCAGTGCTTTTCTGTACAGCAGCCTGAGAGTTCATGACGAGTCATAGTTTGAACAGCGTTCCGCCTTCTGTTTAAAGAGAAAGTTCAACATTTTGGCAAATTGGTCCATTGGAAAAAAAAGAGAGAACTCGCCACATTGTATTCTCCCAAAGTAGAAAATAATTTATTAGAGGGCTACATGATAAAAGGACAACGTTTCGAGCGTTTTGCTCTTCAACCAAGAAATTCCATTAGCCTCTGAGCAGCTTGCGGCTCTGCTCTGCCGTTCTAAAAATAGCTTGCACCGACAATTAAAGGTAACAAACCTACTCCTAAAACTATAGGGATTATGGCAATGGGCCAATTTGCCAAAATGTTGAACTATCCCTTTAAAGTTTAAGGAAGCGTGTTTGTCGTCTTCTGTTCTCGCACATCCATGAACGATTAGCGCAAATTCTGAGACAATTAACTGCACTCACCTAAATTACATTAGCATGTTTCACTTATTAGCGTTGTGATTGCCAAGATGAAGAGAACATACAGATGCATATGTAAACACATCTGCCGGCTATGTGCTCACCTGTTAAGCCCACTGACAGTGAAGAGACATGCATTGCATGTAAAATACATTAATTGCTCTGCACAAAAAAAAAAAAAAAGCAGCTGCTGCACCTCACTGCCAAACACTCCTCCGCACAAAGACATTGATATGCGGGTGTGCACATACTTTTTCTGGGTAAAATGTTTAATGTGTTATCATTTGCAGAGAGACTAGTGGAAATGCCTCCATTAGATCACTCAGTCGGAGGTTCAGGTACTGCTGTCAGCGTCTGTGCTCCTGCTGTCTAGATAAGTCGCAGCCAAACCGCTGTGGTCATCAGTTACTGTACAAAATGTTTATTTAAAAGATGTAATGCAGCATATTTAGAAAGCTGACATATTCATTAGTCTATGATGCAGTCTCCAGATTCCCTAAATGTCCAAACTCTGCTCACGTACACACACACACACACACACATACACATACACACACTAGCACACACTCGTAGCGCTAATGGTGCAGTGCTAGCTGAGTGCTACAGACACAGAGCAGACCTGGCTGGCTCCACGGCAGAGGAAACCATTAGCCACTCTGGCCCTGGCTGTGGAGGCAGCTCTGCTAATCAAACCGGCCTATGTCAACAACAGCAGTGGAAATTGGCTCTCACCTAACGCGCACGTGCCTCATCTAAATGGGCCCCGTGTTTACACTCGCTGCCGAGCAGTGACAGGGAATGTGTACAGTATCAGTGGCAGGTAGCAGAGGCTCCGACTGCGACGTGGGAGTTTTGGGTTGGAAATGAGAAGGTGAGGAGAGATGGGAGGCACCGGGGCAAACAGCCTGTGTGTGTAAACCACTCCACTCATGAAGCTCATTGGAACATTTAATGACTCATTCATCATCTCAGAGATGTCATCATTCAGATGCCCATCAATAACCATTTATTCAACCACGTTCTTTCATCTTATTCCAGTGCTCTCAACTAAATTTAAGGATTTTTGAGTCCTAGAGAACAAATTGCTCCTTTTCTGGCCCTTAAAAACATATGCAGCCATAAGTGGGGGAGGTCAAAGGTTTGGGATTGACTTCTAGGACAAGAGGGAAAGTGAAACATGTAATGGAGACGTGCCGGGGAAAAAGCAGCACGGTAACAGTTAATGATGGAAACAGATGGGATTTCTTTGCGGTACCCCACAACTCATACAATTACTCCATTTTCCACAGTTCAAACTAAGTTCACTGTATACCTTTTGTATTCTATTGTATTGTTTTCTATTCTGGGCAAAGAAACGAGCATTTGAATTCACGTTGACTCCTGCGTCTCCTCCACAGAGCTGCCCGTCCGTCTGTATTTGTGGGCTGAATGTCATGCAGACTTGTACATGACAGTCTTTGTATTTCTCGCTGAGCTCACAGGGAGCGCTGAGGCCTCAGAGTGTATATCTTTTGGTTTATTTATGAAGTGATGATTTCATTTTCCCATACACAGACCTGGGAGACTGTGGGAGAGAGAAAGAGAAAGAGACAGAGGGAGAGAGAGAGAGGGATGGAGAGGGAAGGGCTTTCTAAGACAGCGGGCGAGACGAGATACAAAGAGACGTAGGAGAGATATAAACAGAGGCAAATGAAAAATGCAGACGGAGGGATTGATGGAATCAGGGAAAAATGCGGAGAAGAGAAAAGGGGAAGTTATTGTAAACAGGTAGAGCCACTGGTGCCTCAGCTGTGCATGTGACAGCGCCGGCTAAAGCCCTTTCATTTCCTACTGCTGATTCCATTACGTTCTCCTGTGTCTGAGCACAAACACCGTAAGCTGGACAAATATTGCTGCCTCCGCACACCGAGGGGCCCCCGTTCCTTCATAAAAGGGACCCACAAATAATAGAGGGGTCACAGCACCTCTCTGGCAATCAAACAAAAATAATCCACACATTACTTTAGATGCTCTCGGGCTGCTTATTCAACAATAAAAGAGAGGAGGGGGGTCACATCACCTCTTAAACCAATCATGTAGGGCTCCGGAAAGATGTCGGAGGCTGTTATGGGGCAAATGTTGAAAATCCGACAGTGGAAAAAGAAACACAGGGAACTCTCCAGGAGCCAAGAAATTAAATGAGTTACAGAGACAATAACTCTAAGTGAATTGGGTGAGTTTAAAGTGAGTTATTGGACAGCTGGACAGCAGTAGGTGGGGAAACAGTTGATCACTTCTGAAGCTGCTAGAAAGAAGGATTGGGTTTTAATAAAGACGGGAGCGAAGGCAGCGCAAATATGATTTCTCCACTGACCTTGAAAAAAAAAAAAAAAAAAAAAAGCCATCCGAGCCCCAAACTACAGAGCTTTAACAACATTACTGCCCTAAAATGATAACGGACCTTTGCAATAAATATGGCCGTCCAACCGTGCTGGGTAGGAGTGAATTTGTTGAGAGCTTATTTCCGGTTGACAAAATCAGCCAGTGGAGCAGAAATGGATGAGTAAATATGAGTATTTTAGAGGGAATTTCATTTTTAATATTCCCCTCATCTTTCCTTATTTACTCATCCTATTCTAATCAACAGATTGCTTTCACTTAGGAGGGGGCAAAGCCATTTATTGTTGTCTATTCTCAGCACCTACTACGTGTGTTGAGCCTGGACGTGGCTCATTAGGACCTGAGTGGACACAACCGGGGTGAAAAGGTTTGTGAGCAGAGACATGGAGGAGAAAACCAAGTGGGATGGACGCTTTTTCAGAAAGGTCAGACGAGAGGCGTTCAGGGACACTTTCCCACAGGCCTGAGGATGCTCAACATGCAGAGGGCAATCGGAAAAGTTGCTGCTTGTTTTGTAAAGGAGGGGCAGAGAGCGCTTGAAGCTCCTCAGATGACAAGCCACACACACACACACATGAGAAATATGTGCTATATCACTCAGATCCACCTGGATTACACGGACTGACATTCCCCGGATACACAGTAAACCAGTGCGACCCCACCCAGCCTGAGTCTCAGTGTCATTTAAACCCATGTCTCAGGTCAAGTCTTGGTTATGAGGAGCCAAATGGACTACACACACACACACACACACACACATACATACACACCTCCTGTCCTTCTCAGAGGGTCATTTCCATTGTCCAGATGTGACAGCAGCTTCATGAGGCCGGTCGGCCCCTGGTTGAAGCCCTGTGCTCTCTGACTCACTGGCCATCGGCTGCACATTAATCAGCCAATTATCAGCCCTGGCCAGCAACGCTGCCGCTCCAACCCGCTCCCCCTAATCCAATCACCTTGGGGGAGTGGGTCAGGGGGTGCTCTGATTGGATAACCTGAGGCTGGGTCGCTGCGCCCATGACCCGCTGCTTTGAATTGGTAATGATGTTAATATCCTCCATATGTCCACATGTGTGTGTCTGCGTGTGCACATTGGTGTGTGTCCCCGAGCACAGGGCCTATCTGGAAGCTGAGCTGCACCCCAGCATTAATGGCCAATGGAGATGGAAGCAAGAGCCAAAATAGCACTATCACCCTCCCTGGGGCAAACCTCTCCACGCTGCCACTTCCAGCCCTCTTTTCAAATCCTCTTTCCCAGACTCTAGCCTGTCTTGTTGGCTGCTGAGCAGCCGCCCTTGGCGCTAAGTCCCAGGCTGAGGTCCACTTTCTTTCCATCAGCCCCTGCTACTCTGGCATCCACTCCTTCTGGTCCAAAGAAACTCTTGAGTCGAGAGGTGGGAATAATAAAGGAGCCACAATTTGGGCTGCAGGATTGTGATGAGAAGTGTTTTTCCAATACGATGAAAAAAGTAAGTGGGTAAGAGGGCAAACAAGAGGAACTGGAATATATGGTGTTTGTTAAAGCTACAAAAAGTATGAAATTGAAAAAAATAGAGGTTGAAATATAAATCTAAGAGTCCATGCCTTCATTAGGGGAGCTATAATGTGCATGGACATGTTGACTTTTAACAACACACTCTAGTGTTTGTCTGAACATCTTGATTCTGCCTCGATTTCATCCCCATCCTTCTCCCTGTCGCTCCATATGCTCCCATCTGTGAGACGCTTTGCTGCATCTCCTGTGCTATCCATGCACACACACACAAACACACGCACACTCACGCGCACACACACACTCACCTCCTTCACTCCCTCCCCTCCAGCTGCAGCCCAAGCCGGCTCCACACAAAGGCAGGCCAAATGTATGCTAATGAGAGCCAGGCCAATGGTGGAGCCGCACTCATTTTGAGAGGAAATGGCTTTCAATAATGGCGGCCCCCGGGGGGATTTTGCACAAAGTTCAGCTCCACTTTGAAAAATGCATTCAATTCACTGCTGTGTCTGCTCTCTCTTTCTCTCCTGTTTTCCCCGCTCAATGAGAAAGAAAAAAAAAAAAAAAAACCTTCCCGGAATATATTTGCGTCCCTCCTCCTCCTCCTCCTCCTCCTCTCGCCTCTGTAGTTATGCTAGGGGGTGTCGGAGGAGTTTTTGGGGGCCGAGGAGTCATGATTTATCTTTACGGAAACATCAGACACGAGAACACAAACATGTGAGTTTCAAAAGTGTTCACACACTATCTGGCACATTTCCTCTGCCTTTTGTTAGTCTTGCTTTTTGCTCTTCTGCTGAGGCGAACGTCTCCGGGAACATGTTAACTGTACCATATGCATTTCAAACAGACAACATCCTTTGGGTCTCGGGCCCAAAAATACTTCATAGAGGAAGATCAACAACTGTTAAATAACAATGAGAATATTTCTTGAGGTAATAAACATTATTTGAACAGGATTTGTCATGTTTGTCAAGACAAGAGACTCTGACGGCTCCTGCTGGGATGTATTATGTAAACCTCAAACAACTGAGCATCATTATATGAACTCTATTAGAGTTTTTAGTTTTAGTTTAAGTTTCATTCTTCATCTGAACTTTCAGATGAACTTCCTTATCTATAATCTGCCAGAAACAGGAAGTTTCTATGTGTGAATAAAAGCCTCTTTGAGAATACACAGTTTAAGTAGAGAAAAGTGCTGAGGACGCAGTATTTTGTTATCAGTTAATCCGCTGATTATAACTCTGTTTAATCCTTTTGTCTATAAAATGTAAGGAAACAGAAAAAAACAACTGCCAGTTACAGTTCCCCAACGCTCAAGGTGACGTCAGATATATCCGGCATATTTCACTGACGATGCTTCAAAACATAGAAATATTCAAAAACGACATAAGTAGCAGAAACTAGAGAACAAGTGTAGTTTTTACCCAATTATTCACTTAAATAACGGAATTTTGCCTTTTCTTTGAGCAAGAATGTGGAATAAATGACATTTAGCAGGAAAGTAACGGTGAAAACGATTCGATAAAATACAGAAAGCAGGGGGCCAGGATTTAAACCAACCACTTCAGACTGTGATAAGATCGTAAATGACTTTGTTCTTCTGTTCCTGTGAAGTAGAGTTTGGACTGAGCTGTCAGTGGTCAGCAGAGTGTCCCTCAGCCTGTCTGTCTCTGTTTGGGTTTGCCTCCAGAGTTACAGTTGGCTAATCTCTCTGTCATGTCCCTCCCTCTCTCCCTCTCTCTGCTCTCCTCTCTCCCCCAGATTCTCACAACAGTCTCGTCCCCCTGAGCCAGTGCCGATGTCTGCGCTCCCTGGTGCCTGTCATATCAGGAGGGGCAATAACCCGTGAAATGACTGTTCTCTTTTTCTCACTCGCCTCCTCCTCTCCATCCCGGTGTCCCCTCTTCTCCACATTTCTCCTCCTCTCACTTTCCTCGCACCATGCCACTCCGCGCTCCACTTAGCTGTTGGGGCGCAAACGTTGCAAGGATATAAAAAAAAAAAGGCGTTTGCTCAGTTTGCACTCACACACACACATGTGCACTTTGAATATTCTGGTGAGCTTTGACGCATGTGTGTGTGTGTGTGAGCTGTATCACTGCTGGGAAGGACTTGTATGGAGAGCAGAGGAGTATGAGTGAGTGTACATATGCCTTTAATTTGACAGGAGAACATTTAAGCAAACAAAAGAAACGTGTCGTTCCATTAAACCCACACTAGAGGTTATACATCCTTCAGAAAAGCAAACCATCCACTATGCGCGTGTGTGTGTGTGTGTGCATGTGTGTGTGTGTGTGTGTGTGATCCTGCTGCCTGTGCCCTGCTCTCCGGAGGGCTGATCACTCCTGTTCCTGGGATGAGTAGACACTCCCAAGGCAAACACTCCAGATTTAATTATAAGCTCCAAAGAGGATTAGTCTGTGTCGTGTGTGTCTCTCTGTGTGTGTGTGTGTGTGTGTGTGTGTGTGTGTGGGGGGGGGGCACACACAAAAGGAAGGAGTGGCGAGAAGTTATCCCCTCACATGGCGGGCTCACCTGGGGTGTGTGGCGTACTGGCGGTCTACGTCGTCGTAGCGATGCGCCGGTCGGGACTCGCCTCCTCTTGGAACCATCTGTGAAGAGACACAGCAGAGTATATGAGTGAGTAAATATGAGAAATCTGAAGGTTCAGCCAAAACATCCTTGAGCAAGGCACTGAACTCCAACTGGAAGCCAACGACGACGCAGCTGGAGATCGGATGAAAAAGAGAAAAAACTGGTGCACGATCCCTGCAGACCTCAGGCTGTATATTTAACCTCGCTAACATCCCAGCCTGTAAATTGCACATTGAGCATTTGAAGCATGTTGTGTGTCTGTGTGCAGCCGTGTGGTTTCAGCGGACACAAAACATAAAGACGTGGAGAAGTCGAGGAATGCCCCACATGTGGTAACGTAAACATGTGCAACCACATTTAAGCGCGGTGCCCCTCCGATACACACAGCTCCAGCAAACACACACACACAAAAAAAAACAACATTTCGAGTGGGTTTTTGACCAAAGAGTAGATCTGTCTTCCATCCACACACGCACACACACGCACCAGGAAATGATTGATTAAAGCCACGTCCACGCTGGGGGGCGAGGGGGGGGGCGGATACATGTGGGAACGCTCAGGAAGGTTTTTAATTTTCTGGTCGTCCTCTGTCCACAGTTAAATGCCAAATGGTGAAGAGACTGAGCCAGTAAAATCTCATCTTCTTTGTCCTCGGAAACACAACTGTGGCTCCTGCAGCCGGGATCGAACCCCATGAACACTTACAGATGGCGATGAACTGAAGGAGCGTTAAGTAGAAGGAAAACAAACGCTCCATACAGGACGTAGTGTGGTGCTTCCTCCATGATGGTGGTGATGATGATGTGAAGCATGTGCTCTGCAGATCTCAACCTCCACCTATGGAGGATTTTGGGATCGGCATAAAAGCGCAAAATGAGGAAGTGTCTCTCAGAGGGACGGTGTTCATCTCTTCGGCTGCTGCTGGTGCTCCAATAGCTCACTGAGACTACATTTGACACCCATCTGTGAGTCTGCTGTTCTTAATGGCACCAAGCTTCTGTTTCTGTCATCAAACGACTACATGAATATAAAGTGCTGATTTATCGCTGCTCATTAATGACAATCGCAAACCAATTCCGGCTGCCTCAGGTGCAATCGCTTTTTATGCTCACGAATCAATGATAACACCTGTAATATGTGGGAAACGTATTAAAGTTAACGCTGTTTGTGCAGAGATAGGACTGGGTTTTTTTCTCTCGGTTTCTCCCTGAACGCATCATATGGTATGTTTGATGTGAAAAACAGTTGAACATCTGAATCTGTGGGTCGGAGCAAAGATAAGATGTGGTTTTGAATTCAGTTGCGCAAGTGTGGAGGTGGTCTGAGGTCCACAAGGGGGGTTTGTACAAGCCATCCCTGCAGGCTGAGGAGGGGGGGGCATGGGGGGACAGAGCATACAGTTTCAATTATCTATAATCTACGTTCTGGGCTCTGAGTTTTCACATACAAACACAGGCTGTTTACTCAATGGACATTTCATCGGACAAACACACAACGCACCGCTGTGGCGTAACGTGCACTGCACACACGCGTGCACATGTGTGTGTAAACAAGCAATCACGGCTTTGACAGAAACACACATGGAAATCTGAAGAGGCAGAGCAGCCGCCACGCGTTTGATCCAGGCTATCAAAGGGATCACCCACTTACACACGTTTAATATCACAAACACAGAGCCTAAATGAAGCCATGCAGGACCGCTCCATTGTTCTGTTTTGCATGTACGTATGAGTTCAGACTCATTCTGCATGTCAATGTAGCAGCGGCGCATTAGCAGATATCATTAGCATGTCTCTGTAATGTAGGGGGCTCTAATGTCTCTGAATGGGAGCCAGGAAGTGAAAGCACATCAGAGCCATGGCTGCTGCTCTATTCACTGGAGTGGCTTTGTGCCTGTGTGTGTGTGCGTGTGTGTATGTTAATATTATGGTAGTCGAGTCGGGGAGGGTAATGTGTGTCTTTGTGTGCAGGTTTAATATGATGTCGGGAAGTGAATGCTCCATCTTGTGTGTGTGTGTTACGTGGGGGACATTATGCAAAGAGCTGCATAATGTGAGGTAAAGGGGGCATTAGTCTCAGCAAGAAGCTGGGACTCAGGTGGAGGACCTCCTGCATGCATGTGTGTGTGTGTGTGTGTGTGTGTGTCTGTGTGTGTGAAAGCCATAATACATCTTCTAAGTAGGAGGAGAGAGGAAGAGAATGATGAGGAAGGGAGGAAATGTGTGTTTAGATAAAATGAGTGGATTTCTTTGTGCGTTGATTGTATTAACATAATAGCCTCCAGCCATAGGTCTGGATGATCCCTTTATTAACTCACACAGATTAGTGACGTCTGTCATATGGATGCATTCAGGCAGAAACCCATTTCCCCAATTTAGACAGCTAGCTGTAGTAGCAGATGATATGCCTTGAAACATTGCTGTGGCATTCACTCACTCACACACACGCAGACACACAAGAAAACAAACAGGAAACAAGTCTCAGTCTCACCATGGCAACTGGTAAAACAGCAATTTGAAATTCAGCCGGGTTGAAGTGAAGATGCAGCAGCGAGGCTTCGGAGGCGGCGGCGGCGGTCAGCGAGCAGAGGCCACGACACGCACCTGAACGCAACGCGAGTTCACGTCCTCGTCCTGAACCCGCTGACATCATATACAGTGAGCGAGCATGTGTGTGTGTGTGTCTGTGTGTGTGTGTGTGTGTGTGGTTATCAGTGGAAAAGTTAATGTATTTTACAGACAGAAGCCGAGCGCCTCTCTGGACACACATGACGGGGAATTTCCTATTTCTCATGAGTGTCAGGTGGTAAAGCTCTAAAACCTAAGAGGCTTTGTTAAGTTGTGTGCATGTGTGTGCACTTTTTGTGTAACCTAAACCCGAACCTTTCAATCTGCAGATCGTGGGGCTGATTTCAATACCTTCTCATCAGGGGGAAAAGCAAATGAGCTTCAACGTATCAGAACAATCTCCTTAGAAAGTGTATCATTTTGTGGAGTCATTGCGTTTGTGTGCCGCAATCCGAGCAGCTGACAAACGCCTCTGACAGAATGGTTGGCGCGTGTGCGAGCGTGAATGAGCAGAAAGTCATTTTTCCATTTTTCCAAATTAGAAAGCTCTGCCTTGACAGTGCCAGATGATAAGCAATGGAACACAACACACACACACACACTCACGCACACATTCACACACCCACACCCACACCAATCAACTCTAGCAGCACAGCTGTCGCATTCATCAGAAAGTATTGCCGGAGCTCAGGAAATGAATTTCTTGGAGCACTTTTGGATTTGCTGTAAATTTGTGATGCTCATATATACAAAAAGCCTCAAATGAGAGTCCAAGTGCTTTGACACAATGCCTGAGCTGCGCTTTCGTCCCGTGACTGAGATGCTCAGATTTGCCTTTTTCCAAACCGCTTTTCTCCGCCGCCTCTTTTCAAACGGCATAATTAGCCTCCTGTATTGCCGTCTATTCCTCCGCGCATCCATCCATCCTTTTCTTCCTCCCTCCATCCATCTTGGATGCTAATTAAGCATGTGTCTCAGTGTGGAGCCTCTGCCTGGCGCCCCATGCCCACCTCCTGTTGGCAGCCTCGCCCCCGCGCCCTGGCACGATGAGGCGGAAATCACCCTTTATCCAGCCCCCTCTTCCCTGTGATGAGATTGTGCCGACTCCCCCATGGGAGGAGAGGGAGCAGATAAGAAATAGGATTGAGAACACCAGTGTACGTGCACATACTCAATACTTGATTCAGAGTTAGATTCTCTGTCCGAGCCCAAGGCCGGTCTGACCTGGCTCCAGGCCGCGGAGTGAGCTCATGTGTGATAATCAGAAATGTATATGTAAAGGGATAGTTCAACATTTTGGCAAATTGGCCCATTGCCATAATCCCTACAGTCATAGCAGTAGGTTCATTACCTTTAATTGTCGGTGCAAACTATTTTTAGAACGGCGGAGCAGAGCCGCGAGCTGCTCAGAGCTACACTACGGAGGCTCATGGGATTTCTTGGTTTCCTTCATCAAACTCATCAAATACACAATCCAACAACTCCAAAACGCTCTGGTGGACAAGTTGTGACCTGCACATTCACCACGCTATGAGATAATTCACCACGCTATGAGATAATAACAGAACGTTAGAGACAGAGTTATTTTAGAGGCAAATGCAGAGACTGCTTGTCGAAAAACTGCCCCCGACGGGAACGCGCTTCAGCGGTTTTGCATGAATTTACCTCGAAAACAACTCTGTCTCGTAACGTTCTGTTATCATCTCATAGTGTGGTGAATGTGCAGGTCACAACTTGTCCACCAGAGCATTTTGGAGTTGTTGGATTGTGTATTAAATGAGTTTGATGAGGGAAACCAAGAAATCCCATTAGCCTCTGTAGCATAGCTCTGAACAGCTCACGGCTCTGCTCCGCCGTTCTAAAAATAGCTTGCACCAACAATTAAAGGTAATGAACCTACTCCTAAAACTATAGGGATTATGGCAATGGGCCAATTTGCCAAGATGTTGAACTATCCCTTTAACACTCAAATTACAACAGCCAACTTATTAAAACATGTCCTGGTTGAATACATCCTTATTTTAGTTATAGCACATAAGGAGGCAAGCTCCACACTTAGCTGGCAATTGTGCAGAAAGGAAACTTTTTAAAACCAGACTGACTAAATCCCAATCTTTCAGTGTCGACAACAGCAGCATTGAACTGTCTGAGTTCAGATTCATCTTTGGTGGCACTTGAATCACTCTCTTTAAAGGCAACGTAGCTGACTGATCGATACTGTGTGTTTGTGTTTGCCTTTGCAGTGTTTTCTTCCCTTTTCATTTCCTTGTGTTTCTTTGCAAGCCGCTGTCCTAAATTTATACTGTTCGCCCGAATCGGCTTGTTGGCATGGTTACCAACCAACAACCAACTAGGAAACTCAAAAAAAAGGTCACAGCACCTCTTTTCATGCTAGTCAAGTCTGGTCTGTTGGCACACAAGATTATGCTGTATGATGAGACGGTGTGTGTGCATGTGCCTGTGTTTATATCTCAAACAGGAGGCTCACTTGCCCCCCAGTGTACACTAAACACTCCCACACCTGGACCCGGCTCACTCGGAGCTCGTTAGCAGCAGATGGTGCACGCACACCCACACACACACACACCCGCACACACACACAGGGACCAAAGGTTACATACACTCAGACTGGAATGCGGTCTATTTTGGTAATAGGCCAATCTGCTGGTAATTGTCTTCATTGTTAGTATTTGTTAGGCCTCAACTCTTGACCTTAGAGAGGCTTTTTACATTTACATACAGTTGGATTCACACTTGGGCATCAATGTGTGTGTGTGTGTTTGCGGTTTAATCTCTTTATGAGCGTGCAACAGGTAGAGTGAAAACAATGTTTAGCTCATTAGCCGACGATACTGCTGACCTCCATCATCTCCTCTGGCTCCGTGCAGACGACTATATCAGTCTGAATACGTTCGCTCGTGCACTTTTAGACCGTTTACATGAATTCTAAATAAAGTGAACATGTTTACGAGCATCAGATGACACTGCTGCTCAAAAGGATGTTTTTACACTCTTTGGGGAAATGTGCTGATGTCACTGCCTCCGAGTGGACAAACACACTCAGAGAAAAATATGTTCCGCAGCCCAAGAGAGTATTTGATTAGCTAAAGTGGCAATTAGTGACAAACATTATGCAACAGGACAATTTGTATCACTCTTCAGCAGTGATGTAGCACGTCAAACAAGCTGCTCTTTTTCCTCTGAGCTGGTTGCCTGAAGCACCTCCACTCTTATTAGATTATTCTGATTGTTAATAGTGGAATATCAAACCTCTGATCGGGGGTCATCAAGACAAATTAGTGGTTTTTAAATAATCTGGAAAATTGCTTCTGACCTGCACATGTGCGATTTGTTACCCCATCAATTTGTAATCAACATGCATCCTTAACCTGTTCCATGTGTGCCTGCGTGTGGCTGTATGTGTATGCGCACGTGTGTGTGGCCATGGCAGTGGCCATGGGGTGCTGTTTATTTACTGGGGCTGTGTCCCTGTTCCTCTCCCCCTCTGTGGGTTTGTTTGCCGCCCCACTGTTCACTGAAATAACATCCAAGTACCCCTGTGAGTGTGGACATGTGTGTGTGTGTGTGTGTGTGTGCGCCTGGTTACATTCTTCCCTCTCTCTCTCTGAAAGGTGTGTTTTAAGCTCCCTTTTATACTGAGATTCTGCTATTTTGCTGTTAAGAAGACCTCTCATTATGTCACCTCTGTTTGTTTACACTGCAGCAAACAAAGCCGACATAAAGCCGCCCCAGGGTGCGATGATTTTAGATGGAATGATTCAGTGTCGGTCTGTCTGTGTGACTTCCTCCGCTACTGGCGTAAAGGCTAAACAACAATGCCCCCCCCCCCCCCCATTTTGAGCTGGAACCTTTGTATACAGGACGGTGAAGTGGAATAAAGGTGCAGCATTTCCACCTAGAACGGGCTTGTGTAGACGGGGGTTTGTGAGGAAGAGGGAGAGACAGCATTGTTGTGTTCGGTGCAGCTGTGTTTGTGTGGACGCGGCGGCAGCATCTTCTGACGGCCAGTTTTGTCAAGTCATGTGCCTGTTCTCCACAGCTCAGGTGAACAAGTCCTCTACCTCCAGTTGCAGATTTGGGCTTGTGGGGGAGAGAAGGGGAGGAGGGGGAGGAGGGGTTGACACGGCAACCTGTGACGGAGGCTTTCTGAGCTCCTGGTTGCCCCGCTGCAAATGTCACGAGGTTGATCTGTTTGACCTTCAGACGCTTTGAAGTGACTCCTGCCAACTCCTGAACCTCAGACTGAGCTGCAGTGGATTTAAAGGATCAGTTTTGGGGGGAAAACATCCACGTTTGGCTCAGGTAGGGTTTGATGAAGTGGCCGGTTTAACGCCTCAGCCTCTAAGAGTAACGGCGTGCGAGCTTCCACTGTCTTCAAGCGCCACAACCGACATCTTGCAACAAAGCAGCTCCTGGATTCAGCACCATATTAATGTAGTGCTAATGCAAAATGATGCGATTGCAGACTTATACTGTGATTTATTGCAGAAATGAATGAATTAGTTTAAAGTCTGGGACAAACACATGCACATATGTAACCGAGCCAGACTGAAACCTTCTCCTCTTTAATCCAAACAGAGCGGTAACGTGCTTTGAAGTGAGAGCGAGCACGAGTGAGGAGGAGAATGGGAGATTTCTATCAACTTGCAGACAGATCACACTCTGCAGTTTGCCCGTAGGCCAGAGACAAGCTGTGGGGATGAAGACAGACACCAAATAAGTCCCTGTAGCCCTCCGTCGGCCCAGATTGGGAGGAGGGAGAGAAGGTAGGGAAGAAATAAATAAAAAAAATCCTCACCCGGTTGCTGTGCAGCATCGGAATGAAGCGACTTAAAACAAAAGAGAGGAGAGGGGGGAGGCGGTGTGTTGAGCCTCAGGGATGAGCTGGAGAGACAAGGACAGAGAGGAGGAGACCGTGGATGGAATCGCTCATTGTGACTTTGCCAAGAGAGAGAGAGTGAAAAAAAAAGGGGGTGGGGGGTGGGGGGTAAAGAAAGGTGCTATACATGTGTGTGAAAACTCTTGATAGCGGTGGGTAGACGCATAATGCTGGAATGAGATGTTCACTCTTGTCTTTGCCTCCCGAGAGTGTGAGCAAGAGTTCAGATGGTGTCTGAGTCTGTGGGTTTTAGAGATGGTGAGCGAGGAGCTGCTCCGGTGCACACCGAGCAGACAAACCCAGGAGCTGAGGATGTGAGACGAGTGGTCAAGTATGAAATGACATTAAGTTGTAAAAATGAATGAATCTTCAACAGAGTCCAAGATGGAAAGAGGGGTTAGCATTGTCTACTCTGGTAGGAAGGTGTTCAACTATACTGAAACAATTGACAATACGTTAAAGTTGTTCCAAACAACTTTGACTGTATCTTTTAAAGGGATAGTTCAACATTTTTTGACAAATCCCTATAGTTTTAGGAGGAGTTTGACTCTGTCTTGTAATGTTCTGTTATTACTGTATCTCATAGCGTGGTGAATGTGCAGGTCACAACTTGTCCACCAGAGCGTTTTGGAGTTGTTGGATTGTGTATTTGATGAGTTTGATGAGGGAAACCAAGAAATCCCATTAGCCTCCATAGCGTAGCGCTGAACAGCTCACGGCTCTGCTCCGCCGTTCTAAAGATAGCTTGCACCGACAATTAAAGGTAATGAACCTACTCCTGAAACTATAGGGATTATGGCAATGGGCCAATTTGCCAAAATGTTGAACTATCCCTTTAACACATTTGTTCATAAACTTTTGGCACCATCCCCTTGTGACCCTCAGAGAATAAACATCAGAGCTACTGGATGGGCGGATGAGCTTCACATTTACACTGAGGGAGTTATGCTGATTATAGCAAAGTCTCACTGTGGGAAATTAGCATAACTTCCACTTGTAAATGACGGTGCATAACTTTACAACCCTACAGGGGACTGACGGATGAATGACAGGTGTGATAGGTGAGAGCGGTGGCTGAGACTGACACACATCACCCCTGAGATGCAGACGAGACTGTGACAGGAGAAACATCGACAGGCCAAACACATGACACACAATGTCAAAGGCTCCACACATGCATTACTGTACATCTAATGGCTTGACTTGTTGTGAAGATCGGTACTGTACTGTAGGTGATTTCCACAAACAAGAGCGTCCACTGTTTGAACATGAGACCATTTACGTATGAACGCTGCATTATCTCACCTCCCTGGAAAACACCCTATCCTAAAATTAGGCTGAATTTCCACACTGAATGACTTGTAAGGAGGAAACGTCGCTGCAGCACGACTTTCATTTCATAACCATCACCTTACTAAACCCGACATTATCACTGACTGCTCTGCTGTGCAGCTCTGTACCTCCAGCCTTATTCTCCCCTGTCATTTTCCTCCTCTTTAGCCTATTTTTCAGTAGCTGGTCACAGTATAGCTTGTTCAGGATTATTCTGGGGTGTATGATCCAAACACTAACTTGCGGTGGGGCGTGTGCAATTATACGGGGCCAGAATAGCACTCGTCCTGCTCTGGAGAGTCAGGGACCGATGGGTAGCCTTTAATCAGCGCTCGTGTGTGTGTGTTTGTGTGTGACAGAAGCCTGAGATGTGTGTTTTGGACGTGAGCGTTGAGAAAAGCAATCTCAGAGGGGGTCACAAGGAAACCA
Organism: Trachurus japonicus; assembly: GCF_045865225.1. Lineage (NCBI taxonomy): Eukaryota > Metazoa > Chordata > Actinopteri > Carangiformes > Carangidae > Trachurus > Trachurus japonicus. The sequence goes on along the minus strand of NC_140908.1, from coordinate 8,069,367 downwards.
GGATCAGGAGACTGCATTTCTTGTAATTACTGAATTATGGGATTTTCTCAAAAAAAAAGAAAAAAAAAAGTTTTTTTTTCGTGCATGTGTGTGTGTGTGTGTGAGAGCTGCCAGCATGGAATTGGCTGGAGCCCCCTGCAGAGAAATGAACTCTGAAAGCGGCTTCAGTTTGGCTTCAGCTGTACTTTACAGCTCTTTGATGGTGACTGCATCAATGTGTGTGTGTTGCCTTTCCATGGTTGATCATGAGTGTGTGCGCTTTTATGTGTTTGTGGTGTGTTACCTCCTAAAAAGTCTGTTATAAAATGGGTGTGGGTGCTGTTTCACATGTTCATGTTTAGCATGTACTATTTGTGCACGGATGTGTGTTTAATGTGTTTGTGTATGAGGTGTGTGTGAGTGTGTGTTAAGTCGGTGGAGGCCACATTAAATTCCCTAAAAGTGCGCGAGTTTGTGAAAAATAGAAAGTGAGACTTAATCCAAGCAGCTTGATGATCCAAGTCCTTCAAATGCAGCTTTTCCCATGGGGATTGTGTGTGTCTGTGTGTGTGTGCATGAGTGTGTATGAGTGAGTGGCTAAGAGTGGGAGAGATATTGAATGATTGTGCATGCTAGCCAGTTATCCTTCACTCGTTCCTCATTAAAATGGTGCAGGTGCATCAGAAAAGCCTCAAATCCACACAAACACACACAGGGCATATGCTAACCTGATTAACACAAACATTAGACCAACATTAGTGCTGCCTCCTTCGGAGAAACGCCCCCGAACCAGCTGCTGCCGTCTCCGTCTCACCTTCCTCTATAGGCACAGACCAACATCCTGGGCCTCCTATAGTCTCTCTGTTTGGAAAAAGGTGTCGAGAGAGACTGCACACATGAGATGGAAACAAGGAAACAAAGCTTGATGGAGGGAAAACCTTCTACTGCCAGGTGAGCAACAGATTATCTAACTAACATAGCAACATGAAGCATAGTTATTTTGATTTGATTGGATGGATGTGTAGCTGATCAGGTTTGGGCATCAATTCATTCCTATCGGGGCTGGTTTTCTCTCAGAGACCAGAGAGAGTTTTAATGTCTCAGTCTTTCACCTGTGCTACATCCACCACTTCTTCCTCCTCCTCCTCCATTCCTCCACTTGTTCATGTCACTGCCCCCGTGTGTCTGTCAGTTCCTCCGTCCCATCTGTCTCCTCCTCGTGCCAATCCAGCTCCCCCCTGTTAGATGTGCTGTGTCTCATCCTTCCCATCTTTCCCCTAAGGCGCCTCTTTAAGTCTTTTTTTTTTTTTTTTGCTTCGATGCTGCTTTGTTGCTTTGTCATGTTCCTACTTTCTCTCTCTTTTGTCCTCTCTCTCATAAACACATGTGCTCTCTTCTCTCTCTCTCTCTCTCTCTCTCTTGCTGCCACTCCCCATCCCTGCTTCCCATTCCCCTCGTTCTCTCTCGTCGGTGCCTCTCCCCGAGGTCCGCCTCTTGTCTTTGAAAGCTGCTCTCTGCTGGGCTGCACTACACTTTTCGTTGCATCCCCCCCCCACAGTGGGCACACAGCGGGACGAGGCTGCCAGCGCGTCCATTACACCTGCGCCGTGTGAGTGTCTGTCTGTCTCCGGGAAGTGAGACACAATGAGTCTGTACCGTGTTGAGGAGACGTGTGTGTGTGTGGTACGAGGAGGCGATGGTCAGTCACTGGGGGCCCCAAAACTAACGATCAATACCGAACCCCGAAGGGCCCGCAGACATATTCTGAAGCACGTTACCAGATAATAACTTTCTCCAGTCACTCCATTTCTAACGCTGAAGTGGCAGCGAGTTCACAGATGAATACGTGCGCAGTCATTAGGGCTGGGGGCACAGAAACCATCGGGGCTTTTGCCTGTGGGCACGAAGCACCCCGCACGGATCACCAGAGTGTGTGCGTGTCTGCGCGCGTGCGTGTGTGTGTAGGCCATCTATCACCGTGACAGGCTGGTGCGTGTTTACTTAATGATGTGGGGGTTTATTTATGAAGTGATGGCCGACGTGTGGGAGGGAGAGGGAAAGTGAGAGAGGGGGGGAGCGATTGAGACAGCCTGAGGATGTGACATTAAAATATCATCAAGGTGATGGATGTCCACACGCACAACATTAGAGAGAAGTACAAAAAACAGCTGCGCAACGGATGACAAGTCGTATCTGGACTTGAGAGTGTGTGTCTCTCTCTCTCTATGTGTGTGTGTGTGTGTCTCATAATGACTGTGTAGTGTGTAGCTGCTGTGTGTGGTTTTCTGTGACTTCTGTGTTCATTAAGGCGTCACGTACTGCCAGTGTTGTTTACGACTCACAGGGTAATGAGTTGAAGATAAGATGCATGAGTTCATGTGTGTGTGTGTGTGTGTGTGTGTGTGTGTGTGTGTGTGCCTTCCTCCCATACAGTGTGTCTTTGTCGCCCTGGGTAAACAAGGTTCTGGTTCACGGTCGTTTCTTTCATCTCAGCTGACCGTGTTATGCATGGTCAGCCATAATAATGCACAGGCAATAGAACATTACATTATAATAAACATGCAATGACATGCCATGAGGACAAGAGGAAACAAAGACACACTGTGTGTTGGATGTGAAGCCTCCAGCTGCGTCACACAGAGGAGGTAAATCAGTGATCCCTGTCAGTGGGATGTCCAGTCACAACCACTAGGGGGCAAATAGGCCAACAGTGAATGCATGAGAGAATGAAACCATGAATATAAGAGGGGAATCATTTTGTTTTTACCGTAATTTCAAGAAAACCCCCAGAAAACCTCAAGGAACCTTTAAAGACGAATGACAATATGTTCAGAACTTCATAATAGAAAAACAGGGGAACGACTGGAAACATAATCAACATCACTCTATCTGGCAGATAATGTAAACATCTGGAACTGAGGATAATTTCAAAGGGGGAAACTCCACAAGTTTTAGACATGAAGATCGGCCATGAGCAGAAGCACTCAGCCTGTGAAATCGGTTGGATACGGCTTCTGTCAAGTCTGAGGAAATAACCCCTGATGTGGAGGTCCTTTGCACTTGATCCAAAAGAGACTTGTGGAAAATCAAAGTGTGTGGACTCATTTTCCAACAGACGGGCCCAATCTAAAAGGAAGCAGAGGACTGTCAGACCCGGTTCAGATACAACCGCCGCTGGTGAGATCTGGTTCAGAACGCAGTCGCTCCGAACAAACCTAATTGAGAGAGAACGCCGACACTGGCAGCAGTAGGAAGCCATGAGTTAAAACACGCGCAGCGGAAAAGACGAGTGACATGTCATTTTTCTACTGCACTGATATGATCAGAGCTTCAGGCTCTTCCAGTGGGGTCCATGTGGGTTTAAGCTTGTGATCCATCCGACAAGACCGTATGCAAAATATAACTTCATTTATGTCAGTTTGTGCCCCACGTCGGTTCTTGCGTACTTTAAAGATCCAGTGTGTAATATAGGGGGAAAACTGTGATATGTAGCGTTCAGATTCTATACCACCACTGGGACGACTGGGAGTATTTCAGGAGCATGAAGCGATGAGGTGAAGATCTAAAACATTTACGATATGATATGTCTGCTGTTTCCTCCTCCTTCTACTTTCCTTCAGCCTTCTTTGTTGGTTTAATTATGAACATGAAACTTGTGAAACGCGCTCTCTGGCTCTCTGGCTCTCTGGCTCTCTGGCTCTCTGGCTCTCTGGCTCTCTGGCTCTCTCTAAAGCAAGACCCTTGCTATATGTATATATAAAAGAATAATTATAAGGCTACAAAAAACAAACAAATGTTATTTTATAGTGATTATACACTTATACAAATATATTCATGGGTAGTATATTCAGATTTTGCCAATAAACCTTGACAATTATTACACACTGAACCTTTAAAGACTTTTATTCTGAAAGTACTCACTATCACTGGTTATTTTAACTTAACGGATTCATGAGAGATTCTGTCACAAAGTAGTTTGAATAAAAAAACATGGCCAATGAAAAGATATTACTGGTTGTATCATGGGAAATGTAGGATTTATGCATTTATGGACTTTTAGAAACTAAAAAGCAGTCTATCCTGTCCTGTCACTGGAGTGTCCCATTAAAAGGTGACACAGAATAATTCAAATATGAGCTACTGAATTAAAAACTATCAGGATCAGTCTCTATGACAATGATGTCTCATCTCCAAAGTCATTCCCGACTTACCTTATAGAGCAAAGTCTATAAAAAGAGACAGCTCTTGTACTTCTACAGCTTAATTGGCCATCAAGGCAGTACAGAGGGCCTATCATTAGCATAGAGAGAAAACAGACAGAGAGAGAGGGACAGTGTGATTATTACAAGTGTGACCTATCCACAGACAGGGAACACGGAGGATGGGTCAAATTAGAGACAGATAGATAGACAAGAGACATGAGGGGAGAGGGGTCAGGAGAAAGAAATGAGGAAGGGACAGGAAGTCCTTTCTGAAGACACACACATCCACACACTAACACACACTATAAGCCAGCGACACCCCACACAGACATCTCCACCTGTAGATCACGTAGAGAGAATAACACGAGACGTAAATAGATATCTCCGTCTCTTTATTCCTGCTTTTTGTTTATGTCAGCTCAGGTTAGTGTGTTACCCAACATCCTCCAGCTCCACAGAGCAAATGGAGACACAGGCGCACACTCTTCTTCTCTTTCAAACACGTAGAGCCACTCAGAGAGGGAGAATGGTGCTCCTGGCCTTGTGTGGAGAGCGTGGAATAAAAAAAAAAAACCTTTTTAACCATTCAAGGCTGCAGAAATGGCTGAGCATAAAAGAGCAGCGCGACGTGGTGATAGTGGTGGCGGCTAAAAGGTTGATCACATAAGGCTGAGGCAGGCGAGTGGCGCCACGCTCAAGTGCTCGGCTTTTATGCTGCTCTCATGCCACAGAGACAGACAGAAAATAGGTAAATGTGAGTGGAGTAATGTCCAGGTGAATCAAAAGGTGTCACCTTCAGTCTGTCTGCACGGAAATAGCTTTCAATTATTATTTCTTTATTCACATAACAAAGGAAACTTACTGTAAAGGGAACATTTAGATCAGCTGTAAAGTATTTCTGAGACTGGTTTAATCCACGTTTATTTCTTAAAGTACTGAACTGGTTCTTCAAGAGGTTTTATGTGTGTTTATCGAAGATGACAACGTAGCCCTCTCATCTGAGGATGTGGAGGATTCTGGGTAACGCGTGAACCCGAGCTGACGTAAACAAGTGTGAGGATAAAAGCTCAGGCTGTGGTCAGAAAGTCTATTCATATCTCTGCTTATTCTCTTGGTGGTCATCTCTCCACAGGGCGTGTGTGTGTGTGTGTGTGTGTCTTTTCTTCAATATGTTATTACAGTTTGAATATGATTCACCTGTTACACTCTCTTTTACGCAGAGTCGACTTATTTTCCAGCTGCTCTGAGTTCATATAAATGCTGATGCCTCATCTAGGTTGCATTCAAATACCACTGAATACAAAGAATAATAGGTTTTACAAGCAAACTCATACACCCACACACACACACACACACACACACACACACACACACACACACACATACAGTAATATATGATATTGTTAAAAATATTCTTTCCCCGTCATTTGTCAGCCATCCTGTTGTGTTTCGACATTCCATTATCATCTTTTGTCTTTTTTTGTACCTTCCCGGATGTTTTACTGTTTATGTGTTTCTATTCTCACTGTGTGCGTGTGCGCGAGTGTGTGTGCGACTGTGAGCAGGGTGTTTCATTATCAGGCTCCTCAGGAGAGGAACCCACCGCTGGTTTTGTACCGTGGACGCCGCCGTCTTTTTTTTGGGAGAGAAATAACAATCAGATCAGAGGTTGCGCCTCACACTTGCTGCGCTTTAATTGCATCAGAGTTCGGGTACTGACTGAGTCACGGCGAACCGAGGCACAAACACATGCTGCACTGGGATGTGTAATGAGTGACGAAGCCCTTCAGGCCTCAAAGAAGGCGACTGTGGCGTGTGTGTGCGTGTGTGTGTGTGTGTGTGTGTTAGCGCCTAATGAAGACTGTGGGCTTCATTGCTCAATAAACAGAGACTACAATAAGCGAGGAAGCGAGCACAGCAGGAGGCAGGTTGTGGCAGGTGATTGGGTATCGGCGACGCCGTCGGTAAACCCATCCCATATTTCCCAGATGCCGCTGCTTCTCTCTTTGTTCAGTTGTGTCGTTTAATGAAAAATAAATCTAGCTCTGAGGAAATGTTCTTTGCAAATCGCTGCGGCCAGATTCGGAGATTCAGAACCAGATCAAAGTGTGATTTTCTGCATCCTTGGGCTCGCTATTAAAAAAATCCCATTTTAAAATGCCTGATAAATGGCTATTGATTTCCATGGCCAGTATGCTGAGTTCGGGAGTGTACGGAGGTAAATGAAATGATTCCTCAGGCTGGATCAATACGGGTTCAGGGACATTTAGGAGTGCAGCTTGGTTAGGAGAGGCAGCTACAGTGAGTCATTTCAGACCATTGTTGCTCTTGCCACAACAACAACAACGAGCGTAGAGCGAGTTAGGACCAGACAAGACTATCAGAGAGGAAGAGGAAAAATGGAGCAATAGCATAAGAGAGAAAGAAGGAGAGAAGGTTGCGGTATAGAGTGGAGAGAGAGGGTGGATGGAAATGTCACCGGTCTAATAGATCTCTCCATAAACTAAATGAGGATGAGAGCGGGCGCCGCCTCGGTGGCACACAGCACCTCAAAATGTTAACAAGAGAGCTGAAAATAGACAGAGACAGGCACAGGGGAAAACAGGCTGGGCAAACAGGAAGACTGGAGACAAGTACATAAAACACCTTTTCCTCTCATTTAACATTTCAATCTTTGGTAACTCTTTATTTGACGCCTATCTCTATAACGCATTATAACCATACTTATGAGTTATAATGCAGTTATAGTACTGTAGTTATAAACACTCATAAATGATCATAAGACTTTATAACAATAATCATAACACATTATAGAGCATTATAACTCTATTATAATACTTGACCTTATAAGCCATTATTAAATACTCTATAATGTGTTATGCTTATTGTTATAAAGCCTTGTGGTAATTTATGATTGTTTATAATGATAGTTATACACGTCTATAAGCCAATTATAACACATTATATTTATAATGTATTATCAATGTGGGCATTGTCACAATTATAACGTATTATAATACCTGACCTTGTAAGTCATGATAAAATGCTTTATAGTGTGTTATGATTATTGTTATAAAGCATTATGATCATTTATGAGTGTTTATAACTATAGTTATACAGTACCATAACTGCATTATAACTCATTATAAGTATGGTTATAATGCGTTATAGAGATAGGCTTCAAGTAAAGTGTTACCCAATCTTTTAGACTTTTGTCTTGCAAAAGAACTCGATATTTAAAATCCATTCATTTCCTGGGTGACACTCCCACAGGCGTGCGCACTCACCCGGTGTGGGTCGTTGTCCAGGACTCGGCGTCGCGCGGCGTCCAGCTCCTCGTAGACGGGAGCGGCTCGGGGTTGCTGGTACTCCCTGCGCATGCCATGGTATCGCGGATCACTGCAGAGAGACACGGAGAGGAAGGGGTTAATAACAACAACTAGATGGCTCCTGGAGAAAGGCAATAATGTAGGTAGATGAGGAACAGGCTCATCTCATCATGGCCTTAAGGTGGAAATCAGTGATTATTCCACTATTTCCAAAAATGAGTTTCATGATCTGAAGGTGTTCATTTGAGTGGGTTTGATTTTTGCCACAGCAGCTGAGGGTGGAAAAAAGTGGAAAAGAGCAACCGGCAAGTGGAACATGATACATCCATCTTCATCCTTTGTTAAATCCACTCATGTTCTTTGGCTTCGCAGTGACAACCCCTGACAGTGCAGGAAGACTGACAAGCAGACAGATAATATCCACAAAGTAGTGCCTCTGAGAAGACATCAGTGCCTGCACTGAACTTTCTGCAGCTGACAGAGGAAACCAAGAGAGAGAGAAAAAAAACTGCACAGAAACGATATAAAAACATTTGATGGATGTGCCTTTTCACTTTAAAGTCACATAGAGCGATGGGGGCTGCTCTGCTGCTCTGAACTATAGAGTCAACACACAAATGATCCTGCTAAGTTTGACCTTTGCGAAGGGACCAAAAGGTGAAAATGAAGAATATATGAGCAAAAATGGAAAAAAAAGAAAAGGGAAGGAAAGGAAAGAAAAAAGTGCCACCAACTGCCAGAGGAGAGATAAGAACTCAGGACAGAATGGGGACAAAACTTAAAGACATCATCATGCTCACTGGACCTTACCGCGAGATAAGCTTCACACACCTCAGAGTACAAACCTGGGCCGACATAAAGCAGAATGCGGCATGCACAAACACATTCACACACGCACGCGAAAGGCCAAGCGGCCAAAAAATTATGCACCTGGATGAGCACAATCCTTCAGCATGTGCAACCAAAGTATGACACAGTGTTGTCATTTATCTGTGTTTACTGACTGCAATGGAAACAGGGATCTAATATTGACACTGATACGCCATCCATTTGCTTTGTGGTCCTCAGAAGATTCATGCTGCATAAAAAAAAAATGTAGCACAGGGAGAAAAAGCAAACGTTTCCATCCTTCCTCTGCATCTATGGAACCCAAATACCCAGAACGAGTCCAAGTACACAGGAGGAAGGCTTTTGTCATCAAACAGCCACTGAGCCTTACATCCTAATGGTCTGACCTCCAGGCAGATATTGACCGAGAGCGAAGTTCATTAGTGGAGCATGTGGCTTCCCGTGTTTTAAGTCATCTCTTGTGACTGTGCCTTTAATTAGAAAACCTGGCTGAGACTGTGAGTGTACGTTTGGGTTGGTGAACAGTGAACACAACCTCGGGAATGCACAAAGGTGTGTGTATCTGTGTGTCTGTGTGTCTGTGTGTGTGCACTTAGTCCTTGTAATGTGGAATGTGGGAGACACTGACACTGTGTATACGTACCCTGATTTAATGCAGCCGCCTTCCACCCGGCTCAGCTGGGACAGAAGGCTGACTCATACACACTCCTGTGCCAGTGTGTTGATATGCAAAGTGTCGCTATCATTCTACACAGACGCTTGTGTATATAATATGTGTGTGTGTCCTCGCTGCTGGCGCTCAGGGCACAATATTCAATTCTGATTTGCTGCCATGAGCGAGGAACTTTCCAAAAGTTTCCGTGCTGCCATGAAACGCAGATGCTCCTGTTTTATAAAGACAGATATCTGAGGAGACATCGGGCCCAGCGCTGAGCTAATTGTTGCTCCTTCACATTGGTTTCAACATGCAGCTAATCAATACTAATCTTTGTTTCCCCTCCAAAAGTGCTGCGTCCTGCAGGCAACCTTGCTGTTAAGGATATTCACACTTAATCTCCTGTATTATTTATTTATTCACCTTTTTTATCACTTACTTACCCTCTGCCGCCCAAAAGCCCAGCTCTCCACTCCCGAACAAACAAACAGACCCTCGGAGAATGAACGCACTGAAGCCAAGTTGAGATTTTTTTTCCTTTTTCCACGCCACCTCTCTCCTGCCGAACCCATTAGCCAATCCCTGGGCCAGTAATTAAGGCTGCCATTTTGATTGAGCGTGCGTGTCGCTCTCCAAATGAAACAACACTGTAATTATCTCATTATGCCGTGGCCTCCATCACTGACAACGCCAAATATTATCATATTAATGGCTGAAGACGGAGGCTGATTCTGGATAAAACATTAGGAAAGAGAGAGAAGAGGTGGGGGTGGGGGGTTGAGGGTTGTTGAGCAGCAGTTTGATGGGTTGACAATTCAGCAGGTTGCTTTGCCTCTCTAAACAGTGACAGAAGAGGGAGAGGGGGACAGAGACGAGCGTGCACGTGCACAAACATTTGCATGTATGTGAAGTCTCCCCTGTTGTCATCAGCAGCTAATAACTACGGCTGATTGCCTGTCTCCAGGCCTGAAGCCAGTCACATAAACACAGCACACCTAAGCTATAGTGATGTACAATTATCTCAGTGGAGCGCTGTGATGTGAGGCTGCTTGTGACATCAAAACAGAAAAGAGAGAAGGACGGAGGACGAGCAGAGTGTGAGAAACAGAATATCTTAGATGATGTGTGATGCCCATGAAATAAACTTTATTAAACCTTGTTGTGAGTCCATTGGAAACCATGGAGCTCTGTGTTTTGATTTTCTTTGCACAACCTGTTTCATATGTGACATATGGACTTCCCAGACTGACATGTAAATCCTCAAGACTACAACAACTAATCAATAAATCAATAACAAGCCTTATTTTGCCACGTTAGCTCAACCACAGAAGCTGATGCCACTTGAATGGGATGAGTTATTCCTTCACGTATCACATTTCATCCATATTTCAGAGTATCTGACTATGCAGGTTGATGTGACGCCGCACTGAGGGAAGGGAAAACTGGAGGAGGATGGAGACTGAGGGAGGAGAGGGAGAAGATGAGACACCGGAGCAGGAAATGAAAGATGCGACTGAAGACAGAATGAGAGCAAAGCCAAACAGCAACACAAAGACGAGAGATGGAAACTTGGAAAAGAGTGAGAGAAAAGGCAGCAGAACTGGAGTGAGAACAAAACCGACTGTCATATGAAAAGAGCGAGTGTGTGTGAGACGAGCAACCATCCCGCGGTGTTAGCCAGTGTGAGGGCAGACTAATTAGGAAGTGTGTGCCGCCGCCGGCAAGTTTGGTGACTTCTTCTTGCTGCGGCCAGCTGATTTAAACACAACACACTGGGGGGAGAGCGGCTCGGGAAGGCAGGGTTTTCTCTGCTGTCTGCACGCTGGAGGTAAGCTCACATCAAAGTGCATGGTCAATGTTTAGTTTCCCCCGTGTAATATTGGGAATAGAATTGGACAGGAACTCAGTGGAGCTCCAAAATGGAAGCAATGGGAAAAACAAAGAGGTTTTTTCGCCGCTGACAGAAATGTGCTGCTTTGTGCTCCGGCCTCTTTGAGTCTAACTCGAACCTACAGGAAAAAAGCTGTGGGTGTTCTGTGGAATCACAACTGGACTTTATAGTTGAAGCCACAGACAATCTGTGGATACCAACACTGAGCCCATTTAAAAGGGATATATCATAGTTTTGCAGTTGGAAACAATAAAATGATTTTAACTGAAAACAATGGATCCTTCACTTCCCATAATACAACTCCCACACATAACACCTACATCTGACAGGACATTAGAAAGCTTCTCCAAGATAAATGTTAACAGTTACAACATGATTGCTGGACTAAGAATGGAAAAAAATAATTCTCCTCTTTAATTATCATCTCCAGAGGGAAATAAAACTTTTTCTTTGGTTAAACTGACCAAAACTCACACACTGATGAGTGGTCAGCTGCTCGCTGAACACCGCGAAGCCCAGCATGTCACACAGCAGACACATTACTCATCTTGGATCTGTTTCCTGTGCACACAGCCATAAAAATGAAACTTAATTAACTCACAATCTAACACTAGTTTCCCGCAAGAGCCATTTCGATCTGTGTAACTGACCGTGAGCAAAACAAAAGCTGGAAGCTGCACCAACGCAAAGACAAAACATTTTAATTGTCCAGACAAAGGGATGCATGCTCCCATAAAAGACGCAGAAACTTAAAAAAGGCACAGAAGACAAAAAAAGGTCCTGGATGTTTTGTTTTCAAGGGAACAAGACATTCTTCCTCTTTGAGCTCGTCCTCACGCAGATGCTACCTGACAACTAAATCCGCCGCCGGAAAACACAACATGTACTTTCTGTCTGTGATACAGCGGAAAAGTGAATTTGCATCTGCATTAATGGGAAGTCTCCTTATATAACAACTGTTTTGCACCTGTTACACACACATACACCTTGTTACTTTTCTTTTTCTGTCTATAGGGAAGTGAGAGTACGTCTAAAAACCAACACTGTTCAAGTCTCAAGCTACATCCAAAATCACCTTGGAGCTGCTTTAAAAAATATATATTTCAGTAATTAGTCACAGCTGTCTGGAGTCATTAGAGGAATGGACTTTGTCACGGCGGGGGATAAACTGGTGCCTCAGCTTGAACCACAGTGGAAATCTGGGAGCATGTTCACTCAAGTGTCACTTACCTGTCGTAGCTTACAAGCTCACCTTCCTCCCCCCTCGTCTTCTTAGCACAATGCTGCTTTTTTCTCTTCTTTTTTTTTTGTTCCTTTCTAAAAACACACACCTCTTACATCTCTCCTCTTTGGCCTCTCTCTCTTTCCCTCGCTGCTCTTTCATCTCATCTCTCTGTTTCTTGCTCCAGGTACAAAGAGTGCCTTCTGGCTAATAAAATTTGACAAGCATAGCTAACCTTTTTTCTCCACAGGTCAGACTGCAGCGCGCCTCTAATCAAATGTGACGCCCATCACGGCACACACCTGCCATTGAAGGCCTAATGAAAATGTCCCACAGTAAATTAGTTAGACAGCACTAGAGCAGTCTTCTGTTGAAGGCCTTGACAGGAGGGGAGTGGGTAGGTAGGGAGGGTGGGGGGGCAAAACTATGCAAACACAGGCAGGAAGGCAGAGGCATGCACAGTTCCCCTTGAAAACATTTAGATAAAACTAAATGAACATTAGGGATTTCAGAAGCTCGCAGCATCTCCCACGTGTATAATGAGCACATTTCTTCACCGGCATCATTAAAACAGTGTCATGTAAAAGAAAAAGAAAAAAAAAAACAGACGCCTTGTTCCCTTGGAAACAATAAAAAAAACTCACACGCCACAGCTATGAGCATAAGGTGCCCTGAAACTGGAGAAGTGAAAAGTATGCTCGTTTGCACTTCAACTTCGCAGTCGCACAATGGTGGCTAAGCTTAGACCAGTCATTTTTGTGCGGTGGTATAAAAACTCACTGGACCACACACGCAGCATTGTTGCTAGGTTACGCCGGGCTTCCTTGCAGAAATATTACATGTGGGTGCCTGCATGTGTGTGTGCATGTGTGTGTCTATTTCTGACCGTGAATGAAAGGAACAGGCGGAGGTGTGTGGGGAGAAATGAAGAGGAGGAGGAGGTTGTTCCAAACCAAGCTCATGGCTGCATGTGTGTGTTTTAACAGATGTTACAGACTTTGTGAATGAGCGCCCTCGTCCAAGCCGCAGGTGGTGGAAGGTGAATGGAAATGCCGGAGAGCTGGCAGCGAAGGGAGCGTGTGTGTGAGCGGTGGATGTGGGATGTGAACGGGTGTGACCGTGGGACGCACCTGGGCTCGTCCAAAAACGGTCACATATGCCGGTTAAAGGCTAATTCTACATTATTATAACTTCTATACATTTTACTCTGCATTATTTCTGTCTCATGTTTTTGCCTGTTGGACATCACTTCGACTGGAATATATCCTGCATTAAAGGGATAGTTCAACATTTTGGCAAATTGGCCCATTGCCATAATCCCTATAGTTTTAGCAGTACTAGGTTCATTACCTTTAATTGTCGGTGCAAGCTATTTCTGGAACCGCGGAGCAGAGCCGCGAGCTGCTCAGAGCTACGCTATGGAGGCTAATGGGATTTCTTGGTTTCCCTCATCAAACTCATCAAATACACAATCCAACAACTCCAAAACGCTCTGGTGGACAAGTTGTGACCTGCACATTCACCACGCTATGAGATAATAACAGAACGTTACGAGACGGAGTGGTTTTAGAGGTAAATTCTTGCAAAACCGCGGATGCACGTTGCCGTCTGGAGCAGTTTTTCAGTAAGCAGTCTCTGCATTTACCTCGAAAACAACTCTGTTCTGTTCTGTTCTGTTCTAAAAACAGCTTGCACCGACGATTAAATGTAATAAACCTACTCCTAAAACTATAGAGATTATGGCAATGGGCCAATTTGCCAAAATGTTGAACTATCCCTTTAACTGGGGACTACTTTTCTCTGTGGATTAATACAGATTAGTGGCTGTTACCTGGTTTAATGTTGGATCCATGAAATACCCTGACCCTGGTTTGACTCCAGCTTGAGGAGCTTTGTTGCTGCTTGTCACATAAAAACCATCACGGCCGCCCACTAACAACATTATTAGACATTTATTTCTGTCTCTCTTTGTCTCTGGGGACCCGCCCTACACATGGAGTTAACAAACCAGAGAAGGCCCCTCATTCATCATGCTAATGCTAAATCGTATATACACTAAGAGCAAAGCAGGGAGGGAGAATGGACAAGTGACACTGTGAAAGAGACACCGAGACGGAGAGAGACTGAGGGGGAAAGTGAGGAGAGGGAGAAAACAGGCTGGTAATGAAGTACCCACCACTAGTGGATGAGAGCTAAAGTGGTCTAACAGATCTGTCAGCCTGCTAGACTGTGGCTAATTATCCCTCCTCCTCTTTTGTCTGCATCCTCTCCTCTGTCACTTCTTCCCTCTCGAATTTACTCAGCCTATCTAACACATTTTCTCTCTTTCTCTTTCTCTTTCTCTCCCTCTCCCCCTCCGTTTTGGCTCTGTCTTTCTTCCCTCGTTCCCTACACTCTTTTTCCTGCTTTCTCTTTTCTCTCTCTCCCTCCGTCTGTCACTCCTTTCCATTCCCATCTGTCTCCTTTCCATGTCCAACCTCTCCCTCTCTGTATCCTCTCTTTCTCTGGATTAGATTGGGTGTCTGGGGCTTAGTTTTTGATTTGCAAGTCAATAGTAATTTCTGTCAAGAGTTTAAGTTGAGGGAAGTTTTAATGTGCCCTGTATTATTTCATTCGGGAAATGATAAATTTGCATTAAAATCCTCTCTTACATTTTCTCCCTTTTTCTCTCTCACAGGCAAAAGTGGCTGCAAATTTAACTACAAGGTTTCAAAAAATCTCAGCAGTAATAATATATAATATGGAAGGAATGACAACATTGATAAGCCTTGAACTTCTACAAGCATTAACCCGTTATACTTAAAGTAAAAGGCTCTGACACCCTAGTATTATATTGAATATAAAATGCATGCCTATTCTTTATTGAACTGCCTTTAAATGCCTCCAAAGGCCTGCGGCTGTAGGTCTATTGAAGTCATACAATATCAAAAAGTACATGTTTATATATTCACGATCAATATGACTAAGCAACTTACCCTAACCTGAGCAGAACAGAGGAAAAATAACCTGCAGAGCTCAGAGTTTAAAATTCAAGATTGACTGTGAGTCTCAGCTTGGAGGGTGTTTCTATCTCTCCTGGTTCAACATGTCACACATGCAGACAAGGCAACTGAGGAGGTTTTAGTGGGCAGACATAATGTTCTTGACTGGCAGCCAGGACCACTGAGCATGTGTGGCAGCACAGGGAGAGAGTCAGACTGTACACGACCTGCACTAAAGATTCAAAACAAAGGCTTTATCATAATATTGTTTTATGTCAAATAAAACTGAATTAACACTTTACCCGCCTGAGCTGACACTGTATTTATACATAACATCCATGTGCAGCTCAGGAACTCATTGACTTTGTGTTTATAGAATCTGAACAAGGTACATCTGGTGATCTGAGAGGTGAGGTGACTTGAGATTCAAACAACATTAAGTTGAAGACCAGGCTGAGCAGAGGCAACCTTGTGCTTTCAGTGGTGTGTTCAGCTGCACCTGGGCCATTTTTCCATGAATGTGTGTGTGTGTTTTGTAAAGCACAGTCCTGAAACACACACTGGGCCCTTTTGCAAGATTTTAAATGGAAGCAAAAACATGCACGACTTTAATACTTCTCCATATTTAATGCGTGCCAGTCTGACTGACCCCAAACAAACTTTTGATAAGTATCAACATGTTCAGATTGATACTGACAACAAGAAATGATTTCAACCGGGCTTTTAGAGATTTTAGCTCCACTGAAATCAAAATGTGCACAGACGTAACAAAAGAGCCACATGAATGATGCATGACAGTGTTGTGTGTGTGGGTGTGCGTGCGTGTGTGCATATGCGAGGCTGTTACGACAGTGTAAGCGTGCGTTCATGTTTTATGCATTTTCCGGCTTGGCAGACCATGAATGTAGATATGTGGAAATACTCTCTTGCTCATGCTGGTCAAGCCGTGGCTCCTGACCTTGTGTGCACTTTGTGTATCTACGCCGCAGCAGAGATGCAAATGTTATACCAACATTTAAAAAACAGATGCAGAGGCTTTATGCGGGAACATCAGGAGAGAACAAGCAGGAATGCATCAGTGTGGTCCCCTCCCTCTCACCTGTCTGCCGGGGTGTGATGCTGGCTCTGCGCGGCAGCCGGGGGTCGGGGCTTGTTGACCTTGGCGTAGAGCCCGTCCAGGTCCTCGGGGGAGGCCTGAGGTGCCGGTGCCGGTGCCGGTGCCGCGGGGGAAGGCGTGCGACTGACGAAGGACTGGGGCGACGGCGGCTGGCGGAAGTTGTTGATGCGGGCGTAGTTCGGGTCGCTGTCGTCGTCCTCTACGTCGGGGATGGAGGCCCGGTCGGGGGTGGAGTGGATGTCGGAGTATCTGGGATCACTGTGGGAGGAAGCAGGTACATGAGTACAGTAGGAATACACTCTTGAAGCCCATTCCTACTTCCCCTAAATTCAGTATTTTAGGCCTCTATCCTGGAAATCGCTCCTTAAAGCAGTACTAAAGAACTTTCAGTTTTGGTTGAGTTTGGCGGCGCCTGTGGACCAAAGCGGTAGTGTTTTGCCTGAAGGAAGACTCCATTTCCCATGAGCACTAGCGTGAAGCCCTGTAAATATCCTGCATTAAAATTAACAGAAGACATCAAAACTAAGTTTCTGTTTCCAGTGGATCATTTCAAAGTGAAAACAAAAACATAATCCATTGCTAAAGTGCCGTTTTGCCTGTTCCCTCCTTGTTGTGACTCGCAAAAGTGAAAGTGAAAGTAAAGTGAGAGCAGGGTTCCTACCATGCTCCTCAAAGTTGCTTAGTGCCAGAGAAAGAGATACAGACCCCCTCAGACCACGACAGAGGTGTCATTCAACTTGTTGTAAGTCGATGTATCATCACAAAAGTTATGAACATATTTTATGAAGGTTGAAAAGTTACTTAGTGTTGGTTTAAAATCACATGAAATTAAATTGATTAATCTCTACCTTGTCCATTCTAAACGTCTCATTGCCATGTATTGGAAAAATATATCATGTCCCACTATTAGTCATTGGCTGAAAGAATTATCATTGTGTCTGGCTTTAGAGAAGCTGACTTATAGTATTAAACATAGACTTAGCACAGATCTGCACTTGTGCCCTTGACCCTTGAATCTCATTGGTCTACACTGACTCTGTAATAGTCTGTGCTGTTGCTCTGCTGTCTGTGCATCTTTTTCTTTTTCTTTTTTTAAAATGGCATTGCACTGTGTGTGTTTGATTTTATAGCTCTATGTATCCTTACAGTACTTTTTCTTATTTTTCATTTGCATATTTATTTTTCCTGTTTTGTTTTTTTTCTCTCTGTGGACCTTGATGGATGAGATCCTTGGTGGGTGTGGTATTTGAAGTTCACGTTGTATGTTAATCTCTATATAGCTTAATCAAAATGTCAATAAACAAATGCTTAAAAAAAAGAAATACACTCTTGAAATGATAAATAGCCTCTCTCTTTAGTCTTGACCCTGAGTCTGTGATGTGAGAGACATAGAACTGAGCAGCAGGACTGGCTGGATGTTGCTGCATCAGGATGATCCACAACTTGTCGGGTAAGGTGTCAATCAGCTCTTTGCTACGCCGACAAACGCTTTTCTGTGATGGTGTGAACTTTGCGGCTCTCTCAGCGTTTTCTTGTGTTGTAAAACCTCTCATGTTTTTGACACTGGAAACCGACACGGTGATTCATACCCGTCTCTGCTGTCAGGGATCCTGTCCAGCTCCTCTTCACTCAAGGCCTCCAGTTTACTTTTGGATGCTTTCAGCGCGTCTTTGCTCTTGTCTTCCTTCTTCTTGCCAAACCTGGACAACATGAGAGGAGACACAGATGGAATATGGTGAATTTCAAGCCTGTAAAAGCCACAGTGTTTGGACTGTGACTCATTCTAATTTGATTTTAAAAACCTCAGGTTGATAATAAGGCAGTCAATTCTGGATGGAAGGTTTATGCCCTATAATAGAAGACTTTTATGATGAAACAATAAACCTCATTTGAGCAACACAGCTCGCATAAGTTGATGAAAGAACACACACAACATGAAAACACAACTCGCACACACACGCGCTCCCATCGCTCGGTAAAATCCCTCTTACTCCTGTGCATTCATTAGAGGCCGTGCCTGGAAAAAGACTGCTTAATGATAGATATGGGTATAATACCACAGCAGGCGCTGACAATCCACACTCTGAGTCTGAGTGTGTGTCGAGGGGGGCACATGGAAAAAAGGGGGGTACAGTTGTCGTGTGGCATATGGAGCATGAATATTTTAACATTTGGTCCAATAAAATAGCTGTTACACCACAGTGGGTTATGCTTCTCTTATCAACTTTCCCATTATGACCATCATCATCATTATCATTCTGCAGCTCTTATTCTCTCATCTCGCTGGGAAAAACACACTCGCCACCTCTGATCCAGTTAAGATGAGGCGCCGCTTCACACTTTTAAGAAATGAACCGGGGCATTTTCTCTAAATATTTCATCCACTGTCTCGTCTTCACATCGTCTTTCTCCCCATGTCCACCCTCCGTCTCCTCGCCCGCCAACCTACTCCGTTTTTTTCCCCCCTCTCGCCCTCTTGCTTTGCTTCGAGCTCCTGCTGCACCAATCTAATGTCTGTGTTTATCTCATTAACAGCGAGGCACTTCTCATTACTGCTGCAGGCAGACGCGCAGCCTGAATGGTAACCCGCCTGGCTGCCTGGCTGGCCGAGAGCAGCACGCAGTCTCAGAGCTGAACTCAGACCTGGACAGGGATGCTCGACGTCGGCCTGGCACCTTCCTGCACCGCACACCAATTAGTCATGTGTTTTTTTTTAGCACATCCGCTCGCTCGGCTTGCATCCGTGTGACTTATTGTAGCCGACGGACAATCATGTTGCCCCGACGGAGGTAATCAAGTGATCTGCTTTTGACTGGACGGTGCCTGAGGCTGCTGATGCTGATGCACTGAACTTCATTTATGTATGAAAAGTGGCCCTTAAAGACACACTCCACTGGAATAGATAGTAATTAAGTACTGCTATGTTGCAATACTGACTCCTGCACTAATGATATCATATTTAAAGTATTGTGTTCCCCTCCTGGTCAGCGCCCTCGTCTTTAAAAATCAACGACGCTCTCGGTTTGCAACACAGAAGCTGCTGCTGCACTTAACAGAGGACTCACACTGGTGATTGTAATTATTCAGGCTGATGAACCCTCTTCTTACAGACGAATCACTCCCTCATTATTCTCCTTAGCACAAGGAGTCAGGTGACCTCTGTCCAACTTCTGCCGGAGCTGAAGAAGCCTTTAAGCCCAAGCCGGCGTGACCCCGATGACATCATCTGGGTTACTTTTTAAGACCGGCTCCTGCACGCCACATTATACAGCTGTTTTTTTTTCCCCGGCTGTGTGTAGGCTGAGTGGTTCCACCCACGGCTGCTGAACTGATCTTAATGTGTAAAAGTGGTGAAATTACCGCTTAAAGCACGACAGGCACCGACTACACTTCCCCCTGATCTTTGTGCCATTTTAGGAAGTTTAAATCTGTCATCTGCAACATCCTTGTTTTATTTTTATTTTTATTTTTTTCTCCAGGTGATTTCGCTGGTGCTAAGCCCTTGTTGCTGTAATGTTTTTCCACCTCTCTTCCTAGAGATCACTTGCCACAGAAACAGTGTGGGCGCTGCCGCAGCATCTTTTTTTTTTTTTTTTTCCTGCAGATTTTTTTTCTTCATCTTATTTTTTTCTTCTTCTTGGAACTATTTTGATTTTCTAAGCACTCCCACATTATGCTGGAGCCGCCAAACGCAGACTACCAATTAGCTCAGTGATAACCATATAGAATCCAACAATGGGGGAAAAGGGAATATCAGCACTATTCATCTTAGTGTGCAACAATAGACATATAATTATATTACACCTAAATATATGATTATCCAAAATCTCAGGTTTATCGGGCTGAGCTGCCAGGTAGATTCACACACACACACACACACACACACAGACACACACATTTACAGAGGCGCACACACATTGCTTTAATCAACATGCCGAGGGGGCAGAGGTCCACAGTTGGACCCATCATTATATCTGCATTAATTAGGAAAGCCTCTTTTCTCTCTGCATTGTCTGAGAGGAGATGGAAGGCAAAGGAAAGAGGGGAGACGCCGAATGGGAGTGGGACTCCCAATTAGAGACATGTACCTGCCATGAGGGAGGTGATTATCCCCCACTCTCCCATCATCTCATCCCTCCTTCGTCGCAAAAACTCCCATCTTCTCCCATTGAGCCGACTGTTTGTTAGCGATGTCTTATTGCCTTTCTCTCTGTCTGTCTATTTTTTTTTTATTACTTTCTCGCTGTTCTTTGTTTTATTTATTAATTCTGTCTCTTCTTAGGACTCTTTCTGCTCTGTCACTCTCTCAGAAATTTGACAGTTAATTTCCTGTTGAGTGCCAGGCTGCTGCTGGATATAAAAAATAATGAAATGACAGATCTATACTCGACGAGCACGAGCAGAGGTAAGTAAAAGCACAAAAACACAATAAACTCAGACACAGTAATCTAGATTGCTCACACACACACACACACACACACACAGGTAAGCAGCCAGGCGCAGACAGCAATATACATCAACAGAGGCAAACACACACGCTGGAACTCTGCAGGGAACTGCAAACAGTCTCATGGAATAGGACATCTCATTAACTTAGCATTATCTACCTACACAACCACTCCATCAAACTCTCATTAGGGGGACGTAGGGGGTCCGGGTGAGTCAGGCTGCTCTGGTGTCCCATTTAATACACTCCCCACTGTCACGCCAGCTACTGGGAACCATTATTATAGTGTCGCTGTCATCATTAGCCGCCGGCGCCCGCCGCCGCCCCTGCGTCACCTTGGCGTCCCCTCAGCTGGCACGGGAGAACTGACAGGAGAGGACGGCGGCCTCGTCTGCTTCCGCTGAACTCTGGGAAAGAGAGTTCCTCCCGGCGCGTTAGAAGAAAACTACTTGAGAAGAAATGTGCTCCACTTCTTGACAAGCCACTGATCCCTCCTCTTCGTCTGCTTCCTTATGCCATTTGCTGCAGGTCGGCCCCCCCGGTCAGGAAATTCACGGCAAGGTAAGCAGGCTGCTAAGAAACTGGACCGAGTGTAATTAAAACAGCTACTGTCATTTTCATTACTGCTGAGGAGAGGAGGAGGAGAGGAGGGGGGGGGGCGACATGTTAGCCATGCTCTAATGAGGCTCTATATCTAACATGGAGATCACAGCCAGCCAGAGCGATGATGTCACCAACCTGACCTGTGCAATTAGCCCAGGGAGGAGGGAGGAGGGAGGGACGGAGACCGCTCTGTTAGACAAACTTCACTGTTACTCATAATTGTCTTAACAAAGTGCGTCAGTCAGCCGCTTGCAGCTGAAGGTCTGAACGTCTCTCTGCAGACTGTAAACGGCGTCAGTCTCTGCTTCCGGTCTCGGCGTTATAGCCCTGTTTTGTTCCCTGCAGTTGTGACAACAACTCTGGCAGTGCGCAGTGCAATTTGGGGTGTGTATAGTCTTAATAAGCTTTCCTATCTGGTGCAGCAGGGAGTCAGTGGGTGGCTAGTTATCGCCAGGCATAACGAGGGATGTGAGAAGCCTGTCTGGAGCTGTGGATGTGCAAGAGGAGTGTGTGCGTTGAGGACGGCGTGTTTCCCAGACCAGGATGAGGCTTTAATTGACATGTGCGTATGTGTACATTATGTGTGTGAGCTTGCAACACCTTGGCATGCAGCGTTGGAGGTGAGACACACACACAAAGTGAGACACACAATGGCACAGATGGTTTAGCATCCTGTCTGCTTGGTGGAGAGAGGTAGGATAACACCAATCCTTACAGGGTCACTTTCTTGAAACCTCTTATAAACTGCTTCAAAAAATATAATGAAAAAACATGAAGTATAAACATAAAGTTGTGTGAAGAACAATGGAAATGCAAGATAAGACTCAACTCAGGTGAAAAGAAACAAGTGAAAGCTTAAGATTTAAAAGATGATTCAACCAGCCTTTCTTCACTCCACAGCCTCAGGGGCCCCGACTGCAAAGACTCGGTCCCCTCTAATTTTAAGCCGGGACTCTGGAGCTGCCAAAAGACCTCTGGCCATGGATCTTAAGCTACACATGAGCTCATGTGGAATAAAAGTTCAGAAATATAAAAGTGCGGGCCACGAAGCAGCCTTAAAATACTTTTAAAATCATTGTAGTTTATGTTCTCAAAATATTCTGGTGTCGACTTTTCAGCCCGATTGATTTATTTTCCTCCTCTGAGTGTGTTGTCGATGCATCAGTGAGAAGGATCATGGAGCCTGGCATGTGGAGAAAAGAGTTCTGGTCAAAGTCAATGTTGAAACTATGGCGGCGTGAGAAGATAAAAGTGTGTTTAAGACAGGTTTGGTGTCTTTAAAATTTAATTTCTTGCAACAGACTTGGCGTGTTTGAAAGAAGCTGAGGAGGAGGAGGAGGAGGAGGCAGCACAGAGCTCAGAGAGAGGAAGAGAACTGGCCTAATATCCTATTTGCCTTGGAGAACACATGAGAGACTGAGATAGAGATGCCAAAAGAGGCAGGGTGGGAGAAAGAAATGAAGAAGAGAGGAAGAGAAAGGCAGAAAAAAAGAATGAGTAAGAAAAAAGGAATTAAATGAGCAAGCGAGAAAAAGTAAGAGCCGGCTAAATAGCCTATCTGCCTCGGAGACTAGACGAGAGACACTGAGGATAAAAAACAGCCCGTGAAGTGAGAGAGAAAAAGAAAAAGTGAGAGAAAAGAAGAGAGATGGATGGGTGAGCCAAAGCTCCTGTGAAAGTGCAGCTCGGCTGGGGAGGAATAAGGAGCTTAGGAATATATAGAAGCAATGCTGCTGCTTTCAGCGGCGCAGGGAGAACAGTTAATCAGCCAAGCAGAAATGTTATCGCAGTAATTAGATTGCTCTGTATGTTTTTGTGGAGCGGTGCACATATCTCGGTGGAGTTTGGAGTAAAGAGAGAAGAGAGAGAGAGGGAGGGAGAAAGAGAAACAAAATGCAGAGCAATTTAAGAGAGGGATGGGAAGAAGTAAGAGACAGAGAGAGAGAGGGGGAGAGAGATTAACACTATAGAGGGTTGTGATGTAACATGGTGCCTCCTTCTCCTGTTCTGGCATCGCGGCGCTGCCTCACTGTGAGACGAGTCGGAAAATATTTCAGGCTTGAAATAGACAGAATAACAGAGGCAGCAGAAAATAGACAACAAGAGCTCTTTAAAATTGGTTTCCTACTGGAAATGAGGATCAGGCTACAAGTGGACTGCCACCCGACAACAAAAGGTCACATGAGGCCAGCGAGTGATGGTTTTGATCGACACCAGCAAGAACCAATCCGGGCCCTTCTTTTCTGTTTTTCTTTTTGCACAACGCCCCGCCTTTGTTCGGTAATGAAAACAGCCAGGAGGCACTATGTTTTCCCCACTGGGTATAATTAAATCTATTTATCTGACTTTTCGTCTCCTCTGCCCTGCACTGCACACCAGAAATCTGGACCAAATCAGCTTCCATTAATGGCTGATATTAGCAGCGACACGGCTGCTCGATAGAAAAAAAAAAAAAAGAAGAAAAACGAGGGAGAGCGTGTGCGATAAAACTGCAGCTAAGAGAGATCCACCCAATGCTAATCAGAGTTAAAACAGCTTCACTTAGAGCATATTAATAATGTAGGGAGGAGGATGCGAGAGGAGGATTCATCCGCTGCTTCATATTTTGATATCTAATACTTGAATGCATGTTAACTCAATTTCACAGCACTTTCCCATTGGTCTGTGAAGGCACCAGCCCTGCTGCAAATATGGAACGGTCAAAACAGGCAAAAGCATTTTTAATTTTCTTTTTCCAAATGACTTTAATCTAAAAGCCGGAGGCGAGAAGATGGAGGCAGACAGACAGGTATGAGCGCACAGCAGGTAGCTCCCACAGGAGCAGACAGCAGATATGGAAAACTCGTCTTAATCAACGCCTGGCCGGTCCCTCGAGTACCGAGACTACAAGTCAGACAAAGGATAGAGTGATGGAGGGAAGAGGGGGAGAGTAGATCTAATGATGACAAAGAGAGAGAGGAGAAAAAAAGGAATATGTGTGGCTGAGGAGTGGACAAGAGGAAAGTGAAGAGGCGAAAAGAAAAAGGGAGATGAAAGAATGGCTATATTAAAAGACAAGAAGAAGGCAAGAGAGGTGAGGGAGAAGGAATGGGGGAGGAGGAGTGCGAGTTACTGGAGTGCTGCGCCGACCAGGGGCCGCCCGGTGAAATATGAGCTTCCCTTTAATTGTTTCACATTTTGATATGTGGCATATTTAAGCAATTCCGCGCAAAATCCGTCACCGTCTGCAATTTGTCTCCTCTCTTCCTCTTCCTCTTCCCACTCCTGTCAGGGGGAGCCATTAATATTTAATGAGACTGCTGGGCTACACGCCTCCTCCTCACACCCTGCCAGCGTGGGAGCTGCTGTTTGTGTGTTTGTCTCGCTGTGTCTGGACAATATGTGCAGTCCAGAAAACAACTGGAGACTGGTCGCACCCCCTCTCCCTCCCTCCCTCCCTCCCTCACTCTCCCCCCTTTGTGCTTTTATAGTCGCTGACAACACTGCACCCAGGGAGACAGTATCACAACAGCGATGCACCCTTGCACAGCTTCTCGACACAAATGTATACAAGCAGCTGCAATGAGAACATCAGATGATGAGAAAATGAAAATCAACAGAGGTGTATTTACTGCTCTAAACTACCTGTGAACTCTTTTCAAAAATAAAAAAAGGGGGAAAAAATACATTCTTAGCATTCTCCCATGGAGCCTGGGGAAAAGGCCAGGTCACAGTGACTCCAGATGAGAGCCATTGGCAGACTGGGAAAGGTTAGACTCTTGGCTCCTCCAGCCCTGCACACATCCTCAGACAAGAAACACTTAACCTTCTCCGTCTGGATAGCAGAGGTCACTGCTCTGTGTGTGTGTGTGTGTGTGTGTGTTTTAGTGACAGATATACGTGAGGGGGCACAAGAAGAGAGCGGAGAGAGTGCATGTGTGTGTGTTCTTGCATGTGTGTGTCATTAGCAGACCTTAAATGACAGAGGAAGTTCATCCATCACTCATGGCATGAAGATGACTGAATAGGACGCGAGCGCCATTGGAGGTGTAATCGCTTCCTGGCGCCCTGCACTTTGCGTGCACGTGTGCGCGCGCCAGTAAACGTAAGATCAAATGCTAATTGGTCGTGACTGTTTCCTGTGGCCACATGAATACCTTTAATTGGCCGGTGAGTGATGGGCGCGTCGGGGGCTGCTGAAATGCCGTCTGGCCGATACGGATGTGTCTGCGCTTCAAACCGTCCGTCCCTCTGGGTCAATTCAAATGTCATAACTGGATGGGACCTGATGGATCGTGAAACTGATCAACATAAATGGAAGTCTCGTATCCCGGTCTCATCTGATAATTACCTTAGGGCGGATCATTCGCCGTACAAATGTGGGGTATCGTGTTCCCCAGCTGGATGAGTCACAGACGTTACCGGTAGAAATAAAAAACAGGGAGCTTCATTCCTCAATGAAATCTCTGTCATTTGAAATATGTGACACTCACTTCACTTTGGTATAACGATTGCTGGCAAAACTCAACATTACAGAGTGATTAGCTTTCTGCAGATTGCTCATTACATAACAGAGGATGTAAATCAGTATGGAAAATGAATACATGGTAGATAATCTAATTGGCTGTGCAGGCTAGAAGGCTTATAATTAAAGAGTATAGACTTTGTGGCTCCCGAACTTCCAGGGAAACTCTGGGAGGAGGATGTAAACAAGTTGTTTAGAAGCCTATGAATAAAGTAATTAATTCGTCAACTGCACTGCTGAGTTTCTTCATGGTCAAACTGCAGAGTGAGTCGGCATCCCTGCCTCCCTCCTCCCCTCCTCCCCTCCTTTCCTCCCTGCTGGAGCTGTAAATAAGAGCAGAGCTGTGAGGTAAACGGCTGAAGAAGGAGGAAGGGGAGGCAGGTGGAGCCGTGGCATGAAAGACAAGAAACATAAAAGCGACGTGGTGTGAGAAGAGAAGAGGGAATTTCAAGGGGAAGGCGGCAGGGATGTAGAGAGTGAACGGCGGCGACAGAAACGGAGCAGGACGGAGGGGAGAGGGAGGCGGCGGCTTGTTGTGACTGCCCCTTTATCAGCTGATATATATGCATGAGGATTTCCTCATCATCTCCACTGTCAATTCCCCATCCCTCTGATATTTGACTGACAGCTCACATCAACACCAATATACCCACACATCATTTCAGGAAAGCTGCCCATTGCGCTGAATGGAGGCTAGAAATGGAGGGAAAAAGTTAATTTGTTTTCCCCGGCAGCTGCCGACGGTGATAGCGTCCGTGTCTGTTTGCCTCCCTGGCGAAGTTGTAAATTAGAATTGTGTCTCTATAGCGAGTACAGGAAGCTGCTTCTGCTGCATAAAAGCTCATTTTCAACAACGGTTAAAAAAAATACTTGGCAGCTTTTTATATTTAGGGCAGCGGGAGTTTTACAGCGAGCAAATTGAGCACAAATGTGAATTATGAAACGAAATAGATGTCATTTTAAGACTCCTCTTTTTCTATGAAGGGTGATTCCCTGCTTGCTGTTAACAGTATTTCAATGTTACGCTACATTTCTGGGGTTGAGGGGACAACTGCATTAGCACCGGCTGATAAGCCTGAGAACCATAATGGCCTCAAATGACTGACTTTAATAAAACGTGAGCAGCATATAAAGGAATTGATAATGAAGAAATATGCATTTAATGTATAGACACATTCACACACATGCACATATAAATAACCATCTCTAGGTTCCTGTCTGCAACCAACAGATGATAAGAGACATGATATTAACCCTCATTGGGATTTGCATGATTGCCGTCTCCGTTTCAATCATTTCAACCTCTGCTCGGTGAACACTTCAGCTTTTAAAAGCAGAAGTGGGAGAATAGACACTGCGGGGCTTCACTTTCCCTGTGAACATGTGTTTAAGGCAGCTCTGATTAGCGAGCCACAGCGCTGCCTTCCATACATGTCAAGTGTTGCGAAGAAAGTGATTTGCGGTTTTTGCATACATTATTTATTGGGAAGATAAAGAGATGAGCAGAGATGAATAGAGAGAGACAAAGCTCAGCCACAGGAGGTAGGAGTGTCCTGTGTGTGAAACGCATGGCCTTATACATATTTTACAAAAGAGAATACTAACATTAATAACTGCTCTCTCTGAGACGCCGCTCCGTATCAGTGCTGCTAACAGCCCTTAAATGCCAGATGAGATGGTGGATCAAAGGAATCCACCTGCGGTGCATTAACCAACGGTGGGATTAGGTAATGCACCTTCAATTTACCCCGATTGCGGCTTAGAGTCGCTGCTAAGACACCCACACAAACATGTCAGAGGGATTTTGGTATGCCTGCCTAACACCGCTGACAACCAGGGACAGTTCAAATAGTTGTCTACATCTCTCCTTCCTCCTTACACTCTCTTTCCTCTCCTTTCTCTGTGTTATTTATACATTTAAAGCCACAACATGTAACAATTTCAAGATCTATATATCACAGGCAAAACAGTGATTATATAAGAGCTATAGCCTTTTTCGGAAAGGCTTTTATGTTTGCCGCACTGAGCATCCATCACTGAGTGTTCCCTGGGAAATGCATAGGAAATGATAGGTTTGACTTTCCTAGTTTGTTTAGAATGAAAGAACGAGAACTGAGGCGAAGTGTATTATAAGCCGTCGTGAAGAGAAAAGAGCAGCAGCAATAAGGAAGAGAAAATTCGCAATCACTAAATCTAAAGAGCAACTTGTCGTCTGCTTGTTTACTTGACCTCCTGTCAAGTAAACAAATACCTACCCTAGCTTGTTAACGTGACAGCAGGTCAAGTGAACAAGGCAGGGGAGGTATTAGCACACGTCATTGTAGAAAACGATCAAACTGTGTGAATTCAAGTGGGACTTGAAAGCTCATTGCAGCCTGGTCGAATCAACAGTTCGTTCAAGGACAGAGAGACGAACTGCAAAAAAAACAGCCAGGTATAGTGGAGCTGAGTGAAGAGATGAAGAGAGGTGACAGAAAACAGAAGGAGGAGATGAAACAGGACAAAAAAGCAGAAGGGCATGAGAGAGGGAGGGAGGGAGGAGAGAACAGAGAGAGGATAGAGGGCTCATCATGAAACTTGAAGAAAGACGAAGGTGAGGGACTCGGGGAAGAGAACGAGGAGGAGGAGGAGGAGTGCACAATAACAGCAGTAATCCATCAGAAATCATCTTGCAGCAGGCCCCTCCACTTTGACAACAAGGCTTTGGTTGTGCAGAGCACAGCCCACCAGTGACTACCTTTCAACCCCGTGCATCCTGCTGCTCTGCGATAGGATAAGAGCGGAACGGACGGCGCTAATTGGCTTGCTTCCCTGTCGGATTTCTTTGGCGGCGCAAACAGAGAAGTGTTGGAGTGGGATATATCGCGTTGTATGTAGGTTTGTAAACAGCGGATCAAAACGCCGGCTTTCATGTCCCTTTAAATTGGCGGAGGGGTGTTTCTGCGCGCTGTCACAGTGGGACGCGGTACTGATAGCGACGGCTCAGCATTGATCCTGACTGAGTGACTGACGGGACGCACGGGGGAGGGGGAGAGAGACGGGATGTGTCACAGTGGCCGGTGGGGGCCAGAGGGGCGGGTGAGCGATGATACACCCGGTGATTGGTGGCACACACTCAGGCAGACGGAGTGGCTCGGATCTGCGGTGGAGGGGAGATGGAATAAAAATACATGCGGCTTCATCATTCAGCCAAACATCAGATGTCACTGGGGACCGAGACTCACTTGATGACACAAGCAGAGGATGTTAGTCACAAGCTATATCCTTCCAACCCTGACCTCCCGATTAAGTCATGCTGGATCAGGCCATAATATGTCTAATCCTCACACAAAAATAAGACAGCGTATGAGCTTTGGAGTTAAAGCCACGATCAACTTCCCAAAGCTGAGAAACTTAAATATATCACTTTGTGCTACGGAGCAGAGGGAAGCTGCTTAAATGAAATAATATTGTTGGCAGGAGTTTTATGTAAATCAAAGGCTGTAATGTGAATATCCCTGTTTGATGAAGACATCTGAAACCTCTGACCAGCTTCTCCTCTTTGTGCAACAAGAGTGCTGGGAGAGAAAACAACAGAGCAGAGTCCCAGTGTCGGTCCGTCAGCGGCACGGACCCCGAGGCGGCGTTCCAGGGCGAAGGCTTCGCCGCCGTCTGCTGAATGCAGACAAGACGAGCAGGGCAGCCTCCGGCGAGGGGAGGTCTGGAAGGAGCTGCCATTCGTCTTGGGTTATTTAGCAATCAGGGAGACGAGATGTGAACGTCGGCTTCGAGAGGCTGGCGGTGACGGAAAAGAGGAGAAGCCCAGGACTGAGGCCGGGCTCACTTCAGAGAAACTGGAGTGTTAGAAAAAGCACAGGCTGAGGCTGAGAACTGCTTCTTAAAGGGGAACTATGCAACTCTGGTGTTTTGCTAACCCTCCTCCCGGCCATGTGCATTTGTTTTCAATGAAGCCAGCGAGAAATCAATCCAGGGAGTAGTGGATAACGTTATATACTGTATCTATACGCGTTCCGATGTGTATATCTGTGTAGTCTTATCTCTCATAAACAAGAGATTACAGGTTACGGAGTGCGTTTGTGTGGTGGGGCGGCAGAGACGAGATCTGGGAGACCGGTTTGGAGACTCTGATAACAAGTTACAAGTCATTTATTTAACCATCACAATTACTCCGAAGCTGTTAAATTAAGGTAAAAATGTAGCACAGTTAAAGCAGAAGTAAGCGATCCGGTCATTTTGGCTAATGCTGCGTTCCAGGCAGGCTTTTGAAACCGTAAATTACAGCTTCAAGTCACGACTTACGACTTTGTAGCGTTCCAGGCAACCCACTCGTGTTTTTCCGACCTGTTTTACCTGTGAAAGTCACTATAACGGCCACTCGTAACTTCCGACCCGTGAACTCGTACCAGATCGAACCGGTACAACTTCACAGGTCGGAAAAACACAAGTTACGGGTTGCCTTGAACGCACCATAACGTCTTGTCAGCCGATGGAGTTAGCAGCCCCCGTCCTCGTCCCTACGTCACCACATTCAGGCGCATCCCTTGGCTGCACACACAGCCCTTCATGCCGTTCTCGCTCCTCATTGGATAAAACTTGTAGGATACGAGAAAAGTTTTCTCCTCGGCTCAGAGCAGAGCAGAGTGACTGAGAGACCCGTGTTTCGGTCCAAACACTCTATGTAAGTGATTGCTGTCGGAAGATATAACTATTTAAGACTTATATTAACACAAAAATATCGCTTACTTCTGCTTTAAGGTGGAAATCCTGCATAGTTCCTCTTTAAATCTCACAGCACAGCACCAAGTAGAGCTCGATGGTTGTCTTATTTCAACATGCCGCCATTTATCAAAACTTTGGTGCCTGATCCAGGGAAGACCGGACAACTGGACTGATGCTGTTTTCAGAAGTGAAAATAAAAAACAATCTCACCACAAGGTTGCTTCTGTAGCTGCTCTGGAGCTTTCACACGCATTTCGACTATAAAAACCGACACCCTGGCTGGCGATCTGTCAGGACAGCTGGATAAATACAGCAGTAGCAGTTTGTGTTATTAGAGCGTACAGTTTCAGAGACGAGCGCCGCGCAAAGCATCACCAGAATCACATATGGATTTAGCAGAAAACAAATATGTGTTTTCCGGGGGTCACCTTACGCCCAGCTGTTTGTGACGAGCCGCTGCCAAAAACAACTCGCTCCTCAAACACTGGGCGCAGACAAACTAAACATTTATGGCCTCTGAAAGGACAGGGCCCACGTCCAACGGTTGTTGTGCGAGCTGCTGTTGTGCACACTTCCATTGCAGAGGTAAATTGAGGTCATATGTTTATAATTTGCCCTTTTCCTAATGCTGCCATTGGAGTAAAATAACATTTGAGAGCTGCAATTAGATTGAACCGTGCAATACTCCAGCTAATTAAGTCATATTTCAAGTTCAATAACGATCAAGCCGGCCAGATAAAGGCCAGGGAGGGAGAGAGAGAGAGATGGTGGCGTGGTGCAACAATCTGGAGGCCTTTTACAATGCTCACTTCTATTGTTGAGACAGAAAGCACTCAGCATCTGTGCCTGGATCAACAGGCGGGCTGGGTTTGAGTGTTTCAGACTAAAGTGGCCAATTAAAAAAAAAGAATAAGAGAGAGAAGTGTGCAGCGACGTACACAGGTCTGCAGTCACATCTGTATCGAGCAGCTGATAGAGATCACGGGACAAAGACCTGAAGTTAGAGTGGCTGGGGTGAGGCTCTGCTCCAAATGAATATTCAATAATCCTACTGGTGCATTTTCATCAATACACCTCATCATGGATTATGATAAATGCTAAATTATTCATTCTTTATTCATGGGTCTGCACAGTCCAGCTGCCACATGCTTAAACGCCTACACACAAAGCCTCGCATCGCGTTTAATTGCCTTAACTGGCGTCGAACATGATCATCACCCGGTGGTGTAAAAAACTACACATTTCCTTACAGTCCAGAAAATAAATAGTGTACATCATCATTATAGAAGCCTGAGGCGGTGCGGAGCGTCTCCTATACGGCTCCAGAGAGTGTTGATTAGTGCGGTGGATAGCAGCGAGCTGTAGGAGCAGGTCTGGTGCACAGCAGCAGACTCATGTGTGAAGAAACACCCTGAGCCTTTACACATTCATTAAGTTTGCTCATTTAGAAACAAGGTCGCATCTTGGAATTGGTCGGCCCTGTGTAGATGTGTGCATGCTGATGCACAGAAATAGAAAGTGTGGGGCTTTATTACTAATGAAGGAAATAACCCCAACAGAAAAACAGAGGAATGAGAGTGTAGCTTCTTTAAAAATGTATATAAACACAATCTGTCTCCCGGCTAGTCGTGTCAACTTCAACATATTTTCTTGTTTCGGATGCAGTTATTTAATATGCCAGATGACAAAGGTGAGTATATTCGATCCGGGGCATTAAACACTAGGTCGACTGGATGTTCAGTAGGTTTACAGTCAACTGCAACCTCTCTGACACGTGTTCTGGTGTGCAGCGCTCAGCCCCGTGTCCTTCATCTTGCCCTTCCCCGTCTCGGCCCTACTCTCCACTCACCGTGTGAACATCTCTTCCATTACTGCCCTTGACACTGTGGCCGATTGGATTCTTATCTGCCATCTGTAGGCCCACGCTCGGCCTGCGCTATCTCTCACAGCAGCCTAATTGAATCTCAAGTGTTGGAAGTGCGGTGATACACTGACCACACCGTGTCACTGCCAATAGATAAGGATTGCAGTCGGAGGATTGGACCACCGCAATCACGATGGGGACACGTTGATAAAGGGGTGACAAGCGGTTTGGGCTGGTACTGTGTCGCGGGGACTTTGCTTGGATTGAGAGATAATGGATACCCTCCATTACTGATAAGGTTGTGTTCATATCCAATAACCCAATATCCCTTAATCCAGCTGTGTTCAGTGGGTAATTTGTTGAGACTAAACCAGGGGAAAGTAGGACAGGCTGCTGCTGCTTTCCATCGATTCATACATGAAACCTAAATCCGACTGTTTGCACAAAGCAAGCATCTGATATGTTCTTTCTTTTACAGCTGCAAAGATGCTTATGTGGTTGTTTCTGTCATTTAAAAGCACCTAACCTGACCTGAGCCACAGCAGGATAGAAACGTAAAAAAGCAAAGTACTAATTTCCCTGGAAGTCGGAGCAGTCGGGCCAGTAAAGTAAAAGTAATTACTGTCTTGTTGACGCTCCAGGATAAAACCTTGGAGTTTCCGGGATAGTGATGAAATACAAGCCTCATTACCTGCTCATTTTTAGCTCACACTTCTTGTTAAGCAGGTGACCTTTTCAAATTAGAGAATCAAGGCACTGGCATGGCCGCCTCTGGAAGTCCTTTGTTTAATTTATCATTGACTGACCAATCAAGTCGGAGAGTCACCTCAGAGCCCCGAAAGTTCAAAAGAGGTGAAAATATAAATGTGTAATAAACCCGAGTGTTCAACAACATCCAGGTCTCCTACCTCAAGAGGCCAAATCCTTTCTTTTTGGTCTTCTTATCCAGATCGTCCACAGAGTCGTCTTTCTTCTTCCCTTTGGGCTTCTTCTCTTTCTTCCTGTCTTTCCTGTCTTTCTTCTTCTTCTTCCCGTCCTCTGCGTCCAGGCCGTGGCGAGAAGAGGTGCTGACGGGGGTTTCGTGCCCGGAGCTCACCTCTGACATGTCATCGTCTGTGGAGGAGTAAACGGTCGGCGTGGTTACACATGGAGGGTGGAGGACAGAGGTTGTGTATCACGCTCATAGATGCAGCGGCATGCTTTACTTCTATTGTATCGGTTAGAGTGTGTGTGTGAGCTCGGCTGTGGATCTTTTCACTGAGATAGTTGGTGGTCTATTATACAGCAGCTTCTCTCCTAGTGCAACAGGCATTTCTCTACACCTAGACGGCCTCCACCAGAACTCGTATCACCTTTCTTATGGTGAATTTCCACATTCACATGCTCAGATCAACTCACAACACAACACAACTGGGTCAAACAGCAGCAGAAAAATCTCATTTCTGGTTGAGTGTTTGGGTGAGTTGTAAAGACTGACTAAAAATAAAGCTAATTCTAACACCACACTAGACGGCTAATTTTTCACACTCCAGATTTTCCCTAACATCATTAGCCAATATTCGGCATTAAGTCGTAATGATTTTAGCAAACATGGAGGATTGTAATTTCCTCCATGATCACACACACACACACACACTCGCATCCTGCATGTCTGTGGGTTCACAAGGTAGAGCATTAAAATATGCTGCTGTAAGATATAAAGTTGCTCTTCGTAAAATGCTGAGTGGATAAAATCATGTAGCATTTCATTAAGGTACTTAGGCTAAGCACTGTCCCTTGGCAGGCCGCGGGCTCTTCTTGAGTGCCAGTGTGTTATAAAGCCTAAGGGATGTGTATTGGCAGTGCAGTCTCTAATCTAAAATGGATACAATGTCTAGGGAAGGATGCCGTATAACAGCGACAGTGCCAGTGCCTGAACGCACTTTTTCTGCTTTGAAAACACTGATTAAAAGTCTCACCGTCCTCAGACGGGCCCTCGTAGGACTTGTCGATGGCGTTGCGGAAGCTCTGGTTGCATCCCCGGCCCCGGACCATGTGCGGCCGCGGGCGATGAAAGGGCACCTGGGCTTGGCTGTGGCTCTGCTTGGCCTCCGACACGGCCGTCTGGAGGCTCTCCAGGGAGCTGGACTTCCAGAGGCCCAGGGTCGGGCCCAGCGCTCCACCACCTGAAGGCCCTGGGAGACAAAGGAGACAAGAGAGGGAGGGGGGGGGATGTTAGTGAGGACGTGGGCGGATGAAAATGAGAAGATTAGATGGGAGTGGAGGGGGGAAACAGAGATGGAGGAGGAGGAGGAGGGTGTTTTGCTCCAAAATGTTAAAGTGACTCACAAGCTTTTAGCAAAATGTATCCCACCGCTTCCAAAACAAATACAGTTCCTGTCTCTCACAGTACAGTAATATTTCCTTCTTTAGAGAGCAGCTACATTTAACTTTTTAAAATCTTAATGCTGCAGGAAATTAAATTTAGTTTAAGATCAGTTCATGAGAGATCGAGTCCAACAGATATCTGATGCATTACGAGCCGGTGCCCTGGAGTCTGACGTCCATACTTTATTCATTTGTGCCAGACTAGGCTGCAATCACTGTGAACTGAAAGGAATTGGAATCAATATCCAAATCATAAAAATTATGAATAAATATTATGTCTTGTTCTCTTTATATCTTTAGGAC
Organism: Trachurus japonicus; assembly: GCF_045865225.1. Lineage (NCBI taxonomy): Eukaryota > Metazoa > Chordata > Actinopteri > Carangiformes > Carangidae > Trachurus > Trachurus japonicus. Next base: position 8,034,335 of record NC_140908.1, on the reverse strand, counting down.
TGGATTTTTTTTTTTTTTTCTAACACGTAGATCCAGTCAGTTCAGCTTTTCAAACTTTGTATCAGCTGATTTTAGCTTGAATAGCTTTTTTTTTAAGAATGAAGCTTAAAAAGGTTAAAACCCAGAATATGAAGGTGAAATGAAGAGAGAGGGGGGGAGGTGGTGAAAAACAGGCTTGACAGAAATGGGGAGAAAGTCAGAGACTTATAGGAGAAACATAAAGGAGAGGAGAAGAAACGATGAATGAGGTGGGGAGGTACAGGTGCAGGTGAGGAGCGCCACTACGGGAAGTGACAGGCTCATGCATAAGCAAGAGAGAGAGAGGAGTGGGGGGGATAAATGAACTGCCATCATACTGTACTCAGGTATGGCCTCCAACTCGAGAGAGGAAGAAAGGGGAGACGGAGGAGCAGGGAAGCGATGAAGGCCACCGCTGATTCAGCAGGGGAGGAGGCGGGTGGGGGGGGAGAAAGCCAAGAAGGCTGGGGAAGGTCTGAGGAAATACAGAACTGTAAGAAAAATGAGAAAAAAAGAGAGAGAAGATGTTACAGAGACCTCCACTGCTGCTAAAGTGGAACCTCAGGTGAGGCTGAACGACAGGTGACCAGGAAGTAGTCTGCACCCGCCCCCTTCCAGGTGTTTATCACACTCAAACAGGTTGCAAATGCTGGTTGCATTTGTTTTTTTTTTACCTCTTTCTGAAACTTCCCTATAGGGATGAGTTTCTTGCATCATGGCACTCACTGCTTAAGACGTATTTTTTGTCATTTCGAAGGCTTCAAAGCTCTAAAGTAGAGCGGGGAAGAAGGGGAAGTGAAACTGAAGCGGTGATAGAGTCAAAAGGAAAGGGGGGGAAAGTAAGCGGAGCGCTGCTGCCTTTTAAGTCCTAAATTGACTTTCTGAGAGGAAGTGGGATTTATGGGGAATAAGGGGTTATAAATAGAGAGGAGGGGGGGGCGCTCAGGAATAAAACGCTCAATTTGAGAGGCAGGATTTGTGTCACAAATGTAATTACGGCTGTCCAGCTCGCAGCCTGATAGAATTAAGCTCCTTGCCAGCGCAGTGCTGCACTATACACAGAGACTGTGTGTGTGTCTGGGTGCGTGGGCATGTGTGTGTTTACTACAAAATGTGAGAAAAGAAAGAAAAAAACATTTTTTAGAGTCATGATACTGCCTGTTTGAGATAGTGTGTGTCCTTGACCGCCTGAGATGAAATAGCAGAAGAAATATGAGCACAATTCACTTTTGAAAGAGTGTGTGTGTGTGTGTGTGGGGCACTCATTCCATGCATGTCAGGCGGTTGAGGCTGGAGGTAAATGAATAATGAGGGTTTAATAGGATGGATGAGCGGGGGAGAGGTGGCTATCATCGCCAGCTCGATCCAATGGAGGGTGAAATCAGCGTTTATCACATATCGCTGCCCGCTGTGCCAGCAGATGCTCTCACGGATCCGTTCGCATCGTGTCTGCCTGATTGCCACTGATTCAAGCTGGTGCACATATTTGACAAACAGCCTACCAGCCAAACGGCCCAGGACGACGGGCAGTGCCCTTCACAGCTGTAGCGCTCCTCCATCCCAGATCAAGCGCTCGTGTCACGTTCTCGCTTTCTCTGCTGCTACTTTTGGTCACACTCTATTAGTGAGTAGTGAAGTAGGGGGGGGGGTTTGGAGGATGCACTGGCTGCACAGACACAAAGTGGGTTTTCTGCACAAAAGTAGAAAAACTTTGTGGAAATCTGTTCAAGAAAGTGAAATGAAGCAGCAGACAGACAGACATTTCTGTTTGTTTGAAAAAGGCTAAAAACTGCTCAACAGAGATCTGTTTTGTGTCTGCTGCTGTTTTTCATCTCCTTAGTGGACATTTAAATCACATGATTTATATATATCATGATTAATTAAGTCTGTTTCCACTCCACTTAGTTGCATTTCGTTATAATTAATACATAAATCTTTCCACTGCAGCTCAGGGTAAAAATGTCAGCGGTATTTCCAGATCTGGTGCTTTTTAATTTTGATGTGCAGATTGATAATGCTCATAAAAACAGACATACAGCCACTTAATGTTAGTGTTAGCGCTTTAACACCGAGCTGAATCATTGGTACGAATCATGAAAAACTGTGTTCATTGATAAAAAGTCAAAGGTATGGGAAAAAAAACAAATAATCAAGTGCAAACACTTCCAGTCACCGAGCTCCTAGGCCTGTTGAGCTGAGATAAAAAGTCTTTGTAGAAATCTGCAGAGAACTGGGAAGTTTTCAGCTTTTAGCGCCGTGTTTTCTGAAGTTTCTTTTACGCAGCTGAGTGGAGAAAAAAACAAGTGTTTGATTCAATATGAGTGAACATGAGTCTTGTGGCTCACAGGTAGTTTATTATGGACACATTTGGCTCAACGAACTGATAGAGACAAATGTGACTTCTCACAAACAGAAGTTGAAACAATTAAAACTCATGACCATGACAGAAATGTGATTCATAATGTGGTTCAATTATTCAGGAGTTTACAATGAAGAGAGAGAAAGAGAGAGGAAAAACTAATCTTACTCAACTTATTTGACAGGTGACTTCTGGGAAATGCAGTCTAAGAACAGTTTTAATGCCAGAAAAATGTTGTGGAAAACAAAGAAGCAGCCATCTGCCACTTTAAAGTGCTGCTTGCATCCCACACTAAACACACACACACACACACACACACAGCAGCATCCAGCCAAAAGCCCACGCCTGCCTCTGTACTGTACAAAAACGTGCACACAACCAACATCCACCTGCAGACAGGTGCAGCCCGCCCCCGCACGCACACACACGCACGCACGCACACGCCTCGGTGCGCTGCATAGAGTGGGACTTGAGTGGAGGTTGACTGCTGTCGTGTGTGCGTGGAGCAGACAGCAGTGAAGTCTTTGCCTGGAACGTAGCCTGGGGGTCCTGCTGCGCTGACAGGCCCTGCTAGGACGAACAGCGCTCCATGGTGCTGCTCTCTGTCAGCCTTTAGAAGTGAGCACGACACACCTGCGACCAGCGGCGCTCCGATACAACCCGGTTTGATATTCATGTCAACACATTATCAATGATGATATTCCGTGTGAATAATTGAAAGGGAATAATTGCGGTCTAACTCTAAAATGTGTGTTTTTCCTTCAGCCGCCACAAACTATCAATTCCGGATAAAAGTTGTCTGCGCGCAGCTCTCTAATTATTTCATCCAATGAACACAAGAATAAATGAACTCAAAAATGTCCAAATTACAGGCTTTACTATACAGACTCTGTGTGTAGTTAAATTTAATGCGCCTCTCAGCACACACAAACACACACGGCTAATCCCTGTCTTACCTTATTACAATATCCAACACAGGCTAGTTAACGCCAAACTATGACACTGGATATTATCTGGTTTATACTAAAGCTGCATCATTACACTGGAGTCGCACAAACAAGCAGATGAAGACACACACTTACACACATCCGCACATTAAACCCTCCCACGGCGTCTCGGCAGGGTCTTAACACTCACCTATCAACTGGGCAACAATGTGCTCCGCAGCAGGCAAGAGTGGCTGAAAGGTTGCCACGGTTACAAGAAAGTGCCCCCTCCATCAAAACTGCTGGGGGTGGCAGTGGTACAGAGAAGGTAAAGTGTGTGTGTGTGTGTGTGATAGAGAGAGAGGGGGGGGGTGATGGTGAGTTGCCAAGGAGACACTTTAGCCAACAGTGAAAAAAGGGCGTGTTGCTCCTGGCCATAGTTCTTTAAATTAGGTTCAGAGAGTACACGCACACACACACAGACACACACAGACACACACAGACACACACAGGCTGCAGAATCACTACAGATATGTTTATGGAAACACACATGTGAGTCAGAAACACACACACACACGCACTTTTCCATCTCAGATCCAATCTCAGGACTGAGCGATAAAACCCAGAGCTGTTGTTCTGCAGCCCTGACCTGCACTGTGTTATAAAAAAACACAACAACACAGGACACACATGAATACTACACACCTGTACAACAAAGCCTGATCTCAGTGTTAACGCAGCTCGCTGAAGGTTACTGAACTTAATCCACCAGAAACATTAAACACACCGTTACAAGGCTGCGTCCTGTTACACTGTTTACACGCTTTCAATAAAAGTTACTGAAAGCAAAGGGAGACTTTAAATAATCTTGAGTAACAGTGGATATTAACAATCCTTTCTCAATATATGTTTACAGCTGGATTTACGTTGTGTAGACGGCACAAAGCAACAGAGAGAAGGCACACAGCTCTCTCATGACACTAATCTTCATGGCTTCACCTTAGATTAAAGCGACTGTATACGGGCCTTTAAAGCTTGAAACCCATGATGACATGTGAGAGGTAGAAAGAGAAAAAGCATCATGGGCGTGAAGCTTTTGTCAGCTTCTCTACTCTCTTCTTAAAGCTCCTATGGTTTTCACAGCTGGGGAAGGTACTGTACTGTAGTTTTTTTGGGGGGGTTGGGGGCTAATTTCACCCCTGGGTTAATGCACATTTAAATACAGCAGCAAGTGTCACAAATAAACTGAAGAGAGGATGACGGTGCAGCTCACTAATGTGTTTTTAATACAGTGGTTTTTGAACAACAATGGGGCACAGTGACACAGAGCAATAAGCTGCAACAGAAAAACAACAAAACCCCAGTTCCTTGTTAGTTTGGGTCTTTTCATGACATCTGTTGACAGGAAGAAAAACACAAAACATTGGCAGCCTCGTCCTTTTCTAAAAAAAAAAAAAAAAAAAAAAAAGTGAATAATATTTTGCCGCAGCAACTATTTTCCAATCATGTGACAGAGCCGAGCCGTCGTCAGACTGAATCACTTCAGACAACTGTGCGTGCACTTAAAGCAAATCCAATTCATGTTACGGCCAATCAAAACCCCACTCCAATGAAAGACCTGTCCAATCATTGAGCGTCCTTCCATCACTATTTGAATGCACTCAGCTATATCAGAGGCAGAGGATGAGGCGCTGCCCGGGCAGTAATTGTGTTTAGCTGTTTAGATGTATGAGGAAATGGGGACGTATGGGCTGTATGTATTTAGCCTCCAGGTAGATGAATGGCTTTAATAACTGGAGGGGACTTAAAAGGCCATTTCATAATTACTGCTTACCTCTGCTGGATTACAGCAGCCGGGCAGGAGTGGCAGAGAACGGATGAGGGTCGGAGTGGGACATGTGCCATTTGTTAACGCGCGGCCAGATAAAAGTGCTTGTGCAATGAGGGAGAACTGGAGAGCGTGTAAATTCAGACAAACACCAACCTGCATGGTGATATACTTGTGAAGAATGTGCTTAACATTAATGTGGGATGCAGTATACATGGTATTCATGCCGTGACCAATCGTAGCTCCCAGCGATTCACCACCTGCGTGATGTGTAATGGGTCGAGAGCTTGTTGTAGATATTATCAAGGTAAAACATCGCTGAGGTGTCGTGCAGCATCTGGAATAAGATGCCTTTTTATGGGCAGAAAATTGAGGTTTCACCAATTTATGAGCAGCCATGTGAAGGTTTTTTATGAGTTTTTTCTGGCGGCTGACGGTAAAGAGGTCGACCGTGTGAGTTTGAGGTCACCTGGATGAGCAGTTGGGACAGCTAGAAGAGAGACTGAGAGACTAAAATGCTCCAAAACATGCTTCACACATGACGTCACGACAACACATGTGATCAGAGCTTCTAGTCAGCACTGTCTAACATCTCTTACTGTTTTTGTTGGATTGTGTATTTGATGAGGGAAACCAAGAAATCCCATTAGCCTCCGTAGCTCAGCTCGCGGTTCTGCTCCGCCGCTCTAAAAACAGCTTGCACCGACAATTAAAAGTAACGAACCTACTGCTAAAACTATAGGGATTATGGCAATCGACCAATTTGCCAAAATGTTGAACTATCCCTTTAATGCTGATGTAGCCTGATGGTTGTTTTCTGCTACAGTATTTCCGAATTTAACATTAAAACTGCATTTCTTTCTATACAAGCAGTAGCAGCCATTACAAGAATAGAAACACAATAAAGACACACACATGGAGATGGTGCCTGCGCAGACACAGAGTGATCAATCAATTCAAATCGGCGCAACATGGTGACTTTCAACTTTTATCAACAATGACAAGCCGGATGCAAAGAACTGAGGGGACGGAGAGAAAAGGAAAAGAGAGGGGGGAGAGAGACGGCGCGAGATAAGGAGCCAATGACAGCGAGCGGCGGAGTTACACAGCAGCCAAACAAAGAGTGGGAAAACAAAGCCGAGGCTTCAGCGCTGGCAGGACGCCGGCTGGTTTTAAAGTCTCATTGTGCGGAGAAGAAACAACGGGGACTAATGGGCACGCTGAGACGATGGCACCGGTGGCTGCGCTGCGGGGTTAGCTGTCAGGCGAGGCGGCATCGAACATCCAGAGAAACAGAGAAGACACATGTGGAACACAACATACTGTATGGGAGAAGAGACGGGAACACAACAGACAAAACAAAATAGAAAATTGCAGCAAAAGCAAACAACGCCACCAGCAAATGTAAGCAGGTGTGCATGAGGCTGAGACGCAGCATTGCAGCATAATCCTCTGCACAGCCCCAGTGGTTGTGTATGTGTGTGTGTGTATGTGTGTGTGATAGAGAGAGAGAGAGTGCTGGATGAGCTCCCAGGTGTGTTGTAAGAGGGCAGCCTGCTGCCAGGGGAGATGTTAGACTCTAAGGGAGAGAAATGGTGGGATGAATGAAGGGATATCTGTCCATTACTCTTTTGGCTGTCTGCAGGGTGTTCACACGCACGCGCACATGCACGCACGCAAAAAAAACACACACACACGGAGAGGCTGGAGGAGATGCTGGGCCGGGTATAGGAAACTCAGAGACTGGAGCATGTTCACCATAATCACATAAGGCTGGAACAGATACAGCTGCAGAGGATGGAAAGAAAGAGAGAAGGAGAGGGAGAGGGAGAGAGAGAGAGAGAGCTGAAGATAACAGAAGCAGAGAGAGAATAAAAAAGGATCAGCCTGTTGAGAGAAAGAGAATAGAAGTGATCATAAAGAGAGAATCAGCTGTAGGAGAGGAGGAGGCAGAGAAAAGAAGAAAGAGAGATGAAGGTTTGGGATTGAGAGGATACTAAAAGTGGGGATGAGCCTGGCGACAGAGAGCAGGAGACAGAGAATAATCAAGAGAGAAGCGATTGGGAAGAAGCGGGAAAGTGGTGGCAAAGATGAAAGGGAAGAAAAAGAAGAAGAAAAAAAACTAAAAGCTCTATTGAAGATGGAGACTCCTAAGACTGGAGAATCAGGGGAGAGAGAAAGAGAGAGAGGGAGGGAGGGAGGGAGAGTGGGACAGCTTGAGTAAGTGACAGAGAGAGAGAGAGATGGAGGAAAGAAAGAAAGAGAAAGAAAGAGAGAGGGAGTTAGAGGAGTGAAGCGCTCCTTGCAGCAGCTCTAGCCAGAGAGAAAAAGGGTTTTATCCAGATTAAAGAAGCCAGGCAGGCCTCTTAAGACCATCCGCCTAATGAAATATGTCAAAGCCCATAAAGAAACACTGAGGCCATTTAGGAAGGAGGGTGGTGGAGGAAAGAGCGGAGGAGGTGGGGGGGCGGGAGGGGGGCTAGGCAAATACACTGCGTCAGCAAAAATGAAAAACACGCAAAAGCCCTGTCAATACGCATTAGCTTAGACTTCAACTGGAGACGAGATGGGGAGAGAAAAAAAAGGAGGAGAAGAAAGGAATGCTGCGGCTGAGAAATGGATCGCTTTTATTTATCATGGGCTGCGAGGTTTACGGGTGTTGATCAGAAATGCCAGGAAAATCATAGGAGAGGAGGAGGAGGAGGAGGAGGAGGAGGAAGGAGGGAGGAAAAGAGAGAGAGGGGGGGGGTGAAGAGAAGAGAAAAGGAGGTAGGGCGGAGGTGAAGCCATTTGTGGGAATGCTGAGTGCGAGGGATTTGAGGTCAGCAACAGGGCTCGGGCCATTTGTATTCCAACGGCAACAGGCTTAGCTGGCTGCTGCAGGTGGATTTAAGAGATCGTGTCCGTGTGAGTGTGTGCGTGCATGTGTGTGTGTCTGTGTGTGTGTGTGTGTGTGTGTGTGTGTGTGTGTAACAGAGGCAGGGAGGAAGCCAGGCCTGCCTCCTGACATCAGAGCTAAATTGCCGGTCATGCTTCTTTTCTTATGCAAGCCTTGTTGCCATTTTAAAATACAGTGGGCGCACCGGCCGACGTATCTCCGGTGCCGTTCAAATCCCGACTTGTGCGGCGCCGCTGGAGGGGGCCAGCTGAGCGTGCACGCTCTCTGTCAGCAACACTCTTGATTTATATTCATACTCGGTGATGCCCAGAACAACCACAGGCCGTCTTCCAGCCTTGGCCGCTGACAGGCAATGCTGGAGCGGTTATATCTGACTCAGTGGAAATTCACTGCTGCCCTATCTGCTCCAATCACAGCAGCACACCACCGCTGAGTGCAGGCCACTGTGACTTTGAAGGAAATCTTTATCTTCGGCGTTGTTGACAGTAGTTGGTTGCATTTTTCCTGTGCGCTTCACTCAAATCCGTTATTTCCTCAATGCAAACCGAGTGACATCACGCGTGTTGTACACATGTCGCTCCCCTCAGATCTGATCACACATGACGAAGACACAGTCAGATGAGATGATGGAACTTTTCCGCCATGTTTGATGCTGAAGCGCCTCTGTCTTTCTTCTGACGTCTGGATTTAGCTCAGACGCGGAACGCGCAGCGTCGCCGGGTTCAGCTGTTAAGGAGACGCTTTCTCTCGTTTCAAACATAAATATTTAATTCTGCTTTATTCAGACATGACAGGACTTTTATGGGGAACTTGGCACCGGGTGCACTGGGTGATGAGGAAGTGGCACAGTTAGCATTACACGTTCTACTGAGATATTTCCTGTTCGGATGGAGCCACCGCTGCTTTAATGTGTAATGTGACTTGAGCGCTTATTTAGACAAAAGGCAGGCTTGTTAAACTGCTGTCACATTTGTAACGATGTACTTGTTTAAAAGGTTGGGCATCAATTCTGGATCTGTAGCTCTGTGTAAAAGAAAATAGTAAAAGTGACTTTATATTTCACCTTTAATCAGACTTTTCTCAAATAAAAAAGGCGGAACTGAGCATGGGGAAACGGCCGGAGCGGATGCCATTGTAATGCAATACGGCTGCTGTCAGCTGGGTGAGGATTGAAAACTGTGAGCCTGCTGACCTGGACGGCCATAAAGCAGCGAGGGCTCAGACACTAAGTGCTTCACAACTCAACTTTGTCAGCCGGGGTGTGGAGGGAGTGCAGGGCAAAAGGAAATTAAGGAAAAAGAAACATTCAAGAAGAAAGAAAAGAGAAAAACCAGAATCTTCACATACCAGCTGAATTTGTTTTTGTGCATTTATGTATGCGTGTTAAATTAAACCGCACACTCACCGTTCCTCTGTCCAGCCAGTGATCCCACGTTGCTCTCATCAGCCACTACAAGACAGAAACAAAATGCACCGTAAAGACCACATGTTATTTTCCTCACATGCTAAAACACAGAGTAGAATACACTTCATCCAGCGCTTTGTGTGTCTGTGTAAATGGCCACATGCTGCAGAGACGACTCCCTGGAGAAGAATCACACAAAGGAGGACGAGGACAAAATGACAGGCTGGGAGAGGAAATGAAAAAAGAAGTAGAAATATAAGAAAACCAGAAGAAAGAAAAGATATTATGGTGGTGACAGAGAGAGAGAGAGAGAACAGATAGAGGTGAGACAATGAGAGAAATAATAAAGGCAGGAAGAAGAAAACAAGGACTAACACCCACCAACACCCCACCCAGCACCTAATCTAACTAAACAGGATTGCGGTCGGCCGGCGGTAGCTGCCACAGGCGGTGCACCATGGGATACAATAATAGGTTTTCATTACGCTGCTATTTCTCTTAAATAATCCTTTTCATTTTTTATGAGGTCAATTTTCCCAGCGGACCGATGGAGGGGGGTGTGGAGGGGATAAAAGGAAGGAAGAATATTAAAGGGACGGAGGAAGAGGGTTGACCAAAAAATGATAAACAGGGGGGAGAGAGAGTAGGAGAAGAAGAAGAAGAAGAAGAAGGGTGATAGAGTGTTGGGGAAAAACAGACGTTAAAAAAGAAACACAATCAGTGAGTGAGCTTGAAATCAAAGGAGGTTGCTTCATAAAAATCCTACAGAGACACATCTGTAATAAGACAAAGAGACAGAAATACCTTTCTTGTGCACATGCGCCAGATAAAATAGAAATTAAATACTTTCAAAGTTTGGGGAAGAACTATTCCAGGCCACACGACCCTGACAGATAATAAAAGCTTTCCTTTTCTGTGGGGGAAAGATAAAAGTCAGCATGGCCAGCAGCCAAGTTTGTCTCCTGCTGCCACAGTGGAAGGCTAAAAATGTAAAATCTCTCTTTTAACCTCCAGTCAGCTGCCTTATAGAGTTTTATATATTTACTCTGTCACTGGATAACTCAACCACAAACCTGCACAAGACAGGGAGCACGTCATGTTTTTAGAAGTGAGGCTGGGAGAAGAGAGGGGTGGAGGGAGGGAGGGGGTAAAAAAAATATGACAGAGTAACTGAAAGAGATAAAGCACAGGACTGAAAGAAACAAACACAGACAAAGGGGAAAGACAGAAGGCGCAAGAAAGGAGGAGAAGATGAGGATGGTGCAAGCAGAGAAGGTCTGACCTGCTTTTTCTGGCCACGCACTAATTATCTCTCTGTTGTAGTTTTTATTGGTGGTGGTGCATTCAGTTAAAGGACAAGCAACTGACTGGAAATGGTGAAGCATGTAATCCAGTACAACTCAAGCCATTGATATCAGCCTGACTGATTAGTGTTTGCTCCTGACGAAGCTGGAGAAGCATCCCAGTGGTGAAGACAGAGGGGCTTTTATTGTGAAACACAGTGACTTACAGTAAGTCTGAGGTCACTTTCCAGTTATCAGCTATTATTTACCAACGTCTTTATGAAATCAATGGGAACTTGTTTGGCTGCAATGGAAACACACACACACACACACACTGATTCTCACTGTATTTGTGTTGCATTCCTGTGACTCAACATATGTTTGCTACAAAATTAAACTGCACTTGCCGTTGCCACAGTAACCACAAGTGTGTCCGAATCAACCGAAATAGCACACTGATGGGGGGTCAACGCAGAAATAACAGGTTAGAGGATGATGATGATTGGGAGGATGAGGATCGCCGGTGTCGGTCAGGTACAGTAGCGCTTTCTATTCAATGATGAAGTGAGTCATTGGACTCTAAACAGCACAACTCAGACTGCAAAGTGTTTCCATACAGACCAATTTCCAAAGGTTAGGATTTCCAGGCTGCATGTGGTTAGATTTAATAAAAGCATCAATTTCCATTATTGCTGAGTCAGTGAGGAAAAATAAAATTGCTGAATGATCTGTGGATCAAATATTTCAGGCTTTTATAGTTGCAAAAGAAGGTAAAAGAGTAAAACCCCTCTCTGTGGTGCTTTCAGGTGCACAGTAGAAAAATAATCTGATTCATCATTCATTCTCCATTTTGGTGAGACTCATAGAATCAGAGAGTTTGCTACAGCTATAATGTCAGTGGCTCTGCCATTCATCTCAGCCTGGGCGGGCGGCTGGTGTGAGGATTTCTGTGTGTGAGTGAAAGCTCTGAGTCAACAGACTGTTTGCTAAGGCATGCAAGGTCAAGACAAGCAGCTCACCTCTTTCTGTCAAGTGTTTAATAGAAGCTCAAGCTGCTGTGCTATACTGAAGGAGCTCAGACACACGCCGCCATACAGACTTGACATGTGGGGGGAAAAAATGCTCTTTAAATAGAAACTGGATCCGAATCTGAGGTCGTGAGCTTCTGCCATCTTTACACATGTGCACACACCGACTCACATGCACACACCACCTTGTTTCAGCCCTGAGCACTTTAGAGAGGGATGGGATGGATACAGCACTGGAGAGATAACACACAAAAAAAAGCAGAAATGGAAATGGCCAGAGATGGAGGCACAGGGTGGAGAGGGGGGGGGCAGATAGTGGTGGGTATTGGAGTGGGTCCTCAGTGGGATGGAGCACAGAGACTGTGTGGCTGTGTGTGCACGGCCGCGCGTGCAGACCACCCTTGTCCATAATGAAAGCCAATCAGCTTGGGTGGCAGAGGCGTGTGCTGCAGGAAGAAAGCCAATCCACTGAACCTAATGAACCGGGATTGGAAATCAGAAGAGAGGCAGAGAAGAAAGAGAGGGACATGGAGGGGAGCGAGAGCAATGAACTCATCGGCTTTCGCTGGAGAAAGACCGCGCTGAAAGGAGAAAGGAAGAGATAAACAAGAAAGCTGAAAAACAGAAATAAACAGTTTGATGAGAGGAGCGAGAAGCTGTGATCTTGTCTGCAAAATAGAAATAACAAGAAAATTGCAGAAAAGTATCAAAAAGAGAAAAGTAAGATAAAGAAAGATGAAAAGATTGGAGAGAAAAGAGGAGTGGAGGGGTCAGCTCGGGTTAATACGAGGAAATAAGCCCTTTGCTTCTCGCCTTCCACGCACACAACAAGGCATGAGATTGGAAACCTTGCGCCTTTCATTCGCGCACACATTGAAGGGACACACACAGATGTATAGACACACATACACATACACATACACACACCATGCGTGTTCATCCAGTCTGCTGGAAAGCCCCTGGGTTTAGGAGTTCAGGGGGTCAAATCCCCTCAGGCCGGGGATAATAGGAGGGGGCTACATATCACAACAAAGAAATGTACTGATAAGAGGCATGTGATCGCTGTTGTGTGTGTATGTGTGTGTGTGTATGTGTGTAGTCTAGCTCCATGATTAGACTCATATGTGTGGCCGGTTTGTGACGGTTGAGTCAACGATGTTTTGTGCGTTCCTGCCCAAGACAAAGCATCCAATCAACAGGTCCTTTCATTGATCAAGGGTTGTGTGTTTTTTGTGTGTGTGTGTGTGTGTGTGTGCTCACCCATGTCCATGCTTTTGGACGCTCTGTTGCGAGGAACGTTGTCCTTGTAGTAAGCTGCGGCCACGTCAGGCGGGATCTGGAAGTCGCTGCAAAACAATAACTTAAAGAGTCAGTGCATCGATTTACTGGGTGTTTACTCTCAACTCTCTGCAGCCAACACACAGTGGAAAAAACAACAACTTGTTGGTTACATCATCATAACAACTAAGAGCAAATTCAATTTAAGTTCACAAACATGTACAGACTGCAGATCATTCAATTTCCTCTTCTCCAGATGGCGTGATTCAGTACAACAATAGCCTGTACTGTCTCCAGTACATCTACAGTGTGTCGCTGCCAGATTCTCACTCCGACCACATGAGACACATTTTCAAACATGCTCGTTCAGTGGATTGTTTCTCACACACACATTGGACCGGTGCATCAGGGCTCTAGTGGAGTGGACCAACTCAGATGGAAGTGGATCACAGTTTGCACGATGCTGCAACACTGATGACTCATCAGAGCCCGGTTCCCACAATAACCCGAGCGTGGCGTTGGGGGAGTCTGCAGAAAAGACTTTTATCTGTGTCCTACTTCCATATTTCATACTAATTCCAAACAAGTTTGGAGTGTGTTTCACGTTCACTTTGAAAATTAGGCATGCTAAAAAAAAATCATGCTGAATTTTTGATTGTGTTGTTGATGAATATTGTCCCACAGTGCATTGCACAAAGAGAAGGCAGGCTCACAACTGGACAGAAACAGAAAGTAAACTCAGTGTTGGAGCGTTCTAGGATTTCACCAGAAAACAAGAAATAGATGTTCTGAAAAACATCTTTGCTGCAGATTGACTCCCTGTTATTATAAAACTGAAAAGTGCACAGATTTTTTTGTCAAGCAGCAGGAAAAACAGGATACTTTTAAATATATACTACCGTATATGCAATTACAACAGTATTCACAGAGCAGAAGCACTTTCCAAACTTACAGTACAGAGAGGCCATGTATCCACATATCTATTACTGTTCTGTGCAACCAGTGCAACATTAGTATCATAGCCTTTTCTAAGCCGGAGCATTTACTCTGTTTGGCTATCACCATCATTACTTATGCATAATGCAAATAGGCTATTGCAATTAGACCGTATAGTCTAAATAATGCATTGGCGTTGTAATATTCAGTGTAATGACTCTTCGTTATCTCGTAACACAGCGACCCAAATTAACAGTGCCATTAGAATATAATAACTTTGGCCCTGTGCGTAGTTTAATAGAGTGAGTACATTATGTGTATGTTATGAGGGGAAGAGGGAGATAGAAGGGGGGGGTGGGGGGTACCTGTGATGGTAGGGGACTGGTGAAAAGTTCCTACTCATTTCCTCCACGGCGCCGGGGGAGGGCGGCGGGGGGAAGCCGTCCTCCCACTCCTCGTCCTCGTTGCCGTAGTGACCGTAGCTGCCATTAGTGGTCGCAGCGGGATGCGGAGCTGAGGAGAGAAACAAAACATTCAGACGGTGAGAAACAAAAAAGAAACACTTGATTTTGTTTGTCAGGAGGGAATCAAAGGAAACGGAGAAGGTGTTAACTTTCTTTTTTTTTCTTCTTTTTTTTAATAAGTTGTTAAATTTAACACATTCTCAGTCACATTCATCTTTCTTTGCTTGATATTGTTTATATTTTATATCGATCAGCTGTGACAAGACACTGTAGACACAATGACAATCAGTGTGCTCTTTGTGTGGGGATCAATAAAGAGTTTAGCAAGGTCAGACATACACACTCATACATGCATACAAATCTATAACACAAATAGTCATTTCCATGCAAAAGCTTTAATATGACTTCCAACATTTCCATAAGCTATAAAGCCATCATTTCCTCATTCTAAAGCCTTTATGTTGATATCCCCCCCCTCCTCCTCCTCCTCCTGATGTAAAGTGTAACTGTACAGCCGCTCCACTGTGATGGAGAGCTGACAGAGCCTCCGTGAGAGAAGCATCTCCCGCTCCCTGCATCCCAGCGGGTGAGGGGAAGGAGGAGGAGACGAGGGAGACAGATAAAGAATGAATTTAAAGCAGTTTGTTGGTATTTTTTTTTTCATCTTTAACACAACAGCCCCGCCACGCACGCTGCACAATACCCTGTATGCAAATCCGGCCCACTTAGAAGCCGTTTCATCAGCGTAATGATTCCAAGGTCAGATCTTTTCCACATGAAAAGCAAGCGTCGCGTTCGGAAAAAACATAGTTAATGACTTTCCTTTCTCCCGCTATAAATATGCAGTGAAAGGAGATATAAAGACTGAGCTTAGAGGAGATGTGACAATTTGGTAATGCAGCGCTATAAGATGCTTAGAGTGGCTGCTATAGTGACCTAAAAAAAAAAAACTACACACAGAACAATGTCAGAAGCCTTGACTGGGTATCATGCTGTGTAGTGATCACAAACACACACAAGCATATAAGCACACGCACACATAGGCTGACAAACAAACTGTGTGTACTCGCTCAGTCGCAGATAACACGAGTACACAAACACTCCAAGCCTAATGTTGACTATCTGACAGTTCAAATGGACAAATAGTGTGCTGTGTGTGCATGTGTGTATGTGTATGTGTGTGTGTGCTCACCGCTTCTGGAGTTGCTGTGTGCGTAGTTGTTGTTGGCCGTCATTGGACTTTTACTGGCAGCGTTGGCGGAGGACTCTGCGTTCTGTGGGGGTCTGGCGGGGCCCGGGGGCTTCTGGTGCGCGTCCTGGGCCCTGGGCTCCTGTGGACAGACACGGATCAGATCAATGGTTCAGGAAAAGTGGTGATTAAAGGTTCAAAGACACAGAAATGTACCAAACGCCGTCGGATTTGTGACGTATGAAAAATTGATGTTGTTGCCTCATACATGAGAAGATTAAAGTTATTTCTTTAATTACCCAGTAGAGCTGGGCTGACATCTTTTTTATTTAGTTTGTTTACCACATCACTTTGAGTAGCCAAACCAATACTATTTAAAGGGATAGTTCACCCAAAATTGAAATTTTGGGTGAACTATGCGAAATTGTCCTGAAAAAAATTTAATAAGTCTATATTTCAAGTTTGTTTGGAGCTTCGAGAAGCTTCTGCTACAAAACAAGCTTGAAATATAGACTTATTTAATTTTTTCGGGACAATTTCGCATTTCGGGGCTTCAATACAAGACGGACATTACATACGAGCAGCATGGAGGTATTTGGACGTTTTTTGGTGTGTCTTTTTGTTACGAAGACAGTTGGTATCCATTTGCAACTGTTATATGGACATGCACTGCTACGCCGAGACCCCCTGTAACTCAGAGAAGGCACGGATAACTCTGAAACTTCTCCCAGCCCTTAGTCGACATGAGGGTGAGTAGATAATGAGTGAAATTTCAATTTTGGGTGAACTATCCCTTTAATCTTGCTTGGTTTCAAGATCACTCAAGAGACTCGTTACAATGGAGGAGCTGTAAGAAAGGAGTTGTGTGTGTCTCATTTATTGGTCACTGTCATTCTCCTAAAGAGACTTTAGTAGAAAGTATAGGAGGAGCGGAGTGGCACTACCAATAACTAGAGGTGCTGGAAAAATGATGCCAAAATTCACTATTTACGCAACCGTGCATTGAAAAACAGATAAGTGCTTCTGACTTGGCACAGGGGGTATTTGTGGAAACTGGTGTTGGAGAGGCTGATCAGACAACAGCGAGAAGGACGCCGCATGAAGTCGACCTCTGGGGGACGGCGTCCAAGAAAAAGAGCATTATTCACAAAACCGGTCCAGCGTGTTTGGAGCGGACGGCGCCAGGACCACCACAGCTACGGCGGCGGTGCCAGCGCTGAAGGATGGGGGTGGTTGGTGTGCTGATACGGGACAGCGTGAGCTCAAATGATGACATTTATACATGGCACTGTGAATGCAGGTTTGTTTACTCAAATACTGAGTGAAAGGATGACTCCAAGTCTCATGAAGCTTGGCAGGGGAAAGAGGAATTTTCCAGCGGATCCTAAAAACACAGCAGAAAAAAAAAAAAAAAAAAAAAGTCACGCAAAGAGTTTTTTTTTTTTTTTTTAAAGAAGCAATAAAGTGAAAACCGAGACCTGGCCAAGTGTGTTCTCTGACTTGAATCCAATAGAGGCTTTTGGAGGATTTTAAAAGCGGACGGGAGAACAACAAAACCCCTCAGGCTGAGAGCGGCTAAAAAAGAATCATCTGTGAAAAACAGCAGAACATCTCTCCACAGGTTTGTCTCAGGCTGGTTTCACCCTCACCCGAGGAGGAACGAACCTGTTATCACAATGGATCTCACCTTCGCTTCTCACTTTTGATTTAATTAGTCAGACATTTATGATTTTCAAACTAATTGGCTGGATGTGGCATTGCATAAAACCCAACCCTCTGCTGCACATTCCCTAATACGAAGAGGACGGAGTTAATACTAGTTTAATATCCACTACTTTTTGTTAAAGCAAATGCACAGGAGTCTGTTTAAACTGCAGCTAACAGATGAGTCAATGCACTCTTATGAATGGGAGCCTCCTAATCAAATGACACTGACAAAATAGTGTTTAATCCACAGTGCAGCAGTAGATGTTTCATCATGCACTGTATCCTGGATCTCAGGTAGATTAACTTTTGATGAAAGCAACAAAAAAAAAGCAGAAAAGTCAAGCGTGACATTCCTTTTGGGATGCAGTTTTGCAGTTTTCGTCCGACATACATCAACTGTGTGAAAAAGGGAGGTTTTTACATGAATTTCCTAGTCGTACATCCTGCAACCAATCAATTATGATTCACCTCAGATAAGCGATACGGGAGCAGAGCTTTGAGGAAATATGAGCAGATTTAGAACAAACCTCGGAGGATTTTGAGTCGACGTGCCGTGTGGGTGACGAGCAAAACATCACAAAACAGTCTGGTTGATCGTAATTGAGAGAGAAATGTGTCATCTGTTGTGACTTTCTGAGATCAAATCTACATCTTGAGTCAAGAAGGAGGAAAATATGTATTGGAATAAATTACAAGAACGGTCCAGTGCTTTCAAATCAGACATCATATACAGTACATATTAATACTGGATATAAATATAATATATAATATAATACATATATATATATATATTCAATCCACCTTTAGTAATCCTTCAGAAAAATGGTTTCATCACAGTGTAACTGGAAAAGAAAAAAAGGCAACTCTCTTCATGGGCACAATTGAAAACACAGTAATTAAGATAATCCTGAGAGCAGTGACAGACATGTTATCGAACAGCCATCCAGCACTACAAAGGACCCCCACCCCCCAGATGGAGATAGGGACTGGCAGTGCTGGTGGGAATCGGTGCTGGTGGAGGATGAAAGAAGCCTTTTTCTGGTCAAAGAGACGGGAGATACAGCTGTCACACACACACACAAAAATAGACACACCTACATGCAAAAAGGGAAAAATGCTAAGACACAGTGTACAATAATGAAAGGTGTACAGCTTCCTTAGTTCAAAGCCTGGGGTGGGGTGTATTCACAATGTCATGGGGTCTCTGGGGAATCATTAGTCGCTCCCATACATCTTAATATGTCACCACATCACAGCTGTCAATCACTTTGAGCTCATATGTGTGTGTTGTGTGCATTTCCACACTTGGTTATGACAGCTCCTCTGCATATGGCCGTAAATCTCATCACAGCCTCCCATCAATCCACCCAACCCTCCGTCCATCTAGCCACCGTCCCTCTGTCCATCCATCCATCCATCCATCCATCCATCCATCCATCCATCCGTCGCTGCAAACTGACAGTTTTGCCCGAGGCTTTTGTAGCAGCCTGGCAGACAGGCAGTCAGATATCTTAATCCCACAACAATAAGTAAACAGGATGGAGGGAGGGGGGATCCATCTATCCAGCCAGCGCCAACCTACAGCTGCATACAATAGGCTTCAGAGAGGCTTAGCCCTGCCTCACCCTGATGTGTCATCCACCCCACCCACATATCAGTCGGCTCCGGATGGAAAAGAAACCAAAGAACAAAAATTGTGGACAAAACTGTTATTTTTCCACACTATTTTTGATTTTTAAAATTAACTTACTTCTACTCTTCATCCTTCTACTTCGTCTTATTAATGGTCAGTTAACTGTTACCTGAGTGAAAGCTGCTGTACAAATAAAAGTTTGATGGAATAATTGGTATTCAAGCTGTTCCCGCTTAATGCTCCGATTATGTTTCATTAGGGACGTTATTGTGGCAGTCAAAAGAGGATAAAAGGAGGGATGAAGAGAGAACGAGACAAGCTGTTATCATCTCACTCTGCTGCAAATTCAATGAAAGTCTTTAAAGGTTTGCCAAAAATAACGCGCGACTTTCCGTCACACATGTGGAGGCAATTAAACACTTTTAATCATTTTTAATCATTCTCTCAAAGATTGGAGTGATATTCAAATGCACCGGCAGCATACAATACATGACAGCAGCAATGGTGCAATTTCCACTAAACCTTTCTAATCAAATACATTGAAGCAGCCATGCTAGCTGCAAAACAGTAATACTGATGTCTGGTTTGTATTTCATGCTCACCACCACCAGAGTTTTGCCTGTTATTATGCTAATGTTTCCTAATTTAAAGAGATATTTCAGTCTAGACATCTCCAGAGCCAAACCTCTGCTGCCAGTACCTTTAAGATGTATACTGGCCGTCCTAAGCTTTGACTTCAGCACGCATTTGATGTAGCATAATAAGTTTCTGCAATGTCACAACATTTATTTCCGTACAAAGTTGGATTTATTTTTCAAAGATTCTCAATGGTGTTGAGGTCTGGACTCTGGTCACATTGGACCACATTTCTTCCTTGAAGATGATGCTTCCCCACTCTCCTTACAGTTTTTATTAATGCGTTGGACATTTCTTAACCCGATTTTAGTAGATTCAGCAATCTCCTTAAATGTTTTATTTGCTTGATGCCAATAATTTCACCCTTCTGAAACAGATTAACATCTTTTCCACGACCACAGGATGTGTCAGTTAGGGTTAAATAAGTTGTTGCCAGCTGAAACATAATCATCCATGCAGTAATTATCCAATGAGAGGCTCTTACCTACTACAGTAGCTTAGTTAAATCCAGGAGGTGACTTTTTTTTGGATGGGCAGTGTATGTAGTATATATACATATATACATACTATATACATACATACATACAATCCAGCCCTGAAAACAAAAACCTGGCTCTAGACATAAAAGAGAAAAGAGCGACAATGACGGGCCCAGGGAGCATCACTCTAGGGAGCGCTTGTTTTATCACACTGCCCCACGGTGTCAGCAGTCTGGCGGTTTGGTGATGAGAGGAGGACTATGCAGATATATAGTGAACTCTGCACTTGGTTTGATAGCGTTTACCTGCAGGCCTGGATGCCTAAAACATACACAAAGTGATGGGAGTGAAGCGCAGATGAGATGGGAACGCCACAATGGGCAGGTCAATGGCAGTTGACCCGTCACCCTCCTATTTTTACTGCCTCTCTCATACACACACACACACACACACACACCATCACTAAGCTGTTAAACATCTTTTTAAGCCTTTGAAATAATCAGTCATGGTTCAACATGGAGCTGAATAGACTGATTTAACTAAGAAACAGCTATTTTTCGCCATCTGTCGTGCTTGATATCTCCATCAGCTCGTCCATCCAGGAGTTTGCGCTGCTTTGTGTGAGGTGAACACGGTTTCTTGTGCGACTTTGTGAACAATTCTGATGTTGTGCTCTAACATTTACCACCAGGGATTAAAAGGAACAGTCACAGCACAGCAAGGAGTTCATGGGTTTTCAACACTTCAACGCAAAAGAGAGATAAAAATAAGCAAGGGTTAACACGTCGCATACAGCCGGATTTTTAACACATTTATCACATCTGAAAGGGAGTTTTCACAGCCACATGGAGCACTCATGAATACTGATTCCACTCCTGTGTCAGGTTTCATTAGGTTTTGCTGAAATATGTTCATTATTCCCTATATCGCTGTGCATGTGCAACTCTTTCTGTAACTTTTAATTTACAATTTTATGTGCAGAGAATGAATCATGCCTGAATGTGGAGCATCTTAATGTTTTTCTGGTGGTGATTTTCACTTGTTTAACTTCTGGTACAACATGTCCCTGCTTTGTGCTCGGGGTAAGTGACAGGGAATAAAGAAAAGAAAAGGCAGAAGAGGAAAAGAGAGACGCCGAGGCCAAAACAGAGGGAAGAAAAAACCCAAATGTCATTTAATAAACAGGCAGTGAAGCAAAGGGAGAGGCAGCTGCTGAAAACCCAACAGAGAAACAGACACAGACAGGCATGCAGGAGACTTCAGATTGGCTTTATTTAACAGAGGAGAAACAGGCAGGTGAGACAGGGAAGCAAGAGAACATTGACTGAAAAATATGCAAATTTAAAAAAAAAGGAAAAATTAATACAAAACTTTACATAAAAAGACAAAACAGGAAAGAGCAGATTCAGTCTTTACAGTGGGGAGACAACCCAGTGCTTTTGAAGAGAAACTGTGAAAAATAAGCAGAGGTACTGCTAATTATAGTGAGTTAAAATCAACGTGACAGAGAGAAGAGCGTACACAGTGAAGAATTTAGTATTGCATTGAGTTTATGGGTAATATTTTAGAAAGAGAGCTAAAAGTTAACAGCGTGACAGTTAGTGGTGTTGCCAAAGGGAAAGCTTTCAGCCAGATTAATATGCTTCCTCACTATCAATCACAAAAAACTGTGACGGGAGGGAAAAGAAAATGAAAAAGTGACATTTTCTTCATGATTTAACATTTGTGACATTATAAAGCTGCAGAGTTGATCTCCCTGTCATCGTTTTAATTTAGGATTTTACTTAAGTCTTTTGGTTTATTCTAATGTTTTAGATATCTGATTACAAAAATGCGCCTGTGTCAGAGTCCACCAGACAGCCGGAGGTGGTGTTGTCTGGTCAGGGCCCGATTGTGTGCGTAGTTATGCGAGTGTGCGTCCACGTCGTACGCGTCTGCGGATCTGTGTGTGTTCCTGTTGGCCGGGCCGCGGGTGGGTATCCTGCTGTGTGTGGGCGGCTCGCCGTACATCTGCCCCGCCATGGCCCTGATGTTCTCAGTGTAGCTGACGCCGCCCCTGGGGACGGCGTCCGGCGTGCGGCTGCGTGCGTGTCTCGACCTACCACAGCTGTGTGTGTTGCCCTGAGCGTCAACGAACGTCCGACTGTGTGTGTTATCCAGACTGCGTGCGTGTCCCTGTGTGTGTCTGTCGTCGTACCTTTCCCTGTTTAAGTTGCTCAGCGTCTGGCTGTGAGGGACGAACCCAAACTCGTACCTCGTGCTCGGCCTGTGCGCATCGCTTTGTGCGTATTCGTCATCTATCCCTTCCTCTCTATCCCTTTGCGCGAGGCCGAATGTGTAGTTGCTCCGCCTCTCCCTTTGGTTAAACCCGTACGTGTATCTGGTGTGTGTCTCCCCTGGTGCGCGCCGCTGTGTGTAGCGCTGCCGGTGGCTCTCAGGCAGCGGCTCGGACGCTCGCCTCCTCAGCGTGGGGAGGAGGGAGGAGGAGCGGCGAGGAGGAGACGGCTGCTGCTGCTGCTGCTGCTGCTGCTGCTTGTGGCCGCCGTTGCACACTCGTACCTGATTGCTGGAGCTTGTTTGGGAGCTGGGCTGATGATTGGTGGAGACGTTTGGATCCGTGCTCGCCGCCGGGTTGGCACCGCTCATCTGTGGAGAAACGTATAATTTAGAGAGAAATAAATAAATGAATAAATAAACTGTCTTGCATATGAAGCGGTAGATAGAGCCGTGGAAGCTTCCTCTGTTGTTCTCTGAGCCGTGAAACAGTTTCCATCCTTTGCAGCAGTCATTGTTGCGTCAATTAACAGCCAGCAGCCTTATCAAAGAGCTCCTGAATAAGAAACTGAGCTGTTACCTGCTTCTTCTTGATAAAGTGTCAACTTAATCTGAAAACTGTTAAATCACCAGCTTAACACCCAAACAAATCACGCAGTATGACAGTCACTGTCACAAAGGGAGCCTTTACTCTGATGTTTTCATTATTTATTTTTCCCAAACTGTGTTTATATTGTGAGCAGAAGAAGATCCAGTACCTCTGAATACTTGGAGAGGCTTTAACTCCTAAACTGGGTTTTTAAAGAAATAATAATTATAAGTGCTTCAGCCTAATTCTCCTGTATGTTCCTGATCCACATTTAGTTCAGTTTACAGTGAATACTGCTTTTTTTTATCCTGTAACCTTAAAATGATCATAATCGGGGAGAGAAATGATCCTAATGCGAACGATACATCTCATTGATTTTGCTGTCAGCTACTTATGAATAATCTTTGCACAGATCAGGCTGCGCGTAGGATTTCATAATGCATGAGCACGCCTAAATGTTTCATGTGACCAAATTCATCTAACCAAACTCTGGGATTGTAAAATTTTTAACATGTTGCCCCACATCCACGGCAGCTTCAAAAGCAAAGCGCTGGAGTAAATAACGGGGATCCAGCCTGCGGTTAAAAGGAAGTCTGCTAACATTTTTCAATCTATCGACTTGAGACTCACGTTTTTCTTTTTGGATATAAAAAATAAAAGAGTTCAGCTGAAACAATTTCTGAAATCACAGAGGAATTCCTATAAGTAGAGTGAGTTCCTGAGTTGTTCGTGCATATGGGACGGTGTTGGAAGATCAACAAGATTTTAATATTAGGCAACATTAGGATTTACATGTCCTGCAGTTGGAGTATTAACAAGTGCCAAATCATTTCTGAATTGTAAGCAGATGCAGTCAGGGTTCCTGCCATCCTCATCATCTTCTATGTCTTTTCCAAGACTTTCCAGAATTAAACACTTCCATGACCTAAAAATGTCATTTCCCTGCCGTTAATGTTGTTTTTCCAAACAGCGAGTGTTTGATTTCCAATCCAGATGGGTTCAAATCGAATGTGAAACATGTACAAGCTTCCCCAGACTGGAGTTACACCTCTCAGTATCCCAGAAACCTTTTTCACAGCGGGGTTCAAAAAGGTGATACCTGCTGCGCCTGTCTGGATGCTCGGAGCACAACCAGCTGGATGGTGCCCCGGGCGTTCCCCTCCGACGACATGGAGCGCCTCAGCGTCTCCATGGCAGCGTGGTTGGAGCGGCCGATCAGCGACTCTCCGTTTACCGCCACCATCTGGTCGTTGACGTTCAGCCGGCCGTCCTGTTATTAGAATATGAAAAACAGAAAAAGTTTTAGCAAAAGTGCTGAGATGATAAAGATTTTTTTTTTCTTCTAGTTTTATAGAAAATGCAGGAAAAACAGATGAAAACTTTATTGTTTTGTCATTACACTTTGAAATGCAAATGGCAAAAAGGAAGAACAGACTGCAAACTGAACATAACCTGAAAAAAAGTTTAAGAAGAAGAGAATAGAGAAGAGAAATTGGGTGAGGTGTGAAATGAGAGAGAGGGAGGGAGGGAAAGAGAGAATGATGAAGAGAGTGAGAGGGAGAGAAAGTAGAGGAGAAAACGGAGGAATGGGGAAGGAAGGAAAATTGTAGAGTTAGCAATCTACTGAGAGTGGGAGAGCCGTGATAAATACACAGAGCAGCTAATGGAATAGCCTCCGCGGGCACTAAATCACTTCTAAGTGTTTTAAATAGCAGCCTCTTGTAGAGAGGCAACATACAATAGTGCCCTGGAGGGAGAGAGAGGACGAGCGAGTGAGACAGAGAGAGAGAGAGATACAAAATAAAGACACTGAGACTGTGTGTGTGTGTGTGTGTGTGTGTGTGGGTGATCTGGATCGGTTCATTAGGGTCACTTCTGCCCTTTGACCTCTGCTCATTAACAAGGCACCGTCTGGCCTGACCTCGAATGCAGACTGGGATGGCACCACTTACACACACAAGCACAAACACACAAACACACACACACTTGAAGATTGCGCCTGCCTCAAATCCAAGGATGTCATCAAAAATTGATGTTCATGCCAAAATCAGTGGGTGTCTGTGATATTGCCTATTAATTTCTTCATTCTCCATGTAAGCAGCAGCAGCAGCACTCTACATGTAATTTTAATTTGTTTTCTTTAGCAGACTCTTTGAAATGATCATATGACAGGATCAGGGATAAAGTCAAAGAAGGGTTGGGTTTTTTTTTAAATATAATTGAGGCCCCGGGCCCTGACAGCAGCCCAAACTCTTTAATGGAAATAGGTTAGATCTCTCTGTGACTCTTCCTCATCTCCTCCCTCTTTTTGCCTGCTGTGTGACCGTGTGTGTGATGTGGCAGTGTGTCTGTGTCAGTCAGACTCAGGGGACGCCTGGCTTCCCTCCTCTGTACGGGCCCGGCTCTGCACAGTCTCATCAGGCTCCTTAGCTGCTTTTCATTAGCATGCATCAACATTGAGGGACACACACACAGACACACACAGACACACACAGACACATGCATGCATACCCTCATGTATTGAATTCCTGCTGAGTGTCTCCACTTTTCAATTTTCTCTTTCTCCCCTCATTCCGCCTCTTTCTATCGTTCTCATCTCTCTATTGTTCGATACCGCTCATTTCTTTCCCTCTTAGATTCCCTCCCGTCTTACATTAGTTCATCCGCCGTCTTCTTTCTCCCTCCCTCGCTCCCTCCCTCTCTCCCTCGCTACTGTCTGCCTCTCCTCCTCCATGTCTTTCTTCCTCTTATGTGGTATCTTGTCCCAGAAACCTGTTTCGCTGCCAGCCGGAGATCTTACTGGGACATTCAGTCGGAGCGCTATCCGCATCGGCAGCTGTCGGGAAAAACTACTTCTGAAGGCGCTGTGGGGAGCTGCCGTCTGGCCAACCTGATCCCAGACCAGCCGTTTATCTACAGCGCCACACTCGTCTCTGTGCCTCCTCGTCCTGACGTGCAGATCTGGGAGCAGCGACGACGAGAGGCAGGAAGAGCTGTGACTTGTGTGTGGAAGGCGGCGGGGTGGGGGGGCAGATATTGAGGCCAAGTGGAGGAATCTCCAAAGTGCTGAAATGGGACGGGGTTTTTTTTTCCTGATGCACTTACAACTTGAAGTGAGTGCTGAGTGATATAGATAAGTCGGCTGCTGATGTGAAGAGGCCGCGTGGGGTCGGCGGGGGAGTCAAAGGCCGAGGGAAGGGGGGCGGCCTCGAAGAAAGACAGGAAATGAGACGGGGAGGCGAGAGGTGCGAAGGAAAAGGAGATAAGAGGAAACGTCAAGAAGGACATCAGAGAGACGGGAAAGAGGGTGGACAAAAAAAATAAAATAAACGACACTCCTGCTAAGCTCCTTAGAGGAAAAAAAACAAAAACAGTTTTTGATTCAAGCGGTGGTTCTGGATACAATAATTCAAAGAACACACATCAGAGAGAAGACAGTAACGTGGCTCTTGAAAAGCTCATCTTCTCTCATTCCTATAAAGCTCTGAATTGTTCTGTGATGGCTGAAGCTTAATGAGGCGTTTTCAGACTTTATATTAAAAACCATGCAACAAGACTTGTAGACAAACCACAGTTACACATTTTCTGAGCATCCGAGATCTCAAAGTTTTTGCTTTTATTTAGTCTAAGTCGTCAGTGCTGTGGTAGTTTTTGCCTTAAGGGACTGATCGTGTTCACTTTTGTTGCTTTACACTGCTGGATGTATTTCCCCTCCTTCCTAAGCAGCTACTAGTTTCTATTCATTGTGTACATACTGTATATATTTTCTGTTTTTTTCTATATTATCGTTGTTGGTCACTATTATTTTTATAAATTTTTTCATGTTTTCTGATATCTTGTGCTTTAGTACATGAGATTGTAATATTAATATTATTATAAGGTGGAGGCTTCAAATAAGCCCACCGTGGTTTCATTATTACCTATCATGTTTTATGTGTATTCTTCTAAATTGTGTAAACTAAAGAACTGAACTGAACTGAATACAGTGTTATAGGTTTTTTCGATCCCAAAGGCCTCCAAGACTCCCGGATGTGTCCTTTACCTTGTAAGCGGCCCCTCCGTGGATGATGGACTTGATGAAGATACCGAGGTCTTCCCCGGTCTCTCTGGACTTGTTGCCCTTCAGGCTGACCCCCAGGCCGGCGGAGCCCGACTCGTTGAGGGGGATCTCGTACATCAGCTGCTCCCTGCCGTCCTCCAGCACCTTACCGTTAGCTTCCTCGCCTTTCTGAAAGAGGGAATAAAAAGGAGGAGTTCAGAGGTTTTCTTTTTCTTGACGTGTTTTGTTAAAAGATGAAGAAAAAGTGTTCATCCCTGCTCTACCACATAGCTGCTGTGTATAATTGCTTACAACTGAGGTAGGGCCAGCACATCTAATGCACTGACTGATAATACATGCTCCAGCATCCCACTGATTACACTCCACACCGAGAAACCAGACAAAAAAAAAAGAAAACGAGAAGTGAGAAGGGAGGAAAACGAATTAAAGATGGAAGATGACTGCGGGGAGGGGGGAAAAGCAAGTCGGTAAGAGAAAGGAAAAGAGGGAGAGGAGCAGGTGTTGTGTACTGGAAAGAGAGATGAAGGTGTAGTGAGAAAAAGAAGAAAGCTTCTGTAGAGAGGTTATTCCATTTGGAGATGAAAGGCGCAGACGGAGAGCGAGCCATTTCTAAAGGAAACATAATAACCTTTTCATACCTCCTCCTGGAGCACAGTGGGGGAGGAAGAGGGGGAGGAAGAGGAGGGGAGGAGAGTGGATGGAGGCGCAGAGGAGCATTTAAAAGTAATAACCCATCCCCTGAGGTACAGCCACTTCTCTCATTCACACACCCCCTCATCTCTCCCTCCTCACTCTTTACATTTCAACCTAATCTCTCAATCTTACTGTAGCTCTTCCTCCTCCTCCTCCTCCTCCCCAGACTCCTCTTCCATCTCTGCTTTTCTTTCCACAGGTCTCTCCTCTCCCCTGCATCTCGCACCCACTCGCCCACTGCTATTTAATCTGGGGGGGAAATGACCGTAGTGGCATCATGGCTCCAAAATTAGATGGAGGGGGTGGAAGTAGGAAAAAAAATGAAGGGAAGCAAAAGAGAGAAGGAAAATGTCTGTCATTAGAGGATGGAGAAATGGAGAGCAGGTTCAGTCACCCGGGGAGAAGAGGCTGTGCAGGGGGGAGGCACCTGAACGCCACTTCAAGCTTTATTTTTCTTTGTAGAAGAGCGATGGAAGGTTAAGAGGGTGTGTGAGCATGCATGTGTTAATATATCCGTTGATTTCTGCTCTTGTTGTTCTGAAGCTCAGTCCAGGAAATGAGATACAGAAAGACAACGGCCTCAAACTTTACTTTAGGTTTAAAAAGTAAGGGAAAGTCAAAGTGAGTTTTTTTTTTTGCAGGAATATGCATAAACATTAAACCAAGCGTACCGGTTGTCACAGCTTTAAAGATCTGAGTACCACACCAGGATTGCGGGAGGCTTACATCAGGCATCTTGCCCGCCACTGAATCAGGAACCCGTGTTCACATTTCCCCTCTCATCATGACACAAGGACGGAGGATGTGGGAGGAAAATATGTCCTCCAGTCTAATTTTGCAAAAAAAAAAAAACTCACTGTGATCCTCCAGCCCCCCCAAAGTCTGTCTCCCTCTGTCAGCACTATTCTGCACTGCGTCGTCTAGGTGCTTAATTAAAACAACAGCCCGCTAAAGCCTGAAGGCCGGAGGAGACGCGCTCAGCTCCAGAGTGAGTCAGAGCTCTAAAAGCCGCTGGGAAGCTAAAAGAGCAGAAACCAGGGAAGTCGTCTGGACTGATCCACTGCACTGTACTTAGTCTGCTTTGTCCAGGATCACAGAAGCTGCTTTTGTTTGGGTTCAAGGAATCAATGTTAACTGTTGATAGGAAACAATATGTGAGCTGTATTAACTCCAGTCAAGTCCTGTCTTTAATTCTGGGACACAAATTCAGAAGAAGTGAGCATTTGCTTTCCAGGTAAAAGTTGTCCTGAGGACAAAAACGAAATATGCAATATAAACTTAAATCTGGAGAACATGATTTGTAGACTGCAACTTCTCTATAGCATCATAATACTTCCTTTATGGGGTGCTGAGACTCATTTGACTTTTATCCAAAAAAATAAAAAATAAAAGAATAAGAAAGAAGAAAAGCAGCTCCTGTGATTTGGATATTGCACCTACTGTATTGGCATTTCAATAATATAGTAGATCATC
This sequence comes from Trachurus japonicus, assembly GCF_045865225.1. Lineage (NCBI taxonomy): Eukaryota > Metazoa > Chordata > Actinopteri > Carangiformes > Carangidae > Trachurus > Trachurus japonicus. Next base: position 8,005,178 of record NC_140908.1, on the reverse strand, counting down.
AGTGCACATCACTGAAATAGAAATGTGTGTGTGTATAAAACACCCGTGGGTGCACTGCAACATCCTTGGTCCCGACTCTATCTCTGCCCTTATTTCCTGCCTTCTGTGTGCTGTCAAGTTCTTTCATTAAGATATTAAACTCCCTCAAAAAGTACTTTAAAAAAAACCTCACCAAGTTTTAACTTGAGTTCAGAGGAATGTAAATATCCCCCGCATGATAATAACTGAATAATAATTTGCATCTGATATGATTTTCTCCCTCAACTTTTCAACTCAAAGCGAACTCGTTTCAAAAGTTTAACTGCTGGACACGAGACGTCTCTGAAAGGTCCAGGCGTTTTAAAGACGTCAAGTTTATGCATCGCACTTGTCCAGGTTTTATAGAGTCCTGATTGGCTGCCAGAATCGATCGAACCTTCAGCAGATGAATGTGGAAACTGTTTCAGCGTGAAGCTCTGCACATTAACCACTCTTCAATCAACACTGTGGAGTAACAATAACAGAGATACATTTTTGATTTGATGGGGGACACTTGAGTCAATTGCACAAAACCAGAACCACATGATAGCAAAACAAGATAGACGTGGCCTTTAAAAGTCTATTTTCAGTCTGAGGCCAGACTTTCAGTCAGGGCTTATTTTTATCAACAAGACGATTCACTGTGCTGTTACTCAAAACCAGAGGAATTACAAAGACAATCTGCTATTTCCTGCTTGAGAGACACTTGAGAGGACTCGGGTGGCAACCTGGGAGGTTTTAAATACCTCTGTGATCTCGCTGCAACAACACACAAGGTGAAGGTGGCCGGATCAGAGCGCAGCAGGCTCTGGGAACAAAAAACCCACCAAACCGTGTTGGAAAAGTTATGAAAATAAAACCCGACGTGTTTGTTTGTTGTATCTCGCTGCCGATTCGAATCTATTTACACAACCAACTGGATCTCAGTGGTGGTCCAGAAGCAGGCACGCACCAATATCCCCTCTAATGCCCTTTCCTTGGGGGCAGATTGCGTCCCCAGGGTGGCTGAGACCCCATGGCTCCGTTCCCTCCTCCCTCCACTGTTCGCCCCGCAGCAATGGCTCTTTAACAAGCTTTTAGGCAGCAGAGAGACCACCCTCTTCAACACCCAAATGAGGAGACAAAAAGGCGCTTTCTCTTACCCCGGGGTGGGTGGCGAGGAGGGGGTGATACACAGCGATTACACACAGAGCCTTTTGTCGCCGAGGATTTCTAAATGGGGGGTTTCAAAGCGGCGGGATTAGCGGTGAGAGCGACATTCAATTAAGATGAGATCTCGCCGCGCTCGACGGCGACGATGGAGCTGCCAATTAATCGCCTTAATGTCTGCTTCTCCTCCGCTCCACACCTTTACCTCACAATGAGGAGAAAGGAAAAGTAAAATGACTGATGGAGGGATAATGCTGGCGTGTGGTGGAGGGGGAGGGAGGAGTACGAACAGGAGTGACAAGAGGAGAAGAACCTTGAAGAAAAGGAAGTGAGGGATGGATGAAAAGAAGACAAGAGAGGAGGAGCGGAGGGAGAACAAACAGCAACACAGCAAAGTCACGTTCTGCCCGGCGGCCTCCTCTTCCTGTGGACCGGCCTGGGCCTGAGGGTCGACCATGTGCAGGGTGACCCCTCCATCCTGTCCTTGGCAAACTCAGAATAATTCTGCTACGGTGACACACTTTCGCTAACACAAACACACAGTAAAACGAAAAAAGAAAAAAAAACTCTCCACATCCGAGTATCTCTCCAATCTCGAAACAAAACGAGGCCTCGTGAAATAATGAGAGCGCCGAGCAATGGAGACGCAGAAATGCTGACAGGAATGAAAGTGTGATTAGGAAGTTATCACTTTTTAATTACTTATGGTGTGTGAGAGAGCACAGGAGATGGGCTAGACAATCAGAGTCCTTTTGTATCCGCATAATGAGTCTAATTTGAAGGCTTTATTGTTATTCTTATGACTGAAAGAGACCACTCTGCCGAGCGCTTTCACAGAACCGCACGCTGTAGTACATGGAACATCAATACTATTGAAACTAATCAATCAGTAGTGCAGCTAGTTTTTTATTAAAAATATATATCTACTTTACTTACACAATGGAGATACAAGAGAGCAGGAGTCTAGGAGCTGGCAGCAGGCTGCAGCAGTAAATATAGAAACCAGACCTTTCAACCACGTGAGCCCAGTTCAAACTGCTGTGTCATCGAGTGCTGAAGGTTCCTTTGGCAAAACACTGATCCCTGACCTGCTGACCTCTGACCTGCTGCTGGCCCTCAGTCAACAAGTGCTGTACATGATCAAGTTTATTCTTACTGACACAAACACTTGTTGGCCACAGTGGCTGCAGAGCTGCAGGGGTGTTGATCCTGAGAGGCTGAACGTTAACAATTTGGAGATTCTCTGAGTTTTTATTCCACCAAGCCAGGAGGTTGACATTTATTGGTTTTTTTATCGTCACCCTCGAGGCAAAATTTCAATCTCCTCTTTCACTTGGAGACATTTCTTTTCTATAAATACAAAATAATGAAAAATACAGCTTCATAGAGCTGCTATAACATCGACGTAGACACTCAATCTTAAACTTTTAAATCTGCCAAATGTTAAAATCTTAAAGTTCCTCTCTTTACAGAAGTGTTCAAACCTGTTGAACACAGTTTCAGACGTTCAGTCTGTTGGACTTTAGTATAATCTCATGTTCACTAAGTGGAAATCGGATGTTTTGACCCGAGTCCTGTTAATCCCGTGCTCAGGATCCAAACAATAACAGGGTTAATTAACTGCACTTTCTGTAGGTGGCCCGCAGGCCAAAAAAAACTAATGAGCATTGACAAGAAAGCTGCACTGAGGAGGATTTTTCAGGATTAAACCCTGGAACAGGAGCAGCGGTGTTCACTGGTACACTGAATATCAACAGGTAAATAACCTGATGATAAAAACAAACCGTCTGACATTTTTTTGTATTCCAATAAACCAAAGATCTCCTATCATGTGCACGTCTGCAGCCCAGACAAAATGTTCCTGGAGAAAAACCAAATTAAACCTTGATATATGCAACGAGCTGAGATTCATTATCTGTGGCAGCAACAGTGAGGTTAGCCAAGAAAAACTTAAAATTGCAATTCAGCCAATTAATCTCAGCAGCTACTGGATGTAAAATGGAGATAATGAACTAGTGATTTGCATCTGATGGTTATTTGAACAAATATGACCGTAGCGCTGTAGGTACATAAAGGGATTTTTTTTTTTTGACTGGATATTGTAGCCTCTAAAACCTCCATACATATTCATGAGCAGACAGACACACGGACAAACAAGTCGTCCTGCGACAGAAGAGGCAGATGGCCGCCTCGGCTTAATGCGTCTCCATCATCATTACATCTTTTGTGTGCAGCCGAATCGTCGGGAGCCGCTCGTCGCTAAGTTCCCCACATTAATGTTCACCACAATTTACAAATGGAGAGAGAGAGGGAGAGAGAGATTACAATAGACGAGGGGAGAGAATGAAAAGGTGAGGATTTCATTTTTTGCTGTTGGTGTTGCTTCTTGTGACGCTCACTGGTATTAGCTTGTGTGTGTATGTGTATGTGCGCGTTTGCATGAGCTCATTTGACAACTTTTTTAATGAAGAACTTTTTCTCTGTGGTCCTTTCTTCATCTGTGTATTTTTGTAATCCTTCGCTTTTTGAGGGTCGGCACATCTAAACTCAACAACACAGCAGCTCAAGCGTGCCTCTCCAGTTTGTGTGTGTGTGTGTGTGTGTGTGTGTGTGTGTGTGCGTGTGTGTGTGTGTGTGTGCGCCTATGGGACATCAAACTGTCTTTGAGGTGGAGGACTGTGCTGGAGATAAGGGCCAGATCTCACGGGGCACCAATAACTTCAACAGCCTGGATAGAGACAGGACTGAAAGCCCTCTCCTCCACCCCAACCCCCCCTCCTCCCTCTCTCTCTCTCTCTCTCTCTCTCTCTCTCTTTAAGCCTCCTCTAATGCACAAATACAAGCAAGTGTTAGATGAAGACTGTAGAGGCTCTTCAAAGTCACTTGTTATGCCAAGACTGCTGGGCCATTAATGAGGGCAAACTATTTTCGGAAGCAGTAACTCGGCTGTTTAAAGCTCGTGTGATGTGTTGGTCTGTGCACACGCGTGTGTGAGAAAGAGAGAGCACTTGTGTTCAAGTTTTTTTTTTTAATCAAGGACTAGGTGTTTAGGAGTTTGTGTGTGTGTGTGTTCGTGTGTGTGCGTGTGGACTCTAGGTGTGAATATGCATCAGTCACTACAAAGCCCTGCGTGCCTTTCTCACAGCTCTTTGAAGTAAAGGAAAGGGAATAATCAGAATAACCACAGAGGACAGAGGGGAGAGAATAGAGGTGCACGGGCGAAAACATGATTTGCAGAGAGCCGGAGACTTCCAAGGGGCCACCTGGCTGTGTGTGTGTGTTTAAAAGTGTGTGTTTATTGATAAAACGTCCCCCCGTGAGGCGCAGTCAAACCGTGTCTCTTTCACAGCCCCCGACAGAGACAGAGACAGAGACCCCTGACCCCGTCGGCCGCTACAGGTAAACGGTCACTTAACACCCGCGGCATGTCGACATGCGCGGACATGCTCGCGCGCTTCCTGCGGGGCCGCTGTGGCCCGCGTGTGCGACTTCCTCTGGCATCGCTGTGTCAACAAACCAGAGCGGGACAGGAAGGACGGAGCGCGGCGTTCAGAGGCGAAAGGGCACGGAGGTAAAACACGGGAGAGGGGGAAAAAAGCAAAAGTGGCACAATGTGCAGGAAATGTTAAAGAAAAGAGAAGCGCACATGAAGAGGAGGGGAAAGGAAAAAAAAAGAAAAGAAAACATGCGCCCACCACGGAAGATGAACGATCAACAAAAGCTGCAGAAGTTGACTGACAGACAAAAGAGGAAGAGAGGCTGGGCGGTGTGTGAAGGTGCAGCCGGCGGGGCGAGGACACGGATGCTGTGTTTTTGTGTGTGTGTTGGCGCTCTCCTACCAGTTCTCGAGGCAGGAAGATGTCCTCCTGCCGCGCCACCACCACACACACGTTCTCCCCCTGCTTGGTGCTGCGCAGCATGCCCACCAGCTCCTCCTGGCTACGGCCCGTCATGTCCACTCCATTCACCTACACACACAGAAAGAAAGAAAGCACACATACACACAGGAGCGGATTAAAGCCAAGTCTGCTATCCTCTGGCTGAGCTCCACTAACATCAGAGAGCATCTTCTGCATTTTAAGGGTCATTTCACCCTAAATGAAAAACATATTTTCAGACGTGCCTCTAATGATCTAATGATTATGTGCCATTTGTCTGGTTTTTGAGGTGTTTGTGGTTTCAGCCTCAGAGACAATTTCATAGGGACTATTTGATCCAGGGCTCTCAAGTTTTGAACTTAGCTTGGATTGACATTTCTTTCTTTCAAAGGGGAGGGGGGCAGAGGAAGTGTAGAATTTGGATAAAAAAGATCAAAAAGCCCCAACTTTGAATTGAATTAGCCTACTGACATAGGCTAAATAAATTTTCCATGATATTCTAAGTCTCCCAGACCGTCATATGTACTGTACCGTAAATACAAGAAAAGAAATAGAAAAAAAAACATGGTCCGATCCGACCCGGGTTATTAAATGTTTTCAAGCATTAATGCCCATAGGACTGATTGAAATGTGTGTCTTGACTTGAGATGGGAGACGTGCTTGATTCCTGCAGGTTGCATAGTGATAGCGGTGCGCCAGAGAAATTTATATTATAATTTTTTCAACGTGGGAAATACAACGTGTGGTGGGAGTGCGTGACAAAAGAGCGAGCGGAGTGACTGTCACGCTCAATGTGTGAGACTTGAGAGCCCTGTAGTTCCTCTGCAGTGTTTCCTGTTTTACTTGTTCTAGTGATGCAGACCAAAACTGTTAACGTCATCAGACACCACTAAAGAGAACAAAGAAATATTTTAGTAATCAGTCAGTTCCAAAGAGATGATGAGTCTCATGTTCATATTTCCTTTTGGCAGTGAAACTAAAGTCATTCTCAAACACAATTGCATCTGGCCTTTGTGTAATTCCTCTGTTTAACCAGCAGAGGTGCCGTTCATGTTCTTGCTGCTGCTGCTGCTGCTGCTGATGGTGATGATGATGATGTCCTTGTTGCTGTGACTGCTGGTTGTCAGCGGGTTGAGGTCTGTCTTACCTCCAGGATGCGGTCTCCGGGCTGCAGGCGACCATCTTTGATAGCGGCTCCTCGCTGCAGGATGTTCTTCACCAGGATCGGCCCTGGCTCGTGGGCCGAGGAGTCCCGGGTTACCACGGTGAAGCCCAGACCTTCTAGGCCTGCGGAGACAAAGCAGCGTGCGTCACAGTGTGCGTTAGGGACGTCAGTCCCCCTGCAGACGAGACTTAATTATGAATTTTATGACTTTTTAATTTCGTTTTAATTGAATTTTCCCTCTTGTCTCCCTATTCTGTCACTTTCTCCTCTCTGTCTCCTTCTCCACTCGCCACACTGAGTTTCCCCTCTTCTCCTCTTCCCTCTCTCATGTCCTGCTGAAGCCAATCTGCGGTTTTAGCATCATCCTCCACATTAACTACTGTTTAAGTGCCTGTTTTCCTCTGGGGGTTAGTTGCCTGGCTCAGCCTCTGAGCCGCCAGGAGAAGGCTTCTCTCCTCGCCGGATTAGACAGACTCTGCCTTTAATTTCACGTGTGAGCAGGCCTAACGGTGGCTGATGAAGGGAGGTAGAGGGAGAAGATGGAGGGAAGGTGGAGGGGGGCCGGTGGGAAGAGAGAGAAAAAGAGAAGGAAAGAGAGAGGGAGAAAGATAAAGCAACCTGAGAAATATTATTCTCTTTTCTAGCCTTCCTCCCTGGGGAGGCGACGTGATTTCCACAAAGATTCTCCTTGTGCATGTGATCCTACGTTTATCTGTGTGTGTATACATTTACAAGTGTGTGTGTGTGTGTTTCTGGGGCCACACACCCACAGACACACACACGCACGCACGCACGAGCCATCAACCCCCAGAGCCTCCACCCTCTCCCTTTTTCACGGCCTCACAAGCCCCAAGCCATGAGTGAAATGTGCCACGCTCTGTGTGTCTGTCTGTGTGTGTATGTGTGTGTATATGTGTGAGTGTGTGTGTGTGTGTGTGTGTGTGTGCGCTGGGAGAGCAAAGCCGGCGTGGCATACTAAAGGCGGTGAGCGATGCTATCTGGTCTCCAAGCTAAGCCTCTGCCTGCCCTACATTAGCGCACCTAAACCTCGCCGCCTGTCAATCACGGTGAGAAAGAGCCTGTTGCCAGGGGAGAGGGTGTTAGAAACCCCATAATATCCTCCACTCTGATCTTGCATCAGGTGAAAAGGATAGTGGGGGAAAAAAATCAAACAAAAGAAGGATGGGGGGGAAAGGAGAAGAAAACAGGAGGATGAAAAGGTGCCGGGAAAAGAAAGAAACTAACAATAAAACAGCTGAATGGAGCTTAGAGCCGAGGCTGGAGAGTGCAGAGCCCAATTTCTTCTATTCTTTCATCTGGGTTTCTTCTCGTTTCCTCTGGGCACCTGTAGCATGCATGTGTCGGTGTGCGCATGTAACGCGTTTACAGCTTTCCTCTCAATGCCCTGTAATGCTGCAGCTTGCTACAACTGAGCCCGTTCACACTAGTGCTACGAAGCTATTCCCATGCTATCGACACATCGCTGCTGCGGCGCTGATGTGTTTTAGAGGGATGAGAGATAAGGCGGCGGGGAAGTCAGACTGATTCAGCCTGGGTTAAAGTCTAAAAGCAAAACAACCAGACAACCAGCGTGTACGGCCATCCCACAAGATAAAAAAAGAAAAGAAAACATCATCACAGGAGGGATATTTTCAACATGGGCGACTACTGCTTTCAGTGGTGCAGAGCTTTTTATGAGAGTCCGTGTGAAAAAGGCTGAATTTGATAAATCAATCATTGGTGGTGGAGGCCAATACAACACCCAGGACGCCCAATTACATGAGAAAAACAAGCCTGGAGATAAAAAACTATAAATAAGAATAGATGTGCTCAAAAAGACCATGTGGATTATCTAGAGTCTTGACAACAGTTCCCCTGAGAGGGAGGAGGAAGTAGAGGAAGAAGAATTAAATGTAACAACAAAAACAACGATTATTGTCGCTTGTAATGCAGAAACTGAAATCATTCTCCAACTTTGAAGGGAGGTGAATGTTTACCTTTCTTCAGGTCGATCTTGATCCGCTTGCCGCCCTTCTTGCTGGTGAGGTTGGCCAGGCCGGGTGCGGCGGGGCTCTGGCCGACCAGCGGGCTCCTGGGCGTCGGCGAGGAGCTGGCTGCTCCGGCTGGAGGGGTCGGCGAGCCTCGTTCCAGGGAGCCGTGCCCGGACCGGTTCTCTGCAGCTGGCTCCGGGGTCCTGGAGCGGGCGTCGGGCCGCCTGGCGTCCAGCTTGGTGCCGGGTTTGGGCTCCGGCTTGGGCCCCGGCTGGTGGTCGTTTTTGGCGCGGACGACCGTCGGACTCTTCGTCTTTGGGAAGGGGTCTTTGCCGTCGCCGGTGAAGAGCTGACCTATCAGGCTCTTCTCATAGCGCACCTTGTTGGCGACGGGGAGGACCTCCACGGAGACGCTGGAGGAGGACATGGCCTGGCGGAACACTTCCTGTGCCCTAGAAGAAGAAGTGAGGAAACGAGCATTAACATTTATGACACTGGATATATCATTCTGAGCTCACAGCTATTGAAAAATAAAAGAAATTAACACAAAAAAAAGCCAGAGAAAGTCAAGCAGCACGCAGGAGGAGAACACAGACGATTGGAAAGCAGAGAACGAGCGGAGTGAATGAGGCTTGTGTGTCGTTAATGGAGCTGTATTTCAATTTGGATCAACCACAGACCGACTCCTCCAGCTGGTTTGGGACACTGCGGTCCCCATCAGATGGAGGAGACCTTACAGCAAATTCCTATTGCAGCTTTAATAGACCACTATCAGCACAACACGCACACAGCACGGTCCACACAGTGGGACGCAGTTAAATGGACCTGTTCGGTGAGGACGGAGGAAATAAAGGAGAAGAGCAGGGACCAGGAGATTGGAGGTGGGGTGGAGGGAAAATTAGGAAAAGAGGGACACACACACATGCACACACACACACACAGATACACACATACACTCTTTTGTGAGAGCAGATGTGGTGGAGAGATAGGACAGCTAGAGAATGAGGATTTGTGTTTGGCTGATAGAAGAGACACTGAGTGACAGGTGAGGTGTCTCTCTACAGTGGTGGCTGAGTGGGAGAAAACACACACACACACACAAAAAAAAACACACACACAAATAATATAAAGAGTCAGATTTTCCTTTCCTGCTTTAGGCTCTTTTGTTTTAGTTCAGCAACACATACTGTACAGTGATACACTCTGTATTCCAAGGCGTTTTTCATCTCCTCCTTCTCCTACTAACCATGTCTTTCCAACCACACAGCAGACAGATGGATGGTGGATTAGTTCAAAAAGATGTTTGTGTACAGCAAACCAATAACTGGAGAAAGAGCGAGGACGTCCACGAGGGAGGATATTCTAATTTGATCCCAAAAAACAACCCATTAAAAGATATCACTTGAATTCTTCTGCATTCGTTATTATATCTTGAGCGCTTGTTGAAAGCTAAACAGTGTAGATTCAGTGAAGGGATTGGGAAAGGATTCAGATTTAATCAGCAGCTTCAATTCTGGACTCAGATTTGATAAAACGCTATTTAAGTCTATGGCCTTGTTTGTGCCTGATCCAATATTTGCATTTTGCTCGCTCTGACACAGATGCAGACGTAAACACGCAGCCTAAGGCTTCATCTGCGCTCTGCACACTTACTGAGCAAAGGTCTTGTCCTGGAGTGGTGTGTCGTTGATTTGGACGATGCACTCGTCCTCCTGGAAGATCTTCTCTCTCTTGGTGCGGCTGCTTTCCTCTATTGCTTTAATGTGAAGGCCCAGGGTCCTTGCAACACACAACACACACACACAACATGGAGGTAAACACATGTATGATGACATGCCAGCACTTGAATTTTTTATGCATTTCTACGAGTCAACATTGCCATCTGCCTTTCCTTATGAAGGCCTGGTTGATTACAAGTGGATGTGAGCATGTAGCTGTGTTCTACAAACTCACACGTGTGTTTGTGCGTCTGTGTGTGTGTGTAAGTGTGTTTACCGTCCACTGAGAGAGGAGCAGTAAGGGACCACATGAATCCCCAGAGGTCCTCGGTCACCTGGAAACTCCACTGTCTTCGTCAGGGCGCTGTAGACAACGACAAATAAACACATGCATATAAATATATTGAAAATTAGGGTGTGCATAAAGTGTATCACAATCATGAAATCGATAATACACACATGCACACACACTTTCCATGTGCAAGCTCTTCAAAATCCATTTGCATTTTCCTCCAGGCTACATAGATAGGGACACAAATGAGCTTACAGGTACCTGCCAAAAATCACAACAATGTGTGTGTGTGAAGCTAGGACACAGGTGCACAGCTACTTCAACCTTTATCTACCTGCCTCTCCACCACCCAATCTAGCCGGTGGATATAGAAGAAAAAGAAGAAGAGAACAGGAGATAAAAGAGGAAGAGAGATAGAGGGGCAGATAGAGATGAAACAGAATGAGCTTCTCTAATAATCTCTGCAGAGGCTTGAACTGTGGCTTTTAACGGCAGATAAACAAGGACAGTGCTACTGAAGATAAACAGGAAGTGGGGCTGCTTTTGATATTGGACGGCTAACAGAGGGGACCTGCATGATGGGGGAATGGGAATAGGAAGATCACAGAGAGCAACAATCCCAGGCTGCATGCTCCGCCGTTCCAATGCACACATGCATCATGACAATTAGAAATCAGACAGTATTACATGAGTGTGTGCACATTTTAAACGTAAGAGTTTCAAATGAGGTTTTGTACCTTTTGTTACATAAGAAATTTCATTTTATTTCATCATTTTTGACAAAAAATCCTCAAAAAACTCATCCTCACAACATAGCTAACACTAATGAAGGTTTAACTAAATATTTATCAATGTATTTTGATTTTTTTTTCTTTTTAATAATTAAACATAATATCTGAATTCTTTCAACACAAAAGTTTCTGTCAAATGAATTCTATGAACAATAAGAAATAAGAAAACATCTCCACTTTTTCCAAGAGAGATCTGCTCCTTTCAAAAGTTTTTTCCTGAATTAATCCTGTTTGGATTTATCATAACAGAGACAGCCGCCTCGCTTGAAGAAAAAAGGAAGCAAAAATGTGACTTTCATAAGAGTTTTCACTCAACTTTAAAAGTGTTTGCTTTTTAGAAGTGAATTTCATCAAAAGAAGAAAAAAAAAGCAAACAGATCTATGCAGGAGGGGTAGTTCATGCACAGAGTTCAACACTAAGTGACCCCTGTGCTCTCTGCATGACAAGGCTCAGAGGTGTGTGGGGATCGAACGCAGTTCAGAGCTGCAACAGGCCGTCAGTGTCAGCCAGCGTCACTCTGGACCAGCTGCTGCTAAAGGTCTGCTGGGAGATGGGAGAACATAATACATAATAGCTCACAAGGGCAATCACACAAGGAAGGAGTTTTTCTCCAGAGTTTCCCAGCAAAGATTTTTTTTTTCATAAAGTTACAGAAAAAAGGAATAATGAGGCGTCTGTGAGTTAAAGAAAAAAGCAAACATGTCTGAGAACAAAAGAAGTGAAGTTCAAGGTTTATGTGCTTCTTCCTACACGAGCACCAAGGACTAGGTGGGATCATTATAACGCACTCCTCTGTCACTGTCACCCTGCTCTCGTTAACCTCTGCCAGGGTCACACATGTACTGTACACACAAACACACACACACACATCCAATTTGCATTCTTATTGCTACATCTATTGCACGCTCACAAACACCATCAGTCACATTCCCTTAAATTGAATTCACAGATACACACATGCATCAAATTTACATCTATTAGGGAACACAGTTACATCTAAATTACACATGCACACACAAACACACAATCAAGCGTGCATTCACACACTCACACGCACGCACAAAGACAGCCTTGACTGATGTACATGTATTCACACAGTATAACACACACACACTCACACAGCCCATTTACATTCATATAAAAAACAAGCGGCGGCACAAACAAGCTCATCAGGGGCAACCATAGCTTGTTAGCGCTGCACGCTTATATGCAGAATAGCTCCGCTCACCCATTTTAGTATCCCACTGACACAAACACAAACAAACAGTCATTCCACAGGAGGGAGGGAAGGGGAGAGAGGGAGAGAGAGAGTCGAGGGACGATGGGACGGATGAAAAGAGCAACGAGGAGTGAGACAGATGGAGCTCCCACTCTTGGTTGACTTCCTCTACATCAACGGAGGCCGAGTGCCTAACAAACTCGCGGCCGGGACTCGCTGAGAACCGTGCCCCCGCTCGCTCACCGTGGCTCCTTCCACTGCCAACCATCTGTTACCATGGCAAACTATCTGTGAGAGCCGTGCCTCCATTGTATCACAGTGCTGTCAAGACACCGCTGTACTGTAAAATGCTGAAAAATCACCATCTGTCATTCCAGCCGAGTCTCCTCCTGAGCAGCTGAGTTCACCTCCGCACTTGTTTTTAAAGGAAGATAAAAAAAAAAAAAAGAGAGAAAAAATCCCTGAGTGGGGAATCATTTGGCTGCCGAGGGTGTCGCTGATTTATCTGCACTCTCGTCACGGCCCTGTGCCGGACGAGACAGGTGAAGGGGGCTGTGATGGAGGGGGTTAATTGTTGCCATGGCGACTGCGTGACTGACAGCCTGGAGAAATGAAGATAAAACTCCCACACTGCCAGAAGGTTTTGTGAGTGGCGTGCCCAAAAACAAAGGTGCAGGTTGCCATGGTGAGGTGCCTGGAGCACACCCACATACAGGTCACCTGTACGCAAACGTGCACACACACACACACACACACACACATGTGTACACAAGTGAGTCTAGCTTTAACAGGTCAACCAGTGGTGAGGGGTTTCTCTGTGATTCTGCTGATACACTGGAGTTTTAGTTTTAATGCACAGCTACAAAACTGTTCACTAGATGGTGATTGACAGAAAACTATTATAAAGGAAATGTGATTTTGTAAATTATGAATAGAAAGGTGCCAGTTCCCCAAAAAACATCCTCTTAAATAGCCAGTCAGATTCACATATACAGCAGGTGTACTGCACTGCATGAGGGTTATTATCTGTCATTATGTAATGGATAGTGAGTAGAATTTCTCCAGTCAGATACAAAATGCTGTTCTCAAAATTTGACAAGATGTAAAACACGATCAGCAACACTTGTCCGGCTGATGTGGGATCTGTGAGGTTTCTGGTACTGACAGAAGCTGCTCAATTCAATCCAATAAACTTCATTAGTCCCCAGAGGGAAATTGGGTTTCAACCAACTGAAGTGGCTCAGACTGACTCTGAAGAATCTGAAGATTAATTCAAAGACAAATTAGGATATTGATAGATCATAAAAATCTATTGGTGTAATGGAAAACACATTGTATTGGTCTGTTGTAACAACTTTGAAAATTATTATAATACGCACTATTCATCCTGTTGCAAACTCACACAGATAAGAGACAATATTTATCCCATCATGTCATGGGACACATCCAGTCACACACACATACACACACTCTTATACACACTGTTTAATCCAGTCAGTGTCAGGCTGTCAAACAAAGACCTGAATGTTAATCCTAGACACCGTCCCTGCATCACACGCTGCATCTATGAGCTGTCTGAAGCTGTAACAAATTCACACACACCTGCACTCACACACTCACACACTTACTTGTAGTTGACCGGGCTCATTTTGGCGGGGGGTTTGTCCGTGTGCAGTCGGTCCAGAGCTCCTTTCAGTACATCACTGACCTCCTGTAAACACAACACAACATTTAGTTAAACAAGGTGACAACGGGCCAATCAACACTCTCCTGCTTTGACATTAAACCAACGGCGAGCAGGAAGAGGCCAAAACCATCTAACGCCGCCATCAATCACCTCTGAGGACGGTGACGAGAGAACCACCGCCGGACGCTTCGCCTCCTGCCCACGAGACGCTGTCCTTCCTCCCTTCACTCTGTCTATGTATGTTTCTATCTATCTATCTATCTACCTCTCCCCCCTCCCCCTCCTCCCTCCATCCCTCTGCCCTGTGTCAGGCAAGGCTCTCTATTTTTAAGTCGGCGAAAATCAACAACTGCGGGGCAAACAAATAAAAAAAAAAGGGAAGATGGAGAGACAGAGTGTGGGAAGAAAGACAAGACTACAGCGGCGGTGGCGGCGGCAAACTGTTGCGAGACGCTCAAACACACTCGAGGGGTCGGAGAGAGGAATTGTCCCAAATCGCTAAAGACAAGAAGGGAGCAATTAGGTCCTTCTGCCCTGTCACTTTCATTGTGTCACCACCAGTACTAATGGCTACAAAGATCCCGCCCACCAGCTTGCTCCTTAGCAACCCCCCCCTCCTCATCCACACCCGTGTCCCTGGTGGACCCTCTGTCACACACAGCACATATATATGCTTTATAGCACACACACACACACATCCTGCAAATACTACCACCACACGTTGGCTGTGGAGCTGCAAACATAAAGAAAAAGTGTGTTTTTGAATACACACAAGCACATACACACATATGCTGCCTGCACAAATGGTGACCCACTTATCTGGGCAGTGCGAGATTACCCCACAATAGAGAGAGCGTATGTGTGTGTGTGTGTGTGTGTGTGTGTGTGTGTGCGGGGGCAGAAAGATGAGCTGGAGGCTCCATTGTTGCTGTGCATCTTCCCGCAACGCCATTAGCCGACGCACAACGAGCAACACGGGCTTCTCCTCCTCCTGCACGCACACACACACACACACACACACACACACACATCCCTCCTCATCCCATCACAACCTCTGGGAACACAAGAGGCAGCGCAGGTGAACACAACACATGTACACACACATCAAAAAACAAACAAACACTCACACTTGTACATTCAGTTTCACAGGAACACCTTGACACCACAGTCTTATACACATGTGGCACAATAACACAACAACCTCTGTTTTACTACAAGAATAGCACATGTAAGATACTGTATGGCATGTGGGGATGCACACCCACACACACACATACACACACACACACACACAAACAAACCTGCCTCAGCTTGATGCTTTAAAATTAAGGGATCACGCCATAATGCCCAGTGTGAATCTAATCCCTGATTGAGAGCACTCCTGTTCATGTACACATAAAAACAGCAGCTCTCCTCCGCGGAAGCCCCGCTGTGCTCAGCCAATCGGCTTGCCCCGCTCGCTGCTCGTATCTCAGCGCACTAAGAAGGAACATTTGTGCCATCCCAGTCCTCACGAGTATAAGTCATATTGCTGCCTGCGTGTCTGCGGTGATTACATCACATTTGCAGCACTGTATATATACATCTGGTGACACACTTACACATTACACTTGTGTCTCCGCTATGATTATTATGGATGTTTTCATTTGCCCGCTAAAAGCAGCGATGGAGCAACCGATGTGATTCACATTACTGCGACTGGCACTAATGGCTCTACCTGTATGACAACTGCTGCTACCACTGTTGCCATTAAAAGCATAAGTAGAGCTATCAGTATCAGTGTCTAGCGTTGTGAATCAAACCTTAAAGGGATAGTTCAATGCAGAAAAACGGGACGGGAACGCTCATCAGCAGTTTTGCATGAATTTACCTCAAAAACAACAACTTCTGTTATTATCTCATAGCGTGGTGAATGTGCAGGTCCTAAATTGTCCACCAGAGCGTTTTGGAGTTGTTGGATTGTGTATTTGATGAGGGAAACCAAGAAATCCCATTAGCCTCCGTAGCGTAGCTCTGAGCAGCTTGCGGCTCTGCTCCGCCGTTCTAAAACTATCTTGCACCGACAATTAAAGGTAGCGCACCTACTCCTAAGACTATAGCAACTATGGCAATGCGAATTTGCCAAAATGTTGAACTATCCCTTTAACAATGGTTTGGCACTTGCCATAAATGTGTCCATAGCAACACAAATCTAAAACCGGCAAGCACCACCAGTTGGCAGCGAACGTCTGCTGGGATTTATAAGCTTGTTTACTTGTTCCTTTGATCAAATAATTCCTGATTTAAATAACAAAAAGTCTAATTTCACACAATTTTGTTTAGTTTCACATTTCACATTTGAGAATACGGGGTTTGATAAAAATAGGCACTGAAAGAAATCATTGTTTTGGCACAGTAGTACTGTAGCTCATCGCTAAATCTCAGGTATTACACTAAACAAGACGTAACACTACCACTCCTCATCTGTACTTAGTATGTCAACTCCTTTCAGCACTTTCACTACAGCTGCTGCTACTTTTAAGTGCAACGTCTTCAAAGACATGTCAATATATCTCAAAAGCTTCTAAGGATCAAGATTTTAAATGTGTTTTAGTTTGCCTAAATATGTAAACTATCCCCAGAAGTCTTGCTTTATGGCTGTTTGGCTTTCTATAATCTATTTCCTTCACTCAGTGATTTGAATGGCTTAGTGGCCTCAGGATAAACGCTCAGATAATTTGTGAAACCTGTCTGAAAACCTGTCTAAGCACAACTAACAGGTTGTCTGCTCTGTTATTGTGTTGCACACTGCCAGCCATGTTTTTTTTTGTGTTTTGGCTGCTGTTTGTAGTCTGAGGTATGTGTGAGTGACAGGGCAGTGTGCAGGCATATGAGAGATGAGGAGTTTGTGTGAGCGCGTGTGTGTGTGTGTGTGTGAGCATGTTACTGTGTGTGTGTGGTTGTTGTCAGACGGATGAGTAATGAGGTGTGCGTTTCCTTTGTGTATTTTCTCCGAGCGCTGGAGTCATCTGCTACACGTCAGGCGGTTGAGGAACAGCGTGTTGGTGTGTGTGCAGGATCACAGCTCCAGTCTTCCAGGTCGGCCCTACCTGACCCTCGTCATATCCATCACATCAACCCACCGCCACGCTCTGCTCACACTCTCACACACGTGCTCATGCAGATACACAACGTGCGGCGGCTGGCATGAAAGACGCACACCGCTGGGTTGAGTTGAGCTGGTTAACGTCTCAACTTTTCACGTCGGCAACTGAAGGAAACATCAACGCAGCAGAATGTATTGTAGATATTAAAGTCGTGTTGCATCAGCGCGCCGTGAGGTGTTGAAAACCACCCAAAAAAAGTGGGACGCAACAAGGAGAGAGTGCAGAAACATAAGGAGGATTAGAAACAGCAAAGCGTCGGAGGTGGAGGGAGCATGAGAGAGAGAGAATTCAGCAGCTAGCAACATTAAACGTCTCATTTATTAGCGAGGAACATGGCAGGAAGTCCAAATCAATTAAAGGGCCGAGGCTGAACACTGCTCAGCCGTTTGCCAATTTCATTAGCTCCTCTTATGAGGAGAGGAAGAAAGACCAAGAGAGCTCTGTGCAAAGAATGCATGTGAATAAAAGACAGGGAGAAGTGGGCCAACCTTGGCCGTCACCATAGCAGGCGGTAAAATCAATTAAAGGGGCAGGCTGTATATTTATCACTGTATCAGCCTTAATTACACTTTATCAAGCTTTCAATACCTCCTCCAAGACAAAAAGGGGTTGTGTGTGTGCGTGTCACTTGAGAGTGTTTAAGTGTGTCTTTGCAGAAGTGAGTGTGTGAGTGTGTGAGTGTGTGAGTGTGTGTGTGTGTGTGGAGGTTTCCAGAGAAGCAGTACAGTGGGTGAGTGAGGATGAAGTGATAGTGTATTGATCTATGGAAGTCCATCAGGCCTCGGACTCAATATGCCCAAGAGCTGTGACGGCCTCCTCGTCTTTTACACACACACACAAACACACACACACACACATGCACACACACGAAACGCACACACTGCAGGGTTACAAATGCTCTTTGTTCTCCTCTGTCATGTGTGGATTAACACCGCGTCCCCTACGGTCCTCAGATTGTTCAGCTTACCATCCTTACAAACAAACTATTATCACTTCCTGACTCACCATTGATTTTCTTTTTTACTGCAGATCTTCAAGCGCTTTAAGATGCTATTCATTTAACTAGGAAAGAGCAGGAGTTGATGTTTACAACACTTTAATGTTGAGCAGAAGGATGGAAATATTTATCAGCAGGTAGGGGAGCATGTAATCCTTCACTGAAAGATTACATGGAGACTCTTATTTGATTCATGGGAGGTTAATACAATTAATTTAACTGAATGCTTTCCATTAATTGTAATTATAAATGAAGATTAAGAGTGATCTGTAAGATTAAAGAATGATTAACTTGCTCTTTAAGTGAATAAAAACAGGGTAAACAGTGGGTTTAAACAGGATATTTTAAATCATCAATAATGAGCGTGTTCACTCGGGTCCGGCTGAGCTGTTTGAAGCTTTTTTTGTGTGTGTGTGTGTGTGTGTCTGTTGTGTTTTGTTGTTCTAACTCGGCGCCCGCTGATGCCTGAGTTCTGCTTAGTCACCGCTGTGTCGAACACAGCAGGGGTGAACAACAGGACGCCCTCGATCCTCTTCTTCACTCTACCTGAGCTTCCTCTCCCATGCAGGCACACACACACAGAGTAGTGAGGCATCACACAAAGGCAGCACACAAAGTTCTTCTTAATGGCGGCCTATTTGGAAAAAGAGCACTTGAAAAGCCCGACCCTTTCAAAGTACAGCCCGAGGCTTGGAGCCGGACCACAAGAGGAATATTCACTGGGTTTCTGTCTTTGTCTTCAGTGAGCGAGTCAGTGAACACACCAGAGATGGAGCGGATACAGCAGTTTGTTCATCTCTCTGTTGTTTCCTTACCGTCTTTTTGTATTTTTCTTTTTTTTCCCACTCTGGTTAAGACTTTACTTTGCACTGACACAGACAGACATAACATTTTGTAGCTGGAGACCAGTTTGTCAGTTTGGTTTTCCTGCCTCTCCTGTGACGCGGTACTCACCGGTTCAGGAGATGCATCGCCGTAGTCAGCGGCCGGGGGCGTGGGCGCCCTCTCTAGGGGCGGGGCTATAGCAGAGTCGCTGCTGCTCCTCACCAACAGAGGTGTATCTGCAACGAAGAAAGACCAGAGTTAGAGACGGAGAAACCACATTAGGTTGGATTCCTGGAGCTGAGGATCACTAGAGAGAAGAAAAGGAGGAGGTGTGAGAAGGGAAGAGCGCTTTCTTTCTTTTTTTATCATTTGGCAACTTTCACACCAAGCAGCTGGTCATGTTGGTGAAATGAGCATCAGGGAAGCTCAGAGGGTTACGCTGACCCCTGAGGCTTCCTCTAAAAACAACTGACACCAAAGCAAATTGTAGCAGAAATTGCTACGATCTTTGTTGCCATCTTGAAGATAAACATGCATAAACAAAATAAAGGGGAAAAGATGGAATAAGCGACCCTTGGTTGGGCATATCGCGGATCCACAAATACAAGAAAATGGAGAGTGAAAAATGAGGAGTGACGTGAAATGTTTAAAATGAAGATCGCTCCGCTGTCGCTGCCATGATGAGACACTAAGAGCTCCCATTCATTTCAGAGTGACTCACAGACTCAGAGAGGGGACCACCAACCACCCCCCCTCCCACCACCCTCATTCCCTCCAGCAAAACGCCCTAAGCCCACACCCACACCCACCCACTGTGTACATTTTCATGTGACCAGCTGTTGCCTTGGTATTCACACACACTTACCCGCAGCCTGAGAGGTAGCATGGGCAGGTCTGAAGCCACAATAAAACTAGTCAAACGAAGCTAATTTGGACCTTCGTGCTGCTTCTTGCTTTTAATACCCACCCCAAAGGGAGCAGGCTGGGTGGGGAGAAAGAAAAAAAAAACAGAGCTGTGTGTTTTTAAATTTTACTAGACAGGAGAAAATAAAGACAGGAGGAGGAGTGTGAGATAAACCGAAGGAGAAGAAGGGAGAGAACCTTGAAAACTAAACTGAGAGACACAAACAAAACTCTCTTTCCTGTAATCAATCTCTCTTTGGAGGGTCAGTGACAGGGTCCTGGTCTAACGTGGTCAGAATAGAGAGAGCAGAGGAGGAGAACAAGTGGGGAAGAAGAAACTGGCAGGGGTCAGAGTGTGTGTGTGTGTGTGTGTGTGTGTGTGTGTGTGTGTGTGTGTGTGTGTGTGTGCGGTGTGCGCTCGTAGACATGAAAAATGGTCGCTCCAACCACCTCGGACACGCAGACAAATATCTCCTCTGCTGAAAACACAGCGTGGCACATGTTGGGTCGTTTGATGATGCGTTCAGGGTTCGGTTCATCATTTTTATCAATTATCCGAAATCCGAGCCTCGTCCTCCATCTGTCTGTGTTTCACACTCTCTCCACACCTTGTTAAGACACACAATACTGACTCACCGTCAACTACAGTACACGAGGCTGTTTTATGAAGGAAATCAACACGGTGTGGTCTAATTTATTCTACTGTGAGAAGCAGAGTTCATGTTGAAATTTAAGGTGGAAAAATACTGTGATTTGCAGTAATGAAATGTGCTTTGATTTTAACACGGAAACATCTTCTTTTAAAAAAAATAAATAAATAAAAACAGACGTATTCTCAGAGCAGGCACACGAGGCATCAGAGAATTACAGCCGACAGCTTCGACGTGTCGACGGCTTCTGCTTCCTCCGTCTGTGTGCATCTAAAATAGGTCAAAGACTTTCTGCACACAAAAAACATTTCAAACATGTTTAAATGAGCCTTTTGTAAAGGTGTGTTCACAGCAAACACAAAGTGAATTTCAGATATTCACTGTGCACTATTTCCATTTCCTTTGCATTACCCAGACTTCCTCATGCTACGACTTTTACAAGTTTGGGAGGGTCGTGGATAGAAAGCAGTAAAACTTAATGTATGGTTCTGAACTCGCCCTCCTTTACACACACTGAGGAGAAAGTATGCATCTGGTTGGAGGTTTGGGTTTACGCACTTTCACCACAACATGGAGAGAAGATGACACCTGTGCTGTGTCTCAATTCAAATATTTACACTATTTTGAGTGGATGGTGTACTCATAACGGTCAAAAAGTTGAGTGTGGAACGATGGACACTTCCCACCCTCAATGATCACCGTCTTGGCTACGTAGTGGAATATAATATATGTAAATCAACATACCAGGAAGCCAATGTTTTCCTCCAGTAAGAGGAGCCAGCTGATCCGGTGGCGGCGTATAATCTCCACCTCGCATTTAACAGGTGGCGCACACAAGCAAAAAAATAAAGTACAAGTAAGGCGTTTATTATGGCTATTTTAAATTATGGCCTGTGGATGTGTTGACGGGCGACGATAGCGCTCCAAAAATGAAGAAGACGTTTGTTCTGTTGGTGCATATCAATAGTATTCGATTTCAGACATTAACTGTCGAAATATGCGCACTTCAGTACAGAAGTAAGTGTACTTAGTATACTACATGACAGTGTACTCATGGAAGTATTCTGATTGAGACACAGCTCTGCTCTTACTACAAGGACAAAAGGTGCATTACATACCATAATTCCTTCATGACTGTACCTATAGCTCGGCTTAATAAGAGCTGAACTGAGTGCAAATAATGGATTTTCAAAATGAGCTCTGCACAGCCGACATCACCTTGAATTTTGACACCACACACACACACACACACACACAATTATCCACAATGTCAATGATGCCACTTCCTCCAGTGACCAAGGCCGCTCCATGGTCACAGTCAGGGTGCATTACCCAGCGGTCAGCCCCATAAATCCTCCTCCATTTGCCCCATCCGAGTCAAATCGGTCTCCATCAATCCTCCCACCACTTAGACCCCGGAGCGCCGGCCCCCCGGCTATGTGAAGGAACCTGAGCTATGACCTCTGACCCGAGGCGACCTCTGTGGGGTCGAGGTGAGTCACCGAGGGTTAGGGGTATTGATGGGAGTGACGGGTAGGAGTCTCTCAGGTCAGGCGCCTGTTTGGACACTCATAAACAAAATAGCCTCAGAGGAATTCCTAATCAAAGGTGACTGGGCTTCGGTATTGAACTCACACATTTAGAGGCCGATACCTCGCTTGTTGCCCCGGGTGAACAACCGCTGCTACAACAGGGGGTGGGTAGGCTGGGGGATTAATAAACAGATGGATTAATGTGTCTGCACCTCTCTTCAATATTAATATGAGTCCAGGTTCACTTTGCTTAATTAGCTAATGGTGCCTGCTGCAGGATTTATTTATTAGAAAGGCAAATGTGTTTGGTAGAATTTAACATATACAGATACAAGCGTAGCTGTTTATTATATCACATTTTTTATAACTCTGAATCTCTATGTTGTTTTCTGAAACTAATGCGATGGAGATATAACACTGAGATATTACAGAATATGGCACCAGACATTTCCTTGGATGAGATTATCTGTGGCTCTACAGCTTTGAGGTCACAGTCATTAGAGTCACTTCTATAGCCGAGAGAGAATGGTTTTTTTCCCCCTGGATGCTTGAAAAATGAAATATTTCACATCTAAAGTGAAGAAATCATCCACTTGAAGTCAAAAATTGCTATTTGACCAAATAGTTTCTGATCTAAAACAGGTACAGGCATTTGATCAGATGATTAAAATGAAATGGCAGCCGTCTGTAGAAGTTACAGAGAGACTTGCTCTTGTCTCCCAGCAGCAGCAGCATGGCATCTGCAGCCCCCAGGAGCTGAGCATCACTCATGCCCTCTGTGCAATTTGAGCAGAGTTTTCATTTATTTTAAGATCACAGACATTTTTTTTCTTTCTGACTTTAATACGCGGTCTTCTGCCAAGAGGGCCGAGGAGAGGTGGAGGCACTAAAACGATGGCTGCCTGTATTTTAGGTTTATTCAACAGGGCTGCACACCCACAACCGCAAAAAGTGCCCTGCAACTCTAAATGGACCCCACTTACCAAACTGATTTCAGTGACCACTTCAATGCCAGAAAAACACAAATGCTAACACATTGAAACACACCCAAGTTGTGTTCTGCACTTATCTTTCCCTTGAGATGGGTGTAATTGGAGAGACCTGGAGAGGCCTGCTGAACTCTGCCAGCTCTGTGTTTATCTGCCTGCGACTCTCCATCTGTGGCTCTCTGCCTAACTAGGCTGCTTATGCAAGTCTGGGAACACAGTGGTTTATTTTAAGAATTTCCTCTTGTTTTCAGTTCTGTGAAACTTCTGTAATGCTGCAGAGCTAGTTCAGTGCCAGGGCAGGATGAAAACAAGGATGCATCATGTTTCTGACTGAGCATGTGTGCATGTGTGTGTGTGTGCCTTTGTTTGCCTTTGAGATTGCGTGTGCAGGCATGCGTGTATAGTTTGTCTGCTATATGTACATTTAATACCAACAGGGACTGTGCTTGTGTGTGCATGTGAATGTGTTGCATGTGCATGTGTGTGTGCATGTGTGTGTGTGTAACGCCATGGGCCAGGGTGGTCTCGTTTCTCTGGCAATCGATACAGCAGCTCCGGCTCAGGCTGCTCATGGGATGATGCGATAAGGACTCTCTTCCTAGAAGTGCGTGCATGTGTGTGTGTGCGTGTGTGTGTAGCAGCAGATCAATGCAGGTCTAATCATCCCACTGGGGCAGTGTGAAGTCCAATCACCCTGTTCAAACAAGCTGCCCAATCTGACACACAAACACTTTGATGCCTGACTGATTACTGAACCACGTCTTGTCCTGTCCACCACCACTCAGTGCAGGACTGCGTGCGCACTATAACCAGATCATAGTGAATAATCTGATTAAAGTAATAGTGTGATTAAAGCATTCACATGGTTCACAGTAACCTCATTTCCCAAGAACCTCAGTTTTACGTGATTTGCTGATAAATGGGTTAATGTCTGAAAGGATGCGTTGTAGCCAACGTGACACTTATTATGATTATCCCACAGCTGCCAGCCACACTCGATGTGCTTAATTGTCACTTTCAATGGC
Organism: Trachurus japonicus; assembly: GCF_045865225.1. Classification (NCBI taxonomy): domain Eukaryota; kingdom Metazoa; phylum Chordata; class Actinopteri; order Carangiformes; family Carangidae; genus Trachurus; species Trachurus japonicus. The sequence continues at coordinate 7,981,202 of NC_140908.1, read as the reverse complement.
ATATTTGCACAGTATAGTAATAGTGACACAGTTAAACAGGGTGTGTTTAGGTTCTGACTATGGAAACTAAGTTATACAGCCCCATGTGACAGAGACACTAAAGTATTCTGCCAGGCTGCAGCGGCTTCATGTAATTCTGTTTATCCCTGTGGGCTGGATGCTGTTTTCACTCCCTTTCGCTAATTTCACTGTCACTCCACGTCTCCGTTCGTCACATGCTGTCATCTGCAGTTAGGCTGACAGTTGGACTACTTAGGTATCGTTTGACACGTCCGTGTTACTACACATGTTCTGGGGAAACAAAAACCTTCATGCAGATTGAAATGGTGGAATTGACCAAAGACTTTTAGCAGATGTTTAGAGGAAAGTGGCAGCGCTCCAGGAACTTAATGTGTTTTACTTATGTCTGAGAAAGCCTTAATGTAAAAGAGTTCATTTTCTAGAGTTCCCATCATGCTTTGGGTGGTGCATAAAGTTGCCATGCAGGGAGTTAGCTGTATGCTACACCTGAGCTCCTTTTTAATCCCTATATTTCTTTACATTTCTTTCCTGCACCAGGCAAGGTCGTCCTGAATTAATAACTCCCCTGTGCACGGTGCAGACAACACTACTTCTGATACTGAATAACAAGTCCTCATTAGCTATTCATCAGGCAAGATCTAAAGCACCTTATTTATATGATTTCAAAGGGAATTAATGGACGTTTGTTTGCATTCTGTGCATGAAGTCTGAGAAGAGGACTTATTAGCATGCATGAAAGCTCAATCAGTGCAAGATCATTGTAAGAAATGGGAATATATACATGTATATACATACACGTGTGTGTGTTTGTGTGTATATGTCAAAACTATATGTAGGCTATACATCCCACCACTTTCTGCCTGTCTCCAGTAAATGATGTTATTACAAATGGTGATGTAACAGCCAGTTAACAATCAATCTGGTTACTGCAAAGACCTTCACAGCAGTAGATGTGTGACTGCTCTGGGTGCGTTGTTTAACTTGCATGCTGCGGTTCTTTTGTGACATTGTGTATGTGTGTGTGTGTGTGCGTGTGTGTGTGTGCATGCATGTCTGGATGACAAAAGCAGCCTTATTGCATCAGTCTGGCTCTGTATGAGGGGCGTTACAGGGTCACATCATAACTAAGTTAGTCAAGGTTCAACAGGGCTGGAGAGCAGGTTGAGGGGTGGGGGAGGGAAGAGGTCCCACTGGGGTAAAAACAGGGTGGTGTGGGTGTGTGTGTGTGTGTGTGTGGTGGAGAGGGACTGGAATTAGTCCATTCATGCTCGGCTGGAACCCGGGCATGCTAACAGGCTACAGTGCTAATCTAGTTAGAGGTGGAAGTCATGCAGAGAGTGCGGGGCAGGATGGGAGGGTGGCGGATACAGGAGGTATCTGGCGGGGCGGGGGTGTGTGTGTGGGGTGTGTAGGGGGGGGGTGATGGGTCAGGGTCTCAGGGGCCGGGTGGTGAGCCTGTGAATGGCAGGTGGTTGAAGCTGAATAGTAGAGTAGGCCAGAGATGGCTGGAGCCGAGGAGGAGGGGGGCAGATGATGGGGAGCGGGGCAAAAGTGGGCAGTGGGAGAGCGGTGGCAAAGGGCAGGTGTGTGCGTGCGCATGTGTGTGTGTGTGTGAGAGAGACAGACAGAGAGAGAGAGATTTTTTTTCTACAGACAACAGATGGAGAGAGAGAGGGAAATGAAAGGAGGTAATAGGAGCCCAGTCATTAGACACCCACTTGGTCACGATTCATCTTTGACTTCATCATTGAAAAAAACTGACCAATGCCAGACTCTGCACCAGAGAAGCGACGGATGTTCGGGTAAAAATCATCCTCTAGGTTATTTACAGTTAAGTTCAACCACAGCCAGAGGACAGTGCGGCCCAGACAGAGCAGAGATTTCCCCGGAGTCTTCTGCCTGACGCGTCTTGTGATCCTGCTTCCCTCTGGAGATGCACCATGACCCACTAACTTGTTCACTCCATTTCCTGACTGCGACTAAAGTATAAACACCGTTTCTGGCTCTGTCACAAGTTGCATTTTAACACCAGCATCTGCACAGCAACTGTTCAAACCATCGCCCCCTCTATCAGCTCTGTTGACATTGATCGAGTTTCTGAACCACGAGCGGCTCCAACCTCTGACTTCAGAGGCAAATGCAGGATTTCCTGCATTAGCTGAGTATACACAAGGAGGATAAACACATAATTTCTCTATAAAACGTCAAGAACAATTAGAATCTGCACATTTCTTTTATATAATATTTGTTTTTCTCATAGGGATATATTCATTTATTGTGGAATGAGTCACCTCACAAACAAAAACGGCTTGACATTGGGATTTTCTGCCTTTCCGCTGCTGCTCTAACGCTGCTCCGGATGTGAGCAATAGCTAAATACCAGAAATATAAAGCAAGAGCAAGGCAAACATAGAACAGGAGGAGGCGTGCTTTAAGGAGGAAAAAAAAGAAGGAGAGAGATGTGTAAGAATGAGAGAATGGCAAAGACTGTTGAGACAAGAGTGTTGGTGGATAAGAAGGAAAACAGGGAAGAGGGTGAAAAGCAGGATGAAAGCTTAGCATCTTAAAGAATCTGCTTTTCAGAGATGTTCCTGGCAGCCTGTTTCTCAAACTGGTGACCACACATTTTTGAAAATGAGGAGTTTGACATATTTTTTTACTCTCCCAAAAACAAAATTAAAAGAAAGAAGAATCACTCCGCCTCCTCGTGTCTCTGCGCTTCATTCTTTAACAACTTCATTTGTCACTGCGCTCTCTTCTCTCTCTCTTCTCCCTCCTGTCCAACTGCCTGAGGTCTCACTGCATTGTCGTAGCTGAGCTGTCTCGCTCTCGTCAGCGAGGCCTGTGATTGGCTGTACAGCAGCACATCACATAAATCCATCACCTTAATGGTGCATGGAGGGAAGCTTTTGTTGGCAGGAAGAATCAAGGAGCAGCATGGATCTTATTAATATGGTGTTCAGTGAAATACTTTACCGTCCCAGTCAAGTAGCCCTAACTAAAGCGTGATGAATAAAGGGACGTTACACCTGTTCAACTGCTTGTTAATGCAAATATCTAATAGACCAATCACATGACAGCAGCTCAAGACAAGGTGATTTAAAGGGATAGTTCAACATTTTGGCAAATTGGCCCATTGCCATAATCCCTATAGTTTTAGGAGTAGGTTCGTTACCTTTAATTGTTGGTGCAAGCTATTTTTAGAACGGCGGAGCAGAGTTGCGAGCTGCTCAGAGATATGCTACAGAGGCTAATGGGATTTCTTGGTTTCCCTCATCAAACTCATCAAATACACAATCCAACAACTCCAAAACGCTCTGGTGGACAAGTTGTGACCTGCACATTCACCACGCTATGAGATAATAATGTAACGTCACGAGACAGAGTTGTTTTAGAGGTAAATTCATGCAAAACCACTGATACCTACTCCTAAAACTATAGGGATTATGGCAATGGGCCAATTTGCCAAAATGTTGAACTATCCCTTTAAGTGTCTGGGTTCACCAAAACTGGACCATAGACAATTGGAAAAACAATGAGCCCCAAAACAAGCCACTGACTGCACATATACGTGATTTTCTACCCTGTGGAGCTGGGCGACGTGTGAAAACAAGAACAAACTAACGAGAACAAGCCGGGTACATTGAGGACGACAGGAGAGAACGCTGCGTCAACACCGCGTCTGTTTTCACATGCCATCAAGTTACAGGCAGAAATCTCTTTTTACACTGTGGCTTCTGCTTACAGCTGTTCCATCAGTGTATCTGCTGATCTGCTCTCTCATGTACAGCCACACACCTACACACACACACACACACACACACACACACACGAGCCTCCTGCTGTTTCACTAACACTGACTTTCACACACGCACAAAAAAATGTGGAAGTGTTGATTGAGCGCTGCTTAGGTGTTGAGAGTTTTTTTTTTGCAACTTGTTGTGCAACAGAATCCAGAGCTTGGATATGAAATGTAATAATTCAGAATCACTGAGCTTCAAATGTCATTTCCCTTTCAAATTAAAGGAGAATTCTGATCATTTTTGACCCCTAAATCGTTGTCCTGATGGTCACCCAGTGTTGGGGGAGCAAAAAACGCGACTAAAATTGATGCAGGCAAACCGGAGTTACACCATGGCCAGACGGCGCTAGCGATAGCAACAATGCTAACCTATGGGGGCAATTCTTTCAACCACAACAAACACTCAAAAAACAATCAAATATCTATGGTACATGACTCGAATCCTTATGACACACCACTGAACTCATATAGTGTACAGTATAAACAGTATAAACCTTGTGTTTTTGCATGTAGTCACTCACCTCAGACAGCCGAACTCTGAAACATCCTGGAAAGACATTACTATCCGATCGCAGAGCGCCTGCTCTCCCCGCCACAGAAACAAACACTTTTTCCTTGTCGTGATGATTTCTTTACAAAAATAAACGGTCTGAGATATTTTGGACATTACCACTGTACTGCTCTACGTTTGTTTTTATCAGGACAACGATTTAGGGGTCAAAAATGACCAGAATTCTCCTTTAAATCAGATCTGACGTACTGGCTTTGAGGATGGCCTCGTTGACTTCGATCTCTCCTCTGGACGGCTCGTGGTGCAGCATGTGGGGGTGGTAGAGGACTGGTTCAGGGCTGGCGTTGGCCGTGGAGTAGCCGGACTTGTTCTCCTTGGGGCTCTCCGTCCTGCCGGGCTGGGCTTCATCGAACACGGCGACCAGCTGGGAAGAGACGACAACAAGAGTCAAGACAAAGTAACTGTGAAATAACAAACAAGAGTGGCGTGCACGTGACCTGGAATCAACAAGATTTCCTCAAGATAAGCGTGACGGTGGAAACAATGTGATTACTGGCATATGAAGGAGCTGGAAGCGCGCCGCCAGGTTATATAGTCTCCACTGTGCCATGATCACAGTCAAGCTTTTGTGTGATTTATCTTGCCAACAGTGGGGATGCAACCTGCTTCATTCTGCCAAGTGTGCAGATGTGAGCGTGTGTGTCTTGTATGTGTGTGTAAGGAAAGCAAACAGAGCTGGATTCACGACTCATTCACAGCTCATCTCCCTCTTACAGCGCCTAACACGCCGGCAGATGCCACTTCGGTGACACGAGAGCTCATTTCTTTCTGAACAAAGTCGGAAATTCTGACCGCAGCGGCTCACACACACACACACGGTGAGGCCGGGGCGACGAGGTGTGTGTATGTATGAAATTAGCAGTCAAATGAGATCTGACATGAGAATGAGAAGCTGTCAAACACAATGACACGGCTGCCACAATGAGACGGCGGGAGGAGACGGCGGCCGCCAAATGAACAGGGGATGGAGGGCAGCAGAACGACAAACAATCCTAATTGAGACAGGGACATGATGGCAGATAGTGTGTGCGTGTGTGTATGTGTGTGTGTGTGTGTGTGTGTTGACTGCGGGGCCGTGCCATCGCGGCTACGTGGCTTGATAAATGGGCGCGTGGCGGCGTGACGCTCTCATTAGGTGGTGCTGGCGAAGGAAATGACCACTTAATGAAAAGCAATAACCGCAGTGGAACAAGGGATGGGAATAAAACAACAGACGAGTGGAGGACGTCAATTAACAACAAAGGAGTGCGGAAGCTGTGTGTGTGTGTGTGTGTGTGTTTACATGTGCGTAAACAATAACCACGGAGGAGGAGGAGGCGGCGAGATACGCATCATCCATCATGCTGCGATGCCTCCTCACCTCAACCTCCCATGATTCAATATCCTCCTGACACCTGACCACGGCCATGCAAAGCAGACACACCTTCTGCATACGTGTGTGTGAGTGAGAGAGAGAGAGCATGCAAAAGAGTGAGTGAAAGAGAAGATGAGGGATGGAGGGGCTGGCAGATGCTGAGGAGAGAGAGAGAGAGGGAAAAGAAAAGAGCGAAAGCCAGGAAAACAATCTGATTGCGCCGCTTGATGGATGCTTCTCCAGCTCTTTCTCTCTTCTTTATCTGCTTTCCTCTCTCTCCTCTTATCTCCCTCCCTCCCTCCCTCCCCGAGCCTCCGTCTCTTTCTCCAAACTCGCTGACAGCATCAATCAAAGAAGTCGTCTCGGAGCGTAATGTGATGTGCGCGCGCGTGCGCGTCGGTGAGCGAGGCCCATTCGAAGACACCGCGAAGAAAAGAAAAAAACGATTTATTCGTTTTGAACAACAACTTCCTTTAATGTTTGGAGAGTGGGGGTGGGGGGGCGATGATTTGCTTTTCCGGAGTTTATTTTTTATGGCTGACACAGGCAGGGAGCGATGCTGATGAGGGCCGCCCCGCTGCTTCCACTCATCACTCAATCAAACACAAAGTATCAACAAAATGAATCATGTATTACTTCATTTAGAACAAGTCGGAGCATGAAAAAAAAAGGACTTTGTGAGCGTCTATCTCACCACGAGGACTTTTCATTGATCATACACTTCTTCTGCAACGTCTGATCTGATCAAGGGTCCAAAATCTTCAAGGTCAAAGATCGGACAAATAGAAAAAAACACACCATTTACCAAAACAACATGAGTGAATGAAGAATCTCACTTCTAAGAGTTGAATGGACCCAGGCTAAGTGGATGCCAGCTGATAGCAGATGGGTGCTGATGAGGGCCAAACCGAGGTGAGAGAAAGTGTTAAAATACTGTTCAGCGCTTCCACTTTCTTCTTTGTTTGTGCGACCTAACCTTTTCATATTGTGAGGCTTGGCCAGCAGCTTTGTTCAACGCACTACTAAAAGATCCGCGACACTTCATTATGTTGGAGCTTCCAGCCGGCTGTCCTTTACACAAGAGACTAAAGAAAATAAATAAATTAAAGCATCATTAATACAGAGAAATAGCAGGAGAGGATTCTTGGGACGCGGCTCGGTTTTCAAAGGCCCCGCAGAGGTTTTGAAATCCAGTCCTTCAGATGCAGCACCGCCCCGCTCTTCTGGAGGACCCCGCGCCCCGGGATGAAAAACAACACACACCTTGAGTGCTTCGCCGTGTGTTTTCTAAACTTGCAGGTTTCTCTCCTGGTCGTCCCTGCTGACTAACATTAGTATTCTGGAAAACAAATCGCCTTATTTTCCTTTGCCGCGTCCGTGGGGGGATATCGATATGGACCAGGGGAGCCTGCATGTCAACTACTGCTGAATAATGTGACCCCTTTGTCTCATTAACATAACACACACACACACACACACAGAGAGCAGCGTACACACACTGATACCCGTGGCAAATACAAATAGCTGAACCCTTTATATTGTCATGTTATGATCGTCTGTAAATTATGATGCGCTGTGTGTATTCAACGTGACCAGACTAGCTGGAAGGCGTGTACGTGTATGTGTGTGTGTGTGTGTTGCCAAAGCGATTATCATGACATACATGAAAGCAATATAAAATAGCATGCGTGAAGAGATAAACACTGTGTCTGTGAGTATTCTTGTCCATACACACACACACACACACACCGCCTACAGCGCCAAGTTATAAAGTGTTGCAATGTATGTGGCCCCCAGCTGACAAATGCACACTCGTTTTGCTCAATTTCGTAAAAAAGGCGAGAATACAACAGCCCACACAAATGCTGCATTACTTTAACATGTTACTTTGGGTTAAAAAATGTCAATTTAAATCCTGAGATGGAAGTGAACTACATTTCCAAGACGGTTTGAAAAGGAAGTGATTCGGTATCTCTGGCTCTTTCAGAATAAACTCCAGAGACTGATGCAGTTCAGCTCAGTTGTTCTCATGGTTTGTTGTAGAAGCTGCACCAAGGAGCCGGTATGATAATAAAGACTGGAACTGGTCAAACTAAATGGAACACAGCCACTGGTAAAAAGGCCAGTGCAGTTTCACAACACTGGAACAACTATGAAGAAATGAGTGTCCCATTTTGTTTGTGTTGTGCATGCATGCATTTTTTTTTTAAAGAAATATATTTAAAAAAAGTATTAGTTGTGATAAAAAAAAAAAAAAGATTTATCTATACACGGTTGCCCATAAGGTTGGAATAATTTTGTTTTCAGACACATTCCTCTTTTTATTCCTATTATAAAGGTGAACTGTGTTGGTTTAATTTTCACAGTGATATGTTGGAACAGATGGAACAGATTGATCAATAAAGTTTGGAGAAGATATAAAGTAAACTTTATATATCAAGAAGAAACCACATTGTCACAATCATTTCATGAGAATATACTGTGTGTATATATATATATATATATATATATATATATATATACAGTATTTTATTCCAACTTTTTGGGCAACAGTGTATAGATAACATCAGGGAGTCAAAACATCTAAAGTAGGTTTTATCCAGATGTTAAATCATGACACTCTTTCTGGGGGGTGCGTAGCCATAGCAACCTTCTCCCTTGATGAAGAGACCTTGTGCACTCACTGCACTGTAGCTAAACCTGACCTTTGACCTCTTTGTTACAAGCGGGCTGGGATTTCTTTACTGTGATCAATAAAGTCTGGCATTATGATTATTGCTGTTTACATTGTTCTCGCCCAGGCAGCGTGAGTCAGCAGCCAATCAGGTCCAAGAGATGAAATGCATCATGGTTATTGTGTTTTGAATTTTTAATGATGGGGATATGAACTGATCCCAGCTGCTGTGGACAGTATATGGTGTTTACATGTTGCAACTCACAGATGGAACAGTTGAGCCTTTTTAATAATTGATGTACTTGCTGAGAATTAATTAGCCAAATGCAGCACATCGTCCTGCGTGGAACACACAAGGGAAACACACACACACACACACAATCAGTGATGGTCTCACACTGTATAAAGGCATTATTAAAAATGCACACAACTGTGGACGCACACACTTGTCACAGTTAGAGGATGAACAGTGCCACCTTGCTTTAGTCGAGCACTACTGCACGCTGCTGGTACCAGTCAAACCTCTATACACCAGCATCAGCAACACACACAATCTCACAAACAAACATACACACTTTCCCTATTTCATCCACTGGTACTAATCAACCCATTTTTCTTCCCCTCTCTCATCCCTGTCTAACATAGCTGTGTGTGTCTGTGTGTGTGTGTGTGTGTGTGTGTGTGTGGTACCAGTCTATTGAGATGCTTTGCTTTTGTGCTGTTGTCATTTATCTTACGACTGCCCCCCTTTCCTCCGTTCTCTCCCTCGCACGCTATTCTTCATTCTTTCTTTGAACGAGAGATGCATAATTCAGAAGGAGCGCGCGGCATCCTGACAGTAGTATGGTAAACCAATCATCTCTCCCAAACACACACACACACACACATTTGGGCAGTCAAATATAGAATACACACATATATATATATACAGAGAGAGAGAGAGAGAGAGTCTGACTCACACACAGACACACTCTCTTCTCTTCACTAAAGTACAGGTTTACACAGACTATTCTAGACATCTGTTTTTTCAAGCACTAAAATGTGAATCAGAGAGAATAAACCTCCTGCATGCAGCGTCTCGACTTGACTGCAGAAAATGAAAGCCTGTGCTACCTGACAATTTTGCCCGGCGCACACATGTTTGTGCCGTCGCTGAAAGGATTCAGAGCTGCGGTTAACGGTCAACTGATGTGCACTCGGCACGGCTCCCGCAATTGTGCATTTGTGCATCTATCTCTGCTGTTGTTTTCTGAGTCGCCGCCGGCTGCCCGAGGTGTGAAGATCCTGGGAAGTGGAGTGCTGAAACGGGACGCTGTTCGACAAAGAGCAGACGAGATGTGGAGAGAATGAGTTTCTCCACGGATGGGAGTATTAACAGTGCACAGACAGAGCTGAAGTTAAGCATCTCCCTCCCTGAGTGAGCACAAATCTGCCTCTTGAAGTCCACGGCCTCGCGTGAGAAATGGTAATCACTTATAAACAAGGCGTGTGCAGTTATTTGCCCGGCTCCAATCGACTGGCAGGTAATTGTAATTAGTGCTACTCTACGGTGAGGAGCAGTGATGGCGAGGTCACATCGGAGAAACAAATAACGCCTCATGTTCAATTCATAACAGCAGATTCATCATGATGACTTCTGATTATTTATTTTTTTTACATACTTATATTCACTCTTCATTTCTGCGTTAGTTAATGATACGCTCCATCTCCCAGAATGCCCCTTGATACAGTAGCAACCAGTGAGCTCTTCAGGATGGTTTCATTTATTGCTCAGCCCACTTCCCCTTTAAATCAGGAAACATTAGCTAAATCTCATATAATAAAAACTTTTTCTTTAATCCTCATGTTCTTTTAAACATCAGAGTCATCTCTTGTACTGGTGTTAATATCACTACACACTCCCGAGTCTAACAGTGGTCAAATTTAACAATGTTGAGTCTAAACTAGTGAAATAAAGACACAATGTATTTGTTTTGAACTGTAGATATTAAAAAATAAAGAGGATATAACCTCAGTGGTGGGAGCCATGACAAAAGAGGAAGTTCTTTTATTGGTTGTGATGCACTCTGGTCGACTGAGGAAGTTGTCAGAGCAGAAATCAGCATCACTTTCAGTCAGGAGATTCATTTTGGATAAAAAAGAAAGAAAGAAAACATCGGCCATTGACAGTTAAGATGGTAAAAGCTGACTGGAACATCTGGATGACCAAATACACCAAATGACAGGTACCTTAAATGAAACGTACAGCTGCTTTTTTCCCAGTGGCCAAAGTAGATTCTCCCTCTAATGATGGACGACACAAACAAGACCAACATTACATGCTCTCTGTGCCAAAAACCTAATCTTTGTTCAAGAGCACATACTATATACACTCCACATAAATACACACATTTTTAGGGCACCGTCGGGGCCATCTCAGGAATGTTTGGCCTGTGTTATTTAAACAAGTAGAAAATTGGTTGTATTACCGGTGAGAGCGGGACTAATCCTACTTCTGTTCCTGCCTGAATCTATACAGCACACTACCAGATGTGGGGGATTACCTCTCAGGAACACACACACCTGGCTCTGGGCCTGCACACACACATACTGTACACTCAGATCAGTGCGACACACACTCAGGCAGTGTGTAAGATTAGAGAAGCAGCCACAAAGACACAAAGGAGGGCAAAGAGACACACTCTCACTCTCCCACTCATGAACTCATGCACACAAGAAGATGCACAATCCAACTTGTGCGCTGGCTGGTGGTGAGGGACTCTGAAAAAAAATTAAAATAATGAATCATATACAGAGACATCACTACTTGAACCTCTAAATCTTCCTTTCTCTGTGTTTGATGAGATGCCAGTGGATCCAAACAGCAGCTAATACTTCCACATTGAACATAACGTGTCTTTGATGCTCCTGACAGGATCAACACCAAAGTAAATTCCTCTGTCTGCTGCTGCTGCCGTCCGGGCATTTACATTTATGCAAATGCAGCGCGGGGTGACCCAGAACTCGCTTCCAAAACGTAAAAATAGCAGAAAAAGCAGAAACACATCCTGCTGTTATCCACCCTCGTTTCGTTTTCAATCTCCTCCCTGACAATTGATCTTCACAGACACGCATCTCTCCGTGGATAATGTTCAATACTACAGGACACTAAATAAAAATCACAAAATATGAAATCCTCCAGGAGGAGCGGTGATGCAGGTTAAACAGCTGTTTTCCACCTGTGTCAAACCTAAATTGCTTTTAGTTACCGAGCTTTTATTATATTTGCACACAGATTAGAACGAGCGTATGTTAATACAACTCACTGACCTACAGACGCAAAGGGGGGAAATGCATATCCAAACTGCTACATCAGAGCTGAGTGCAGGATCAGGAGGAATGGAATATCAACATTTGAGAAAATTTGGATGCTGGTTCTTTCAGAGAAGTCTTCGCAAACTCTCCTGAAAAGCAGCAGTGAGATTTTATCCTGCCTGAAGATTATCCTACACACTCAAAGACTGCTACTGACATCGCAATGCTTCTATTAAGGTGAATAAAATTTTCAGCTTTTGCGTTTCATGCTAAAATGACATCTCAGAGTTCAGCTGTGCTGCAAAATGTATAGATATTTAGGGCAATAGTAGACACACAACTGCATGTGCAATCGTGTGCCATGGGCATAGTGCAATTTAAACCAATCCTGCACTTTATTGGGGCATTGTGCAATCAGAATAAATGTAATCATGCACTCGTCACTTTAGCAAATAGCACTTTAATTAGCACTGTAGCACTTTATAACTGTTCTGTAATCTCTTGGTCCCCTTCTTGGCCAATTAATATACATATGTTGTTCATGTCATATACTGTATGTTTGTGTGAGATGTCAAGGTGTTATCATGATGCATTGTTCTATTGTCTATAGTCCTGCCTCTTGTGCTTTTATCTTCATTGTATTTATGTCTGACATCAACCTGCCAATGGGTCTGGGGATGGAAATTAGCCACTTGGCTGCAATCCCACAAATTTACACAACAGTGTTCATCAATATGTACTGTTCTCATTTAAAAAAATAAAAAATAAGGGGCGTCGCGTGGCGTAGTGGTTAGAGCGGGCGCCCCATGTATAGAGGCACTGTCCTCGCTGCGGTCGGCCCTGGTTCGAATCCCACATCGGGCGCCATTTACTGCGTGTCATTCCCCCCTCTCTCTGCCTCCCCGTTTCCTGTCTGTCTCAAATGTGCTATCCATAAAGGCATAAATGCCCAAAAAATATACTTTAAAAAATAAATAAATAAATAAAATCTGACTCTGAATCTGAAAATAAGAAGTCGGTGAAGTAGAGTTCAACTCCGACCGGCTAGAAGTGGCGTGCAGACCTGCACTCTAACATTAGAGTGCGAACACCCCCACCACATCCGTAAAATGTCACATACATAAACAAATCAGATTTGGCATAGCTTCATGAGAAAAGAGAAAATTGCAAAGCTGCATTAATAACACGCTGCTGATCAGGTGACAGCGGCTACACACAAAAAAAAGGAGGTTATATTTATGGTACAGAAAAGGGCTGAGTTATCATTCTCTCTCTCTGCATCACACATCTGTCGCATCAGCCACAGTGATGAAGTACGTATGCGGCTACTGAGAGGATACACAATCATTAACACACACACACACACACATACATGCATACACACACGTATCGCCACCAGCTGAGGTACTGCAGAGCTGGCTATGCTCGGTGACACGCCACATTATTATTTATGCACACTCATAAAGGGAGAGGGTAAACTCTTCATAAATCACACAAGCCCGAGAGGCCTGAAAGAGAGAGAGAGAGAGAGGAGGATGAGGATGAGGATGAGGAGGAGGGATGTGGGTGACAGCCGAGCTCCAGGCTTCCTATTTCTCAGGCCGGCAACACAAATATCAAACCCGGCTCGTTCATCACTCCAGCAGAGCAAACACATCAGCGGTGGTTACACTGGTCTGTGGACATGACACACTGCTACACACATTTCACAAACAGAAGCGGGGACATGTGCTCCCCCTGCGCACAGAAAGTCATAACCTCTTTCTCATAAGTGTGCATAAATATGCGCAAACACACACTCAAATACACACACACAGAAACACAGATGGAAATCTCACACGTTTTCAAAAAGTCAGAACTGGAGCGTAATATTCTGCTTTTCTTCTCCCTGTGGCCGTCACCGGGCCAGCTGCTCCCTCCAACAACCCTTCCTCCTCCACCTCCTCCTCCTCCTCCTCCTCCTCCCTCCCGGGATCTGACAGAGAAATAGAAGGAGTGATTAACTCAGAGCTGCGAGGCTGCCGCCCTCTCACCTGTGGCTCTCTCCTCCACAGGCTGCCCCTCCCTCCTCTTCCTCCTCCTCCCTCCATCTGCCCTCTCTTTAACATCACACTTTATCCTATACATCACCTCCTTCTTTCTACCTCTTTGTGTGGGCCGAGCTTTGAAGTGATATTTATGATGCTTTAAAGGGGAAATCTGCCCTTTTTTGTTGTTATTATTCATTAAATTATTAATAATTTACCGGTTCTTCGCTGTGGCCAAGATGTAAATTCTTTCCTGTGGTTTTACATTTGTAGGTGGGAGTGTTTCCACGGCCTGGGAGTGTAATTCATCAGCTCAGGTTATGTCTTTAGGGGTAAACATTCTGCTTTCCATCATTGTCGAGCTTACTTATACACAGAAAAAAAATGAACTATACATTACTGACATTCAGGACTTGCCGTTGCCATGGAGAACCAACATCATCCACAGCCTGAAGGTGTTTCAGAAGTAGAAGGGAAAAAAAGCCTTACGTCCAGTCTTTGCTCGCACCTATCAACATATGTGTTCCTACCAACACGCCTTATTGGATAGTTATTGACTCGAGAACAACAAGCCTGAGGGGATTTGTGTTGCATTACACGTCTGCAAACCCCATGAGGACCAAACACCACCTTACAGCACCATCCATCCATATATATGTGAATGTCAGGAGGCTGGAGGTCCCACCACACCGTCTACAACACCATTGTAGACTTATATATATAGTGTGGAGCACTGCTATGTATATTTGTGTCTATTTAATAACCAGCAGACAATTGTATAGTGCTGAAACAATTATCTTTTAGAAAGTACAGTATGAAAAAACAAATATTCATATTTTTTAACTATTTGTCGACCTACTTAATTTAAAGGGATAGTTCAACATTTTGATAAATTGGCCAATTGCCATAATCCCTATAATTTTAGGAGTAGGTTTGTTACCTTTAATTGTCGGTGCAAGCTGTTTTTAGAAGGGCGGAGCAGAGCCGTGAGCCGTGCTCAGAGCTACGCTACGGAGGCTCATGGGATTTCTTGGTTTCCCTCATCAAACTCATCAAATCCAATAACTCTAAAACGCTCTGGTGGACAAGTTGTGACCTGCACATTCACCACGCTATGAGATAATAACAGAACGATACGAGACAGAGTTGTTTTAGAGGTAAATTCATGCAAAACCGCTGATGCACGTTCCTGTCGAGGGCAGTTTTTCAGCAGGCAGTCTCTGCATTTGCCTCGACAACAACTCTGTCTCATAACCTTCTGTTCCCTTTAACACTAAATTAAAAAAAAGTCCTTTATTTTGCTTATCTGAGATT
The DNA here is from genome assembly GCF_045865225.1 of Trachurus japonicus. Classification (NCBI taxonomy): domain Eukaryota; kingdom Metazoa; phylum Chordata; class Actinopteri; order Carangiformes; family Carangidae; genus Trachurus; species Trachurus japonicus. The sequence goes on along the minus strand of NC_140908.1, from coordinate 7,966,145 downwards.
TAATTCAAATTCAAAGTCTACTTATGTGAGTGAAACAACCTCTCCTCCTCTCCATACGTCAGACGTAGGCTGGCTAATAATTCGAGTGGCCTATTCAGACACATTACCGCTCACAGAGTACCATTCATTAGGCCAATCAGTTAGGTGACGAGGGTGAGAGGGAGCGAAAAAAAATGAATAATAGCAATAATAGTGTGTGTTTGTGTGTGTGCGTGGCCGTGTGTTTGAATGTGCGCAACACAATGGACACAGATGCGGTTTCAGCTGTGTAATTGCACCAGAATCATTAAATATTTAACTGAAATGAGTTGGATTCACTATTACAAGCATTCATCTTCTGGTTGCTGAGGAAGCACACACTGCTACACACACACACACACACACACACACACACACACACAGGTCTGGGAGTGTGACTTTCTCCTGATTTGAGTTATTAGCAGTTGGAGTGAGCAGAGACCCAGCGAGCCGAGGGAAAACACCCCACACTCTTTCACACATACACAGACAAACACACACATATACGCTCGTCTGGGGCAATGTCATCCAGGAAAACAGATGGCGTGAGGCTGGTTAGGTCAGAGAGTTAGATTTGCTGTAAACAAGCTGATCTATAATAGATCATTAGCTGGATGTGATTAGCTCCTCTGCAGGCTGCCGTGCCAAAATCGCTGTTAACTGATAAAGCAAATACTGACAACAAACACGGCGCAATCTGCAGGTTCACAACGATATCAATGGGACTGATTCTGAGTCGTGCAGCCACTGTATTGATAACAGACACAGAGATCATGATGAAGAAGCCTCTTCCTCTTCATCCTGCACTGATTATACACAGCTGTCATTAAAAATGTGAGTACAGTGCTCCTCTGGCCTTGGCCTGCACCCTCGCTCCCCCCTCCTCCTCCCTGGTTTCCTCCTGCCAGACCACAGCAGGCGCAGACAGGTCAGGTTGCAGCCTGACCGTCTCGCTCCATTAGAAGCTAATGGGTGGTGTGATGGTGACACCGAGGGCAACACGGAGTCCGTGTGATTAACAGAAGGAGAGGCACCAAAGGACGAGATCTGAGGGTGTGATGACCTGACGCGCCGGCCTCCTCAAAGTCACACACACACACCTACGCAAAGAAAAACAGAAAATCCTGCTCTTTTGCTTCGGTGAGCTGATAAATCACTTTGGATGGGCGCCATCGTTCAAAGTCACAAGGTAGAGCAACGGATCATCTGAAGGAATTAAAAAAGTGCAAGTTTATGAGAAAACATACCGTGCAGTTGGGTGAAAAGAATCATTTCTCCTTAAGCCTTCCTTGGGTTTCTCTCATCGTAATTACAATCAGAGGGCTTGCTCAATGTGTGTGTGTGTGGGGGGGTATTGTTAATTGAATATAATCAGATGAGGAGCTGTTGTGATGCTCAGATTGGTTGGGGAGTGTGTGTGTGTGTGTGTTAAATCAAGGTCGAGACTGATGAGATACGATCAAATCAGCTCAAGTGACCGGATCCCGCCGGGCAAAACATCCAGCCGCCCGGCTCTGATCTGATCTGATCTGCAGGTAACAGTCTGACACTGAGATAATCTAACTTTATTCAATTTACTGTATGTTTACTGGAGGTTTGAATATATCAATGTGTTAGTGGAGTTCACAGGAATAAATCATAAGTACACACATCTCCTTTCCATCTAACACCACAGCACAAATTAACCCTCAAAGAGTTTGCTGTGTAATTTTCTAACAACGAATTGGAAAAACCTTCCACCAATTACATTCTTACAAAAAGGACAAACAATATTTTAGAAATAGGATTTCACATCATGAAAATACTGGAGGTGAGGCTGAAAAACACAACCTTTAAACGGAAAACTTAAAATAGCAGTTTTTTCCATTACGCAATTTACTTTCAGACAATCAAGTCTAAAAAGCTGAATGTGTCTTCAGCCTCCGGGCTTCGGCCGTGATGGCAAACTTAGAAAATAAATGTTCTTTTGGGGAAAAAAGTAAGCCAAAAATCAATTAAGGAGACAAAAGACAGACTATAATGACTGGCTACAGGTAAACTACTGATTTATTTTAGACCCAGGCCAAGTTCAGCATCAGCGCCAGACTTCTAATTAATATTCAAATGTGAGACAGACATGGTGTTGAACTCACTCCGTCTTTACAGGTTCCCATGTATGGATTGTGATTAGTATGTGAAGAGGGTATAGATTATGATTAGGCTGGCATGCATGTGACATTTTCTAATCAGCGCACTTGAACCTCATGCTCCGGCTCATCACTGGCCATTCAGACAGTGCGCGGAGTTATGTGACTATTCAGATGCCAATCAAACGCAGCTCGCCGCCACGCTGAATGAGGGGAACGGAGGTGAGGGAGCGAGGTGTCACGGAGCGTCAAAGGCTAATCAGCACGTCGGCGCCTCGCAATCACGTCCCCATTCACTAAACTTTTTCTCCTGCAGGTTAGCACGTTTTTAAGTAATGCCTTATTGTCGCCTGTCAGAGGGGCTGACATCTGACATGCAGTAAATGACTTCAGGCAAATCAACCGACATAACTAATATAACAAGAGAGTTCTACCAGAGCCGCTGGAAATAAATTAATAGCAGCATTAGTTAACTTTGAGATGTGAAGCTAAAGATTGGACTTATAACGGACGAATAACACCACTTTGTGTCCACATTTGGCTTGAAATTATCTACCAATATGACTGGTTACACTAGTGTGGAAATGATGTAGACCTACAAAACACAGAGAATACAGAGAATAGCTTCCCAGAGACAATTTTGTATGGATTTTAGAAAAGCAGATTGTTTGCAACCAACTTTACGTCATCTTAAACATTCAAATTTTTCATTTGTGTTGCCAATTTCACTTTTGTTAAAGTCCATGTGCATTAGTTTTCAACAAAGCGGTGAGAAGGCTTCCTATGGAGCGGTGGATGGTGTCATATATCATATATGTTTTACGATGTGTATTTTTGTAGTCTTACATGTATCTGTCATAAATAATAGATGACAGGGTGTGTTTCTGTCACAGTGCCGCCAGGATGAGATCTGGGACACCGGGTCGGAGGCTCTAGGGTTGGTTTTCAGCCAAGAGATGCTAGGTGGAAGGCAGAGAGCCTCTATCCTCTATACTATTATTAGAGTCATTTATTTAACCATCACAATTACTCCGAAGCTGTTTAATTAAGGTGAAATATCTTGCATAGTTCCTCTTTTGGTACAGTATGTCACTGGTTTTGACACGGACACATTTTGTCAAGCAGTTTTGAAATGAACTGTTATTTTCTTCTGGTGTGATGCTACATACTCTAAACTTTACCACCAGCTTCACAGAATCAATGATCCAATCTAGAAGTAAGAACCAAGCACAGAAATGCCAAACTATATTGGAGGTAATCTCTTAACAGTCTCTCTTCTGTACATGGCTACATGGCTTGCCCTGACTGAGCACTGAAATCTATTTTTCAGCTGTACCATCTGTCATTTACATATCAAGGTCACTGGATTCTTAAATAAACACGCTGAAGGAGCCGTAGGTTAATTAATTGGCACAAGTATCATAAGTAGCACTTTAGCTAAAAACGAAATGGAAAAGTAAAAAGAAATGAAAACTTTGCAGCTATGTTTTTCCTCTGATAAGTGGCTACCATCACTCTTTTCATGACTTCATATATATATATTAAAACAGGGCTATCATGCATATCTGTTTAATCTGCTAACTGAAGTGTGTAAATGATTCCTTTACATGTTCTGTAATTAAATGAGATCATTATTCACAGAAGTGTCAGTGTCTCTTTTAAAGATAGAGGAGATGCTCGCAACCAAAGAAACCACTTTAAATATCAGAACACATTTCCACGTGACTGGCGATTCATTGCTCTGGCGGCGTCGCGTGGTCCGCTGTGACACGTAGGCGAGACAAGATGGATGATGGGGAATGGCCTCATAATCAAGCAGTTTGACATTTCGGTGCAAGATCAGCTGGGATATGCAACCCGTACCATTTACATTCCAGCAACTAGAGACTGCACAAGAGGTTCACAGAGGCCTTGTGGGCGTAGTGATTAAAACTGGCTAATTAAAGAGAGATGGAGGAAATCATTCCTGTTTTTTTTTTTTTTTTCATTAAATTTCCCATGAAATTAGATTTCTCACTGGCTGCACTGGATGGAAGGTTGAGGGATTTTTTATGTGTTTTTCCCCTTGAAAACAAGGTCCGTGTAGGGTAATGTGTGTACGTGTGTGTGTACGTGTGTGTGTGTGTCCGCGCACATGCAATGAGGAGTGACAGTCCACTTATGAGGAGACGTTATGCTCCCCGGGTTTAATTCCCATTCTGGAGGAGATCAGCGTGACAGGAGAGGACACTCACACGTGTTAAACATTCACATTTCTGCTGCGTGTGGGTGAAGGACGGCAGCGATGAGAGACTCATAATCAAGCAGCATCTACATGTTTCATTTTCTGTGTCACCCAGGACCATAATGAACAAAGTTTCCTGTCTCTCCAAAAGCTCAGCAGTCGAACATATATATTATATATATGTGTATACATTAAACTCTGAGTGTGTATGGGAGGGCTGCCTGACTGGAACCTGGTGTATAGCTTTTATGCTAATGGCATGCTAGCATTGGACAGCCTGTCAGAAAGCTCTTGTGTACCGAGGCGACATATGGAAGTAATGGCTGCGGCTAATGCAGGATCCCAAAGGAGCGTGAATGGGGGAGAGTGACAGTTCTGGTGGCTGTAAATGGGCGAATGTGTAGAGGTGCAGCACTACATCTGTTAATAACTGCTTTGGAAAGAGGGAGAGGGAGGAGATGTGGAACTAAAGAAGGGAAGGAAAGGAAAGGAAAGGAAAGGAGTGCAGCAACAGGTCCATGGCAACTTTTTTGAAAAAGACACAATAAGAGTCGCTGCTGATCAGCATGGACAATGTAAGTGACAGCTCATGCCGTCTGTCAAAGCTCTGAATTTACATTTTTACACTTACAATTCCTGCACACCAACTGTATTGAGGATTGTTCAGATGATTTTGAGAATTTGGGATCAATAGTAGGACTTAAAGTCTCTGGATTTGCCCTGTTGTTCCTCCAAAACCATTTCATCACGAGTCAACAGCTACATCACTGAAAAAAAAGAGCCGACACGGGCTGATGGGGGATAAGGAGGATAAAGTGGGTTAACTTGTCTCCAAATTGTGGTGATTTGAGCAACACGGTGTGACAAAAAGAGGGGGAGATCAAAAAGCTTTTGTGCCTGCCCCACGTCTCCTCGCCATTAACAAAGTAGCGGGTTGTTTGACAGGTCATTGACTCCAACCGCCATGCCTCCGACCGGCGTCTGAGAGCTGCAGGGCTACACACAGCACACCCACCGTCCAGGGTCAAAGAGGAGAGCGGCTTCATGGAGGATAATTGACTGAAGCGTGACCTGCAGAGGTCTCTTTATACTCTGCTGCTTTGTCTGGGGTGTGCACTGTGTATACGCGCTCGCACCTTGGCCAGCGCCGCTTGGCCTTCTGCACATTCATCACACCGATGTTAATATTCATGAGGAGGCTGGTGGCCGGTGTCTCCAGACAGGGGGCTAATGAACAGAGTGTGTGTGTGTGTGTGTGTGTGTGTGTGTGTGTGTGTGTGTGTGTGTGTGTGTGTGTGCGTCGCAGATGCAGGGGGGCAGAACTGTAATCAAATAACAGCTACCCCCTCATCTCCGCCCTCATCAACCACCAGTGGCGACACTTCCGTACACGCCAATGCTAACACGCTACGCTACTCGCTTTCCTGCGGTTCTGTGCGGGCAGCAGGGACAGTGTATGTGTCTATGTGTGTGTGTGTGTGTGTGTGTGTGTGTGTATGAATGACTGTTGAATAATAGTTAGGGTTTGGCCCTGATAAGGAGGTCTGGACTCGCGGCTAAGCTAACCAGTAGGTGTACAAATAGCTACCCATTATCTCTCATTAGCATCCGCGGCTAAAACAGGGCCCATGCTGTGCGGTGGAGGGCCTTCACAATGGGACCACTCCGGTATGATTGATGACGAACCAGCGTCAGCCGCAATAACAGAATGAAAAAGAGAGAAAAAAGCGCTAAAGATAGAATCTGTCAGCTACGGCGAGGTAATAAAAACATAGACAAACAAAAGGAAGTCAGACTAATCAAGAATGCCAGGCACAGCTCATTAATCTACGAGAGCTGGCGCTGTTTGGGAGCCCGGAGATAAGTCAGATTGCTGGCACGTTGTGAAGATCATGTGCACTCGTCCTTTTCCGCCCTGCTATCTTTTCATCAGCGGCAAAAACAAAAAGGGCTGAAATGAGAAGCGAGATGAAAGCGAGGAGAGAAAGAAGTAAAAGAAACAAAAAAAGGTAAATAGGCCAGGTTCGGGCGAAGTCAACACCACAGGCTGGAAATCAATGTCACATTCAATTGTTGGGGAAAGAATCGGATCAAATGCCAGAGTGGGATTTGCTGTGCGACACCTCATCATCATCATCACTTTGAGGATGCTCTGAGAGCGAGAGGGTTCAGGTTGGAGAATGAGTCATTAAAATCCACGACTCACCCTCTCAGGCACAGATAAGATGCAGATCCTATGATTATAATTCGATCATCTGGGAAAATGAGGCCTCTGTTCTCTGTGATTGCAAAAAAAAAAAAAGACTTCTTTTTCCTGCCGCTGAAGATTTTCTCACTGAATTTACACATCTATTATTCAGCTCTGTCCCCTTTTCCACAGACATATTTTGCCAAACTTGCACTTGTACACACACACACATGCACTCACACAGTCTATTGTTCATGCAGGCTAAAACACCAGTTGTTATTGCATGGCACAGGGTCAGCTGAATATTCCATTTCCATTTCATTTGGCCTTCTTGCTGACTAAGAGTTGGTAATTCATCATTCGTCTGCACTGCCGCCTTATGAATATGGATTTGAGGACGTTTATTAGCACATTTTAGGAATGCATGATGGGAAATTAGTAAGAGGAACGAAATGGGCTCTTTATAGAAATTGGGCCACTGTCTGTTGTGTACTGTTTGCACGCGTACAAAAAACAACAACTCCCGAGCCGTCTCCTGTGAAGTTACATCACCGCTGTTTCGGAGAACTTCCCTTTGCACATGGATGATTTACCTGAAACGGTGTCCTTTTATCTGTCGCAGTACAAATGAACATGACAGCTAAATCACACAGCACCGTCACCGCTCCGATGCAGTCTCCGCTTTCTGAGGAACCTGGGGAGCGAAGGAGGAGGGTTGGGATAGAGGAGGAGGAGGAGGAGGAAATAAATTCACTTCCTTACCAAGCCTGATTAGAGCCAATTAAGATGCAATCAGTTTATTTTCTTTAGCCAGAGCTGTGGCAGAAAAAAAACTCTCACATCCAGTCGGTTTGAAAAATCTCAGAGCCAGTGACAAGCTAACTGGAGGTTTGAATTTGCAAATACCTTGTTTATTGGACATCCTGTCATCCTGCCAGGAGACTTTCACAGGGAGTCACAACAAATCCGCTATCAGACTCTAAGCGCGGATAAGAATGACGGATCCCCTGCTGTAATTCACTTCCCCTCATATCAGGTGCGGAACAATAAGGAAGACGGCTTACCGCTATCATACTGTATGTCTGCACGTCTTGTGTGTGTGTGTGGAGGCTTGGATGAGAATGACGACAAGATGAATGTGTGAGTGAGTCTAGATAAGCCCGACGAATCGCGGCCCACCAGCCCATCCAACCCCCTCCTCACCTTGTCTCTGTCCTCCACTAGATCGCTCAGCAGGTCGTCCATGTACAGGATCCCTCCCTCCGTGAACTCCAAGTGGTGGGTCTTCACAATCCTCTCCCCGTGCTGGAAACAAACACACCAGTTAGCATAAAAAAATATATATATATTTGCCTTCTTGCTGGGAAATAACATAAGAAATAAGCCAAATGAGTAGCTTGAATTATTCAGATAGGCTAATGAATATTTATAAACTTGAAATTACTCAAAAATATTGCAGCAACTAAACCAAAACCAATGACATCAATCACCAATCTTTACCTTATGATTGATTGACTGTTTTATTTAAGTTTCATGCACATTTTCTTCCACATGGGCTTATAAGACACTAAACATTTAAATACATACATCAAAGAGTGGCTATAGCGTCTTAAAGGAAAAGAAAGGAGAATAAAAAGCTTTTTGTAATGGATTATGTTTGTAATGGTGTAACTTAAAACACATAAATCTAAAATGAATGGTTTAAATGGCATACTATGTACACTATAAATGGTATACTATACTAAAAAAATCTTGTCTTGTGTTATTATAAAATGATTGAACCACTCACTCATCATTTTCCGTTTATTACAGGTTTATATTTAAATCGCAGTTTCAATGCAGATTATGTCAAGAAATAGCTGAACTAGAATGATGTGTTTACAGTGACAAATGTGACACACTTCTGACAGTCACGCAGCAGCACAGTAATCCCATATATTCAGGCACCACAGCAGGTATTCCTGATAGTTTGGCAGGTAACAGTAATGACAGCTGACCTACATTACACTGTAAATGCACAGCACATGTTTTTTTAAAAAGTACAGCTTGTTCAGAGCGTTGTGATTGTGAGTGAGAGGGGGAGGGCGGAGGGGGGTGGTAGGAACTTTTCCAGTTTTGCTGCCCGGTGGGGAGCGGTGGTGGAGGTGGTGGTGGTGGTGGGCACATTCCAGCCTGGTTTCACTGTCACCATGAGGACAGAGGTCAAAGTGAACACACCCCACGGAGCGGGAAGTACGCAGAGCCTGGCGCTTCAGACATTGACAAAGGGAACTGGGGCTTTTGAATGAGCTGCAATCTGAAATCTGTGCGCTGTTTACACAAGAAAATAAATAAAAAATCAAATGAGAAGTACACAGACAATAGCATCTTCCCCTTTTTGTGACACGGCATTCACACAATCTGCTGTGGCGATGCTTCGCAGATCTCCGAGTTCGTTTCTGAACAATTTAAGATGAGGATGGTGATAAATTGTGCAGATTATGAACACAAAGAGAAACAGAACGTAGGTCTGACCTCTGACTGGGTTCAGCGTTCACTGGTTTTCCAGATTAAAAGGAATTCCTGGGACTTGGGAGAGAAATCTTTGACAAGGCTCATCGTTTCTAACAATGTGTGCAGTAGAAAATGGCCCATTAGGAGCTGTCCATACCAATAAGCAATCTGTCCGGAGAAACACAGGACTACATTACCAGCTAAATTAACAGCTATAGGCTACGAGCCTCAGAGGCTGGAATGAGTTTGGCTAAGACCCAGCGAGCAGCTTCTGCTGTATCACTGAGCCCCGTTGTGAATGGGCTTGTTCTTGCTCCGCTGCATCCCAATGTGAATTATGGGGCACAAAAAAAGAGGGTGTCTGCCTTTTACAATGGGCCAAGTCCATTCTCTTAAAACAAATGGTTGGGAAAGCCTGGGATTTCAATCACAGGAATAAAGCCAGAGCCTCCCTTTCTTCAGAAGTGCCCATAATACCAACGCCAGAGCTGCAAGAGACCGAGCGGCAAGTAATCCGCAACTACAACTACATGTAGCATACAAACACACTGCAGTTTGCACACAATGCAACGGCTTTGTGTGATTATGCAAACAGGCATGCAATCCATTGAGGCCAGAGTGTCCTGTCACTGTAAAAAAAAAAAATAGAGTTGTTTCAACGTGGAATGGGAGTGAAGGCCTCACAGAGAAAGAGAGGACACCTAACTTCCTCATAGTTTGCATTGTTTTGTTTTTATCAGATAGTAGAGCAACTACTACAGAAACACTGTCCTGGATGTTACAGTGGTCCCCAAATTATAATCATTATAAGCTATGACACAGATATATAAGAATTTAAAATAGAAACAGGGTGTTCCATGATTGTTTATTCTAGGATGGTACGTGTGGGATGGAGACATTGAAACTGGCAGAGCACGGTTGCAGCCAAGACGTCAGGTACAAGGCATTTACACTTTGCCAGAAAAACCGGTCCAACCTGAACGGCTGCCGGCATTCTTCTGCCTCTCTCGCTGTTTATGTGTGAGAGTGGGAGTGGGAGTATGAGTGTGTGGAAAAAAGGAGGGAAGGGCATCGCCATCGCCATCGCCGGCATCAAGACGCACACCTTAATGAAACGAGAAGCACGAGTGTGAATTTCAGGGCAGAGGGATTAATCACACCGGTGGATTAGAGCACAACAACGCGGGAGTGTTAATTAGCGTCGCCTCTGAGAGGTCGCGCTTAAGCACACCTGGTGGAGTTTGCACTTCACTTGTGCTCTGCCATAGGAGCCCATAGGAGACACACTCCCCCCCCCCACACACACCTTGTGAAGAGAAGGGATGAATGTATGCCACTTCACAGGGAAAGTAATCTATAGAGAGAAGAGAGGGGAGTAAAAGAAAAAAAAACCCTCTGAAGTCAGCGGTTATCAATCCTTGCTGGTAATTCCCCTTCGCATCCTGAACTCTTCCCATGAAGTAAAAAACAAAAGGAGTTAGGAGTCAGTCAGTCAATAGCAGAGGAGAATTACCGTGACAGTTAGAAGAGTAAATTCCCTGCAAATTACACTATTAAGCCCCCTCCCCACATACACCATTTAAAGCGATAGTGCTCCTTCTTCTCCCTCTCTGGTGAGCAAACACGACACCACTCAAGAACGGTGAAGCGTCGGGGTCGATTAGCGGAGCTAAATTCGCTGCGGTGGTGGTGGTGGTGGTGGTGGTGGGGCGGGGGGTGCTATTTCACACTTTGATCCTCAGAAGAATGTGTAATTACACAGCTGCAGGAGGACGGTGTGGATTTAGCCGTGACAAAAAAAAGAAGAAGAAAGAAAAAAAAAGAAAATGTCTTTAATAAGCGAGTCGATGAGGAGCCGTCCTCGAGTTGGGTCCATCAGACGAGCGAGAGGGAAGAGAGAGGAAAGCTGTGGAGAGCTTTCACCCTGGAGAGCGGCGGCGGCGGCGGGAAGCAGAGACGACTTGACCTCAGCAGTTTGCCTTCGCTCTTGTTGTAATCGGAGGCCAAAATTACCTCTGTGGAGATTCACTGATCCAATGTGGCACGCTGCGTATCAGCCGAGAAATGACAGATGGAATAAAATCCAGTGTTTCTACTGGTTTTCAGTCAGGCCACAGACTGTTCTCACGTTCCCCTAAATACAAATGAGCCCAGTCACGTCCACACACTCGGATAAACTTTAAATCCATCCTCTCTATGAAGCAGCTATAAGCAATATACAAAAATCACCAAATTTTAACATAAACATAAAAACATCCTTCATCCAGGTGAACACTCAAAGCATTTCCTGTGAGTTATTCCACATATATCACATTGCAGAAGCCTAAACTGGTTTTGTGAGGTTACAACGACCTTTCACTTCTGAACACCAAAATCTTTCAGTTCATTGTCACCTTTAGGGATGGGTATCAAAAACCGGTTCCTCTTCGGAACCGGTTCCAACTTGGATCAATTCTTGGAATCGTGTGCGTGTCTGCTTTAACGATTCCCTTATCGATTCCGTTTGGTTCAGAAACCCGCGCATTAATTGATTAATGACGTTACGTGACGTTACGTTAAAATCAATCTTCATTATAAATGAGGGTGCTTAGTGTTTATATCCACGTGTCACCGTTTGTTCTCCCAAAATAAAGTTAGTGTGGTGTCTGCGTGGAGCGGAGCTGCTGACAGATGCAGCTGACAGTGACGTTTCCTCATCACTAACCTGTGAGCCAGAGCCACCCTCCGGTCCTCCCTCCCTCACGCCGTGAGGACAGGTCAACGTCTCCTGAACAGGCTACATGTCTATTCTTTGTGTTTTTCTCTCTTCATTTCCAACCACCTCTTTCAGGTTTTGCTCGTAGCCACGTGAAACGGTGCGCCGTGTGTCTTTTCTCTTGCGCGCTCTCTCTCTTTCGCTCGCTCACTCGCTCACTCCGCATAAAAACGAACGTTATGAAAACAATAACTAGTGAGAAGATACAGATGCATAAAAACCATGAAATGGAAACATTGTTAAATTCCTCCTGTGAGCACAGCTGCCCCACAGCCACAGTGGTCTAGTGTTAACCTGTCCAGGCAGGTCGGTCCTGTCTACTTTTTTAATGTTAGAGCCATTAATACAGTGTTTTCAACCTTGGGGTTGGGACCCCATGTGGGGTCGCCTGGAATTCAAATGGGATCGCCTTAAATGTCTAGTAATTGATTAATTTTTTTTTTTAAACTAATTATTTTTCACAATCTTAAACAACTATATTCTTTATACATTCACTTTCTTGAATATAAATCAAGATCAAATAAAATGCAGCATATACAAATATCTGAGCTTGCTCATCTTGATTGAGGGTCACCAGAAATTTGTGATGTCAAAAGGGGTCATGAGCCAAAAAAGGTTGGGAACCACTGCATTAATGCAAACAAACCCATTTCTCTTTTATTCCCTCACCCAATGAGAATCGATAAGAGAATCGATAAGGAATCGAATCGATAAGCAATATCGATAATGGAATCGGAATCGCTAAATTCTTATCAATACCCATCCCTAGTCACCTTTGCACCAAAGTTGAGAAAAAACATGACTGAAACATCCACTTACAGACAGACAGACAGACAGACAGATAGATAACCCCAAAACATAATGGCATAATTACCAGCACTAATTAACCATCTATTTACAACACTCATTATGGACTTGATCTAGTTTTTCTTTTTTCGACGCGCACAGAGAAACCAGACGGGGTTGGCATTTCGATTTCAAAAGGTTTTCTGAGAACCGATACACAATCACATCCACTTCTTTTTAATGTCAAGGTATTTGAGATGCCCTCATTTAAACTTCCATGCCAGCAGGCGTCTGTCCTGCTGAAGAGCCCCTCAGCTGAGGCGAGAACCCCCTCCAGCCTGGAGACGCTGCACAGAGGTCACAGAGTATTCTCCTTCAGGGATCGATAATGTTAAGTGTGACTTCCTTGAACGCATCTGACAGTCGACGTGACCTAAATTCCAACGTCGCGAACAAGAGAAACGACAGGTTTGAACTGTTGCATTAAGTTTTAACAACGCTTTCTGCATAGCTGAGCTTTGACCTCACATCAACATACCTACAGTATCTGAGTCCTTTCACTCACAGCTCTGAGATCTTTTAGCGTGCACTCAGGTGTCAGCAAAGAGTCGTATAGGGGCTGAAATATGAACTGAACCTGCACAGTGACAGTTACTATGGCTGATCCCCCTGAGAACGCACAACACTCGCAGCCTTCACGCTGGTGCCCCGGGCTACAGGCCTACAATAACACAGTCATCTAGTAAAGCACAGATAGCTCAGCTATTATTAAAGGGATAGTGCAACATTTTGGCAAATTGGCCCATTGCCATAATCCCTAGTCTTAGGAGTAGGTTCGTTACCTTGAATTGTCGGTGCAAGCTATTTTTAGAACGGCGGAGCAGAGCCGCGAGCTGCTCAGAGCATTTTGGAGTTGTGGGACTGTGTATTTGATGAGTTTGATGAAGGAAACCAAGACATCCCATTAGCCTCCTTACAGTAGCGTAGCTCTGAGCAGCTCACGGCTCTGCTCCACCGTTCTAAAAATAGCTTGCACCGACAATTAAAGGTAACAAACCTACTCCTAAAACTATAGGGATTAAGGCAATGGGCCAATTTGCCAAAATGTTGAACTATCCCTTTAAGATAAGACTCCTCTCTCATGTGCATCACAAACTCTTTGCAAACCAACCAAACGTCTTTGTTCACTATTGTTGCGCTGAAATAACTGTTGGCTGCAGCCCCAGAAGACACACTGATACTGAGTAATAATAAAGATAACACAGTAAGAAGGGAAGATGAGATTTTTAATTTTCAATAACTTAAATAAATCTTAACACCTGAGGTGCAAATCTTTACACAAATCTCCCACAATCTTCTACTTTCCTCATTATATCCGATATTAGCAGCACGCCTTGAACAATGTGTGGAAACTATAAGGGGAAATCTTTTATTACCACCACGATGGCAAATGTGCTCTCGTATTGTACAAATCACACCGTATAATGAGAAGTAATTCTCAGCCTGAAGTTAGTTAGAGGCTTTGTCTGTTAGCGTAACTGTTTTCTCAACAGAGGAGGAGGAAAAGCGGCCGAACAAGCAGAGCCACAGCCGAGGTCACGTTAAAATGAGCTGCTAATTAAAGAAGGTCTACATGCCATCGCTGCCATCCACAGTGAGACCGCGCACATGGCCATAAACCAACACACACAAACACACCCTCAGCGATTACACCCAGGCTTTTTGACACTGTCCCTGCTGTCAGCGGTGCAGCCGGCCAGAGGGGGAAATGTGTGGTTAATGTGGGCGATAAGTAGACTCTGCTGGCAGCCGGCCTCATCTGGTCAGATGTGTTTAGGCCTCGCCGGCACTTTGCAGCGCTGGACTGTCCTCGTGATGATGTGCTGCTATTAAAGGGATAGTTCACCCAAAATTCAAATTTCACTCATTATCTACTCTACCCTCATGTCGACTAAGAGCTGTGAGAATTTTCAGAGTCCTCCGTGCCTTCTCTGAGTTACGGGGGTGTCCGCGCAGCAGTATTTGTCCATATAATGGTTGTCAATGGATACCAACTTTCTTCGTCCAAAAAGACATCCAAATACCTCCATACTGCTCGTATGTAATGTCCCTCTTTTATTGAAGCCCCAACATGAGAAATTGTTCTGCCGGTCAGTGCAGTGATTTGCACTGACACAGGAAGAGCAGTGAACCGAGACACTGGGAGCTTCCACTACAAACAAGCTTAAAATATAGACTTATTTAATTTTTTACAGAACAATTTCTCATGTCTGGGCTTCAATACAAGAGGGACATTACACACGAGCACTATGGAGGCATTTGGATGTTTTTTAGTGTGTCTTTTTGGACGAAGAAAGTTGGTATCCATTGACAACCATTATATGGACAAATACTGCTGCACGGACCCCCCCGTAACTCAGAGAAGGAACGGGGGACTCTGAAAATTCTCACAGCTCTTAGTCGACATGAGGATGAGTAGATAATGAGTGAAATTTGAATTTTGGGTGAACTATCCCTTTAAGAGGAAAGCAACAGAGTGCTGAGTAAGCGTCTAGCAGCGGCTCCTAATTAACACGCCCTGTGAAAAGCAATCAAGGGTGCGCTCTAATCGCATGCTCTCGTTTAGCCCACTTCAGCGTCTCGGTGGGGATCAGCAGGGGTCCGCTGGGCAGAGTGGGCATGGCTGTGGCTGTCAGCGAGGCAGAAACAAGACGGATCAGGGGACACGGTGCAAGATGAGCTCCTGCATGTGTGAGTGCCCATCTGTGTTTTACATGTTGGTGTGTGCATAAAGAGTGGAAGCAATCCATCAAGCCGTCCTGCCACCCAGTCAGTCCGTCCATCCTGTGCCCGCCTGAGGGAGGGAGGGGGGTAGGGGGTAGCTATGGTGCGTGGGCGGGCTGAGGGGGGACCGAGCCAACCCGATAAGGCCGAGGCCTGTCACCAATCCTAATCCCCAATCACTCACAGGACAAAGCCTCCTGTCCGCCGCGCATATCCCCGACTGCAGCCACAGTGAGGACATCAAACAGTAAACTTCCACCTGCCCGCTGAGATACCAGGGCTTTAAACAGGGAGCCATTGTACAGGTAAGACAGCTCAGGCTGCAGCCAGCGCCCCCTCCCATCCTCACAGAGACAAAACACACATCATCAACAGCCTATCAGGTTGGGGCAGCATGCACATACAAAGCTGCTGATTAATAAAAGGTCAGCCAGCAGAATGATTAATGTTTAAGAGATTACAACACACAGCTGTGGGGGGTGTGTGTGCCTTTTGTTTATAGGTGGGACATGCGTTACAACACAAGTCAGAGGGAAACAACACCGACTGCACACATGGTTTCTTCTAAATCCTTCCTACACTGTGTGAGTTATTATCAGTTTCATTTGAGGTGTTCAGGAGATGCGGGGAAATTCACTTCCCCTCAGCTTGTTGTCAGCGCCGACGTTTGTCATCCGACTTCTGAGAGCTACAGCGAAAAGGTCACAGACTTTTTAGAGCTGCGGCATGTGACAGTCACACCCATTAGCCATCATCCAAAAGGTGCCATATGGATGCACTGTACTGTTGGGTATCGACTGTGATGGATTTCTTTCTGTGTGATTCACATGTTAATTATCTGATCCAGAAATGACATAGAACCACATGTGAGAGGAACATCACTATCATAATATTGTTATTAATTTTTGAACATTAATGACCAGAAGTTAGTGTCAAAACATTAAAATTAAAAGTATAAAACTTTAAGAAAAGTTCAGAAAAACACACCCTAGTCGGTTTTAGAAGCAACAATGGCAGAAGCTAGCTGGTGGATTCTCTGGATTCGGTGCACTTTGGGTTGTCTGAGTTTGATGATCTTACAAAATCTTACAATAAAAACAATGAAATATCTATGTAAGATGCTCAAACTGTTATTCTCCTTAGAGTATGTAACTGAACCATTATTTTTAAAATGGGGGAATTGGTATGTTGTTACGGGGTTCAATAAACCTGGGGGAGATGATAAAATATTGCCATTTCATAAAAAATTGCTATATTATTTTAGATTGTTGTATTGTTTTGGTTAAAGTAGTCAGGGATATTATTATATTAACAAAAAAACTGATTAATTGCAATTTTTATTTGTTTTAAATCAATGAAAAAGTGTTTCTGGTCAACAAGGACATAGGCTACAAATTGGGCTGTCATCTACTGTAGCTACTCAAATCAAAAAAATTAAAATTAAAATAAAAAAGTTCTATTGTTTTTTGTGTTATAATCCAAAGACACGTGGATCCATCAGTTTATAGCTTTAAAATGCAAAAAATATCTTACTTTATTTGAAAAACTTTGAGGTGAACCTGAGGGATGCAAAGTGCACCAAACTCAGACAATCATCCATCTATGTTTTGACTATTACAGCCACCGTTTGGCAGGTCACGTGACTCCTCCCTTTGACCAAGGTATGACAGCCAGCTCGTCCAACATGTGAAGAATGGGAGGAATTAGATGCCATGTAATGAATGCACAACGAGTGGAGTCTGAGTGCAAATAATAAAGTTTTGTCCGAGTGTTTACTGTAGCCTACCTGCTCCAAAATCCTCCGGTACCTCCGCGTGGCTTGCTCCACTAAATCCCGGACTATCCATCCAGCTTTGCAGGGAACCACCACCGAAGTGTCCCCGAAAGTGACTGTAACTTTCATAATAGCTTGCAAAAAGCCAAAATAAATAAATAAAGTGAAGGAAACGAGTCCGAGTTAGTGAGTTATAGTTTCCCCACCGGGAGTTTCTCCCTGAGTGACGGAGGCGGAGGCACCTGTGTGTCGAAACCGGAGCAACAGGTGTCTCAGGTCGGGACGTGATGACGCCGAAAAGTCGCCCGTCCGCTTTCATTCACCGAGACCAAACTGTTGAATTAATCCCCACGGGACATCTTCTTTTTTGTCAGTGTGACTGTGTAGCTGGTGGAAAACGGTACCCACGGACTCGCTGTGTGGCTCTGAGTCACGCTGGGTTGAACCCAAACAAAACAAACCACGACACGAGAACCCGGAAGAAGAAATCACAGCGGCTCCGGCTCTCCAGGAAATCACACTCCCACCGACACACCGGCATCAGTCTGCCTGCTGGCCTGCCCTCATTTGCATATGCATTTTTAAAACGTATGCATATTTGAAACATATTATAACTTAGACAAAACTGTGCCTCTGTGAAGAAACTTTTATTTTCAATACTTTATCATTGCTGGATAGGTATATTTCTGGTTGAAAAAGTATTTTATTTTGTCTACTTTCTCACTTCCAGTAGGAATCCTGTAAGGTTTTATTTGATATATGATCAAAAACCTGATTTTTAAAATTGATATATAGCCTATATAATATATTAGAGTCCTGCTGTTCCTTTTAACCTCAGTGACCTTTTTCCCTTTAGCCCCTATAAAGTCATATTAGGCTATTTTACAGGATAAAGATGAGGTAAACTGTCCACATGCATTTGCAGAGAGATGTATTAACCTTAATCCCTCCCTGCTCGAATCCCCCTGCACACACACACACATAGAGAAAGAGAGAGAGCAACACACCTCTGCTTACTCAGACATCACACTTTCTAATTACCTAATCGTTATTGTCTGTCATTTTGTGTCATTAGGTGTGTTGTGAAATTGCCTTTATGGATATTAATGGCAGCTGACACGCTCCTGTGCCTTATTCCCAGGCATTGTTTGGTTTTGCTCTCGGGAATATTTCCCCCCCATCAAATCAGAAAGCCACCGCGGCAGATGGATTCATAATTGGGACAAGCAATTATTTCCACTGCCACTGTAATTCATCGGAAATGTATGGAGGGGAACAATGAGGGGCTGACAGCCTCTTTCGCCCGTTGTTCCCTCTCACCCCTCTCGTGTGCAATAAACAAGGTATTTGGGGGACAGAGTAAACACACACACACACACACACACACACACACACACACACACACAGATGGAAAAGGACAAAGAGCTGATTCCTAATTAGAAAATCCTACAGTGGTTGCATCCTTCATCCGTAATCCCTGGGCTCTGATATTTTAAGACACGAACATCATTTCATACCTGGTTTAACACTGTGTTTGCAGAGCCACTGACATTATATGATGCTGGTTATGTTCCCCAGTGTGATCATCATCACAGCTGCTGACTCATCACTCTTTGTTGTTGCCAGCACTTCACAGTCAGCAGTGCAACATGTGTGTTTCTATACAACGTTATTTAAACTGTGGGAGTTGTGAGAAGAAGAAAAAGAAGGAAAAAATAAAAAGACAGAGCTGTTGTCTTTGGATTTACTTTCCACACCCACCTGTTTTCAGCTGTAGGCTACTGTTTGAGTGTCGCTCCTGGCAACTTCTCACATCAGCAGTTTCAAGTGGCAATTGCTGGTGGAAGTGTTTGGGAAGGTTTGAAGGACTTCATCACACAGAAATCATGTAAAGTGGCACCGGTAATGTATTCTTTATGACGGCAGGTGGAGAGACTGAAAAAGAAAAAAAAATGTTTTGGATGAAGTTGGTGGGTCCTAATTGTGAAGTGAGTGCCTGCTCATTGCAATCAGGGTTTCTTTTCTTTTTTTAACATCCAGATTTTACCTGGGTTTCTTTCTGTTTGTTTGTTTTTTGTTGGAAACTTTGCCCTTATAGAGGAAATGCAAAAGACAGTTATATCCAGGGCCGTTGTATAGGGGAGAAAGGTGATGATAATTCTAGGGGCCCAGCACCCAGTAGGGCCCACAAAAACCCCTAGTCTAATCTTTGTATGACTGACTTATTCTGCTTAAGACACTGACTAATACTCGTAGTAATGCTGCATTAGCATCAAAACAAACTAAATAAAAAATTATAATACATACGTAGTCTAAGAAAAAAAGTGGAAAAGTCAGGGGGCAGGGGCCCACTTTAGTATTCTTTCAGGGGGGCCAGAATTCCTAGCAACGGCCCTGGTTATATCCTATGCATTTTAACCACTAGGCCCCAAATCAGACATAACGTCAGCATGGATTGAACTTGCTCGTTGCTCACATACTGTACAGTACATACACACACAGCCACACTAATACACTTCCTGTTTGTTGAAGGTGACTACCTGTCTGCACAGTTCTCCTTTTATACGTTAAAAAAAAACTTGTTGTGGACATGACAGGACAGAGGCCTCACTGTGTTTTCTCACTGCAGCATGTGAAAGAGCAGAGCGAGAAGTTGTCAGAAATGTCAAGTGTTGTAATACACGCACACACTGTGAAATTTAGATTTTCTCTGTCCCCATGTAAGAGTCAGTAAGCTGCCCGGCTGTCTGACAACAACGCTGCTCTAGCTGCCGTGTTTGCACAACCTGACTCCTGTCTCTTGTTTACTCAATGATGTCACTTCCTTATTTTATACAGAGGCCTGTTCTCACCTGTGTTGCTGCTGCTGCTGCTGCTGCTGCTGCTGCTGCTGCTGCTGCTGCTGCTGCTGCTGCTGCTGCTGCTGCTAAAGGCAATATGTCGTATAGGAACGAGAGGTTTGAAAGCTGCGTTGCTGTTGTTCATGAGAATTTAAAACGCTCTGGTTGACAGTTGTCTTTGAGCTAAGACGCTGCCGCAAGTGCAAACTCGATAACGGCCGATCAAAGCTTTCTTTTGAGTCTTTTCAATCTCATCGCCGTCTGGAAGTAAAGCATGCAACCCAAAGTGTTGGCCATCAATAAAAACCCAGTGATGGTTTTTGTTGTTTTGTTCGTCTCTGTGAGTGCAATTTACAGGGTTGGGTTGTCTGGGTCGATAGCTGTGTTGATTTGCTTTCAGTCTTCAAGTAGTGCCCCTTTTCTAAAGAGCAAAATTGACATGTTCTCAGCGGCAATGCCACCACCCCTGTGTTTTAGCTCAGTGTGAGACTGGAGTCGGTCAATAGCCGAGACTTGCTTCACTTCCTGCTGCGCTGCTTACAATTACAGGCCTTGAATCAGTAGCTAGGATTACTCATAAAAACCTGCTCTCACTCACTCTGTGTCTCTCTGTGTGTATGTGTGTGTTTTGGTGTAGCTGCTCAAGTAGGGCAGGTGAGATAGTGTGCGCAATCACAAAATATGACTTTCATTCAGCGTGAGGATTTCATTTCAGACCTCAGGTATAATATTCATGCTGCAAAATTGCATTTCTTTTGTGTGCGGCTGCTGAAAAGCTCCAGTCGAATAGCTGAAGGCGCTCGCCTGTGAATTACAAGTGTTGCCAAAGTTGCCCAAATTGTCTGGAATTATGACAGTTATTCAGAGCAACACAGCTATCATCAGGCACCATGATCTATGGACACACAGGGATGCGTATTCTCCTCGGAGCTTATTACACCTCTACAAGTTAGGATGATCATTGTGAAGCACTGCTGGCAGTCCACCGCTTTTTTTTTTCTTCTTGGCCCAACAGACTGCAGGTACCGCATAACGAGAAGTGTGCAGAATTGTAAGAGGAAGAGGAAGTTGGGTTTGGGCTTTGATGTTCTTCAATCGTAGAAGCCAACATGGTGAACATACGTACAGTATGGTGCATTTCCAGCTCAGGCGCCCACCGCATCCAAGTGTAAATGTGGAACAGACTTTAAAGATAATGCAGACAGACAATCACTTGCACTGGAATTCATCTGGAGCCTGGAGTGACCCATGAAACACTCAGATGTCTGCGTTAACCCCCACCTTGTTTAACACAGGACTTAATCATAAGGAAAAACTCCACCATTAGATTCTCTTACACCTTTAGATATAATCAATTCCTGGTGTGATATGCATTTCAAAAGCGCCTCAGTCTGGCTGAACCATACTTTCATAAAATCCTTGGATGCATTTCCACAGCCCCCAGAGAGCAGAAGATGTTTTCTCAGTGGGCCAGTTTAATAGCCACAACACAGAGTAATAGCTGAGTTTTTCTATCTGAGCAGAGATGCTCATTCAAATGCAGCATTTTAAGTCCAAGCTTACCCTGCATGATTTATGTCGCACTCGAAAAACATCCCGCCGGAGCGTTTATTGACCCTTCTCACGTAGAATTCCGACCTTTTACATGCAAGGACCTTCAGTGTGAGATAAAGTCAAAACAACTGAGGAAAGGCTGAGGCTTTTATTTTGTAGAGTATACAGTTTGACTCTGTCAAGTCCATAGGGAGACAGGAATCAAACAAAATGTGCATTGTTGGTCATAATGTGATTTTATCAATGGATTAAACCAGGAAGTCTCATTCTACTACACTGACAGCCCTTCAAAATAAGAGTAACTTAATCCTTTGCTTGTTGTACAGGTTCAGCTGCGTGTCACCATCTCCCCACACATTAGAAACATCTGTGATCTGACTGCTGGAGTGTGTGTGTGTGTGTGTGTGTGTGTGTGTGTGTGTGTGTGTGTGTGTGTGTGTGTGTGTGTGTGTGTGTGTGTGTGTGTGTGTGTAGGTGTGTGTGTGTGTGTGTGTGCAGGTGTATTGCATTTTTTTGGGTCCTCAGCTGTTAAATGCCATGCAAATATTCAAAGTAATGCATCCTTTTCTTTGATCAAACGCTCCAGGAAAGCTGAGGTTGAAGTGCCAGGGGGGGCTGACTGAATGTATCTAGCGGATGAGCACGGTTACTGTTAATCATTTACTCTTTTTTTTGGAGCATCTCCACTGGCAAGCAACCAGAGAGCGACTTATTATATCATCATCAGCGACATTGCAGATCATAGAGCAGGTTAGGAAGGAGGAACGGGGGGTGGGAGGGGGCAACAGGTAATCACAGTCAGAGGCAGGATGTGGATTTGTCGATTACATCAACACGTCTGCACATATTTTCACACTCTTTTCACAGAAAAAACATATTTTCTCACTTCTCTCTGCGAGGAAGCCGCAGAGGAGAAGTCATTCCATCTCTGACTGTTGCACACGCCTAATTAGACTAATTAGATTTTTCTCAGCTGAAGACTGGAGTTTAACAAGACGCGACTCTCGCCCCTTGCACCATGCTCCATGATGGGTGTGAATGAGACTTTATATTCAGTAGACAGGTAGCACATCACACACTCCCTCTCACACACACACATCCCTTAATGGATCAAATTAGCACTCTGGCACATAAACCCTGTTTTCCACTCGTTCTTTCACCACCTCACTTGTTCGCTCTGCTTTTTTTTCCTTCTTCTCCTTTTCTCCCTCCTTTTTTCTCTCAGAGACAGTAGCCGGGGTAATTAAAATCTACATTGAGACAAAAGTTGCTTTAATTTAAGTTCATTATACCATGCCAGTCTCTGGCTTCGCGGGAGATCTTTTTTAGAAATCCACTGCCTTGAAACCATGGCAACTGCCGCATAACCTAATTTTCCGCCTAATCGCGGCGAGGGAGACTGCTGAACATTGATTTGGACAATTATGGGGCTACATTTGCAACAAAAGCAAACAAGGCAGAGGCAATGGTTAGGAAAGGTGAAGTGGGGAGTGGAGGGATGGAGGGGGGGAGTGAGACTTAAGTGCTTACAGAGGAAATGAAAGACGGAGCAGAGGAGAGGTGGGGCAGCATGCTGAAGCTACGTATCTAAATAGTTTAATGGCTCTAAAACAGATTTTCCTGTGTCTGCACCTCCTCAACGTCCAGGTGATGTCACTGTTTTCAGTCTGACCGACGTCCACGCAGCTCTGCCTCTTGGACTTCTCCTGCAGCGCTTATATTCAACCTAGTAATTTCACCAAGAGCACAATTTCTATTTACAACAGGCTCCACTGTAGCTATACACTTTCACCACCATCACCTCTCTCCATAGAAACAGAATTACACACTGTAGTTTATGTTGTTCTCCTTCGTTCACATCACCCACTGAGAGAGCTAAACAGGTCTTTCCATCTAAGCTGCTGTGGTTTTGTGTTTCCACTCCGGTCATTGAAAGGAGGTCAAGGTCAAAGTCATCTTTATTTATCCCCAAGGGGCAAATTGGAGGATTTTAAGACAATCACTGGGAATGATTTGATTAAATATAAAGTTATTATTTACAAAAATTACAGCAGCCTGGATGCTGAAGTGACTCGTTATCAGAAAATAATCAGACAGGCTAGCTTTGCATGCTAACAGCGGAAGAAAAGAAGCAACAGTTGCAGAACTTACACATGGCTCCTTAGCTAACAGGCCTGGATCAGTACTTGCTCCTTCACTCTCGCCAATTCCAACTGAACATAGGTATAGGCTTGGTTTAGTCCATGTGCCTGCTCCAACATGTCATGAGTGATAATAAGCTCACACACTGCTGGTGTATAAGGTGTAATATGTGCTCTATTTTAGTCTGACAGCTGCTAGAGAAGACTTGAAATCTACAAAAATCATTTTTCCTTGAAGCATCCGTTCTGTTCAGAGCTCTGTAAGTGTATTAGCTACCACTTTGTTTTTACAAACTCATGTATATGCTTTAAATGAGTATAATTTGTGATCCAAAATACTGTTTGCCAAATTTAATACAAAAAAAGCAGGTCCAGTCCTCGTTGACAGCAAATATATTTAAATTCTTTGAGCACCAGGAGAGAAAATGTGTTGAAACAGTGGTGGGTTTCAAAATTAGAGCCGAAACCATCTGCATGGCTACACACGCCTATGGTAAATGAGAAAATATGTGACCTTTAAACTTGGCCAGTCGGTGTGTTTGCCCACGACAAAGGCCTCCAGGTCTTCTCAGCAACACCAGCGCATGCCAAACAACTCCGATTTTATTACAAGCAGGAGGAGGGGGCTAGTCTGATTGGTCGAAAGCTCAGAGGACAAAGGTCAGAGAGTCTAAAAGTTGAGAAAGGCTTTACTGTAATAACACCACCTCATTATGGGGTATCATTACCTTCTCAACAGGGTCAGATGTTTGTTTTGGCTGACCTGCCTTCAAAGAGACACGGTCGAGCTGCGCCGTGACCCACACCACTCAGATTTAGTGGATTCTGGGTAATGGTGATTATGACTGGGAGGAACACGGTGCGGTTAAGTCAGCAGAGGAGAGAGAGAGCGAAGCATGAAACTCAGATTTCTGCGTTGTGCTTGTGCAAGCATGCATGTCCACTTGTTCTCGTGCGTGGGCGTAGGTGTGCACGGCCGGGGGTCGTCGGCTCGACTCTTCCCTGCCTGCGTCGGCTTTGATGGGAGAACTAATGACAATCCATCGACCAAACACACTCAATTAAGTTATGCAAATGCACTAATTGCAAATGCACGGCGGCCCTGCCTCATCACTTAACCCTCAATAACCTGTTTAAAGGTTTCCCCACACCAGCTTACAGTTTGGCTGGCATTGGATTGGATGCGTCTGGAGGATGAATAGAGGATGGGTTGGGTGGGAAGGAGAGTGCAGGGAAGGGAGGAGGGTGTGGGTGTGTTTTTCTATGTGCATGTGCAGGGGCAAAGAAGAAAAGAGAGATCAAAATTGCCCCTCTGCCAATCAAAAAACCCAATTATCATCCTCAATCAGCACTAGAAAGACACAAAGAGCTGCTCTCATACAATGGATCAGCGGTCTAGACCAGAACAATTACTGCATAATTAGTTCATCAGACGATCCCCAGATTGATCCAACTTTGATTTGCATGCAGAATTGGGTCGGAGAAAAGCCTGGGCTTTGAGCATCCGCAAGATGTTCCCATCAAACCGGCGGCTGAAGCTCAGGCTGTGCTGGAAATGAGAAATGGATATAAGTGTCCGAGAGAGGAGCAGTTCAACAAAGCAAAAATGACACAGTGAGAGAAATCTCTCGGTGGAAAAATTGAGCTCCATCACCCTGTTACACAGGTTATTGGAACTTTTGCACTGCCTGGTGCCATCGGGGGTAAAAAAACGAGGATCAGAGAGGAGAGAAATGACTTTTGTATTCCTCCAGCTTGCACAGTAGGAAGTGATGAAGCTCCTTTTAACCTAAATGCCCCCAATTTGAATCTTTCTCCATAAGTGAAGATTTCGGTGATGAGGGTGTCACTCCCGTCATTAGGGAGCAGACGCGACGCAGTGCATGATTGCAAGACGGAGGCTGTTATTCACTTGACCAGCCTGGACCTGATTCTGCAGCATGGAGGCGCTCGGCTTAGTCAAAAGAGCACCCCAATTCCTCTCACTCTGCCTCCCCCCCCACACCCGATCAATGACAAGAAGAAGGTGGAAGGAGGAGAAAGTGGTCTGAACTTGTCACATGGAAAAGCGTCACGCTGGGTTTCTTTCAAAAATCCAGGCTCGATCACTTTCCGGGAGAGAAAAGGCGCCCTGCTTTCTGCAGACTGTGAATAGGCTGTGATTGCCTGTGATACAAAGGAACAGGGGTACAGGTAATGACTGTGTGGTTTTGACAGACGCCACCCAGCAGCAGCAGCAGCAGCAGCAGTGTCGCTAGATGCTCCACTATTTGATTTGGGATAACTGTTGCTATGGAGACCGTACTGTTTGATTGGCGCCCTGCTTTATTTCGGTGGGGTAGAAAAGAGGGGGAGTGGATTTACAGTATTTTTCTGACTCTGAGGGAAGTATTATTTATCACCAAAGAGGCTCAGAGACTGTGGACCTGAGACGTGAATCTGAAATGATTCAATTTGAAGGTGAATTTCATCTTTTCTGATAATAAACCACAAAGCTTTTTGTAAATAAACTGGGTCAGGGACGTTTTTATTTAGACCCAAAGCTGCTGAAGGTCACAAAGTTTCTCTGTATTCTGTTAAAAATAAGAATCACCTATTTATTTTAATTTATTTTTGTTATGCAAATGTATTCTGAAGGAAATTCTTGTCTGGCACAGAAGGCCAAGTTGTCTGTTTTGCTTTACTAAAAAGGATAAAGGAAGACAGCGGTTTGTTTTAAATATTTCAAAATAAACCTGCGCTGTCTCGTGATTCATCTTTGTATTGACTTTTTAAATATTTAACTTTTTTTGTGCATGTTTTTTGCTGAATCTTAATGTCAAGAAAGTGCCCAGACACAATAAAACATGACTCACACGTCTGTTGTGAACACATGCAAACTGGATGCATAAAAAAAATGACCTTAATTTTGGATGATGAGGATAAATAAGTGGATAAAGGATTCAGTAAGAGTCAGGCCTTCATGTCTGGAGATAAAATTCAGCAACCAACTAAATAAAATGTGAGAAATTTCAATGATGGAGGGAACTTCAGTTGCATTTTTCCTATAAAGTCAAGGCCACATGTTAGGTTGTGCCTATCAATTTCCTCTAATCCCAGGTACATGTAATTCAATAATATACTCTCTCCTTTCTCCTTTTCACCGTCTCGCTAAATCCAAACTGCACTTTCCCAAGGAAATAGCATAAATACAAACGGAGCGAAGCAGTCGGAGCATGGAAATAAACTGCCGGCCCTGTTTCCCGGCGCACAGGTCGATCACGGGGCTAAATCCAGGCTTTACATCTAGACTGCACCAAGGTTGGGGATGAAAGGAAGATCTATTTCTGTCCAGCTCTCCTTTGTAATTAGAGAGGAATCCATACGGCGTAGCTTCTCAACCAAGTCTACAATTCTGCCCGAGCCATAATTTACTTAATTACTCAGAGACGCCTCTTTGATTCAGTCAATATCAAAAAGAGCTTTTCAGAGGAGAGGTAGGGAATGATAGTAATTTTGAGGCTGTTTGGCTCCCGTTCGCTGCTGTAAGGAGCAATGTTCCTTTCCCTTCTGAGCAATAAACTGATTATAGATGAGAGGCTGTCAGACGAGTCTGTTGTGCCTTCTTTTACTTGACAGAGTGATTTAAGAGTGAGGACTTCAGTAAAAGTACACTTTAAATCCCATAATAGTAGAAATAGCTAATATTGATCCCTTCTTTCTCTCCGCCTAATATCCTTCAGCTATTGTGTACAGCTGAGATGGCTTGCAATTTAGTTTACCTTCATTTGATACAAAAGATAAATTGTAGATGAAATCCAAGCAAGAATATGATAATGTTTTTTTTTGTTTTTTTCAAGAATCAAGTTCTTGAAATCTAAAGAAAACAAGTTCAAAGTGAAATCACTCGCACACAGACAAAAAGAAATCCCCAAACAGCCTCAGCAGAGTTCAGTGAACCTTGGGGATTTGTAAGACCTCTGTATAAGATCCTTGAGGCGACGACAGGCGGGGTGCCACTTACCTGCTGGAAATCCTGCAAGTGTGTGTGTGTGTGTGTGTTTTTTTGTCACCATCTAACCAGAGAGGGAACACGCCGGGCCTTACTTGAAAGCCGCTCTCTGCAGGGCTGAGATTAGAGGACATTCCTCTCTGTTTCCACTCGTGTTGGGAGCACGTAAGTGGTCACCGCAGCCCTGATGTAACACGCGGTCTCCAGCGTCTTTGAAGCGGCTGGATAAGCCGGCCTTGGATGCTGGTGAGTTCAAAAAGGGCCCGCAGAGGGGATTTTGAAACAGAGGAAGGAATCCAGCGCTTCCTCAGATCATTTCCAGCCTAATTTCCCACCGTGTCAGCAAACAGTCTGAGAGGGGCGGCGGGAAAAAATCCTGGAAGGTTTAGAGGCGACTGAATGACTCAAGACACGTGGTGGCTTCTTTCTGGGAGGCAGCACAGACAAATCTCTGCTTGTTTCTGGTACAATTTCATGATATAAGAAAGTATAAATATGAAACCTAGAGGATAATCCATTCAGAAAAAGGACGTCCTACTCATAGAACCAACAGAACCAGAATGGCATCCTCCACCAACCATGTCCACAGAGGACATCTGACCCTGACCTCAACCTCAGGGAGACAAAACATCACCAGCCACGACTCCAGCGCCAAACAGTCTCGCCTTGGTCTGGACCAGCTTTACAGGCTTTCTGCTCTGGACGGAAAACAGTCTTCAGTTTCGCTTCAAAGTTAGAAATATCGGAGAAAGGTTAGTGAAATATTAAAAGACAAGCGTGCACACGGCTGCCAATGTGGAATTTGTGGATCATTGTGCGCGCTGTAATTCAGCCTGACATGTTTGGTATCGTTGGAAAACGTCGGGATCTTGAATTCAAAATGAAGTTCAGTAGGTTTGAACAAATCTTGGCTGAGCACGGCGGAGGCCACAGCCAAGCTGGCAAAAATGCAGAATAATCACACAAGTGTTATTTTTGGGACGGGTTTGAGACATTAATAATGTGCGAGTTCTGACTAAAGCCCCGGTTCATTCTGGCGACGGGACAGTGATTGTATCTGTGATGAGGAATGAGCTTCACTATTCTACCAACCACAGAAACACATCGACTATTAATCAAAGAAAGTCGCCTTTTAGATAAATAATAAAAAATAAAAAAAACAAGATACTGAACTTTGTACAGAACAAGAATAGCTCATAGTTGTCATTCAAAATAAATATTAGAACCCATGGTAATAAAACACTTGCAGATATAGTTTTGGTGTTATTTGTCCAGGTTTTGGAGATTTCCATCTCAGAGATTTGGAGGATGAATGAAACTTTCCAAAAAAAAGTCTCTGGATAATCCATAGGTGTAACTTATATCATTGTTATATACTGTACAGTATACACCTTCTGTCAAATATATCATCACTATATAAAGTAGCAGTGGTGTAATATGCAACTTTGTTCAGCTGCAGAACGGATAAATGAGCCTAATTTGCATTAATTGGATGTACATGATGATGTACTGTACATCAGTTATGGCCACAGTGGAGTCATTGTCACTGTTACAGTGAGTGTGAGAGAGCTGTGTCATTCAGCTCTCTCACTGTTACCATGACACTGCTAACTCCCTAACAGGCATCATTTCTGCTCACAGGAGCTGAAGTCATCGAGCTGAAATGAGAAGCCGGGCTTTCCTTTACTTCTGCATCAAGTAAAAGCCTATTGTTTAAAAAAAAAAAAAAAAGAAACTCACACATTTGAAGCGGTAAATGTGGCCAGCAGCTCTATAAACAGACCAGCAATTTCCTCGTATACCAGGGCCTGATAAAAATGTAGGTGCGGTGGAAGGAAACATAAGGTTGCCACAGTTGTAAATCAGCATCTAATATCAAGTGTTGCCCTCTAAGCAGCACGCGTGCCGTGCAGGAGTGCAGCGCTCTGCAGGTGTAGCAGCGGGAGCAAGAGGAGGTCAGGGTGGGTGGATGAGTCAAACAGGAGGCCGCTGTGTGCTGCCGTAAACACACTTCGTTTAAAAAACCATGCCTGGACCTCTGCCACATGGTTATTATAGTAACCATGATGACGAAGGTGTCGTGACCTTAATTAAATGCTCAAATTTAAAGCGATAGTTCAACATTTTGGCAAATTGGCCCATTGCCATAATCCCTATAGTCATAGCAGTAGGTTCGTTACCTTTAATTGTCGGTGCAAGCTGTTTTTAGAACGGCGGAGCAGAGCTGCGAGCTGCTCAGAGCTATGCTGCGGAGGCTCATGGGATTTCTTGATTTCCCTCATCAAACTCATCAAATACACAATCCAACAACTCCAAAACGCTCCTGTGGACAAGTTGTGACCTGCACATTCACCACGCTATGAGATAATAACAGAACGTTACCAGACAGAGTTGTTTTAGAGGCAAATTCATGCAAAACCGCTGATGCGTGGGGCAGTTTTTCAGCAAGCAGTCTCTGCATTTGCCTCGATAACAACTCCATCTCAAAATGGTCCGTTATTATCTCATAGTGTGATGAATGTGCAGGTCACAACTTGTCCACCAGAGCGTTTTGGAGTTGTTGGATTGTGTATTTGATGAGTTTGATTAGGGAAACTCTGCTCCGCCGATCTAAAAATAGCTTGCACCAACAATTAAAGGTAACGAACCAACTCCTAAAACTGTAGGGATTATGGCAATGGGCCAATTTGCCAAAATGTTGAACTATCCCTTTAACCTCGGAGCTCAGATCCAGTGAACTGACCACACTGGTTGTCCTCCTGGTCATTTTCTAGCAGCTCATCAGTACACATCACTACATACACCTGCCTGATTTTGTAGTTTGTTTTTATCCATTAGCTCTGTTGTTGTTATAGTAACTTCAACTAAATCAGAGGTGTTTGTTGCTCATGAGCCTGTGTGGGTGACATCCCAACAATGAAAGGGCCGTGCAGAAGTGAAATGCTTACAACAGCGAGGAAGCTGAGCCTGAGGGGTGGAAGCAGAAGTGAGTGACATCAGGTTCCTGTTTTTTTTTTTTTTTGCTTTCACTGCTCTGACTGTTAAGTTGCCTTGAGCCGAGAGCCGCTCCAGGTGAGGTCTGATCCCTCGGCGTTGCTCGGCTGCTTCGCCCACGCCGCACGCTGACCACCTGCACCGGTGGAGCCTGTCCCGTGCTTTTATGCATTTGATACAGCATCCATTTCCTCCTCTGCACAGCCTCTCTGTGTTTCTCTTCACTGGCCTGTCAAATTGCCCGTTGGAGAAAAAGATGGTGGAGCCGCCTGAGCTTCTTTTTTCTTTTCCTTTTAAAAAAAAGCACAGACAAAAAAGAACCCACAGGTTGTCTGTCCACGTCTAAGTGACAGGTGTCCGAGGCTATGTGTGTGTGTGTGTGTGAGTGTGAGTGTGTGAGTGTGTGTGTCTGTTGTGTGTGTGTCTGGTCGGACGACAGATCCTGCTAATCCTGTCCGTCCCAGAGGACAGGCAGTGTGACTGGGTAATTGGCCACTGACTGAGCAAGACCACTCTGGAGGCACTGCTTATTGAACCACTGTCAGAGAGAGGGAGAGAAGGGGAGAGAGGGGGAGAGAGGAGGAGACGGAGAGGGAGAGGGAGGGGAGGTGCAGGCATAACAAGACTGGAAAGCGATGGAGGTGAAAATAGGAAGACGGAGAAAGAGGAACAAAATGAAGACAAAAATCAGAAGTAGCAAAAAGCAAAGATACAGATTGATATAAATAAATAAATAAAGGAGGAAGAGGAGCGACTGAGGGGAGGAGGGGAGGAAATAAAGAGATAGAGAGAGAAAAAGATGAATAAAAAGTGAAAAGTGAAGAGTAGAGAATTTTAGAGTGACCCCGGAGCCACAGTTTCCTCTTCTCTCAGCTGAAATGTGACACTTTCATGATTACACTGGACCCCCTTTTTTTAGGGGGGAGGCTTAATCTTAAAAGGATGAGCAGGAGAGGAGTCTAGGAGGAGGAGGAGGTGGAGGAGGTGGGGGCCATGGTAATGGAAGTGTAGGTTAATACTTCCCTCCTCCAGCTGGCCACCTAACAAATTGCCTTGTAAAAGCAAAAGCGATGGATAAATAAAGAATGAAATAAAAAAAAAGTATATCCCTCCAGCAAATTGGCTGTCATTGGATTATCCCCTATAAAGCAGGATTTGTGTGTGTGCCTATGTGTGGGTAGACTTTGGGGTATATGTGTGACCACCTTATTGCATCACACAGATGTCGAGCTTGTGTGTGTGTATACGTGCGTGTGTGTGTGTGTGTGTGTGTGTGTGTGCGTTAAGAGATGGCTGGTGGTATCAGGCCCGGGCAGAAAAAGGTAGAAGGCGAGAAAGGATTGGATGAGCGATCATTGCTTCATCGGCTCCATTAAACACACCAATGGCCTGTAAATCAGGCTGTCACAGCAACACCCAACCTACACACACACATAAACACACACACACATCCACTCGAGGGCCAACTGACAGGTAATAATGTTATATAGGTGAGTTGACAAAGTTGTACGCTACAAACTTTTAAAATATTTATACAGACAATATATTCAATGTACACTTAATAAAAGTGTATGGGATGTGACCTTGGGCACGACCCATTGCAACCAGCGCCTATATTGCTCTTTCTTTAACACAGTATATCATATTAATTCATTCTTTAACTCATTAAAAAGTAAAATCATATACACATAGCATGGATTTAGTTATATTTCTGACCACCTCATTTCAGCATCTATTGTTGATTGGTGCAGCTTTAATTTCAATATAGGCAATAAAAACTGGTGTAACTAGGAAACAGCAGCAGTACCATGGTGGAAGCTGCTGCCCTTTACAGATGATCCCAGATTGACAGTGAACACATCGTCTGTGTGTGATATCCTCTCTCTTAAAAGAGAGCAGAACTCCCAAAGTCAAAGACCTGACATGTTTGAGAAAGTTGAAGTTGAAGAAGAGGTCAGTGAAAACACGAAAGAGATAAGAAGAGGATCAAGAAAGAGATGAGGATGGAAGGTCGTGGAGCGAGCAGCAGAGGAACAGCCTGTCCGAGCCAAAAGAAATCAATAGGTGCTCGAGAGTCAACAGCGTGTGGGTGGTCAATGGCATGATTCACGCTCATTAGCACAGCGTTTGACTGCAGCGTTTGACCTCATACCCGACCGTCCCACTCTCACAGTTTTCAGCCCTTTGAGTTATGCAGAAATTGTTGAGTTGAGCGGATCCATCTGCTAATTAAAGCAGTTTTTTGTGTGTGACACAATTGACTACAGCAAAGCAAATCAGATTTGAAAAGGCTCTAAAGAAAACACATAAACCAAACACTATTGTCACTGAGTAAAACTAAATTGAGAGCGCTCATTACTCAAGTTTATTCAGCGTTGCTTCGGGGAGGAAATTCACTTTGTTTTTCCGCAGCACCTCTTCAATATCGCTGTGAACAAAACCAATATACAGTAAAACAAAGAAACGTCCCAGTCAGTTTTCTAGCCTTCCTTACAGTCGTTTAAAATGAAATTAAAAATGACTGATAGCAACAGATCAATGGTGGTAATTTCAGCAAATGATGCAGCGCTGTTTCAAACTGTAGTCGAGTATTGATTCAGCTGCAGCCTGCAGTAAGCCATTTATCTTCCATTTAAAACAAACTCATGTAATTACCTCAAACTGTGTTTTTTTTTCTTCTCTTTTTGTATCGTAGAAGGCGAAATGAACCGGAGCTGCAACGTGCAACAAATTACATGTCATTTAAATAAAATAGAATTATGTATGCAGTCATCTCCAGCTCCTGGAGGTTTTTGAATAAAATGCAATAATGTATGCGCTCGTTCTGAATTCCCTGCGGTTCCTCTTGATCACAGCGGGATCGAGTCTTACAGCTGGACTGATGGAGGCCTGCGCTGGAATCTGCGCTGCTGAAGTGCCCTTGTGCAAGACACCAAAATATGAACACAGAGTTGTCTCATGCATTCAACTTTGTAAGTGTAAATTCAGTTTTTAAAGTTGGAGTGTTAAAGGGATAGTTCACCCTAGAATGATATTTCGCTCATTATCTACTCACCCTCATGTTGACTAAGGGCTGGAAGAATTTTCAGAGTCCACCGTCCCTTCTCTGAGTTACAGGGGGTCTTGGCGTAGCAGTGCATCTCAATGCAACGGTTGCAAAGGGACACCAGAGCTCTTCGTAAAAAAACACACACAAAAAAACAGCGCGTGATTTGCGCCGGCGTCAGTGCGGTTACTGCGAATCACGCGAGATTTGGACGGACCAGGAAGAGGAGCTTCGAGAAACTTCCGCTACAAACAAGCTTAAAATATAGACTTATTTAATTTTTTTCGGGACAATTACGCAATTTGGGGCTTCAGCACAAGACGGACATTACATACGAGCATCATGGAGGTATTTGGATGTTTTTTTGTGTGTGTTTTTTTACGAAGAGCTCTGGTGTCCCTTTGCAACCGTTGCATTGAAATGCACTGCTACGCCAAGACCCCCTGTAACTCAGAGAAGGGACGGTGGACTCTGAAAATTCTTCCAGCCCTTAGTCAACATGAGGGTGAGTAGATAATGAGCGAAATATCATTCTAGGGTGAACTATCCCTTTAAGCTCTGTGCTTGCAGGCTGAAAACATCTTGTTTCTGCCTGTAAATGTATTTTTTGTTACATCTAATTACATAATAATTTCAATTTTATCCATTATTTTTGCTTTATGGACGAAACCTTGCCAAACTAATGACACTGGCAAATAAAACATCAGTAGATCCAACTGGGCTGTGTGTTTAGTGCTAATTTTAACATGTTAGCATGCTGCAGACTGCAGGAGCTTGCAACTAGCATGATGTTAGAGTTAGCATTAAGCAGCTATTGGACAGAGACTGTTTGAAGTTATTCCATTAAGTAATCACAATCAGGATCATAAGGAGCAGTGGTAAATAACTCGATTGTCAAACAAAGGTCTGCATTTCCTGATATGACCCTAATGCCATCAGAAGCTGCAGCCCCAGCTCGGCTCGATGGCGTCTCGCTATCAGATAAACTCGATTCAAAACAAATTCAATTTAGCTCAATTCACTTCAAAATGCTGCTCCATAACGAGACCATTCGTTTTTGTTTTTTTTTGCTTTGAAGACAGATTTACGGTAAAACCCTATAATCAAAGTGCATGTCAAACCACCACAACATGAGACCGCATGTGGAAGATAATTGCAAAACAAGTGGTGTCGTGTCGATGAAAAAGTTCTTACATAAACAGAAGAAATCACATCTTTTCCTGCGGTAATGAGTCCCACGCTGTTTGTGAATCGGTTCGCACCGCTCTCCCAGCGGTTGACCTGTGCTGATGATGAGAGAGCCATCAACTTTATTTTTCAAACTTAGTATCTCAGCTAATCGCTCCTGTCTCACAGCAACAGTGTCACTGCTGCTGTTGTTCTCCCTGCCTCTCCAGATATCGATTCAGCTGTCCACCATCACGGACCTATAACGTGACTTATGCTTTTTGCTTTGATAAGGAAATCACAGACTTTCCCATGACCACCAGGCAGGAACGCCAGAGGTGTGAGATCTTTTGACAAGGTTAACAGATGATCAGTAAAGAGTGGCTCCCCGTGGCCCCGCTGTGGCCCCCGCTCCTTCCTTCCTTCCTTCTCTCCACCTCAGTATCAATCAATAGCTGTTAACGAAAGCTCTGCAGGGCTCCCACTCCACTCTCCTTGCTCTTATTCATATTTCAGGATGTTATTAGAGCGCACGGCGAAATGTCAAGATCTTTACAAGGTAAATATCTCTCCGAATGTCACAGGGAGAGTCGAGGGGTGGTGGTGGTGGTGGGGACTACTTTTCTTCTGTGCTCTGTTTTTCACTGTCAGAGCTGCGAGCCGCCGACATTAGGGCAAGAATGATCTCTCTGCCGGCAGCTATTTCACAAAGTCGTTTGTTTCTGCCGTGTTTTTCAATGATCATATTGGCGTGGGTGTTTGCATTTTAATGACCGGGCTGCAGAAAGGGGGGAGCAGCCGCGAGGAATATCAGGTTAGAGCCGGTCAGGCAGCAGGGGGAAGGTGAGTTCAGCTCTTAGTTTTTCTCTTCTCTAAAACAAGTGGTTGACAATTGTGTATGGGAAATATTGATCTGATCAAAGGACTCCTTCTCTTCTCTTCTCTTCTCTTCTCTTCTCTTCTCTTCTCTTCTCTTCTCTTCTCTTCTCTTCTCTTCTCTTCTCTTCTCTTCTCTTCTCTCCTCTCCATGCACCAGCAGTGACAATAACAACCACCCAGAACATGAAATGTGTATTTCTACCAGGGATCATGTCTATTTTTGAGATGTTTCCTTACTGAACATCTGTGTGTGACGCTCCCGAGCGACAGCATCGCCTGCCGGATCAACGAAGTGGAAAGACTGGGAGGAGAAGGAGAGGGAGAGAGAGAGAAATGGCGGCGTTTCAGGTGATGACAACATCTTTGTCAACCTCTGGGATTGTGGGTAATGAGGCTCTTGTGCAAAAAGCCAGCTTGGTGATGTCACGGTGGCAAGATGAACAAGCACAATCAAAGATTCATTTGACAGGAAGCGAGGAAGAAGAGCGTGGTTCCGAAATCTCTCCCCCCCCTTTCCCGTGTTCTTCGTTGGAGACGATGAGAGCGGCGACAGCTCCTGACTGACCTCATTCATCGCCGCTGCTGTAAGAAAGATGTCTGTTCTCTGCATCTGACAACCTCCCGTCTTCTCTTCACATTCACCTGCTTTTCCAACCACACTTTTTCACTTTGTGCCACACACATACACACATACAGGGGCCTTCTGGGTAATTACGAGGTACAGACAACAAAGCTGTACCTCTCCTTTTTTATTTACCACTCAGCCTGTTGACAGCAAAGACAAGTCCTGCATGTGCACCATACTGTACACTCACCAGCTTTTAGCAGCCAAACTCTCACTGATTAATAGTTTCCATGCAAAACGCAATCATCTGTAGTAACCGCTCTCATTTCAATTAAATCACCTGACCAGTCACAGGATGCAATTGTCTGCGATAATTGCAAGAACCTTGCGAGAAATTGCCAGAACGAAAGCTCGCAATTATTCTGTCCATTTAACATCTTACCTCAGATCCTAAATTGATCCTTTTAGCGTCTCGGCGGCCTTCATTTGCAAAGCTGCTGTGGTTGAAATAAAGCGTGTCATTTTTTTTTTTGTCTCTGCGCTGAAGTGGACTGAGTGGGGATGAGAGAGAAAGAGAGAGCTGCATGGGCTTCAAGAACCAGATCAACACGCCACCTTGTACCTATACCTCCTTGTACCACTACCTACCTGGCTTGTTCTTATCAAAGCTGCTGCAGCCTCTGGCACACGCTGCGTGGTGAACTTTTGGTCCCACAGTGCCACCTATTGACGAGAACTCACCCTGGGATTTACATTAAGATATGCAATAGGCCTTTTTTTTTTTAGCTTTCAAACTTCTGATGCAAAATGATTCTGGTAAGATTTTTTTTTATTGCGCTATTTCCTGTCAGGAATAAAGAAAGGGGATTAAACCACAAAACAATGACAAACAAAGATATTGAATTTCTTCCTAAATCTCCCCCCTATTTGCTGTAAAATGGCAGAATTAAGTTATTGAGCCCATTCTGTCCAGAAAACGACTTGATTCGTCTGTGATGAAAATGTTGCTGAGGTCACCAGAGAGAGGGGACTTCAGAGGGGGAAAGAGTCTGAGGTCGGAGTGAAGCAGAACAAAACTATTAAATCTTTCATCATTTCCCACTCTCCTATAACCTTGTTGCGCTGGTGGAGCTGAGGTCTAGACACTGTGGAAAGGCAACAGCCATCCATCATGTCTGATTATGCCGTTTAGATGTAATTGCAAACCCTTAAGGATTGCTCTTCCATCCTCATCCCTGCGCACGCACACATGCAGCATAAGGCCTGCACAAACACACAAACACACACACACACACACACACACACCTGCAGGGGAGAGAAAGGCTAGAATATCACTGTTGGTTTTGCAGATGGAGAGACAGAGGGAGGGAAGAGCAGGCAGCCACCTCCATACACATTTCACAGACAATCAAATTAGAGCTGGCGTTCGATACATCACTGACAAATTGTTTATTAAACAAAAGGTTTGGATTGCAGCATAACTGAGGGAGATTCAGGAGACACACCGAGAGGAGGGAGGCTGTAAGACTTTTGTGTGAATGTGTGTGTGTGTGTGTGTGTGTGTGTGTGTGGCTACAAACGCATCTTATCTTAAATGTCCATGTAAGGACGACAGGTTTCCATGTTCCCCTCATTCGCACAAACACACCATTTATGTCCTTTTCTACAATGGCATATAAACTCTGGAATAAAACAGTGTCAATGAGGTCATGAAGCGAACACTGTTTGATTCCCAGTGGGGCCCACCCACGTTCACATGGCACAGTGAGGCACTTTGGTTAAAAGCATTCACCATATGGTATGTTAATGCTCTGGGATCATTTGTATCCTGTCATCTAGCACATTTAAAAGTGAGGATCCTAAAGGTCACGTGGAAGTATAATTAATATATGCTATTCTAAAACAGGCTCTCTGAGACGAGTGGGGAAACTCCAACCGCAAGAAGTCGACATGTGCGAAGATAATGCACATTATGCAAATGTGTAACACCTCAGATTTCTGTCTGGAAAGGGCTTCACATTAAATGATGTCAAACTGAGTATATTTAAATGAAACGCCACCAAAAATTAACCTTGGCTCTCTCCTTCATTAAATAAAGCTGGATTCACTCATTCCCAATAGCATTAAACATCAAAAACACATCAGACAAGGACAAAAATGTGTCAAAACATGCACAGTAACTCACTCCTTCAGGGGTGGATCACTGTGTTGTGTCTGCACTGTTTAGCATGCTAACAGCTGTTGTGCTAATACAATGTAAAACATACAATTTGGTCCTTCAAAGTGTTTCATTAACAAATTGCTGTCAGATCCAACTCCAGATATTTTTGAAGACATATGAAGAAAAAAAATCATATCAACCCCTTTTTCCTGAATCCTGAGTGTATGAATATGCAAATTGTCTGTTTCTAAAGTTTAACTGCTGGAGACGAGACATGTCCCGACTTTCAGAAAAGGTCAGTTCTTGTATATGTGTACGGTATGTGTGTGTGTGATGTGTGTGTGTGTGTGTGTGTGTGTGTGCCCTGGAAGGTTCAGGTGTCATGACTCTTGTGTAAAGCTGCATATTGAAGAAGCTGCGATGTCAAAGAAATCCTGCTCGATATCTGCACGTGAAAAAAAGAAAAGAAAAGACACAGACACAAAGATTTAAGGTACGAGTGCAGAGAGACTTCCTCCTTTCATGAAGAGTGTGAAAACAGCCTCCGAGCGTCAAACTCTGAACAAATGTAATTATGCACCGTGAAGCTGCAGAGCTGGAAGTAACAACAAGCATAACACATTTCTGAGTGAATAAGGGAGGGGTGAGCCTTAAAGACGACATAAAGACACACTCTTTGCACTCTGATTTTGCGCCACGGCTTGGAAATTACTGGAAATAAGACTCCTCTTCCTCCTCCTCTTCCTCCTTTTTGCAGATAGCTTCACACATTTGCACAGAAACACATACGAACACTGCAGATCTTCCATTAAAGGGATAGTTAAACATTTTGGAGTAGGTTTGTTACCTTTAATTGTCGGTGCAAGCTATTTTTAGAACGGCGGAGCAGAGCCGCAAGCTGTTCAGAGCTACACTACTGTATGGAGGCTAAGGCTAGGATTTCTTGGTTTCCCAATCCAACAACTCCAAAACACTCTTGTTCACAAGTTGCGACCTGCACATTCATCACGCTATGAGATAATAACAGAATGTTAAGAGACTGAGTTGTTTTCGAGGCAAATGCAGAGACTGCTTGCCGAAAAACTGCCTCAGACAGGTCCGTGCATCAGTGGTTTTGCATGAATTTACCTCGAAAACAACTCTGACTTGTAACGTTACATTATTATCTCATAGCGTGGTGAATGTGCAGGTGACAACTTGTCCACGAGAGCATTTTGGAGTTGTTGGATTGTGTATTTGATGAGTTTGATGAGGGAAACCAAGAAATCCCATTAGCCTCCATAGCGTAATTTGCCAAAATGTTGAACTATCCCATTTAAATTGTTTCCTGCAAAATACAAAACATTAAAGAAGTTGCACAGTAATAAGAAGCTGAATATCATCACATGAGCTCCACCACGGCTCAGAAATCACATCAGATAACGGGGAAAATGAAAAGTAGATCCCCCGAGAGACAGTTTCAGAGCCTGGGATGCTGCAGGGCGGAGTCTGAAGGCTAAAGGTCGCCTCCTGATTCTCCAGCCTCTGCATTGTCTCTACATGGGGCGACGACACCTGTCAATCAAAGGGTGCTGAAGACCTTTACACCATGACAAAGGCCGCTCGAAAGCTATTGAGCCAGACAGAGATCCCTTCATGTGAAATGTCATGGATGTAGTGATAAAAATGAGGTCAGTCGTGTGCGGGGTAGGAGCAGCCTGAGAGTTTTTCCCTTTTTTTTCTCTTTTTTTTTTAAGTTCATGCCGGAACTTCAGAGTGAGAGTGGGAGTGTGTCACTGCTGCGAAATGATACAGCTGTTGCAGCCGGGGCATCATTATCACATTGGGGGCTTGCGTGTGCAGATGTGTGTGTGGCTTTGTGTGTGGTCAGTCGCTGATGTGGTGTGATGTATGTCTTTAATAACAGTCCATTAGCTCCCTGCATGTGTGTGTGTGTGTGTGTGTGTGTGTGTGTGAGGATGTGTTGGAAATGGCTGCTGATGGGCCGTGAATCAGAGACACAGCGTGCTGTTATTTCATGTCGCTCCCACCGGGACGGGCCGAGCACCAGCCGGGCTGCTGTCTCTTCTCCCTCACCCCGAGGTTCACTGACCCCAACCATATTTTTCTTTTCCCTCCTCCTTTGTTTGCACTTTCTCTTCCCTCCCCCTTCATCTCTTTAAGACCTCCTCACTTTCTCTTCTCACACTGACACTTATTATTCTTCTGCCTAACCCATATCTCATCTTCAACTTCTCCCTCTCCTGTCCTGTCGCATCCACACATTTGGTTTGCTCCCTTTTTTTTTTTTGTAAAACTGCAGACAAACCGAGATAGTTGTGAGCAGTGGCACCATAACTGATGCCAGCTTCTAAAAAGCACATGCCAGTACATGTTGGAAGGCAAAATTTCCCTCAGAAATATCTCCTGTCCCACGCAAATCTATTCACTGCTGTGTGAACGCTGACAAAACGCATAGAAATCCGCTGATCTCGAATGCTGCTCGCCCACCACAACAGCAGGCTATAACTAATCCATCTCCCACTACATGTTTTTAATGAGCCTCCATAACCGTAATCCGTATGGTGCAGTGCAGCGAGGGCCAAATCCAGCCTTTTTTTCTCTCTCTCCATGACTTTGTGCTGTCAGCAAAACCTGATGAGGGACGTGTGTGTGTATCTGTGTGTGTGTTACTGTCACTGAGCATCTGTGTCGTCGGTGTGCCATCCTGGTTGACAATTTTCCATCTGGTAGAAGTGGGATGTGCGTGTGTGATGATGATGATGATGTGTGTGTGTGTGTGTGTTTGCTGTTTAAACAGGGGATCTGTCTATTTACCTGCAGCCTCCTATCCCCGGATTATTGGAAACAGAAGCTGATGGGAGTGGCAGCTGTGTGTGTGTGTGTGTGTGTAGAGTGTGTAGTGTAGAGGTTGGAGCTGCCAGGCCCCTTTCAGAAACCCCCATCGGACCCGCATTAGGGCCCTCTGGGGGCCAAATTAGAGGCCACTAACCAAGTTAGGGATCGGCAGCAGAGGGGAGCCTAACTGGCAGGGATTGACTGATTTCACTCCAGCCCTCTGAACTAACACACACACACACACACACACACACACACACACACACACACCTCTCTTTGTTTTGCAGCTGATCAGCAGAAGATAAAAGCCGTTTCCTGACAATAGCAGCCTCTCTGCTGGGGAGTCTGGAGGGAGATCCTGACAGAGAGGTGGAGCCGTAATGTATTCCTGTAGGTCAACCCAGATTAGTGTGTCTGTATCAAGAGGATGTGACTTTAAAAAAAAAAAAAAACATTAAAAGTTTAGGAAGGAGTAACTTCCAATTAAAATGTATTATTGTTTTTTTTTATCCATATGTTCTTACCGGAAAAACTTCTAAATGATGAAAAATGCTGTTTTTTATTGTTTGATGGATTGTAATATGA
Source organism: Trachurus japonicus (assembly GCF_045865225.1). Classification (NCBI taxonomy): domain Eukaryota; kingdom Metazoa; phylum Chordata; class Actinopteri; order Carangiformes; family Carangidae; genus Trachurus; species Trachurus japonicus. The sequence continues at coordinate 7,924,236 of NC_140908.1, read as the reverse complement.
TTAACTAAATCATTTTAATGCAAAGTTGAAACTAAGTGGATAAGTCGGAATTTCTCCATATTAAATTTAAAGTTTTGGTTTTATGCAAAGTATTCCCATAATGCCTTTCTGTTATTCTTGTATGTGTCATAAAGTTTCAACATGAACACCGTTTATACTGAGTCAGCCCCACATTCTCCATTCTGCTGCTAATATATATCAATCCGCCATGGAAAATAGTGCCAGACAAATGCACTATTCCCATTAGAGTAACTGAATTGATAGTCAAAAAAGAATTTAGCTTTAGAATTAATAGTTCAGACGATAATGCAGACTAGCTGGAAGGAGGAATTGATTGTATTTTTGTATCTATCTACTTTGTACTGCGTGAATGTATTTATGTTGTGTGGATACATGCATAATGCACATTCTGCAAAAACAAAAACAAATCTATCTGATGCATTGCTTTGTTGAAAGAAAGTAAAGCATAACACCAGTTTTAAATTCTAGTGGAGAGCCAAGACTTTATGAATAAATGTAGGCTATGCAGCATATAGAATTATATCAAGTTCCAAATATGTTGCACGGCACATTTGATTCAATAGAGCAGCTATAAATCTTCTATATTTCACCCAAATGCATCATATACTGTGATTTCAGTGCCAGAACGAACACATTTAGAATATAAAGAGGGTAATACAGTATAGACAAGTATATTTTCATATGTAAAAATAACTTAAGTGGAGTTTTCTGTGGACAAATAAACCAATTAGCTGTGTTTAATGAAGAAAAACAGGGCAGCCCATAGGTATGATTGACAAGGCTGCTGGAACACACCCAGGACACGCCCCTTACTTCCTGTCACACACATACACACACACACACAGACAAATACATTTGTTGGTGGTGACATTTGTGAAGTCTCACAGAAGATGATCATAAATCTCTGTTTTATGAGTGACTCTGCTCAGCTGAGCGGTGACCACATCGCCTCCACTCTCTCAAGACCACGCAGCGCAAAAACAAACCCCTGAGGGTGTTGATTGATTTGCCTCATGAGGGCAGTGAAAGCCTCTCTCTGTTCTGGTCGGGCAGGTCTCTCTTTATAAATGTCTTTGTGCATTAGCATGGTGACAGGTGGAGATTTGGCAGATGCCATTATCTGGCTTTAAAACATTTAAAGAATGCACCGTATTGTTTTCTTACACTTTCCATAGTTTCCCACACAAGAAAATGTAGACATGATTATTCAAACTGTATTAATTTCTTTATGAAATGAGTCTCTGCTGATGAGGTAAGAGGACATAGCAGCGGCCAAACAGCCGTCATCCACTCTGCAATTCTGTTTAGTGAGAAGGTTGAAAGATTGAATCCTTCAGGCTGGACTCCAATCAAGTCATTAGGAGAAGGTGGAGCCAGAGCCAAGTTCCCATTCCTTAGTTTTGGTCAAAGGACAAAGGCAGCAGTGCTCTGTAAACGTGCCAATAACTCAGGGTACTGTGTGAAAGGTTGCGATGGGGCTCAGAGAGGTGGTTTTGTTCAGATCTGTGCTTCTCCTCTGGTGTGTGGGTGTTTGCGTAGCCTCACAGCACTCGTTTAACTTCAGCACCAATGAGACTCTGAACCAAACCCCACAAGAAGAAGGAGAAGTGACAGCGAGGCCCCGGCAGACAGCAGACCATCAGTCAAACCGGACAGGACAAGGTGAGCGGGGCCGCTCTCCTGTCAGCTACCGGCTCCGCAGCTTCCAGCTCAGGAACCCAGCTGTCGGCCAGCAGAAGCAGATGCAAACTTTTCAAAACCCTGAGAGATCAGAGGCGAGAAAGCTGACCTCAGAGCAGCTGGAGCCCAGGGGAACCCAGCTGTTGAAAGGCCCAGATCTGAAGCAGGAACCAAACGTACATTTATCCATTATTTCTTCACACATCCTGGTTGATTTATCCAATAAAGTGTCTCGGTGTAAATGTGTGGATGATGTTGTACTGTAGGTGATGGTGAAGATAGAGCAGCGGGGGCCCGTGCCGGCCGACAGTGTGGCGGTGCGCTGTGGAGAAGGAGAGGTCACCGTGGAGGTCAAACAGAACTTCCTGGGTAATGGCTGCCGGTTTCTTGTTTGAATTGATCAAGTGTGTGCATTTTTTTTTTTTTTTTTGTGGAACCAGCTCTGGTCCATTTAACATGCCTCCTGCTCTGATGTCTGAAAAAGAAAAGGAGCAGGTTAGAGGCCCAGATTGGAAAATTGAATGGAACGGTGAAGACGGGACACTCAGTGCTTATTACTGCAAATGGCACAGACTATGGACTGGGCGATCAATACCGTTTCCTCTTATTTCTTCACTCTGAGAAAGGGACATTCTTGGTACTCAAATGCTGACTTTACAGCGGCGCATTAAGAAACCTTTTTATTTGTCCTGTAGTTGAACCTGCGCTCGCTGTGAGTGTTATTGACTGAACCAGGAAAAGAAATGGCCTCAGGTAATGGTCTTGATTTAGGCTGTGCCTTTTCCTATTTGTTCTTAGGGAACGGTCAGTTGATCCGTCCCACTGATCTGACCTTAGGAGGCTGCGCCGCTCTGGACGCCGCCGACCACATCCTGCACTTCCAGTCGGAGCTACAGGGCTGCGGCAGCACAGCGACAGTACGTAGCTTTCTCCTGTCCATCAATCCTTGTGTATTTGACGTTTGTGTAACTGTTGTGTTTTTTTTAGATGACAAAAGACGCCCTCATATACTCCTTCTCCCTGATTTACTCCCCAACACCCATTGGCAGCACCTACATTTTAAAAACCAACCAAGCCCAGGTGGTTATTGAATGCCACTATCAAAGGTAAAGCTCCACTTATTGTTTACCTCTGTGATGTTATGAGAAACTAGGGTGTGTGTTCATCTTCATTTCTCTAGTGAAATGCATGTCCTTCCTGTAATTGTCCTCACAGGAGACATTATGTGAGCAGCGACGCCTTGAGGCCTACCTGGAAGCCGTTTTCCTCCGACATGCTAGCAGAGCAGCAGCTGCACTTCTCCCTACGTCTCATGACAGGTAGGGGACATATTAGGAAAAAAAAGAAAAGAAAAGAAAAACAAACTTAGAGCTGATGTTCTGGAGGAACGAACCCCACAAAGTTTGATTTGCAGCAGGCGGTTTGACTAATTTCCCCAGCGAAGGGCGTTAATTGCAATCACTCGAGGCCTTCGCAGACTTCGCCGTGACTGTTAAAGATGCTCAACAGCGACTTGATGAAAGAGGAGTGAAACTTTTGATGCATGGTGATGAGCTGAAATTACATGCCTGGCAGGCAGCGGCTGACCCCGCGGGGTCACGCGCACAATAAAGCGATCAATAAACAGCTGATTATGGCGTCTAATTAATTCCGCGCTTACGCACGAGATGCAAGATGGTGACTGCGCCAAATTGCTCCTCTGGAAAGAAGCTCCTACGTGGACTCTATGAAGTTATGAAGGAAATAATGGAAGTTTTAAATGAGTTGTTGTAAGACACAGACCCTCATCTGTGTTTCCAACCCAGGTTGATGATGATTTAATCCACTTATTGTCTCCTTTAAAGTCCTTTTCTCTTATTGTTTCTGTACCTGTATCCTGCTGCTCTGACCTTCTGCTCCCCCATGGGCATCATCTAATCAGATTGACGGCCCCAATGTTACTTTTCCACTTATATTTTTTCCTTTCTGTATTTAATTAGAGGACTGGCAGTCGCCGAGGCCTTCTAATGTTTACTTCCTTAGTGACGTGATGCACATTGAGGCGGCGGTCCTGCAGGGTCACCATGTCCCACTGAGGGTCTACGTGGACAGCTGTGTGGCCACCCTGGACCCGGACCCCAATTCCCAGCCCAGATACCCCTTCATCAGCAACCACGGGTGAGTGGCTGTGGATTAAAAACACTGGAACTGACACTAAGTCTAAACAGTATAAGAGTTGTGTTTGAAAAAGTACATTTATTGTCCAGTAAAGAGATGTGTTGAGTGTGTTTATGAATATGAATCCTGTGCCTGTGTTTTGCCATATAAGGTGTTTAACTGATCCTAAGCTGACAGCAGGAGCCAAGTCTTACTTCATGCCGAGGAGCCAGGAGGATAAACTTCATTTCCTGCTGAAAGCCTTCAGGTTCCACCAAGATCACAGGAATTCAGTAAGTACAGCAAGTGCGAGATGTGTTTTTTCTTCTTCTTTTAAATCTACCAATCATGTATCATCCACAGACATTTGACTTTTAAGGCAGATTTTCATTTTCTACCTATTTCAGCCATCTGGTGTGTTTCTCAGCAGTCAAGGTGTTTCTTTAACCTGTTTTTTTTTCTTTTTTTCTCCTAGTGCTCTGTTAGTCTCTTACGCGCTAAGTTGGCACATAACATATACATTTCTAAGTGTTGTTTGATGGCCATACTATCCTCACAAGCTTAAAAGTTCAAATACTTTCCAACTGAGGGAATGAATGCACTCTTTGGTAACATTAAGCTTCGTAACTGTGAGAGAGTGAAGAAGCCAAAATGGATCAGCGGCATTAATATGAGCCAGTGTGAACTCATAAAACCTTTTGTGCATCTGTACATTAGTGCTTTGGATGAGTCTTTTGCTCCCAATTGTAACTGCTTTAAAATCCATCAGTGCCTTTAATTTAATTTTTATTAAGATTTCCGAGCAAAATGTACAATGGAAATAACACATGTCCATTACAGCAGTGCTGAATCACATCTTCCAATAAGACTGAGTAGGTTCCTGATAAGTAAAAGCAGTCCAATGCATGTGCTAAAATGCTACCTAGATAGCATGTTAGAGAGATGCAGCTTGTGGTGATCCTTGTTTAATTCTATGTCTTTCCTAGCTGTACATCACATGTCACCTGAAAGCAACAACCGTCTCTGTTCCCGTTGACTCACAACACAAAGCCTGTTCATTCCTTCCTGAAGCAAACAGGTTAGGCTCCACATAAATATAGCCTTATTTTGCGTTTTCTGCTATGTTTAACTAATATATATGCAGATTTTTCCCTGCTATGAAAAGCTTTGCTCAGCCTCTATCACTAACGGAAAACATTTTTTGGCTCCGGACAGATGGGTGGCATCAGGTGGAGACAATAAGGTGTGTAGCTGCTGTGAGAGCAGCTGCAGTGAGCGGAGATGGAAAAGAAGCCTGGCAGCAGATGCTGGTACAGTTTACAGAAGCAACAACACATTACACACAACATGAATCCTGAGCGTTTGATACCAACCGAGGCTGGGGTGGTGGTGAAACCATCCCTATAGAGCCGTTATGAAAACATAATTTATATTATGGTTATTGAAAGGCTATCAAATGACAGTAGTCTGAGGTGATCAAGCCAAACCGACCTGTATGATCACCTGCTAATGCTGCAAACCCAAGTTCTCCAGCAACATAGTGAATTAAATCCCCCCCCCTCCACCCAGCAGAGGATCCACCCATGTTTAGACAAGCTTACTTGCTTTCAGTTGGCACACGCGCATCATTGGAGGATTGATTTTTGAGCTAATCCTTTTAATTGTCCAACCAATCAGTCGTGTCGTGAATGGTTGACTCAGCTGACTAAATGCACTAAGTAGATTTTCTTCTTTTTTTTCCTCTCCTCCTCCTCCTCTTCCCTCATTTTTGGACTTGGAAGGTCTTTCTCCAGATTTGCGGTGGGAGGGGACGGCTGCTCTGGGCCCCATCCTGCTGGAGGAGGTGATGGAGGTGCTGGAGCCTCCTCCATGGCTGGTCTCTCTGCTGCACACTCACAGGCTGATTCATGCAGGTAGGATGTGTGCATAACTGGAAAATATTATCAAATGTACTGTGTCTCCTGTTTACTCCCGCTAAATACTGTAACTAATGGATTTAGTAATGTTTGTTTTCTGCTCTCCCTCCTCTCTCCTCAGCTTCTCATCCATCGGTGGCCCTGCTGTGTGGAGTGGGTGCAGCATTGGCTGTGGTGCTGCTGGTTTTTATGGGTGTTGTCACCTGCAGAAGGCTATGCAAACCCACTGGACACACTGTCTATACATGATATAGGACAATAAAACACTTAGAACCAGGCCTCAATTTGTTTTTTCTCCTGAGGTAGCAACATTTTTTTTGTTGTTGTGCTGCAACACCTCGATCTCTGTGTATTGTTGCCAGATTTAAACTAATAGTTTCTGGTAGCATCTGCTCACTGTGTTGCTCAGGTGCAGCTGCACCAAGTGTTTGCATGCTAAGGTTAAAAGGGGTTAAACTGTAGCACCCAGCCTTGCAGAAAACGACCTGGCAATAAAACACAGGCTACAGTAAGGCACCGTATATTACTCCATTAATCGGCATGCTTAAATACCAGGCTGGGTTTTTTTTTTTTTAGTCTGTTGAGGCGTAATGCAAAGAACACCACACTAAGTATGGTTTGCAAAATGTACAGGAGTGTATCTAGGGTATTTAAAGTAGCGGATTGGGGGTGGTGGCCTGTGAATGACCTCTGTTATAAGTGTTATACACAAACAAGGTCTGGAAATGACCCTCAAACGGCCTTTATGTTAAATTCATGCGCGGATGATTTGTATGGTTAATTTTTGGGGAGCCTGCAGCTAGGCCGGCCATTGTGCTGATCTCAGGGACATAATTTAATACACACCATTACAACAGAGCTGCCATGTAATTCACTTGAGCTGCATGAGATTTTACCATCTTTATACCACTATACATGTAAAACAAAGAGAAGCCTTTAAAAAGAGTGAAGAGAGAAGCAGCGCCATCGGCTCCACGCTGAGCGGTAAAACATAAAGTACCATCCCAGTAACAATAGTCATATTTTAGCCTCAGGCCATTTTCAGCTCTTCCCTTTAATTCACCCCCTCCAGCTTTTCTACCAGTGGCGGAGTATTCGTGAAATGGGGCTCATCATGAACTGTTGCTCACAAGCCCAGGAAGACGGATAGACATAATTAAAAAGCCCATAAAGGCGAGAGCAGGAGCTTTTATTACAGTAATATGTGAAGGCCTTGGTTTAATGGGGTGTTTGTTCCCGTGTGCAGGGCTGACGGGTGCGCTAGTTTACTGCCGGAGTGATGCTGACCCCCTCCCATCCCCGGCACACCAGAGGCTAATAAAAAGCCATACCTAATGATGCACCAGCAGGACACATGACAGCAACAAACATACACACTCACAGGCCTCTCCCCCCATGAAATGAGTCATTGAGGATGTGGAAAAAGGCTTTTATTGTGGTTTTCAGGTACAGGAAGAGGAATAAGAGGCGGGCACGGGGATATATTGGTCACTGGGTGCTACTCTTACAGTATGAGGAAGCACAAGTTGCTCTCTCTGTTCCACACGCTGCCAAACACATCAGGTTAAAGCAGCATAATTTACTTTTTTTGGCTAACGTTGGCACTTTAAGTCAGTATGGCAAACATCTTACCCTGTTTACACATCCAGCAACCATTAGCATTCATTAGTCGTGTTTGTGTTGCTCCAAAGAGAGATTTTATTCCCATAGCCGGTTGCTAACTTTGTCTTTTAGCTATTTTGATACTGCAGGTAGCATCTTAGCTGCTTCTGTAAGAAAGAGCCTGAATTTTAGATTTGCAAGCTGAGAAAACAAAAGAATGAGCTAAAAGATGCTAAAACTATACCGTGCTACTTTTTTTTTTAACCATACACACATATTTGGCCTATTGCTGTTGCAAAAAAAAGTCACACCAGGACATTTCACACGTCCAAGGGGCAGATAGCTGAAGGGAAGGAGCAAAACTCAGTGCAGTGAGTGTGTAATAATGTGTGATGAGTGGTTCCTTCACAGTAAAGGACACCGAAGGGACATACTAGGGGGTGGACTTGACACCTGCAGACGCTTTCACATGCAGGGCGCTCAGACAAGTGTGTTGCTTGTTACGTGCAAAACTTGCCTGGAGCTTAACAAGGAGTCAACAGAGTGGAAAAGGTGTTAATGTCTTGTTATGGCCACACTGGATCATCATCATCATCATCATCATCATCATCATAGCAGTAGAGATGATCGCCCGCCCACAGATGTCTAACGGTTATGGCGCCATGGACCCAAGTTGACAAGCAAAATGGCCGCGACCTGAATCAGCCATTTTCCCCGACAGGATGTGTGACCCCCAGGGCACGAGCCAACACACACACACACACACACATACATACATACATACACATGCGCTTCCACCCTCATGTACACACAAAGGCACATGGACCATCAAAAGTAATGGTGTGTGTCCAGTGGCAGAGCAGGGAGAGTCCTCTCATGTCTGGCAGCCTTAACGATATTATTGCTGTAGATGGAGCGTGCTGGGGAATATTGTTCCACACCATTGGTATGCTGCAGACGTCCGCTCGCACCACACACTGCCGCTTATGACAGAAGTTGGTATTAACACCAGACCTGTCGGTTGACGCTTTTGACAAGAAACCACAACATGTGGATTCCTCCTCGTGACAAGAAAACTGCAGTTACTTTCAACTGGAGAGAGGATTTATGAGTGTTTTGTTTTTTTTTCATAACAAAGACAGACATGTGGGACCTTTATCAGAGAGATGGTGCCGCGTTATTACTGTGAACCTTTGAAATTCAAGCCTGACACCTCCATCGTTTACTAGAGATGTTATCTGACTTAAAATATTCACTCCTTTAAGTATCAGAGCCTGTTTAATTTAAGCCATGAATACTCATTGTGTTATTATGCTCCTTTGATGCAAAATGCAATAATACAACTAGGTCTGGTGAGGGGAGTGCACGTGCTCACAAACATGCACACGACCTCTGTCCAGGCCCATAATTAACCCTCTTAATTAACAGAGAAAAAAAGTTGCTAACGAAGGAAATGGATTTAATTAGCCTGGTCTTAGCCCAGGCACACGGGCACGCCGTAAAGCACACACACACGTGCACCCACACGCGCACACAAAACAATTAAGCCTCTTTTATCCCAGCTAATGGCTTCAGTGACTCAGAGCCTTTCTCATTAAGACTATCAATAATATGCTGATTACATGCATCCACTGGTCTCCTTTATCAGGGCACAAAGGGACGAGTGTGTGTCTCGGAGGTTTCAGGGGTGGGGCGGTCTGTCTGCGCGACCTTATCTGCTAAAATAGACGTTTGAATTGTTTGGCTGGAGAAGCCAAAAGAGGCTACGCTTTGCCGTGTCTTTATTTTCTGCAGTTTATCTTATCAAGGAGGCCACGTGCGAGGAAATGCCTATGAAGTTGTACTGCTGAAGGCTTTATGGGGGCCAGATAATAGTGGCTGTAGTGCTATAGAACTGTCTGCTTGTCTGATTGGGCAGCATCAGCCCTGGCTGGCTTAAAACTAGGTGGAACTTTTGATCTCTGTTTCTATATTTTCCAGTCGTCTTTTAACACATATCTATACAAATTTGACTCTTATTCTGCATTTTGCCTGTTTATCTTACAAAGACATACTTTAAATTAAACCCTTAGGTATGTAACTACACTTTTTTATTTTAAACTTTATTACATCAAAGAGTGGAGGTATAACAAGAAACAAGAAACAACAGACATGCAACAAATGGTCATTCTGTTTGGGCATAAAACCAGCAACCTCATGCACAAGTTACTGAAAGCAACCATACACAACTCTGGAAGTATATTCTCAGTAGGTATATACAAAATAATCCATATGCACCTGAATATATTTGATCAGCTCGATGTTTCAATGCATGACGGCAAAACTTGAGCAAGGCTCAACCTGCAGCAGTCTTACTGAAAATAAGTCAGTCTGAACATAACCTTTCCTAGTGAAATAGAACTGTCTGCATGATGTAATGCAATCCAACTCAACTCAACAGTCCTCCAACTAATATTATCACAGATTTTCTTGCGTTCTTGTCAGTGGCGGTGCAGGCCGTATCCACAGTTTGCAATAGAAGTATGGTGATATACATGCAGTGTCAGTATAAAATCAAAAGACATGTTAATCTTCGTTCACTTAAAATTGCAAATGACGTTCTACTTCTTGATCCCATTTTCATGAATGGCTTACTCAGCCCTCTTTTACTTTCCCTGTTGCTGTGTGTGTGCGTGTGTGTGTTAGACGGACATCGTAAAACAAGACAGACAGGCGTCCGTCACACCGACAGGAAGACAATAGATCTGTGCTTTGACCTTCAGTCTCTTCCTGTTGTCACAGACACTGCGGACCCTCCCAGAGGAGGAGAGAGGAAAGCAGGAGTTTGACCTGCAACGCCACACCTTCACCCCCCAATATACACTGCATCCCCAGACATCCCTGATGGGGGCGGCCACAGTCCCTCTGATCTCCACAGTTTTCCACTTGATGCCATTGTGAGATTTGTTTTTCATCTAAGTTCTAAGGGTCTCGTGGGACCACCTATGGAGCCTACAGACCGTTCTTTGTTTGGTTACCAGCATCCTTTTTTTAAAAATCACCAAGCTGCCAACTCCGAACAGAGTTTATTGTGATGTTTTTAACTTTTGAAAGCAGCTTTTCCCCCGAGGTTGCTCTGGATACAACTCATGAGTGGACCTTGAATTAAGATTATATTTATTTTAAAGATGTCTTGGGGCTTTTTTAAAAATGCCTTTATTACGAGAGAGGAAAACAGGGGAGAGAGAAATTGGGATGACGTGCAACAATGAAAAAGCTGAGTTGGATTTGAACCCAGGATGCTGCAAAAAAGACCATTTGCCAGTGAACTGTGCTGTGCAGGCTGAGCCACTAAACCATGTCTCACATAGTATCCTAAGGTCACGAATTTTACTTCTCTATTCACCAGATCTTGTTCCAGAGGCTAAAAACTAAATTACCCGCGCATTATAAAGTCATTTAATATCACACTGTTTGCAGTCATATTATCTGGCCCTTCATGTGAGTGTGCTACAGTAAAAGTGGCAAAAGTAAAAAAGCCTTTTTCTCTAGCTATCACTTTTATACAGTGAGTCATGCAATGTGCTGTGAAACAAGTCTGAACCACTTTGCATGATAAAATCTTTGAAATAAGACCTGAAATACTCAGATTTGTTATAATAAGCCGACTTATAAACATTGGTTTTATATTATAGAATATTATTCATAACAAAACTGCAGCCTGCTTGCAGATCCTATAATCTCTCTCCTACCTCTGGACGACCTTTCAGGGCTAAAGATTGCAAAATACAGAGAGCTCTGGAGGGATTCGGTCCCTGAAACCTTTTCTTAAAGCTGCGGTTTCATTTCTCACAAGTTAAGATATTCCAAAGCAGCATTCCTCTTTAACCATGTGTGGAGATGTGGCACACGGAGCCAAATGCAACAGCTCCCAAAATGAAAATAAAGTGTTTCTTGGAGGCCTGCGCTCCCATGGCTCCTCATCAGCTGTGCCAACAGCGCAGTGCAGAACCTCTCCGACCCAAACACCCAGCGCACGGGACAAATAAATCACCATGCTGGGAAGCATCTGCACCAGGGAAGTTAACGCGGATGTGACTTACTGCAGAACAGATGTCTTTCTCTGACTGAAATAACATCAGATCCATCTCATAGTGAACCCAACACCTTCCTTTTAACTACCAGGAGGATAACCACAACAAAAGGCCCCTCTTCCGTTGATTCCCTCTTTAGATGTGGTTTTTTTTTCAGGAGACAATGGATGAAAAATATTCTGGCCTTTGTGTTTGATCTGGACTTCTTTTTTTCTCGGGCTGTTTTTAATGGGAATGTGCTGAACTATGTTTGATCGCTGCATGAAAGGGGGACAAGGTCACAGACATAGGGGTAATAAAAAATGAAGAACCCCACGCTTCTCATTTATGGATTGTAATATACATACATTTGTCCTACAGACCATGACCTTTAATCCTGATTGGCACCCTGAGAGTGGATGAACACACAGCATACAAACACACTCCTTTATCATTCAAAGTTTGCCAGAGCTATCAACCTGAATAAATAAATCCCCCCTCTTATCTCACAACGCAAAACTGGATAAGCGCTCCCACCGGGTCTGGATGGAGGAAGCTGTCAGCACCTCTATTTTGGTTTGCCTTTGCCTCATACAGAGACAGAATCCTGTTTTTCTCTCCAATCCATCCTCCTGGTTTTCAATCCCCGGAGAGTCATTTCCCTCCGTGTGCGTGAGACGTGTGTGTCCCCACCACGCCATCCATACATGATCCCTCTTTCCTGCTTATCTGCGGCACCGAGGCCTATATCTTTCAGCAGTTGGTAAATCCGCAGTGTTGCAGAAATTTCCACGTTAGGAAGAAAGAAAACAGGATTTTCCACGTTGTCAGGCTTTAAACCTGTTTGCGAGATATATGTGCCATTACTCATCCCTACCATTGCCTTCCTACATGTCTGTTTTGACACCTGTAGCTGCTCCTCTAGTTTCATCTGAGGCCCAATTTAAAAAGTCTCCACACACTGCAAAAGGCTTATACAGAGTGTAACAAGAGCCTGAATACATGACAATAACAAACAGGCCTATATCTCCTCTCAGTTCTTAACACCTCACTGTTATGATTTCTAGTCCACCCAGGGCAAGAACAATTTGTCAGGAATAACCACTGTCAGACTTTGAAGGTGTGCACCTCCATAAAGTCTCTATTATAGAGGTTTTTTCATTCATCAACACAACAAAAGAAGCCAAAAAAAAGGCCCACAGCTCACAAAGGGAAGGATGTGCAGTATGATGTCCTGCTTTCTCTTAGAGCAACATTGCCACCTGCAGCCAGCAGCAGCCAGCAGCAGCCAGTGCATTGCTGCAAGGCATATCAGGCAAAATCAGCAGCCAGTTTTTTATTTCCCTCAATGAACTTTATTGAAAAAGGTTGTACATACAAACAATTGTACATAGAACAGCAGACAGGTGCTCCAATATACATGTATCATCAAAAATAAATAAATAATAAATAAATCACAGTAAACTAAGGTTGTTATTAGTAATGCCAGTAAACTTAAAAAAGTAGGGAGGATAATAAATAAATGAACAAATAAAATGACAGGGAAGGGGAAAAACAGCAAAAAAAAAACTAAAACTAAAAAAAAACAAGGAAACAGAATGTAAATACATGATTCTTCTTTGAAAACCTGTATCTGACTGTGGATGTGGTGCTTTGTTTAGTGTCAATTAGTGTGAGGGATTTCATGTACTCTTTAAACTCATGCAAGAAACTTCTAAAGCTGGGTGGAGTTTTGGAGTATTTGCATTTGTGTATGTGAAATTTGCCATACAAAATGAATAGGTTTGTAATAAAGGTGATGCCTTTATCTCCATGGACAAAATACATTATTACACTTCTACAGTCAATTAAGATGTTTATCTTGATTTTACACACTATATATATTGTTCAAGTTGAGTCCAGCTGTTGCGTTGTTCCGGGAAAGCGGATGAGTGTCTCAATATTACCGTTCCTGTCTGTGTCTGTAAACACAACAACGTGTTTGGTAATATGTTGCTGTCTTAAGACAAACACATTTGCTGCGTTAAGACGTATAGAATTGACGTGTTAAAACGTAATTGACGTGTTAAGACGTATAGAATTGACGTGTTAAAACGTAATTGACGTGTTAAGACGTATATAATTGACGTGTTAAAACGCAATTGACGTGTTAAGACGTATAGAATTGACGTGTTAAAACGTAATTGACGTGTTAAGACGTATAGGATTGACGTGTTAAGACGTCCCTGTTACCTCTATTTAATTCAAAGGTCATGAAGCAGCTTCTGATGCTGTGTTGTTTCCAGAGCATTTACAACTAATTCTGTGCCATACTGGTGAGGGGAGGTGCAGCTTTACCAAGATGAGTGCTGTGCATCTATCATAAACATGTGACATTCACTTTATTTAGGCCTATTCTCTCTCTCTTTCTTTTTTTTAATGTCTGAGCTGTGGATGGAAAACCAAGACTACATGTGACTCTACCAGTGATTGGTCACTAGATGGTGCCATCAACCTATTTTTAGAGTTCATCAGATTCTAGTAACTAAAATTTATAATGCAGTCATATTGACCTTCACTGCTTCAAGTAGTACAGGTACAACATTATTACCACACTTGGGTGCATATGTATGTATTAAATTGTCTAATTCAATCATTCACTCACTTCCACTACTGTAGTGACTAAAGTCTTTACAAAAAAATACATTTTTTGGATGAGGAAGTATTTATTAAACATTTTTAGTAATAATTTGAACAAAAAACAAAACAACTTGGAACAAAAACCTCAACAAAAATTATAATTGTTTTTGTTCATCCAATTCTTGGCAGGTGGCATCAAAAATTAATTTGTGAATTTTAAATTTCACATCGGCCTTCCTTCTTGCTGACAGGGCCTTCAGGTCAGGGAGAAGGCCTTCAAAGAACTGCCTGTCTGGGTCAGGGGGTGCTGTCTGGGTCATAGCATTCTCCACGGCACCCTGCCTCTCATCCTGCTGCCTCTTCTGTCCCCTGGGCCTAGACCTCTGTTATAAGACAAGACCGGGCAGGTTTTCATGTGGGACAGTACCGTATGCGAGTAGAAATTGTTATGATATTGAAGATACAGTAAACCTCTGTCAGCCCCTCGGTGTCCATAGCTTAACTATTCAGCAATTAAATGAACCAAAGCCAAATATTGCAAAAATGAAGTAAGTTAAATGTCTTAAAGGTCCCATATTATGCTGTTTTTCAACTATTTCACATGGTTCTAAGTTGTCCAACCATATAGTATTCCTAGTGTATTGTCCCCAAATCAATCTGCAGCTCTACATCTCAGTAATCTAAAAGTGGCTCTCCAGAGCTCTGCAGAGAACGAGCCGTTTCTGTGTCTGCACCTTGAAATGCAAATAAGATGTGTAAACCACGTCCACTCCACACCTGTCACGGGGAGAGGGTGTGGTTTTCACTACAGGTACATGTGCCAGTGTTGACATTAGGACTGGGGTCAGGCATTGATTTCCGGAAAAAAAAAAAAATTCTGAGACTGGCATCTTGTCTGAAAAAATGTAAATGTTCTTTCTATTTTTTTTCTTTCTTTTGTGTGTGTGTGTGTGTGGATTGGGGGGGGGGGGGTGTCGCTGTTCCGGAAAAGTGTCAGCGGGCGGAGCTCACATTTTTCCAGACTGGCCCAGGGGGAGTATAAGGAAGTACCGGGAGGTGGAGTCACTTGAGTTCAGCGCATCCTGACGTCAAGTCTGCCAGCACTTCCAATTCGCCCGTTTGGAGACACAATCTCAAAAAAGTGTAGAAATCAATGAAGGGAGTGAACAGACTTTTTTCACCTCCAGGCGTCATAGAAAGGCCACGGGAACACATAGGACCACTACAAAACCTGTAGAAAGTGGATTTTGCATAATATGGGCCCTTTAATGTTACAGGTGGTGCAATCAGCACAGGTGAGACACATTAGGTAATCACAAGCAGGGAACACACAGGAAGACAGGACAAAGTTTCAAAATAAAACAGGAACTCAACAGGGAACAAAAGACACAGAACTTCAGAATAAAACAGGTGACCATACAGAGGAACACAGAGGACATGACAAATTTACTCTGGGTCAATCTGTTGGAAGCTCTTTATGATTTGAAAATAAATGACACCATGGATAATAAGCTGTTAGATAAGGTATCCAAAAGCCTACACATAACAGTTACCAACCAAAGATACATCTCATACCTCCTCCTTAAACCTGTTTTGTTCCTCCTCCTCCATTCCAGTTCTGTCCCCCAATTCCTCCTCATTTTCCTGTTAAATTGATGATTAAATAATACATTATTAACAGGTTATATGTTGCCGTCTTAAGACGAACAAATTTACTGACGTCTTAAGGCGTATAGAAGTGACGTGTTAGATACATCTCATACCTCCTCCTTAAACCTGTTTTGTTCCTCCTCCTCTATTCCAGTTCTGTCCCCCAATTCCTCTTCATTTTCCTGTTAAATTGATGATGAAATAATACATTATCATAATACCCACACAAAATGCCTCTTCCAACTGTAATTGAGGACAAGGCAGTTTATCACAAGTTTATAGTACATGTAACAGATTGCATGATTCGTTTAGCCTACGTGACATTGGAGAGGCCCTACTATTTGAGTCCACTGACTGAATACCGTGGTCTGATCTATACCGCTGATCTTCTCAAGACATGACATGGTGGCGATAATGCATTAAGCTGGATGCTACCCACCGTTTAACATGAAGAAGAAGCGGCGGATATGCACTTTTGACGTCTTAAGACGTATAAAATTGACGTGTAAACAGGTAATATGATGGCGTCTTAAGACAAACAAATTTACTGACGTCTTAAGACGTATAGAAGTGACGTGTCAGATACATCTCATACCTCCTCCTTAAACCTGTTTAGTTCCTCCTCCTCCATTCCAGTTCTGTCCCCCAATTCCTCTTCATTTTCCTGTTAAATGATGATGAAATAATACATTATTAAGGTGTTACGGCCGAAAGGGGTTCGGCCTTGTGTGTGTGTCTCTCTCCCTTTTCCCTCACAGCTCCACCCAGTTCCCTAATCAGGACAACGAGGCAGTGTGTGGGGACTGATGGGCTTAATTAGATACATCTCATACCTCCTCCTTAAACCTGTTTAGTTCCTCATCCTCCATTCCAGTTCTGTCCCACAATTCCTCTACATTCCTGACTGCTTCCTCTCCATTTTCCTGTTAAATTGATGATGAAATAATACATTATCATAATACCCAGGCAGTTTATAGTACATGTGACAGATCAGAGGCCCTAATATTTGAGTCCATTGACTGCATACCTGTGGTCTGATGTATACCGCTGATCTTCCCAAGACATCACATGCTTTTATAGCAGAGGGACAGATAGAGGAGAGCTCCAGTTCATGGATCCTCCTCTTTCTGTCCACTCTGCATAGGCAGAAATCACCCTTCAGAGTTGGGAATTGTGCTATTATTTGTGCAACAAATGCACTCTCTGACATTGAGAGAGGCACATCAATTTTCTTTACTGATGATCCCGCTGTTGAGGAAAAGAAGAAAAAACAAATGCTGTGAATGGTTTACAGGTTCCCCTTTCAATATATTTTTAAACAATTTATGAAGCTCTGACTGAGTTATCTAAAACACCAAAGCTTTATTTTTGGGAAGTTATGGCACAGTACTAAGAAATAGGCTACTACTCACAGTGTGACAAAAGAAAGCTACTCTACAATACAATACCATTTCATCAAATTTGTCTTTATTGCATTGGTCTCATTTCAGCTTCTTTGTGAACAGTAAGTCAACGGAAGTTATTGCAATCCTATCTTCATCAGACTGATTCAACTTACGCCTTGGTACGTAGACTGTATCTCGCCCACTTGGGAGAAGAGCAAGCCGTATCTTCGTCAGCCGCAGTCTGGCTGGTCTTGCCCTGGGCTCCTGGTCTCTCCTGAATACCCGTAGTGTATGTGGAAAAAGACATTTCATAGCACAAAAATCACTTCAGTATGCAAGTTTTTGCACATTAACCGTGCAGGTCTCTCTGGGAAAAAATATTCTGCACATTTTTTATACACTACACACACTGTTCTGACACTGACTCATCCAGGGATAAAACACACACATAAGTAAAGTTATACATGCGCAGTCGCACATACCTAATTTCAAAGTATTTCAACAAAATAAACATTCCTTGAAAGCACTGTTTTCTAATAGGGATTGATTGATTGATTGAATGATTGAATGAATGAATGAATGAATGAAGGCTTTATATCCAGGAGGAACAAGGGAACAAATGAGAAGGAGGTATCATACACTGTTGAAAACCTCAGACTATTGGCTAAAGGTTATCAACGTCAACGGGGCCTCTTTTTGTTTTGATCCGCGTGTTACCTTACGTGTTGGACTAAACACATGGACATATTGAGGAAAGTATTTCAGTTAGAAGGAAACGGATTTCGTATTTCACAAGCAAGCATTGATACTTGGCGAACTGTACAAAAGGTCTTGTGCCATGGTCGTTGTGGATAAAGAGTAGCCTATGTAGCCTAGCCTACTAGACGATGTACGCATCATACGTTAGCTTAGCGGCTAGCCGACCGTGCTAATACGGCTGTGTGAGCAACCAAAAAAATTGTCTTACTTTGGTCTTGAATTAATCGGGGCAGTGTATGACATAAATATATATGTTTAAGGGTTGGTGTTTTAAAAAATCGGAAGAAGTTGGTGCTACCTCCCCACTTCCGACGGTTTTAAAGAGGTTTTAAAGCAGAATTAAGTGATATATTTGTGTTAATATAAGTCTTAAATAGTTATATCTTCCGACAGCAATCACTTACATAGAGTGTTTGGACCGAAACACGGGTCTGTCAGTCACTCTGCTCTGCTCTGAGCCGAGGAGAAAACATTTATCGTATCCTACAGTTTTTATCCAATGAGGAGAGAGAACGGCATGCAGGGCTGTGTGTGCAGCCAAGGGACGCCGTGAATGTGGTGACGTAGCGACGAGGACTGTTATGGTGCGTTCAAGGAAACTCGTAACTCGTGTTCTTCCGACCTGTGAAGTCATACCAGTTCAATCTGGTACGAGTTCACGGGTCGGAAGTTACGAGTGGCCGTTATAGTGACTTTCACAGGTAAAACAGGTCGGAAAAACGCGAGTGGGTTGCCTGAAACGCTACAAAGTCGTGAGTTGTGACTTGAAGCTGAAATTTACGGTTTCAAAAGCCTGCCTGGAACGCAGCATTAGCCAAAACGACCGGATTGCTTACTTCTGCTTTAAGTCAATTTTGCACTTGCCTGTCCACCAAAGTGCTCCCAGACGTCGAATGGCAGTCTCTTGCTTCCTCCTGCTGTCCCTGCCTCTGTCTCTGCTGTCTACCCATTTTGATTCTTTCGCCCATCAGCCGGACCAGAAGGTGGCGATAACAAAGAACGTCTCTGGCGATAATGCATTAGCTGGATGCTAGATGCTACCTTCTTCTTCTTCTTCCGGTAGGCTGTACGCTCGCTATCCAGCGTAATGCTGCCCTCCACCGGTCATAACCAGATCTAACAAACGTAACACTGCCCTCCCATCTCCCGTCCTAAGACGTATAGAATTGACCTGTTAACAGGTAATATTTTGACGTCTTAAGACGAACACATTTGCTGACGTCTTAAGATGTATAGAATTGAATTAATTTGTATGAGCCCTGAAAATGTGGATGCGTGTGAAGGCGACCTGTAGCCTATCCTGCACAATTACATCAGGAGGAACACCAACTATACAGTATGTCTGCAGACCAGGGAACCAGTTCCAGTTTCAGAGGGGGAGGTCTCAGTGCTGCAGCATCTCCTATCCAGCGTTAATGCTGCCCTCCACTGGTCCTAACCAGATCTAACTACTAATGAATTCTCATTCAGCATTGTCAGCAATGTTTGTCTTGTTTTATACCTCATTTATTGTTTTTATGAGACGATACCTTTCTAGATATTAAAGGTCCAGAGGTCTGATCGCTCTCTGTTCAATCTGTCTCTAGTGAGTCTTGTTTGCTGGAGTTGAAGGGTTGTAATTGCTATCACAGAACTGCTCCGTGTAAATGGGGTTGTTGAAGAACAATATAGCCTGGAGCCTGGAGACTGCTTCTAATGACATTTCCATTTGTCAGGTATTTCCCTCTATTTAATTCAAAGGTCATGAAGCAGCTTCTGATGCTGTGTTGTTTCCAGAGCATTTACAGCACAAGCAAAACTAATTGTGCCCCACTGGTGAGGGGAGGTGCAGCTTTACCAAGATGAGTGCTAATGTGCATCTATCTTTATCTATTTATTTGTAGGCCTATTCTCTCTCTCTTTTTATGTCTGAGCTGTGGATGGAAAATCAAGACTACATGTGGCTCTACCAGTGATTGGTCACTAGATGGTGCCATCAACCTATTTTTAGAGTTC
Organism: Trachurus japonicus; assembly: GCF_045865225.1. Lineage (NCBI taxonomy): Eukaryota > Metazoa > Chordata > Actinopteri > Carangiformes > Carangidae > Trachurus > Trachurus japonicus. The sequence continues at coordinate 7,904,421 of NC_140908.1, read as the reverse complement.
ATCAGCTGCAGTGGATGGAAGCTTTTGCAGAGGATTTGAGAGAATAAAAGCAGACAATCCAGAAAAATAATTCAGTCAGTCTGTATGAGTGTGTTGCAGCTGCACTCAGGCCTGTGTGTGCAGCTTTGTGGTCACTAGTGTTCACATATGAGCCTGCACGGGTGTGTTGGCAAAGGTAATTAATTGATTTAGCCACACTACTCATGCACACATACACACACACACACACTCACACAAACATACACTCCCTGATCCTCCACCCACTCTCATCCCTAAATACATTTCCAAGGCAAATCACACAGCAAATAAATCACCATGGTTACAGTAATATAATAATTGCTGTACTTGAATGAGGCTCTGACTGATGATGCTTGCAAGGCCACTTAGAAATCGATAATTACAGGGAAAACATGGCGTGTGTGATCCATTTAGTCGGAGGGTGGATGCCTGAATGCTGGTTTGATCCACTGAGCTGGATGGAGAGCGGAAAACAGAAATAAGGAGGATGCGAGTGTCAGGACGGAAGAGTGGCATGTGTATGTGTCTCCTCAGCTCACATAATCACTGGATTGTTGTTAATTCTGAGAGTTATGTCAATGTAACGTGTATTATGCTCTCATTCTGTTATAGGAGCTGCTTTCTGAGCCAGACTTCACGACACCGCTGTGAAATGAAAGGTCAGTTATAAGTGCTTCCTTCAGGAGCTGGTTTTAAAGTGTAATATCCCCCAGAATAACATGATCTCAGTTATGTTTCACATCGCTTGAAGGAATTTAAATACTTTTGAGGTTCTTATTTCCAGTTAGGAAGTGTGTACATATGAGGCTTCATGTTGATGTAGTTGGTGTCCATGTGCCCTGGGTGACTGGTGTCCATACTACTATGTGGCTGGGCTGGCAACACCCATAGATTCTTATTGTGCTCTAATGCAGGGGTTCTCAACTAGTCTCACTCTGGGACCCACATTTTCCCATGGTCATTAAGTCACGACCCACTTTTATAGAATTCAAACTAAGATTTTTTTTTTAAAAAAGCCTTTAAAAACTAATTTTGCTCTTTATTGAGCAAAGTGCATTTCAGAGCACATGAATGAAACTGAGGAGGACCATGACAACTGCATGTAGGTAAGTGAATAAAAAAATATCAAACTGCACAAAATGGAGAACAACAAAACGATATATTTGACTTCTAATGCATCTCTGCATTCAGAGCATATTCACAAAAGTGAATAAATATCAAATTGCACAAAATAAAGACCCACAAAACAAAATAAGATTCACTGCATTCAGGCCACATTAATAAGAAACTGATATCTTTGCATTCAGAGCAAATGGAGCAAATAATAAGAAAGTGAGGAGGACCATTACAACTACATGTGTTCACGTGACGCATGCCTTTCAAAATAAGTTATTTTTCAAAATAAAAGACATGTCCAACATCAGATGTGCATTAAATATTATTTACTTTTTGGGCCAGCTGTCCGCGACTCATCCAGAACGGGTCCGCGACCCACTTTTGGGTCCCGACCCACCAGTTGAGAACCACTGCTCTAATGCATGTTGATATGGGTTCTGGACCATATGTTGGAGGTCACTGGTTCATTCTCGAACTAGGATGATCAACCACTGTGTGTCAGCTATTCTTTCTCCCTATTCCCTGTTAAGTATACCTTCACTGTCCTAATTAATGAGGCAATGAAAAAAAAAATAACTTCAATAAAAGCTGTCATACACTATTAACTCAAACTATCGTCTTATCTCAGTCAAGCTAGATCTTTTTGTGCCCGACATGGAGATTTATGCCCTGATGAGGTATTTGCGTCATTCAATCAACTGCCACCTCCCCTGTTCTCATTTCTATCGTCATTTAGGGATTAGACATTTTGGACAGGGGAGCTTCCAGAGTTTTCCTGAGATAACCCCTGTGACTGCAATAAATAGTCTTTCAGCCACAGTTATAGTCTCACAGGCGCCATCACAGGGATGTTTGATATACTGGCCAATATGAATCCTCTGCCTGCGGCTAGTCACGGCACCCTGTGGGATCAAGATGCTGGCACACCTCTCTAATGATATGTGGGACGCAGTTTTAGAACAGCTACACTTCCTCTTAGTGACATGGAGAGGGTAATAAGGGGAATGAATGGAGAGAATGGGCCAACAACACCACCTAGGGATGTAACAGTTTAAACTAAATCTAAGCTCTTTGAAAAATGGGTGCAAGGACACAATAAGGCAAGACATGTTTTTGAAATTAAAATGCTTTATTAGAAAGAAAAAAAAGTGAAGCAGCAGGGACTGGAACTGCTGAAAGGAAGAGTTAAGGACAAATGCAACATACATAAGTAGTAAAGACATTTTACTAAGGGTCTATTAAAGGTAATGTGCATATATCTAAAAGTAACAGGCCTTTACTCACATACTCTTAAATCATTTAAACTGGAACTATAGAGGGAGAGAAAGAGAGAGCCAAGGCCAAACCCTCATGGCAAAGGTGACTCACAGGCCTCTCATAGTTAAGCATGAAGTGCAAGGAGCTCACCATGGATGCCAGGCCTCCCAGCCTCCCAGCTCTCAGCCACAAATGAAAAACGGTTAAGAAAAACAAAACAACCCAGTTCACTAAACAAGGAAACCATGAAAGTAAATTAAAACCACAAGACCAAACAATCAAGGAGAAAAATGAAGCAAAGTGAAATGACTAAAGAAAAACCTAATATAGCAAAACAAACAAAACAAGGCATAACCCACAAATGAGGACAAAAGGGTAAAAACAACAGCAAGTGAACCTCCTCTGGTTCAGGGCCTTAAAACACCAAACTCCAAACATCATGCAGTAGATTCTACAATCTTAAAGGGATAGTTCAACATTTTGGCAAATTGGCCCATTGCCATAATCCCTAGTCATACCAGTAGGTTTGTTACCTTTAATTATTGGTGCAAGCTATTTTTAGAACGGCAGAGCAGAGCCGCGAGCTGCTCAGAGCAACACTTTTCGAGGTAAACTCATGCATGCACGTTGGGGGCATTTGCCTCTAAAACAACTCTGTCTCATAACGTTCTGTTACTATCTCATAGCGTGGTGAATGTGCAGGTCACAACTTGTCCACCAGAGCGTTTTGGAGTTGTTGGATTGTGTATTTGATGAGTTTGATGAGGGAAACCAAGAAATCCCATGAGCCTCCGTAGCGTACTGTAGCTCTGAGCAGCTCGCAGCTCTGCTCAAAATGTTGAACTATCCCTTTAAAGTTGACAGGATTAAAGTCGCCTTGAATATTCTGGGTTCATTTTCTGTTGATTTGATGATCTTGTTCTCACTTTCTTTTGCTTATGTTGTACTTTGTGCGTGTGTTATGGGCTATAAATGTTACTTTGACTGAGATGCAACCAGAATGTATAAAAGTCTGTCATTGAAGTTGTATTTTACCGCTCCACTGTCAAAGCAGACATATTTACCTGGTCAGGGATAGGGCAGCTGTGGTGAGAGGTCAACACCTCCGAGCTGATGGAGGGGGATGCCTGCTCCTCTATGAGGCACTGCAAGTGTCCTTGTAACCTGCTGCGGCAGTCGGCAGCCATGCAGCAGAGGCATCAATATTTCACGCTGATGGGTCGCCTCGAGATGGGTTATTATTGTCTCTTACACTGAGGGAGACACATACACACACACACTGATTCCTTTTCTCTCACTGCTACACACAACAGCCTTGACAGACACACACTGACATGTCATCACGGGCTGTTTCTAAAAACTCGTTTGTCATTCACAAGAAACCTGACATCATTTCGACTTGTTGGAATGAAAAATACTTAATTTCGACCTCCAGATTCATTCTGTTTATGAGTTTGTGTGTATATGGGAAACAGAGTGTGTGTGTGTGTGTGTGTGTGTGTGTGTGTGTATATGTATGTGTGTGTGTGGACATAATTAGCTGACTTCTCTCTGATCCTTAATGCATTATTGAATATTTCAAAGGAGTCTCAATCCTTTGGGCTAAGTGGCTGCCAAGTTGGGATCACAGGGCGGGTTCGGCCATGATGAAGGGCGGTTCAGCCATTAAGGAGTCTGGGCTGTGCTGCCGGCCTTGTGTGAACCTGGAGCTCATGAATAATATAAATTCCTTTACTGTATTTGGAAGCACTTTGGGCTGTAGTAAGGGAACGTCACATTGATTTTTTTTTCTTTCTTTTTTTTTGGGCCGTGCAGTTTCAGGGAACAGGTCTGCTCGATTGTAGCGGTAAATAATGGCCAGGAGAAAATAGAAAGATTCATTTCAGTCATTCCACACAGAGAACAACAGCCATGGGTCTTGTCTTGTTTCAAGTGAACTCCACGCACTGCAACCTTGGCAAAACAATAGCTGCGTTGCCATGGCGATCTGCCATTTCTCCTGACATTTCCAAGATTTTCATCTCACCTCTTGCAATTATTCCCCTGTATGTTTCTTTTCTGAAATACCGCCGTTTAGTACTGGATATTAAAAGTAAGACGGACCTGCAACATGAGAGTGAAAATGAAGGCCAATGCTAATGCTGCTTGGCCGAGTCAGGACATTAAACTTTATCCTGAATTTCTCTCATTACTGTGTGAGTTCATGAAGAAGGCACTGCTTTAGCAGGAGCACTTTTAACTTAGGTCAGGTTTTAGAGTAGAACACACTTCTTCTTGCACAAATAGATCACTTTTCCTCACTTATTTTATGGATCTGTGGGTGAGGCTTGTGGCGGCACAGCGCAGCGTGCACACTCTCCTCTCTGCACCTCCCACAGCTCAAAGACGCGCAGGTTGTTTTGCATGGAGACGCTAAACAGCCAGAGGGCGTGGGTTTCTGTCTCAACTTGTCAGCCCCGTGATTGACGCCCAACCCGTCCACGGCGTGGGCTACACACCCATTTGGGATGGTCTCCAACCCCACGATTGTTTGGACAGTAGAGTTGGCTCCATTACTTGCAATTAAAACAGCACCGAGAATGTTACAGTACCAGTTTCTCAAAAGACTCAGACACAAAGAAGCATTGATCTTCTCCTCCAGCTCCTTGCTGAAAAGTAAATAATCATATTAATAATCCTGTTTCTCAAAATGTTGACCCACTTCTTAAAGGTTACACACTGAAAAGGCTGAGACCCACAAACTGATGGAGAGATGGAGCAGTGACCCTTCCCCAATATATCTAATTGTGTTTTATATTAAACTGGGCCTAGTGTGCCATAAACATACCTTGTTATTGTGCGTTTAATACTTAAAGCAGAAGTAAGCGATCCGGTCGTTTTGGCTAACTTCCTGTCAGCCGATGGAGTTAGCAGCCCCCGCCCTCGTCCCTATGTCACCACATTCACGCACATCCCTTGGCTGCACACACAGAGCGGACCGCCCCTTTATGCCGTTCTCTCTCCTCATTGGATAAAGGTTGTAGGATACAAGGAAAGTTTTCTCCTCGGCTTACAGCAGAGCAGAGTGACTGACTGACCCGTGTTTCAGACCAAACACTCTATATAAGTGATTGCTGTCGGAAGATATAACTATTTAAGACTTATATTAACACAAATATTCCACTTACTTCTGCTTTAATACTAAGCTATCTAAATAACACACAGGATCACATGTTTTTTTTTTTTTTAATTTTGAATATGTACAGGTTCAGTGAGGTGGCCGTGCCACTGCCATTTATAAACAGACCTGTAAACTGATACCAAGGCCAATATCAACAATGTCTAATGATAATCAAGCTGTGATGCTTTTATTTCAAATATAAATGTTGAGATGAAAAAATATTAAAAAATGTCTAATCAAACAAAAATATTGCGACCCCCCTGCAGTACTTCCGCGGACCCCCTTGGGGTCACAGACCCCCTGTTGAAAACCTCTGCAGCAATAATCAATATTTTTTTATAATAACATATCAGATAAATGAGAAAACAATACAACAATGGGAAAGAGGTCAGAGGTCAGTGGTGAATCTGCTGCCGCCCTCAGCTTCACTGCTTTTGTTGTATACTTCTATCTGAACAACATGATTATTATTATTAAACAATTACACCAACTGCCTCATATAGTATGATCCAGTATGGCTTCTACAGAGTCTTCCTTTATGCTGAAAACAGCATCACGGTGGATGGTGGATGGAGCGTTATGAACAAATAGCTGCGGCAGATGATTTATGATGATGCATAACTAGTCTTTTCTCAGCGGACAAATGAGTCTGCCTAAAAATGGATCCTCTCAGCGTTTTGGATCAGCTCACCCACTGCAGTGTGCACACGCATTTGGGAATCAGTTTGTTTAATGACAGCGCCACCTTCTTCAATCCATCATTACTTAGGGCTTTGTTGATTAGTAAAATGCTCATCAAAGTCATAGTGGGAGGAAAATGCCCAGGTGATCTCCCTACAATCAATCAAATTGAATGAAACACAGTGAAAGTGGCCACACACACACACACACATTCTCTCTCTCTTTCGCTCCCTCCCTCTCTACTGAGCTTTGTGTCAGCCGTAAGCTCTTTCCATTAAACCTGTGCTGCATTAAGCATTTGGGTTAAAAGCTTTCATAATCAGGTGTGCTCTCGTTTAGCGTACAGAGATGTTCAAGATCAATACTGTCCTTGACATGAGAGCTTTTGCCCACTGTGTAGGTGTATGTGCGTGTGTGTGGGTGTAGGGAAAAAGACCTCAGAGTCCAAGCTTTGGCCCTGGTGCATGTGTATATGTTTTGTGTCAGGTTTCTTTTTACTTCTACCCATCTGAGGGCCTGTTTGCTGTCTTCTGTCTGCAGGGCAAACTGTTTTCCTGCTGTGATCTCTTCATTCTGTGCTTGAGAGAAACCAACATTGGTGTGTTCTGTATATAATGCGGTTGTTTTTCTGCCTGACGCCCCCTCAGCTGATCCCAAGGTCCACTCTGCAGACTGCTACTGCAACAAATGTAGAGTCCAAACCTATTAATGAGCACACAAACACATAAATGCATCTGTTTCGGTTCGTTTCTCTTCGCTTCTGTGCGTACTGATTATGTTTTGCAGGTGTGTCAATCCCATCATAACGAGCCGTAAGCATGGCATTCATCTTAGAATTGAGATGGCACTGCGTATGCAAATCAACTTGTTATAAGAGTTGTTACGAACCCAATTATATGGAGTTTGCGGAAGAAGAGAGGATCTGTCCTTCAAGATACCACCACTTTTTTTTTAGAGATGATGTCCAAAATAAATATGCTATTCATATACAAAACAGTCACATGTGGGAAGAAAGATAACACACGTGTTTTAACTTCATTTCATCAAACAAGTCAAATAAAGAAAATGAGTTGTTAAATTGATCTTTTTTTTAAAGCCTGTACAGTATGTAGCCTATGTATTTGTGCGATGTGCTTGTGCATTGTGTTTGCAAGTGTGTGGGCGTTCAGGGACTTTTAGAAGTATGCCGGCAGCAGCGTTTTTACAAATGCCTCCTCTGCATTGGGATCAATATGTTAGGCCTTAGGGGGGGATGAGCTTGACCTATGTGAGCAGTTTTTCATAATCACTTGCATCTTGAAAATACTGTTTTTCTCCATAGTTCCGCTGCCTTGACCGTATTGTGTTTTGCCTTTTTGTTTTATTTGAATATGAAAAGATAAAATATCTTTTCAGACTTTTTCTGTTGCAGTTGGTCTGCCTGGGATCATTTTCATTAACGTTGCCACAACTATGATGGGGGTCAGATGTCACAAAGATGAATTATGCCGTAACAGATTCTGACAGGAGGTTATTCAATAGCAGTAGCATATGTCAACATTTACCTTCAGCGGTCTGACCTGAGGTTATGTGACTGTTTTTTTTTTTGGTTCAGTATGACAGATTGTAAATTGAGCCCATCACCTTCTGTGTTTCAAACTGTTGTGCTTGATGAAATATTACCATTTGCACCAAGCCGCTTGCTGACTAATAACGTCTTCATCCCTGACACCTGCCAAGGACCTGTGTCCTCACAAACTGTGATGAATTCATTCCCAGTAGCATACCACTGAAGCAGGCCTTGGCCCTGACAGAGCACTGTATAATGGCTATGTTCATTGTTCGTGTGCTCAACAGGCAGCACATGGCGTGGGCAGCAGTCAGTGGGGCTAAATTTGTGCCTCTCTGCTCATTCCGGGGATATTTGTGACTTGCTCCTTGTTGACTCGTTGCGCTCCTTGTTGACAACGGGTCTCTGTGTGTCACAGTCTGCTAAATCCAGCCAGCTGTACGCAACCTCGGCTGCGAAATGCTGGAGATGTGCAGTGCACGCTCCTCTGCAAGACATCAAGGGAGTGCTGACGTGCTGATTTGGAGTGTAGGCTATGATCAGATGTGAAGTTGCTGTCATATTTACATTTGTATTAACATATTTGAGATGGTAATAATAACAAACAATAAATTACCATATTTGTTGTGTTAAAATTGAGACATATCCTTTGTACTGCATGAATAAAATGACTAAAATCCACCCAGAATAACATTATAGGAAATTAAGACTTAGAGAAGCTGGCAGCATTAGTCACATATATAAGTATTACAACTTGCAGTATTTCAGTGAATACAGCACAACAGATGCTGTCAAAGTCTTTAATGTCTTCATCTTGTCGATGGAGGGCTACTTTGACAGACAGACGGGCACTGGTTCATAAATCAGTAGCCACATCTTTTCCCCGAGGAAGATTCACTGTTGTTTCCTAGGTAACAAGCACCCCTTTCCCTTTCCCCTTGGTTCCTCTGGACTGTACCATATTTACTGTAGGTGGGAAATTGTGTTGTTTTCGAACCGAAGTGGGTTTCTGTGATTTAACTCAACGACGTATAACACCACATTATCACTGCAAACTGTTTTTATTGACGTTGTAGTTTATTACTGGTCAAATAATTGTTAATAAATCCGTTACTGGTATGTAAACCTTAGAAACGAACCCCCTGGCGAAGCTCACTTAACATTTCCTCCAACTGTCAAAATCGCTTGTTGCTTCCTACCCCAGCCTTAAAAGTAGTTAGCGAGCTAGCGTGTAGCGAGTGGTGTCGTCGCGAAGCCTTTCACTGATAATATCTTTCGAAAGCGGAAAAGTTTGCGGCTGAAAAAGAAACAGAGTCGAAGGCCACTCTCTGCCGTCCTGTTCCCGAAACGTGGGTCCCCCTCTAGCCGAAATAGCGCTCTTGGGAAGCGGCGGTGGCGGCTGAAGTGCAGCTGGATGTGACAGGTTCGTCATCAGGTAAGCTGCAGGTAGTTAGCTTAGCAGCTAGCACCTTCTGGCTGTGGCGTCTCTTTACACACTTGTTACAGCGTTATGCAGAATAAAGGGGGGAAGGGGGGCTTCGGACAGTAAAGGTGTATGATAATATCTCTAATGTTGTTGTAACATTGGTCGCCGACGGCTGGTTTGCAATGCTAGCTCCTAATCAGTGCCGATAGCTAATGAAAACAAGTGAAAGCTGCTCCATAAAATCAAAGATTTAATCAATATGCATTACGTCGTCGTGATCCCCCGTGTGTTTCTCCTGCACGGTTCAGAGTAATGCTTTCTGGGACATGCTGTTTGCTATTAGTGAAGTAGCTAATGACCTAATAAAATCTCTCGGGTCTAGATTTGATAGTTACTAATTCATTATTAATTCCACGTTTGATTGACAGTAACAAGTATTAACCAATGTCTTTGGCAGCATTGTCTAGTGCGTGTCTTTTCCAGAGAACAAAAAAAGATGCCATGATGTTATTTAAATGCATATGTAATAACAAAATAAATTCTATTCTACCTTAATTAATGGGTTGTTAGATTTAATTGTTGGATACAAGAAAAAATGAAGCAGCTCTTATGAGATGTTAACTGAGGCACATTTTCATTTACTGCAGGTTGGCTGAGCAATAGTCTTTACACCTGGGTGAGGTTAATAGGTTTTGATCAGGTTAGTTGCTAGGTCACCTACTGTAATTTGTCCTCCAGTTAATGCAAATTGACATCTAGAAGTGAATTGCACCACTGGAAGCACAGTGAGGCCGACTGGAGACATTAGCTATCAGTCTAATACTGTAAAGTGGACCTCGGCTTGCCATTTATATGGAATATATTGCGCTCATTAGGGTTATTACAGCAGTGCTACACACTGCAGTCCACAGCACAGCAATCCACAGTACATTATGATTGGCATGAAATGAGTTTTTTTGTAATCAGATGTTTGATAATGGGTCAAAATATTACACAGGGTAAAATTAACATCACAGAAAATAGTTTGATCCTAAGCCAGCAGGAATTTTATTATGGGGTATATCGTGTCCCCTGGTTGATTTAAGTCCTTTTTTCCCCTTTTACCTTTGAACATTGAATTTGCTCCAAGACATAATAGATGACCACCACTTGCCTATATTCACCACTTGCAGACTTAGTAAAGTGAGCTGCAAACAGAAGGAAACAGAACTGTCCGTCGCTTGATATTTTATTATAGCTAATAATAGAAAAAGACAGCTGCCTTTTCATTGATCTGTCTTCAGTGCCCTATTTCTGAGTCCTGTTTTTTTTTCTCTTTTTTTTTTACTCTCTCTCTCTTTCCTATCATGTTTAACTATCAAGTAGTAATAGTAATTTCAGGAAATACAAACAATATTCTGTGCCGGGCAGCATTTCCAAACAGTTTTAACCTGTCAGTCTTCATTTACGGTAATTAGCCATTGTTTCAAAATTCCCCCTTTGTGTTTGAAAATGAAGCCGCTTTGGCGCACAGAATCCAAAATCTGGTTGTGTGTGAGTGAGCCAAGCCGTTTGGGGTCAAACAGGACAGGGATAATAAGTGGGGAGGGGATACCATGTGGGAAGGAAGTGGCTCGGCTTGTTTGTCTGCCAGGCTTTTGTTTGTTTTCCTGTCGGACAAATCTATTTAGGAGGTAGGCTATCTAAGGTCTGCCGGTGGAAATTAGCTACAAGCAGGGCTTGTTATACAGTTATTGACAGTTATTCACTAATGTGGTTATGGAGAAGTCGGTTGCAGCTAAATGAGAGATTGATACGTTTCATCCATCAGCAGTGATGTGGCATGCCGACCTGCACAACTGCTGTTTATTTTGGATGAATAATAAGATATTGAGTTGTTTTTTTATTATTTTACTAGTCAGGTTTCATCTTGCAGTATTATTTAGTTGTTACTGTCAAGGAGCACTCCTTTTTTCATTTCTTGCCTATAGACTACATTCACGGAAAGTGTAAATTGACACTTTTACGTTTGACAAAGGCTGAGAGCCCCTTCCTCCCTGTTCCTGCTTCACCTAATGGCAGAGTGCTTGTCTGTTATTTCCCTACAGGTGCCCTGATGCCTAAGATGACGTCAGCATTCAGTGTCATTTGCTGAGGTAGACGTTTTTCATGCTAGTGGGATTAATCCCCCCTCCCAACCCCCCTCCAAGTCCCCAAAGACAAATCTATTGCCCGTGAAGCATCAGATTATATATAGCTACCAAAGCATAATCAGGCAGTAAATAGGTTTGTTTATCATGGAACTGTAATTCATGTTCAGCTTCACAGATTTCAACGAAACACCCAGGCTGCCGCGTCATTCACAGCCTTTGTATGAGACAGAGGCACAGAGAGAAAGAGAGACAGACACAGGGAGAGACAGAGGCACAGAGACAGACGGTACAGCTGTTCTATTGAATCTGGATCGAAAAGTCATGAAGCTGGATCTCTGACTCATCAGTTCTGTGACGCTCCGGTTTCACGGCTCATGTGATGCCAACCAGCATGTCATCAGCTGGGTGGAGGGGGAGAGGATGGGTGGGGTAGTAGACAGACCAAGACTCCCAAATTCAAGCCACGACCAGTCTTTTTTTTTTTTCTTTCCCAAGCACACTCTGATGCAATAACAATAACAGAAATGTTCACTACTGTGCAATTTTCCAGTCCAGTAAACGAAGGAGTTAGATTGAAATAGATCTTGAAAGATAGCTTATAGAAATGAGGAAAACATACAGGTAGGGGGGTGGGGAGAGGTCAGAGGAGGAGATAGTGAATGTAAGGGAGAAGGGTGTCTGGGTGGAGGGGTAGATGAGTTTAGAGGACGGATGCTGAGTGGAAGTAGAGGTGAGTTGGGAGGGGGAGGAGGTGCAGTGCTCCTGTTTCCTGGGGGGATGGTGTTAAATGTGATGATAGAACATAGACAAGGACAGAGCTGATTTCATTATGCGACTGCAGCAACACTTTGATTATTGCTTACTGGTATCGTTCTGTGGTATGACAGATGCATCTAGATTTTATTTATTTCTTGAGCTCGGTTTCTATTTGAAAACAGCTCATGTGGCGCTGATTTGAATTGAAATATAATCAAGTTCACCGGGCGGGAAGGACGGAAATAGAATTCATAATGTGATACTTTAACAGGGCATGAAATTGGGGAAATACCTTTTAAGCTGAGCATTCAGGGGTTGTTACTGTAAGTGCAGTTTTCACCCCTTCACTTAGGCTGCTCTGCTCCAATGGAGAGCCGGGATTCAGAGGAGCCGTCCGTCTATTGGCCGGAGCAGCGAGGGGCAGGGCCTTGCCACAAGCTGGTGGGCAGGAAGGGGCTGGCTTTAGGGGTGTGCGGTGGTGGGAGGGGGGAGTGGTGGCGGTGGTGGTGGCTGGAAGTGTTTCAGCTAGATAGTTGGAGTAGACACTCTTCTGCTTCCTGCCTGCCTGCCTGCCTCGCTCGCTTGCTTGCTCCGTGGCTGAGAGAGAGAGAGAGAGAGAGAGAGAGAGACATCGAGAGAAAATCCCTGTCTAGGCATGGACCTCCGGCTGCAGCACTCGGCAGCTCGTGAGGAATGACAACACTTCACATGGTCATTAACTCCAGTCGCTGAGGCTGAAGGGAGAGGGCTGTGTTGTAGCTCAGTGTCACAGAAGCACCGGGTGCCTCCTATGAACGGGACAGCTAACAGACAGAGGCACACAACAGAGCAACGGGACCCAGTGAAACGAGGTGGGAAAGAACCGTCATGTTGGCTGGCTTTCTCTGTTTTTTCTTTTTCTTTTTCTTTTTCTTTTTTTCGCTCTAAGATTTTTTTTCTGGAGTTTTGCTGCAGTGTGCTGCTGCATACCAGTCTGGGTGGGGAGGGAGGAGAGGGAATATTTTATCTGCGAGCGAAAGAGTGTGAGGCTGAAACGAGGGAAGAAACAAAGAAAATATAGACATAGTGGGATAAATCCAAAAGAGCAATGGGAATCTTTCCGCCACGCATTAACTATCCGTATTGCAGTTTCCAGCACAGTAATGGACTTTCTCTTCTGGCTTTGGGCTTTATCACAGCAGTTGACTTGCTCCCTCCTCGGTGCAAATGTCAGGAGATCCTTTTTTTGCCACATGGGCAATATATTTTTCACTCTGTAGAGAAAAACTTGTGTTGTGTAGCATCTGCCCTGACACTGCTTGCTTTGTGTGTTTCCCACAAAGTTTTTTCCTGGTAACTGTCAGTGTGCAAATTCTTTCAAAGAACAAGGACGAACTACAGGCAAAGGTTGTTTGTACAGGACAGGGTCTGATGTTTCGACACTCTTTATGTATGAGGACACAAATAGCCGACGGCCTGAATAAGCTGGAACTTCGCAGTTCTAATAAGGCCCACCTCATAATTAACCTTTTGAGTTAGATGGGGCACGGTTGACGTGTCTCTAGCTTTCCGCTGTCTGTCTAGATTTAGCTGCGCCGGGCGCTCGCTCGGCCTGGTGCACCCAAGCAGTGGTCATCATTGCCTGCATGGAAAAGGCCGGGGTGGTGTCATACGTCTGGCCACGGATCAAGGGGAAGTGGGTGTTTTCTAAAATGGAACATCAGTACAGCCCTTCCTGTTGAGAAAAGAATAGGATACGTCTGCAGGACCCTGAGAGCCAGATATCCCCATCTCCGAAAATTGACTCTCATGCAAATTGTACCTCGAGATGGTATTAAAAGGATTTAGTGGTTAGTAGGTTTTCCACACATCTTCTGCATGAAAGAGGGATTCAGATTGCTCTGTGACACAAGGGTGAGTTTGCTGAATCATTCAGCTCTTATGTTTTCAAGTGCTGTAATTTGGCAGCTTAAGACTTCCACTCATTTGATGTTGTTATACTTCATATTCAATGCACGAGAGCTTTTATCTAATCTAGTGATTTGATTTTAGGATATACAGCGTAAAGTGTCAGCGGGACTTATCACAACAGTGGCACTGTACCCATAGTGCTTCTTTCTATCAGCACTTCAGACTTTTTACATGCAGTACTCCCGGGTATCCTGGTAATCATCATGTTTATCTGAACAGCACCATTCACCTCTGGCTGCCAACTGTACTGTAATTAGCTGATGACTTCCCTGAGTCCTGTGGCTAAGCAGGGAGCAGATGAGAATACTTACACTGGAAAACAAGCCCATTTACTGAGTGCAGGGGTTGGTATCAATTAATGACACTAAGCTTGTTTTCAGTTTAGTATTTAAAAACTTAACAAATGATGGGAGATTGTGTATCATTTGTTCTGTGTTATTGAATAGTGCAACTTATCAGGAGAGGAAATCCCAGCCCTATACCATGAGCAGGGCCATTTGGGTCACTGTGGTTTAGCTAAGGCTATTATGATATGGGGCACACCTATCTGCTGACTGTGTGAAATGCTTCTTGCGTTGCCTCTGAACAGTAGCTTAGTGCTGGTATAGACTCTGCTGAGCTCACTCACTCGTCCTTATCGCTAATGGTATTTGATAATATTGAACTCAAGGAGCCGTAGCTTATGCCAAAGACAATTTCATAAGCATCATAGCGCCCATAGTATTAAATACGAATTAGGCTGCAGGGCCATGCGCTGATCCTCTCTGGAAGATGCATAGGAACATTTTGCAAGGCAGCAAGCTGGTGATGTCACACGGAGAGCCAGGCTAGGTTCGCCATGGATGGAGGACATTTTGATAAAAACCTGCACTCATTTTCCATTACTCACTGGAAACTGAACATTTTCCTATTCCCCCTCTACAATGAGGCCCTCTCTCTCCACAGCCTTGAAAAACATTGGCCACTTGTTCCTCTCGACCATGCAAATGACCATACAACTGCAGCTCGCCAGCATAAAATGGTAATAAATGGAAATGCAGTTGCTCAGGTACCCAGCTCATGCTCACGTCTGTCACACTCATTTGTATTTGGACTTTATTTTGCTGGCAACACCTGGCTGATGCCACAGTAAACGTTGTCACAAGGCTTACGACCAATGGAAACCAGGTAGCTTATCGTCTCTGCTGAACAAATACAAGCGGCTAAGATAACTGCAGCGCACAGCCAGAGCACACAGATACCAGACTAATGGGTTACATACGTGGTATTCAGAGGTCAAGCCAATGACTTTCACTCGAGACGCCCCAGTCCCGCTGACTCTCATTCAATTAAGCAGACTGACCAAGATAATGCCCCTGCCAGCTGGCCTTAGTAAGCGTCAGTAATCCATAAAGTCTAGTACTGTGGTGCTTTTCTTCACATCTCTGCCCTGCTTTATCAGGTCACTGTCCATCCCCTGTTTGTACTGACAACACAGGGGGGACGCAGCTTTCTTAGAGGAACTCAGGAATGATCTTTTTTTTGCTTTTTAGGTTTTATTACATGTGGTACTGAATTTCTGTAAACCTGTAAACAAAAGGGGGACACTATGAGGATTGAAGATTCAACTATTTTATTACATTACCTTGAAACGAAATATATTTCTGTGTAGTCAGAGCTAGATTATTAGACTAGTCCTTTACTCACAATCTGTTCCTGCGAAAATCATATTGTTATATTAATATTTTTTATCTCTGCTGTGCAAAAACTGAGCTGAGTGTGTACAGGAGGGATGATCCCTGAGTTGACAACATACTGTAGGCTGCTGCATGGTCCCTTCCAACATCCAGACCATCTGTCTTGCCGTACAGTCATACCAGTAGCATTGTCCTCGAAGCGTGGCCGCCAAACGTAGCGTGAACTACGTCAGTTTGCTTGGAGCAGAAGCTAAGCTAAGTGTCCAAGGACACATCACACACCAGACTAAACCAAAACTGCGCGGCCTGCCTCTAACCCCAGCGAGAGCTCTCCAAAGCAGTCATTATTGGAAACCAATTTTCTTCCACTCTGTGTTTGAGTTTCCCATGCTCTTAGGATGGGATGTTGTTACATGACAGGGGTAACAGTTTTCCCCCCAGGATGGCAGATTACTTTCCAGCAGGAGCTGTGGGGTTTTTCTAGAGGCTAGCATTAGATACACATGCAGTTCCTCTGTGCCAGGTTTTTTTATTTTGCTCTTTATTTGTGATTTTATGTAATTAACTGAAGGGATGAGTTTGTGGTCAGAATTTTAATTGATGAAATTGTAGTATGTGGTCTAAGAAGTTAATTTGGGTCTAGTTTAAAGGATTTCAAAGCCTTTAAAACAATGACAAAAGCACTGGCATTGGCGGCAGTTGAATCCCCAGGCCATATTGCACAAACATGAAGGAGCCTATACAGTATGTGAGCAGACATGTGGTCATGTTGCTGCATGATTTTTTATCATGCCATCGCCCACATGAGGGTCCTTTTGATCTCCAGTCCTCCCCATTTGTTTTGAATATCTTACATGACAGACATTGTTGGGATGTTGCCTGTTGAGTGAGTCCCCTGTGAGCTTTCCAGATGACCCCAACCAACCCTCATCCGCATTGTGGGTCTGCTCCATACTATGAAAGCTTTCAGTGCCTCAAACGTCTTCTTTCTTCCGTGGTCTTCAACCGTTCTGGCACAGCTCGCTCCATTTGTGGTCAAGTCATTTCGCAGAGAAATGGTGCCTCTGTCCCTTCACACATTATGACAAAGTAGGTTAGCTTGATCACAGACTTCTTATGGCTTCTAAAAATAAGAGGGGATTAATTGTTAAAGGTCAGATCTGACATGATTCTTACCTGCCTGTCTCTTCTGCAGCGATTGGCTCTCTCCCTGGGGAGATGGTGTGAAATTAAATCCTGCTTTGGAGAGTGGAGCCTGGGCGTCGGTACGATCGGGCCAGGAAGCTTCTCATCTCATTTCACATGATCAGCACTAAAGTGGGACAATATGATTAGCTAGACAATGGTCTGGATTCATAGGCAGGGAACAGTATAAGGTTGGTGGGTGATTTCAAGGGGAAACATCTCTCTGCTGCTAAGGAACGTTTACATGTCGTCAACAACAACAACAACAAAAAAAGGCACAGCCTGGGAGATTTCGGCCATTTACTCTTTTGGATGCGTGGCCTTATCCTTATGCTGCATTTGAGTTTCTCCCTTTGATGTTTCAGCCCTCAAACAAAACTACAAACAGAATACAGAAGTCTCCAATTAATGAGTCCAAGTTCAGCTAACAGACCAAAAGGAAGGATGATGTTTAGGTCTGCAGGACAGCAGCACACACACAAAAAATACTGCGCTGAACCTAAATCTGACAGGACCTGCATATAGTATGACAACTGTGTATGGCTTTCTGCTTGTGCAGGGAATTTGTAAAGGGATTTCCTCTTCCCTTAAGAGTAGCATTATATTTCTAGTAAGTCTCATCTTGCCTTCATTAAAACCAAGTGGGGGTTGTCATGTGCATTTCGAGTTTGTTTGACATTGTTCTCATGGTTCTTAACTTTTGATGTTTTGTATTTTCCATAGATGGGTTTGTACATTTGAATCAGTAGCAGGGAATCTTTGAGCTTGAGCTGTTTTACAACCCCTCTCCATCTCCTCCTTCATTCAGTCTGGTGTCCTCGGCTCCCATTCCCCTCCCTCGGTTCTCAGGAAAAATATTTCCAGATGTGCCAAGAAAGGAGCTCCCTGTGCAGTAGCTTAGTAATGGATTTCATACGCTCTAACTAAAGGTCACTTCCTCAGATTGTAGCCCGACCAGTTGTCCCACCTCTGTCCCCTGGTCAACAACCAGACCGAGACGGGTGCCTTAACAGGACGCGGCAAGATGCACACACACACATTCCCCTCGTGAATGTAAATTGCCCCGGCCGCCGTCAATGAGCCAGTATCTAATTTGGAACGGTGGGAGACCAGTGAATATTGCAGGACACTGGGCAGCGTCATAATCGTGTCTGGCACTGGCATATGCATCTGTCTCGGTCCCTCTCTGGCTGCTGGACGGCTGCCCGGAATAGTGCTGCGCTGCGCGGTTTTCTATTGGCTGCACCGTCCCTCCGTGCATGACTCTACAGGGCGGGTTGCACCCTAGGGCTTTTTTCTATCTCTGCTCGGAGTCGATGCTCTTGTCCACTGTCTCATAGCACAGAAGCTTTTGCCATTCACTGCTTTGTATGCAATATGTTGGAGAGCCAGCGGGCTTGTAGTCACCCGCTACAATAGCACACAGCAGTGACTGGGGGACTTAAACTCAAGTGGCTTCTGAATAACCTCACTACTGCCTTTTCTCCGGTTCATCAGCCCCGTACCCTTTAGAGCTAGCAGCCCTCTAGGGCAGCGTGCACACAAATTCAGACTGACATGCATACACAAACACTGTTAACGCCTGCTGATATTTAGCGAGCCCTTTTTCTCACTCTGAAAATAACCTCAATCTGTTTGTTTCTTGTCTCTCTTTCTGTCTCTTTCTCCTCTCCATTGCAGATCACTGACAGAAAGTGCCTTGTGAGACAGCATCCCGACGTGATGATCCCCGGGCGTTTCTGACGAGCTTCAGATTTCTCCCCTCTGCAGTCGTGACAGGATATAGCTCAGCTGCAAAACGCCGCTAACCTCTTGGGTTGTCCTTACCTGTGCTCAGTGTGATAAAACCCCGAGAGTTGGGGCTACTGCGCTGCTGGTCAAGGTGCCAAAGCTCAGTTAGAGGAGGTACTGAGGACTTTTGAAAAACAGAAAAGCCACAAACTTTGTGTTGTCCGAAACTGTGCCATTGCACCTCAAAATAGCACCACTTTTGCTCCCCGATAGCCACCACTGAACAGATATCATCATTCATTTAAAGGACATTTTGGGGACATTGGTACAACCAGTAGAGCTTGTCTCCGAGCATGCCCCCTCTGCCTTGTCAGAGGTCTGCACCTGAGGCTCACTGATTGATGAACAATTAGCGGTTTGACTGACAAACTCTTCAACAGCGGCGCAGTCCCATGCTCCGGTCACAGAGACTTTGCCAGTCCATTACCTCCACTTTCTTGTCCACAAGGACAAACCTCACCCACTGACCTGAGGCAGATCATTTACAGCTACATGTTCCATTAGTTTTAGTTGTTGTGGGTTTTATTTTTTTTTATTACTGGAACGCTGCAGCACCTCCTCAGAGGACATCCTCCTCCTTAAACCAAGTGGCTCCGCTCCACCACAGCTCCACAGCCAGCGCTGCTGACATGGCTCTAAACATCGCCTCGATACGGGACACAAAATGGCTGACCCTGGAAGTGTGCCGGCAGTTTCAGAGAGGGACTTGTTCACGCAGTGACGAGGAATGCAAATTTGCCCACCCACCCAAAAGCTGCCAGGTGGAGAATGGGAGAGTGATCGCCTGTTTTGACTCATTAAAGGTAAGGAGTTTAAAATACATCCTGTCACCACCTGGTTTCTATTTGTTAGTTTATTCCTCCACACGGTTAAATGATGCAAAGCAAACGGGACTTGGCTCACATCCCTGTATAGTACCAGTTTAGCATCTGATGTAAAATGTTACAGCGTTGTGGTTCCTAATGGTCGGTAGGTGTAGGTTGTCTGCTCAAATTAGCATGTGTGTCAGGTCTCCATGCTGCGCTGCAGTTAGCAGAGCGGTCTGACCTATGAAGCTAAAGGCCAGAGAGGTTTGTTGTCATGTTCACTGTCACCACAGGTGCGTGTGTGTGTGTATAGTTTTTTATACGGTAAGTTCTTCTAATGTTACCATGCCTTGTCCATCATCTGTACTTGTGGGGGAACATCTGATCGCCTTAAGTCATTCCAGGGCTTCTATTCCTGGGTGCACGTCAGCTGTCACACATAACCAACAACATCAACAGCCAGCGCTTGTTTTCTAATATTTGGTTCTCACAGATCCAAAACTTTGGCTTTAAAGCCACATTTAAGTATTTCATTCTTTTACACAGGCCTGTAGTTTATCTGTTGACACCTCTTATCAGGAGTTGTGTCACTGTTATGTTTGTATGTTTGATACACTTGCTATTAGACTGTGTGCCCTTTCTTTGTGGTAAAATATCTTAAATTAGCTTAACACCAGACACATTGAAAGTCTCCCCAATTATAACAAGGGCGCTTCACACAAGCCCCCACATGCTGCAGATAAGATGACTTGAATCCAAGAGCAACCCATTATTTTCAAGCTGAGTGGGAAAAAAAACAAAACAACAGCTGTGACAGTGATAAATAGCCAAAGAAACTAGAGCAGAACACTGTAACTGTGTGGAGTTTGTCTTTTTTTTTTTTTAAATATACACTGTAGCTGCATTTCCCTTGTACGGCAACACAGAGTGTGAAGAGTGAATTTCTCAGTTTTCAAGGTTGTGTATTCTGGTCAGAAGACAGGCTGGATTCGCTATTCTGACGTGCTACGCTTTGTTATACCTTAAAAATGAAAAGCGCCGGTTTGCTGGGAACATCACCCTCTCCTCTCCTCTCCTCTCCTCTCCTCTCCTCTCCTCTCCTCTCCTCTCTTCTTCTTCTCTCCAGCATGTGTACTGTAGAAGCCCTCCTCATTACAAGTTGCTCATGCTCAATTATTTATTTGACACTTAGAAAACAAGCTGCGTTTATGATGCTACAGCATCAGCTGAGGCTGAATCGTGGTAAGGCCTGCTAAGTTGCTGCTTGCAGCCATTGATTGACAATCCGTCAGAGCTGCCAGATTTTGCGAGATTTTACGCCATTATGTTTGAAGGAGCAAACAGCTGACTCCAGACTGAACCGATGCGTTATGTCATGCAAGGAAAGGCCTGACATGGATCCCTTGTTCATTACACAATTTTGCTGTTCCTTGAAAACACCAACCAGTCATCCCCATCATGATTGCCAGCCAGTGCTGAATTGGTAAGGGTTTAAATTTGATGATATTGTTCCTTTTTTCTATTACATTTACCACCCGGCAGCGTCCTAAGATTACAGGAATATTTGTTCCACCGACTGCCTGGGCTTTGTGCTGTTGCCCCACTGCTCGGCTCACCAACACTTTCTTTTATAATATTGTCTACCGCATCTAGAAATTTTGTGGCTGATGTTGTGCGTTGCTCTGAGCGAACCCATCAACTAAATTGTTCGAGGTATACACAGATCCATCTCTAATTACAGTCTCTCCTCCCCCGCCTGCTCTTTTCACCATACGACCCAGTGACAGAACAAGAATACAGGAGTCTCTGTACTTTTAACTCCAACTCGCCTCCTCTCTCACAAAGGTTTGCCTCGTGACGGCTCAGAGAATGAACGCTTTATTATGCATTAGGAAATGTGTTTCGCTCCACGGCAGGCTGATTTCCACCCAATTACGCCCGTATCGTCTTCCTGGGTCTTCTCATCTGATAGGGTTATCATAGCATGGGTTGTGTGCTGCCAGGCATTACTTGGACAGCGATCAGAAGGCTTCGTTTTATAAACACGTGAAAGTATGGCTCAAGAGTAAGAGGTGTAATTCTGTTTTGTCAAGTAGACATGCTGAGTCTGTGGAGGATCCGGCTGTTTTGACTGAGCTGGTGGCACAAACATCCCTGTGATGCCAGTGTCTCCTTGTTGAACTCCAATAAAGTAAAACATCAAGTTTTTTGCTTCTCGTCTTCACACCGAGGTTTATTTCGGAGGCGTGCTCTGCCAAGTGGAGCGACATAATCACTTGTGAGTTACATTTTTGGCCTATGATTTACTGAGTGTTTGGGCTGCACAGTTAAAGAGAAAATCCTTTACATGAGATTATGTAAATTACAGGTGTCTCTGACTGGTAAACACTTGGCAATCATCTTCTGCAGCACAGCTTTTAAAAGCTATTATTAATTTTAAACACAATGCAGTGGGACTACTTACTGTAGAAGGGCTGCTGTCATTGCTCGTGGCAAGAGGTAGAGATGAGAAATGAGATAAGCACTTCATATGTTTTTGGGGTATAAATTACATTTTGAGAGCATAATGTAGTTACTGCTCCAGTGTGTGCATTCATCCTTACTGATGAGACCTGGAGAACAACCAGGCCAGATTCCTGATAAGGAACCAGATGGGTGTACTGTAGTTGGTTTGGGAAGCAGCCAAACAGTCACTTGCACAAGTCAGACAACGGCAACTGAAATACCTGGTTTTGCATTTTCTGTTAGTGTGCTTTGCATGGGGATGAATGACAATGAATGAATGAATCATTCCTGTTGGGTTTCCTCATGCTTTCTTGATCATAAAGCTCGCAGCATCCTGACTCCGCTGCGCCGCTGTCAGCATGTCTGTAGTGTAATGTCTAGGGGATTATTTCTCGTCCCCCTGTTCTACACTGAAAGCTTTAGAAATGGTCTCCTATGCTACATTTGTCATCTCTCAAAATAGGACACGCTTCCTCATCTCTGTCCATCTAAAGCTGCAGTCACATTCGGGAGGTAATCATGAAAAAAGCTCACAAGGTATCATACATTTCCACTGCGACGTGACATCGAAATTTGGCAGTGATGACCTCAGCAGCGGGAGAAGCTGTGGGAATTGGTCTGATATATCAGCCGCGTTTTCAATTACATTTTCAGTGTGGCTGTGGAGCTTGGCACCGCTCAGATCTCGGTTGTGTCGGTATGTTTGTGTAGCGATATCCACATACATTTTTCATCCGTCCCCTGCCTTATCTTCTGAATTAGGAAAATTACATGCAAAGCAAAATGTAGCGACATGTTTGGTGGCTGCCAGACTTGACGTGGCATTTAAATGTCTTTTCAGGCTGTAGATTGCGGTTATGTAAACAGTGGAAATTTACTAGCATCACTTAAATGGTGAGGTCGGGTGGAGGAGGGAGCTGTGGGAAATAAGCGAGAAAAACCTTACGGTAATGGGGTAAATGCAATCACACCAGTCATGTGATGATGTCACATTGGCCGTGCCTCTGACAGTAGCCTTTTGTCAATTTGTCTGCTTTTCCAGTTTTTTTCCCTCTTAAGTGCTGTGTCTGACCGAACTGGCTGGGTGATATTTCTTCCCACCGCAGCAACACACTGCTCATGTCCAGAGCATTTGTCTCAGTTTATGTTTTCGACTGCTTGTCAATGCACAAATATGACATAACGCACGTGGGTGATAAAACCTTTTGGAGAAGTTGTCATTTAAATCAACACTTTATTTTCAAATCAGGCAGAAAATGAAGTTTTACACTGTCAAACCTGAACAGAGCAGATCAGATGGTTAATGACATGGCCTGTTTAAAATTATGTCCACTACATTTTTTTTTCTACCAGTCAGGTTTTTACCAGGTGACCTCCACGCCTGACCGAGCTTCAATAGTCTTGAGAGGTGGGGGATAGTCCGGTGCATCCTGGCACTATCGCATTTCGTCAAGCTGTCAGAGAGAAAGTGGTGAAGCAGGAGAAACAATAGAAGGTACTTTCAGGTGTGTGGGGTGTGTTTTTTTTTTCATTTGTATCACAGACTCTGTGCAATCCCCCTGAGGGTGAGGTGCCCTGTTTTCACTCTCCTGGTAAGAACATCTTAATCCGGACTCTGATTCCAAAGAGCGTTGTGTTTTTTGGGGTCGTGGGACGTCTGCGACCAGTAAATAGAGAAGCGAGGGAACATAGACAGAAGGGAAGCTGGTAATATTCGAACGGCTGGAGGAAAAGCCGAAGAAATAAAGGTGGGGAGGAAGAGGGGGTTTCCTGTCTGCAGACGATAGGTCAAGCCAAGCAAGTCGGAGCAGCATTTTTAAACTAATAGTGTTAAGATTCAGTGGCAAAGTGTCTGTGACCTTGAGCTAATCTGACACCAGACAGTGTAACTTAAACACGACCACAGGCAGCTTCTTGTAGTTTGGAGATTCCCCTGATTTAACTGTAACTCCCTCCCTGTGGGATTATTTTTTTTGGGAGAGTGGGGGTCTTCAGGAAGCCGTTCAGTGAACATGAACTTTATGCCAGTGGCCTCGGCCCGACTTTCCACTCTTGTTTTAAAAGATGGGCTCGGCTGCATTCCTCGGCGTAATCCTCTCGAACTGGGCCACACCCTGGGCAGAGCGGACGGGGAGGGGAATGTACGCAGCGCGGTGGGAGTCGGTGTTCCCCCAGGGTCATTCACACGGACACAATGAGGCACTGACTTGGGCTTAATGCGGAGCTGCAGTTGGATGCAGCATGCTTTGATGAGCCCCTAGGAGACCCCCACCGTTACCATTCGTTAAACAGGCCTCCTCATCCACAGACGCATGCATGCACGCTCGCCGTCTTCCCTGTGCAAACTGTGCCACATTTCATTTGATCCATGTGATTTCACCTCCTACGGCCCCACGGCCCCTCGCTAACTGATCTGAAAATCGTTCCCGGGTTGGGAAGAGATAAGAGAGAAGGAGGAGTAAGTCTCATGACCCAGGCCCACTTAGTCAGTCGGTCCTGTGGCAGTCACAGGGAATTTTTCATACCAAGAAAAAAGCCCACGAAAACAGTTGTAACTGCATAAACGAAGCCGTTTAACCACCATTAAACCTCAGATATGAATCCATGTCATCACGATTTGTATTAGCTGCACTTGAGCCATGTGTAAAGAGTGAAATGGAAGCCAGACGAAACCAACAGATCTTCAATGGCGTCGCTGTTTCAATGTCTCCCTGTGATGTGACATTTTACATGTTAGTGTTGTCATTTTGTATAATTTGATTGAACTTGTGACAGATAGCTTCAAAGGTTACGGATGTCACTGCAGACTAACAGTGCTGCACTGTGCTGCTGTTGATCAGAGAGGTTGATGCAGTGGGGTTGGCATTTTAATTGGGCCACTGCTCTGACCCACATCTGTGTCTCAGTATGTGTGTGTGGCGGGGAACGAGTGCGTTGTGATACCCACATTTCACTGTCCCCCTCTGGGTCTCGCTGCAGAACTGGTCGAAGCCAACTCCACACACTCGTTCTTTGAATATTCACATATTACAGGAAAAGAGGAAAATGCCGCACAGCTGTATTATCCCTTTTCTGACAGTCGTTTATTTGTTGATCCCCACTTTTATGCGCTTGTTTGAGAATGTGTGTGAAACCTTCACTTTAGTAGGTGCAGCGGGTTCATGGTGTTTAGAGTTTGTTAATGTTTTGCGAGCCAAAGTTTCTTTCTCTAGCAACTGGGATTTGGCTCATTATAAATACTGCACAGAGCCAAATGAGAATAGCAGTGTAATGGTACATGTACATACATATTCCAAACATCAGAGGAGAGCAAGCCGCATTTAGCTTTATTAAACCAAATCATCAGACATGAACGTGCATATTAAACTGCATTTAAAAATAATTGATGTATGAAAATGTACCCCACTGTTGCTACAATATTAATACTTAGAAATGACTAATTAAATTCACATCCAAACATGCATTTAATTACAGAATATGTTCAATGTATGGGTCCGAGACAGCCGTCCTTACATATGTAGGGAAATCTGCTTTCTGCTGCCTTCATCACTCAGTCAGTATGCAGCTCTCGTTTATAACATGTAGCAGCTCCAGTGTTGAACTCGCACTTTCATTACCTCCTCTCTATAAAACAGAAGATGTATGCCACCACTGTTGTTTAGCATCAGATTGAGTAGTAGGTGTAGCTGCCTCAGCCTGCAACATGATGGAGAGACTGAGCGCTGAGAATCAGCCCATCTGCTGTAACAGTGTCTCACCTGGTCTCAATCCACCCACCACCTCTGAGTCATCCCTTTTTATTTTCTTTTTTTTTTTTCCATCTCGCTCTGCTGCCCACAGTGCTGATAAAGTACAAGATTCTCTGCAATTTTTCCCCCTCTTTCTCTGTAAAAAACAAGTTAAATCAGTGCTGCAGAATCAATGCCATCCTCACATTTGGTGATTTCAAAGCCAGCTGGACTCAAACTGCCTTAGTGCTGCAGTAGTCGCTGCTGCTGCTGCTGCTGCTGCTGCTGCTGCCGTGAGCACCTCTGCAGTAAAGCTGAAGGCAGGTCTGTGGAATCAGGCAGGAGTCTTGCTGTGTGCATGACCTTTAGTATTGGTTTCATTAATTATTGACATGTAGTATCATCATCAGTCATCTGAGCATTCATTTCTCTGTTTTGTCCAGCTGAATCCTGCCATAGGTTGAGAAATGTCCAGTATTTTTTGCAAAATCAATACTGTAATCCTTGTGTTGTTTTCCTGGAAGTCACAGAGATACCACAGTGTGCTCTTTGTCTTACGTATGGCTTTTTTTTTTTGCCCATATTAAATATACAAATTAATAGTTGCTCAGGAAATGTGTTGACTGCTCCCCCAGGCGTCTTTTAATTCTCC
Organism: Trachurus japonicus; assembly: GCF_045865225.1. Lineage (NCBI taxonomy): Eukaryota > Metazoa > Chordata > Actinopteri > Carangiformes > Carangidae > Trachurus > Trachurus japonicus. The sequence continues at coordinate 7,878,033 of NC_140908.1, read as the reverse complement.
GCTGATTATACAATGGACAAACGTACAAAGACACACAGCTCAAGATGCTCCGCAAATTCCCATCCAGCCACCCCCAGCTCGTACGCACATGCACACACACATACACACACACACACCTAGGGAGCTACAAACGGTTAGACAGACAGGCCCAGCTGTCTCCCAGGGGCCAGCCTTTATAATGAGACAGAGATCTTCTTAATTGGCTCCATCTAATGAGGCAACAGAAATGCAATCTTTGGGGGCCTTATACCAGAATGGGTTCCCATCACTTTTTTTTTTTTCTACATGACTATCGGCCTGTGTCAAACTAGCTGTTGTGAACCAGGCCTAGCATGACATCCTGATCCCATCTGAAGATGTGTGAGTGTGGGAAAACATCAAAGATTACATGTTGGTATGTGAGTAACAAAATGATTCTTTGCCAGTAAAATGAGAATAAACAGCACTGACAGTGATTGACGTGGGCTTGCTTCTGAAACAACATGTTGAAGCGTTAATGCAGTGCACGCGGTGAACTCTTTCTTTTCCCTACAGTTGTTCTGACTTGTATCCTGTTCAGGCTTGACGAGTGCCAGCGATGGACTCAGCTCTAAAAGTAGAACTGCCATCATTTCTTGTGAAACACTCTGCTGCAGTACAGTATACAGTACCTGCACAGAGACGGTCATTTACCTCATTAGATTATGGATAAAGACTGAATCTGTTGTCTCATCTAAAATGGCTTATATGCTGCTACAGCCATAGTGACGAATTTGTTCCAGTCTAACTTTACCCAAAAACATAGGGATTAATACGCCAGCAGAGTGTTGCTTGCTGGTCCAATTTGGAGTAATTTGATAGAGCTTGTTTGGATGAAAGTTGGGGGAGTGAGTGTGACTCTTGTATTAGTGAATGAAAAGGCTTGCAGCTGTCTAGTTAGGGAGAAAGCTGGGTATTATTGTAAATGTTTTCACAGCAAAGCACACTCTTCTAATTCAGATCTGGTTCTGAAATGATGCTCCATTGAAGCTCCTTTTGTTTAGCTGGGCTCAGTCAACGATCAAACTCGACGTCTGTTATTAAAAGATACTTGAGTCTGGCTGGCGTAGCTGGGCCATCAGAAATAATGACATTGTACCCGTCAAGTTTATTTTCTGAGATCTGGCAGCATCATGATGTCGCCACTGAGAATCAGAGTTTAAGCTGTTGAAGATCTTTTGATACCGAAAACATACAATACACGGTAACATGTACTATTCTGGTGGGGTTAGTCTGTAATACCCAGTCCCACCACCCAGAGCTGGAGGTGTTATTTGTGTCACACCCAGGGTGGCCATACCATAAAGGTCAACTCCAGGTCATGGCAGCATATCAGTGCCCCTGGGCGTATGTGTATATGTGTATGTGTTTGGGCCTACAGGGGGCGGCCAGGCAAAGTTCATGGGCGAAAGTGAGATGCCCAATTTTCACACCTAGCAGATGCCTGCACCGATGACCCGCGGCGACAGGTGGGGGACACTAATTGGCAACGCGCACGGTCGCAGAGCGGGGTGAACCCATGTTGGCTGAGTGACTAAGGAGGAGAGGAGGATGAGAGGAAAAAGAGAAGTGGTACCAGTGGGGTATATGATTAGCGTCAGACTTGCTGTTGAGAAGAGCATCAGCTCTAATGATGGCAGGGCTCGGGAACAGACACCACTGATGGCTGTTACCAAAAAAGGCATTTCATGGTTGATAAGAAAACAGATGTTGTCTGTGAAAAATTCTCTCTAATCTTCTGTTTGCGTTCCTGTATTCAGCCAGTCTGACTCTCGCTCTCTCCTTGACACGTTCACTCCACAGAGCCACGGCTTACCTTCGAGGAAACAGGAGAAAGTACAGGATGATAACACGGGTTTATAGCGTGATCAATATGTTTACCTGCATCAGACAATTTGAAGATAAAACACACCCTGCAGCTCAAAGGCTTGCGTCACTGTATCCTGCTTTATTGATCTCATCTCTTTGACCAAAGGTCACTTATTACTTGAACCGACTATCAGCACTCATTGAGCTCAGCCTTCCCGACCTTATGAGAACTGTTTTCATCATCTCCGTGTGGGCTCAGAGTGTCTCCGGCCCACAGGAGAGAGCTTCCTCAGAGGCCTCATCATCACAACCAACAAACAACACGTCGATGCAGGCCGTGGTGCACCATTATTCCCCTTTGATTGCACGTAGCAAAATGAAATTGCACAAGCCGGCTTCTCCAGGATTTTTCAGTATCCTGATTATTAGCATGTCATACACTGATCTATATATAACACTCAGGTGTGTAAATATTTATTTGTGCTCACTCTGTAACTGTGAATTGATGCATGAGGAGTCTCTTATTATGTTTACAGGAACACGACAGGCTGTGAAGCATTATATCTTGAATATGATCAAAGATACAAGATACATTTCCTAACCAGTGCACGGGTGCGTTTTTAAATTCTTACTCGGGTAACTGAGCCCTCCAGATTTCTCCGTCGTTTGAATTATAAACCTGTACCTCTCAACTTTTTTCAGCATCCAAAGCTTTAATCTCCAAACTGGAGTGTAAGCAGCCATACAACATTTCTGCCCCTATCTGCTGAGTGTGTTAGAAAGAGGCTTTGATGAATAGATCTGCTCTCTCCCTTCCATCTCATTATCCTCCTTTATCTGTTTTATGGATTTACACAACTCCTCAACACGCTCTGACATGCGGTCGATAATGTCAGCGGGGGGAAAAGAAGATGTACGCTAGTCTTTTTTATTTTCTCGCATTGTTTGCTTAACTTCTCTCATTAGCATTTGTAGTGGATTTTTGTGTTATTTTTGGAGCGCTGCGGAGTAGTGGTGGCTTTGATCGCCGGAGAGTGATTGAAACTGAGGTATCTGTTAACAAATGTAAAATTAGGATATTAAAATAAGGCCCAGCAGCTTTCTGCTGTTTCCTCTTGGGGCTGTGGCACAGTTCCTTTCAAACTAGGGCGTCAACATCATGTAACCTATTTCTATGAAATGTTTCACTGCTGTGGCTACTTGAAGTTCGCTATAGGACCGCTGTCATATCAGTCTAAAGCTGACAAGATCTGTCTTCTCAGCACAGGGGAGTGACAGCTTGTGGAAAGCAGGCTAATGCCTCAGTCTTCAGCTCTGACTCACCTACAGTATCAACAGCCTGAGAGGTGGCATTGTCGTAGCCCAGCCTTTCTTCAGGGTGTGTATTTGTAGAGGTGTGGGAAAGCGAGATGGTTGCTGCGCTTCAAATGCGCTGTATCCATGTGACAACTGGCAAGGGTGTAATATGCATACACCTGTGTGTGTGTGGATGCGTGTGTTTGTGTGTGCGTGTGCGTGTGCGTGTGTTTGCGGATTAGAGGAGCTCTGGAGGGTGGGTTTCATGTCTCAGCAGGTCACAGATGATCAGATTAACTGAAGCAGGGCTCCAGCCTCCAGCGGGATTATCAGCAGGGACCTGGGCTCTGCAGGTGCCCCACAGCAGGGCCACTCTACGCACTTTGACCATCATCACCACCCCCCCTGAAAACAGAACAAAACAACATTTACAGCCATGAAACATGCACATCCATTGTGAGTCGTTATCTAAACGCTGATAACCTTAATTTGTGGCTGGAGCTTTTAGTTTTAAATTGCCTTTTTTTTTCTCCTGCATGACTCCATGAAAGCTCCTTTTGTCTAAACCCATCAACGGCCATGACAAATGAACAAAAAAACTTGTTTCATAACTTGCATGAAGTAAATATCACAGCTCTTATGGTGCGTATGCTGCAGACAGTTTAGGCACAGCACAGATAATCACATAAAGAGCATTTACGTTTGTTCTCTCAATGAGTGGACTCTCTAATGTTTTCTAAAATGCTAAAATGATGTCAATTAAAACAAGATTTATAGCCACATTTGTTGCTTTAGTCACTTGGGTGTGGACACATCTGACACAGTGGTGGGAGTGTTTTCTTATGAGGCCAGTGGGAGAGCAATCCTGCAGACAAGTGTCCCAGGACAAACGTGCACAGAAAAAAACCCAACATTTTTTTAAATCTCACCTTCATCCATGCACGCTCTCTCTCTCTCTCTCTCTCTCTCTCTCACTCTCCTTGGGTAATCTCAGGCGTGTCAGCAGCAGCACTACTCCTCCATCTGTGGGATTACAGCTGGTGAAACAAAGGCACTTAATTACTGCTGAGGCAACACAGTCTTATGTGCGCACGTGTGTGTGTGTGTGTGTGTGTGTGTGTGTGTGTGTGTGTGTGTGTGTGTGTGTGTGTGTGTGTGTGTGTGTGTGTGTGTGTGTGTGTGTGTGTGTGTGTGTGTGTGTGTGTGTGTGTGTGTGTGTGTGTTTGTTGGAGGTAAAAAGGAAAGAAGACTATTGTTTCCAAATTACCTGGTCTCTGTCCTTTGCACTGAGACCATTCTTGTTTGTATTAACTAGCATTATTGACGATTACTGTAGTTTAATAGCCATGCAGGCCAAACACACCCGATCAGAGACCTGAGAAGGCTCTGGGAGCTGATTTACCTCCACGCTCCAGCATTCAGATGACTTGGTCTTACGCACTGTTTGCCATTGATTCCTGTTCTCCATTACCAGCCCACATGTAAGCAAAAAGGCTTTGGCTATCATTTCATAATGGATTTTCAGTGTTTCCTGGTGTCCTGGAGCCACGCAGCTTCAAACAGACCCATTAGTCCAAACGGATCCATTAGAGCCCCAAAAAACAAAACAGGATCCTTAAGAGGGAGCATTCTCCGTGTTGGAGGATGAAGGGAAGCCCTGTCCATGTGCATCCATCGCCTCACTACTCTACCGGGTGCTGGGATCATTGGGTTTTGCACTGGAGTATCTGTCCTGTTGGCATCTCACAACTGGGGGCTTTCACCAAAGTGGTTTCCCTGTGACCTGTTATAGGCTGACCCATAACCAGCTGTGAGTGCCCCTGGAAAAGAGATTCTTTTGGAGTAAACTGAGAAAGGAAAGAGAGAAAGGCAGACATTATGAACAAGAGGAGCCATTCTTTTCAGTAGTGAAGGTGGAAAACCACAGTGAACTAAAATGTGATAAAGAGGAAAAGGCAATTTTTATATATCATCTTTTTTTTTTTTTTTTAATGTGGAGGTGAGGCATTACTTCCTGGAGCTGATGACTGCAGAGTGATGCAGGCCAAGAAATTCTCTTATTTGGATATTTATAACCTTTAATATGAATATCTGTAAACAGAACACCCAGCTAAAGGGTGAGCGTGTACATTTTTTTCAACAATGCATATGATACAGCGTTAACAGCAGGATGTAAATGTCACACTGCGAGCGAGGACGAGGGATGGACAGAGATACAAAGGAAAAAGACAAGGAGAACGAGTGAGCGCCTGTCCACCCCCCCCCTTCAGCGGTCAGTGGGGATACAACAGGTTCTTCGGCTATGCTCTAAGGGGATTACACATATCACAGGCTTCATGTCAGAAAAATTAGTGTCAGTTTCTCACAGCGGCCCTCCTCCTCCTCCGGAGCTGAGAAGGACAATCGGATAAACGAGGGGAAGACTTTGTTGCAGTTTCTCTGTATCGTACAAACCAAATATGCTGTGCCAGGGAAAATCCAGCAGCACTGCAGACGACCAGACCTGCAGCCTTTGTGGGTAACACACAGTTTCACTAGCCTGAACTAGATTTTCCTGAAGATTCATGGGCCGGCACCTCTTGAAGCTACAATCCAATTTATCTGACCTTTAGGATCTCACCGCTTCAAAAGCCGTGGAGGAGCAATCGGCGCTCATAAGCAGCCGCTGCACGCTGCGACGCTGACTTTACATCTTTTAAGCTGTTTCTCCATGATCTCTCTCCCTGATTGGTTTTTCTGTATCGCCAATACTGCCACTCACCCTGTCAATGATCACATCACTGAGTGCTCTGCTTGCATTAGGGAGACATTATGGAGGCTTTGATATTGAAAGCCTACCCAGCTTCTCTGTGCTGCTGGAGAGAAGGGGGCTTAATGAAGGAAGGCATGCACACACACATCCCAGATTCCCCAGATTTACCACGACGTAATTCATTGATATTGTTTCTTTGGTTGAAGTGTTGATGTGGGAAAGAAAAGCAATTGCTCATTTTGAGTGTATCCATCTTGGATAAGAACAGTGGCACTAGCCTCCCTATTAACGCTGACTGGAACCGCGGGGGGGTAATATAAAGACACATTTCCAGTCACTCTTACGAGGACATTTACAGCTCCTCTGTCCGCTGCAGCCTATAGGCAGCCAGTCTCTGTCTCCTGCAGGACGGAGGATAGAGCGCCCATTGAGGGCAAAATGCAAATGTTACAGTGGTGAACGGAGGGGCCCACAACTGAAGCGCTATTCTGCCGAGGGGGTGGAAGACTGGCCCTCTGTGTCTGTGCCACCCACAGACACACAACAGTCATCACTCTGACCATTCAGCCAGGCTGATGAAGGAGGTGGGGGGTCGGGAAAAGGGCTGCTGCCACTGATGAAGCTGGCAGGGTAATCGCTAGGAAGAGGATGCTAATGCCAGTTATACATAAACCATTCGGACCTATGTCTACTGTGAATTTATTTTATTTTATTGTGGGTGGGGCTAATTATGAATCAGGAGGGGTTGTAGTTTAATAATAGCTATTATGTCAATGTCATATTACAACAGGAATCCAACTACAACAAAAAAGGTAGCACATTTTGCTGGTTGCACATGCACAAGTTGGTGAAAAATTTACTGGCACTGTCTCAAATTTTAGGGGCCAAATGCCCCCATTTAGGGGCAAGTCTGGAGCCCTGCTTTACAGGATCCATCCCAGCTGTTGTCGGGCTAATGAAGTAAATAAATGTAACATTAGCAGTGAATCAGGCAGTCACAGGAGTGCAGCTGACTCACAAGATAGGCAGATACTCCTTGTCCATCTGTGTCTGGTTACCATCATGAACATTCATTCATCCTCTACAATGACGTCTGTGTGCTGACAGTGAAAACATTATTGGACATGAGCAAAATTACAACAAAGGAGTGGGTCGCTGTGAGTTTAAACCATATACAGTCAGAGGATGTTTCCTCTTGAAGTGTTTTTATGTTTTTTCTGCCTGTTTAGCTCTGCCTCAGTATCTGTGGGCCGTAGCCGGAGTGTTGCAGTGCGATAGTTCTGTTATGTTTGGGCAGAAAAAATGTTGTCCCCTCCTCAGCAACCTGTCACTTTGTTCGGGATGAATTGGGTTTTTTCGTGTCCTCTTGGCTGTGTGTTTACTGTGGTAAATGGTTGCCCTGTTTTTTCTCCCCCTTTGCTTAAGTTTTTGTCAACTGAACATTATGTGTGATTTGGTACGTGATCACCGCTGAGAAAATGAATTTTCCTTCCTTTTGTTGACAAGGAGGATTATAGATTTCATTATAGATTTATCTGTAGATCCTTCTTTCAATTAATACAGTCATTATTTAGCCTGTGATCGTCAGAAAATATTAATCAACAAGCCAAAATGAAAAGATATTCAACAGATTGCTGAAATGATTAATTGATTTTTGAATATTCTTTTCATTATTTAATGTTTATCAGCTAATATTTAGGGACTAACTGGCTTTAAATGTATGAGCAAAGGTGCAGAATACACTTCACAAATGCTCGATATTAGAAAAGCCACAAATCAAAGTAAAAATAAAAATTAGCAACAATGTATTTGTACTGTCTGTTTTGTACAGTAGAATAAAAACATGAAGACATTTTCCTCCAGAAAAGAGTTCTGGTTGTAATTAACAAGACCCTTATTACAAGAACTCAAAACAATGGAAGGAATCTCAGTGGGTGAAGTGAATGTAATCCTAATCTGTTTACGAAATTAGCTGCTTTTATCCCGTTCCCCTCTGGATCAACCATAATGTGGAACACATTTTTACTGATGTTACTAGAACTTGGCAAACAATAAGTGCTATCTTGTCGGCGATGGCCGCGGGGGATTTGAAGAACGTGCCAGCAATAGTGTCTCATTTTTATAAAGATCCTGGACAGAGGATCTGTGTCAAATGAAAACAACCGATAATTTAACTTTGATCTCTCTTTCACTGTTGTTCGTCGTTCAGCGCGACGCAAGGAGATAATTATCCAATCTGAATCAAAGCAGTTATTAGTGTATCCCCGAGCATGGATCATTGCATTTCATACACACTGGCAACGGTGCAGCGGCAGCCTACAATAAGAGGTTGCCATGTGAGCGACCCTGCTGAAAGGTATAATTTCTCCGTGTAACTATGGCTACACACCGGCGGCTGGTGCGTGAATCACAGAGGTGCCTTGGCGCTTTCAAAGATCCTTTTCATAGACGGCTGCTCGGAGGCAATGCCCGCAATGAATGGATTTATGCTCTGCTCAGAGTGGGTGGCTGAGACAGAAGGCACAGTGCGCTCACTCCCCGTGTGTGTGTGTGTTTGTGTGGGTGTTTGTGCGTTTGCACATGTCTGCCACTGTCTCCGAAAGATAGAGGTCTGAAACCAAATGATGACACCGGATCGGGCTAAACGCTGTGTTTTAGCGCTGTCATTGTCACGCCTGTGGTCCGACCCACTGTGTAAACCATGAGCCATAAGCATGCATCTTTTTTCTTGTCCTCTCTCTCTTTCTTTCTTTCTTTTTTTTATGTGATGCTGTGCCGCCTCTCCACAAAGCTTACCTCATCTTATGTGCTTTGAATCCACAAGTGTGGCAGGGAAACATTATCTCAAGCTGCAGCCTGGACCCTTTGTTGATGATCATTAGTATTAATAATACACTACATAAATGCTATGTATAGACATTGCTACACAGTCACTGCAGTTGGCTTTTCTGTTTTTTTATATTCTTTTTTATTATCAAAGTAAGAATTGCTCCTGCTATAAAGCAGATGTTAGATTTTCACCCCTAATCAGAGAAGAGATGTGGGTGAAAGCTTTTTAGCTGCTGTGCATATAGCAGCAATAAACCAACACTTCTCTGGATTTAATGAATGCATCATTATTTGCCTGCGCGCGAGTGTAGGTTTTTAATCAGCATTGTTTCTTGATGACAGCTGTGAAAGCCTGGAACATGTTTTCCAGGATTATCCAGAGCGTAGCCTCAGACTCACCTCACATCTCCAGCCTGAACCAGGACCAGATTCCTCTAATTGAACTGATCTGCTCTTTTGTGTGCAGCCTCGTGTTGTAGCACCCACCAAGGGATATCAGCTATTCAGATGTCCCTTTGCCATATTTATAGCAAATCCATATCCTCTTCAGCAGTAGGCACTGAGACACTCAGGACTGTAAGTCAGTGAGAGACACAGAACTGGTCTCTGCTATGTGTTAAAAGTGACTCTGTGTTCACACCAGCACTGAAAATGAAAATAAAACCCAGCTCTCAGAGTGTATGATCCAGGTAGTACCAGGCACAGGGTCAAAGAAATGAATTTTTCTGACTTTGTACATTTCATCATCATTCTCCTCCAACTAAAGAGACGCAGTAATTAATTTCTCCTGGATAAGTGGTCATCTCTTTGAGCTGCACCAGTCAGTCCTTCTTTTGGTTTAGCTCTTGTCTCCACGCTCTATTCTTTCCCTCTACTTTTCATCTCTCTCCACTTCATAACAGCTGTATTTAAATTAAAAAAAATCCAATTTCTCTTGGTTACAGCAGTGCTCTGAAACTCGCATTAGATATGTGAGGTTTGTATCACTTCACATTCATGACTTTGCGGTCTTCGCAGAGTCTGCTTCATGCTTTTTTTTTTCCTCCCAAAGGTTTTGAAAAACTATCACCTGAGTGTCGACATAAGGGTGTAACATGTGGTTGTTGCTATACCCTGAACCAGCTTGCCTGAAAGTTGTGTTGGACTGCTGCTCCACCTTAGTCAGCTTTATTTGTCTGAGGATCCTGCAGGATTAACATTGTTAATGTTGACACAGGCTGCGCCGCGTTAGTCACTGTTGGGGTTTTTCCATTTTTCTCACTGAAAGTTAGTTATGCACAGACGTTGAAGACAAAGCGTTAACACAGATCCTGCTCCGTCTCAGTCCATACGGGTCCAGAGCTGCTTGATGCAGAAAGAAAACCTCGGGACGGTTCTCATTCTCCATGACTAATCTCCAAGAGAGGCCTGTCGGATATAATTTAAACAGCTTTTTGATACACAGTGAACCGCCAATCATACTTGATCAGTTAATCAAATTTCATAACCATTTCAATCCTAACTGCTGGGACCTTGGCGAGTAGGTTACAACACTTGAGAAGACATTCACAGATCTATATTATTCACACCTGAAAGTGTCCTTGGCGTTTTTATATATAAGTGAAGTTATAGCTTCTGCTTTCTAAGCATTGACTCAAATGTTTCTATAAGTACTACACATACAGTATGATATTGAATTTGCTTCTCATTTGTGCGATTCTATGCTCAATAATTTTACTCATTCAGGCCGATCAAGGTCTTAAATAATGACTGTTTTTGTAATTGAATGCTTTTTTCCCCCACAGTTTTTAAATAGTGCTGGAATTTCCATTACCATGACAGCTCCAGCGTAGGTACTTCATTTATGTGCTTCTACCACCTCCAAACAAGACACAAAGGAACACCGAAGACAAATCAAACCTAATTTATGCAAAGACCGGGCACAATGCAGTGATAGATCATGAATGCAGCAGTGAGAAAAGGCTCTCAAATAAAGTTTGACAGGATGAAAGGCGAAGGTTTTACGAGTCCAAGGCCTGCACTTAGTGCGACAGCGTCTTGTGTGTTCATGAAACAATCTTCCAACCAATCTTCCTCTACCACCATTTACCTCATCACTTTAAATGGAGAATAATGATGAGCAATTGCGAAAAGCATGTGTCACTCAGAGGCTATAGATGAAGTGAATGTGGAGCAAGACGGGAAGTAATGGCTGTACTTTAAGTCCACATAACTGACAAAGTGAGTGGTGAGGGTCTGCGGTGTGTGTGTGTGTGTGTGTGTGTTTGTACGTGTGGTCTTTATTTGTGCCTGCCTGTGTCTGTGATCTCCGTAGGGTGCGTAGTGATGCTGCGCTTCCCTGCAGACTGAGTTTGGGATGGCGTCCAGAGCACAGCTTCAGCACCAGCTCCCTCTCTCACACACCGAGTCACACCCGCCCACACACTTTCTCCTGCACACACACACACAGTTGCCGACCTGCCTACGCATTCTCCCTCTCATGGACACAGATACACAAAGCTCTTGTATACACACACCTTTCGCCAGCGTCGGTGGCGGTGCAGAAAGCTCCAATTAGTTTTGACACATCTGAGGTTTTTTGGTTTGCGGCGTCCAGTGCTTACATTATTCCTCTGGTCTGGACGGGTCACAAAAGATTTGAATTGATGAATACGGTTGTGTGCACAGCAGTGTGTGTATCCGTGGACCGTGTGCATGCATTGCTTGTGCCAGAGTCTGTGGGCGATGCTTGTTGTGATTGTGCGATTTAGTATGCATATGTGTGGGCAGGTGTGATTCTGTGCATGAGGACCGTGAAGCAGGAGGGTATGAGTGGCTCGCTGCAGCGTTAACAGCAGGGTGTGGAGGTCAGTCCTGTCTGATTCATGACTCGCACCATCACTGATGCTCCAGGGTCTCTGTGAACGTCAGACCTGCTACCTGCACCGTGAAACAACACCTAATTCATATCTTTGTATGTTTATTAATGTGGAAACAACAACCACAAAGAAGCCCATAGCCTTAAATTCTTTGGGAAAAAAAGTAATTGAACGCTCTGTGGTGTATTTTTAATATCTGTCAGTGGATTGTTAGGTTTTATTACCTTTTGATGAGGCCTGAAGATTATTTTCTATTGGTTCTATTTACCCTGGGAGTCATGCTTATACCTTGAGCTGTGCTTGATTAAAAGTACTACCGTACTTCTCTGTTTGCCTGCCCATTGAACACAGAAGAGCAAAGCTCTGAGTGTGGCTACGCAGAGGTGAACAGGTTGAGTAGCCACCTCAAATCCCTGTAGTGCGGTGAGTGACACTGTGGGCTTTCAAGCCTTTGTGTTAACAGTATCCATCCATATCATGCTTTTGTTCGTTTGCATCACGACCCATGGGATGCGTTCCAGATTTGTACTAAACTAAGAATAGTATCAGAGAAAGAATAATGCATTATTTTATACATTTAATTTTTGCTCAAGCTGGACCCTGCAGTACCGGCAAAAGCAAATCTCACAACATGTCAATATTGCTTGCACAGTATTAACACACAATACAAAGGAGAGACCAACATGTAATTGAGTCACACCTGTCATGCCATTAACATGTAAATGCTCTGACCCATGAGTCCTGGGTACGCATGACTGTGTTATTGCATGAGTACTCATTATGTATGGGTCAGACCACACCCATCTTGCACAGTGTGATGCTATCGTGGTGACAAATATCTGTCCACATCCAGATGTAGAAGCACAAATGCAGCAATTAATGTTCTTTTTTTTTTATTATTTAATTTTTTAAAGCCTTTCCAGCTTTTCCTGTATCAGGCAGCAAGCTTCCACCATGGCATTGACTCCACACACCCTTTTGAGTTAGTTTTCAATAAATGACAATTATTTTATTTTTTATTGATATTATATTGATCATGCCCCCCGGTTTTACATAACCACTCTCTAATCCCTGCAGCATTCAGTCTCATGTCCTGTCCAGTGAAACACAGGTCACGGCCCCCACCAGACTGCTCCAGCATGGGAGTCATACAATGTGCATGGGTCTGTCGTCTGAGTCAGGACTTGAGTAATTACCGTCGTCGGTCATGGTCAATCAATTTGTGGACACAAGGCAGAGCTGTCATACTTCCCTACAAGAGGAAATTAGAGAGATTATTGTACAGCGCTGCTAATCAGGCCACAGCGTAGTAGTGAGTCCTCTGTGTCATGGAGTTAAGGGTTGTTTGGGCCTACTCATCCTCCACTGATTCTCATTTAGCTCAATTTCCCTTTTTCTTCCTCCACATTCACCCAGATGTGCCATTTCATGTCCTCTCCATCTGTCCTGTCGTCTCCCATTTACTCCTCTGTGCTAACACACATCAGTCCTCTCTGCCCACATCTCTCCTCACCTTTACTTCCCATCCTCCCCACAGCTTCAGTCCTGTTTCCCTCGACTGTATTCTGCTGTATACCCACAACCTCCCTCCTCTCCTCCACCCACTCTCGGCACAATAAGCTCAGCAGCCGGGATCCATATTGGATTATTGTTTTTGCCATTAGCCTCTGGGTTGACTGTGTAATTGCCTTCAACCACCGAGGTCTCAGACTATCTGACCCCAGCAACCCTGCATTTACATTTCTGTGGAGAATACAGGATGACCCATCCATCAGAGAGTTACAGAGGTTTAGTCAAGATGGCAAGATAGCTGGAAATCAGAACCAAAGCCTTTGCATACCATTACTGAGATCAATTCCATGTCGGCACCGAACACTGGCTCGTCAGTGTGTCCGTGGTGCGGGCAGGACCAGGAACTGATAATGATCTTTCATAACAATGTTTCTACTCAGAGCTGAGAGCTATCTGCTTCCCCCACAAGCGCAAGCATTCCTGGATGTGTAGCGCTCATAATTTCATATGTTTCACACTCTCTAGGCATGAATATGTATGCTGCCTTCGAGCACTTTATGTTTTGGAGTCTGTGCTAAAATGAATGCCCACATATCTGCCACCTCAGGCAGACACAACCTGTTCATAGCCAGGTTTATTATGAAAATATATCTGATTTTATTTCACTTTATTCTGTTGATCAGAGACTTCTAGTTCTCAGACGGTTAATGGGTTTATTTGTGTCTCTCTCCTCTCTGTTATCCTTGCTCAGGGCCGTTGCACGCGAGAGAACTGCAAATACCTCCACCCACCCGCTCACCTGAAGACCCAGCTTGAGATCAACGGGCGAAACAACCTGATCCAGCAGAAGACAGCGGCCGCCATGTTGGCTCAGCAGATGCAGTTCATGATCCCCGGCACCACCATGCAACCTGTGGTTAGTGCTGGCCTCGCTGCTGCTGGGGGGAATTGACCGGCAATGCGGCGTGACTCACTATAAAAAATAGCGTTCACTGTAAAAACGTTTGGCTTTCTGCCAGTTTAAAACACAATCACACATCAAACTGTGTCACTTCAAGTGAATTCAACATTTCTGCATCATTGCATATTTGCATATTTTACATGCATGCTATTTTTTAATCTCACCTAATATTTCACAGCCTTGGCACCTTTGTTAACTTACAAGCAAGACATGATTCACTGAGAAAATATGAGCAGTCTGCTACAGCTCAGTACCACGTGGCTCTGATGGACATGTTTTTATTATCCATCCTCTCTAATCAGCTCGTTCTCTGGATGCTTTTCTTGGAAGATCATGAATTTGTTCGCACAGTTGCTGTCAACATGCCCTTGAGCAAAGCGCAAAAAAACTCCCCAGTTCTTCTCTGGGAGTTAGCCGGCAGTCAGCAGCAGTAGACTGTGTGCACACTGGGCGGCTGCCAGGTGTGAACGTGTAGCTGCATCAATGTAAGACCAGGCGTAGCAGAAAAAGAACATGAAAGCTCAGCAAAAATTTTCCCAGGATACATAGAGGTTAAAAAAAAAACTTTCTCTTGTTTTTTTTACCCTTACTTCTCCCTCTTTCCACTTTTTCCTCATAAACCAGTCCCTGTCTTCTCCCTGTTAATTTGTCTCCAGTGGCTCCTTCTTCTAACTTATTTCCTCTTTTCCATCTCTATACCCTCTCCTTGTCTTTCACCCTCCATTTCCCACTGTCCCTCAAAACATCCATCATTTAAAATCTTAGTTGTGCATCCATTTATCTCTCTACTATTTTAATTAAAATTATAAAAATAGCTAAAGCAAGTAAGACAGTTTGAATATTTTGATGAGAAAACATCCAACGAGCTGTCAGAAGTTTGTAAACTTAACGTCTCTCTCTCTGTTTACAGCAGACGTTTCCGGTCAGCCAGGGCCTGGGCTCCAGTGCGGGTTTGAGTTACACACCCTACCTGACTCCCATGTCCCACAGCATGGGCCTGGTGCCCACAGACATCCTGCCCAGCACCCCAGTCATCGTCCCCGGCAGCCCGCCCGTCTCCGTGACCGCCGGCTCATCCTCCAACCAGAAACTGCTGCGTACCGACAAGCTGGAGGTGACCCACCAAATAACAGTCCTCCCACTCCCTCTCAGACAAAACGAACAAAACAGCCAATCGTAACTTAAATTCTATTGGAAGGTGTGAAGTATGATTTAGAAAAACATCATACTGTGATTCAAAGTGTGAAGGAGATACAATGGCTGGCTATGCGCTGCTAATGAGTTGCATTTATAACTCCAGAATATTTCCAAGGCAACGTCATGGTTGCATAGGTCTGCAAAAATAGTAACAAATACATGTGTGATGTCTTTCCAGTGAATATAGCAACAAAGCAATAGAGATGTGCTTTCTAATTGTTAGCTAAAAGACATTTAACCTTTGTATTAGCTGTATGAAAGTAACTTGTTATATAAACTGCCTGACAAAAGGATAAGTGTAGCATTCTGTTTCATTAGTGAGTAACTAATTATAGGAGTCAACATACTTTTAAGTTGCCTTGGCATAATCCCAAATAAGAGATTCTCAAGCCTCATGAAAGGCTTGTTTTTAAAGAAGAAAAGCTTGAAATGGTTTCACTCTATTGAATAACACAAGCTTCTTATTGTGCCACAATTTAATGAATTGTGCTGCTGAATTGTTTAACTGCTGTAATGGTTTGTTGAGCGTGATATCTATGTTTTGTCTGTGGCGGTATAATTTCTTCATTTTGAGCTGAAAGCAGAAAAGTACATGATTATTTTCTAGGAAAAACAACAAAAAAACAAAACGATCCTCACCTTGATAGTTTGTTACCTCTGCATTATCTTTGGGCACTTGATTGTGGTATCCCTAACCGAAACAATTAAGGTTTGTATCAGAAATACAATGCGAAAAAATTATGATGAATTGAGATTTGCTCAACACAAACTAGTACTTGGATTGAGATCCACAGTTAGACAGGGACAATTACTTCAACCATCTCCATCTGCCCTCTGGCTAACCGCTGTGAATGGGAATAGCTTGATGATTGTGAAACGGTGCATGGGGGGGGAGTTTTTATTTTCCACTACATTTACAAAGATAAACAATAATCTAACCAAGACCTGGAGGTGATGCGTAGGTGTGTGCCTGTATATGTTTTTCTCTCGGATTGCTATCACTTAGCAACTGAGGGAAGTTGGCGCTAATGAAACAGTATTCCTCTGAGACACGTACACACACCCACACACAGAGCCAGCATGTGTGCACACAACCGAGTGTGTGTGCACGAGTGGATCAGTGTGTATGTGTGTGTGTGTGTGTGTGTGTGTTTATACACTCTTGTGTGTCTCAGTCCCAGAGTGCAAGTCAAATCAGATCCCCCTGTGATTCGGCCCCGGCCCCCGAGCACTCGAACACTGACTGGTTCAGCGATTCCACAATCATTTGGATTTGACACACATTGCAGTTTTGTTACATGGTGTTAACATTTTTCTTATGTGGACTAATTAAGTCTGAAAAAAACGTAGTAGTTGTAATTTTGAAAGATTTGCAGCAGAGCGAAGTGAAGCCTTTGAATGGACCTCCTGCTATGCTTTGAATATGTTTGTATATTTTTTTCTCACAAAATGTCTCATTATGAAAGATGAAGTTAAGTTGTGTATGTGGAGTTTTTCATTTCAAAAACAGTCACACATAATACCAGGAAATCTAATATTGTCATCAATATTTTTGTCACCTGTCTTAGTCATTGCATTAGTTGATATATAGACAGTAAAAGGAAGAACATGATGCAATGTTATGAATATTTTACACATTCTCAGTTTCTGTTTCTCTGTGTGTCTCTTTGTTTTCTCTTTTTGCATGTGCACATCTGTGTGCATGTGTATCTGTTTGTGTGTGTGTGTGTGTGTGTGTGTGTGTGTGTGTGTGTGTGTGTGTCCGCCTGACTCTCCTGCTCCCAGGTTTGCCGTGAGTTCCAGCGGGGCAACTGCGCTCGCGGCGAGACCGACTGTCGCTTCGCTCACCCGAGCGACAGCCCCATGATCGACACCAGCGACAACACGGTCACCGTCTGCATGGACTACATCAAGAGCCGCTGCTCCCGTGAGAAGTGCAAGTACTTCCACCCCCCGGCCCACCTGCAGGCCAAGATTAAGGCCGCCCAACACCAGGCCAACCAGACAGCTGTGGCTGCGCAAGCCGCCGCCACAGCTGCAGCCATGGTGAGCACGGCACTACAGCCGACCCACTGTACTTTGTGCAGGAAACACACTTACACTTGTCTTAGTAGTATCCAAGCAAATCTCACAAGGTTTTTGCTTGTTTAGAGTACTTATAGAGAAAGATTGTGTGAGGTCAGAGACAAGAAGGCCATTTTATAACACCTATTTGCAGTATAATTTGAACCTTTCAGTAAGATCTTTGCGTTTTATTGTAGAATCATGGGAGGCTTTTATAGTGTGTCCAATAAAAGAGTTATTGTTGAAGGTTTTACAGTTGTATAAGAGCAAGAAAACACAACATATTCTAGTATATTTACGTAGCACAAATAGTTTAAACTGGATTATGCACTGATCACACAGTCCAACACAATACACCATAACAATTTTGAAATTAGAGTAAGTTTTTTTTTTTTTTTTGTGATTACTTACTTAAAACACAAGTAAACACACACAGGCTCACTGAATACACACATACGCACTAACATAAAATGTGGAGCACTGCTTTATTACTGTAAAACATACCCATCTCTGCTGGTTTTTTCTAGTGGACTCCAGTGTACACTAACAATAGTCATCCCAAAGTGAGGCCTTTGTATACTATAAACAGGGTTTAGTGAGACCTAAATGCACCAGTATAATGCTGCAAGAACAATCTGTTATTATCTCACTGCAGCATGCTTTTTATTTTCTAATGCCCTTGGTTCATATAGAGACAATGTGCTGGCTCACCCCGCATCCCAACCCCCCACCCCCCCCTGCTCTCAATGATAAGTGCGGCTCTCTGCAGATCAGTGCAAATTGAATCAGGGATGGATGAGGATGTAAAATCGCGGGTGGGGGTTTACCCTCCTCTGCCTTTAGGTGGAAAAATCCCCCAGCAGGCTGAGGAGGAGAGAACTAGGTAGAGAGACGAGCAGAAGTGCAGCCACAGACAGGACAGGCAGGCAGGCAGACAGCAAGAAGGGTTTGGCAGTGTGTCTTGGCTGTGCCCCACCCTCCTCCAGGCTCTGAGTGGCTTCTTTTTGAATGGTCCTTTTGGCTGCTGCACTCGCACACCTTGTACTGCGCCAGTGTGCTGACTGACTTGTTTCCTCCATGGCATGGGCATGCTTTATGCGTTGCACATACCTCTCTCATTGGCTGGCTCCATTGCTGCTTGCTCTCCCTGTCTTTTCCTCCATGATCCACGCCGGTGTGGATGATAAGGTGACCATGACTGCAGGTTAGTTTTTATTTGTGCAAATGGTAGCAGCTGCATTAAAGTAGGAAAAGGAAAAAAACAAACAAACAAGGAATTAAAACATGCATAAATAAAAAGGAGCCTGAGGACCCAAGGCGCTACGACTTGATAAACCTGTCAGCACTCCACCAAGACTACCTTAGCTCAACAACTTCACCATCAGCTACAAAATGCATCATCAAAGAAGGTTCAATTTGTGTTGCTAGTGTGTTTTTCCTCCTATGCTTCATACCCCTGTGTTGCATATTTGCCCCACTTTATCAACTTTATGACCTAATTCCCAGTTTACCGTCAGCAATTACAAGCTGTGCTAGAGGTGAGGAGGGTTAACCTTAGGACAATGACTTGTTTAGTCAGCACCTTTAATCCAATTTTCTTTTAGCTCTTAGCCTAAAGCTGAAACAGAGACCCATAAAACGTGTATTGCTGCACTGCTGCAAATAGGTAATATCATTACCCATAATTCACTTTTTTTAGTCTAAAACAAATAAGATGAAGGTTACTGTAGATAAGGATACACATTAACAGACACAGTGAGAAAATCCTATTATCGAGATTATGTTGTTTTACTGTGCCACATTATGTGTTGCTTTCCATGCTGTGATCTTCTTCTTCATTGCAAGTGGAATGCAGTCATCTTTCTTTTCATGTCACTTTAATAGGCCCATCTTCCATTTGAACTAACCACAATGTTCAAGTCTGTTAACACTGCAACACTGCACTCTTTAATGGGATGTGAACTGTTAGAAAATCCACATACATGAAGCAAGAGGCTTGCGCATGGACCCCTTAAGTGCTGTGCTCATCCCATCCATGTCATTTTTGTTTTGTTTTGTTTTTTCTACTCACAGCAGTGACATCAAATGTAAGGTCGGTTTTCAATGAATTAACCAAAGCGAATCCTCAAAATAAATAAAACGCCTATTACTACCTCATTAGCTCGGCGTCAAACTGAAATTAGTTGTATAAACATTTGCGATTTAATTGCCTCTATAATTAAAGATATCGTTGTTGTATTTAGGACAAAGGTAGGAATAAACAGAGCTCCACATTCTGTGATTGAAGTGTAACTGCGCCTCACATTGTGTCACCTCCCCCAAGTTCATCAATCACACTAACAGGCCACATGCCCTCATGATGCAGGTTTAGTTTGAGGATTTGTCTCCATAGCTTTAACTAGATGCCAATTGACACCACCACAGAAAAGGATGTGACTCTTTTCGTTAGCATCGTCTGGATTAGTTATTAGTCTCCTCTTGCTACCAGTAATGATGTTTCTCCTTAGTTTAAAATCTGATCACACAAATGTGTCCAGATCCAGTCGCTGAGGACTGAGGTGAATAACCTGAGGGGCTTCGGCCAGAACACACTCACATCCCAAGCTGTTGTGGGTGTTTTTAGACATTTATCTGGCCCTAACGCACCTCACACACTCATCAAATAGACTAATCCAGGAGCACTGTGACTGTTGTGTGTGTAGAGACTGTAGTATCCCACTTTGAAGGAGAGCTTCTGTTCAGATTTCACATCAAGTGTCAGTTCAGTATTTCTAGTCTGAATCATCTCTGTTTACCTTACTGCATTTTGTTCTTGCGTAGATGTTAAACAAGTTGATTTACTTGTTCAGAAGTAGTTGACGTTACTACTAAATGCTTTCCCAGTAGTTTTGAAGTACATCATAGAATCTTGCTTTTTTAACCAAAGGTTAATGTAGATGCTTTTTTTTTGCTTTTGTACTAATTCAAAAAGTAGCAATGTTTCTTTAAAGTAAACAAAACAGTTTTTTGTTTATGTGCATGCCTATTGTTTTGTATGTGGTATACTTGCATTCAGATTATTTTTGTTTTTGTTTTTTTCCTTCTCACCTATCCACAATGCAATGCTGTCCCCCATGACGCACCTCTGCTTGCTGTTACCTGTATGTTAATACGCTTGAATCCCATTGGCCCACTGCCATCATGTGCTCGCTGCCTGCTAATTAAAGACTCAGTCGACTGCCAAAGCAATGAAGCGACCCCTCGAGGCAACTGTAGACCTGGTACTTTGACCTTTCACCTTTTGCTTTGCATGTAGCTTCTTTAATTGTACTGTAGCCACTCACAAAATTTAAGTTGGCTCTTTTGTTTTTGTGAAACCCTGTAAAAAAAAAAGTTAATATTTATGATTTATAAACACCAGTAGCAATTCTAGATTGTACTGTACATTTGTTACTTACAACTACGATGTAATGTTAAAATAATTCCAGTTATCACTCTGTTTTCTTTAATGTGCTGTTGATGCCTTGCTATGGTGTAGTTTCTCATTGTCCTTGTGATAGTTACAGCAAGTTTCGGTGTTACCTTGTTGTGCTGTGCATAGACAAATAACATACAAATATCAGTGTTGATTTGTTTAAGTATCCAGTTCCAATCTAGTGTTCTCTTGTTGTGTGTGTGCGTGTGTGTGTGTGTGTGTTTTCGGTGGCTAGGCGTTCCCCCACGGCGTCCTCCAGCCCCTACCAAAGAGACCAACACTTGAGAAGAGCAACGGAGCGAGCTCCCTGTTCAACCACAGTGTTATGCACTACCAGCAGGCGCTGGCCAACGCACAGCTCCAGCAACCCACTTTCTTTCCCACAGGTAAGAGCTCTCCATCAGCACACCCGGCACACACACACACACGCAGATAGATGCACTCATAGGTATGCAGAGCATGCAGGCACACTGAACGTGCCCAGCTAACCCTCTGTCACGAACTTGTCTTTGTGAGATTCTCCCATGATCAGTGAAGTTCATATTTCCTCTTGAAAGGGATTATTTTGATTGGCACACATAAAGAGCTGCAGCAAGTCGGTGTGTGGTAACGCATAATAGTTATGAGGAGGAAGGTAAAGATATGATTCACAGTATAACCCCCATTATGAATATGATACACCTGTCAAACATAACATAAGCCCAGTTGTTTCCAACACAAAGGCTGTGTAACTTTCTTTAGGCGCCAGTGTCAGGGCTGGATGGCTTCTTTTTTTGGGAGTAACTGCAGTCTAATTCAGTGTGTGTTTAATCTGTCTTGACTGACATCGATATTGGGGGAAAAAGAATCCCATTTACAAAAGCAATTTAGTTCCAATTTTCTCAAATTAATTCAGCTCTGCTCCCTTATTCCACTTCAGTTCTTTGGCCCCAAACAAAACACTCTCTGTGTGTGTGTGTGTACTCCTCATGCAAGAACTAACAGTCGCCCCAGCGCCCTTGGGTCACCTGCTAAATAAGTTAACTGCAGCTAATGCAGCAGCCTGTAGCCAGACTCCTGTCCCTCATCTGCTTTCTACCTGCTCTTTCTGTGTCAGCCCCTCCCCCGTCTCCCCTTGTATCTGTGTGCAGGGTAGTAGCTTAGGTTTGAAAACCTATGTTTTATTCCCACTAATTTGCTACATTTCAGATGGGTGGAGTTTCTCTATAATGGGGGAAATGTGTGCCACGGTCTCATGAGAGCATTTGAAATTTACTGTAATGAATTTGTATTTTGAGTTGTTTGAATGGAGTAAACCCCACCCATCCCCGTTTGACTGGATAGACGCCTGTGCACATCACTGTACTGACCCTGCATGATGCTGCTGTTGTGTGGCTCTGTCACCTCTTTTATCCTCTCTCCGAGTCAAGAGATTTCATAGAAAATGTTTTTATAGTATCTGTAAATTCACAATTTGTAGATTTTTGTATAGAAGAAGCAGGAAACATGGATTGAACCAGTGTTAAAAACTGAGCCATGTTGCTTCTGAAATGTGCAGAAACTGTATCTGGCACCAGTTTGGTCCAGTGGGATCAGGGAGGCGTCCCAGTGGACTCTACTACTGCACTCCCTGACTTTAGACCTTTGGCATGTGTGAGGAAAGAGTCCACTCAAAAAAAATGGAGAAACTAAAAGCAGAGGAAGAGAAGTAAACAAAGAAAGTACATATCAGATAATATAAGTGGCTCGTTATCCAACATTTCCTTCCTTTACGTCTGCATATGTATCCAAAGACCCGGCATTGCACCCTGCTGGACCTGGCTGCGCTGTCATATCCCCCGGTGTAACGATGTTTGATTTAGCCGCAGCTGTATATAAATAGTATTTTCTCACTAATAGGATGACTGATGGAGGGAATTCCTCTGCTTGCTACCGTGTACTGCATCCATAACCTGCTGACAGCACCACTGTAACCGTAGCATCTGAGCTGCCTTTTTTTTTTTGTCTTGTATAACCTTGTTGTTCTCCTCCCTCTCAATTAACCCATTTATTTCCTCCTCTCTCTCTCTCTCTCCCTCTCTCTGTCTCCCTCCCTCTCTCCCTGTCTTTCTCTGCATGAACACAACAGGGTCAGTCTTGTGCATGACTCCTGCTAGCAGTCTTGGTAGGTCTCGCCCTTCCCTTTGCTCTCTCACACACACTGTTTGATGTAGGTGGGAGTGTGCGGGGTGGGTGGAGTGGGATGAGTGGGCAGTAGCTGCAGCCCTTGCAGGTGAGACAAAAGGTCACCGCTTCGCCGCCTGTGGCGCTGATGAAACCTTTTTTAAAACTTGCTCAGGGAAATTGTCATTAAAGCTGAGATATGACGTCGTGTCCATTTTGTGTCACCTGGAAGAGCTGTGACTTTCAGCCCTTGTTTCCCGTCTGACTTTCTTTGCTAATGACTGTTTATGATTAAAAATGTTTGTGTAGATAAAATACTGCAGACTGATCTGTTTGTTCTGAAGCTGTAGGATAGCTACTGTCTGTTTGCTGTGCTGTGTTGATCAGGAAATTTAAATCAGTTTTCCCAGAGAAATTATGCAGAACTGGAGCTTTTGTCTCTGCAATGAGGGGATGGGAATTAGACATTCAAGTCCCAGTCGGCCAAACAGTGAGTCCTGCGACTAAGAAAAACGATTTATTTATTATTTTTCACAAAGTATTAACCACAATCCATCAGAGCTTCATGATTCTGGCATTCACAGTGAAGTAGCCGTCTGGGTTTCTGGCATCGTCCTACTGTGCATCATGTCAGCCCACATGGACTAAAAAAAATCAAATTCCCATCCCTGTTGCCAAAAACGCCATTGATTCATTGTAATTGGTGTCTTGTGCTCCTTAACTTCTCTGGGAAAAACAGCAAACTGATTTTCCATATAAATTTCCTTACTTGTGATTGTAATCAGCTTCTCTCCTCTTGTTTTTTTTTTGTTTTTTTCTCCCATGCTCTCTTTTTCTTTCTTTCTTTCTGTCCTCCTTGCTTTGCATTGTGAATGGTTGCATGCCATCTGCCGGTGTAACCCTAACGATGGCTTGCTGGCTCTCTGTAACATCCGCCACCATCACCACCACCACCTCCTCCTCCACCAACACCACCTGCACAACAACATCAAATACCCTTAAAACACGCACACATACACCTACATGCACACACATATACACACACACACACCACACACACAATAACAACTGTTGCCACCGTTACCATAACGCTCCACCTACCTGTCCATTGCTACCACCTCCTTCCCTCTCCCCCATCCCCACCTCCCCTTTCCCACCCTCAAAACAAAGTCCCAATGATGTACAGTGCTACGCCTGCTACTGTCTCTGCAGCAACAACTCCTGCCACAAGTGTCCCCTACGCAGCAACAGCACCAGCCAATCAGGTTTGCTCCTTTTAAAGCTTTCTTTCATCAGTCCCCGGAGCTCTGAATAAGTACTGCCCTTTGATAGCGAGCTGCAGGAACCTCCAGCTGAGCCACAGCTCACACCCAGCCCCTCCCGACCCACCGGACGTGCTCACGCGTGGGTGTTTTCAGGAGCATTAATAATAGCAGGCGGCGGAGGGAGGGGGGGGGCTACCTGAGCAAACAGGTGCCAGCACAGTTTATCACCTTTCTAGTAAAAAAAAACCGCCCCATACTGCGCTCCCCAACAAGCACTTCTTCAGAGCTCCCACATTTGCAAAGTAGTAGTTGTGTTGTGTTGCACTACTTCCTGGTTTTGTTTTGCATGTTCTGTTTTAAGTTTTATTTTCCACTTTTTCTTGTTGTTGTCAAATAAGCCTCTCCATCTGCAGTAGGGGCGTCATCTGTACTGCTTGTGTGCTACGCAAACACACACATTCAAGCAAAAAAAACAAAACACAGACAATTGGTAACAGCCACCATGTTGGATCTTTTCCTGTTCCCCCGTCCCCCACCTCCCCTCCGGTTTCACCTTTTTACCTTTTCCTAGTCGAAGGATAAAAGAGAGGATAAATATGAATTACGAGTCGGGCATGTCAGGGTTGGACAGACAGGAAAAACGATCACACAAGTCGTCTAAAAATGGCTTCTGATCGGCGGCTCTCCTGTTGCTGCGTGTCAGCAGGAGCCAGGGAAGCTGGGCCAGGTTTGAATGCCAGAGTGACGCATGTGTGCCCCATTTTAAACCTGGAAATTTCAGCACAATGCTGGCACTCTGGCCCTACACAGCTGGCAATCATTTACTGGTAGTCCTGTATAGAGGTGAATTGAGGACACACAGAGGAAGGTGGAATTGCAACTGGAAAACAATCGTCATTTTCAACAAGTGCGCCCACAACAGGGCATTCATAATGTGTTTCATATGTGTTTCTTTTAGTTTTTTAATAAACCTTGATTGTAAAATTAAACACACTTTGATTATAAGGCGGCTTGTGCCAGTAGGAGAAACCAGTATCCGCTTTTTTTTTTACCGCTGTTCTTCTTTTAGTCTTCGATCTTACAGAGTCTATGTCCAGAGACAATATATATGGATAAGAAATAAATGAAATTAAAACAATAGGTTCATTTAAAAAGTAAATAAATAAATAAAAACAGAGAATTAATCATTTTTCCATCATGGACCCAGGATCTGGCCCTGGTACCTCGTGCTTTATTACTCCTCATAGACCATCAGTGTATGCACTTCCTGTGAGTCACCGTCTCTTCCTGTAATTGGCATGCAGCAGCAGTAGCAGCAGGAAGCAGAGCTGCTCTTTAAAGATGCATGTGGGACAAGGAGCCAGAGAAACACTGACGTCAGCCCTCGCTGTCTGTCTCCGTCTGCCCCCCGCTCCCCTTCTCCTCCCCCTCCTCTCTTTCTCTCTCCACCCACCCCGCCCTGCATTAAGATTCCTCCAGCTCGGACATAGTTAACACTTATATTCACCAGCTGTACTGCAGACAGAGCATGCCTCGTTTAGTTTCTCCTCAACTGGATGATTTTTCAGAATAAACTCTCAGGTTGTGACTTGATTTTTTTTTATTATTATTAAATGCCACATGCTGCTTTTGCTCAATAACAATCTATCTAACTTTGAGCTGTAAATCCTGAGTTTCTACTAGTGCTAGCTTGTTAGTATCAGCTATTAGCACGCCCATATTTATAAAGTGGCTTCTTTGATCCAGATTTTTGGCCAAAGAACAGGAGGATTAAGTGATCATCAAGATGTTAGAGGCAAAAAGAATCAAACCCGTCGACTGTGTCTTTAGATAAATGAGATCAACAGTGCACTAATAATAATACAGATGCATAGAGGGAGAGGAGAGGTTCAGAGTCTGGTCAACTCGTGACCCTCTGAACTGTTATTGTGACATGACAGGGAAGAACCAATCACGTCATTCCATGTCCCAGCCTTTATTAACCATGTGGTTGCAGTACTGGGATGTCTGGTAACGTCACCGCTTTCACTGGACATTGTAAACGCTGCAGCGCCCTCTAGTGTCTGAATGTGGCGTTACACGACACTCTGCAGGGTTTACACTGCTGTACTGTCTGCTGGGATGGGAGCACGACTTATTAGAGTGAAATAGAAGCAAAGAGCTCTTTAGCTACAGGACCAGGGTTCAATCTCTTACCGTCCTCTGGGGAAAACCTCTTATTGTTCTAGTCACAGTTATTAAAAATGAACGCGCAAGGTCACTAAGATCCAATGCAATTACAATAAAAATCTGATATTAGTTGGTAAAAAAAAAAAAAGTTTAAACCTCCACCTTGATTCTCTAATTCACACTTAATCACATTTAATTATCCAATTAGCCACATCTTCCTCTGCCATCTCACGGCGGCGAGTGCTGTCTCTCTCCTTCTTAAATGCTGCAAGTAACACTGCACCAAATCCAAGACAAACAGGACCCAGGAACAATTCTTGGCGTTTGTTTCAGCCACCTGCAGTACCAGACGGGTGGGGTGTACTGTCTTATCTGGTTAATCCCACCCCTCTGGCACCCGGTGATATTTATATAGATTTTTTTTTCCTTCCTATATCCATACTGCACTGTGGAGCAGGCTGTCTTCTCAGCCTGTGCACATCACACACTCTCCACCCGGGGTGAGCTGCTGTGATGTGTGATGTGAACAGTGGCTTCTGTCCTTCGCTGGCTCCTATCTATTGTCCGTTAACAAGCACCATGTGTCTTTGTTCTGCGTTGGCTTGCTGCCAGTTGCAACCACATGATGGCAGCCAGCAGCTCTTCTACCTGTCTCTCCCCCATAGACCAGTCTCTCTCTCCCTCTCTTCCTCTTTTTCTTTTCTCTTCCTCTCTTTGTTGTGTGGTTGATTTGTCTTTATCTCCTAACGGGAGAATACACACAGATGTGACCAGACCTGGGTCAAATGCTATTTGCCAATTATACTGGATCTCTTGCTCTTATCTGCATGAAACACCAGACAGGTGGCTTTCCCACAACAAAATACCACAGTCTCAGTTGTGGTGGTAAACTCCTCCTGCCTGAGGCCCACAGGTCTCAGTTTGCTAAACCAGGTCGTATAATGTGTTGTCCGACCGTGACGAAGAACGTTTATACTTTTTTAAAAAAGTGGCCTCGTTTGGAAGTGGAGCAGATAGCATGAGGTCATAGCTCTCCCCTGGCTGTGTCACTCTGCAACCCCGCAAACGCTCTCCAGACACTCTTATGCATTTCTTCCAAGGTTTTGCAGAGACTGTAGTTGTGTGACAAGTGAACCAAGAGATCTTAAGGACATGTGGACCAAAGCAACATTCATTTGATTTGATTTTATCTTTTTTCCCTAGTTCGAACCTCAATCTAATCCAACTAAAGTGCGTTCAAGCCATAGTCACCTAGCAGATAGGCGGAGAAGGAATCAAGGTCTGACCTGGACAACACCAAATTATCTTCTTGGTAATTGGGCAGGACAGGATCTTCTTCAGGACGTTCCTGTGTTTACCTTATCAGTTTCTCCTCCTTATTTGTCCAACGAGTGAGGTAAACCTTGTCACGTGGCTTTAAGTAACACGTTGCTTGAATTTTGTCTGTGCAGAGGGGAAAAAACTGAAACTGATTAACTGAAGCAACTCATTCCAGAATGGAAAAAAGCGAATTCCGCCTACTTTCATGCCTCCGTACACTTTTCAAAATTGTTATTATGGTGCTGTCCCACCACTTCATTTGAACCATACCGAGGTCTCAAGCAGGCAGAAATAAAGACAAATATCATTTGATCCAGAGACACCAGACACAATAAAAGCAGCAGTTTGTCGACTTATGTGAAGTGTATTATATGTTTTAACTGGTGAAAATGCAGATTTCAAACACTTTTGTCTCTTACAGGTCAACTAAACTAAGGTCTTCTCCCCTCCCCTCCTTCCCTTCCCTTCTTTGCTTCTCTCTGTCTCTCTCCTCCAGATCATCCTGAAATAAATGTCAGGAAGGGAACGGAGTGTCACGAAGCTGCACTGGGAAACCCAAAACAGCCCCTGTGTAAATACTACCTTGCCTCTCCCATAGAGGTCCAGCAACCTGCATGCTAAGAGTGTAACACTTCAATTTAACCGTAAGAACTGCAGTGCCGGTGTAACACACACAGAAAAAAAAAGATATATACTGTATGTATTGCTAGAAAAAATTATTAACATGAAAAAGTCAAAAATATTCTTATGTATAGTACTACATACATAGCAGAAACACTATAGAGGTCATTTTAACAACTGTTCGCCCAAAGTACCGTGGATCCCCTCTCTTTCATATTTATTCTAAAAACCTCTGCACAATGTTCATCCCTTTGGTTAGTGGGAAAAAAAAGATGCTCGATTTGCACTATATGAGAAATATAGTGCTTAGTGTGGAAGTGGGAAAACAGGAAGAGTCACAGAAAACCCGTGCACAACCACACCAACGCGCTTGGCGCTCTGAAGAGGGTTTTCATCTCGCGGTCTTTGCTTTTTCTCTCTCTACGAAGTTTGAATGTCCTTGGGGCAGACAGGCTCATGTTTTCTTAATGTGACTGTCCCCTGCGAGGGTTCCTCCATGACCCTCCTCTGCCCCAGATGCTGTTAAGATGCCATGATGAAGCTTATCCTCCCCTCCTTCGCCCCTGCCAACTTTTCATCTCCGGAAAACATCTTGCCAAAGTTTGCGGCTTGGAAGAGGTCAAAGGAATCAACCTGCCAGAGTGCAGGGCCACATTTTTAACACCCAGACAAAGTCTTTTTCTTTTGCCATCGCGAAAGCTGCTGAGAACGCACCCTTTATTCTGTATGTTTGGGTGCTTTTGTTAGGAGGAGTGGTGGGATAGATTGTGCACGGATTTTTGCATGCAGTCAGGACAGGGGGAAGACAGTGCCCAGTGTTAGTCGTGGCCATTACCGCAAAGCCTAAAGGCTCGGGTCTGTGCCAAGGGCTTAACAAAGCTTGAGGGTTCGTTCCAGACATACCAAGCCTTGTGTGTGTGTGTGCATGTGTGTTCGTATCTGGAGACTGATGGTCTGCCGGCAGACTGGGACTTGAAGCGAGGTCTAGCAGGTGATGATAACACCAGGCCTGGTCGGAGAGTTTTTTTTGAGGGGCGGGGTGAGGGATTTAAGTGCTAAGACTAAAAAAAAAAACTAAAAAAAACAAAACTAAACAAAAAAAAACGGTGCATTTGACGACGCTCGTCAAGCAAAAAAGATAACTTGAACTTCGACTGGAGGGCTATCTGTGACCGTCGGTTGTCCTGTCCAACCCTACTATCACCGATAATCCTGTTCCATTTTAGAAAACTGTAGAAGTGCCTAAAAATGCTCATCAACAACACATGCATCCAGAGTGTATCACTAAAAGTCACAGACACAAACACACTGGCTGTCAGAAGCTGACATGGGACTTTTCCGGGAAAGACATCACATTTTGCGAATCGTTACTGGAATCGGGTTTTCTAGTAACCATGTTCATTAACATCACAAGTGACTTTATCGAAAAACAAAAGAAGTTAAAGAAACGACAAATCAAAAATAGCTTTGTAGAATGTTTGGTGACTTTCATGGTGTACCATTGTTTCTTACCATGGTTTGAGTAGTTTACATGAGGAACGTGAGTGAGAAAAAAATGTATTGTAAACTGTGTAATGTATGTAAAGTGTCTCTTATTTTGAGAGTTTATATTCATAGTTCTAGAAATGTATTCAAAGTTATTTAAAATTTGTGTTGTGTCTACTATCAAGGTATGTTTGAATCCCCCTAAAACCCTCCACCACCTCCACCTCCCAGAACAATCAGTTTGTTTTTATTCAGTCAAGACCATAAAAGGTTATTTTATTATTTCAGACCAGTCCTCCTCAGTTGTTTCATCTTACCAACCACATGTTTAAACTCATGACACTAAATTTTATTTTCCCATATTTCAAAATTCTGATGTAATTTCATGGTGCTTGATTCACATTGACAATCCACAGTCATACCTTTTGGAGCAAGAGTTCTTCACTCTGCTTCCACATTTGGTCTCATTCACTTTGATTGTCTCCACATGATTTTTGATTTGTATGTAATATTTGTGGAAGGAGGTAAAAGTTCTATTTTGTTGTAATTTATCTTACGTTACTCTTGGTCAAATTTTAGTCAAAAACAATGTTGTAAACTATTCTATTTTGAAATGAATGTAATTTATTGAGCTGTGCTACATTCTGCACGGTTGGTCATTTAAAGGTCTAACCTGTCAGGTCAGCGAATGAGAAGTCGCACACGTCTGAGGGGCGGGGGTCTAAAAGTCGTCCCACCCGTAGAAAGCTACTGGATCTTTCTTGCCTTCTCATCGATATAAAGATCACGGTGTTGCAGCAATGAGCATAGTTATAGAGTTGCTTGTGTTGTTGGGAAAAAAAATGTTTATTGTATAGATGACATTTTACCAAAAAAAGAGATGAAAATTTAAAAAAAGATGTACTTTTCACTCTAGTAAAATAGTATTTCATAACAATATTAAGTTGTTGCTGTGGCAACCAAATGTTGCAATTACTAAAGTTCGGTATTTTTGTAAATGACATTGTTAAGTTGATTTTTGTTTTGTTTTTGCTAGAACACTGAACACAAGGTAGATTGTAAAGAAGATATGAACATTTCTTATTCTTCACTGAGATTATGACAATGACCTAATATTTTCATTAGCAAATAACAGCCTCTATAGTGCTGTGACTGTAACACTTAAATAGATTTAAAGTCATCAATGTTACATAGATTATATATAAATATATATATAAGAACTAAATAATCTATAAATTAATAAGTTGATGTACAGCTCTCCCCCCGACAAAGGACCTTTAGGTTCCACACTGCGACATTTTATTCGAGGCGTATGTATCACTAGAGTTAAGGATTGCACTTTTCATATTCTTTAAAGATGTGATCTGTTTTTCATTTCCTGCTAGTACAGTACATCTGTTTATCAATCAAAAGCAGATACTACCGGTAAATAACTTTAATTCAACATGTTGCATGGGAAAACAATATTTTCTTTTCTTACTAAATGATAACGTACTGAATGTTTCTAGTGGAAAAAAAAAGTCTGTACACAAAATGTCCTCATTTGGTGACCCACGATGCCCTTGTGTATGGAAATCCTCTTGAGATGTAATGTTTTTTTTTTCTTTTTTTGAAATGTGTCGGCAATGATTGACTGATGGAAAAAAGAAAAATGTAAGCACTTTCTGAGCAGTTGGTCAACTGAGCAGACTCAGCTTATCCAAACACTTTGCCTTATCTTGAGTCCATCGTGCTTAAGGTTTTATGTTTTTAAGAGCTCTTATTAAAAATTTACAGAAGAGACTTGAATGGGTCTCTCTTCTCAAATCCCTTCTCAGTTTCATTTCAAATATAATCTTTGTATCTAAAAAAAAAATCATTTTTTTAAGGTTTTAACGTGCGCATCACCAGGCCAAAAGGGGGCGACTGCAACACAGGGAGCAGTCACTGACCTTTACCTCCGGTCTCTAAAACCCGTAGTGAGATCTTTTCGTCCCATTGCCTTACAATGGAACAGTTTGGAGCTCGTATTTCACAGCTTTAGCCAGCAGATGGCACTACACCGGAGACTGCAGGTCTAGGACTTGTGACTGCCTGTGCCATCACTGTTGCAGTGTACCCCAGCAACAAAGTAAAAACATAAAGACAAATTGACAAGAAGACCCTCATCAGATTTATAGTTTCAATGTAATCATTTTTCAATGTATTCTTTTTTTGCATATATTTTGTGCTATTTTATGTTTCTATAGTCAAAATGTTTCTTTGGTTCCAGCAAGATAGTGTAAAATCTATTGAAAGAAAGAAATAAAGAAAATCAAAGGAACTCTCTTTTGTCTGGATCTTTTATTTCAGTCACGTGTAGATCCTTAATCTATTCATATAGAAACATTAATGCTGATTTTACTGATATAAGTAAGAGTTGTCTGTTATTTAGATTTTGATGATGAAGACTGAAGAAGTAAATGTTTTCCATTATTTATTTTCTATGTCATTTCCTGTTACTGCAGTGAGGCATTTTATAAAGTCAAAAAATGTATGAGGAGTCATTAATACCACAGCCTTAATAATGCTTATCAATTTGCCTAATATAGGTGCAACAGCATATTACCTTTAAGTCACTATATTGATCACTATCTCCTTATTTCCAAACAGCTGCAGAGTCTAGTCCAGTGCAGGGAGTCAGTGGATGCAGTGTTCCCATACTTGACTACAGTGCCGAAGAAGTTCAGAGCAGGTTTGCAGACACACAGTCGCATAAAAATGGAAGACGACTAATTTAAAAACCCTGAAAGTAGCAGGAGAAAATTTAAAACCCACACGCTCAAAAGAAACACCCTGCATTTGTATCGTTTTATTTTCCCACATGTCTTTGCAGTAGTAGAAACCTGACAAAGACAGTCTTTCCCTCCAGACAGGGTCAAGATGCTACACTGCAGGTGAGCAGTCTGTCACACAAAGGAGTGTTACAACTACAGACAGAACGACCTTGCTGATGTGCAGAAGCGGGAGACTTGTCTGGAGAATCGAATAGGTGCTTAACCAAGTTCCCATGGCAACCGTGAGGACTATCTTCCCTGAAAAAAAAAATGACATCATCATCAGATCATCACAGCCAAGGGAACAAATAATTGCCATTGTTGCTCCTTGGTTGAGAGGTTAACTGTCTAGTTTCATGCAGCAAAGTTTTATTCTAACTCCGGCTACAGTCTTTGTAGGACTGTAGACTTCGTCTGCACGTGAGTCAGGCAATTTGTTTTTTTTGTTGTTTTTTTATTGGGTGCAAATGTGTTATTCTGTTGTTGTTGCACAAGTTTTCTAAGCTGTTTCCTGCATGATTTCCAAATATCAGTTTTTATATGGTCACGAGTTTCTTGAGTCATAAGATCGGGACGATTCTCTTTGTCACAAACAGGCCTGTCCCCTCCCTCTCCTCCCTCCGCTGTGGCACCAATCGCCTCTCATACATTCCAGGAAATAGTAACATCCAGTGGATGCACCGATTCCAGAGGCGTGGATTCCCAGCACTGTTGTCTGCTCCGGGATAAATAGGCTCTTTGCCTTTAAGTCTACTGTACCCCACTGTGCACAGAAATGTAGTGCTAGCCTTCTGTTTTGTCGGCACATAAGAAGATGTGCCGTCTAGTTGTTTCTAATAATAGCCTCTCTTATTTTTACCACACCGACGCCTTATTGCATTATGGATGCCTCTGGAATGGTGTCCCTTCAAGATAGCGTGGGAATATTCCAGTAGAGGCTGTGGCCGTGCATCTCAGGGCTAAATGCTCCAGCATCATCTCACTCTGCCCGCCTATAACTGCAAGAGCATCTCATTTACCGGAGGCTGTGGCTGTGACATGCCTGTAGCCTGAGTCCCAGCTCCGGTGCACGGGGGGATGCGTTTGTTTCATCCGCAGCTGAAGACTTTATTCTCTGCATGCCGGGTTTAACTCCGCGGGAGCGCTATGCGGGAGTATAAGGTGGTGGTGCTGGGCAGCGGCGGGGTGGGGAAGTCCGCGCTCACGGTCCAGTTCGTCACCGGCACGTTCATAGAGAAGTACGACCCGACCATTGAAGATTTCTACAGGAAGGAGATCGAGGTGGACTCCTCTCCGTCGGTGCTGGAGATCCTCGACACAGCCGGCACCGAGCAGTTCGCCTCAATGAGGGACCTTTACATCAGGAACGGCCAAGGCTTCATCCTGGTCTACAGCCTGGTCAATCAGCAAAGTTTTCAGGACATCAAGCCCATGAGAGACCAGATCATCAGGGTCAAAAGGTGAGAGACTGTCCCCCCTCCTTATTGGATAAAGCACAATTCTTGTCTAAGTAGCCTATGCTCACATGCAGTATGGATAGGGATATGATTTAGGCCCCTCAGGCAGCCACATCCTTAAGGCAACACACACCCTTCAAGTTGGTTGTGATGGTCCTAGATGAGGTTTAGATCACCCTAACAGTTGTTTAGTGTGGAATAAAAGTGTGAATAAAGCTGCCTAGTTTTGCCGGAGTGCCCCCAGGAGCCTCCGGAGGGCCCCTAAAAGTCCACAAAGCATCGAAAACAGACTAGATTCATCTGATCTCACACACACACACTCACGTCCTCTTTGCATCTCCCTCCTCTTCTTCGATTCCTCCCTCCAGTGTTTTCGTGCGAAGCTGCAGCCAGCTCATGTGTTCTTCATAAGACTCCAGCTGCGGCTCACCTGTCATACATCAGCCCATGTCTGGGTTTGATATTCTCCCTTTCTCTCGCAGATGACTAACCGTGGATGGCTTTGATCAGCTCCATCCATTACTCAACAAATCCACTGAGCTCATCTCATGGCTGGGAGGAAGAGAAAGAGAGAATAGGAAGGAAAGCTGTGATCTTTTCCTTACTGTTTGTTTTTAGCCTGAAGCCTTCTTTCATTTGTTCAGTCACACTGGCTGTGAGGCCCTGACCACAGCCTCCAAGTTAATTATCTTTTAGTCAACTGATAGTTTACTGGGAAAAATATGATTAAATCAGACAACTGAGAAAAGGCTGAGCCTCAGAAATCACACTCATGCCTGTGATTTATGTTGCAGCTATGATGGTAAATTTCAGTTTTACGTAATCACATTAAAGATGAAAACATGGCAGAGGTTTTATAAGATGTCACTGATCACTGAGCACTCAGAGCGTCCCCCGGTTTGAGTCATGCAGGGGATCCTTGCTGCACGTCATCGCTTGTTTCACTCATTTTCTGGCTCCTCTCTTTCAGGAAATGAGTCAGCTTTCAGAATAAAAGCTAAATTTTAGAAATAAAGTTCAATTTAAGAGTCAAAGAGGACATTTGAGGACATTAAGCATCTTATTTTGCTATGTTATGATTCCTCCCTGTTGTTTCTTCTAGGCGCCACCATTGGGGACATTATATAGGACCCTTATAGATGTATATAGACACTATAAAAGTACATTTTTCAATATTACATAACAAGGCAGTGCCATATTTATTTACCTAGCTGCATATTGTGTAATAATAATTTATAATTTAATCGGTATAGTTTGGTGCAGTGCTTTTCAGCTCCATCTCCCGGAGTGATGCAAACACTCCCGTGGTGCAGACGTCACGGGCCGGGGTGGACGCAGCAGCGCGTCACAGCTGACGAGGCACAGCGGGGGACCGAAATGCATGAGGGAACTCCGTAGAAATGAATAATATAATGACGGATAAAACCGTGTTCTGTCGCCTCTAGCCAGCCGCCACCCAAAGCAGCTGCCTCCACTGCACCAACCACCACTTTCCTCAAGTGTATATCTATAAATTATTCACACTTTTATTTCACACTGCTCTGCGTTTGAAGTAGGGATTGTTACTGTATGTGCAAACCTGCCACTACAAAACATAAAGCCAGAATATCATTCAAAGATTGATAACAATACAAGCGTACAGATGTTGCATTAGAATTATTAGTAATATCCATAAATAATCGTAACCAGCAGACAGTTAGAAATAATCTGATTTATCCTAACAGATACACTACATGTTTAATTGTTCACACTTGACACACTCTTCTGAGACACTCACCTCATATTTCAGTTTAAAAGCACTTGAACTGGCTCTAATTTCTCTCAGGGCATTCACTTGAACCTCAAATTTAACACCTCTGACAATTCAACTCTTTTCGCTGCTTTAATTTGAACATTCACACTTGAATTAACACTTCACCTTCTTTCAGTGGTTGTGTGAAGTGAAACAACATTTTTCTTTCACCTTTAACTGTCCTTGTTGTTGCCTGTGCTGCACATTATCATAACCTTAAACTTGTGCAGTGCACACATTGTTTGCAAAATAAACCACCAGTTTATTTAAGGACAGCAACAATAGGCTCTGTTGGTCATTTAAACACACACATGCCTAAGTCACAGGGCGTCCATCTTTAATAAAACAAACAACGCAATCACCTCCTGGTCCCCATTAGCTGCCTCCAGGAGATCAGCCTCCCTCCTCCCAAACTTCTTGCTGATCCAGCAGCAGCAGCAGCAGCAACATGAACCACAAAGAGATATAGCATGTGCCCACTCACTGTAACTTAATGGGATTGTGTTGGGTTGGAAGCCAAGAAGACATCAGGCCTCCATTAGGGAGTCATATAAACCAGAATGCTTATGCAGGACTCTCAGTGGGAGAAGCATGGGAAAGAAGTGAGATGCTATATGTTACAATGCGGTGCAGGTGGCGTGAGGCCACGGTCTCCTGCTGAGACGGGCTATTCCAGCTGTGCATAACTCCACACATCAGCTCCATCAGGTTCCAAACATGAGGAATTGTGGGAATTGTGTTCATTCTTTCATTCTTGTCAACCGTTAGATGGGAGGTGAGTTTAGCCAGTTAGCAAAGGGATACTTCAACATTTTGGCAAATTCACCTATCACCATAATCCCTATAGCAGTAGCTTCATTACATATTCATTCGAGCACAATGGAGGTGAATGATACAGGTCCCCTGTTCCTCATCAGACTCATCAAATACATAATCCAACAACTCTAAAACCCTCTTGTGGAGAAGTTGTGACCTGCACATTCACCACGCTAATAATCATGTATAATAATGTAACATTACAACACATGAAGCTACTCAGAACTACTTCGCATTTGCCTCTAAAACAGCTCTGTCTCGTAATGTTACATGATTATTTCATAGTGTGGTGAATGTGCAGGTCACAACTTGTCCACCAGAGCGTTTTGGAGTTGTTGGATTGTGTATTTGATGAGTTTTGAGGGACAGGGGCCCTGTACCGTTCACCTCCATTGTGTTCGCTGAGCAGCTCGTGTCTCTGCCCCGCTGATCTCAAAACCACATGCACTGATAATTAAAGGTAATGAACCTACTGCTATGACTATAGGGATTATGGCAACAGGCGAATTTGCTGAAATGTGGAACTACCCCTTTAACTTTTGCTTTTTGTTAGCTTTTTGTAGACAATAGATGTATACGTGTGTTAAAATAGACAATCTCTGACATATTCTACTCTCCATAATCCAGCACCTCACAAACAAACCATATACACCCGGTGCCAGTTGCTATCAGTGAACACAACATCAGGGTGTTGCCCAATAATCTTCTCGCTTGCCTGCAAACGTTTATAGCTCTGTCTGCCCAGGAGCCAGGGGGGCGTCTGTTCAAAGCACTGGAGCTAGCCGCGTTTTCACGCTGCACTGATGCTGTGTCTAATAGCAGGAGGTGAGCATCACGCACAGCTGGGTGGGAATAGGGTGGAAAGACCAAAACTACATTTCCCAGGGGGCACTTTGGTTTAGGTACAAAGCAACTTCCTGACCTCAGGCTTTTAGTGTTTGTCCTCAGGAAGGAGCGAGCTGCAGGCCTGCTAGGGTGAAAATGTGAGCTAAGACGCGCCACTGGTAAAGTGCTTATTGTCGGAGTGTAAAGTGCTTAATGTATTTACTGCACTTATGCTTTCATAAGTGTTTTAACCATACACCAGCATTCATCACTCTCAGCGCTCGGGAGATGCACAGTAGGTCTTCAAAGGGAAGTCATGTTTACTTGCAAAGGCTGAGCATGTTACAAGTGGTTCAACTGAAATCCAGTGAATGGATCACGATGGAGAAAAAAAAAAGCAAAGGTCAGAGGAAAGTTAGAAAAATAAGCAATTTCTGATTGTCGCTGTTAGTCATCTCGTGATTTATTTATCCAAATTATTTTGTGTCCTCTCAGGAGGAAAATGACTTTGCTTTGATCTGAATCTGGGATTTCCCACATTTACTGTAGATGAGTATCACTTTTCAGTTCCCACATCCCGGGGGAACATTTAACGCGTGACAACATCAGTATGAAATGCCATTTGTCATAACTTAAGAAGTTGACTTAAGGAGTGAAATGACTCTGCGCAAGTCTACTTAATGTTGTTGTTGTTGTTGTAGTAGCCTTCTGCTCATAGAGATGTGGAAACACAGGTCACATTCACACACATGGGCATTTAAGAGTCACTTATTGACCACATATGTATGATTTTGGACTGTGAAAGGAAGAACCTGTAGAGAACCCAGACAGAAACTCCACCCAGAAAGACCCAATGTCCTGTGTTTGAACCCAGAGAAGCGACAGTGCTAAAGAAATCTAAAAAAAAAAGAGAATTTTGACCATTAATAACATTTACGTTCCCTTGTGATCTCATGTTAAAACCAAAACAAAAACTCCTCTGTTTATTTCTCACAGTGGATTCTTGCATTCGTTTAACTGCTCGGAGCAGCAGGAATAAAACTAATGAGGACGTAACTCCCGTACCCCCCCTATACGGTGTTTGCATCTGAACTACAGCAAACGAGATCATGCAGAGGAACCATAAAAGAAGAAAATGAAGCTTGGGGTTTCATCATTAAAAAAAAAGGACTCTAAAGACCTTTTCCATCTGCTTTGCAGGCCTTTGCTTTGTCTGTTTATCACAGGAATGTTTGTGGTTTGTTATTTTGTTTCCTCGCCTTTTCTTTTTTTTTCCCGTCATGTCGCTGGGAAACATTGGTTATAGAGGCTTTGTTCCACCCTTTGGGAGTCAAGCAACGGCGTGGGCGCTATACTGTAGTTTAGGTTGTGTGATCTTTTTTTTTTTTTTTTTGTCTGTCCGGTCGTACGAGCAGATACATGTGTCGAGCTGTGTCGCACGGCGTATAGCTGCTCCAACTGCTAATTAACAGCAGATGCAAAGGGGGAAAGGGTTGGGGGGCTTCATGCTGGAGATGCCTGACTGTTCTTTTATAATTTGTATGTGTTTGTGGGGCTCGTGAAAATAGGTAAGTGAAGTCACTGTAGCTATTTAGCACAGCGGGGAGCATTAATGAGGCTGCAGTACCCCGAGGATAAGTGGAAAATGTAGAGGCCATCTTTATTTGTGAGTTATAAACACTGCCTCTTTGTGTGTGGGAGGATTTGTGTTGTGTGTGTCTGTGTGTGTGTGTTTTTTCCCCAACAGCTGGAGTAACACCCCGCAGAGGGAAATGACAGGCAGTAACTAGTTGCAGTGCGTTCTGAAGGTCAAATGCATCACGAGGATGCAGCGTTTTGACCTGTGGATTCAGATGATAGAGCTCAGTAATTTGCAGTATCACCCCCTTCTTTCTTTCCGACCTCAGAAGTCCCCACAGGTTTTAAATATCCATATCTCTGTTTAATTTCCTAAGCCGTCTGCCACCTGCTGTTGTCTGTTCCCTTGAATCCACTGCGACATCTCTCCCTCCGCGTTTCCAGAACAAGAAGAAAGCAGCGTTTTTCATACAGCTGGCAGCTTCAGCCAAGCAATTCAAACACTTTCCAAGTGTGCTGATAATTCCCATAGTGCACGGCTGCCAGCTCTGGTGCTGGACCAATAACACGTTAGAAATGTTTGTAATTTTCCCCTGTTTTATATTCATACAGAATGTGCAGTAAAAACACTCCAGGCAGAGAATAAACACTGGCAGCCAATAGCCACAACAGCCATGAGGACACTTTTTACTGTATTGGTGGAGAAGTCAACACGTTTCATCAGACCATTTACTTTAAGTAAGAGGTCCACCATGTAAACATACTAAATTTCAAGATGTCTTACAATATTAGCACAGTGTTTGTGCTTAAAGCTGCAGTTTTAACCACTTGGGGGCTTTATCACATACTGAATAGTTACCTTATTTATTCATCTGGTAAATGTGAAGCAGTATTAAAGGGATAGTTCAACATTTTGGCAAATTGGCCCATTGCCATAATTGCTATAGTCATAGCAGTAGGTTCGTTACCTTTAATTGTAGGTGTAAGCTATTTTTAGTACAGCGGAGCGCAGCAGCAGGCTGCTCAGAGCTACGCTATGGAGGCTAAGGGAATTTCTTGGTTTCCCTCATTAAACTCATCAAATACAAAATCCCAAAATTCCACAGCGCTTTTGTAGACAAGTTGTGAGCTGCACATTCACCACGCTATGAGATAATGACGGAACGATACGAAACGGAGCCGTTTTCGAGGTAAATTCATACAAAACCGCTGATGCGCGTTGCGTTCAGGGACAGTTTTTCAGCAAGCAGTCTCCGTATTTACCCTGTATTTACCTCGAAAACGGCTCCGTTTCGTATCGTTCCGTCATTATCTCATAGCGTGGTGGTTGTGCAGGTCACAACTTGTCTACAAAAGCGCTGTGGAGTTTTGGGATGTTGAATTTGATGAGTTTAATGAGGGAAACCAAGAAATTCCCTTAGCCTCCATAGCGTGGCTCTGAGCAGCCAGCTGCTGCGCTCCGCCGTACTGAAAATAGCTTACACCTACAATTAAAGGTAATGAACCTACTGCTATGACTATAGCAATTATGGCAATGGGCCAATTTGCCAAAATGTTGAACTATCCCTTTAACATTTATCTGGAGTCCAGTTAAAGCCCTGCTTCTGGTCTCTTGCTCTACAGGTGCTACATATTCGACTTTTTTCTTTTTATAACTTGGTGCAGCTCTGTTTTGCTTGGTTTAGTTTCAAAAATCACTTGGAGATGTGGCTTTGTCCCATTTATATACCGAGCGTAGTCATTTGTTCAATTGTTAATGTGAAATCTTTATAGTGCAGCTTTAAAGTTTCAAAAGAAAAGCATTTATTATAAAAGATAGCATCTGTCAGTGTTATAGAATATAGAAAAGGAAATACTATTAGAAATAACAGTACATTCACTGACAAATAACTGCAAGATCCACAATTCAACTTTTATCCAGGTGATAAATAAAAGGTGCAAAAGTCATTAGCATAGGACATAATTAGCATATAAGAGTTATAATATAGGTTGATATCGTTCTTGGATACTGAGGTGTTTTATTGTCCTCCACTGTTTAACCCCAGTCACTGACTTGACTGACATATTCCTCAGTGACATATTAAATCATGATATCAGCCTGTAAATCCCTGTGGGACAGCTTTTTCATGCTGTGTGGAGCAGTTTCAGTTTCTCCTCATCTGTTGAGGAGGGAGCGGTAGTTTGATGCTGCGACAGACAATCTCTATACAAACTCCCACCCCACCCCTAGAGACACTGGCTCTCCCTGTGTCTTTGTAGTTATATATAGAGTTTATCCTGCAAGGCTGTCAGATTGAATTTGTCTGCATGGTGCTCTCCTTGTTCACACTTCACACCCCCCAGACTCCAGCTTTCCAAACACAGGCACCAGGCGAGATGCTTGTCCTGCTGAGGTCAGCTGCTGTTTGTACCAACGTATGTATGTGTGCGTATGCGTGTGTGTGTGTG
This sequence comes from Trachurus japonicus, assembly GCF_045865225.1. Taxonomy (NCBI): domain Eukaryota; kingdom Metazoa; phylum Chordata; class Actinopteri; order Carangiformes; family Carangidae; genus Trachurus; species Trachurus japonicus. The sequence goes on along the minus strand of NC_140908.1, from coordinate 7,836,570 downwards.
TGCGTTGTGCAGTGAAGTGGCCGTGGGGGGAAAATGTCAAGCTGCCGGGAAGTCTCTGGTATTTAAGCCTTTGTGAGCAAGTTTTCGCAGCTTGACAGTCTGAAAGCAGGTTTGTCCGCCAATTAGGGCAGAAACTGTTGACATGATTATGAAATATTTGCATTTTTAGGGAGAAGTTTCTGTGTGGTGGTCGAACTCAGCACCTTTAAAGCTCCTACAGCCTCTCAAAGACACTCCAACAGGTCCAGCCGGTGCTTCACACCAGGAGGACCGCTGTAGGACGCTCTCATGCTTGCACTCTTCTCCACACTGCTGCTCCCTCCCCGGCTCTCTGGCCCTCTTTAGCACAGTGAGACGTTTGCCAGGTCTTTTCCTCGCCTCAGCTCTTCTCCCAGCTGAGCGGCGTGGCAACGGGCCACCAATTTGTAGATAAGAGTCCATTTCTCAATAGCACCATCGGATCAATAAGTCAGGCTCTGAATGCACTTAGGGATGACTGATGGCGGAGGCTATTAGGTGGCGTGTGCCATTACCTGTTGTGAGAATATACACCCCCGGTAATTGACATTCTGTAGGTCTTTAATAAGAGGAAACATGACAGGCGTCCAACTGGAAAAGAAATGTATGGATTTACTATGCTATAATACACAAGGAACTGTTGCTACAGCTGCTTATTTATTTAGTTAAGGATGTGCTTTAATCTTATGAAGCATCTTTAGCTTTTTATTGGTTGTACTTCTGACCAGCTGATGAATTTAAGTCCAATATTCACTTTCCTTTTAGCTCAGTATTTTGTCTCCACCACCTCCTTAGAATGAAATCTGGTTTATCTTCACTGCTAAATGCTCCGCCAACGCTGAAAATGATGCTACGGATGCTATAGAAACTGCAATTTGATCTGTTATAATAGAAATATTGATTGCAGATCCTTTAAGATTTCACTCAGCTTCAAGTTAGCAGATACAATCACAAAAACACCAAATAAGAGGAGTGGGGTTTCTTCACTGGTACAGATCCAAAGACATCTGCCATTTGAATTGCATGTGTCCACTCCATGTCAACTAATACACTTTATAGTTTAAAATATGGGAGAACACAAGAGCCAAATCTAAATATGAAGTCCAAAATAGTTGCTTCCAAGGTTCGAGGCCGATGTTCATGTCCTCCCATGTGAGAGCAGCACATTAGCTTTATTCAATTATTCAATAACCTGTTCCATTACTCTCCCCCAGCCTGGTTTCCTTGTATTGATGGCTCATAGGGAGGAGGACTGGGATCGTCAGTCACACGCTGGGGAAGAAGGCTTTTGATCCGTTGAGACATGTTTAGTGCATGATGGAAGTGATGCGAAGTGGAGAGATAATGATTTTTAAACAAGAATTGGAGGACAAAACACGATGCCGACGCATACATCCAGGAATAACCAGTTTCAGAGTGTTCAAAAGAAGCAGCAATTATTTTTTTACTTATTTGTTTTGTGCAATGACAGTTTTTGTAATGGGGCCGCCTACTGGTATTAGACACATGGGGAGTGATGGAGGCCTCCTGGGAAGCTGGAACTGAATGTGGTGTTTATCCCTCTCTCCGCTCACTCCATTGTGTATTGTTCAAAAGCCTTATTGTTTCAGCATCTAACAAATGCAGTATGTAGGCCAACAATGCACATGCACGCATTCACTGTCACCGAGTCCCTCCCTCTGGTTGGTATCAGGAAGTTCCTGTCGCCTCGGCCCTGAACGCATCACGTCACGAGGAGGAGGCAGCAGATGCAGATGTGCATTGTGCAGTGCTCTGATTTGACTTTGGCTTTTTTTTTTTTACTTCCAGGTACCAGCAGGTGCCAGTGGTGCTGGTGGGCAACAAGGTGGACCTGGAGGAGGAGAGGGAGGTGTCCCCCAGCGAGGGCCAGGCGCTGGCCGAGGACTGGGGCTGCCCCTTCATGGAGACGTCGGCCAAGAGCAAGACCATGGTGGATGAGCTTTTTGCAGAGATCGTGAGGCAGATGGACTTCTGCCCTCTGCCGGACCGGAGAGAGACCTGCTGCCCCGCCTGCAGCATACAGTAGCAGCCAACCAGGCGCTGGTGTGAGGGCGAGGAGGGGAGGAGGGGGGGTTGATGGATGGGAGGAGAGTAGAAAGTAGGATTGGAATGAATTCATGTTAGATAGATCGAATGAAGAGGGAAGGATTTAAAGCAAACATCCACTCTTGCTTTCACTATTTCTCTTTTCTGCATCGAAGCCTTTGAATCGGTTAAGAAGCATTCTGGGAAATGTAGGAAATCATGTAGCAGAAGCAGACAATGCCAGTAAAGGGAGATTTCCCAGGAGAGAAAGAGGGGAAAGAAACAACAACACTTGACCTCCCACATACAACACCATCCTCCTGATTAAAAAGATTCAGTTTCAGGGGGGTTCCCAAACGCAGCACGGTGCCAAGACCATCTTAAAAGCCATTGATAAAGCAGATCATAGTGCTAAATGCTTTTGGGAAACCAGCCATGGGTCTAAGCAGGGACGGCAGTGTGCTCAGCAGTTTTATTGGCTCGTTTTCTTCTGCTTGTGTTTTTCTTTTTTCTTTTTCTTTTTTGCACTTTGGGGACTTTTTGACCGTGCAAGACCAGTCACCGCGTTTCTGAAGGGATGTCACCACTGTGAAGGAGTTGTACTGGACGTGAACTAAACAGCAGGCCCGCCTAACTACGAATGAATGAACATGATGAACGAATGTCTTTAAAAAAAAAAAAAAAGAAAAGGAAAACTGCACCTTTGGGGAAATTCATTCAGAAAATCCCAAATGTTGACATACTGTGGATGATGTGTGCATGAAGTTGTACTGTTACACTGACATTGAGTACAATCAATTTCACCCAAAGAGACAGCATCAATCAATCAATCAATCAGTCAGTCAACCAATCAGTCAATCAATCAGTCATTTAAATGTACAATGGACAATTGTCTTTACACCTTACAGATGATACAAATGCCTTGTTACATTGTATGAAGTGAACATCAGTGTCAGTGTGTAGTTCATTTATCTTAAATCACATCAGACATGTTAGTGGTTCAATGTCAGAAACACTTATTTTCAACAAAAATAAATCTTTATGCACAAACTTGTCGTGCTCATTTATTATTATACACTCATTTGATGCCACATGGGAAAGAAACTCCTCATATTTGCTATAATTTGAATATTTTAAATGCCACAATTAGCTCTCTCATTCGCTCCAACCTCCACAGGTCATGAGGTTTTGTTCTCATTGTGAAAATGGCTTTTCAGCTTCGCTCTTCAGCTGCGATCTGGCTCCATCACAGCCTGCGTCGAGATGATTTATTATGTTTTGGTGCTGCGGCTGTGTTCCCTTGCCCCGGTGTCCTGCTGCTCCTGTTTCTGCCATTAGTGCCAACACTTAACTGCTGATTCTGGTCCTGAAAAACCCAACATGCATTTGTCAAATTGTGAGTGCCATTAGAGTCCATTACAGGATGAAGCTGAGGATATGTGAGACTTCAGAGCCAAGATAATAACTTTGGATTAAGCAAGAGCAACAGTCTTTCAACGCTTATGAATGAGGAGTGAGGTAATTCAGAGATAAATTGTGGTTAGATGGCATACATATCAAATTTGTGTCTCCAGCAACATCAAATACGTATTATACAGAGATATATAATGTTGTTAGGAAGTGCCTTGATGAAAAATATTATTTATACATTATTATTATTATTTTTCTCTGTAGAATACATTATTACAGGACCATGTTTACATAAGCCCAGCTGAAATGACGTGTAACAGCGACACCTGCTGTCATAAACCAGAACTGCAGCTCGTTTTGCTGGTCACGCCGCGGAACTGTGTGTGTGTGGAGGCTCTGAAGACAAGTTCCCCCCCGGACCTAAATACGCGCTGCACACGAAGCAGGCATGGCGTCCTTCAGCCACTGGAAATATTAACAGACGTTTATTAATTTGTGTGTAATTTCTGTCCACATTTTTTGTGTGTTTATTATTTGTTGTTACGTGGCTGTAGAAATATTTGTCCCCATGGCGACCAGGACCGCGTGTCAACTTCTGCAGCGGCGTAAGTAACCGTTACCCGACGTCAATCGGTTAGCATTAGCATGTGAGCTAGTGACGTTGTAATGACAGCTTGTACTGAAGAGGCTGCTTATGTGAAACCTGTGCTTGTGTAAAGACCTTGTCAAAGCATATTTCGCAGCATATACTGACTTTAAAGAGGAGGAAAATGTACGTATGTAGTGGATAAACGCTTATCATTTTAGTAGCAGATTTAAGCCCTAACTTTAGCTGTTACTAAATCAGATCAGGTCAGGTGACTTTATTATAGGTAGATTTGTTTTTGCAGTACGAGGGCATCATCATTTAAAAAGACAAAAAACAAAAGGACACTTAATTAAACAACATAGGACAAGACATGGATAGAAATCATGCTCCCTGATTGTGGCTGAAAATCAGAAAATACATGCTCCATAAAAAGAGCAGAGAACAAGTTAAAAACAAACTAGATTTAAAAAAAGATAAATAGAATAAGTTAAAATACATAAATGATGAGCTAAACCTCAGTAAAATGTGTTTTTGTGATCACATTTGTATTTATTTTAAGGAGAAAATGTAAACATACAAAAAGAGAAGAACAAGAGAAAAGAACTGGTATATGTACATAATTTAAAAAAAAAATAGAGGACAAGATATATATTCACATACAGCATATACATGTGCATATACACACATAAATGAAATCTAAACTAAAATAAAAAATATAATAAAGTCAAGTTAAAATGTTAAAGGGCATACAGTATGTGGACATGTAGGAGATAACAGAAGTTGTATATCCTTATTGCAGTCCTTAGTATGAGCCTAAATGTATTAGAAGAACTATAATAATAGTATACTACAATCAAAGTAGTCTATGATATCATATCATATGTAATAATACACAATAATGTATATGAAATAGTATATATTAAAATACTATACTTACTATAATTCATCCATGGTCTCAATTTAAAAAACACAGGAGCCGTAACACTTCTCATACTTATCATAAGCTGATCAATTTTAAGCATAAGTTTGTTTCATTGTCTTACTCTGGCCCCTCCCCTTTCCAAAGGTTATGCGTCTGCTGCGGCGGCGGTGCGTCCATCACCCGTCGAGGTCCGCGGCCAGCGTAACGCCGTCTTCTCCAGAGAGCAGGCGAGGCAGCGGGCCCTGTACCCTCGCATCGAGAAGATAGAGGTGTCCATGCAGGGCCCGGGCTTGGACGGCACGCTGCTCATCATGAACAAAGGGATGTCCACGCCGCTGAGCTGCGCCAGACGTGAGTGAGGGATCTGAATCTTTCACCTTGACTGCAACCATTTGTACAATGTCGTTATTCCTTATTATTTCAACTCCCTCGTGTTTCCTCAGACTTGACGGAGCATCATGTGACCAGCGCGGCTCTGGCCCTGGTAGACGGAGCGCTCTGGCCTGTCCACCGGCCCCTCACCCACTCATGCTCACTTACTCTGCTCACATTTAAAGACAGTGACCCAACACTGGTCAATCAGGTAATTTACTTTTCTTTTTTACTATAAATTATGACATATTTTCGAGGTTTAATCTTGTTACTACATCTAAATCATCTTGTTATCCATCTGATTTGTCCTGTGGTGTAGAAATCAGTGAGTGGACATTGTGAATGTCTTAATTTGGTCACTATGTCCATGTCCCCTGTGTACCAGGCCTACTGGCGTTCCTGCGCTGCCTTGCTGGGTCAGGTGTTGGAGACTGCGTTCAAAGACGACTACGCTGTGGAGCTGCTCAGCACACCAGAGGTGCCAGGTAGAGCAGCTCCTCTTCATCAGAGAGCAGTAACAATAATAAATCAGCTGGAGTCCTCTGCTGCGCTGCCAGGACGGACTTTAGACTGGATTAAAAGACTCATAGATGATGTGTCTGGTCTTGGCTTGTTCTCAGACTAAGTGGAATTTTATGAAGAACAGATAGGATTGTTGTTTTTATGTGTGAATGGACATTAATTGATCATTTTGATTTAAAATAATAAGGTATATTTATGAAAGTGCTTTTTTATTTTCACAAGAGATTGTAGTTTTCAGTTTCTGCCTCTCCATCTGTTTCCCCACAGTCACCTCGGGAGCCTTCTGCTGTGATGTGGCTCTCGACCCTCAGCTGGACTCATGGACGCCCTCCGATGTGAGTCCAAGCTTGTTCCTTCTTGTTCTGTATTGAACTGTAAGACATGAAGGAGTCTGTTTTCCTTTGGCTGGGGCGTGAGCTGTGTTTTAAGTTGAGTTTGTAAATTAAAATGAGCTTTTCTCTCTCCAGGATTCGTTGCGCTCTCTGACCCGAGGGGCTCAGCAGCTGATCCATCAGGACCTGGTCTGGGAGCCTCTGGAGGTGTCGCCCTCTGTGGCATTGGAGGCCTTCTCACACAGCAGGTAAATTGACTCCTGATGTTGCTCAGTGCTCGTTCCCACCAGCCTTTCCACTAGCGCAACTCAGCTCGACTCGACTTGACTGAAAAAAACCAAACACAACCCCGCTCACACCGGTACATCTTTCCCAGAATGAGGGAATAAATTAGCTCCATAATATGATTCTTTATAAAAGAAAATTTGATATTTATATAACTGTTCACCTACAGTCTATACAGCTTTCCACCAGGGATAGCACCCAGTTCCTGGTGCTTTTATTTTGGAAACACCTCGGCCGAGGTTCCAAGTGAGCTGAGTCGGTACTAAAACATGACGTCAACCGAAAACAGAGAGCAAGACGGTGGGACCGTAGCAGCCGTGCTATGACGACCCCGCCCACGTGGAGTAAAAGTAGTATAGTGGAAAAGGTCCTAAACAGAGTCGAGTCGAGGTGTAACTGTGCAATGGAAAAGGGCCATTAGTCCTATTTAAAACCTCTTTCATCCTTTGTGCTGGCTTCAAACCTCAGAGCTTCTGCCTTTGTTCCTTTGATTCCCCCAGGCACAAAAAGGAGGAGGTGGAGCAGAAGGCAGCACAGAGTCCTAAAGGCACAGTGATGCTCTACAGGTGACAGGACTGGCAGTCATTAAACTCTGCCTACACATTCTTGTCCATCTAAAGAAATGCACATGTTTTGTGTGTATGTGTATTTCATCTCCTACATCTTCATACCTTCTCTGTAGATGTGGAGAGCATGTTTTGCTGAGTGGGGGCCCTCTGGTGGCCAGGACGGGCCTGTGCTCCCAGTACGAGGTGACGGCCCTCCACAGCCTGGACCAGGGGCCCTGGGGCCTCCAGCGCCGAGCTCAGGGCCTCTCGCTGCCTCTGCAGCTGCAGGTATGGATGTGTGTGTGTGGAAAATGATGATATCACAAACCTTTAATACACAGAGGATCTCTCAAAAGGTTGAACCAAGGAGGCTTTTGTCTTAAGTAAAGTTTTTTTTATACCTACATAGCAGAAGGGTTGTTAGTTGTGTTTTCAAATCATGACTAATGCTGCCTTATGAGTGAAACTGTTTTCACTCTAACCTACTTAAAAATAATTTAATATGTATGTTGGAGTTTTATTGGATCAGGGACCTAGTTTAGACCTCGATCTCCGCAACAAGAAGAAACAAATCAGTTTATTTCCCAAACAAAAAAGGCTTCTCTATCAGTCTGTGATGGTTTCCCCTAGAGACTGTTATTTTTATCTATTAATGCTTGTCCTTTTTAAAAAAAAATTGTGCTTAAGTGTAAGATGCATCTGCAGAAATCCTGCACCGGTGCCTACATGTGCCTGCGAGTCACGTTTTTGTCTTTTCCCCATCTCTGCAGGCTCACCACACGGTCTGGAGGAAGCTGAGGCAGCGGGCAGAGAAACTGGTGAGAACAACAAATACCTCAGTATCTCATTCAGCAGCAGTGACATCAAAGCTGGAGCTCTGAGGCCAGCTCACAGAGGGAGGCCTGTTAGTGTTTTGGGGCATCGGTCTGGTCTAGATGCTGGAGACTCGTCCAAACGACTTGTCTGTTGCGCGCGCTGCCAAACCCGCTCCCTGGCCGCAGCCGCCACTTCCGATTCTTACAGTATCCAGAGGTTCAAATTTAACACGGCTATTTTTATTGCCTCGCGTTTATGTGCTGGCTCAATCCGCCGTAGCGTTCAGGGAAGAAAAAAAACTGGTTCCATCATCTCCATCGTCACGAAGGACAAAGCGCCTTTTTCTGAACTCCACATCAAAGACACAGACACTAACTGGAGATCCAAGGGAGGAGTATTTTTAAATCTCTCCAGGTTCAAGGCGTCTCATTCTCGCTGTTGTGCGTCGCGACACTCAGATTGATGCGCAGCTGAATCTGTTCTGTCTGAGCATAACTGAGTTCGACTCCATCTCTAAAGCAGAAGCATAAATTCTTCAAATTCAAACTAGGCCTCGAGTTAATTTTGGATGGAGCCATCTAGGCGAAATATATTTTGCTGCAGCCTTTTCTGGCGTTCTCTCTGCATCCCTGATTGCGTAATGAAAAAAAAAGAAAAAGAGATGTACTCATTAATAGACACACTTGCTTTGGCAGCCGATGACATACTGCGCTCTGTGGCCTACATTTTATTTTCAGAGATTTGGTTATCTGGGGAATTGAAACAGCACTTTATTGAAGACAAAAGTGTGAACGTCAGAGTTGGACCGACATGAGAAGTGTAGAATATTTGGATGGCGTCGTTCTGGGGTTTTTACAAGCTGCAGGATTAGCATGCAGAGCTGCAGAGGCGGCTGGACATCGGTTTTTTACGGTATGAGAAAGGACACTGTTCCATATCATCATCCTAAGTATGACGTGAACAGAGGACAAACGTCTCGTCCTCTTCGTCCCGTGTGTTTACGGAGCGCCGCCGTGAATCAGGAGATGTAGAACTTGCGTGAAGGTCGTTTTATACAGCAGTGTGTTTTTTAGTACATGGAGGCAAACTAAGCCAAACACACACACACACTGTCCCTCAGCAGCACACACACTGGCAGGGACAGATCATTAAAACCCACATGAATGTTTTCTCTCTTTGTATAAAACCACAAGACACCGGCTTGTTTTTTCTCATGTGCGCTCTCTCTCTTTCATGTGGCAAAAAACAAAACTGTGAGAGAGGATGAGCTGCAACACACACTCACATCTACAGTGTTCATTAGAACTTCCTTACGCCGCAAAGTGTGACTCCGCTTTATTATAACTAGAGTGAAAATATGTCGAGATCCACTGTTGAACTGTTAGGGACTTGGACAGACTCTGTGCATCGTGGACGTGGAAGTAATTAACGACAGAAACTTCACTTGGAAACGCTGCCTTGATACCAGGTATTCACACTGCACTGAAATATAATTACACCCACACTTTACAGGGTAATTCTGAAGTATGTGGTGTATGAGTTGGCAACTTTTCTTTTTCAAGTGCACAATTAAAGTCAGTTCATTGATATACAAGTGTGTTTAATGCTCATGTTTTAATGTCATTGTGTTCAAATCTCTTTGGTCAAGTGTGATAACAAACCCCAAGAGTGAGTCTGTCTTAAGTCAGAACACCCAGTGGAGAGACGGGTTTATACCGGATTATTCTGCTTTTATTTTCATAGTTTTCATAGCTTTTGATGATTCAACTGAAAATAATTACCATGTTTCTACAACAAAGTCTAACTGGGAGGGAAACAGCCGATCAGACGGCTGGTAAACAAACCCACAGTTCAGTCAGATTATGGAAAACCACTTAATTTGGAAAATAAGTGTGAAATTCAGCACTTCCAAAATGTTAGTGAACCAGAAAAACTGTGCAGAAGTCAGCGTGTCCACTCAGTTAAAGCTGAACCATGTAGTCAGTGTGTGAGCTGTCGTAATTGACCAGTTAATCAATTGAAATCAACACAGATAATTTGCATTAAAGGGGTTACATACGTTTCAAAGGTGATAAATGTCACATTGCTGTTGATTAACATTGGATTTTATATAATGTGTGTTTGGATCCAAGGGGGTCGGCCTCCTCTACAGTTTCCTTTCAACACAGCAGCTTTTTATGAGACACTTTTAGTTTGGCTTTCTATTTTTAAAGCCGTGTCGTTGTTGTTGTTGTTTTTGAAGTGCGTTAAATTGTAAAGCTCAGAGGTTTGTGTTGTGTTTGGTGCGCCACCGCCTCTATGCGCCACCGCACAAGAAGAAGCAGGTTTGTGAGAGCAGCGAGGCGTGGGCGAGCATGTTTTTGAGCCGGCTGCAGGCGGTAGGGAAGCATGTCCCCCGTCTGCCTCCAGCTGGCGCTCGCACACGGCCGCCCGCCCACACTGCAAACAGATTCAAACCCAATATCTCCCCGTGGGGCGCACCGTGCCCCCACACCCTCCGACATCTCTGAGTCCTTTTAAAGAGCTGTAATAGAGACATGGCTTCAAAGCAAAGACAGAAAACAGAGGACATGATAATTAATAATATAACAATTTATTTTTTCTTTTTCTTTTTCCATAGGTGGAGGTGCCAAGATCTGAAGAAGTGGCTCCACCTGCTCCCTCCATATCCAACCAGCCAGAAACCACTTCTGTGTAACCTTCCATGACATGTATCTGATCTGTATCTGTATTATTTGTTTCAATAAATGTGTAAAAAATAGAATAAAAGAAAGAGAGAAAGAAACCACTTCCTGTTTTTCTTTTTTCAAAATAGCCACAACCTTTGACCCTGTTGTCGTACAAAAACCTCATCTTTCCTGTGTTGAAGGGTTTAAGCGCTCCCAGGGGGGCTGCCCAGGTTTATTACTGTTGAGCTGATAGTGGGCGTGAAGGGGTGAGCGAGAAAATGGAAATGTGGGACGTGTGTTTGTCTGTGTCAGCAGTTTACTCAACAAAAAAAGCAATCCATGCGTGTGTGTGTGTGTGTGTGTGTGTGTGTTTTGGCTGAAGGTCAGGCAGTCCCGCAGCTGTTTAGTCCATCACTCGTCAAACAGGTGGCTCTCAATCCTCAGAGTGTGTTCAGGGGCAAGTGTGAGAAAGTGTGAGCAAGCCCGAGGATTCCTGCTTTCCTTTTTCTGCTTTTCTCCCAGGGTTCCCGGCGCTTTGACGCGTCGGTCGGAGACGAGTCGACACGCTGTGGTTTTCTGCCACACAGACCACTCGTCCCCGCTGCTGTACATCCTTACTGTGTCGACATGCTGTAAAATAATTAAGTAATGAGATGCTCTATATAGAAGAATCCTTTTTCCCAGTTTATAATGGTTCAATAGTTAATGTGCACTGACTTAATAAACATTATAGAGATGACACCTTACACTTTTTTCCATTTTCTCACACTTTATATAAATAAAAGGCACACATCTTCTCTGCTACATGATAAAAAAACACACAATAAGTGTTTGTATGGAGACTGTGCTGCTGTCAGGTTTCAGTTGACCTCCTCAGTGTGACGGTCTGGAGATAGCAGGTGCTTTCAGACGATCCATATCACACTTAAAAGAGGATAAACAACAAGGGCGAAGGTTTGGCTTCAAAACACGTGTCTATAAAACACTGAGGCATTAATTCAGCAAATGTTTGAGCTCATTCCTCCTCTAGAGTGATATAAGGTTTGTAGAAAATGTTGAGTTGTTCTTTTAACTCTTAATAAATCATGGTCTTTAATTGACTTTAGCTTTAAGACGACTTGTTTGTAAGTGGTCTCCATAGTTTTGAGATGTAGGCCGCCATTTGTGTGACTGTACAGGTGGCTGCAGACAGCTGCTAATGTTTAATGACAAAGAAAACTGAGCAGCTCCCACAGACTCTAAACTCCTCTCCCCTCCCCCGTGTGTGTGTGTGTGTGTTGCAGATCAGTGTGTGACATCCGAGCCTTGGCCCCCTCTGTGTCTTTTGGACTGATACAAGAAGTGAGAGACAGGTACAAACATTAAACACACATGTTTGTTTAGAAGTTGAGATGGTCTGAGGAGCAGCGATGTGTTGATTCTCCACCGTGGAGAACTTTTCTCCTGGTTTTTTAATCGACGAGTGGAGATTAAACAAACCCTCAGGGCAGGAAAGTCAGCCTCTGTGCAGCTGTTGCTCCCACTCAAGCATCCTAGCAGTAGCACCACCCCCCACTCCCACCCCGACACACACACAAAATGCGAGACACACCCAAGCGCATATGCCTCGGCCTTACACCCCCAGCACCAATTGAGATGTTTGAGTCTCTGCCCTGAATTTCTGGCCGTGTAGCGCTGAAGAGGTGTTTAGGAATGACTGCTCCGCCTGCGACGCCGCTGCTCAAACATGATTAAATTTGAATAGCTACTAAAACACTGTGGAATAATGCATTCGTAGAAATGAATTTATAATGTCTCTCTGTTCTCAATTTATGCAGCAGAGCCGGTGCGGTACAAGACAGAGAGCGTGTTCACCCCCACAGCTCCCCTCGGCTTGTTTCATACAGTAAACGTGTTTGACACAGGTTCAGATACAGTGTTAGTGTTCTTCACATAACTCCTGCTGTGATTTGGTGCTGTATAAATAACAGTGGACTTGATTTAATCAATAGGAATTGACCGGGGAGTTATTGATCTGCAGGGTTTAGGTTAATGAAACAGTTGTTGGTGTTGGTTTCTCTCCTCATCATCATCTCTGTGCAGGAATAGCACAACGATTAGTTTGATATTTATGACTGAATCAGTGCGGAGTTTCCCATTGAGATGCGTTTCTCACAGATTACTATCGAACAAGAGCGAGGCAAAACACGAGATCCTTCCTGTGCAAATGGATCTAGCTGCAGCAACATTTTAAAGATGACTCTGTGGAGTTTTGGCATCAAGAGTAGGAGTCATTAAAAGAAAGAAAAACCCATAAGCCAGAGCCGAGCATCCCCATCCTGAGTGGATGGATCTGCACCTCCACAGATAAAGGCCCAAACTCTTCCAAAATACTTCTCTTGAGTTATTATCTGCTAATGGCGCAGTTGTGATAATTGATCAGTGGATAAGTTATAACAAATGTCAGAGGAGCCTCTCCCTCCCACGACACCAGAGCAAATCCATTTCTCTCAAAGTAATTATCATTAGCCTCCTACATTTTCTGTTATCCAGACAAAGATCAGGCGCTGAATCCATATTCTCTTTTTGGCCTTGAGTGCATGTGTGTGTGTGTGTGTGTGTGTGTGTGTGTGTGTGTGTGTGTGTGTCAGGCTCCCCTTCATCTCATAAGCCTTTAATTCTTGCGGAGTCGGAGCACAGCATCTTGATCCAAGGCTAAACACGGTTTTGTCATCCTTTTGCTCTTTTGAGTCAGAATACAGTTGCTGTGATTACACTGTATCCTGCAACATCTACTGGATATATTTATATTCATATGGAAAGTGATGATTTAATGAGGGCAGGATGTTGTTTTGGGATAATTCAGCTTCACACTGAGCTTTAGAGGCTCATTGAAGTGGTGGATGTAACTTTTTGAACTTGTTTGCACAGTCACCACCACTCCTCTCCTTTCCAAGCTGTCTCTATCTGTCTCTATATGTTTCCTTTGCATCTCTGCAACACTCTCTATACCCTTCATAAAAGCTTTCTATTTATAAATTGAGGCAGTATAAGAGCACATTTATGTTTTTATTCAGCCATTACCAGAGGAAAATGTCCATATCATATGATTGTGGGGTTTCCCAACCTATGGCAACCCAAAAGTTGCTTTTATTAATAGATTATTAATCATCTGTAAAGTGTTGATGAATTATTTGCCATTCTTTAATGGAGCCATTAAGCATTACAACTGCAGGCTGTTAGTCTGATTCACCTTCCCATCAGACCTGCAGCAGTGTGTGTATGTGTGTTAACTGTGGCTCACGTTTGTTGTTGAGTTGTCAAGCAGTTGTGAAATGATTAGAATCAGGTCACGAGGAGTCACTTTGGAGGGAAATCTGGATTTAAAGGTCCAGATGTCGCTTAAAACGATGTTTGGATTAAACTATGCGCTTCAATAAAATAGGGAGAGAAAAAAAAAAAGAATAAAGCCCGGGGTCAAACCGGGTCCGGCTGCAGCTGAGCTCCGTCGCTGCCACACCTTGTTGCCCTGCCCAGTTGACTCCCGTTATGTGGCCATTTGGCAGTGCAGTGCGCGTCTTGGACACGGCGCTGCGCTCTCGGCGCTCCGCTTCGTCTGAAAGCAACACACACACACACACCCCGCCTCCCCTCCTCCTCCTCCTCCTCCCTCCCTCCCCATTCCCTCTCTCCCTCCCTCCCTCCACCTCCATCTCCAACCTGAGCCAGATCCGACACCGCACAGCGAAGAGCAGCGAGCACGTTCATCCGCGTCTCTGTCGGGGTTAGTTCACCGCGGCTCCGCTCTCCTCCGGACACCGGTGTCTGCTGCTCATTACCGGACCCTGTCCCTGTCCCTGTCCCCCCTCCTCTCCTCTTCTCTCCTCTCCTCTCCTCGCTTCGTCCGTGCGTCCTGCTCATCATCAGCCCCGCCGTGCCAGCTGCTCCCGTGCCGTGCCGTGCCGCGCCGCGCCGCGCCGGGGCAGTCCGGTCGCATTTTGCCCCGTAGAAGAGCAGTTTATTCCCCGGAAGCTGGATGAATTATCGGAGAGTTGTGAACAAGTGCAAGAAGAAGAAAGCAGCTGAGAGTGTGGATCCTCCTCGCTCCGTCCAGGGAAGAGAAGAAGACTCAGCCGGAGTTGTGGACGACAATGGAGGGGACGTCCCTGTGTCTTCCTATTGTTATTTTACTGATGCAATGTAAGTGGCGAGTGGAAAACGGTTTCATTTGGAGGAACCAACAGTTGCTCTGTGTGTTTCTGCTTTTCTGTCCAACTCTGGAAACATCTGATTAAGCTTTAATGCATGTAGGCTAACTGATCTTTTGATTTGATTCATGCTGATTGTGATGAGTCCTCTCAGAGAAGACACTTTTTCCCCACAAAGTTTTTTTTATTATTATTATTAATAGCAGTTTAATTGGATTATTTCTATAAAAAAGGGAGAGAAAAACCAACTCAGTACAGATCCTGGATCATCATTTGGTTGATTCTGCTGTCGTGTTGTGTTACTGTGGTTTCGTGACTGCTCCTGTGCGAGTGGGGCTGGGCTCCTACAAGTTGGCCCTATAGAAGTTGTTCTTGGACGGCTGCCAGCTCAGGGTGTAGGTGGCACCGGGTTGGACCAGGTTCTGGCAGGACAGATAGTGGATCTTTTTTTTGCATGAGGTCAGTTGTTGGAGCGCCACCA
Source organism: Trachurus japonicus (assembly GCF_045865225.1). Taxonomy (NCBI): domain Eukaryota; kingdom Metazoa; phylum Chordata; class Actinopteri; order Carangiformes; family Carangidae; genus Trachurus; species Trachurus japonicus. The sequence goes on along the minus strand of NC_140908.1, from coordinate 7,821,373 downwards.
GAAACTTCAAGCTGTTTCTTTTTCTCTCTCTTATGTGACGAGGTGTTTTCACGGCAGGAGACTGAGCAAGGGGGGGAGAGAAAATAAAAATCCATGTTTAGACTTTAGCAGTTTTTTTCTGCATGAATCCTGACTGAGCGATGTGCAGGGAGGGAGAGAGAGTGTGTGTGTGTGTGGTGTAAATGGTGTCAGGACACCAGGGGAGCAGGACCAGAGTGGGATGGATGTGATGAGACAGTGAGAGTGAGTGACGCACATTTTACTCTGTGTTGTCCATGTTTTGCCACCTGTCAGGCCACCAGGTCACGAGTTCACCGAGGTATATATATATGTGTGTGTGTATATATGTGTGTGTATGTGTGTATATCACTCATTCACTGATGGATCAACTGTTGGACAGAGCAGCATCAGATGTCCTGTGTGTGTGTGGACGGTATTGTCTGAAGACTTGATGTCCAAGGAGGAGAAACTTTGGGTGGATCTCTATGGCAAGAGATCTAACACCCCCCATCTCAACCTCACACACACACACACACACACACACACACACACACACACATACACACCGTGCCTGACTGAGACAGCTGTTGCTCACAGGGTTACAGTGATACAGAGAGGCTTTGTTCAACCAGACACACACACACACACACACCAACACACACTCTGTCCTCCCTGTTTTTCCTCCGTACCCCCACAGCCTTGAAACGTGCGCCTTGTGCCGCCCACAATCACGTTATCTATATCACACAGGCAGACAGGACGTTTCCTGTGGGGGTCCATCTCCCATCTCCCCCCTCTCTCTCTCTCATTGGTTCCCTCTTAATTTGAATAAGTGCCTTAATTATTACTGCGCCGTGCTTTTGACCTCGGCACAGTCCTGGCAACACCCAGCTCGCTCTCTGTAACACTCTGTACGGACCTCGTAATGAGAGTAACGCTGCGTGCCAAGGAGTGAGCGTGCCACCTTTCTATTTTTTGCTCAGGCGAGGAAGGGGGGGTGGCGGTGGCTGCCCCTGTGTGAGTTTAAGCTGTCGCAGGGTTTGGTTGATGTTTATGTCACTCATGACTTGTGTGTGTGTGTGTTTTGACGCCTCAGGCTTCACGTTTCTGTCTGTCAGAGGCACAACAAGCCCCCAGCAGCAGCAGCAGCAGCAGTTTTAATCACCGTGGCGGCCGTATCTGATGCCGTACTGGAGGATCACCAGAGACTTGTTTCTGAGAAGCACATGAAGAACTTCACCCAGTTCATTTGAGCAATTTTCTCCCACTGATTTCAGCAGAATCTGATTGATCGGGTCACAAGTTTTGCTTCTCACATGGCCTTAGATGCAGTGAGAGCGTATGTTTCCCCCCTTCACTCCCACCTGAATCTTTGGAAAGTGGTCCATCTCTGGCCGTGGTGCTCGGTCCGGACCACTGGCCACAGCCAAATGTGAAGCAGCTCATGATCGGCCCTCACAGCCAGCGCTGGCTGGAGGATGATCGGTCCAAGTCAGCTTAACTGGAATGAAACAGCTCTGTTTTAGCAGATCCAACACTTTTCCTTAAAGATCCTACATTTACCCATAATGCCCTTGTCTGCATAGACCTGTAAGACGTTGACATGTGTATAATAACCTGCATCTAAAATAACTGAGCCACACATGTTGAAGTGACATCCAGCAGACATTTGTCTCCATCCAGCTCTTGGACAAGCAGGCCTTTTATTTTGAAAGGGATATTTCAACATTTTGGCAAATTTGCCTATTGCCATAATACCTCTAGTCGTGGGGGTACATTCAATTGTATTATTATTACATAGTGTGGTGAATGTGCAGGTCAAAACGTCCCCACAAGAAAATTTGGGAGTTGTTGGATTGTGTATTTGATGAGTTTGATGAGGGATAGGAGACCTGTACCATTCTCTGCCCCGCTGATCTCAAAACAACATGCACCGATTATTAAAGGTAATGAACCTACGCCTATGACTACAGGGATTATGGCAAATTTGCCTATTGCCATAATCCCTGTAGTCATAGGCGTAGGTTCAGCTTGTCTCAGCTTTGCCCTTCATTCTTTCATAACACCACCCCTCCCTTCACCGGGGAAATCTTCTGGTCAACTGGTCGTAATGTAGAAACAATGGGCGAACCCAGGATGTTAGAGACAAACAGGAAACCGAGGAACTGACTAATTCCAGTATACATGTTTTTTAGAGCGGAGTTGTTAGATTTCAATCTGCGTGTGTCCGAGTGTGAGTTAATGGATTCAGTTTTTCAAGAATATGTGAAGGTGACGCCTTCATTACACCGAATTAGAAGTTTGCAGGAAGTTTTCTGTCGCTTTTAAAGCTCGGAGCAGGAATCCCTGAGGCCCATCCAAAAATGTTGAACTATCCCTTTAACACCATGTGAACATTACCCACCATGCAGTTGTGAAATGATCTGAACAGGCCATGTGTTCATTGTCTGCCTCGACGCCTCTGTAGTTAATTGAGGCCATCGGAGTTGACAGTGTAGCAGTAGCGGAGCGCGGCACGGCGGGCAGCGGGCCGCCGCACATGGGGATGCTAGGCTTTGCTCACTTTTTTGGTGTGTGTGTGTTACTGTATGTGTTAGTGTGTGTGTGTCAGTGGGTACAGTGTTTTAAGTGCAGGCATGTTGTCAGCCCTGCTACATCTCCTGTTCCTCAAAGAGACACCCTTCAAGGCGGCGGCGGGACGGGTCTCACACTATGTGACAAGAGCCTCTTCCATTCACAGTCCCACTGTCTGAGAGGATCTCCCTCGCCTTCAGTCCCACTCTCTCTTTTATTCATGCTTCTGCGGGTCTCTCGTCCGCCCTCCACCAACCTCCACCCCTCCTCCTCCTCCCCACCCCGCTCTCCTCCACTCCATTTCATTTGTATTCTATTCTTAGGGCCGCTCATCTCTCCTTTGTCGTTTATTCCCGTCTCTTTTTAATCTCATTGTATCTCCCTCCCTCGTCTTGTTCATCCTTTGGTGAGACAATGCTCCTCAGAGGGTGTCGAGGTACACAAGCCGAGGCAACGACGATAATCCTGTTACAGTGCCGCAAGTCGACACATGGCAGAGCGGAGGGGAAGAGCGGGCGTCTGGAGGGAGAGTGTGCAGTTTTAATTCACTTAGCTGAAAAGTTTGACCGGGCAGAGCTGGTGTGAATTGAGCCAACTTTGAGAAAAGCTTTTTAAAAAAAAAAAAAAAAACCCAAGCGTGCATTATGCTGCATTTGGCAGATGACATTATTATTGTAGAGGCTTTTGTTTATTTAAAAGCCACATTAAAAATAGCTGCCATCGAAGGAAATAAGAGGAGAGAGGCCGTGCAAACTCCAGTTTGTATAGCCGTCCAACATGGCCGCCTTCCTGTTCTTTTTCACGCTTCCTGTCCTTTGTCTCAGCTTTGCCCTTCATTCTTTCATAACACCACCCCTCCCTTCACCGGGGAAATCTTCTGTAACTGGCCGTAATGTAGAAACAATGGGCGAACCCAGGATGTTATAGACAAACAGGAAAACGAGGAACTGACTAATTCCAGTATACATGTTTTTTTAGAGCTGAGTTGTTAGATTTCAATCTGCGTGTGTCCGAGTGTGAGTCAGCTTGCGTGCAGGCTGAGTTAATGGATTCAGTTTTTCAAGAATATGTGAAGGTGACGCCTTCATTATACCGAATTAGAAGTTTGCAGGAAGTTTTCCGTCGCTTTTAAAGCTCGGAGCAGGAATCCCTGAGGCCCATCCAACATTTATCATGCCATTTCACAAATGTTCCCCTTTTTCTCTTCATTTGCAGACTTTAGGGAGACGTTGAGCGGCCGTGTGCATGTTGTTTCCCATCCGTCTCTCCCCCACGGTTCACCTGCGTTCACAAACAGGACGACCGGACAATAATCCCAGCCTGTAAACCAATCAGCGCACAGGAAATGTTGCTCCTGTTTCCCCTTCCTGTTTAGACGCTTGTATCAGTGACACACAGAAAGTTGCGGGGTCAGGCAGCCGTGCCGTCGGCTGCCTCGGCTAATATCCCCCCTCATACATCAGGTTAATCTGGACAAGCTGCTGGTGAGACGCCGGGGCGACCTCGTCCTAACCTGTGCTTTAATAAACATACGGCGGTGCTGCTCCTTAACCCCGCAGGATTAAAGCGGAGGAGGGAGTAATCCTGCCCTCACCTCAGATCTCCTGGAGAAAGCCTCGGTCCGCCTCAGACTGATGCGTCTGCCTCAGACAGCGCAGCCCAAAGACGGCCATTAAGCATTCTCCTCTTGCAGCGTGGAGCACTTCACCCAATTCACCTTGCCCCCTTAATGGATGACGAGAGATATTACGTTCAGAACGGCTCTCAACCCACCTTTTTTTTCTTTATCTAATCTCTCTCTCTGCCTCCTTCTCCCTCTCCCCCTCCCCCAGGTTCCCCCTCTGTCCCTGTGACCGTCTCCAGCGCCAGACACAAGGTGGAGGCGCGCGAGTTCACAGGTGAGGCAGGAAAAACAAAAAAAAGCAGCTCATCTGTCTCACACAATAATAAACGCTATAAATAGACCCGAGCTGTTGAAAGAAATAAACACATTTCTGCTTGTTGTTGTGTTATAAATATCTCTCTCTTGCTTCAGATGCGGTGCTGTCCTGCACGTTCCGCACAGAGAAGGACCAGAACCCGCGCATCGAGTGGAAGAAGAAGGGCAAAGATGTTTCCTTCATGTACTATGATGGACACTTTAGAGGTGAGAAAGCAGCCAGTCCCTCTTTATCCCCACCGTGACACACAGGGCATTTGTTTTAATCAGCTTGCGGTGCCAGCTGGAGAGGGGTTTGAGAAAACACCACTCTGATAGGTCGGGACGGGAGCGGCGGATCTACCGTGAGAGACGTTTTAGCTCAACGTGTGAAATAGAAGCTCGTCTGATTGTGGATTTAATGGGTGAAATAAATAAAGAATAGCACAGTCTCTTGTGTAGACGGAGGAGTTGCCCTGACAGTTTTCCCCCAAACACGTCAAGGCTTTTGAAAAATGCCTCCAACCCATCACCTCCGCTCCACTTCACATCTTCCAAGTTTGCTCCAAAGGTGACGCCAATAAAGACTCAGTGCTTTGACAATGGGAGACAGGAGCTGCTGGCAGCAACTAAACTCATGTAAAGTCTCATCCCTGAAACTTTCTCTGGGCCACATTCACCAGTCAGGGCGCTCCGGGGCAACACGCGATAAACCACCCCCTGTATCCTGCTGCTTGACATGTTCGAGGTTCAGAACCAGGTCGGGAGCTTTTCACAGGGAGATTTACATTGAAGTTTACATTGCATTAAAGATTCTTTTGCAAAAACTCTTAAAAAAACATGTTTTTGTATGAATCATTTGGTGAAATGATGTCCAAATGCAGCATCAGAATGTACTATATGCTATGGACAGATGTATCTCAATATTGTATGATGAAACGTGCCTAGTGATACCAGTCTTAAGTGGCAGTAATGTTAATTATAGATGAAAACATGCCAACTGCACATCCGCTGCACCAGCGTTCAGGACATGTCCTCCTCTTCCTGACTCTCTCTTCTCTGCCCTCAGGTCCGTTTGAAGGTCGTGCGACCATCGACGGGGCCACGGTGACGCTGCAGAGGGTGACTCAGGAGGACGCCGGGGAGTACCGCTGTGAGATCAGCGCTCCTCTGGACTCTGTCAGCCTGGGCGAGACCAACGTGACACTGAAAGTCCTGGGTAAGACTGACAGGCTGTGATTTAAAAAAAGAAATGAAAAAAAAAACAAAAAAAAAACACTTGTCAAACATTTGATGTCTTCCTTTGGTTTCTGTGCTTCTGACTCTGTGTTTTCCTCCAGTGCCCCCCCACACCCCGTCCTGCGAAATCCCCAGCTCGGCGGTGACGGGCTCAGTGGTGCAGCTGCGCTGTAGAGACCAACAGAGCATCCCACCTGCTACATACACCTGGTTCAAGAACAACATGCCAATCAACGACCCCCGCCAGGCCAACGCCACCCTCAAAATCAACACACACACAGGAGTACTGGTGAGAGAGAGTGCATGTGTGTATGTGTGTGTGGATAAGAACGATGAGGAAGGATGGCGTGTGTGTTGGAGAACGCTTTACACTGTCTCCCTGCAGTAACGTGTTATTTAAGGAAGCAAACAGAGCTGCTTCTGTCAACTTCTGCGCAAAGTGCTGCTTCCTCTGGTTTGATAGTACGTAGCGTTTCTGAGAACCGCTCAAGGACACTTCAGCAGAATAAATGCTCTAACTGGAGCCATTTAAAAGCCACGCTCTGTCTAAAAACAGGTATAAAAGTTTCCCTCCATCCTCTCTGTCTGTGTTTGCAGGAGTTCAGAGCCGTAGCCAAAGAGGACACGGGCCGGTACAGCTGCCTGGCATCCAACGGGGTGGGAACACCCAAGATGTGCGAGGGCAAGCACATGACAATAGGTGTGTGTATTTGTCCGGATGTGTGTGTTTGTGTTTTGTTTTTTCCTCCACTCTTCATCCGGCCTCTTCCCCCCTCACCTTTCAGACCTGGACTAAATCAGAGATGCAGTGGAGAGGAAGAGATTCACTTATTCCACCCTGCTTCTGAAATCTTGTGTCATTTAAGGACAAACTACGGTTTTAAATGACGCCATTATGTGGAGCTTCCTAATAAATTCTTTAATATGCTCTAGGTTAATGCACGCATCCGTTTTCTGCACTTAGTAAATTACAGGAACTATTCCTGCAGCACAGGAGAAGGCATTAGACGGCGTTGCATTAAACATGGCCTTTGCTACTCACGTTGATGTTTGCAGATTTTTACAATACGTCTGTTTGGAATATTGATTAAATATTTACCACTTCATATTGGAAATGGATCATAATGACTGTGTCTCTCTTCCAGAGGACGTGAACGTGACGGCGGTGGTGGCGGTGGTGGTGGTGGTCTGCCTGCTGGTGCTGATCTGCAGCTGCGGGGGATTCGTCCTGCACCGCAACGGCTTCTTCAGCCGTAGGTTCCACTTCCACTTCCACTCAGCCGTCTACTCTGCTCTTGTTTGAACAGTGCATCACTTAATAGAGATATTGTTTTTTTTATTCTCTCTCTGAAATAAATTGACTTTTACTGTTCCTTCTTGCATGGTGCTCCTGACTCATCCATCAGCAGGACACAGAGGAAGGTAAGAGCTCTGTGATTGCATTAACATTGATGTGAAGCAACAGTCTAATACCCTCCAGAGTGAAGGAGAGAGCAGGGAGGACGCTGGCTTGTTGTCTGCGTGTCTGCGTGCTGACTCAGGACTGTAAAGAGTGACAGCTGTGTCTAAATGTGTGTTTTTGAGCCACAGCAGCGCCTGTGTTTGTACTCATGCGGTGATGGGCACCAACAGATGTAGAAACCATGGGGGGAGGTTTTTTCTCTCTCTAATTGACTGTCACTTTGGGGCAGATGTACCTCTGTTGAAATCATGTCAAACTGTACCACGTACAAAAAAAAAAAAAAGACGCCGACAATTAAAGGGAGGAGAAATAAATCGGTGCCAGATAATTATAGAATAATTACTGGCTGTTAATCAGCGCGGAGGAAAATATTGGCACCAGATTGAATTGCAAGCAATTAAACTGATTGGCTGGGTAATTTGAAATGGATTATTTAGATATCGAAGAGATGGAGGAATGAGATGGTGGCGTCACACTGGGATGTCAGAGCGATGCTGTGCGGTGCATTCACACACTAACTAACAAAGCGCACCAGAGCGGGCGTCTGGACGTTTTGATGCTCCAGTGTCCGTTGAGCCAGAAACCACAGAGACATAAATGCAGCCCCCCCCCCCCCCCCCATGTGACTGGTCTAACTCACTCGACTTTGTTATTTGATTACTGGCTTGTTACGGCGCAGCCTTTGATGGAGAGTCAGCGAGGAGCTCTCCCTTGAAGCTGATGCGAAAGCTCTTTGTCTAGGTTGGAGTCTGATGCTTATCCCACTGAGCTAACTGGAGCTGTCAGTGTCAACTTCCTATTTATAGAGCAGGCGTCTTCACAAAGACTCAAAGACAATGTGACATGATTTCTGATGCGCCAATAGTAGGCACAAGTTAACGGGGTGGGGATGCAGATCTAGGAGCAAAACAGTCTCCAGGAGTTAGAGAAATGTTACATCACGCTAAAGGCTGACTGCTGACTGTTTTATACTGAAGAATGCATGTCTCTTTTTTCTAGTTTTTATGAAGAAAACACAGGCAGGACCGTCTCTTATTGAACACGTGTGATTTTTTTCGACTTAAAATGCTCCACTCAGTGTTTCTATAAGGCGTTTGTGTGGACCAGTTTGCTTTAAAGGGACAGTTTGACTGTTTTGACTTGTTTTTGTGTGATGTCATCATGCATTTCCTGCAGTGGACTGTAATGAGCATCGATTAATCATTGTTTAGAGTCCATCCACTGCAGGTAATGCACCGATGTTGCATAATGTTACCACGATTCAAAACACACACACACACAGCTGCAGTAGAAACCAGGCACACAGGACTTGGACTTTTAGATTTTATTTCTTATTTGGGTGTTGGATTGCTGCATGTGTTGGCTCACCACTTTACAGCGTTAAGCCCCTAAAAGGTGAATTTTGCAGCTTTGTGGCTGTGATACTTTGTGGTGTAAACTGTCTGTGTGATTTGTAGGCTCCGTGTTTGTAGAAACGTGTCCCTGTTTGCAGGTTCACTGAATACTTTGACTTCTGTCTGTAAACTTTGCAAGTCTGTTTATTCAGATCCCAGTGTTGAAGTTGCACTAACACACTCTGTGTATAATGAAGCTTGAACACTGGGATCTGAATGTTTACAGAATCTCCAGTAAACCTGCAAACAGTGACCTGTGATAAATCAAAATGTGCAGAGTTTACAGAACCAGCATCACAGCGACAAAAGTACACCTGCATGAATAATTGAATATCACATACCAATAACTGCCCCCCCCTTTTCGGAGAAGCATGGTGTGCAGTGTGATGCCTTATTGACCCCGTTTTAAAGCCGACATGCTGGCCCCCCCACCACAGGTCCTTTTGGATCTCCCAGTGTCACGGTGCAGCCCACATCAGCAGCCAAACCCTGCACAGAACAGAGGACACGTGAGTGTGACGCATAGACGAGTGAACGGAAGATAATAAGACTCTCGTCATAACTGAATCCCAAATTGCCCAACGGTGTGTCTTAAGGCTACTGTCCTGTTAGAAAGAAAGCTCAGACTCGGCTCCGTGTGATGTCACTCCGCTCATCAAGAGAGTGAAAAGGTTCATTTTCAACATGTTACACAAAGATGGATTGAATTCAGTGCTGTTTTTAGGAATAATCAGTGGAAATCGGGGCGTAAGAAACAAGGAAAAGTGAAAAATGGGAAGTAAAATGCAGTCTTTGAGTGTTCATGTTGGGTGTTGAACTTGTGATCAGACAAAATCAGACTCAAAACCCAAATGTGCAGTCGCCTGTGTGAATGTATGTAGGCCTACACATGTGGGAAAAAAAAACACAACCCTATTGACCATCTTTTTCTGAGCTTCATCAGTGTCTCTGCTTTTTCCTGCATGCATGAGACAAAATAAATGAGCTTAGCATAAAGACTGGAAACGGGTGGAAACAGCTAGCCTAGCTCTACAACAGCACAAAGCTCAATAATTAATATATTCTATTTAGTTTATTTTGTCTGGCAGGACAATAGATACATCGTTTTACAATTTTGGATTCACCTGTGTACAAGTGTCTTATTATTTTGTCCCCATACTGACCACTAAAGGACCAGTGACTTGTATACGCTGACATATTTAAAGTACATTTGTAGCTATGAATAGAGAGAGGACGACTGTGAGGTTTACTTAATGTCCCTCTCTCTGCCTCTGTCCCCTCTTTCTACCCAGTGGGAGGTTTGCCATGTATGATGTGCATTATTTATGCAGGGCAAGATATGACTCAGGATACAGCTGTCTGCCTCGACTTTCTTCTCCTCTTTGTGACTGTGTCAAACTGTCTGATGCACTTACTATGTCTTTGTCTTTCAGGTCCAATGTCAACTATGTCCCCCCTCCCCAGGAAGTAAGTGTTTCTTTCTCTTTCTTCTTTGTTCTACACCTCTCTCTCTCTCTCTCTCATGTTGGGTACTGAGCACTGACAAGAGCTAAACGCTGACTTAAGCACAAGGAGGAATCGCTCTTATGAATGTTGCCGTGTTTTTGATTGAAGTCACCTGAAGGCATCACCGAGGGCCAGGAATCTGAAACGTTTAAGTCTAATGCTTCTTTTTATTTTTCTCTGTGTGCGTCCCACAGCCCCAAGATTTCAAACACACCCAATCATTCATGCTCTGAGAAGCTGGCCTTTCTTCCAGAGAAGATCACCCCTGTGATATGGTGCCAACACTGGATTCTCTGATTTCATTTCTCTCGCTCTGGACTCTGAATGAGCTCTTGATCTTATGCTACATGCTAATTGCAATCTTCTTCCTCTACGGCTCCTCTCCGGATGTGGGTGGTGACAAGCAAATCTGCAAGGCTTCTTTACTCTCTTGCTTTGCTGTGTGGTTCGCATCTGTCATTGACGTTTTTCTGCTCTTGTGGGATTAAGTACAGTTTCACGGCACTCTGCTCCCCCCTGTTGGTCACATGGTGACAATCCAGGGACCAGTGGAGACTTAACACACTTTAATTCCCTCTGCAGGCCAATTATTCAACTCGTTTTCTTTTACCAAAGACTGATTGTTTAATTTAAGTGATTTCTATTTAACTGAATCATCACAAGGGATTTTGTCTTTAAAGCAATAGGGAAGGAATTTCAATCTATTCCAACATAAATGCAGTTTACCTCAGCCAACATTTTTGTCTTCTGTAAACTCTGTGGCCCCGCGGCTTCCCAAGGGCCACAGAGCCACAAAACAACACACAAGCAGTGAGACAAAGCCAGTCCAGGAGATCAGGAAGCCAGTCCAGCCAATTCTACTGAGACCAACCCCATTCCATCCCAATGTGCCTGCATGGTCTTTTTTATATATAAATATAAATATATATATTCCTTGTGCCTTTTTAATTTGTCTGTCATTTATCTATGGATCACAGTTTTTTGTAAAGAACTTGCCTTACTTTTTTCTGTCTTTATATTTTTGTGCCACTGTTGATCAATGTTTATCAGAACCGGAGTGTCTGTTTTTAGACTGTGTGAATGAATTGTTCAGAGTTTTATTTGAATGGTGTATCAGTAATAAAGTTTTTCTATTCAAAAACCACACTGCTGTTGTTATTGTTAACATAACACAGATAATAAACCACAGTAACTATAAAGGTACTTGCTACTACAAGTGCATGTAGCCTATGTCTATTATCTGCTACTTTATACTTCTACATTGATTTGATTCACATTAATAATACTAAATAAAATCAATAACAAATATACAAGTCATTTAAAATAGTCCAACACCTGCTGATTTTTATTTTTTATTATTATATTTGTATAATCTTTTTTTTCAACCACACTAGCATTAGACTCTTCATGGGATTATGATTAAAAAACATAGGTTATGTCATGTATAACGGCCCGAAAAACGGGATACGAGTCGTTTCCGTTTTCTGATTATGAAACGAAACCGGGAAACACATGATTGTAGATGCTGTGCTCCTGAATGGGAATTGTTATCGTAATTCCCGATTCCCATTCATGAGCACAGCACCTACAATCAGTTGGAAAAACAGAAATCCAACCTCTTCACCTCCAGGTGTCGCTGTCAAAGCTGCAGCAGCTTCCGCTTCACTTCCTGTCTCAGGTGTGTGAAGTAAACAGACAACCTGAAGATCACCTGAGTCTACGAGAACTTCGCTCCAAGTCTCTGTAAGTGCGATAAAACTTTCACTAAACTGACGAGCAAAGTTTATGAAGAAGCTGTTGAAGCTGCAGAGACGTAATGACGTAGAAAGAGACGTTAGAATCCGCTCCGTGTGTCCATGGTAACAGAGACAGCAGCTAGCTCAGCGGCTAACAGCTAACTGGTACTAGCAGGTGAAACAGGAAGTGTGAGAGTGTGATACTAAAACTTTTAACATTGAGTGTTTTCATGTGAGGAATATGATTTAATTTCTAGACTTTTAGATCAGTGTCCAATGAGAAATGATTGATTTGATTAGAAACATGTTGAAATGTCCTCAGAATGAACCAGACACTGTGTAGTCTGTCATATCGTCGTACATGCGTCGTATTGTCGTATGGAAACAAAACACAGGTCTGAATATTAATTCATGTATGTACATACACGTAAATGTACGTATATATATTTGATATTATATGAAGCCTTATTAGCATTGTTTGTCCCTGTTCACTGACAAGTGTAAAGTTTCCAGAGGTTTATTGACATAAATGTAGAAAAGAAGCAGGAGAGTAAATGAAGACAGACAGAGACGCAGCAGCAGCCTCCATGTTCATCATCTCTGTCTCTTGTGACACAGACAGTCCCCGTGAGGACAAGCGGATCCGATGGAGTCTTCAGGACCTGGACGGAGCTGCAGGGAAAAGAGGAGAGGTGAGGACCAGACCAGACTTTGTGCTCTAACAGTATGTGGAGATGTATGTTAGTGTGTTCATGCAGACAGGCTGGATTGGTTGCTTTGTACCTCTTTGAGTGACCACAGAACTAGATCATATGTTTACAGTTTAATTTCACTTTGTAGTAAAAAAAAAAAACACTACAGCTCCTTCATGTAAAAGCCTTTATTTTTAACACAACAATATTTGCATCAATACTTTTTTTCCCCAGCTAACAGTGTTTAATATTTTTTATCTGCGTAGTGTCAGTATGGGAATGAATAAGATTATTAACAGGAAAGTGTTTGTTTGTCAACTTTCAATGTAAACTGCAGGTTTTCTGTCATTTAAAACTAACCTGGTGTAATTATATGCTTTGACCAGCAGATGGCGCCAAATCAGCAGCTGGAGCCAGGAGTGAGCCACCTCAATGTTTCTGGAGAAAACACAATGTAAGTGTGATTTGTAGCTGAACTGTTGCAGCTCAAACATTTCTAAATGTCAGGATGAGTGTGACTAAATGTTTTTTGTGTATGTGTTGTCCCAGGTGGAGAGTCAGAGGTGTTTGTGAACATCACACTGAAGATGAAGCAGGAGGAGCTGACTGACTGTCTGCACAGCAGTAAGAGCATTTCTTTATTTCTGATTAATGCTAGTTTGTTTTTCTGGGGTTTCATTTGGGACCTCGTTGATGTGTAGCCATGTGTGTATTCAGTAGGTTTATATACGACCAGCTAATTGTAACTGTACATACTGTAGTGCTATGGTCAAAAATCCTTGTGTATATATTTGTTTAGGTATGCATGTTGTATCTGTTTTACCTTTACGTATGTATCAGATGCTGGTTTTGATATAACAACTTGTGTCTGTAGCTTATTTTATTTTTTACTTGCTTATGTATTTCTTGAACGTATCTGTCATACGGACTCATTTACTCCACATGTCTCCAGTTTGGTGCTTAACGAGGTGACGTCCTCCAGGAAGGCGGAGCTGCTTCTCCATTGGCCGAGCACAGGTGTGTGCACTCTGGTCCTGATGAGCAGCCGCAGCAACCAGAGGAGCAGTGTCCCATAATAGTCATTCAGCTTTTGGAGCGGCAGCGACAAGCGGCGCGGCAGCAAGAAGGGGCAGCTAGACGATGCGACTTAGCCAACGCGACTTTGCCACAAGAGACGGCGCCATGGGCGCAGCAACTCTTAGATCTTTGACTTCAGGTTTGGTTTTATTTTCTACTTTATTTCATTTTCAAACATCTTTACATTGTGTTTAACCTTGATCCATCCCTGGTTTGTGTTGGCAATGGAGTTTAAATCGGCCATGTGGCTGCAGGTGTTTGTTGCAACAACCAAGAGTACTCTGACTTAACTCAGTTATTGAGCTGATCAAAGTACTTTTGGAACAAACACCTGCAGCCACATGGCCTGGTCTACAGACTTACCCCGTCAAGCACATGCAAACTCCATTGCCAACACAAACCAGAGATGATCAAAGCTGACAAACATTTCCACACAATAAATGAACATTGTTGAATCTTTATCGTCTTTGTCTTCTTTGAACCAGGTGGTGAAGTTCTTCTGGACTCAATGGTGGACAGCAGCTCCTGAAACAAGATGGAAAAGCAGTGTTAGACAGGACTACCTCATGTTGAATGTGTCCTTTGTCTTTCAGACTGAACAAGATGGGGGCAACTATGTGTGTTGTGAAGTAAATAAAGATTTCTGTGTATGTGTATGCCTTGAGTGTTTCTTACCAAGTAGAGGTGGCAGCAGTAGCCAGTCGGCTCAGGGTTCAACACCTACACAAGAGACAAAGATTAGAGTGAAACAAACAAAACCAAACCTGAAGTCAAAGATCTAAGAGTTGCTGCGCCCATGGCGCCGTCTCTTGTGACAAAGTCGCGTTGGCTAAGTCGCATCGTCTAGCTGCCCCTTCTTGCTGCCACGCCGCTTGTCGCTGCCGCTCCAAAAGCTGAATGACTATTATGGGACACTGCTCCTCTGGTCGCTGCGGCTGCTCATCAGGACCGGAGTGCACACACCTGTGCTCGGCCAATGGAGAAGCAGCTCGTTAAGCACCAGATTGGAGACATCTGGAGTAAATGAGTCCCTGTGACAGTCAGATACGTTCAAGAAATACATAAGCAAGTAAAAAATAAAATAAGCTACAGACACAAGTTGTGATATCAAAACCAGAATCTGATACATACGTAAAGGTAAAACAGATACAACATGCATACCTATACATACATACTAAACAAATACATACACAAGGATTGTTGACCATAGCGCTATACAGAGCGATTGATATTGTTGTATCAATCGCTCTGGCGCTATAGTATGTACAGTTACAATTAGCTGGTCGTATATAAACCTACTGAATACACACATGGCTACACATCAACGAGGTCCCAAATGAAACCCCAGAAAAACAAACTAGCATTAATGACAAATAAAGAAATGCTCTTACTGCTGTGCAGACAGTCAGTCAGCTCCTCCTGCTTCATCTTCAGTGTGATGTTCACAAACACCTCTGACTCTCCACCTGGGACAACACATACACAAAAAACATTTAGTCACACTCATCCTGACATTTAGAAATGTTTGACCTGCAACAGTTCAGCTACAAATCACACTTACATCCTAGGGAGTATTCTCTACTCTACTCTACATTGTGTTTTGACAAACATTTTCTTATTCTAATTCTCACACTGACACTATGCAGATAAAAAATATGAAACACTGTTGATGCAAATTTTGTGTTAAAAATAAAGACTTTTACATGAAGGAGCTGTAGTTTTTACTCTTTTACTACAAAGTGAAATAAACTGTAAACACATGATCCACTTCTGTGGCCACTAATACGACTGCTGCGTCTCTGTCTTCATTTACTCTCCTGCTTCTTTTCTTTATGCAGCAGGGGCTGGCTCAATTTGTGTCAATAAACCTTTGGACACTTTACACTTGTCTTTTGTCAGTGAACTGGGCTCTGTGGTGGACTGTTGTGTGTCTCTTAGGAACAAACAAGACTAAGGCTTCATAATATCATCACACACACCTGTATCAAACATATGACCTGTGTTTTGTTTCCATACATGAAGTTAAATGACAGACTACACAGTGTCTGGTTCATTCTGAGGACATTTCTACATGTTTCTAATCAAATCAATCATTTCTCATTGGACACTGATCTAAAAGTCTAGAAATTAAATCATATTACACATGAAAACACTCAGTGTTAAAAGTTTTAGTATCTCACACACTTCCTGTTTCACCTGCTAGTACCAATTAGCTGTTAGCCGCTGAGCTAGCTGCTGTCTCTGTTACCATGGACACACGGAGCGGATTCAAACGTCTCTTTCTACGTCATCACGTCTCTGCAGCTTCAACAGCTTCTTCATAAACTTTGCTCGTCAGTTTAGTGAAAGTTTTATCGCACTTACAGAGACTTGGAGCGAAGTTCTCGTAGACTCAGGTGATCTTCAGGTTGTCTGTTTACTTCACACACGTGAGACAGGAAGTGAAGCGGAAGCTGCTGCAGCTTTGACAGCGACACCTGGAGGTGAAGAGGAGGAGGAGGAGATGATACTAACATGTATTTCTTTGTACTTCTTATGTTAATCTATTGTGTTAATCCTAATACAAAATATACTAAAACTATACTAAAAAAAAAAAATGTAGTTTCTTAATCTAAGAGGGAAAAATAAAGAAGATATCCAGTTGCACATGAGGTCATTCAAATTAGCCTGACCTTTACCACTTCAGATAGACTACATTTAATAACACACAGCTTTGGTTCGCTGCACTAGAATCTATATTGTGTATTTAAATCTCCCGGCTTCACATACAGTATGTAAAACTTAAGGCATCAGGTCAGATGGAGACTTTTGCCTTTGATGCTATTTTAGGTCTCTCAATTTCAATCATCTTGGACAGACTCCAGTTCATCTCTGACCTTGTCGTACCACACATCTCTCTCAAGTCCAATTCAGAGCTGCAGCCAATTTCCATCTCAGCCTGTTGACATTTGACTCATTCATTTAATCAGTGGATTTCAGATATCACCAATCTAAGAAATCCATGGTATTTACTTATTGTTGTCTGAGGCTGCTGACATTCACCTAAAACTGATCAACTGACTAAAAAAAAAAGCCTAAATTCAGTTATTAAATACTTTATTCTGAATCATATCTGAACATATTAACTGAAATTATTCAGATATGGGAGAAATGAAGAGACCATGACCACCTCTGCATTATGGTGTCAGACATTTTAATAACTGCCAAAGAAAATATCGCAATCCAATTATTGTAACATCGAATGGTTATAAACATTCAGATGGTGCACAATCAGATCCATTGATGAGCAACACAAAGCAGTTCAATCCACTATCTTTTTATTAAATACAACATATTGGTGACATGGAGGAGATATACAACATGGACAGGATTCACTTGGTCCCTTCCTCGAACTTCGGCTCTGGAAAAACAGAAGAACAAAGAGAAGCGTTAGTGTTTGCTGCATGTAGAGGTTTTAAAGCTCATTGTAGCTCCCACAAAAAAACAGTGAAGCTTTCTCAGAGACTCATCTTGCTCTGATGAGCATCACTGTCTATGCTCTAAATATAGACACAAAAAGCTCAAAATCACAGTACATCTCAGTCTCTGCTGTGGCAAAGGACTAAATATTTATGAGGGAGGGGACTGTTAAATCATGTAAAAGCCAAAAGCCTGTTTAAGTTGCATCATTTAAAACAGCCATGTCCTTACAAGTGCTTCTAGTTGTCATGCATGCACAGGATTATGTGCAGCTGATACAAATTAATTCACATTCACATTCAGTCTTAATGGACAGTGTTGAATCTGTATTTCAAACTGAATTACCATCTTAAAGCCAAATATTTTAATGTTGATAGTTCATATTCACAGCAGCCACACACACACACACACACACACACACACACACACAATGAAAAACCCACTGAAACTTTAATGCACCTGTAAATTTGAAGTCGGGGAACTTGTTGAAGTCTCCTCCTCCGTACAGCCTCTGCAGCTTTGTGACCTCCTCAGACACGTTCTTCTGGTAAGCAGGGCCGGCATCGACAATCCCACCAGAAGACCTGGGAGAGCAAAATGGACTTTAATCATGATTTCAATGGTGACGACTGGGATTTGAACCAGCACAGCGAGCAACTCGCTTCACTGTTCTCTGAGTTAATGTGTTACTACTGCCTGAACCCTGAGCTGGAACCTGCTTTTGTCAATCTGACTGATCAGTAAACACCACGTCTAAACAGATTAAAGGGAGGTGTATGTCAGGAGTTGGCACTGACTTGCTCTTGGTGTTGTAGTCCCGGATCTTGTCCAGGAACAGCTTCTGGACGGGGTCGAGCTCCTTGGCCCGGTTGAAGACGACAGCGGAGATGCCGATGTTCCTGCGCAGGGTCAGGCTGACGGCGGAGCGCAGCACAGAGGACAGCTTGAACAACCGGTGAAGTGCCATCTGGAGGAGACAACAGGCCTCAGGTTAGAATAAACAGGATCATCATCATCATCATCAGGACCACAGGCTGCGGTGACGGTGCTGTCTCAACCTGCAGTCTGATGCTACTTGCAATAACAAGACATGACCACTACACACACACACACAGTGCAGGAGAGGTGAACTAAAAGTTGCATTTCATTGTCTTCTACGATATGATATGATAATACATTAAACTTTGATCAATGAAGGTACTATCTAATGCTACCCATCTCCTCGACTCAACTAAGTAACGCACTAACTCTGAACTTTTAAACACTGTTTTTATTGTGTTCTTATACCTGATGAAATGTATATCTTTTATACACATACTTTTTATACGGGGAGCCAAAGGCAATTTTCCACAACAGTGGATAATAAAGATTTATTGTATTGTATTGTATTCAAGGAACTGTTGCACTTGCTCTCAATCTCAATTAGCATTAGCGTTAGCTGCCGGTAACAGCACATACCTGACATTGTACTTAATAGGGTAAAAACTGTTAAACGTAACCGTATTACTCATTTATTACGAACAACTTATTGCACGGCTTGTAAACAGGTCACTGTCGTCAGGCTAACGAGCTGAATGTTTGCTACTTTCACCCTACAGAAACTACTGCTAATGCTAAGTCGGCTAGCCTCGGGTTTACACCTCATTCAAACCGCGTCCTCTGTTTTATTTGTTTAACTGCATCGGCTCCTTCTGACGTTAAAGTCTCTGTATAAACGTGTGTGTTGTTATTAAAACACACGGTGTCGATGAACAGTGTGAAATTGTACACATTTGTTCGGAAACGTCGCACTCACCTTGGGTTTGACACTCAGACAGAACAGGATCCCAAATGTGGAGGAGCCGCGGTGGATTGTGGGAACGTGAAGTCGTGACGTTCGCGGAGGATAAAACGCTGCGTCCTGACTGTGCGCAGCGCTGTGCAGGATTACAGCATTCACAGACGGGCCAGAGCCAAAAATAATGGAAAAATATATTTGAATAATATTTTCTTTCAGCATGATACATTTATTATTGAAATTATGCAGCTGCTGGCTTTATGATAATCCCTACAGAGCAGCAGTTGAGGTGTTTTCAATTATTCTTTATTGTTAATATCTCTATATTAGCCTACGGAGCCCCCCTGGTGAAAAATAAAGAAGAAAAAATAGCCTATTTGCTCACTAAATTTACAGTAAGTGCTTGGGCTGGTTTAGGCCACTGTACAATATACACATAATAGTTAAAGATAAGGTAAAAAATAAAATGCAAACGGGATCTCAAGTAATATAATAAATAATATATTATTATATATAATATATTTGCAGTTACACAGTAAAAGTACAGCAAGTATAGCTCCATGTATAGAACTACAGGATTAAAATACTTAAGTTTATATAGTTAAATGTATCATCACCTCAAACACCTACAAATGGATTATATAATGATAATACACCCACTCGGGAGAGTTTAAGAATAACGATGGCTATGTTCATCCCCAAAGGGAAATTCATCTGTCTGGCAACTCATTAACCATTTGCAGAAGCTGTCGTAATGTTTAACGAGCACTTTTCCTTTAGATACTTAAAGTATATTTCACTGATAATACATTGTGTGAAATACTGCAGAACAGAAAGGGTGTTTTATTTACTACTGATCACTGATCAGAGGAGACGGCCCTAAAACGCCAGTTTTTGTTGCAGTGAAATGCAAAAATAATTGAACATGAAGAGAGATATCCTGGTTTCCTCTGTATTAAGAAGTCCTCTGATGTGTCCTTGGGGCAACGCACTGCAGTGCTGTCAGCTCTAGTCTGCTGTTTTCTCTGAGGGTGACCTCTGACCTACTTCTGGAGCTAAGAAAAGAGAAAATGCCTCCTCACAGTATCAGTTTTTACATCATCAATATTATTATTATTATTAGCAGTAGTAAAGATGTTGTAATAGAGCACAGGACACATGAAGATCTGTTGTCATAAAACACACAAAGACACAGTATCTGTATGTACATTCAAAACTTTATTATGGAATACAGTGTAGAAAGCGTTTTCCCAGTCAATGCAAATGGCCTGCACAATATTACACAGTGGAAAACAAAACCAATATATAACCCACAGAAAAAGATAGAAAGAAAATCCTGCTTCCTCTTCTACTCTACCGCCCTCTGTTGGGCTTCGAATGAGCACCCTGTGAAAAAGCACAGACCCACCCACCCCACTGCAGCCTCCGTGTATGTACACTCCACTCGTACTGAATCTTCCTCACTGATCTTACTCCATCAGATGCATCAACAGAGTGAGAGGTCACGCTGCATTTCTTTCTGTTATGTTGTGATGATGACAAATCTTTAACGTGAGCTGACTGTATGAAGATGAAAAGGGGGGGAAAGGGGGGGGGGGGGTTCTTCCCTAGAAGCCTGAATTTACCTTGGACTAATATTTGATCCCTGCTTTTCGCATCCTGGCCCCCCGACTCGCTCTCAGCTCTCGACGGTGAACGCCTATTATCTATATACAGACTCCAGTGCTGTGCCTCTGAGGAGTCAAGTGTGCGTTGATGGCAGAAAGGTGAGCAGCATGCCTGAAGGGACAGGAAGGCGAAGGAGGGCGGGAGGGGAAGGGAGGTACTGGGGGTGGGGGGGGTGGGGTGGGGAGTGAAAATCCATTATATATACAGACTGCCTGCCTGCCTGGCTATCCATCCGGAACTGCAAGTCATTTCCTCTCTACCTCACCCTCCTTCCTCATCGTCCTCCTCCTCCTTCTTTCAGCACTTCACCTGTTCTCACAGCAGAAAGCAAAAAAAAAAAAATTACAAAACCAAAAGAGAAACTGCGCCGGCTCACAATTGGACGAAACACCAGACTGGAAATGACAAAGCACGCACACACGCAGAGATAATTGCAACCCATCCCCCCATCCCGACTTCACGCCTTATATTCTGTTTCCCTTTAACCTTCACCACCATGACAGGCCCGTTTCAGAAAACACAGTTACATGAATCCAACAACAACAAAAAAAAAAGCAAAAAAAAATTAAATAGGGTGATTTCTGAAAGCCCCTGTGGATGAGGATTTGAACACAATATATTTCAGTGAATGAGAATAATATACAAACAGAGATGAAGCCAGCCCCCCTCCTGTAGCTTCAGGAACGTAGCATGGTATTAAAAAATAATAATCAAAGAAATGACACACACACACTTAAATTCCAAAATCACAGATCTCATTTAAATGTGTATTTTACATGATATCAAAGCAGAGCCTGTTCATCTAGATTTATATATATTTTTCATCATTGTTTGAAGTCACGTGATCACGAGAAGATACTAAATGTACAATCTTGCTAGAATGACAATCTATACGTGAGAAAGGATCTCAAGAGAGAGCAGCGTTAAGATCTTGGGTTTTTTTTTTTTTCTTTTTCCAAATCCTGTTGTCATCGTTGTCATGCACTACATAGGAACAGCTAAGACTTGAGCATTACTTCAGTAACATTACACGCAATTTAAAAAAAGGACTTTACATTGGCTGATTTTTTTTTTTTCCTCAATTTTCATTCTTTTTTGAAAAACAAAACTGGAAACGATAGAGAAAACCTCTAAAATAAAAACAGCTCATTCAGAATACATAGTTACTACTGTCGTCATCAACATATTCATTATCATCAGCATCTCCAAATATCCTTAAGAGCCTTGTGTGACTTAACACAGCCCAGCTGTCGTAAGAATGCACAAAGAAAAGAGGATGGAGGGAGGGAGGGATGGAGGAGGAGGAGGAGGAGGGGAGGGGAGGAGGCTCACTTATACTCCAGTGTTGACTGTAGAGTGAGTGCAGTAGTGGTGCAGAAGGGGGGGAGGAAGGGGGAGGGGGGGGGTCGCTGGGCCTCGTTTACACAAACCACGTTGCTTGATTCAACTATAATCTAATCAATAATCATTACAAAGAACATGATAGATAGAAACAAGAGCGATTTGAAATGACTGATTGATTCGTCTGCCTGCAACCGGTTCTGGTAGATGCGGCCCAGCGTCAGCGCGCGCCTCTTATGCTACTGATCAGTGGTCAGATTTGCCTACGCCAAGTCCACAACTACAATACAACTTCCCCAAGCCGGAAATAATAAAATAATTTTTTTTTAAAAGAAACCCTACTATACACTGGCCCTGAATCAGTGTGGAGAGAACCCGCTTCTTCCCCCTGTGGGTAGGTTTGTTTCGATGCACTGGGCGGGGCCTTTTTTTCTTTTCTTTTTTTTTCCAAACATCAGCAGGCCCAGACGGAGCAACATATGAACCCCCCCCCCACCCACCCACCCACACACACACACACACACACTTTATTTTCTTTAAATTAAAAGGTGTCTTGCTCCAATAAAGTGAACGAACGTGGTGCAAACTGGCTCGGCCACAGTGTCCGCCCAGGCAAGGATGAAAGAAACCCCCCCCCCAACCCGCCGCCGCCCGGATACAGTCGCTCCTTCTGCTCGTAACTGACTATTTCAGTCACTCGGTGATGTCAGCCACACTGCCTGTTAAGAGACGTGGGACGAGTCTGAGGGGGGAGGATGGGGTTGGTGGTGGTAGGGAGGGGTGGGGGGGTGGGATGGGGGATGTGTGTGTGTGTGTGTGTGTTTATGTTTGTGTTGTGTCGTGTTGTGTGAGTGAATGTGCGGATGTACACGTGACATTCTCCTCAGTTCTGCAGCTGCTCAAAGAACTTGTAGGTCGGGTTCTCGTAACCGTTCTGCTGCATCTTGGACAGGTGGCGCTCCTCGGGGGTGACGGCGGCGTCCACCTGGAGGAGAGCCAGAGAGAGGGGGGGGGCGGGGTTAAACACACACAGTGATACACAGTATAAGAGAATCTACTGTACATTTCAAGACCCTCATCAATGTTCATTTTATGAGGAACTGACACAAACAAAGAAGCAACAAATCCATTAGTTTTATTACTAGGAAAACTTCCAGAAAACATTAGGAAGAATGATGTTTATTTGTTTTTAATAATAAGAGTAGCATTAATTAAACTAATTACAAGAAATTGGTTTAAAGATGATAATTTAAGTATTTCCAAATGGAAGGATAAACAAGATATACGTAATGGAAAAAATAACAATTATTTTTGAAGAAAGAAGGGAAAAATGGGTGAGGTATATAACAAATAATATCTCTAATGATTTGTAAAATGTTTCTTATAGATATTATATATATTTTTTCTTGTTTGTTTGTTTTTATACTTGTAATGAACTCCTCATTGTCTTTGTTTCTAAATATAGGCATATGCAAGTAAGTACTATACATGTTTATAGTGTACATGTGTTTGTTGTTATCGCACCTAGTGCATATATTGATGAAAACGTATCCTCTGACTGAAACCGTAGGTAATTATTTGAATTAGTAGTTGTACTTTTATCTTATTTTTTTTTCATTTTTTTTTACTTGATCACATAGTCTGATTATTCTGTATTATGTTTTTCGGTGTCTGTCTGTTAATTATTTAAAAAAGAAGCGACAAACATGTTTTTTTAATTAAAAGGCTAATGAAAGTTCTGAAAAGATAAATGAGGATAATTAAAGAAGCACAGAAAGAAATTAATTACTAACACACTTTACAAATTATATTTAGTGAGTATTTCTCTCAGTGCAGCGTTCCTGCTCCACATCTGGAGCCTCTGTCAGACCGGAATGAAACATATAGAGTGTATCTTGACGTGTGTGTGAGCGCTGCAGTGTGTGTGTGTGTGTGTCGCCGGCACGTGCGCGCACAGCGTGACGCTCACACACGGCAGATTGACCGCCGCGCAGGAAGCAGGTCGGCTGTTTGTTTCCTCACCTCGATGACTCCGTGGTGGATGGAGGTGTACTGCTTCTTCCTCAGCATCACCAGGGTGATGACGATCACCGTCGCTATGACGACGCCGCCGACCATCAGGCCGATGATGGCGCCCTTGTTGGAGCCCACGTCCTCGGCGAAGAAGACCTGAGGGGGCGTGGGGGGGGGGGGGGCAGAGGGTGGACAGGTGATTGGTCAGTCAGAGAGGTTATTACAACCTGGAGGAGCTGAGACCTGCTGCTTTTAAAAACGTCTTGTACTGTGACCACACCGAGGACTTCTCTTTGTGACACCGGCGCTGAATGATGACAGCAGCTTCAATTTCCAACGCAGCAGGAGAGCGAGCCGAGCTTCCAAACAGTTTTGACGTCACCTCCCTCAGGGGGCGGGGAGTGGGGGGGGGGGGGCAATGATCTCCTGCTGCTGCTGCTGCTGCTTCTACCTGCAGCTCCTCCACTTCTTTTCATTCCTGCTCCTCACTCTGCAGAGCGTGCTTTGTCTAATTGCATCATGTATATGTCCCCTTTTTTTTTTTTTTTAAACGGCATCATTACAGAGTCGAGTTTAGCCTAAAAACAGCTGCTGAACAAAGACACGCTTTACTCCGCGAGGTAATTTTATTTTGGAGAGGTATTTTGCTCGTGGTAATTTTTAATTTCTTCCTGTGACTGCCAGGTGATTTACAGAAAACAGAGCATGACATTGAGAAGCAGTGATGCAGCATGACTCAGCTCCAACACCACACAATACTAATGATTTAAATTAAATAAAAATGAAGACTTTAACTTCTCTGTGGAGCTCTTTTTCTTTTCTTTTTTTTCTTGCAGCACAAAAATAAATAGAAGTAAAATGTCCCTGGTATCTGCACCTATGCGGACGTTATGTGTCAACAGGTGCAAACTTCATAACGCCACTAAAGCGTCTTGACATTTCAGTACACCTACTTGTGTGGCTGAGTGGGGGGGCTTAATTTCAGGCGGGTGAGCCTCCTCCACAATAATCCTACAGGACGCTGATTGGGGGCAACAGTGAATATCAAATGAAGAAGCTGAGTTAAGGAGGCAGCCTGACACACTGACTGCTCCTTGTCAATGTAAGAAATGTGATACGTAATAAAATGTAAGGATTAAGGGATTAAAGCCTCGAGGTGAGGGGAATAAAGTACGTGGATTATAATTTGGCTGAGGAGGGATTGAGGTTTTTGTGCTGGTATTACAATATCGGATAAGATTAATGAATGAATGAATGAATGAATGAATGAATGCAGAACTGGGTTGGAGACTTGTTATGTTGACCAGTCAGTGGCTACAGATCACAACTTCACTCTGATCAGAGGACAGTAGGTTTTACAGCAGGCAAGCGTGACACAAACACTACTGCCGTGTCTCCATGGACACCTGTCTCCATGGTGACAACCTTGGGAATTTACAAGAAGGACGAAGAAGTGG
Organism: Trachurus japonicus; assembly: GCF_045865225.1. Classification (NCBI taxonomy): domain Eukaryota; kingdom Metazoa; phylum Chordata; class Actinopteri; order Carangiformes; family Carangidae; genus Trachurus; species Trachurus japonicus. The sequence continues at coordinate 7,796,060 of NC_140908.1, read as the reverse complement.
AAACACAGATCTGACGTCTGATGTGTGTGAAGTGACTGCTCGGTGAACGCGTCTTCATGTGTTTGCATGTTTTGCTTATTTCTCTGTGTGTAGCGATTAACCTGCATATCTACACACATAAGTCTGTGTGTGAGCATCTTTGTGTGTGTGTGTGTGTGTGTGTGTGTGTGTTGGTTTACCAGTTTCTGGTGGTGAACTTCATACTCAGTGCTCTGTCTGTCCTCTGTGTCCATCCGCATCTCAGGAATAGCCTCCATCTTCATTCCAGTCACTGGCAGGGGAAAGGAAAAGTACTATCTATTATAGATGGTGACACTCGGCCACTTTCTCTTCCTCACACACAAACTCACTTGAATCAAACTCATCCGCTCAAGCAAGGAAGGAAACGGAGGGGGTTTGGGGGGGCACTGGGTGCAAGAGCGAATATATGAAACGAATATAACTAATACAGAGGAGCATATGCAGGATGCATAGACTCTGCAGCAGCATCACAAATCTCCTAACACCTACAGCTGGCACCTTAATGGAGGTCAAGCAGAGCTGGCTGTGTGCAAATAATGGCTGAGAGAGGAAGAGATAGAGGGAAACATTTTCCTGACTTTACTGCCTCTCTTATCATGGATTTGAAGAGGAGACCTGACTTCACCTGAATAAATATGTTTCCCCTCGTCCTATAAGCTTCTGCACCAAGGTTGTTACAATGAGCAAGCAACTGCAGACATGAATTCAGTGCATTATGGTTGATTTTCTACTACGAATTAAAGAAAATATGATTTTCTGGCAAACAAGCATGGATAATGAACAGGTGTGACTTCTATTGGGTGGGTTTAGAAACTTGAAAACAGCTCAGGTGCTCTGGTGGGTGAGTGGTTACACGGCACTTGTGCAGGAGATTGACAGTTTGACTCCTGACTGGGATGATCATTCACTGCATAAAGGAAAACAAAAATCGCCCCCAAAAAATATCTTAAAAATGAAAGAAATGTAGAAGGAGCTTCGTTGACGGTTCATAAATCATACATGAGCACTGTAGAGTGCTAGAGGAGAAATCTGTGGCTGACAAACAGATGCAGCAGGGCCCCAAGTGTTGCCACCAGAGGGTGCATGCATTCAACAAGAGCCGTCTTTACACATGAGTATGCAAACACTGATAAGGCTCTTTGTGTAAGGAGCTGGTCAACACTTAAAGAGTAGAGAGTTTATGAGTGGACAGCGTGTTATTCTCAGGCCTTTCCTAACACATATAGAAACTTTAAATCACAGCACTGGGCGAGGCACCGACCTGGCCGTGTGGGGATTCCTCTGTCAAGACTAGGGCGAGAGTCCACTGGTTCAACTAGAGGGAAAGAGAGAAAAAAACACTTTTTCATGCCTCACAGCTCCAGTAAAGTGATTGTTTAGTATGTGATATGATGAACATTAAAGAAAACCAAGGTGTCAGTGAGTACCCTGGTTCTCAGTGTTGGGCTGGTTGAAGATCTCGGGGTGGATGAAGCCGACTCCGGCCAGGCCCAGAGTGTCTTCCTGGGGCAGCAGGTCGGTCTGGCCGTCTCCCAGCTCCTGGTCGGGCATCAGGGCATCGTTGCCGTAGCTCACCCTCACGTCTGTCTGCAGGTTGGCCAGCTGCTGGGCCATCTCTGCCTGCTCCCTCTGCAGGAGCTCTGGAGGGAAGGAAGGACCCACACGGGAGGGAGTGTCACTTAATTTGTCCAACTATTATCAATTTGTTGCTCTTTGTTTGTTTCATCATTAAATTCTGGGGATATATGAATAACAAAAGATACAGATTTCATGATCAGAAAAAGAAAAAGCCTTTTGCTCGACTGGTCTAATCGACCTGGTGCTCTTACTTTGGTGCGTGTTTGTTCCTGTGTGTGTTTCGCAGACTGTGACAATCTCTGAGACAGAGACACAGATGGCTGTGTGACGCACGCAACTCCAATAAACCCAAAAAACCCACAGAAATCTAACAAATGCAGGGGCAGGAGGCAGGGAGGGGAGAGGGATTTATCTCCCCGGCAAACAGTTTCATTTGACAGAAGAATTAGGCCAAATGGCTCCAATGCCCTTATCAACAAGGAGAAAAAAATTGTATTTTTGGGGGCTGGAATTTGGAGCATTCAATCCCTCTGTTACATGTAGCACAATCAGGACACTGTGTCATTCTCTATCTCTCTCTCATGCCAGGGTCAGCAGACACAGATACGGAAAATTCATATTAACAAGACGCACTGATTGTTTTTTTTTTTGTGGTCTCGTATTATCAGCTCTCGGCTGAAAAACCCTGTCAGTCTTCTATAGTTACATTGTACTTGGCTGCACAATGTAAAAAAGCCTTTTTGCCTTTTACTTCCCAATGCAAATTAGTTTCTATTCTTACTCAGCGTCTTAAAATGACAAACTCACCAACTTGGTCCTGGATGTCGTCGGCCACACCGGGCACCTTGTAGAGAAGTCCCAGAGACTGGTTCATACGCTCCTCGATGACACGCAGATGGGTCAGCACCTATTACACACACACACACACACACCATCATTAGAGGTAGAACATTTTGTCTATACGGCATATAAACACCAGAGTGATGCTGATTGGACCTTTAAATGAGGCTGAGATTACCTGAGGTCTAATCTGTGCAGCCTTCTTGGGATCCACCATGCGGACATGTTCAAAGTGTTTGAGGGTGTGCTGCCTGTCCTTCTGCTCAGCGCGCACGTACTTCTTCAAAAGGCTGAAGACGTGGCGAGGCTGCAAAAGAAGCGAAAGAGGTTGAGACAGGACGGCGTGATGTATTTATACAAACTCAGCAGCAGAAAAGCCAAACGGGCCGGAGTGACCCGACACAAGGCTCCAGCTGTTCGGTTATAAACACAGAAGGGGAGGAAACATGATGTGAATGGAAAAGCGGTATCTGAGGTGTGAAGCGTACTCGGGGTGGGTCCTGCTGCAGGGCGGTCAGGTAGCTCTCCAGAGCCAGGCGGCGGCGGTCGTTGAGCAGAGCCTCCACCCGGGCCATGTGTGTCTCCACCAGCTGCTGGCGCTCGCTGGCCGCCTCCTGCTCCAGCGCCTCCACCTTCTCCTGGAAACGCTGCCGGAGCACACGCTACGTCAGAGCCACCAAAACAGCACAGAAAAACTGAAATAAATTTTTTTTAAAAACCATCTTCCTCACCTGGATGACGGCCTTCTTGTCGGCACGTGGAAGGTTCTTGGCTTCCCTCTCAGCCTCCTCCCACTCTCTCATCACCTGAGCAAAGGAAGGAGAGACGTTCATTCTGCTTGTCAATCATTTTATCTTTTCAAATGTTCTATCGCAGGTTGATTTTACACTCTAGCGAGGCGTCTCGCTGCTCTTTGTGGCAGATCTGATCTTTTCATGGCTGTCTGAATGGAGGAAAAGATGACATTTCACACGGCTGTGAAACGATAGCATCTGAGCTGCAGAGGGTAAACATTAGATCGTTTCAGTCTGTGTAAATAATCCTTTCAGATTGTGCATGTTGATATGAGGGAGGTTCTTTTTTTTGTTTCTAAATCACATCGGGGGCTTTTATTCTTAAGTAAATCAACACTTTCTGTTCCCTGTTTGGTCTCTTCTTTAGAAACACGACTGCGCCCCGTCCGCTCTGACTCACTGGGAGGATTTCTTCTTAATTCAGCTCAGCCTTTTTCGCAAAGACATGACCTCGCAGTATCCGTAAGCAGGGAAGTACAACTGTGTGAAATCAGATGCTGCTGCGTCTGTGGCTCTCAAAATGACAACAAGTAGCAGATCTAACCGGGGCCGTGCACTTTTTAGCAACAAAAGCGGTTGCACAGCGCTCAGTGCAGCAGAAGGGAGTGCTCGCCCTCGTCTGGAGCTTAGAAAACAGTGACGTTGCTGAGGAGGACCATCTTGCCCTCCTTCGGAGAGCAAGCCGCTTGATTAAAAAATACAATTAAAATTGAAATGGTTCAGTCGGCTTACCCCGGGAGGGATTAACAAACTCACCTATTCCTTTTACTCGCCACAACTCTTTTCCTTCTATTTTCTATTCATAGAAATATCTAGAAATGTCCTCCTCCCCCTCCTTTCTGTTCCCCCTGCTCTGCCAACATTACCCCTCCACAGGCATGTGGTGACTGCAGATCAACTTTAAGCTGGTTAAACTAGATAAAAACATCAGCTGTCGGTACCTGGGACATCCTCTCACGGTGCTTAGCCTCCAGGCTCTCTTTGGCCTTCTGGAAGTGGGCGTGTTCGTTCTCGTCGGTGGGGGTCTCCAGGTAGTGGTCCACGGCGTCGGAGGAGCTGGGCGAGGCTGTGGGCACTGCAGGAGAAAGAGAGGGAAGGAGGAAGCAGGGAGGTGAGAAGACTTTCAGTGGAGCATCTTGGTGCTGCACACAAATGAGCACAAAAACACACACACACACACACTCACAGTCACACGCCTAAAATGGGTTAATAGGGTTAATGTGAGAGCGAGAGAGAAAGCTGCCTCCCACCCTCCAAAAGCAAACAAGTGAATACCTCAGATGACCTGCAGGCCTTTTGTAGAGACAAAGAGGCAGGAGACAAAACCATTTATATAACTTCATTCATGGCTCTGCGGCCACAACACCGACATTGGGATTCATCCTGTTGGTTCAGGAGCACAGACTGAATTGTGGTCGACTTATCAGCCACAAATGTAAGTGGATCATGTCATTAAACTGCATGAAACCGAGATATAATCAGTGGAAAGTTGATTATCTTTCGCAAGTGTGCGATCAAAAGTGGCTGGTAGTGTGTATGTGTATGTGTGTATGTGTGTGTGTGAGAGAGAGAGAGTGTGTGCAGGCATGAAGGTCAGACGTCATGTGAAATTGGTTATGTGTGATGAGACTGCGTGACTGCACAAGACAGAAAAACAACGCAGAGATGTTGTTAAACTTTAACCTGAGCCAAAGCTTCCTGAAAAATGCTTTGAAGGATCAGTTCATCAGATTTAATCAAATTTAAAGGAGTATTTAGCTAATTTAAACTCTAGGAGCATCATGTGGATAGTTTTCACGACACTGCACTTTATTCAAAAGGACCAATCCATTAACTCCTTGTTCAAACTTTCACGTTCCAGTTTTGTTTTGTTGTTGCTGCGGAGCATTCACAGCTGCACTGTTATACTTTTCACATATTTTTGCCCGAGAACATTTCCTCACAGTACATTTATTTTGTGCCATTTCATCAGAGTGCCTCCTGAAAGTCGCAGGGTGACACTCCTGGACCATTCAGCCCCCGTGGTATATGTATTACCTTTTTCTAGGGAACCCACAGGGCAGTGAGTGCCCTTATGATAAATGTATAAATTACACTTTTGGAGCAAAAGGTAGAATAAAACCTGGCAGAAAATATCAATTTCCCTCCTGATACAGAGAGTTTATAAAGTGGGGAATAGAGTCTGGGAACAACCTGCTTTTTCTTTTTCTTTAATGTTTAACCTTTGAGACCATTACAGCTGATGTTTCTACAAAGTTTCTCTCTTGACTGCACACAAACTTGGGGTGGGAGAGGGTTAGAGAGCCGCCCAATAGGCTCTCGTATCTCTACTGTCCTATTTAATGAAGACAAAAATGCCCCCAAAAATGACTTTAAACAAGGAAACAGCTCTTGTTCCTGCACATGTGATGAATCAATATAATGTTGGAGCAAATGCAAACAGATGAAGACAACAGAGACTGAAAAGTGATATTTGCTGTATCAAAACGACTGATTATTATGAGCTTTATTCTTACAAAGAAAACTGCCATTTGACAAAATGCCACTACATGAGGCCGACTGTGAGTGAATATTAATTGGCCACACATGCAAATACAGTGTGTGTGTGTGTGTGTGACTGGGTGTTTGTGTTGGCTCTGGGGGAGAGACTGCAGCACTTTCTCACCTCGACTGCATTTAGCAGAACAGAGAGCCAATATCGAAACACACACACACATCAAAACACTAGATCCAAATATAGGGAGATGGAGATAGCATGACTCCATTTCTCTGCGGGGCAGATCATGCACTTCGTGACTGAGACAAACACACACACAGAGACACACACACACACACATTGCACAAGGTCAATGAACCTTATACAACACCGAAATCAGCATCAGAGCCAAACTGCTTAAACCGCCTTCCACTCCCCACTGTAACGCTCAAGCCCCACCTGCACACACACACACACACACACACACAGTCACAGTCTTCTGGCAGTGAAACCAGGCCAGGTAAAGTAGGAGTGAGTTCCCGTTTAACGTCCAATCAGTGAGATTGTGAGAGAAGAAGTGAGAGGTCTCCATTATGACGAAATGTCAGTGGACAAAGTTTTTAAACAGGGTGTGTGTGAAAATCATCAAGCAATCAGCCCCATTTTCAGCTCTGCCACTGATAATCAATCACCACAATGCGATACAGAAAGGCAGGTGTGCTCTGATAGTACGTAATGATGTATTGATGAGTTTTTCCCTCAGCGCTGCCTCGGAGACGCCGCACATTCTCTAAACTGCGGCGGGGTAATTTGACACCCGATTTAAGTAAATTGAATGAATTAACCGGAACGTATTTCCTGGGTGACAAGGATGGAATAATGTAAGCAGGCCTGCACTGTGTCAGGGATGTAAAGGATAATGTGCAGCGAGGTGAGGATTATTGCACAAAAAAAATATTATAATAATTCCTGCCTGGATGGTTTTATAGCTCCTATTCATGCTAAAGTAATATCTAAGATGATGCCCATGAAATTGGCTGTAATCACAGAAATTACAGTAGTTATCCCAAACGCTCCAAAGGGCAACAGTGCTGTAACCATGGTAAAGTAAAGAAAGCTTGTTCAGCCTGTGATGGAAACAGCATGTACCTTAAGCGTTGTTATTGGAGCATCAAATTCCCACATACCAAATTCAGAAGTGTGTCCTTCCTTTGTTCAAGTGATACTTTACCATATTAATTATTTATCCATCTATGTTTTGTGTTTGGTTTTTGGTTTTGTATGTCCTCCATTTGCCAGAGATGTGAGAAGAAAGTATGTACAACTCCACTGCTTGCTTGCTACACTTGATTACTTGTACTGTCTAATGTTTGTTTGTGCTCCATGTATGTGGTCGTGGGATAAATAAAAAGTGAAAAGTGAAAAGAAATACCATCTCTTCACTGAGGTTTCTGAGACGTTGGGAAATGCGTTTCCATTTATTGTCAACTACTGTTCTGACACACATCACCTGCTCTCTGCATCTTCACAACACACCTCAGACTAGAAGGTACATGAGTGTGAAAGCAAAGGCGCCAGTGAGCACACAGGCCATCAAGCTGGTCGCTTCAAGAATCCACAGAGGATTGTGGGAAAGGTGAAGCCTGACATTGTTATTTGGTTGATACACACACGCACACACACACACAGGCAGTGAGGAATAGTAGGTGTTAGCCAGGAACAGGGCTGACAGATAGGGATCGACTAGAAGAGAAACACACCAAAGCGAGAAAACCTCTGCAGCTGTTAATGCCTAGCGGACAGCTCAGGATAGACAGCGAGTAAACGAGAGGGTTAGGGACACGACGGAGATGGAGACGACTGCCACTCAGACCAGCGGAGAGCTGCTGGGGGGGAGGTGGGGGTGGGGGGAGGTGGGCGCCACCGCCGCCGTGGGCAGGACTTACTGACGCTGCTGCAGACAGACAGGCAGTACTCCTCTGACTCAAAGTTATTCCTGTTGCCTCCGCAGCCGCCGTAGATAAACTGAGCACAGCGGCCCTCCTGGCGGTCAAAGTACCAGCGGGGCAGCATGGCCCGGCACGGACCGGTCTCCGCGTTGGCCCAGCACACATCTTGGAGAACACACACACACACATACACACACACACTCATCATAAAGCTTACGATACAGTATGTAAAAGCATCATAAAGTCTTTTATAGCTCCCATATGTAACATGGATGAATCGCATGAATAAAACGTTTGATTTTACGTAACAGCGTCTTTATTATTATTATTATCATTATTATTATTAATGCTGCTTGGGATTGAATTTAAGAACAATTTAACACTGAGATGAAGAAACAAAGCTGTTACAACCAATTCTGATCCTAATGGAACGTAGCTAATGAAAGCTGTGAAATGACAAATGAGCACAATAAGAAAAATGACAGCAGGAAATTAATTGTCGAGGAACATGAGGTTCAATTGTGTTTAGCAAAGCAGAGAAAACTGGGAAAACATGTTTTTTTTGTGTGTTGCGGCGCCGAGGTCGCTCCACATTCATCTAAATGCACAGACACCTGTCGTCGCGTTAATAACATTCTGTTAACGACGCGCGTTGCGTTACTCACCCCTGACGACTTCCTCCACAGACTCTGTAGTGGTGGTGGTGGTGGTCGTCATGGCAACGTTGGTGGTGGGCTCGTCGGCGTCGTCGCCGTCATCCAGCGTGTCGACGATGTCTTCGTCGTCTCCCTCCTCCTCCTCCTCTTCTTCTTCCTCCTCCACCACCTCCTCGTCCTCCTCTCCGTCTCCGTCCTGGTCGTTGTCCAGGAGGTCTTCCTCCTCCTCCTCTTCCTCCTCGTCGTCGTCCTGCGCCGCCACCGCTGCCTCCTCCTCCGCGTCCTCGTCCTCGTCCTCCTCTACCACAGATGGCCTGGTTTCCTCTTGCTGCTCCGCTGGCTCGGGCTCACGCACCATACTGGGAGAGAACGAGGGATGGAGAGAAGAAGGGAGAGAGGGAAGAGGAGGAGAGGGAGAGATGAAGGTGAGGAGGGGGTGGAGAGACATATGGAGACAACGAGAGCAATTTCAGGAAGGAAAGGTGTCAGAGAGAAACGGATGAGGAAGAAAAGGAGGATGAATGACAGGGTGGGAAGGACAGAGACCCGAAATTAAAACCAACCTGCAGTTTGCTTTCAAGGAGAAAAATGTGTGTGTGTGTGTGTGTGTGTGTGTGTGTGTGTGTGTGTGTGTGTGTGTGTGTGTGTGTGTGTGTGTACCTGTTGTCAGAGTAGTCGGCCTCCGCTCCTCCCCACCAGACATCAGAGTCATCAGCATCCTGCTCGGCACTGTCGGCGTCGCGCTCCGCCTCGGCGGGACAGCACACAAACTCTACTCCCCGGAAACGGTCGATGCCGCAGGGCAACAGCATCCCGTAGTCATGGAGATTCATGGTGCGGTCTCCACAGGACTAACAGAGAGACGGAGAGAAGGAGACGAGGTCAAAGAGAATTGATTAGTGGATATTTGTGCTATTTGCATGTGTGTGTGTGTGTGTGTGTGTGTGTGTGTACACTCACCTCCTTGGCTACAGTGTGCCAGTGCAGGTGGCTCTCACACTGGTCCATGCGCTCCTGGTGCAGGAACTTGCACTTGTCGGGAACGAGCAGGGCGTCGCTCACAAACTCTCCCACTGCAGCGGAACCAAATAATATGAAGAGTTTTAATTCATTCACACGCACACAGACGCACACACGCACACACTCACAACACAATAGGCTTCTGTCTAACTAGAGACACTATTTCAACCACCACACTCCAATAAAGCTGGCTCTGACTCCTCGGTTGCCATGGTAACTCCTGTAGTAACCTGGGTGAAATGTTATCTTTTGTTTCGCCTGCATTTAATTCCTGAAAAATGAACAGTAGCACTTTCTAGAAATGTTTTTTTTTTTTCCTCTCTCTCTGGGAGCTGCGTCAGTCAGGACTCACCCAGGCAACGGTACGGCACCACGATGTGTGTGTGGCTGCGACACTGCTTGCGGCCCTTCTTGCACCAGTTCTGGATGCTGATTGGCTGGTTGGCTTCCACCACATTGGTAATCTGGAGCTCTGGGTATACCTACACACACACAAACACACACAGCAGCATATATTATCACAGTTATCACAGAAATAAAGATGGTAGCCTCCATCCATCACCTACAGCTGCAGGCAAACCTCAAACACAGAAATCCTGCATTCACCCTCTCTGTGTCCTCCCTTCTTCTTCTCCTCTTCCTCTTTCTCTTTGTAAAACGTTTTTAAAGAAGCCTTGTTTTCAAAGCACTCGGGTCTTTGCATTGCTGTGGTGTTCATCGATGCCGTTTCAGCTCGGCAGGCTCTGCAGTGTTTACCTCTGTGTTTCCTCTCAGTCATGCATGACATCTGCCTCTGCACAGTTTTCACTGTGTCATCTCCCTCCAAATACCTCTCACCTCAGCCATGACACCTCCTCTTCTATCTCTTTCTCCCACCAGGCAGAGGGAATAAATAACAATAATTCCATAAACACCTTCTTCCTTCCTTCCTCTCTGCATTTCTATGTTAAATTCTTTTATCGGAGGTTCAGATTCAGAGACCAAAGGACGGACTTATTGCCCTTTGAGCCGGTCTGAGGTGCTTTTCAGAGAAATCTCATTATGCATCAACAACAGAGGTCCACTGTGTTGTTGCCTTCAGTCTGGTTGGCCTTCACCTAATAATAAACTAACCCCTGGCTTGTAAAGTAAAGTCACATGGACTTAAGCAGCTTGTTTACTGAGCAGAGTTTTGGCATCATGTCATCTTGCCAAATTGGGGATTTCGGTGAATGAAAACAAATCTCTGTAACACACTCATGGTGGACTTTACTGTGCTCTGTGCTCTCAAAACTAACTTCTTTCTACTCTGTGGTGCACACCTCTGAAAACGACTCTCATTTGCCCGGGCGTAGCAAAATAAAATTGCGAGCCCTTTAGAAAATGAAAGAAACACAAAGCAAATGAACGCCTGTAAACTGTTTTCGATAAAGCAGCTTCTCTCTCGACCTGATCAATCACTGTAATTTGCTCTGAGGGTGTCAGCTTAACGGCTAAAATGTAAATTATGCGACCCAAAAAATCAAATTATAATGTCACGCCTGTAAAAATCTATCATCCAGGCTTATTGCGAACCCAAAACAAAATAAACACTGGGCAATAAGAATAAGAATATGGCCAAATTGGAACTGTTTTCAAGCTGCTATAATTTATGATTATGAGTATGACTATTGGGCTACCAAACAAAAGTGTAATTTCATCTTCATATTATTATTATTATTGTTTTAAAACTATCCTGACATTCAAGATCTACAGTATGTTCCTCATCTTAACTACAGCCCCTCAAGCTGCTCCATTCAACCACAATACAATACAATTAAGATTCATATCAGCTTTATAGGTGCATTTTATCATCTTGTAATGTCAGACTTAATTGATTCGTATGAGGGGGGGTAAACTGTTGTATTTACCTCCTGACAGTACTGCAGGATGCCCTCCTTGGTGCCGATGCAGCTCTTGGTTCCTGAGGGGTCCGGTTCCCACTTTCCGCTCTGCACGTTGATGTGCATGTTGAGTTTACCGCAAAACATGGCCACCTGGGGCTCTGCCAACAGACCCATAGAAACATCTGTAGGCACCTGGAGGTGTGTGGGGACGGGGGGACGGGAGAAAAAGACAGAGAGATTTAATGAGACTTAGCACTCGTGTTAAACTCCTTGAGCACTTGCGCTGAAAAATGCAAGACGGATGCAATTAAATTTTATTACTTAGATAGAGGGGGGCCAGGAGAGGAGAGGAGATTAGTGTGTTCGATGAAATGAGGTGAGCCGGTTTAAGATGAGAGGAGCGGGAGAGAGCTGAGGGAGGGAGGATGGAGAGGAGAGGAGAGGAGGAAAGCCGAAGATGAGGTGTTGGCAAAAGAAGGCAATTCTCCTTTCTGAGTTTCGTCATCACCGTGAGTTTGATTTCTATCGTCTTACAATCAAACTCTTCTCATCTAAAGGTGCTGCTCATCCATATTTCCATTGGATGTTTTTAAATGTGCAAAAACACCCTGCTGAAAAAAGATGGACATCAAAAATCAATAGCTTCAGAGGAATAAATTGCCTCAAACAACAGGCCCGGAGCGACGCGCTGCACCCTCCATTCTCTATGATGTTCGTGCACACACACACACACACACACACACCCACTCGATGCCCTGTGCAACACCGTTTATGGGAGCGGTGCACATCTCCGAGCCCATGCAGGCTGTTTTTAAGTTGTTTTTTTCCAGGACAGTATCGTGTTTATATAACCCTCTGTTGATTTGTTTTTGCTTCATTTCTCTCGGTTAGTGCGGCACATACTGAGCATGAGAGCAGGTTGGCTGGAGGCAAGGCGAGTGTGTGTGTGAGAGAGACAGAGGGAGTCTGCCTTTGGCGTGAATGTATGATTTTTTTTGCGTTAATTCACGCTGCGTGTGTGTGTTGATCGGCGTCTCTGCGTGTGTGTGTCTCTGCCTTCATGAGGAGGTTTTGTGCTGAGGTTCCCTTAGGAGAGGAGGTGCAGACAAACCGCTGAATGTCTGCATTGTACTGGCAAATGAGCTAGAACAAAATGGGAGGGAATACGGCGGGGGTAAAGAGAAGGAGACGGAGGGAGGGAGGAGAGGGACTGTTGCCATTGTGTGCTCCCTAATCTTGTTAATGGTTTTGAAGGCCCTGGCAGGCAAACAAATGCTGTTTTGTGAGATGGATAGCATATTTTTTCCTCCAGACTTGATTTCCTCCGAGCGGCCCGGGGGCATAAAGTCCTGCTCCAATATGTGAATAGCTGGTGGGGGCAATCAATTTGGATTAAATCTGAAGCCGAAAACTCAAATGTTTGGATTGATTTAGCTGCCATGTATCTGGTGTATCACTGGAAAGATGGACTTTATCAGCCTGCATTATATTCCATTTATACAAATTGGCTGCATTTACACACTTGGCAGAAGAAGAAGAAGACAGGACCCTCTGCAGCTGTTCACTTTCTATTTACACTCGGCTGCACCCAGAGGGTCCGGACTAAGCAGAGGAGAAAGCTTGCGAGTTACGCGAAACATTAGGTGAATGCAATAAAATCAACACCTGTACAGTTTAATACCATCCAACATGCACCAGGGTGTAAACATCTGTGAAGCCTGTAATGATCAGTTTGAGGGGGTTTGTGAAAACATTCATCAGATGCACATACACTGAATCTTTTTGTGTTTTTAAAGAGACAGCTCAACATTTTAGTTGTTTTTGAGGCAAATTCATGCAAAACCGGTGAAGTGCGTTCCCGTCGGAGGCAGTTTTTCAGCAAGCAGTCTCTGCATTTGTCTCAACAATGCCGTCTCATAACGCTCCATTATTATCTCATAGCGTGGTGAATGTGCAGGTCACAACTTGTCCACAAGAGCGTTTTGGAGTTGTTGGATTGTGTATTTGATGAGTTTGAACCAAGAAATCCCATTAGACTCCGTAGCATAACTCTGAGCAGCTCGCGGCTCTGCTCCGCCGCTCTAAAAACAGCTTGCACCGACGATTAAAGGTAACGAACCTACTGCTAATACTATAGGGATTATAGCAATGGGCCAATTTGTTGAAAAAATGTTGAACTACCCCTTTAACCCTCACAGATGTGATAGTGGCCTGAACTTCAGTCATACTCTGGCTGTTATCTAGGCAAGTAAACATGATGCTGAATTATGGGTAATAACCTTGTAACTGTATCATATAAACAAAGTGCAGACAGTAAATCTCCACCTGACGATGAAGACGAACAGAGAGGAGCTGGTGACGAGATGGAAGGCCTCCACATTAAAAACAGCTATAAATACGACATGGAGGATATTCTGTCACTGTATCTGTCAGTTTAGCATTTCCTGCTAACTGCTGACATCCGGTATGTCGCCGCTAAATCATAAACATATCTGATTTGTTGATATGGAGTAGATGTGGAGTCGTCTCTCTGCTCGCGGCGGCGCATGTTACACTGCCTGTAAAGTCACGACCTGCCAGATGATGAATCACTGAGTTGGTGTTAGGACAGCTTTATTGGTTTATTGGAGCAATGACAACATTTATGCTGCACATTTGCTAATGTTTCTGACTATATTATAGATATGATTTGCCTACTATCTATTAAAAACAGACTATTCTACTTATATAATTCAGTTGATACTAAAATCATTGATCACAGAGCGAGAGTTGTGACTGGAGTAGTATTTATTCACCTCCAGCTACCACACACTTATCTAAACATTCAACTTCTCTGGGGCCTTTTACCTCTATGTGGATCATTATTCAGTCACATCGCTTCTACTTATTTCTGAATCAAGGAAGCATCCGTCAAGTAACTACTTCTTGGAGGTTCTGCCACTCGCTGCATTTGAATGAGGAATAAAAACAGCAACACACACTCGTACACACAGATCGGGTTACGCTACCGTGGGTCAAACACGCATCTACAAAGTTCACATCCCTCACGGGTCAACAACACGACGAGCCGCGAGCTCTAGTGGCACGGAAATCAGTAAATCCCTCACACGCATACACCTACGCACACACGCACATACAAATTAGGGTGTAAAATCCTGTCCTGCTCCTCGGCAACAACACATGGCAACTTAACACCGGTGGTCATCAGTCTTGACACGGGGCCATCTGCACCGCGTGGGGTTATTTCGGGGTCTCTGTCGCTTGATTCCCCCACACGACCATCTGTGAGTGAGCAGCACCAAGGGGCCGTAGATCAAATCCCATCCGACTCATTAATGGTAAAACCCGAGGCGAACGGGGAGCAGAAAGTTTTCCAAAATAATCTTTAAGAAGTGTTTTTTTTGCATGCAAGCTATCTTTTAATTAACTCACTTTCTGGGTGCACAGTCTCACTCTGACCTTATCTGCCCACCCCCTGGCCTCTCCCTGTCACTTATTGAAAGAGATAAACCAACTTCCCCCCCTGCTTGGGGCATAGGTAGGAAGGTCCGTGCAAACTGCTCGCTGACATTCAAATTCATTGTGTCATCCTCTTTTGACTGGCAAATCATCTCCCAGCCAATCACACCCTCTTCTCCCTTCCTGCCTTTCAGCCTCGCCACTGCAATCTTTCTCTTCACTGCTGTGTCTTCTAACTCGAGGAGGAGAAGGAGGAGGAGGAGGGAGAGCAGCCAAGCCTTCGCTGCAAGCTTATAAATCTGAGTCCCAGGATGATGGCAGAGGCCGGAGCAGGAGGAGAAAGTGAGAGGAAGAACAATAACCACAATAGCGAGAGGCAGGGAGAGATTGGAGAACAGATGAATTGGACAATAAGCCTTGGGGCTCGAGCAGAAGGTCAGGCGCTTTGTAAAACAGGAGGGATGTCGGGCTGGAGGGCCGGGGACGCTGAAGGAAACCAGGGACGGCTTTAATAGAGGAAAGATGGGAAACGCTGGTGTCAGACAAGAGG
Organism: Trachurus japonicus; assembly: GCF_045865225.1. Classification (NCBI taxonomy): domain Eukaryota; kingdom Metazoa; phylum Chordata; class Actinopteri; order Carangiformes; family Carangidae; genus Trachurus; species Trachurus japonicus. The sequence goes on along the minus strand of NC_140908.1, from coordinate 7,780,852 downwards.
TAGTTTAGAGAGAAAGGATGTCTGCCTCTTCTGAGTTCAACTTCAGTTACATGACAAACCCTGAAAGATCCTCCAGGCAAACACTAACATCACTGATTACACTGTGGGCAAAAGCCATCATTACACATCCCTGCCACATCTTCAAACGACCGGAGAAATAACAGATTGCATGCAATTTGCATTTTGCAAATCCTCCCAAAAATAAAAGATAAGAGTAGAGGGTTGTTTTTTTTGTTTTTTTTAGATTCTTCTGGCTCCAGTGACAAGACTGGGAAGCTGGGATCTCTGAGCCAGCAACAGATGGGACTAAAAAAAAAAGCAGACAGACAAATGGCAAAACACACCAGCGGCAAAGTGTCAGACAAATGTACATTACAGGACGAGAAAAACCAGGCTTCCCTCCCCTCTCCGCCTCTCTGCCTCTCTGTCTTTATCCCATCTCAGCCCTGGTTCACTATCCTCCCCGTCTGCCAGCCGGTCATCCTGCAGGGGAGGGAGCAGTAATCTGGGCACTGAGGATTAGGACGGCAGCCTGGTCAGGAGAAATATCCCCGTTTGCTCTCAATCTGGCATGATAGCCATCGCAGCGGCCGAGGGGAATAAGCCAGGGGAGTGGAAGCTGATGCCGTATGAGATTGACCCCGAGAAGATAGTTCAATTAAAGACGGCAGACGCGCCGAGTCACAGTCATATCGCCTGGCGCGCTTCCTCTGCCGGCTGGGAATTACGAGTGATGCAACTGAAGCGTTGATCAAAATGTCTTCCGGTTTCTTTCTACTTACAAAACTGGTACGAGCTGATGATGAGAGACGTCTGCGCTGTGACAAACAGAGAGAGCAACAGAGCAAAAAAATTGCACTTTAGCAAAGTCATAACAAATACCCGACTGCTATTTGTAGAAAGAGCCACAGAAAGAAAATACAGACTTAATGCTACTGAGCCTGCTGACCCATATAGGAGCACAAAATTAAGTTGCACACAGCTCTTGTCCAACTTGTTACAGCTTGACATGCAGTGCTGGTTTATAAACCGTACAACGCATTCAACATGGCCGTAATAATTTCCGGATGAAATGGAGTTTGTTTTACCCCGAGGGAGAACAGAAGAGACAGAACAGACAAACACACAAACAGACAAACCAACAATCTAATAATGTAATGCAATAATGTACAAGTTTTGGAGTAGTAAAGCGATTAAAGCGAGATTATTTGCGACTGGCAATCTGATAAAGTGGTTTGCTACGACAAGGAGGATGACGGGCAAAAATCACTCACTCGCGAGCGAGCGCACTGTTATTTGAATCACACTTCCCATCTCAGACAGGTGACCTATTTCCACAGCTGGAAACCATGACCCAAATCGCATCCAGGCAAACTTCAGACACCCGCAGCGTCATCCTGCCTCATCCTCATGTGTCTGACTGTCATATGCTCTGTCTTCACTTCACTTCAACAACTTTTACCCTGACATTTTAGCTTTTTACCCCCCCAACATATCCCCTACATATTTCTGTCGCACTTTGTTCCAGGCGTACTTCCTAAAACTTCTGGAGAAAAAAAAAATCGGAATCATGTGTCCTTTTTAACTATCTCCTACAGCAGAAAACACAAATTTGCTCGGCTCTCAGAGGAGCCACCGTTCTTCTCATCAATCCATGCAGCTGCACGACACTTCACATGTGGGACTTTCAAAGACATAACTCTTCTCCACCCCCCCTTTATGTAAATTGTCTGGCCATTCTCATCGAGAAGTCATTGTGTAAAGGGACTTGTAGTGATATGTGAGAGCAGACCCTGCTTTCAGAGATGGGATCTGCAGCAATAAAGAGCAAGGGAGGGAAAGAAAAAAAAAGGGAAAAGGTTTATTACCCGATTACATTTAAATGAGGGGTTATCAGAAAGAGAAATATTGCATCACATGCATACAAACTGCAATAAATCCATTCTTAAGCACACACACAGACACACACATAAACAATCTTTGAAGTGTCCCCTTGGGTGCTGGTCCTGCGGTGCTATTAATTGTGCAGTCTTATCTGAGTTGCCCAGGCCTGCCATGGGGAGTTGGGTGAAGGTGGTGTAAGGGTGGGATAAGGAGGAGGAGGAGGAGGAGGAAGGGGGGGGGTTGTCTTAGATCAGCTCTCATCCCAGGGGGAGGCTCCCTGGAGAGCAAGACGTGTTGCAGCAGCTCTACACACACACACACACTCTCTCTCTCTCTCTCTGCAGCACACATCTTTCACAGGCATCTTTAGCTACATCCCAGCTAAGTAGCAAACACGACAAGGCTTTATTGTCCTGGCTGCAACATATTGTATCACACGCGAGATAATGTCAACTGGTGAATGTTAGTGATGGTTTACAAAGGCTACGATACACACATCACTCTGTAAACACAACATGCGACACTGTTTCTCTTGCGAGCGCAGCCTAGGCCAATAGAATAAAGACTTTATAGTAACTCATGAGTGGGATAATGTGTTGTGCAATATAATAAACTTCTATTGCGTCCTTGGAGTCGTTAATCAAACGCTTGTGGTGGGATTGAGCAAAAGGATGCATCGCTGTGGGGAGGGAATGTGACGACAGCGTTGGGCGAGGCTTGGCCAGTTGACGAGACACACGGCAGCGCACGTGGCACGTGCACGACCCGTACACACGCACTGCGTAATCACCTAAGCACGCGGGGCCCTGCCGCTACTTAAACCTCTCAGATTATCTTTGACTTGACTTGTGCAGTAGGTGTGTGCGACGCTATCCCACTCCGATGTGTGTGTGTAATACTGATCTGCGCTGGATGTTTGGGAAGCAGTGTGTTACAGTGATTACAGGGCTGCCAGACCCTCTTCCCCTCCCTTTACACTGCCTGTCGGCCCGCAAGTTCAATTACAGAGCAGATGTAAAATCCTTCGTTTAAAAAAAAAAAAAAAAAATATATATATATATATATATCGCTGCTCCTGCATGTGTGACAGAAAGTATAAAAGCAGCTACAGGCTGGGAATGACTGCCTGGCTCCACAGTTTAAACTGAGCTGATACAGGTTATGATGAAACCTGAGCACTTTGAGAAATGCAGGCTTCACTGCTTCATGTTCATTCAGGCATTTCTTTAAAAAATCAATAGGTCTAAGTCAGTCTGGGACAAATATTGATTCCCTGACTTTTTGGGAGCTTGAGAGGTCAAACTGACACAGTGTTCACCTCTCAAACTGTAAATATTAAGCGTTAAGAGCTGCCACACCCAGATTCACTGCAGCAGTTCTCCTCGTAACCACTTTCCATTGACTGCCTTTGAGAAATGATCTTTATTCATATTCAATGTGATTAAGCTTTTGTCTTGGGGCTTCCTCTGGAATTAGCATCTCCGGCAAATCTGCTTAAAATCTGATTAGAAGTGTGTAAGAGAAATTGTTCCGACTTCTGCCCACTTAATTTGTCTAGACTTGATGGAGGGACTCTTGGTTTCCTTAGTAATTATCACCATGGAAACGGAGTCTCCTCTCTCCAACCTCCTGGGAACGTGCCTGCTGCCATAACCTCCCTCTGTCATCTCTGTGGCAACCTGCGGTCACGCCGCCATCCGAGTCACCCGGGAGAAGGAATTTCATCAGCTGGTGAGTTCGCTTTCGTCAGGAAGTGTGTGCGCGCACGCGTGCGTGTGTGTGAGTACAGGTCTGTCTGTGTGCCGCCTCACGTGTAAAGATGAATCCAAGGCAACGGGCGACTCATTCAGTCCCGGCACGTTAAACTAGCTCTGACCTCACTGGATAAGCAGATGGGAATCAAGTCTGCGGTGGACGGCCAGCATACACAGATGGAGCTGTGCACGCACACACACACACAGATCACACCACTGACCAATGCAAATCTGTTAACAATCTCACCCGATAATATGTTAATAGGTTGTTTTTGCCTAAAATACATTACTCTCCTCTTGTTGTAAAGATTGTTAAATGTGGAGGGGAACAGTGCTCAGTCATCATTTCTATTTCTTTTCTACACAAATATCCATTAAACCCCAGCATTAACGACTGTGTCAGTTTGCATCAGATTTTCTTAGTGGGCCATGTCACAAAAACAAAAAAACACACAAAAAACCAACATAACTCAGTTTTACTGGCGCCTTCTCTGGTGACAGACTGACTGGATGCATTTAAATCAACAACAGACATAAGTTGCAGCATCTGCAGCAGCAGCAACAATATCCTCCTGGCCCAGCAGGGTCTCATCACAACATGGGTTTCACAATTTGTCATCTGTATTGTGCACACAAACAAAAAAAAATACACAACATGCCAATATTTTCATAATGTGTTGACTGGAATTAATGTCACAGCAGGCGAAATAAATTTAAGTGCACCCCGAGACAATGCCAGATTTGATTCACATTATGTGTGTACAAACTAGAACCACAGTAACAGCTATGAAGAAAATGATTTGATGGCGTATTGAGAGCTGAGGTCATCCTTCATCAGTGTTACTAGGAGTCGTTTGTGAACCAGGGCCCTGGGGCCGATGGGCGCGCATATCTGGAATCATCATTAGTGATCACGAGCACCGCCTCCACACATGCCCGGCAGGTAAACACCCACTATTTCCCCTGAGGAAAACAATCACCAGTGAAAATGTATTATCTTCAAACCTGTTTTCTTCATTCAGCATTAATCTAATTATACGTTAAATGACTAAACGTGAGCATAATTAAACTCATACAGGATAATTACAATTTATTTCAGTTTAGCAAGATGAGAAATTTCAATTTTACAAATCCCATATGGAAATGTAAGTGACTCAGATCCATGCAAAGCATACTGTCACTTCAGACATGAGGGGTTTCCTACACAATGGTTCACAGTCTCAAACACACACACACACACACACACACGCTTGGCTTGGATCTGCATCACTTCTGTCGAACAAACATAGGAAGTCTGTTTCTATCATGGAGACCAAGCAGGAAATAGATCCAGAAATAGCAGCGCGACATCCGTCCACTTTTCTGATACAGTTCCCCATCTCTCACGTCTCTCATTTGCAACCGCTGTGACCACCTTCCACACACATACACACACAGAAGGGGTGGGGGGGGACTTGGCATTTAAAACAAGTGTTGCAATTTCACACTTGGACTCCAAGAGAGCTTGTCATCTACAACGGATGGCGTGGCTCCTGATTATAAGGAGTACTAGTTCTCCAAACCCTCTGAACTGTAGATCCCAGGCTGAGAGCACACCATACATCAGTGACATGCTCTATGGATGACACAGCCTGTCAGTGGGAAAAAAGAAAAGAAGAAACTATTCCAGTGGAAAAGGGTACAGAGAGAAATGAGAGAGAGGGGGAAAAATGAGTGAAGAACGACATAAATAACACACAGTGACCTAATTATAGTGCAAGTACCAGGCACCTGGGGAAGACTCCACTGCTATGGCAACCCTGAACACCCAGGACGGTGAGTGGAGACATGGCAAGAGCGATGTGAGAGGACGGTAGGGGGGGATGACATCATCTCTGTGAGTGTGGAGATGTAACCTCCGAAAACAAGGACCCTCGTGGGTCTTTTTGTGTCGACATTGTATCGAGTTGCTGGAACAAAACAGCTTCATTGTTACGGAGAAACTTTCCCAGGAAGATTCCCCAAATCTTTACAGATAATGAGTTGATACATATACAATGATGTATACGGTATGCTGTTTCTTAATATGCATTTTATGGATGTGTGCGCTAATGGAAAAATATGCTGCACTGAAAGGTTGAAAATATGAAAATTATGGAAACTAGTGGAGGAAAATTGAGCAGAGTCAAGTTCCACTGTGGTTCAACAAAGTATTTCTGTGGTTTAATTCAAGCACATGTTAGATTTAGAGAGCTGAGTGACTATTTAATCCAATAACGGCCTTTAAATATATATATATATATAAAGTTGAAGTCAAAGATAGATATAATAGACTTTTAATGTGTATCTGTCTGTCCAGATGTTTTTATTGGCAGCCGACAGGCAGACAGGAAACATTACAGAGGCAAGTGGGAGTCATACAAAACAATGGTCTGAAATTTGCATCTGGACAATGAGAGAGATGCATTTTCTGACCCAGTTTGTTGCGTGTTATTTTGGGATGAAAATACCATTTTCACCTTAAGTATCAACAGACTGAATGTGTGGATCAGTGCACAGGACAGAGGATAAATGTCAAACCTCTCTCTAGGCAGAAAGGTGGAGCATCCCCCCTCCTCCCCTCCCCCTCTCTCTCTTTAAGAGCTTAGAGGTGAGCTGGTGTTTCCTTGGTTCATTACACAAACAAACAGAACACACAAGCCTCCGCTGCGCCGTTACACGGTCTGAGTCATGACCTGAGATGTTATAACTCGTTTTTATAAAACGCTGATGAACATCTGTTAGTCATATGGGTGTGAAATTTCCATCCATCAAACACTGATAATCAATGAGCTTAAAACGTGACTGATTGTATTGGCCTTCCGCGAGATTATCAGAGTATTGATCAACAGAAGGTCAGTCACTTGGCTTGGCGTTAGCAGCACTGCAGCAATGATGCCTTACTTAAGCGATGAGCAGGGAGATGCTTCCAGATGGAGGCTTTGTGCAGCCTCCTGATGGAGTGAGAGCTGGATGCACCCTGCAACGCCGCCATTGCCGTTGCTGCTGAGTAATTGCGCAGGTCGGGGCGACTAGTTTTGCGCTTTATTATTCAGATTGTGTATCAACAGCTGCTTAGTCAGCAACGGTGAAATGAAGAGCATGTCTTCTTCGTGGCGCACTGCTGATATTTACCGATGGAAATAACAGTCCAATGGTGATGAATGGTGCCGGCTGGTGGGAGAGTTGCTCTAATATAAGAAGTGGGAGGGAGGATGGGGGGGAGTAAAGCTGGCGATGTGTACAAGTTTGACCTATGAGAGCTAATTATGAGAGGAAGAGGTGAAGGAGGAGTCTCGTTAATGGGTGTTAATATGTCCTACACAAGATGTATAATTTTCATTGATGAGAAAGTGCCAGACTTTAACACAACCCAACAGACAGAACACCCATTTAAAGGGATTTTCCTTGCAACATCTGTCTGGCACTGTATCCCTTTACGACAGTCAGTCAATGGGGTTCAGGACTGGATCCTGATCCCAGGTCATCTGGCGGTCATCGATACTGTTAAAAACAGACATGGCCATTGACCAGCATGTCAGACTTTAGCCTGTACTGCTTACAGTAGAGTGTTATCAATAATCTCCATTTCCATGAAGCTAAGAGATGCTTGTTGGATGGGACCAACCCTTCTGGTATTTATCAGCAGAGTTTCATTCAGAGGTCGCATTGCACAAAGCAGGCCTTTGAGCTACGTCCTGGTCTGTTACCGCTGAAATCAGCCCCGCCAAATTCCTACCATGCCTCCAAAAAGAGGGGATGCTACAGTTTTAGAAGGAAAAACACAAAGAAGACATGAGAGAGAGACGCAAATACGAGAAATGGTGAGACTGTAAACGAAGAGCGGCTGATTTATGCCGCTAACAAGGAAACCTGTGTGTCACCTCGAGTGTCGTTAGGGTGAGACAGAGCAGCGACGGACATAAGCGGCTCCAAAAGACAGCAAGCACAGCAGCGTCCTCCCATTTCCAGGCACCGTGACAATAGAAACAACAGTATCAAAAGGTCAGGAATTCTTTTCTCCAGGACAGACAGAGTGGAGGGGGCGCGCTGCGGTCGCGGTGGTGTTGTTGTTGACACAACCAAGACGGACAATGCGCGCTGTTTGGACAAGGAAATTTTTACTGCCAACTCTTTGCACCACTGGTTGGACGTGAAGAATTACAAGCAGAAAAGGGGAGCAAGAGAAAAAACAAAGTGAGAGTGCTGGGGAGAGGGAGGTTTCATTATGAAGAGGATGTTCAGTCCTGAAACATGACAACATTCACTATGAAACAAAGCAAGGACACTTGTTCTCACTAGGACGGAGACTATTTCCATTATCTCAGAGTTTGGCAATTATTTTGTCTATAAGGACAACTTAAAATGTCTCAATTCAACCAACAAATGGTTCAAAATCCACATGTGCACATTGGGAACGATCACATGGGACGAAGAAACCGGAAAATATTCACATTCGAGAAGCCAGACCCACTGAACTTTTGTCCCTTTTTTCCTTAAAAAGATTACCTAAATGTGACAATAGCAGATCAATGAATTATTCACTGATGTCAGCCTCAGCTGACCTGAATACAGCACAGCCATATAACAGGCTGAATTTTGATGAAGAGTTTTCTCAACTGCAAACTCACTCCACTTTTTGTTGTTGCTTTTTTTCCCCCCCTCTGTCACGGCTTGAGCACAAAGTTCACTCTTTCTCCAAAGGCCTGTCAAAAGCCATTCTTTGAAATCCCAACCTCAAGTACAAGTACAGGTAATGCAGGTGAAAGTGGACACGATACAAAGTGAACTAAGGAAGTGGAGAGCAATCGGAGATGTTATTGGTGTCTGAGGAATTCTCCTTCAGCGAATTGAAACTGCAGCGTGAGCAGCAGAGAAGGTGCCAGAGAGAGAGAAACGCTGGCGGTGCCAACAGCCATAATGGCATTAAGGCTCGCTAATAAGGGGAGAGGGCTAGTCCGCCCCAGGCTGAAAGACTGCAGTATGCACACAAACAGACTGCCTGCACCCATCCAAGAGCCATTTCCCAAGGATTTACAAATACACAAAGGCTGGCATCCAACTCCCACGCTGCACACCACAGCCTGCGTGTACAGGGCGGGCCCGTCAGGAAAAAGCAGCTTCCTCGAGCTGTGTGTTTAGAAGTGTGTGTTTGCATGGGGCACTAATGAAGACTATTAACAAGCCCTAACAAGATCAAAAACTTGCCAGCGTCTCGTTTCGAGTCTGATTTAATCTCGCTGGCATTATTCCTCAAAATTTTAAGCTACTTCTTCTATCTTCCATCACATTTCATCACTTCTGACTTTGATGTTGATAAATGTAAATACAGGGCTCAAAGGGTAAAGATTGTCTCAAGCAATGTAAGCAATGGATTATGAACAAAGCCGACGGTTTGCTTGATGAAGAGCCCAAACTATTCATCCCAAGTGCACTGATTATAGGCTACGTGCAGGAAACGAAGGAGGTCAGCAGCAGCAGCATTTCACCTGATTCATTTCAGGGCTGAGACATCCAAACCAATTGGATTGAATGGAGCGCAACGGCCATTGTTTGGCATGATTGATCTATTTCAATAACACCTTTAAAGGCCATAAAGGCTCCAACTGGAGATCCCAAAGCTGCAGCTGCTCCTCAGCCACAATTGCAGGTCCTATGTGAAACAATGCGTGGCTACTGGTGGTCACAGGAATGTGTAATTTATCTCCCAACAAGGCCACACTGTAAATAATATCCACCCTAACTTAAGAGGTGCACCAGTACATCAAGTGATAACCAGTTAACAAAAGAGGTGAAACTTCCCCTTTTTGAGGGAAATCCCCCTTGAGTCAAACGATGCCTGAGTTGTTTGGGGAATTTACTTCATATACATTTTAGTACCTAGCCTTAAAAAAAAAGGAGAAGTGACGCTTCACTGGATTATCCAAATGAAATCATTACACAAGTGAAAATGATGACACGACATTTCAATACATCTTGGAAACGCCTGGATTTTGATTCAATAAATGCAAACTCTCACATTTTAGATGCATATTAGGAGATCAAGTAAATGACATGTTAAAAATAGATATTTTTTGCAGTGTGTTTTCACAAAGCGGTGTTCTTTAGTGAAGAAGACGCCTGAAAAATGGATGAGGAGTCATTCTGTGAAACTACGCCCAGTGTAGTGACATTGTCATGGATGCCTTATGTTGTTAATAAGGCTATTATCACACCAGGCTTCACAATAGATACGAAACGAGTGTGGAAAAAGCAGCAGTGATGATCAAAGCTCCTGTTGGCTTCCCAGTTTCCCGACCCTCGATAAATGCTGCAGTGCACCGCCGCCATCTTACTTCTCTATTCTCTACCATCCGACTGAAATATGTGGGAGAGCGTTAATGTTAGTTTTTGCCCGTATGTAAAGGTGATATTCACGACTTCGTTTATGTCATTTAAAACCCAGAATCTGGCTTCAAGTATTCGTTACGACACAGAAATACGCCTTATTGACTTATTATCATTCCCAAAACACGCCCACCCCCATAATATTAGCCCTGGGGATATGGAAAATGTAATAATACGCCTATAATCTTCTTACTCTAATGACTTTAACCACATTTGATTTACACAAATGGACAGTAAATAACCATTTCATAACGGCAACATTGGGTAACAACGCACAGTATTTCTGAGGGAAAATCATTTTGTTGACAAACCTAACTTGTAACTTGTAATGTTTTAAATAATAGAAAAGCAAGTTGCTTCTCGTTTTGACACAAAAGAAAAAGGGGAACATCACGGGCGCAGATTTTATAAATCAAGGGTGTCGGACATTCAGTCTATTGTTAATCGGTGTTAATAAATCAGTTACCACAGGCTTAACAGGAGACTTTGCCCGAGAAGAGACATTATGGAGTACAACGAAACGGGGGTTTCAAAACGAATATGTGTTGTTTATCCATATTGTATGCTTTATGTTATTTATTACAAATAACACAACGTCACAAACTAACAAAATATATCGCACTGGTGTCGAGATATTGTCGAAAACAGTGCGCATTCCTTGATTTTTTGGAAACGTCCAAGTGCTAACAATCACTGCCAAGTTAGCTTCGTTCTTCAATAGCATTTCCGGCTGACACCTTCAATATAAAACGACGGGTAACACGACTTGCATTTTTTCGCTCAAGTATCCCTAATGCGTCGTCAGAATATACCAACATAGTAATTAACTCGCTGCTTTGTTTGAATTGGTAACTTAAAATGATGTATTTCAATTTGCTTAACAATGAATTAAGTCCCTTTTCACCCCTCTAACATGTTCCGAGCTTTAATTTTGAAGGGACAGGTGCTCCTCTTCCGACTCGGTGGTTGCTAACGGTAGCTAGCTTGTCTCGGCTGGGCTGACTACACAATATGGTGGAAAATACTACAAATTCTCTCACACACATAACACACAAAAAAATGTTTTTTTCCTTACCTCAGCAGCCAGAGCCGAAGCCGCCACAGCCAGCAGCAGTAAAGCTACTCGGTCCCCCATGTCGTTTCGCTGACACGACGCTCCTACACAAAAGCAGCGTTTCGCCGATTCTCCGCCGTGAGACGTTTGCTGTCGGGTGAGAAACTGAGAGCGTTGAGCAGCGCCGGTGACTCCCGTTGTCTGATGGTGAGTGATACCGAGGCTGCACAGCTGCTCAGCGGCGGATCACCTGACCACAGCCGAGTGGGATTAACACACACATACACACACACTCAATATCCCTCCCTCTCTCTCTCTCTCTCTCTCTCACACACACACAGACTGAGTTTATCTTTCTATATACCCCAATCATCACAAATAAAACACAAATTGTCGTTTTAAGTTGTCCTTCTTTAAAAAAAAAAAAAAAAAAAGAGGAAAAAATAAGTCACGTTTTAATAACATTTTTAATTTACAACACCACCATTGAAACAGTAAGATTCATTTAAAAAAAAAAAAAAATCATTTACCTGACTCATGATTAATACAGTTCAACCTCTTCCATCATTCATAGTCATCATCCATTACATGAATCACACATACACACATACAGAGCACAGTTGGTGAGGTTAAATCCACTTCTCAGTCACAAATGATTCAAATTTACAGTTTTCACAAAAGAATCTCACAAAAGGCAAAAGATTTTTAATATTTTTCCTTTTCATAAGAGAAGTCATTTTGGTTCAGCTGAACATAATGCGACCCCCCCACTCACATTGTTTCAAGTAAGGCAATAAACCCACTGCTTTCAAGTTGTCCCATGTCATTCAGGTCAGTATTATTATGCATTATATTCAAGTCTCTGTATCTACACATGACAGCTCCTGACCCGACTTGTTTAAAAACGGCTTTAATCATCATCATTCACAGGCATACATCAGGTTTTTAATAACTACATTGTCTCCTGGACAGGCTTGTCTCCTGCGAGTTTCCTCTTCCACGCTGACAAAAGTAGTCCTCACCTTCATCAAAGCCGTACGCTGCCTTTGATGTGCACAGGCGGGAACGGATAAGGATATTGGTTATTAGTGGGGGGAAAAGTACCCGCCACAGGCTAGCACGGCTGCTTACAGTTATCAGGGCATGCACATGTTGTGGCCCTTGACGGGCATCCTGACCCACAGCTTGTTAAATTATTATTTCTTCCCCCATCCCACACTTTAGTCCGGACTCCTGCTGAACAAAATTGCACTGGGCCTCATGTTGAATTGTCTTTCATCCAAATATGCAACACCAGCGGCTCATTATCAGAGGCCTGAGGTGGAGAGCCGTCTTCAGGTGTGAGAAACCAGGCCATGAGAGTTTCCTTTGGATGAACTGTGCAGCAGAGATTCACTTGCGGGTGCAGCCGGGGTACGGAGGAGGAGGGGAGTAGTTGTCAGGCCGGGGTTGAGTTGGGGTGTAAGGCGGGGGGCGCAGAGAGGGAGGGTACATCTCATAGTCGTAGGTGTACGGAGGTGGAGGACCTGAGGGGAAGAGACAGAAAACAGCAGGGTTTAAATCCTCTATTTGCTCCTGAAAGCTCACGTTGTTTGAGTGTTTAAAGGTGAATGAGGCCTTTTAAACTCAGGATACCTGCCCCCATTTCATAACAGTTTGATGGGATGGTTGCACCCTCTAGTGGAGGAACTAGGGATCTGCAACCTCAAGAGGGCGCGACTTGAAAACAGAAGGTCAAAAAATGTTGCCCCAGGGAGGGAGTAGTTTTTGGACCACAATGCATCACTTCAACCTGGGGGATACTTTTTATTATCATTATATGATATTATTTACGGGGAAAAATGCAGTCAATATGGAAGAGGAAATCAATGATGTTGGTCAAATTAAACCTCACATTTCTATCACTATATGATGAATAATTCGCCATCTTACAAGTGAGAGGAGAGGCTTTGTTTCAGAGTGATCACTGCTGATGTTAAGTCGTTCAAACTTGTGGTAGTGAGAAAGGGAAGATGGCACAACAGCATTTCAACATCCAAGTGTTAAAATACAAAATAATTCATATCGCTATAGCTACATAATTCATGCCGCATTGCTTTGTATGTTTATGAAACGTGATCAGAGCTGCAGGTCAGAGCGAAGAGTGGCGGTCCAGTGTTGCATGAAGGCGATACACTGAGGAGAATGAAACGTGATGAATAAATGATGAGACCCAGAAAGAAAAAAGAAAAGAAAAACAGCAGCGTTCCCAGAGCTGCAGAGAGTTACATGCTACCGACTATGACGTGCAGACAAAGTACCTGCGAGGAAAACAAAACGTTGGACGCACCGTTAGCTGCCGGCTCGCCCTCGAGTGGGAACAGGATGTAACAGATGTGAGACGGAGAGTGGAGGACATGCCTGACGTAGGAATCGGTTACAAAAGCAGCGATATGATATGTGAATGTCAGAAAGGCTGGTTATGTCAGAACAGCGCTCTCATGGCTCAATGGAGATAATGTGAAGCCTTTACATGCTGCAGAACAATCAGCTCTCTGGTGGCGTCATGAACTATGGTCACCCCTGTGACACCTTACACCCATTATTATTCTTTTTTTTTTTTTTACATCTCTTTTATTCATTTCTGACAGCCTGAGGGCAGGAGATACGATTACACTCCAGCACAGTGTGTAATGTTTCACTCTGTATGACATGTCACCATAAACCCACTAGTAAAAATGTCTGTCAGTTAATTTTCTTATTATTTTCTGAATGAATCAAGTTATACATCTTCAGAAATCAGAAAATAGTCCATCATAGTTTCCGAAAATACAAATGTATCCAAAAACAACACAATATTCTTCTGTATAAGCCACCAAACGTACGGCTTTAGATGGTTTATCTGTCTTCTACTGTAGTTATCAAAATAAGACTTAGTCGCCAATGAGGACAGGGATTAAGTTTGACTGTTCAGTAAACAGATGTGAATGCGAACACGGGCTATGTAGTGATAGCAATGTTTATGGCTCATGCATAATCCTTTAAAAGTGTGTTTTGGTGTGTGTGTTCCTGAAGACCCACCTGGATATCCCTGGGTCACAGTGTTGATGTAGGAGGTGCTGAACACGCCGACCCGTGCGCCACGCCCGTTCTTCATGCACATGCACACGCACAGAAACAAGGCCGCCACCGCCCCCATCAGAAACACCACGCCGAAAACGATGCCGGAGATGGCAGTGCCCCTGAAACACACACACACACACACACATTGTGAGCCACCCGGCCAAGTGTGAGGGGAGGCAGCTGTCTCAGACAGACACGCTACCGATACGTGGACTTGGACTGCAGCGTCTGATGTAACTCAGCTGTGTGATGTATGTGCAGAGGAGTCTGTGAACTGGCACTGTAAAATAGAGAAACAGGCATCATTAACAGGTTTGTTACGTCTTCAGCGTTAGTCAGCGGGCCACATTCACGCCTCGCCGCTTTCAGGAGCAGCAAACCGACTTCATCCAACTCGATTCAAGATGTTCCCTTAAATACACAAGTGTAAATACACAAATTCAGCAACAAACAGACACAGATCGTTAACGTATCGCTGAGACCCAGCTTTTTTGAAAGGAAACGCCTGACGCCTGGGAGCCATGTGAAAGTGTTAAAGCAGCTGTGCTGAATCATCTGAGGGGGAGGTCAAAAGGTCAGATCTTCAGAAGGCTCCTCTGGCACATCCAGAGACAGCTGGTATGTCAGTTAGTTAGTTAGTCCTCCTCTCTCACTTGAAGCTCACGCACCAAACCTATAGATCAACTCCACTGAAATACATGAGAACAAACGCTCTTCCTCATCAGTCTCTTGAATTTCATTGAGATCAGCAAAAAAGAAAAGAGCAGAGTGGCTGTGTAGAGTCATGTGAGGCAGTTTTTGATGTTTCTGTATTTGATTCAGAGCAGAGAGGGGAAAAACTGGTCTGGTTTTGAGGCTTTTTACCCACCAAGGTTGCTGATGTGTGGGCAGCCACACCGCAACCTTGAATCATCCGTTTCATCTTCATGAAAGAGCCTGACAACCAGATTTGTCAATGGTAATGGTACCTCTACTACTTGGGGATGGAAATTTAAAAGCTATGCTTCATCCATCCCCTTCTAACTGTACTGTTACTGTATTGATTTATTGTTTGTTATGTCTGGTTGTTCTTGTTCTGTTAACAGTCTTGTTGAATTGTGTCTATTATGGTCTGGTTTGAAATAAACTTAACTAAACATCTGAACGTCAAAATTGCCAAAAAGTGTGTGACAACTTACGAGAGGACGTCCCCGACGTAGGCGTAGTAGGAGCAGCAGAAAGGCGGCGACCCGTCGCAGCAGTACTCTATGCAGCCTTCACACTGGGCCTCAGCGCCACCTGCAACACACACACACACACACACTCCTGAGGATCTGTCGTGCAGGAAGTCACCAGCGTTTCCACAATCACAGGGTTATATGATACACTTCATGTTTATGCCAAATAAGAAAAGAAACCATTACGTCAGGTCCTGTTATGTGAGGACCCTTTTAAACCCCCCCACCACCTCTGGATGAACAAACAACTTGAACGCTATAATGAAATCTTTCATGAACAAACCTCAAAGCACACAACTTCAACCAGCGGCATCTATTTATGACTTCAAAGAGTTTCAAAGCATCAAGACAGTTGATTTATTATGACCTCAGAGAAGCAGAGAGGCACTTTTCAAGAAAAAAAAGAAGCTATCAGTACCTGTGGCGCAATTGGGGGGGAAATATAATAAAAGATGTCTGATGTATGCACACAGGGACATTGGATTTGGTTTCGAATAAACCCAGCCACCCCCTGCTGGCCTGTATAACCAAATCTAAGAGTTTTTAAATATCCGTCAGATCAGTACACAAATTACAGCCGAAGGGAGATTTAAATAAGCTCTCCATTTCTTCTTTCAAGTACAGCTTTGGAGTAAGTTTCCCCCCATAACACAAATGTTTAAATTACACTTTGATTGTTTTCTCAACCTCTAAAGATCTTTCTGATCTCATTGTATATAGAATATAGGACAAAGATCACATGGCAACAAGGAGCCGTTGCCATGTGATTGCTATGCGGCATCTCACTGCGTTAATAGTCGACATGCATGATTTATTTTTCCACGTCCGGGGCTGACTGAGGCAGCGAGTCAGCCCACATGGGCCACCAGCTGAATCAAACACTGTAGGCAGCGAACTGGCTGAGTCCAACAGACGACTGCATGACACAGCCTGGAAAATTAGCACGTTGTTACCTAAGATGAGATAACGAGTCCGGGACACGTTTCGTCACCTTGTTCTTTCAACTTTGATGACACAGATGAGTGTGGTTCTGGTGGATTCGTCTGTCGGGGCGACGTGTCGATTATCTATTATGGGACATGGAAGGAACTCGGCCCATTGATCGACCTCAGAGCTCAGGAGCAAATGAGCAGCTTTTTGTCTTGGATCAATGACACACACACACACACACACAGCACTGTGATGTTTTGATTTCACCTAAAACCAGTTTGTCTGAGTCAATCTGCAGAATCTTTTAAAAGTAGGTCAATCGTTTGAGTTATTTTCCAATCAGAAGTGACAAATATTCTGTGGTTACAACTTCTCTCATGTGAATCTGCTGCTTTCCTTCATGTAAAATAAAGAAAATCAATACTCTTGTTTTTTTTTTTTTTTTACTGTTTTTCACACTAGTTTTTCTTCCAGCCTTGAGAAAATAAATCTATGATCAAAATGATTTCTAGCTGCAGAACTAATGAAGAAGACAAAAACAGATGTTTGCAAACTGTGGGTATGGGGATTTGAATAGCATGGGAAGAGATTTGCATTATGGGACATGGAGGATCCAGACTAGAAATAAGGATAGCATAGCATAGAGTGGCAATTATTAAAAGTAGATGGAGCGACTTTAAAACTGAGTGAAATCTGGAGCCACAGTGATCCGGCTGTTGAATTAATTACTTTCTGAGTGGGAGGTCATTGGAGTGGGCAGCAGTGTGACTGTCATGCTGTTTGTGAGGGGTCAGATCAGGATAAATAACATTTGCCACTCGTACACCGGTGCTGGCAGTTGCAGGATCTGCTCTGCTCCGTGTGTTTGTGCGATGGATGTGATTCACTCTCAGCCGAAGCCTCCACATTCAAAAGCATTGTACACACAGCTGTGTCTCTCTGTGTGCTCGTCTCAACCTGCTGCCATGACACGAGCCTCCACCTCCACCTCCACCACAGACCCTGCGAGTTTTGTGCGTCTTCTCCTGCCGTCACCTGGAAGGTTGAAGTCTTTCACAATACCGCACACTTCAAATGAAGGACGCTGCTGCAAAGAAAACAAGCCGTGTGTGCACATGTGTGTGTCTGCACATGTGTGTGTGTGTCTTTGCTAAGGATCTGCTTTCTCTCAGCAATCACTCACACTCAAAATGATGTGTGCCTGGAGGCATTTGGCCACATTTCCAGACACTGGTAGGTAGAAAACTATAGGAAAGAGAAGAGAGCGGAGCGCTGACTTCAGGGAACAGAGGAGAAAACACTTTTTTTTCTTCTAAAGTGAGAGAAATAGAAATGAAAACATGTTTTTTGTGATATGCTTTACACATGGAGGTCACAGGCAACCCTCCTTTTTTTAATGTAACACTACCTCCCAGCTTAAAAGGCAGTTATTAACATGTAAATGGCCATAGGGAGGTCCCATCAGCAGACCTCTGCTGTGCTCTGACTGGGTGGTCCTCAGAGGTCCTGGCTCCTGTCTCTCCACAGCCTGGGAGACAATGGCAGTATGTCCTTCACCCCCCCACCCCCTCACACACATACACCCAACACCACCAACTAATAACCCCCCCCCCACCCCCTCCTCCTCCTCCTCCTCTCTCTCTCTGCAGCACCGTAGCTCAGACTTGACTCGTGAAAAGTTTCCAGCAGTTTTTACATCCTGTCTGTCACTCATTGTTTCCCAGCGCTGTGATATCCGACAGCCTCTACATCCATTAGAAACACAACTAAGAGCCATTAAAGTCTAATTAAAGGTGTGTGCTGAGGAAGAGGGTTAAAAAAAACAACGATAAAACCACTACAGACTCACCGGTGAATAAACAGAGCAGCAGCGAGTTCCTCAGCCACCTCCATCTCCCAGCCTGCGTCCTCCTCCGCCTCTCCATGACCCCTCTTTCTCTCTCTCTCTCTGCTCGCGCCCACTTTCCGCCTTGTTTTTCCGCCTCGACCGGGTGACAGGAGCTCGGAGAAAGCGCGTGTATCCCTCCGCGGTCACCTATGGGGCTCCTCGTGGAGCATTGTTGTTGTGTCCCACTCCCCGACAGCCAGCAGCAGCAGCAGCAGCAGCGGGCTCCTACGTCCTGACTTCGGGGTTAGTTGTTCCCCCTCCTCCGGGCTGACGCTCCGTTTGTTCCTCCGCCTCCTCCACGTGTGGACGACGGGCAGCGTCTTTCCCTACTGCCTCTCTCTCTCTATCTACTTCTCTTTCTTCCGTCCTGTGTCCACACCTCCGACTGACGGGCTGCTGGAGCTCTTTATTGCGCTGCCCTCCCCCGCCGTCCTCCCTCTCTGCTCACCCTCCCTCACCCTGTTCAGTTCACACTCAGAGAGAGAGAGAGAATAAAAATGAAATTTCAAAATAAGACTCTAATTAGGCCTCTCTACTTTTCACAAGTAGCCTAACTATAACTATCATGATTTTCATTTAGTCCTTTTTTTCCTCTTTATTTTGTTTTTATTTTTAATTTCACTTTATTCCTAATGGATGTTAGCATTCACAGCTTGCTGAAATATACGGCCATGCTAAATAAAGGGGTCATTCCTATGTTCCCACAGCCTTATGTTCCCACATTTCTAACTTTTGTTGTAGCTGAAAATTAGGCCCTTTGGTCCCATTGGTTGGGTTTAGGCAATGAAGAAAAGAGTTGGTTAAGTTTAGTAAAAAAGACCCGGTAGAGGCTAGACAGCTAGATAGATAGAGTCAAGATAGGTAGAGAGAGTCCAGTGGGAACATAGTCATTCCAGAATTGGAGGACATTTCATGTCCCACCCATTCATTTTCAATAAATCATGCATGAAATTCCAAAACTTGCATTTGTGGTGAAAATTATAATTACTCTGAGACAAAATATAAATATAGTTATACAAAACCTGGTTCCAAAATATTATTTAAAATACAAAATAACTCTAAGCACCCCCTAAAATGGCCCTTTTCTCTTGTCCCACCCTCTTAATGGCCAACATGCATGTCAAATAAAGCGGTTAAAATAAGTTTAAAATTTTAATTTTTTTGTATGATTTTGTTGATTTATGTCTTTTGTAAGTGTAAAAACACTTAGTTTAATCATAAACATATTTTAAATAAAAGTAATTTTGCACTAAAGTTGTGTCCCACAACATCCACGCAACCCTGTTACCAAAACCTTTTTAGCAGAGAAGAAGAAGAAAAAGAAGTATGAGACACATGACACAAAATAATTTGTATTATCAAACTGTTAGATAATAGCATGGGTAGACACAAGGTAAGTCCTCTCTTCTAATTTTCATATTTTTCATATTTCGTCTGCCCTGATTGATTGCGTCACTCTAACCAATGCAACCCTGTTACTCATATTACCAGAATAAGGCAAAATATTTTCAAAGTTTTCTTTGTTCCTTTAAATAACTAAGTTCGTTCTCAACCTTACAGTAACATTACATTCCATAGCTAGCATCTTTCTTCTGCTAAACAGCTGACATAAGCATTGATTTGCAACCCTGTTACTTGCAACCCTGTTACTTCAGAGTAACAGGGTTGAGATTTATGTCATAATCTACAATCAAAAGTAATTAATCTATTCAACCCTGTTACTTTGTTCAACCCTGTTACTCTAATTTCAACCCTGTTACTGTGTAATTTATCTTAAAATTATCTTAAATGACTGTATCAGCTCATGAGGGTTTATCCTATTGTCATTTTGGTAGTGTGTATGATTATATTCATTATGTATTTTGGCAAATATTTATAGATAAATACTTATATAATACCTTTACAGGTTCCTGAGTATTGGTAACAGGGTTGCACCAAGCAGCACACACAATATATAAAATATCTAATAAAAAGTGTCACTTTGGGTCCTGAGCTGGCCAAACATAATTATTTGATGATTAATTACCTGTATTTCTTAAATATATAGCAGAAAATGATCAAATAAATAGTAAAATTTTGAGGTGTTTCAGTCCTTAAATGTCCTCCAATTATTGTAAGTATGAAGAGTATTCTTGACACAGCTAGTAGCCTACCTAATAAATGAAGACTTCATGTGGTTGAAGCTTTTATTTTGAAGGCTCAATTATCTCTTTTCCGATCTCATTCTTAATTCTGTTTAGGCTATTACAGCTTCACCTTTAGGCCCACATCGGAGTGCGCATGGGTTCTGTACTGTAGTCTATGTGCGTGCACGTAGTACTCACGCTCGTCCCCGTGAATATCAGGTCAGATAATAGACCTCCACCCACGCCCACGGCAGGCTCAGTCCCCTGCTTCACACGCCGCCCGTCACATCACGACTTCTCCGGAGATGAAAGCGGAGTGGGGCCGTAATGACCCACGGCCGGCTCAGCACGGTGCTTCACACCTGTGTGACAACACCACGACACTCCGGAGCTATTTTCAGACACCAAAACAACACGAAGGGGCCCAGACTGAGCTCGATCCATCTGTTTATCTGTATTTCTGTCTATCTGTCTGGTTGGGTTTTTGAAAATGTCACAGATAACCTGCAAACTCTATCCCATTAACGCTGCTGTTACACAAATATACCACATGGAAATCTCCCAAAAAACCACATCAGACACACACTCTTTGTAGTTTTGAATATACAAATAAATAAATAAACCCCTCTTATCTGTTGTGGTGAGGAGGGTGCAGGGGGAGCAGCTCTGCAGAAGACCATACCCAGCTCTAAATGGGGCAGAGAGGGCCAGGGCAGGAGGAGGGTGGGGTGGGGGCAGCTTGGATATTAAAGCAGTTGCAACCTACTCATTGCACAGTTGGTTAATATGTGATTTAATATGGGTCTTAGACAATACCTTGAGGTCATGATTCTCAATCAGATGAAGGAGAAAGACTAGACGAGTGGAGGGCTCCACAAATACACTGTAGGGCAAAAACGTCTTCATCCAGCAACATGTAATTTATTAACACAAAGTAGGCCTATGTCCTGGTACCAAGATAAAGGGGTTAGAGGATGACCACGACCCCCCCAACTCACGCACACTTCCCTCTGTGCTGCAAGACTTTGGATCAAGAACGCCACTTGTACTAACCTGAACTGATTTAACTAACAGTCATAAAATTCATCATTAAAAAGCTTTTCCAATGACCTGAATCTGCCCTAATGAAGTCATTTTTGCAAACATTAAGCCTATATTTTCTTGCTAAAATCAGAAGGATTTTCAATTTGTGCATCGTCTTTCTTCCTCTGATCCGACGTGAGTGCTTTTTCTTTCTCTGGAAGTTTGAAAACTTGGTTCAAATTTGCCATAAGTCAAACAAACCTATACGGGCAACCAAGGGTGGCAAAAGGAGGAAGATAATTTAGCTCTCGGAAATGCCACCCACATTGAGCAGCAATGATTCATAATGTCTTCCAGATGCTTCTTTTAAGCTGTAATGATGTGACGCTGAGACATGAAAAAACAACCAGGTTAAAACAAACAAACAAAAAAAGTTGTTGCATTTCACCTGGACATTTTCATGTTGACATTTCCCTCCCCTAGTGTGAGTTGTTTCTTGTCAATTGTCAAGTCCGAAAAAAAGAAAAAAGCATGAAGTATGCATCCCCTCCTGTCCCAGTTGTTTGGGCTTACAGAGTCTAGTGGCACATTATGTTATTACACAGATTACAGAGATGGCCAATTTTCTTCCTAACCATCTATAATTACAGGATAATGATTTCCTTTGTGCTGTATGGGAGCCGACAAGCCAGGGGATCATCTTCCTTAGGGCAAAACAGGAAGTGCCACACAGAACTGGAGTGCTAAGGTACTTTCTGGTCCGAGCTCTGCTGCACAAAGTTCAAGGGAGATGCCTGGCTGCAATATGAAACTAAATACACCTCCAGTTCTACTTCAAATGACTGCTTGCTTGCTTGATGAATTAAAATAGTGTATTGATTACAGTTGATTGACAGTTCTAGTGTTGTTCAGTTGTGTGGATGATGCATGCATGTACTCTAGTGCTGAGCTCACATTCTGTTGCGTTCGCTCATATATAAATATGAAGAGGAGCTCATGTCATATGGGAATAACAGTGTTACTAATCCAGCAGTGACTCACCAGTGAACAAACAAAAGGATTGTGCTAAGGCAATTTATATTTTTATATTTCTTCCCTTTGTAGTGCACCTTTTCCAAGTGCACATGATAAACCTCACAGAAACATATTTTAGCTGTTTCAAAAGGCTCAAGCTATTGGATTAATGATGTTCAACGCACATTTGAACATGTCCTTAAGACTTAAAAGATTGATCACCCAGGCAGGCAGCTATTTTTTTGGCTCCAGAGCCAAAGGGCCTCTGAGAAGGTCGTCAAGGGTCAAACTGCTCAATACTGCCCTCTAGCAGAATAATCCAGGCATAACTACAGTCACTGCCCTTTGTGTGTGGAAACTTTGGAGCAATTGAAATTGGATGGCAGGCAGAAACACTCTCATCTAGTGGACAAAAGTTGAATTACATGACCTGCATCCGCATAATGAGTAAGTATATAATAAGTCAAACCTGTATTAAGTATTAACAGCCTCCTAAAGCTCACTGGGATACAAGAATCCCTCATATATTTGACATACGTGAGGACGGACTTCAGTCTTTAAAGGTAATGGATGATTTGTGCATTGTGAGGACATCTTTGTCAGTCCTATTCCTAAGCAGCAGTTTGGAGGTGAAGACTTGGTTTTCACATTGGGTGCGGAGTTGTTGTAGGGTGGGAGTCAGATGTGTAACTGTGATGGTCAGACTAAGGGTCAGGGGGTCAAAGATCAGTGTGTGTTAATGTTCAAACGGACAAACCACTCTGGAGACGTCAGCTGCACAAGTCAATGTGATACTTTATTCATGAACCTAGGACCATATATATATAACACTGTATAAATACTCTATATATTCTACTTCCTTCTGTGATCTCAATAACAAATAAAAAATAATATTAAAAAAGCCACATGATTATATTTAACAGGCTGTACAAAAATAAATAATGTTTGGATATTCTGTACAAAAAGAGAAACAAAACTTAATAGAAAAAAAACAAAACAAAAACAAAACAAAGTGCCTTCGCAGAAGGCAGGAGAGACTTACTTATGAAGTAGTAGCAGGAGACAAGTCCCTCTTTAGGTCTCCACACACTCACACATTCCTCATGCTCTCACACACACTCACACACTCTTCTTTGGTCTTTAAAGAGCTCCCTCATTGAAGGTTGTGTAGACGAGGGCAAGATATGGCTAAAGGACAAAGTACGGTGTACTGAGGCATTTAGAGACAACTGGGTGTTACGATGTGCCACTGGTAAAAACAAAGCTGAAGTGCTACAGGTTTGTGATAAATAAACGAAGACTGGCAAGTTTTGAACATAAACACTATGACTATGAGTTATCTTTTTTTTTCCATACCTGATGGGGTGAGCAAGTAGAATATGAGCTACTCTCTTTCATTTGTTTTCTTTATATACTCTGCAGTAACCTCCCCCACCCCAACCCTTTTGTGTCTGTCCAGCCCAGCTTGGACAAACATCATATACATGCATTAAAAATTTGACACACAGACACACACACTCACACATACACACACAATCGCGCATCATACACACACACAAGCATGACATTGGCACGATAAGCAGCATGCTTTTTTGTTTTTTGTTTTAAGGAAATCAGGAATGTCCATGCTTTCTTCTCCTTAACGGGAGGCTAAATGTGCCACTGCTGTGCTGAGGACAGACAGGCAGCGAGCTGAAATCAGTCTCTGTTGCCTCTGTGGTTCAATGGATGAGAAGGAACGGGTACAAGCTGTCAGTTACAGTCAATGTCACCGCTGACTGTTCGACGATGCAGAACCCATGGAAACCTGCGGCACCCTTTGCTCTGGATGTAAACATTCATCAGCCTCTGGAGGTTGTTTGCAGGAAAAAAAGGAGGCGGTGGAGATCAGAGTGTTTTTGTTTCTGACTTCTCTCTGAAAGCCGGGTGGAGGACAGGAGGTTAGATTTGTGAAGCAGTCCTTAACAGGCGCCCTGATTGCACAGTTCCAGCAGGGGTCGCGGCCGGTCTTTGGGGTCACAGCTGTCGTGGGTGAGCGTGCGCCCGTCGTGGCCGATGCAGCGCAGTTGGCGCTTGCGGAAGCCTCGGCCGCAGGTCTTGGAGCACGCGGACCACTCCCCGAGGAGCCAGGAGGGGCAGGGCTGGGCGGCGCAGGACCGCGAGGCCAGGGGGCGCAGCTCTTCCGGGCAGTCTCTGGAGGGACGGCCCTGGGGGTCCAGACACACCACCTCCCTCTGCTGCGTTCCTCCGCCGCAGGTCTGGGAGCAGGGACCCCACTCCCTCAGGGTCCACTCGGCTCCGCCCACCTCTCGGATGGCGTTGATGGACTGGCGGCGGCCCCCGTTGTTGTTGGTTGAAGCAGCGTTGTTGGGCCTGGGGGCGAAGTAGCTGTACTTGACCCGGGGCCTCGGGGCCTCGCCCACCGACAGCACCTGGATGGTGAGGGCCTCGGGGAGCGGCGCGAAGCTGCGGAGGCGTTCCAGGGTCGCCGCCGAGCCGCTGTAGCGCAGCAGTGCACCTCGCAGGGTGATGTCCGTCTCCATGGTCATCAGTTTGTAATCACCGTTCAGCAGGTAGGTTCCGTCCTGACGACGCACCGCCAGGTAGCTGTTGTCGTGACGACCGTTGCCTGGGGCGCGTTGCTTAACGTCCAGGTGGGTGGCACCAGCAGGGATGGTTACAACATCCTGGTAGCCCGGCCTGAAACAGAGACAGATGGAGGTCAAACTACGTCCCATGCTGCGAGGTTTCACTCAGAGAGTCTGAGGTTTTTATAAATCAGAGGTGTGGTCGTCTGTTTACCTGGCGCGCTCCAGAGAGCCGGACACTTTCTTGCAGGTAGAACCGTCTCCACCACACACGCCGCACTTATCGAAGCGGCGGTTGGAGCCGATGACGCGGTCACATCCAGCCTTCACACACTGGCCTTGAACACAAACCGATGTGGAGTCTGGGCTGCAGGGTGTGCCGTCAGCCACCTGGGGGCAGCAGAGAGGAGAAGAGATGGAAACTTAAGGGTTAGGTCTAGTAAAACTGTTACATAAGTGTCTGAGTCAAAAGGTAAAAAGTAAAAGTCTTTTCCCCAGCGATGCTGCAGCCTCAGGGCTGAGAGAAATTACAATAGCAGAGCCTTTTACTTTCAGGTCTGCACAAGTCAAGAGAACTTTATGAGACTTTAAGCTGAGGCCCTGAGAGTCCTGGAGGATCAGTTTTAACCCAGAGGGGGAAAAAACAGAGTTTATTAATATAATACAGCATTTAGAAACTCTCACCTTAGATTTGAGGACAAAGAAGTATCCAGTTCCCTTGGCGCGACACACCAGCTTGCAGCGGTCTTTGGGTGAAACTCCAGCATACTTAGGCACCCACTCGACACCCTCTCCTGAACCCAGCGACACTTGGGCCGACATGTCGTTATGAGCCAAGCACTGCTCCTCGCGGAACGACAGGCCTGAGGAAGCGACACAGAGAGACAGAGGGTCAGATTTACTTGCATGTTAACAGCTACAGTAGTTTTAAAGAAAGCCGGTGCAGCTGGTTATGTGCGATATTAAAACTCTCTTACCGTTGGTATCGGGGCAGGCCTCTGTGTTGCAGGAACGGTACTGGATCCTCTTGCCTTCGCAGTACTTGCCCCCGTTCTTGGGCAGAGGGTTGTCACAGGCACGGAAGGAATACTGCACTCCTCCACCGCAGGTCCGAGAGCAGTCGCCCCAAGGACCCCACACGCCCCAGCCGCCGTTGACAGGAGTCTGAAAGCAGGAAGAAAACCATGAGCATCTAAAAGTGAAGCTGGACGCATCATGGATATGTTGTTGGAGTTAGATGTGTCCTGGTTCCTACCTGGTGTTTAGCAGCTTGGCTCTTGGTGAGACAATGTCCAGCCAGGCAGTAGCTGTCGTGCCCGCATGACGTCCCGTCGGCCCAGGGGAAGTTCTTGGTCTGGCACACCAGCAAACCGTTGGTTGTGGTGACGGTGCACCACAGAGCCGCGCACGTGGTGCTCAGGTCCGGGCAGTGCTGGGAGTCCTCGCCGAAGGTCAGTCGGCACTGATGGTCGGCGTCGTACACCGTCCCGGGCAGAGGCTGGGGCAGCGGCTGAGGCTTGACCGGCTTGTCCAGCAGACACTGACCGTGGCCGTTGTCCAGGAAGGTGGTGACCATGAGGGCGGAGCAAGGGGACCACGGCTGCTGCTGATCCAGGTTGGAGAGGGTGGAGGCCATCATGTGGGAGCCCCAGTGGTCACCATTGACTCCGGAGCACAGCTGGGCGTCGTCGTGGGGCATGTTGAAGACGTGGCCTGGGGAGAGGAGAGGACAGTTCTTTAAGCACCTCGATCCTGTGATTAAAAGCAGCCAGAGCATCCGTGTTGGGTTTATAAGACGCTAAAACATGGACTTACCCAGTTCGTGTGCCACAGTAAACGCTGCCTGAAGCCCGTCGTCCTCGATGATTGAGCAGCTTCTGTCGGGGTCGCACACGGTGCCAACATCGGCCATACCCAGAGTGTCACAGGAGTGGGCGCCACACAGATCCTGAGGAGGCAAAGCAGAGCAACATCAGCATCTGAACTCTCTTACTCATGTTCTGTCAGTTCCTCCACTTCCACACCAACTTACCGTCCTGGTGAAGAGCACGGCGGTGTCGTAGTGCTCAGGGTGGCGGTCGCTCGGCGGGTTGTGCTGCCGCTGCCACTGGCAGAAGTTGCGGAGGGTCATGGCGGCGTTGGCCGACACCTGAGGGCCTCGCTCCTCCTCGTACACCACCAGCAGCTTCACCACCGCCAGGCTGATGGAGTTGTGGATGGTGGGGTGGCGGTAGAGGCGGGAGGCCACCGCCATGACGGTCAAGAGGTAGGGTTTGAGCCCGGCGCCGTGGAACTCGGCCATGGATTGGTCAGCGACCAGCATGATCTCCAAGTAGCGAGGGGTGGAAACAAAACGCCTGGTCCTGTGGTGAGCTGAGGTCACAGAGAGACAGACACAGAGGTTAAACCAAACTCACAGGGGTCAGAGGTCACGTTTGTCAGGTTTTTAGGCCTGAATTCACTGCTGCTGAAACTCATGAGACATTTGTTGTTTTGTCTGGAACAGGCTGCACACTGCAAAACTCTGCCAGCTTTCTGAATAGCAGCTACAAAGGCTGGTTTTTTCAGAGGGGATAGAGGCTCCAAAGAGCGCTCCGGATGTGCCTGGGGGAGCCTGGCTGCCGTGACTCAGCGTCACACCACCGGCGGCTCCTCCTCCTCAGGGTCCACATTCCTAAATTGACCTTCTCTGGTGGAAAACTATGCAGCTGAGAATAAAAGGGTGAAGGGAGAAAATCCTTTCTGAACCAAAAAAAAAAAAAAAAAAAAAAAACTCTGTCGGTGCTAGTAGTACCAGGAGGCGAGTTTACACGTCTCAGCACCACCGGGCTCTGGCTGGCCCCAGCCCCGCTGCCCCCCCTCCCCTCCCTCCTCCTCCTCCTCCTCTCCCCCTCCCTCCGTCACTCCTCCTCCTCTTTCCTCTTGGAGAAGTTTGCCCCCCTCTCTCTCCTCTCCCTCCCTCCCCAGCCCTCCCTTCCTCTTCTCTTACGCGTAGACGGCTGTCAAAAAAAAAGGTAGCCGAGTCCATTACGCATGCTGTGCACCCTGGCACACCGACAGCCCCAGCGTGCAGCCGTCTGTTCCACACACTCACTACCTATAGATACTGATGAGACCGGTTATCTGCTTGTTTGTAAACAGCTGTAGATAAGCCTGGCGCATCTCTAGGGGGAATAAATGAACTTGGCAGTGTTTCCTTTGACTCATTAAGTCCCATGTCTAAGAGTCTGATCTCAGTCTATGACAGTCAGACCGTGTGTGTTTGTCTGCAGCCTTACCTGTCTGATCTGCGTTAGCTGCTCCGTGCTTCGCCTCTTTCTCCAGATTCTTTGGCACCCGCTCCTCGTCCTCGTTGACCCCGCACTTGGAGCTCCCCTCCTCGGCCAGAGCTGCCCGACCTCTCCGGCGGATCGAGTGGACATCATCCTCGGTGCCCAGGAACTCGCTGGAGTTGAGGGGCTGGATGAAGTACTCTTCACCCCGAAAGTAGAATCCGCCTCTGAGTCCGTGGCACAGGTTGAGCGCAGCGGCGGAGTTCTCCTCTCCATTCACCGTGCCCGAGTAGAAACAGCCCGGCTCCGCTCCGCTCTTGGACTCCGGTGTCGGTTCGGACTCGGGGCTGCCCACAATATGGAAGACAAAGCCCGGTGCCAAAAAGGTCTGGTCGGGTTCTAGCTGCAAGACCAGCTCGGTACCAAATACGTCCAACCGGTACACCCTCATCTCCGCCTCCTTCTCCTTCTCCTCTGCGGAGAGAGTCCGCCACGCTTCGGTGTCGCTCTCCGACCGGGCCGTGGGGTCTAGTCTGACCGGCACCACGGTGCTCTCCTCCCAGGCGCAGTGCGCCGCACCGACGCACAGTATTAAACCAATGGAAACGCGTAAAAACCACATCATGTAACTGTGAAATCCGACAAGTGGAAAAAGAAACTGATAAAATATAAAGTCTTATAGGAGGAAGCAGGTTAATCCTTTAAAAGGGTTTTTTTCTTCACTATAAGCTACAAAACCCAAGACTCTGAACTTCCACAAAACTGTCCACGCGCATAAAAATCTAAAAAGGGATCAAATCCAGTGCAAAACTCATTTAAAGTTATGTGCAGGTCTGACTTGTTGCAAAAAGTCCTTTCATTAAATGAAAATCAAAGCTGAGTCTCAGCAGTAAATTCCAACAGGTCTCTCCCTCTTCAAACTCAGCAGATGTCTCAGTTTTTAGCTCTTTGAGTTCGGGGCAGGCTTTTGCTCTGCTGACCCGTCTAGTCTGTTCTCTGCTCTTGCCTTGCAGTCAGAACAGAGCCGGTCCTTCCTTTATATCCCCCTGCCCGGGACCACCCCCTTCCTGAGGGCCCTTTGAAGTAAGAGGGGCCAAATCCCGTGCGCAACGAAAACGCAGCGACCTGGAGCGTTGCCATAATAAATCATAGTGAGCATAGAGCTCTGAGCAGAGACGCTTTTTCTGCTTTAAACTGTGTTTGTCTGTAACATTATCAACATATACAACCACAGCCCCTGAAGATTATTACTGGATATATTCTCATTTATCCTGGTGGATACATTCACACACAGACCTACATGTAGTGTATTTATGAGTGGCCCACATAGAAACCAAGCCTCTGGTGTTTTGCTCCACTTTCTTACTCACTTATTAAATTTCACCTTATTCCAACACAGATTAGTGTGACAGGCAGCAGTGGCTGATGTGGAGCAGCGTTGTAGTGTCAGTGCAACTGGAGAAGGGAGATGGCAGCAGGTCGGGAATGGTAACCATATCGTGCTGGCCAAGGCTCCGGGAGCCGTACTCACCTCCCCCGTGCCAAGCCGGCTGTGGTGCGCCGTGGCCGGGTTCCGCAGCTCTCCTCCCCGGGGAGAGGGAGCAGAGAGGGGCCGCTGAGGTCTTAAGGTGGAGCGGTTGTTCCACCGGGCTGCCTCTGCGCTCAGATCCAGGCAGGCAGAGCCCCTGTCCTCCGGCCTCTTACCCCGCCCGTCCGGAGTGTTCCTCCTCTCCAACAGGCAGGAAGAGTTTACGCTGGAGTTTCATTAAAAAAATAACTGGCAAAGCAGAGATCCTATTATCAAGAGCGCACTGAGGCACAACGCAAACAAGAGAAGCTCCATTCAAGGCAGAAATAAAACTTAATTCACTGAGGAGCTGTTATCGAGAGAACTAACAACTATAATTCTTTCATAGTTGCAGAAAAGCTGCAAATCAATATAAACATTGTTAATAAATGGTTAAATTACAAGAATATCATAAAGTAATTTAACAATAATCTATGCGTAATTGTTATTTTACCAAGAATTATGTCTATTGGCGTCATTTCCTACTTTTGACTCACTGAGACAAACATTAATGATCGGTCTCTGGGGGGACAAACTATGAAATTCCACCTTAAGAGCAACAGGTCATAAAAGTGAAGAGTTGTAGTTTCATCATTTCCCAGCAGATGGTAGACACGTGTTTAGGAAAATACCCACAGAGCAGCGGAGGCTTTTCAGGACGCGATGCAGCAGTCACACGTCCAACCACCAGGTGGCGCCGTTGAGCCATGTTTGGTTTTACACTCGGTCTTAAAAAGGTGGAGGTCAGGAGGCCACAGGCCACAGGGGGGCGACCTTGGATCAGTAATGCAGCCTGGAGGGGAGAGAATGAGAGACATGGAGCTATTAACCAGGTGACACTTGAATGCAGCACATTGATGAGACAATTACCTCTCAGGTTAATATTTAACACCCAATTCATTCATTTATGATCAGATGATTTAATATGTTGCATTTCTCTTGATTACAATAAACTATGTTTTATTTTAAGATGTAAAACACCTTTTATTTTTTGACATTTTCCAATCTTTTTCTTCTATCCACTGGGTCTGATAAAGTTTATGATGTGTTGCAGTGTTTTATTTCATTTTATGCTTTTATTTTCTTACTGAATTATGCCATTTCAGTCTAGGGATTCGAAATAGAAACTGAAGCTATATCTGCTTCTGATAAAACCTGTGATGTTATAGTGCGACGACAACATAGATGAGACAGAGACCAAGGCGTTTAAATATATAGATTTTATGTACATATATTCATGTGGATGACTAGAAAAGAAACACTATATTCTTACAAAGGAATGATTCTGCACAGTCATATTCCTAAGTTAAATAGTAATTTGATACAAAATTAGTATAATAAATAAAACTCATCTCATTGTTTTTTTATTCACACATACCAGTTGTACAAACAATAAATTACAAGTTCAGTGCTGTGTTTCTGTCGTTCAGCGAGAGGGGTTTCCCCACTGGAAGAGTCAGAGTAAGTAGTGTGTATATATTTTCATATATGTGTGTGTTTGTGTGTGTGTGTGTGTGTGTTTGCAATACTCAAAAACTATGTGACTGATGGATAGTTTCGATGTCTGTATGTGTAAATGTCTGTGTAAATATGGTTGAATACTAACACATATATGAAAGGTCTATTCATGTACAAAAAATGTCTACATGGTGTAAATAAATCAGACCGTGTGAGGCCAGAGGAGAGCTTTGTGAGTGGTATGTTGACCCGGGTCATGTCGTATCTGAAAGTGTTTCTCATGGTTTTGTTTTCTCCGAACGCAGGTGCCAGATGGGTGAGGTTTGCCACACAGGAAAATAGGAAGGGCGCCGGAAAGTTTCACACAATTACAGGAAGGTATTTCAGAGTCCATTAGGTATGGAATCAACCCATTTGGATTTTTACACAACGTCTTGTACGAATATGAGCGGTCTTGAGGTGTTTTCATATTATCTAGGCATCATTGGTTAACATTTTCCAAAGAACAGGGTGTAGAAATGGTTGATACTGTTTTTTGGTCGGGTGGAGGTCTTAAAGGGTCAGTTCACATTTTTGGTAATGACACTTCATTGGTTTGTCCTGATCAGAGTTAGATGAGAAGATTAAAACCTGACTCATAGATCTACAAGCTAGAGACAGAAGACTGGAAACAGGGGGGGATTGTTGTTTTATACTTATGATGTGATATTATTATTGGGTATTATTGGGTATTCCAATAAATGTAAACAAGAAAGTTAACTTCCTGGGTGAGCTGACCCCTTAAACACCCTCAACAATATCATCGCTGTCCTCATGACACATTTTGTGGCACCATCTGAATTGGCAAACTCCACCCATCGGGGTTGGAGACGTGTTAAAATGAAATGATCATTTGTAAATACAGGAGTAAAACAAAGAATGAGTAACGAAAAGAAAAGAGTTGAATTGCAAAAGGACAGTAATGACTGCATTAGTATCTCTCTTGCTGTCGTTTGCAAGTATCCAGGGCACACATTGTCATATTAGCATTGTTTCCTAAACAGAAAAAAACAACAACAGACAAACAGACTGCAACAAACAAAAACATGAGGGCTGTAAACGTCTCAGCACCAGCATAATGATTGATACAAGTGGAACTGAGAGTTAAGACGCTTCAAGACACAGTAGAGAACAGAACATGTTCACGGTACATACTCTATGTGCTTTAAACACAGGCCTGGGTGCATGAATGTGCTAGCACATAGCAAACTCACAGCAACACACATTCACTCACTCACACACACACACACACACACACACACATACAAAATCAAGCATCGCCCCCAATGTGATTCATCATTAATTAAACCTCCATAAATGTGAAGGAGTGTCGTGCTTACTTTGCCCCTTTGCCCTTTGTTGATTTAACGGTTTTAAGGTTTGTCCTCTGAAGGCCACCGTACTCTCCCCCTCTCTATGCCATCACGCTGTACAGGTGTGTCAATCTTCCCTAGAGAGGACACAAGACCAACTGGAGCTAATCGGCTTCCTGGACTCATCGCCCATTGACCAAGTGTTTGGTTTAATTCATTCACTCTTAGTCTCCCTCTCTCCCTCTCTCATGTACTTGCTGGAAAGTGTGTCCATAAACTGTCTTTTGGACATCATGGTCATTACTGCAGGTGATGGTGCCTCAGCTCAGCCAAAGGGCATGTAGGTAGCCCTGATCCGAGACAGTCTACGCATCTCCGTCTGCTGTAATGTGGACATTTCAGACACTGAGCGGCTGGGAGGAATATTAACAGGAAGAATACTGGTGGGAATGCAACAGCAATGATGCTCTTTGTCCATTAGTAACTCTCAAGTTGGTTAATCGATGGGAGAGACCCTTTCTTGATGTTTTTGTTACTTGTTAAGATAGCAATAAAGATCGCCTCCCATCCAGTGATTCTGCATTTTCAACATTCTTCCAGAAACAAACTGTATGTGCTGCTGAGTCCCTGTAACGTCGACGTCACAAAGCGGTGCGACCCTAGAGGCATGGTGAAGAACCGGGGCTCTTGTCTCGGACAGACTCATGACAAAAGACAGAGGGGTATAACTTTCAAATACCCACAGTGATTAGAACACATGAAATAGCATTAAAAAAAAGACACAACAGAACATGCATGCCATTACAGGGCAACACACACTTAGCCTCCAGGGTTTTGGAGGCCGATGTAAAGACAATCAGTCATTGTCTATGTGGAAATGACATGCAACTCGAGTCTTTAGCTGTGCCAGGGCTGTACGTGTCACTATCATCTGGAAACTGTCCTCCATTTTTACTCCACTCTGCATCACTCCCATAGTCCCAGGACATTCCTCTGGCTCATCGTCAACTACAACATGTCTTTGAGTCCTTGTGTGACTGGTCCAGGCGCTTTCCCGCCAACATTCACAGTCCTGTTTAAGGGTCTATGTCTTAAATTCATCGGTCCATTCATTGGTCCTATACATCCAGCACTTGAGACAGATTACAACTTCCTCCTACATATTGGTCCTGGTCTCATCAGTCACTCTTCTTCGTCTTCCTCTTCTCCTCCTGCCTCCTCAACATTTCTTCACCAGACAGTGTTTGAAGGCGGAGGGCCGGGAGCCCAGTGTGCATCCTTTGGACAGTTTCCCGTCCTGGTCCTTGCACTGCACTGTCCGGCTCTGCCAGCCAGTGTCACATGTCCTGGAGCAGGTCATCCACGTCCCCGTTACCCACTGGGGCCCCGGGGGCGGGGTGGAGGGGCCAGGGGTCGTAGCTGGCCCTGGAACATGGATAGGGGGGGCAGAGGATGTAGTGGTGCTACTGGTGGTGGTGGTGGTGGTGGTGGTTCTGGTGGTGGTTGAGGCCGTGGTGGTGCTGTGTGTAGGGGCTGACTTCAGGATGGGGTTGAGTGGTGCTGACGGCTGCTGCTGCTGCGGCGACGTCTTCTTGGGCATGAAGAAGCTGTAACGAACATCCAGCGGCTTCTTGGCGTCCGTGGCTAGGATCTGCACCACCAGGGCTTCTTGCAGGGCCCCGGGCCCCATGCTGTGGAGCCACTCGTCCCTCTGGCTCCAGCCGCTGTAGTTGAGCACCGAGCCGTTGAAGGGGATGATGGTCTCGGAGGTGGAGATCATGAACTTGCCGTTGAGGAGGTACTCGCCGTTGGCTCGCCGGAGAGCCAGGTAGGCGGTGTAGCGCGTCTGATCCTTGGCCTTGTGTTGACGAACTTTAATGTGGGTGGAGCCCGCGGGGATCTTAACTACGTCGGTGTAGCCCTTACTGTTGGGCAAGAGGGGAGGTAGAGGGAAGATCAGATCAGTGCATGGACAGTTTTCTCTTTCTGTTGGGTGAGACAGACTTTGTTTACCTTTTGAAAACACTTGACAGTGACACATCCACTCAGGTGCGTGTTTTATCTTACCTCTTCTTTGTGAAGTTGCCCACCACTCGTATACACCCTGTGCTGTCTCCGCCACAGATCCCACACTTGTCGAACTGCAGCTTGGAGCCGATGATGCCGTCGCAGCCCGTCCGCACACATTTCCCCTTCACGCACACCGAGCTGCTGTAAGGGCGACACTCCGTCCCGTCCACCACCTTCAACACAGAATCACAGTGTCAGCATCATCCCTCGCTTTTTTTAAATTCCCTCCGTGACATAAATAGACTGCTGCATCCTGTTCTGACTGACTGACTGACTCACCCTCTGGGAGAACACCACGTAGTATCCTGTTCCTTTGGCTCTGCAGGTCAGCTTGCACACGTCTTTAGGGAGAACTCCTGCGTACTTCGGCACCCACTCAACGAAGGTCTTCACCCCTTTAGGATCTGTCTGCGGACCGTTGCGCACCTCACACTGCTCCTGACGGAAACTCTTACCTGGAGAAAGGGGCCATAAACAGAAATTTAAAATGAGGAATTCCTGGGTTGCCACACTCACATTTTTTATACTTTATTGCAAGATTGCACAAATCATTGATTTATATTCCATTACACATGTTTCTTTTTAGACATTGGAGCGATCCCACAAAATGTATGTGTTGTGTAGTGAAATACATCAGAAATAAAATGAAAAAGTTCAAGAAAAGTTCAAGAAAATTATATATACAGTATATAAGAAAAAACAAAGACAGTAAAATAGAGAAATAAGCATAAAATAAACAAAAAAAATATATATAGATACATATGCATTGTCACACTCACTTGATGCAGGACATGGTGTGACGTTGCAGGACCGGTAGATGGCTCTCTTGCCGGTGCAGTAGCGCCCGTTGTTGCGCGGCGGCGGGTTGTTGCACAGGCGCTGGGCGAACTGCACCCCACCGCCGCACGTTCTGGAGCACGCACCCCAAGGACCCCAGGAGCTCCAGCTGCCGTGGTTGGACGCCTGGGAGGAGGAGGGGAGGAGGAGGAGAGGAAAAGGAGAGGAAAGGGAAGATGAAAGAGGAGATAAGGGTCGGGGGGAGGAAATGACAGCAGGGGAGAGATCAGAGAGGAGAGAGAGGGATGAAGAGGGAAAAAAGGAGATGAAAGAGGACAATTAGAGCTTATCAGACATGTTGGAAGTCAGAGTCACGTGGCCCTTTGGAGACAGATCTATTATAAAGAAAGTTGTGGTATGCAAAGTGGCTGTGGAAAGAGACAGACAGACAGAACGAGACGAACCTCATGTGATAATGACTAAAGTCTGTCTCAAGCCGCAGCTCACATGCTTCCCTCAGTGAGACTCGCGAGGTAACTTCGTTTTATTTTTTTCCAACCAGTCGTATATTAAAGAAAACGACTGAATAAGTAGCATTTAACATTTTATGAGACAAAGCTGATTTAATAATGTTGAAGCTCTTTGGAAACCGTCTGTTCGGTTAGTTCCACTGCCCTTCGACTCCTTGTTTCCACAATAAAAGCTACTTATTCTGCCGTCCTGCTGCAAGGAATAAAAGGAGGTTAAAACGCTGTGAAGGCTCAAATGGAGGGGGCTTAACGTCGCCGAGCAGCAAACCGGTCGTCATGCGAGCCAGTGGAAATGAAGCGAGTCAGAAGTTGGACCCGCACGCGCAGTCGCCTGCCAAAGATGGTGTCAGACTCATCAAATGTCATGTGACAAATAAACACAAAGAAAATATTCTTCCCCTCTTTCCCCATTCATTCTGACTTTAACTCCCCTGCCACACGCACGTGCACGCGCTCAGTGTCGACTCTCTGCCAAGAGCAGATTTGGTGCTTGAAGTCGTTAAGGCCAAATTCAATTTAGATCTGTTTAAGTGAGGCCAAGAGAACAAACAGCACAGATCAGCAGGAACATAAATAAAACAGACCACACAGTGAAGTCACATCAGGAACCTGTGACATTTTCCACTTCAAGTGTCTCTGTCTCTGTCTCATCACTTCCCACAGACTTTAGGTTCTTAAAATATCACTTTCTGAGCTATAAAAAGGAATCTATTTTTGTTTCTGGCCATTTTTGTCTCCCTCATCCTCTTCCATGTTCTTCTTACCGAGTAGTGTCTCTTGCGGGTCTTGTCCACGCACTTCCCCTGCAGGCAGATGCGTCCCTTCCCGCACGGCGTTCCCTCCACGGCCGGCAGCTTCTTGGTCAGACACACCATCTGCCCCTGGCGGATCACGGCGCACCACAGCCGCGAGCAAACGTCCATCCCCGGGCAGACCGTGTACTCGGGGCCGAAGGCCAGGCGGCACTGGCGGACGGCGTCGTAGCTCTGACCGGGGAGCTCCTCGGGGCCCAGGAGCGGCTGGCGAGGAGAGTCGAGGAGACACTCGGCTGCGAAGAAGAAGAAGAAGGAGGAAACTTTCAGTCTACTGACAAACCAGCGTGAGTTATCACTCAATAAAATCTGTGGAGCAGCAGCAGGCAGCCTGAAATGATGCTGTTGCTACATGAATTATGCCAGTAGCTATGCCATTGCTTAACAACTCATCAACAACAAAGCTTATTATTCATCATGAATGAAAGTGCTGCACAGTATGACTCATTCTGATTGACTGCCAGTCACTTGTCTTTGGCTGCACTGTAACTACACTCTGAGAGTTAATAGGATTGTAAACCAGAGATTACAGCTCACTTTGGTAGTAAACAGCCGCAGTGATACAGGCTGCAGGAGCAAAGTCAATTTCACATGGAGGCGATTTGCAGAAAGAAGAAATAAAACTCTGACTGGCCGAGGGGGGAAAGTTCTCACGGTTAACCAGACTGGCTTTTTCCCACGCTCACCGTTGCCGTCGTCAAAGAAGTCAGTGATGGTCGCCGAGGTGCAGCGGCTCCAGGGTTTGGAGGCGTCGATGGAGGTGAGGATGGAGGACATGAGCCGCTTGTCGCTGTTCACTCCGAAGCGCTCCTCGCAGAACTTGGAGTCGTCGTGGGACAGGCCGAGCAGGTGACCTGGGAGACGGAGGATATTTTACTTATTTATTTATTTTTTAAACATTTACAACAGGGTTAACATTCATGCAGCTGGCCCTGTGATTTGTAGTTCAAATAAAGTTATTTGACCAACCATATTCATACTTAACTGACGACAATACACTAATTGTGCCTCGATTAAACAGAAATTGTGCTTGCACCCCTCAATCACTGTTTAAACAAAATTTCTCAGCAGGTCCAACTGTGTACAAGTGGTTTATGAAGGAAAAAAGGTGATATTTTGTTTTTTTAAGGAGATATTTCAGAGGACAAGAATTTGTCTCGTGTCTGCACAAGCTGCAAGAATGAGAAAGAAAAACAGAGCCAGTGCAGGTGACATCTCACAACACTTGAGTGATATTAATCAGCAGGACCCAGATATGCTGACATGATGGGATGTGTGTACGTGCGTGCCCTGGCTGGTCCGTGTCATTGTTTTGGATGCTGGCGAGTGTATCCATGCCTACCTATCTCATGCGCGACAGTAAACGCGGCGTGAAGCCCGTCGTCCTCGATAACGGCGCAGCTTCTCTCCGGAGAGCAGATGGTGCCAACGTCCGCCATGCCCAGGGTGTCGCAGGAGTGGTGGCCGCAGAGGTCCTGCACAAAGACAAACACTGTGTTTAAATGTGTTTTATTGAAGGAGATGATGGCTGTAAAAAACTAGCAGCAGTGTCCCTTTAATTCGCTTTTAATGCCCACTTCCTTCCTGTGCCTCCACCATCCCTCTGTCTGCCAGAGTACACACAGTATTGATCTTTGTTTTGATTCCCACACATGTCCATGCAGATGAGGCCCGGGGGTGCGCGGCCCGGCCCCCGCTGCTGAGTGCACAGATCAATCAGTTAATCGCACCGTCCCATCAGCGCGCACACACACCGGGCCCTGCGTGCACGCTCGCACCGCAATCTGATGTCATGTGCAGTGGGTGCACAGATGTATGATGTATGAAGACAAGCACTCACGCATGTACACGCACACACACACGCACACACACGTCCTGCAGAGAGGATGAATCGTCATGTAAAGTGGCGCTGACAGGGCCTGCTGGGTCATGTGTGTGTGTGTGTGTGTGAGGCGCGCTGGGGAGGGTTTTTTTTACCCGTTCTGGGCCGATCAGCTTGGAACAAACTGCCTTGTGTTCAGGGCTCACACACACACACACACACATGACTGACTGGGTGGAGCCGACACACACAGACAAATAAACAGATGCACATACTGTAACTTTAAGAACGTCCATGTAAATGAATGGGTGTTTACTTGCACATAGATCACTTTACTGGACTCACACAAGCACATGCATACAAAAGCTGACACACACGAGTAAAGGAGGAGCGTGTCTGCTATTGCCGGTCGACTGTTGGATACATGAGAAGCACACAAAGGCTCAGTCTGACTGAATGAAAGGCTGCTGAGGCAAACTGTGCTTTTTCTTACTTCCCCGGGTGCAGACAGGCTTGAAAACTATAGAAGAAAGCCTGTTTGTTTTCCAATCAGACAGTGAGAACGTATGGAGGAGTTTACTTTCATATCTGATCTGTTTCTCTTTCCCCGTTTCCCACACTCTTTCACCTCGACGCTCTTTACACCTCCCTCCATTTCATTTATTTATTCATTCATCGCCTCCCAGGCTCCGGTCTGAGAACAGTTTTTGTTTCCCCTCGTTCTTATATACACAGCTTTCTCTGGTGTAGCACAGACTAACAGTAAACACCAGGGTGAGGAGGAGAAGAATGAAAGAGTGAGGTGTGGAGAAGCCTGGAATTTCCCTACAAAACTCACATTTCCACAACGTATCGTGGACTTTTATCCCTGTCTTCTGAGATTTGTTTTCATCCAAAAGCCTCTGACAGGCAAGTAAAGAAAGAAAAACCAGGTGGAGAGAAAGGGAGGGAAAGAAAAGGAAACAGAAGCCAGGAGGAGGGGAGGGGCGGGGGTACCGGAAATTAAAGAGAAGACCTGGGAGAACAAGGAGTTACAGAAATATTGGCAGAAATAACAGGAGAACAGGTGGCAAGCTGGTCGTCAGGGTCAGGAGACAGATCAGAGCTGTGTGTCTGTTACAAGACCAGTTGCTATCTAGGTCAAGGTGAGTGTTAAACAAACAAGAATGCCAGACCCACACACACACACACACACCCCAAAATGAGTGAGTTTAGCTGAGGTTGTGTGATGAAAACACACAGAAACCACAAACTACAAATTGATGGACAGGACGTCAAATGATGATTGACCACAGGTGAATAACAGACACGACTTGGGCTGTTACATTCCAGAAATATCAAATTCCTGAGACTCCGTGGTTATAAAAACTACTTCCAGCTACTCTTCCCAGCTCAAAGCCACTGATGCATCACAGTGTGAAGAGGGCGAGGTTCATGTGCCGTCACGAGACCGGGCTGAACTCTGGCCAGTTGTGTATGTCGACAGAGCCGGCGGAGGGGCCGCGGTCGAGGGCTTGGGGATCCATGAGCTGTCTGCAGGTTGTCAACATACACCAGACGAAATGTAGCATGTGTGAAATATCAAGAACAGTTAAAACAAATAGAGGGAGTAGCTGTGACGGGGGTGAGGGCTGGGAAATGTACACTTTAATGTTCAGAGAGAGGAGAGGAGAAGAGGAGAAGAGGAGAAGAGGAGGAGGAAGAGAAGAAAGGAAAGGACAGAGAGGTGTCTCAACTATAAATGACAGAAATGTGTGTTAAACACACATGTGGAGGAAATGGATTGTGTGTAGGTACATGCTGTGTCTACATCAGTCTATTTTTCATTCATCATCATCATTACTTAAAGGGATAGTTCAACATTTTGACAAATTGGCTTGTTGCCATAATCCCTATAGTCATAGCAGTAGGTTCATTACCTTTAATTGTCGGTGCAAGCTATTTTTAGAACGGTGGAGCAGAGCCGCGAGCTGCTCAGAGCTACGCTACGGAGGCTAATGGGATTTCTTAGTTTCCCTCATCAAACTCATCAAATACACAATCTAACAACTCCAAAACGCTCTGGTGGACAAGTTGTGACCTGCACATTCACCACATTATGAGATGATAACAGGACGTTATGAGACAGAGTTGTTTTAGAGTTAAATTCATGCAAAACCGCTGATGTGTGTTCCCGTCGGGGGCAGTTTTGCGGCAAGCAGTCTCTGCATTTACCTCGAAAACAGTCTCTTATTAAAGTTTTTGTTTGGATGTTACAGTGGTATTAAATTGATTAGTTTTGACATCACTTTGATAATTTCATTACTTTTAATATTATTTTGTATCGATTTGGCTTTGATTTTATGATGACCTCATTTGTCTTTGCAAATCAAAATCTTCAGGGTCTTGGATCGTTGGTTGGACACCAAGACGTCCACTTGACAAACTGTAATGGAGTCTTAAATAACAAGTCTTATATAATACCATACTTCGCACCTATTTACTACACATCTGACCTGAGGTCGG
Source organism: Trachurus japonicus (assembly GCF_045865225.1). NCBI lineage: Eukaryota > Metazoa > Chordata > Actinopteri > Carangiformes > Carangidae > Trachurus > Trachurus japonicus. The sequence continues at coordinate 7,739,702 of NC_140908.1, read as the reverse complement.
TGAAAGTGGCAAAACATGGGCCTGAGTTGAAAAGGTCAACGATTCAATATCCATGGCATCACAAGTTCCTGTTAGAAAACATCAATCCGAATGTTTGAGCTGCTGCTGCAAAAGCACGAGCACACGTGTACGTCGATATCTCCGCAGCCCCGCAGGGCTCGGCCACCTTACAGTGGAGCATTGTCCGCTGCTGTCCGAGCTCACAACAAGAGAACACAGCCATGCAGAACATTTAATGTTCCCATATACACGGAGGAGTCCCCTCAATGTGCCTGTTGTTTTGTTCTGGAGCTGCTATGTATGGGACCCAGTGACAGCGCCACACGGGTCAGCTCACTGCGGGGACGGGGTGCTGGAGTAATTGGAGCCGACCACAAAGGGACGAATTCCCTCCAACTCTGTGCACCCCTGCTGCACCCACTGCCCCCCCTTCCCTCCACCGCCCTGATGTGGTCTGGCTTCACAGTCACTAAGTCTTCAATGAGCTTCAGTTCTAGTTCAGCAGACTACAATAATCAGGATTTACTCCACAGCCGCTCCAAATACAGAGAGGAAGGAGGACTTTACTACTATTTGGTTACCTCTGACTTTCAGTACAATGGGCTAGCAGGCAGACCCTCTCCTATTACACATCTGAAGTGAATCTACTGCACCGCCAAGTCTGTCTCTCTTTGTTAAGTCTCCACAGGGCCACAACCAAAGTTATTTTCCTGAGAAAATAGTTAACACATTACTGCTTTCTTTTCCCTTTCAACTCAGAGAGCAGAGAGGTCTGAGGCACCTGGGCCAAACACAGTTATTTCCTCACTGGCGTTCTGTCAGTGGAAACATTAATGGCTCTATCCTGTTGGTAAAATGACGACTTCTGTGCAGCTCTCGACATCGAATGGGGATCTTTTCCGGCAAAATGATTAATGACTGAATGAAAGTATGGTTCTCATAAAGAGTAGAGCCAAATTAGCCACATATTTTTTCCAAATTCCTCTTGCAGGAATGCGTTTGTTTTAAACTCCACCTTGTGTTTAGATGTAAACAAACCTCGGCTCTGCTTGTCTGAGCACTATAATGATCAACAAGGTAAAGTCCCAGCAAATTATGCACTCAGCCAAAAGCACAGAATCCTCATAATGGCCTTTAATAGCCAAAGAGTTCAGAGGTCAGGCCTAAAAACGAGCCGGCGGCTGCTATCTTCAGCTTAAACGGTCACCTCTACAGTATTAAGGTCGCAACCCTAAACTCAAGTCGGGCTTTAGCTGTGTGCTTCCTCTCAGCTGCAATTAAGCTCATTTGTTCTGAAGTAATGCAACAGATAGGGATCATGCACCCGCCTCGCTGTGGTTCCCAGAGGCCCGTGCTGCTGTGTTGCCATGGTGGATGTTGATACACTCTGGTGACAGAGTACATCTACAGTAGGACCTCCAGGTTCAAGAGTAAAGGTGAGATGTGTGTGAATGACGGCCAGGAGACAGGCTGATGAATAATGCAAGTCTCGCTACAGGTGAGACACATATTAAAGGGATAGTTCGGCAGATTCCTGTAGTCTTAGGAGTAGGTTTGTTACCTTTAATTGTCGGTGCAAGCTATTTTTAGAGCGACGGAGCAGAGCCGCGAGCTGCTCAGAGCTACACTACTATGGAGGCTTATGGGATTTCTTAGTTTCCCTCATCAAACTCATCAAATACACAATCCAACAACTCCAAAACGCTCTGGTGGACAAGTTGTTACCTGCACATTCACCACGCTATGAGATAATAACAGAACATTTCAAGACGCAGTTGTTTTGAGGCAAATGCAGAGACTGCTTGCCGAAAAACCAATTTGCTAAAATGTTGAACTTTCCCTTTAAGTGTATTGCTAGGGCCGGTAGGAAGCTGTTTATGATGGGATGAGGATGACAGGTCAAGAATAATAGTGGAAAGTCCACAATACACTGACTTTCATGTTTCATTAGAGTTTCCTGTCTCTTTACCACACCGTCCTGACGCTGCCTCCCAGGCATCCGGATTCCTGTTTCCCTGCCCGCCTGACCCTGCCCACCCTGCCAAACACAGCTGATGATGGCAACCCGAGTTCTTCTTGCAGTCTTGCTGGTGCAGGTGCAGTGGCAACAAGGTTGGTAAGGAGCCATGAAGTGGTTGGCACACAGGAGCTGTGCCACTTTGCCAACATGCCAACCTCAGGTATGCACAACCAGCTGCGGTGCCAACTCGAGACCAGCACCAGATGATCCGGGGGTAAGACCTCTGGTGCCTGCTGTTCTGCCCCAGTCGTGACAAGAACCTTGCATGACTTGAACCCACCGCAGTCCAAGGCGAAGCTATCTGACACGTCAACTGGCGCTAACCACCATAAAGCCACACCCGGAGGGGTGAAAAATGCATGTAGATCTGCTGCTGCCCTGCGGCTTTGGACCAGGCAAGGAGGGGAGGAGGAGGACGGAGGAGGAGGAGGAGGAGGGGCGATGAAAGAGGGGATAAATGAGTGTGGTCTCTGCAAACGTATGGCTTCTCACAGGGTGGATGTGTTTGTTTTTCTGACAGCTCCCAGCCCCAGCTGACAGAGGCTGGAGAAGTAACTGGGAAAAAATGTGCAGACTGGAGAGAGAAAGAGAAAGAGAGACAGAGAGGAAGTGTGAGGCTGGGATGGCTATCTAATTAACTACAGTTTCAAAGGAGTTTTAGGAATATTTCTGCAATGCACCCAGCAGCTGATTTCTAACCTCCTACTCTGGGAAGAATGTGCGTGCGCGACCGCGGCCACGCGCCTCAGATCACACAGGCTTTTGGGCTGTCAGGGGACTGGGAGGGGGGAAAGGCTGGAGACAGAAGAGTCTGCCTAGAAAAACACCAGGCGCAGGAAATACAGTTTTTATGGCTGTTTCACTGACGCTGCGCTGCGTTTACGCACGCAAGATCCAGCACAAAGGAAGAGGAGCGAGAAGCAGGAGGAGAAAGAAAACACTTAGTGAGGAGGGGAAGTCATGTAGGGAGCAGGTGGTGTGATTGACTGGGTTTCTAATGGGGAATGGTTCACAGTCAGACGGGATTAGCGCTGTATGTGGTTTACACAGCGGCTCGAGGAAAAAACAACATGTAATTAGACTATTACATGCATCAAATATGAAAAGGTGACGTGTGTGTGGGTTATTTTCATTGCACTGTGTGTTTTATAGACTATTTACATTGAGCCACCCAGGCTCGACCTGCCAGCAGCTTACACTCAACCAGCTGCCACCGCGTGCACCATCAAAACAAACCGTGGCGTCACTGCGCTGCCTTGGCATCACACCGGGGCTCGAGCCGCCTCCCCTCCGCTGCCTGGGAGACGGGCGGAGACAGGTGGAGGTGCGCAAAGCGAAGTGAAGTGGGGAGGGGAGGGGGGCGTTTGATTACCTGCCTGGTGAAGAGGATGGCGGCGTCGTGGTGGTGCTGGTGGTCGTCGTCCAGCGGGTTCTGCTGGTTCTGCCACTTGCAGAAGCTCTTGAGCGTCGCCGCCGCGTTCTTGGACACCTCGAGCCCCTTCTCCTTCTCTCCGAGGGTCGCCACCTTCACCACCGACAGCCGGATGGGGTTCTCGATGCTGGCGTGGCCGTACAGCTTGGAGGCGATGGAGGCCAGCGTGAGCAGGTAGTGGTTCAGGTCCTTGCCGTATTTCTTTGTCATGGTGTCGTCGGCCACCAGGAGCAGCTCCACGTGCCTGGCGCGCGAGACTGACCTTCTGCGCCGCGCGCCAGGCTCCGGAGCCGCAGCCTCCGCGAGCCGGCTCCACCACCTCCGCCCGTGCGCATCCTGGTCATCGGAGCTTCCAGGCGCGAGCCCCTCTCCGTCCTGCCCCCCCCTCCACCGACCCCCTCTGTGCCGGCGTTTCCCCGCGGCCCCCCTGCGGCCCCTGCGTCCGTCGCGCGTCCCGCAGCTCTCGCGCCCTGCGCTCGTGGCCTCGAAGCTGAAACTCTCGCGCGTGAACACATGGAGCGCGCTCTCTGCGTCCTTGTCCTGCAGGGCGCGCACGTCGTGCTCGTGTCCCTTCGCCCTGACGATAGGCGTGATGGTGTAGCGCGCGTGGTTCACGGCGAAGAAGCCCTCGAGCGCCCCGCCGCAGAGGTTGAAGACGGCCAGGGACTCCGGGTTCGAGTCCACTGTGCCGCGGTACACGCACTCCCGCTGCAGGGGCGCGGAGCTCTCCCCCATCATCGCGAGCACGTACTGGGGGCTGAAGTGATGCGACAGCACCGACTCATCCCGCTCCATGTCCAGCTGAAACCGGCTCCCATCCAGGTAGACCAGGTAGCCCACCTTCCCTCCTCCGTGGTAAATCCGGTCAATGGTCCGCACGACTCCATCCGTCCTCCGGGCAGGTGTGAGGAGCGAGCCGTTCGCAGGTGGAAGATAAAACCCCTGGAAAGTGGAGAGTCCGGCTCCCAGCTCCAACTCCACCGCGCACAGCAGCAACAGTAGCCGAAACCAGAGCATGCCCTCGGCCAGAGCACCAAGCACCCGCACCATTGTTCATTCCAGCCCGAAAAACATCTATGAATCCACTAAAACAACCCCGGAGCGGCTACAGACACAACTTTGACTATTTGTTGTTCCTCCAAAAAGCGCATCCTCCCGGTGTCCAACCCCCCCATGCACAAACACTCTGTAGTAACCAACAGGCGAGGAAACAAAAATCATTGAGGAAAAAATGAGAGCGCATGAAGAGCCGCAGAGAGGAACTGTGTGCAGGCTGCAGAGCACTGAGCTGAACTTGGAGAACAAAAACACAAAGTTTGCTCTTAATAGGACCCGGAGAGAAAAAGTCCTGCCCCCTTTGCGCTCAATCACCACTCCTCCACCCCCCCTACCCCCCCTTCTCTTTCTCTCCCTCTCTCTTTCTCTCTCTCTCCCTCTGCCTCTCTTCCTCAAATCAGAGTAAAGTCAAGTGCTGGAGGAGAGAGGAACCTGAACAATGCTGTCACTGGAGTATTTCCCAGTGCCTCAGCAGAGTAAAGAGAGGAGCCTGTTGTGCTTCGCAGAAGTCCATTAAAATCCTCCTGTGTCATTTGGAAGAAGACACAAAACAAAAGACCTGCGAAAAACTCCCAGGGCCAACAGCATTTATCTCAAGTCAGAATGTGTCCATTAAACACCAGGCTGTTATTTTTACACATTTGCCACTTTGACTCCTTTAATAATTGAAGGCTAAAAGTCCAACAGGGTCTGACTGGAGAGTTTCAGCAAACTAGAGGGAAATAGATAATTTATGGCGAGTCCCGAATAAGAACTCTGGGAGTTCACCGTTCCCTGTGTGAGACATTTAATGGTGTGTGTGTGTGTGCGTGTGTGTGTGTGTGAGAGAGAGAGAGGGAGCAGGAGAAGGAGGAGGAGATGCAGGAAATCTGTGAGCATGCATACACTCGGTGCTGTACTGCTGCACTTGAGTAGAGGGGAAAAAGTGTGTGTGTGTGTGTGTGTGTTTGAGTGTGAGGATGCAGGTGTGTGACTGTGCTTGGAACTGCCCTGGGAGCTGTCTTGATTATTTATTGTACCTTTAGGGAAGTGTGGTGCCAGTGGGATGTCATACTTAGCAATGCATACCTGACTGGGGCTGAAGTCACTGCCCCACACACACAAACACACAAAAACACACACACACAAACGGAGCCAACCAGAGAGTGTGTTTGTAAGACGTCTTAAAAGTTCCAAAACACTGCTCATTTGCTGAGTCACCTAACAGCTATTACCTTTACACACAGAGGGGGTTTCAGTGTGTGTGTGCGAAAGAAAGGCCTCTCTTTGTGGATACACACACACACACACACACAAGAACCTGAGAACAGATATTGCATTTCAACTTCGTTGCGCCCAAACGGTGAGAGCCGAGAGTGTGTGTGCTCTCCTAAAGCGGTGGCGCACTAATCCAAAGCCCCCCCCCTCTTCTACGTGACGTGTGGTGTGGTGTGGGTAGTATGGCGCAGGGATGCAGCCAGGGAGTGAGCGTGTGAGAGAGGGAGAGAGTGTGGGTGGACGGCGGCAGAAGCGTGGCCAAAAAACGGAACACGGTGTGCTGCCACCATAAGCCTCGCCACCCCCTGTCAAATCCCATCGTGGTACGATCCACACTCGAAACATCCCACACCGAGGACGAGGATACACTGTATTCAAACGAGCCTCCAGAAAAATGTCACTTTCTTAACACAGCTGAAGTCACGGCTGTCGGAGGAGTTTAGGCCGACAAATAAAAAGGCCAAATTTCAGAGAACGGTATAATTTTACATACTTTTTGTATTTTATTTCCAAAGGGGGGGGGGTTGTGTCAGGGGGGCTTGGGCTCCTGACCGTAGGGTTTATAAAATCCTCTCTACGGCCATGGAACGCACCTGTGAGCTTTAAGATGGTGACCACTGCAGAGGGGATCCAGTATCGAGCTGAGCTGAGCATCACGTCCAAATCACCCAGCTGTTATGCAACGCACCTCACCCCCCACCCCCTCCCCACCCCCTCCTCCACTTGTCTCCTTTTTCTCCCTGTCCTCAAGTCTCGCCTCCAACTAAAAAACCCCCACCCACCCACCCACCTCCTGCTGCCGGCTGCTTCTCCTTTACACCCAACTGTCAAGTGTATTACCTGCAGTAAAAAAAAAAAAAGACGATTGAAAGGCTGAGCAAACCGGAGCCGTGTGTGTGTGTGTGTGTGTGTGTGTGTGTGAGGGAGGATGTTTGATTTGATCAGGACAGTGTGATGTCAAGACGAAGTGTCGGTGCTTGTGTGTCCTTGAAGGTGTCGAGACAAGTAAAACAAGTGTGTTGAGTTTATCCCAATCCTAAAATAATGTGCACAAAAAGATTGTTAATACATGTGGTGAAAAGTGCTGCAGCTGCAAAGTGGTGGCACCGAGCCCCCGGGGAAAATTAGGCAACTTTCCACAGCATCTTTCAATGCCATACACATACACAACCAACACACACACACACACACACACACACACACAGGCTTTGGCTCTCATCCCTACAATGTCCTCCACTCCCTCCCTCTTCCTCTCTCCTCTTTGAGTCTTACACACTCAGCCCATTGGATCATTTTTAATCCGCCATCATCTGAAAGTGAGATGTATGCCAAAGCATCCATATGGACATAAACCGCCCCCGTTATCCACACACACACACACACAATTACACAGTAACCCGGATCACACGTGCAAAGTAGGCTGTATACAGTATAGCACGTCACCAAAACAAATGGTGTGTGTGTGTGTGTGAACCCCGCGTGCCGAGCCACGTGTGTGTGGGACCGGCCCACTTCCTACGGCGGCTGGGAGGGGAGGGAATCCAATATGGTTAATTGACAAGCCGAGCCTTTTACATAACCGCCAGGCTCCATCTAAGTGGTGGTGTCAGAATCCGCCCCCCCCCCAGTGCTGCTCCCCTCCCTCCCTCTTTAGTCTCCATGACTCCCTCTCCTCCTCTGTGCACACAAACACACACACACACACACACACACACACACACTCCATCCCCATCCTTTTCCTCTATCGCTTTGTGGATGTTAAAGCATTAATTCCCATCAGGATGAAAATGCAGATAAAGGGAACAACAAACACTTTACTGCTCTTGTGATGGCCGATCTCTTTTCTTTCCTTCCTTTCCCATCTTCCTTTCTCTCTGCGTAGAAACCAGGTGTGTTCTCGGCATCTGTTACCATGGCGCAGAGGGAGAGAGAGCATCATCTCCCGAGTGACAGGCAGGCTCGACCACGTGTCTGTTGGAGGGAACAAAAACACACACCAGCACATATGCAAACACACACACACACATATGCAATAAGGAAAATGAACACAGTCAACGCCAACTTTTATACACCATGTATGTATATGTTCATTTAGAAAAGAAAATAAGGATACACACACAAGTAAAGCAACTCATTTTCATATAAAGAAGCACCAGTACACACCTGTAAACAGAGATGACAACACACTTGGATCAAGCTGAAGTGAATTAAAGCCTTTGAAAAGACACCAGATGGGTTTAACACTTAAATTAATCTCAGAGGGAAAATTACTAAGGATTTAAAACAAACAAACTCTGTTCCAGGATGGAAAAACAGCAGCTTCAAGTTTGCACTAAGAACTTTTAAGTCATTTATTTAACATATTTAAAACATCGCACTAGCATCTAATTACTGAAATCCTCCCAGTGAAGGGAACACGCTGTCCTCGACTTGCAAGTACAAAGAGTCAATAGTGATTTTCTTCCACTGAGAAATCACAATGATTACAAAAAGAAACAAGTAAATTCTTCAAAATATCTTGTCAGACACTGTAAAAGTATGTAGTGACAGTACCATGAGTGATACACAGAGGAAACATTAGGAATTTAACCCATTTTTTTTATGAACAGTCACATACTGTATCTTCTTTTGAAAAATATAAACATCCCTACACTGCATAGTGTAATTTAATCATATCTACTTCTCCTGCACATATCACACTGGAGTAGTTATTTTGCAGTTTGAATATAAAGTTTGTTTCTTTATAAAGTCTAACATTTAAAGATCAACATTTGGTGCACAAAGTAAACATCAGTTTGTCTACACAACAGCAGCAGCAGCGGCAGCAGCATTTTTGTAATATTGTATTAATGTATGCTGATTCAAATACTTTGATTGCATGTTTCTCAGCTTTATATGAGATATTTTTTGGTATAGTGCAAAGCAGAAACTGCGCTTGAACATTTGAGAGAAGTATAAGTACTATCAACAACTTCCCTGCCTTTTTCCAAAGACAGATACAGTACGTATAATGAATGAAAACAGTAAATGCACATTTCAGTTTGTCAGTGATGAGAGAATTAACCATGACATCATGTTGAGATCTTTATACATTGGCAGTAAAAAGCAGCACTAGTGCCACTTGTTCTGGGTGTAAGGCGTCACATGATCTATTTGAACTCCACAACATGTCATTCACAGAGGCAAGAGGCGGTTCACCGTATAAAACACGCTTGACTCATAGAGTCATTTCAGATGAAACCTGCACCTAAACATAATATCAAAGAAATATCACATGGACAATCAAACCTAAGGACACATGCTAATACCCGCACTGATCTCTCACAGAGAGCAGAGTTGTAGGCTGTAACGGTGACAGAAGGCGGCCAACGAGGCTGTGATCGAATGGTCCACGAATAGTACAGTGATGAAACGGATAAATAGAAATAAAAAAAAACAGCTGGAGATTAAGCAGATCAAATTCTTAAGATGAAGGAGTGTGTACTCTGGTACGGATTCTGGATTGTTCTGGATTGTATCCCTATCCAGAGCTGGACCCTTTATAGGACGCTGAGCCTAAACCATCTAACTTCAGAGAGCGACAGACTGCTTGTAAGTTGCTACCAGTGATATGCATTGTTTTAATCAAGTGCATGTTTTACAGATAAATACTGTGTGAGCATTTGAATTCTTACTGTAGTTATTAACACGTTTACATGCCATAAGATGTCCACTCAGAAGTCAGAGAGTAAGTGAGTGGAGATCTTATAGGTAGTATATTCCACCTTCTCCTTCAGGATCACCATATAAATGCAAATCAAGTAAAAATGACATGATGATCTCACATCAAAGATAACGCTAAATGAAAACCTCCAAAACTAAACTAAATGTGTGATACGTGTGTGATACTGTTGGCTGCTGAGGACACAGCTCCAAACTCAGGTCAAAAGGCAACAAGTGAAGGATCCTAAGAGTCGGATGTTTTCAGTTTATAATAAAAGACTAACCAGGATCCAGCCCCTTAATTGGGATCAAGCAGCTCTACCTCTAACCCCCGACTCTCCTCTCCCCTCCCTGACACCTGATTGGCTGAGCAGCATCCAACGTTACAGCATCGCAAGATGTCGACATCATCAAGTCATGTGGTCCTGGACGATGTCGACGACGGGCTCCTTTGGCTTCTCAGTGAGAGGCAGTGCGGGGCTGTAGAGGTGCCCTGAGCCGTTGGTGTGGAAGTGGTTGAAGGCCGCTGAAGAGATTTTGGCAGGACTGCACAGACGCTGGAAGCGCTGCAGGGTCAAAGGTCACAGTTAGTAAAGCGCTTTAACATCTCAAGATTTTTATCACTCTTGTTTTGTTTTTTTTTGGTATTTTTCATATTTTCTTCTGTTTATATGTCTTTGATACATTATCAACAACACATGATATGAAATGGAGTGAAGAGAGAGGTGGTGTAACCTGAGGTAGAGTTCCCGGTGTGGTGGCCAGGGCGTAAACGGCCCAGATTGGAAGCAGAGAGACGGAGGAGAAGGTGAGGAGCCAGCCCAGTGTGGTGGCCCAGGCTGGAGCCACCAGGCCTTTCCCCAGGCTCAACGGAGACCAACGCACCAAAGAGAACACAAAGGTAGCCTGAAGAAGACAGAGAGGACTGTCGGTGAGCTGACCTCAAAAACTACCTAAAAACTACATATCTGATGCATTTCATGGCAAAAATAACAAATATTACATGACTTGATGTGTATGTTGTTTCCTGTTCAACTCTACAGTTAAAGGGATATTTCAACATTTTGGCAAGTTGGCCCATTGCCATAATCACTATAGTTTTAGGAGTAGGTTCGTTACCTTTAATTGTCGATGCAAGCTATTTTTAGAACGGCGGAGCAGAGCCGTGAGCTGCTCAGAGCTACGCTACAGAGGCTAATGGGATTTCTTGGTTTCCCTAATCAAACTCATCAAATACATAATCCAACAACTCCAAAACGCTCTGGTGGACAAGTTGTGACCTGCACATTCACCACGCTATGAGATAATAACAGAACGTTACCAGACAGAGTTGTTTTAGAGGTAAATGCAGAGACTTCTTGCCAAAAAACTGCCCCCGACGGGAACTCACATCAGCAGTTTTGCATGAATTTACCTTGAAAACAACTCTGTCTCTATAGGGATTATAGCAATGGGCCATATGAATGATCTGTGTGCTTGTGGAGTTAGCTGGTACATGGTACAACATACAAATTCAGACACGTTGATGGACACGTGTTGACTGGTTGACAGACAGCAGGGGGGAACTTGTATGAAATCCCAAACATGCGTTTATACGTGTACTGTTTCGCAGCGACAGTGTGAAAGCAGGTCGGCAGGGAGGGGTCACTCACAGTGCACACAGCTGGGGTCAAGTATTTCCAGCACAGCTTGAAGACAGGCAGGGGGCTGTGGCCGGTCATATCCCTGATGTTGGCGCTGAACCGGTCGGCTCCTGTGGCCAAAACGAGAGCAGCGTGAGGGGTTGTGGTGGGGTTTGACATCATGGTTGGGTTTATGACTTGGCTTGTTGTTTTTGGTGGTGATGACCAGCGTGGGTTAGAATTTTTTTTATGTGGTACTATTCACCACTATAAAGGAAAATACTACAAGAATGAATAAAAAACATTATTTTATGGAATGGCAGCAGAACAGGAAGTTTCATAAACAGATCTAATTGACAGTTTGTGATGTTTCCATGACACCAGATCTCTGCTAAGTTGGTTAATTAAATGTTATCACAACAACACTCATAACAACACAAGTAAGAGCCACGCTGAAAGAGATTTTTTTTTCAGAATTATTAATATTTGACAGTAAGAAATACCCTGTAGTGTCAAAGGGAAATGTAACTGTGAAATAATCTAAACAGTGTACAGATAAAGCCTCAGTTCACATCAACATCTGGGCCCTGGGTTTATTTCCTAACTCCTTCAGGACCATGTGACCACTGACAGAAAAGTCTTAGTGTAAGTGAGAGTCCTTAAAAACCTGTGAAATCCCACAGTTATAAAAAGAGGGAGGAAGGTCCAGTGGAGTCCTGACCCCTGTGTTACCCAGTCCACTTAAAGCCCCTCTCCTCCACTCTGCTGCTGCGCTCACCTACTGCTGGGAGAGCCGTAAAAACAGACTTCCCTTGGCATTCATATGCACCCACTCACACTAACATACACACACACTCTGTTAACAGACGCTGACACTTATTTGTTATCATCTACAATGACGTAACTCTTTTTAACATTTCAGACGGTTTATGGCTCTTAATTATTTGCCAAACAGAAGGCTAATAGTGTTACTGCAGCAGCAACGTAGGGGGTTGATGTGCGTACATCCACCCATCTCACACTTAGATAATGTTTTTGTAAATGCTTTAGAGCCTCGGGTCTGGCTGGGACAAGGGTTTCCTGGGGGCCGCCAGACTGAGACTAAGAGGCGACGGGGCCCGGGGGCTGATTTAGGGCCCGGAGGAGACAGACAGGGGCCTGGCTAGGAGCCAGTCTCCTTACAACAGTGGGTAGCTGCAGCCATGTTAATATACTGTCTACTGACTCCAAGTGGAATGCAGAAGGAGGGGAGGAAGTGGACTGGAGGGCCGTGTGTTTATCAGATTGTGGTTTCTTTAGTGATTTAAAAAAGTGTTTGTGCTGTTCCTTTTTTATATTTTCAATAGAAATATATTTATTTAGGCCTTTTGTAATTTGGCAGATTGTGGAGTCCTATTGTCTTGACTAATGAGCTCCAACAGAGGGTAATTAAATTCAGACATGGAGGAGAATGGGCTGCTTGGATAATCTCTGTGTGTTAAATTGGTCTAAGATTAAAGAAGCAGTCAGGACAAAAGAAAAAAAGGAGAGGCAGGCGCAGAAACAAGTGAAAGAATGAAAAGGAAAGATAGAGGTTGGTACCGTAGATCCAGCCGATGGCCAGCGACTGGAAGATGGACAGAAGCAGCAGGCTGGCTCCGCTGCAGGAGAAGTGGTCATAGATCTGGAACACGTACAGGCCTCCCTGCATCGCAAACAACATCCACACAAAACAGAAAAAAACCCATTATTATTATGAATACCAACCAGACTGGAAGATCATCACACACACACACATGCACGCGTCCTGAGCGTGACCTCACCGGCGTGACCATGACCAGTCCTATCAGGAAGCAGACGACGCAGACAAACAGCAGCAGCAGCTCTCGGCGGTGACCTCGTCTGATCAGGTGAGGGTACAGGTCAGTCACCGACGTCATCAGGGCCTCCAGGCTCACAAACTGGGAGACGGAGGAGGACAGACAGGGTCAACGTGAGTGCTGTCAGCTGGACTTCATACGACACATTACGCACCAGTTCCATTAGGAGTAATCCATCAAAACCACTCCATGTGTGTGTGTTTGTGTGTGTGTGAATCCACCTGTGTGTCCAGGCCCAGCATGATGATCATGAGGAAGAAGCAGACGGCCCAGAGTTGGGGGAAAGGCATCATGGCGACAGCTCTGGGGTAGGCGATGAAGGCCAGGCCCGGCCCTGAGAGGACAAGACCACCACAACTCATAACACACACAGCTGGACACTGGATTAATTTTATGGATTCTGATTCTGCTGATCCAGTCAAATCTCATTTCTTATTCTTATCACATTATGTAAGAATAAAGAACGGGACCAAGTATGACGACAATTTACATAAGAAGAGCAAAAACTACGGATGTTTTTGTTTGTCTCTTAAGATTTTCCAACTCCCCTCTCTTTTCCAGGAGGCCGTTCATCCTTGTTTAAGTCACATATAATTAATTACACCTGATACAACTTTTTTAAAGGGTTAGGTAATTTCCTTAAACAGCGGGGCACTGTCGTTTTTAGCACATGTTAAAGGAGTAAACAGTGCATTTGTTTGGAACTATTTTCAGACGCGGATTAATATAGATTGTCTCCGGACAACAATGGTGCTCTGTAAGATATTTCAGGAGCTGGCTACACAGACTTGTCAGTAAAATCAATTTACTGTTGGTTTTGGTCTGTTCATGGGATTAGATGAGAAAAAGATAAATATAGAATATCACCAGTTGGTTCAGTCTTGTTTTGTTGGTAGATTTAGACCTGTTTATGTCAAGTACAGAGAAATGAAATAGTGTTTCTCTTAAACAAAGAAAGTGCAGTGCAGAAAGAAAAGTTAAATAAAAAAAGGAAAAAGAAAAACAAGTGGAAAGCTCGGTTGAGACTGATAAAAAAAAAGAAACCTAGTGTCTTTTCTTCTTGCTCTCACCTGATTGGGCCACAGTGCTGATGTCCACTCCCTGCTCCTCAGCCATGAAGCCCAGCACAGAGAAGATGGCGAAACCAGCCAGGAAACTGGTGCCGCTGTTCAGGAGGCAGAGCAGGAAAGAGTCCCTGGAAGGACACACACAAACACACACACACAGACGGAAATGACTTTAACATTATGAGACAACTTGAACTTGAGAAAATGAGAAAAATATCAGGGAAGCAGGACAGACATTGAGGTCCTGATCCTGGTTTCTGGCCTTTTATTGTGGAGCTGTGGCCTCTTACTCCAAGAGTTAAGTGCTTGGCTCTGTGTGTGTGTGTGTATGTGTGTATGTGTGTGTGAGTCCTAGACTGTGGGAAACATGGCAAGCAGGGCTTTGCTTTAAGGTGTGGCTGTATCAGTGTGTTTTCTCTGTCCATTCCAGCCATTCCTTCTGGAAGCCATCTGACCAGCAGGAGCTCACGTTTTACATTTCAAGTGAACATGGTTTTGTCTGAAGCGGAGCCTACAGGAGTGTGATGTCGTGTGGTTGTGTGTGTGTGACCAAGTGTCTCACTTATAGCAGTTGTTGTTGTATTTGTTGTAACTTCCCAAGGCTGTGAGACTTCCCAAGCAGATCCCATAAGAGAAGAATATCTGGGTGCCTGCATCCATCCATACCTTCAGACAGAAAGAGAATGACACGTGAATGTGAATGTGAATGTGTGACTTATAGGAGCTGTAGCATCACCTGAATGAATGACTTCAAGGATAACAGGAGGATTTCTTGCTGCGCAGCCATCTGAAGTGTGAATGTGTGTGTTTATACCTGTGGGTCTGCCAGGCGAGTGTGGTTGGGTTTGAGGTAGTAGATGATTCCCTTGGTGGCTCCCGGCAGCGTGGCACCACGCACCAGCAGCACAAACAGCATGACATATGGGAAGGTGGCCGTCAGGTACACCACCTACAATGTACACACAGCACGCTGGGATGTGGTCAAGACGGCACAGAGACAGAGAAAACAGGGAGGACATGTCTGTGATGTCCTCAAACAGGGGTGAGAGGGAACCCTGGAAAGTTGGAGAATTAAACCTGTTGACAGATGGTGGTGGTGACACACAAAATAAAATGACTGCACTGCTTAGTCTCTTAAATTATAAGAAGATTTATGTTCTGTTTCTATCCTCGCAACCACTCAGGAATCCTGAAGGCTGGAAATGATTCATTTGTTTCAAAAGGTTTAGCAACAGAAAAAGACAAAAACAGTTCCCAGACGCGCAGTGGAGGTCAGTGAAGGCATCACGCTGTGTGCTGTTTGTGTTTTTCTTTTCGCTCACCTTTCCGGTGGACTTGACCCCCTTCCAGACGCAGAAGTAGCAGATGAGCCAGACGCAGGCCAGACACAGAGCCAGCTTCCAGTTGATTGGACCCAGCTCGTCCAAATTGCTGGAGAGCTGGAGCACCTCTCGTCTACACCGCACACACAAACACACACGTACACACTGCTGTTAATGCCTTACACCAGGAGGTATTCCGGACTGCATGACAATTATCCTGAAAAAACGGAGGCACTCACTCCCAGAACTCCATGACGGAGGAAGAGGCGTTCTCCGGCAGGCCGCTCACATTGGCTGTCTGGTTTTGGTGGTCAAACAACACACATGCATCTGCAGGCACACACAAACACACAATAGACCCGAGTTATATCATTTAAACTTTTACCAAGCAGCACCAAATGGCTGAATTAATAATTTCCTATCTTTACTGACTGGTGTTCCATGTGTTGTTACAGTGTGACCACGGCAGCTCTGACTGGAAGCTGTGGGACAGGTAGAAGAGAGCCCAGGCCAGGATGACGATGTAGTAGACGCAGCCGTGCAGGATCATCACCTGACTGGCATAACCGAGACCTGCAGACATGAAGGACAGACAGACAGACAGACAGACAGACAGACAGACAGACAGACAGACAGACAGACAGACAGACAGACAGACAGACAGACAGACAGACAGACAGACAGACAGACAGACAGACAGACAGACAGACAGTTAGAGACGGGGTGTGATGCTTCAGACAAGCAGCTCCTCATTGTTGTGTTTGTGTCATCAAAGCATTCATGCACAACTATCCACAGGCTGTTCCAAGTCTCTCGAGTTTCATATGAAAGCATCCATTTACTGAGACACTCGACTTGCAGCCCACATCCAGTGCATCTTCATTAGGAATGAATGATGGTCTTATGAGGCCCTGAGTGGGTTAGAGAGCGTAGGCTGTTTGCATAGACAAATAGCTGTTTGTAGCATCCTCTAATGAAATTCAGGCCTTTATCTGATCATACAACATTAAATACACAAACCCGTGAGAAATTCCAACAGAAGCCTTTCATTATCTGACCATCTACAAAACACAGCCAATAGAAGGTCGGTGAAGTCGCTTAAACTTCGATCCATCATCAGTGATACATTCTGCTTCTGACGGATCTATGTGTCTATGTGCGCTATAGCTCCACCCTGCTGAAGTGTCCTTGAGCAAACACTGAAACTATTCTGCCAGACAAAGCACTGCCCTGAAGTCCCAACAATCTCCCCACAAGGTCCACTCAGCAGCAGATCTGATGATATCACTCACATGATCTTCATAAGTGTGTCAGGTTTTCCATGTCATAAGAGATCATGTGGTATGAATGAAAACATTTTTTTCCATTTGGAGCTTTTAGGTTGCACATGTTTAAGTAAATGATAAAGTCCAAGGGACATTCCTGCATAAGGAGAACATATGTTGCCTGCATAAAGACTGGGAGGAAAAGGGGCCCGATAGCTCATCCTTGGCCCTTGGCCCTTGTAGCAGATAAGTGAGGTCATGTGAAAACAAAACAAAAATATAATTTCAGTTTTTATTGCTTGTCTTCTGTAGCCACTTAACTTAGCATTAACCAATCATGGTTCACTCTGTCAACAGATTTACAGTATCTACTCTGCTCCGTGTGCCACTTGGATAATGACCGCCGCTGTTTACATCTATAAATAACACAGCCAGGCAGACTGAAGGATCAAAGTCCAGTATGATAATCAAATCAAATGTGTAAACACGTGGAATCTGTGCAGGAGTATTTGTTTTAGTGTCTGAATCAGCTTCCAGTCCTGAGGGGGTTTGGATTATACAGCATCATGTGCACAACTTAAAAACCTACACACAGCCTTTTGATTCTCTGGAAAAAAAAAACACAAAAACACCACGTTGTTGATTGATGAGGCCAGGTTTTGTTCGTCTGGTGTGATTGTGTGTTAGGTTAATGCTTAACTGTGACGGTTTGTTTGGCTGGGAGGATAGCATGGAAGACATTCAACCTCAAGTGTGTGTTTCTATTGGCAGGCAAGAAGAGTGTGTTGCCTCCTGCGCCCCTGAGGCGTTTTAATACACAAGCTGAGATTCAATATGAAGTGCGCACACATGCAGCTGGCAGAGAGCGCCAAATTCTCTGATTGTGGACACACTGTTTATATGAGTTTTGTATTGATGTGGACACAGGAATGCTTTGAATACATGTGCCAGTGCTGAGGACTATTAGGGAAAAAGACGAGGGGAAGTAGAGGAGAAAGGAGAGGAAGTCAGATGTTGACTTACAAAAGCCATTATGAGAATAAATAACTTGTGTATGATAATTTTTTTTAACCCTCTATTTTCTCTTTAAGTCATATTAAATATGTTTTTTTCTACACTACAGCATCTACATACATTACATTCCCTGGTAGCAGCTTTTTAAAGGCGAGAGCTCTTCTTTTCCTTCTTCTTCTGTTACACAAGACACAATTAGATAAGATTACCTCCAAACAATGGGCAGATGGACCTCCAGGCGCTGACGCCTCCCAGGCTCATGTACTGTCCCAGTGAGGTCTCCAGGAGGAACAGGGGGATGCCACAAAGCACCAGGAACAACAGGTAAGGTACAAAGAACACACCTGGAAACACAAATGAAATGTATATACGTTGCTGTACTTGTGATGATTACACTCATTCAAAAATTTGAACATTTCGGCTCCACTCACGGTTTCCATTGCAATTTGAACTGTATAGCCAAGTAATAATCTCAAATTAACAACAATACTGTTATAAAACAAACTACTTTTTTTTTTATTATGCAAATTCACCTCCCAAATGAACTAAAACAGTAAAAAACTAGGAAATGTAAATATAAACACTTACATCAGCAGGTTTAACAAGGAAGAGGCAAAGATAAAGGTAGATGAAGGACAGAAAGGGGGGAGAAGAGAGGGATATTTCTCTCCTACTCTGCTGTCCCACATGCTTTACCTCCTCCATTTTTGTAGCAGAGATAAGGGAACCTCCAGACGTTGCCCAGGCCGATGATCTGCCCCGCCACGGCCAGGAGGAACTCAGCCTTACTAGCCCACTGGCCTCTGGCATGCAGAATAACCTTGGGGGCTTCAGTCCCATTGGGGAGCTTCTCCTGGCTGAACTTGTTCATCAGCGAGTCCCCCTGCTGCGGAGGCACCTGGTCGACCATGACTGGTTTGGGCAGAGACACGCATACACCCCTGAGAAACAAGAAGCACAACGAATCCAGAGGAAACGTTAGAAAACAATACGAAACATTGATATGCTCTGCAAAAAAAAAAGAATAGCTGCTGAGTCAAGTTGGACACGGACAAACAATTAAAGCAATGTTCACTCACATCTCGGCAGCTGGGACTGAATAGCCAGAATGCGGGTGTGTTTTCTGACAGTTGGTCTGGCTGCCTCACTTATCTGCGATGTGCCACAAGGACACACATCTCGTGGGTGTGTGTTCTTTATCTGTACTCCGCAGAGCACCCAAGGTCTAAATTTGGCCCATTTTTGCACATGAATCTGCATGAGAACTTTTTCTCCTCCATAGTGTTGTTGCATAAAACTTATCATTTATTCAATAAGCATCATATTTCTGTCTTTGCACCTCCAAGTCTGCATCATATTTCAACAGTGTTTACACAAGGGGTCTCTGTGTATTATCATTCAACCTGGATCTTCCCATGGTTTTATGTGGACCGTTTTGGTTTTTGTTTATTGGGGGGATTTCTTTGTGACACAGTACACACATGCTTGGGTGTGATGTGACTTCTTCTTAACTGATACATAATCTTACATAACCATGAGAAACTTGAGTCCCACTCCCACTCCCACTCTTCCTCCACATTGTCCCCTGCTGTGCCATGTGACCATCTAATACTGATGTAACGAGCGCTTTCATAAGCCACCTTTCCGCTGTCACTGATGGCACCGCTGGCAACAAACGAGGAGGCAACAACACTGTAACGACACAGGAGCAATCTGTAGGTGTTGTGGTCTCTAATTCCCACATTTGATTCCTTACATGAAACGCTGCCAGGATACCGTTCCGCTATCAATGCGCAATTGAATATAAGCGCGGGGACGTCTCACGATGCTTTATAATAAAAACCTACGACAATTTACACCTGAATTGTTGCGTTAAGCCTCGTTTGATTCACAATCAAAGGGCAAATTTGCAGAGAATTAGACATTACACAGCCTACCTCTACGTTTCCTGTAGTTCTCTACACCGCGACCACCCCCGTCTCCCGGTGGTCTGATGGTTTATTCCGGCGAGGAGCAAACCGCGTGCGAGGGGGGGCAGCTCCAAACAGAAACTATATTTGGGCTTTCGGTTCGCACTGACCAGCAATGAACAGGTTACAGAGTATATCACAAAGCATTATGGGCGTTGCAGTATTATTTAATTCTTCTCATTTTCAAAATTATTAAATATTTATTTTATTTTGATAAATAAATAAATAAATTACCCATAGTTTATGGGCTGAATAGCTTTTATTAATAAGCACATGTGGCATTATGCATATTTGCTTTGGTACTATTCATATAATAAAACACAACGACATAATTTCACCGTTTATGAAACGCACTCTTCCTGTCCAGTGTTTCTGCTCTACTGCCACTCTGGCCCCTCCTTCAATTGTATGTCATCAACTTGGGGACAGCCCATCCTACAACTGTATTTCTTAGACAGATGCATAAGAATAGAAGATTAACTGAAGTGCAATGAATAATAATATAAAAAGCACAAATAAAAAAATATTTAAAGTTATATTTGCATATACATTCCTGTTCCTGACTGAATCAGTATTCTATTTGCAAGTAAATATTGGTTTATGGTTTATTGTGAAGCCTTTATACTAACATTAGTCTCAAAGCAACTGATCAACCAATCAACCTATTCAACAAAAAATCTAAAAGCACAATTTTTGTTTTCTATTATGCATGTACATAATTGCTGAATTTTGAGTACAACACCAGCCTTTAGCTGCATTGTGGAGTCCCTCTTGTTAATGGTCCTGGCGTCTTAACCAGTTAGGCCACCTCACGCAGCTCACAGTACATTTAATGGGCTGTGTCATTGCCTGTGCTCGTTCAGCTGAGCATTTATAGCCACAGTAAAAAAAAAAAAAAAAAAGCTACGCTCCAAGGACTTCATTCAGTAAATCGTATTGTAATGCTTTGACATATTAGGTTACATTACCTGTGAATAAATCACATACAAAATGGAGGACTTGTACTCTGGCCTGTAGATGTATGTTGGAGTGCATACCTGTGTCTCAGCCTGTTATTAATTACAATCCATAAACTTTCTGAAAACCTTCAACTGTGTAAAACATAACAAAGCTGGCATAAACATACAAGGCAAGTCTCTAATTAGCAACAGAACAGAAATCTGATTGAAAATTTCAAGCTTGAACATTAAATGTGTCTCTAATTTGTCTCAATAAGCTGTAGGATTTCACCCCTGCAAACTTGTTCTGTTTCTACTCGTCTGCAGACAAACTCATTGTGAAACCTCTGCCGCTTGTTTTTAATCTCTCCTACTTGAAGTCAGGTTCAATTTAAGGAAGTGTTCATGCTGACAGACTGTGAGAAAAAGTTTGATACAGCATGCTCAGTGCAACAGGATGCTGGGCCGGAGCTCCAAAGTAACTAAAGCTAATAATGGCATCACTCCATATATTACATATCAACTGTTGCATGTTGTGGAGTTGAATCTGTATTAGAAGAACATGTAAGTTCTGCAGCTATACAAATGTTGCAGTCATACCTTGTTAGTACCATCTGGACATACATCAAGCTAAGAAAATAGTTGTGAAAAAAACATATAGAACAATATATATGTCTTATAAACAGCTTAATATTTATGTCACAATTCACTTCACTCTGCCTCATTAGAACGAGAAATTCCCCAAGAAAATCAAGAAGTCAAAGGTCAAGAGTCAGGAAATGGTAAAAAGTCTTACAATCATATACAATGCACTAATTCTTCAAGTACACGTGTGCACTTCACACACATACACACACACATGCATATCTTCTTTTGGACTCCAGACTCTGCATTGCATCCCAGGGGCCAAATAAACCCCCAGCGTTAAATGTCCTTCAATACAGTCACCATTGTTCTGCCCCTGACAAACCTGCAGCCCCTGTAAATGTGGTGCCACAGCGTGTAACTCAGACCAGGCATAGCTGCAAACAGTCTTCGCATGCTTTACGGCTGCTTTTATTGGTGTCTGGCATCCAGGGCAGTGGGTCACTGATATACAGTGGTAGATGCCGTGAAACTCTTCTATCCTGTTGTACAACTTGGCAAGGTTTTCAAAAGTTGTCATAGGAAGTAAGATTGTGTTATCGAAAAAGGAGAAAGTTCAGCTCCTGTCACCAGGAACAAAGTAAACAATGCATGCAAATGTGTGCAACAACTAAACAGCACACAAGGAAAGAGGTGCTGAAACTGCACATATGCAGTAAAGACAAGGGCTTCATTGTGCACAAAAATACACAGTCAAACTCAGGTGATGTATGTGGAGAGAAAGCTGCACTCACCAGTATTCAATCTTCCTTCTGTTGTAACCAGTTTGTATTAAGCATCATACACCAGCCGGGTTGATAATAAACTACTGCAGTTTAATAAACATCAACCTGAACTCTAGGCACATCTGAGGCCTGCAAGTTTTGGGATTGGTTAAAGAGATCATCTGACAGGTACAAGGTCTCAGGTTCACTGTGCCATCCCATAGTGATGATCAGATACCTAACACTTCTTGCCAACCTGGGTGCCAGCCACATGTCTACAGTGACAGGTCTGCACGAACTCACTACTTAACGCAGGATTAGAGTTGCTGTGATCCTTTGATTTCTGTTCATATTCAAGTTATTAAAGAAGAGCTGAGCCAAAACTTAACAAGGGATCAAGTGATGTGACCTGAGTAAATTATCTTCGTAATATGTTAAAAGACTGATCTGTCTGTTTTACGCCCCATTTCAGCAGTGTGAATGTTTGACAACATAAGCCCATCTATTTGATTACAGTCTGCCAACTATTAGACCAGAAAGGTGACTGTAATTCAGCATCTGGAGGACAATAATAATGTTTTTTTGTGCACTCAGTCCAGACGCGGCTTAATATTCAGGTCAAACACAAATTGAAGTGATCTCCTTGCCTTGTTTGAACCCTTTGGAAGAGGAGGCCCCGATGTGGTCGCCATCAGACCTCTACCTCCTTACATCTTTCCTATACTCCACTTTCCATGTCCTAAATTGGTAAACATTCCTGTGGCTTAGCCCCCTTCCTCCTCAACCTGTGTGAAAAACATACCTTGTAAAAGAGGAGTCATTTAAATGTAACCTCTGGCCTTATGTCCACACAGCACAGGGCTCCCACGAGGCTTGCGGTGGGCGATATATTTGGTGCTGATAATCTTTCCTGGAGATTTTATGGGAATGTTTTGAGCGGCAATTCCCTACATACGTCTTTTAACCACACTGGGTAGCCCCAGGAGAGGGATTTACAACCTTGACTTACTGTATCTAAATCGCTATTTTTCACGTTATGAAACACAACACTTTGACACATAGAAGTACATTTCCTCTTTCTGTCTGTGGCAGTTCATGCTAACCATGGATGGACTGTGACAAAGCGGGCCCCTGGGCACTGGCACACAAAATGAAACACAACAGCCGGAGACCGCAAACCATTTTTGCTTCTTTGAAAGATATTTTGCATCTTTCTGTAGATATTTTCTCTCTTTATGTGGTGTTTTTGCAACTCTTAATAGTTGTTTTGCGTCTCCTCCTTGTAGTTCTGTGCTGGTTGTTTTTGCATCTCCTAGCAGACATTTGGTCTCTTTTTGCTTCTTTGCATCTCTTTGTAGGGGTTTTTGCACCAGTTTGTGTCTCTTTGTGGGATAGTTTGTGGTGATCCCCAGGGATCCCAAGCCAAGTGAGCTATTTGCCCTATACTCCCACTCTAATGTAAAGCCAATCGTCTCCTGGCTCCAGCTGCACAGCATCAGAGTGGCACCAATATTCTCATCGGAGACTCAGCAACAGAGCAAATATTTCCCAAATATGGAACAAAAGGAGCATCATACCATGCTTAAAGCAACTTCTGAAACTAAAACAGACAAAATACACAAAATACACCAAGAATGAAATTCATAAAAACAGACTGACAGCCTCCTATCCTGAATTCCACTTATAATCCACCATACATGCAAGCCATGCATCCTGAATACCAATCATTACTTACAAAGTAATTATATCCACATATTATTTGAAAGACTTGGCCTTGACTGTATGAACCTGATACATCTGAATTCATGAGAGGACAGCATCTTGTTAAGTGGTATTAAATAGATAAAACCATGCAGATAGGATCATACACTGAACTCATGAAAAAGACTCACTTGTCTTGTCCTTGTGCTGAACTTACCACTGTTTGTGTGGACGTGGATTCTCGCTAAGCCTCCAACGTAGCGCCTTAATGAGGTGGATTAATTAAGACCCTGTTCGTCCGGATCATTTTACAGAAAAGTGAGTACGACCCTGCGTCTCCCTCGCGTGTCCAGCCTTTGCTTTGTGATGAACCGAGCTCTCAGGCGAATCTAGGCAAGCTAAACAAACCCAAATTCCTGCTGCTCGCTGAGCCCGAAGCCACGGGCTACAAGATCACATCATGGGACTTTTCTAAGTGGGGTCACTTTACATTTGACATCAACCCTCCAGCAATAGCAACAGTGGTTTCTGTCTTCTAACCACCTATGTTAAGATCTTGGTTTGCCGGTGTGAGAACTAGGAATCTAGTTATAGCTTTTTAAGTATCTCAATAAACTGATAGATTTTGCAGAGAAAGCACTTGAGTGAGCGCGGCGGCCAAACCTCCAACCAACTACTCAGCTGCACAGTGATTTAAACATCTACTCTGGTTGAGACTCCCAGACCTTCACACTCTGGGCTGAGGTTGCCCCAGGGAGGAATGCAGCGCTGGATTATCTCAAAACATCAAATAATAAGCCCCCCCGCCCCTCCACCGCCACTGACAGCAAATAGAAAGACTCCTGTTTTTCATCCCTGTGGAGAATTAAAGACATGAAGGAAACTCTGCGGGAGCCCAACTTTGAAGGCAAGTTAATGAATTCACTGGATGGAAGCTGCTATTTTAAACCCTCAAAAATAATAATTTGATTAATCATTGGTGACTAGTAACCCACATATCCCCATTGTTGCGCACATGACGAAGTCGTTGGGTACCTGCGATGTAATTATATCATTACAGGCCATCGCTTCCATTATAAGGTTATTTGATTATTTTATCTTTGCATTCTTTGCTGACTGGCCACGTTTTATATTCCATAGATGGCCATTGTACATACTTGGATGCGAAGAGGTTAAGCACATCGGTCAACAGGCTTTGAGGGACACACTGGGAATTTTGTCGAGGGGCCCCTTGACTCTCTGACCAACCAGTTTGCTGGCACAGTGTTGAGATGTGAAAATACGATGTGTTGGTATGTGTTCTGTATGTTTCTGACATTTACTAGCATCAAGATTCTTAAATGTGACAGCTTTAAGCCAAAAGCATAAATTTAAGCGCAGATATTTTATATCTTCTCAAAAATATATATCCCTGGCTCTGTGGCAAAGGCATGAAAAACATTTAGGCTATCATATAAGGATGTGTATAATGTGTATGTTGTGTTCTGTATTTTATTTTTATAATAGCGACACTCTGCAAAAACTAGTCTGGGACAAATCTTCCCAGCCTCCACCTACTTCATGCATTAAGGAACACAAACAACACCTGTCAACTGCTTGTAGTCATTCAACCTGATAAATTTGCTCATTAAGTTACATAATAGATTTCCTTCCTTGTTCCCATAGTTTTTTTTCCCACTGTGCCAACATTTAAGTGCCAGAGGATCTGCTAAGTATTTTATCAGCACCTGATTCGTAAAATGAAATTACAAAGCTCTGTAAATGATGGGTTGCATTATAAGTCTAATTATAAGAATTTTTTTACAGACCTTTTGGGGGCTGGTGTAAAAACTGGGTTGGGTGGGACTGGACTGGGGGACTCAGGGGGGACTCTGGACTCTGGACTACAGCCCTGACAATGATGTAGCTGCTCGTTGGCAATGAAGATTTGGTCATCTGTTATTCTGCACCAATAGTGGAAAGACACTGGAACGAGTGTGAGCATTAGGTAGATAATCCATCATGTCACTGCAAAGATATGATTAAGTGCATATCAGAGCACTGAATGACGTGAACCATGATGAAAGCTAGCTAGATAGCATCTTTGGCACGTCCGAAGTTAAGACACCACATACTATTTCCATTATTCACCGACAAAACAATAAATTCTCTGTTATCCAACTTTTTTAGTCTGCCCACCCCCCTGCAGCTACCTTAGCTGATTTGTACAATGACATGGTCGATAAACACATTGTAGCGTCAAGTACATCTTTGTCTCATTGACATACAGTGAAACTAGGAGGAACTTGGCGCCTGTTCGGTGTTGTTGTTGGGGTAGGTGGGTGGGTGGGGGGCAGGGACTGGGCCCTTGTTAGTGGTTTCAGTTATTCTGTTTAATTCTCCTGCCAACAACCCATCAAAACAGGCTCAAGTCCTACCCGCATGGTGATGACAGAAAACTGCATTTGCCAAATCCAAGTAGCTGCCTCAGCAATGTGGTTGGATCACAAGAAAGGTTTGGAAACATCCGTGGTCAACTTTGGCAGGAATCACAAAGTCTGTGCAGCTAAATAGGGGAGCACAAATAAAACACTTGTGCTGTAACACAAATGACATCACACCATAGTAGCAAGAGGGGAAGCACACCTATAGGGGAACTACACACACACACACACACACATAGTTTTTCAACCTGGAAGCTGTGTGCAGCGTTGACTGATTACAAGATTTACTTTATTATGTTGAACATTTACTGAAATAACAGTCTGTTGGTTTGCTTAGTTTAACATTACTTTTTTTTGGAAAACAAAGGTTTATTTGAGGACATAGTCTGCTTCAGGTCACAGTCAAAACGGTGCTCACATTGGCAGGCAGCAGCTTAGCCAATAGACACTGCCAGACCAAATAACGTGTGTGGATAAAAACAAGTTGAGCCTGTAACATTAATAATTGATGATATCAAAAAGCACCAATTGCACTGTGTCATTCGGTTCAACTACACTGTCTTAGATAAATAATCAGTATCAGTACAGTAGCTTATTTAGTTAAGTAATGACTTGCAAATGGCAACACTGACTCACTGTCACTGAAACTCTCCTAGTATGTTGTAAAAGATTATCCTAGTTAAACAACACAGTGTAATTGGAGCATCAGCAGAGAGAAGTAATTCTGTCCATTCTAAACATAGGTCATTGGGGAACAATGGTGCAGCTGCCACTGTGCAACTAAAGCACCACGAGGATAGGGGTTTTCTTTTCCAAAGGTAGGTCATTTATCACAGACAGGTGCTTTAGCGCCTCTATTGTAGCACAGAGACAAGAGGGAGGGGTTCAAATCATGATCCGCATGGTTTTCTCTTGCTTTGGACAGCAGTCAAGCTAAAAGTTGGGAGCCCTACTGCAAGCAACTATAACATAAGATAAGATAACCTGGTCATCTGACCACAGTGACATTTTGCTGTGTCATACAGGTGTGGTGTGTGTGGTCATGGGGATGATGGAAGTAATACTATCCCAACAATGGGAGACAGATGCCACACACAGGAGAACTGCTTACCATGAATGACTCAGCTTTTTGTAGTTCCCAGTTTGCACTGTTGTAAGCGTAACTTTGAGCAACGAGACAAAACCTCCAATATTTTGAGTGGACGACATCCCATTAACTATATTGTATAACTAACTATACATTGTGTCAATGCGTTTCATTCAGATGCAAAAAAAAAGATGTTACATAGACAGACACTCCCTCGTACACTCATGTAAATATTGTGAACCTACCTGCAGTGAGTCGTGCTCTCTGTAGTCCTCTAAATGAAATGAGTGTGTTTCTCAAAGAGCAAATATGGTTCAGGTGGGAGGAGTTGGTAATTCAGGTGAGTTGTTTTGGTGTTGGAGTGTGTTTATGATTAATGTAGCTGGGCAGTGGGCACTCACACAAAACAAAAAGAAAAGTCCCTCCCTCATCCATGGAGCCTTCATGTGGGGGTGTGACAGGTGTGTTAGGCGGAGGAGGAGCAGCAGTTGTCGAGGCAAGTTCGCTTTTATTAAGAAACAGTCAAATGTAGTGATATGATCCTACCAGGCCTGATCTTAGCCCTTCCTCTTTTAATTTATAAAAGCTCACATTTGTAGACTACCTGATAGGACAAACAGACTCAATCACTAAGCACCAACACCATTCATCCTCAACTGTCTTGTAGATGTCAGTGAAGACAATTCATTCCCCACCCATTCGACGCAGCTGACCACACCCCCCAGTCAAGATAAATGGTCTTGAGGTTGAGGTTTCTTATCCTCATTTTGAAATCCCTTTTTTTTTTTTTTGCTATCCAGGTCATCAGTCTTACTTTTATCTCAGTTGTTCAAAGTGAAGTTACCAAATCCGGATAACGAGTGCTCTGAATGGGACTGTGCTGTAGAACAGCAGCATGGGATCACTCATAGTGTGTTTATTTGAAAATGGGGTGTATGTGTTGTTTTCTCTGCTGTTTGTTGTTTCTTCAACCCCGGCGCACCAAACTTTGACACGCATCGTTGGCGCGGCATACCTGTGCTGCGCCTCACCTGCACCTGGTCTGCAAAGTTAGAGCCCAAGTCTTCTCTCATGCAGGTCAGATGTGCAGGTAAAGTCACAACTAGCACCTACAGACTCTTACGTCATATTAATGTCCTGCTCATAGGAAGGTCAGAGGCAGTGTTAGACAGGCAGAGTTAGCTCATGGGAGGAACATGTACAATCCATGTACAATGTGATAGTTGAGGCTGTAATTTGTACTCATGCTGGGATGTGTTTTTTAACGGCTGTTGGTTTGTACACACGCTATGAGTTGCCAGTAAAACAATGTAGTTGTGGAAGCTTGTCTTTTTGGCAATGAGGTCATTTGCACAGTGGTTGATGTGGCATTGCCAACCAGACACACCTTGGCCAATTTCAATTTAATAATTGCTGCAATTATTATTGACATTAAACTGTAAAAGTGAATTATGTCTACTAAATACTTTGGTTTGGTTACGTTTGTCATCTGTTGGCCTGTCAAAGCTTCTGACTTCTCGAGCTGGACTGCCATGTGGAGCGTTGTGTGCATGCATACTGCACACTGTGTATGTGATTGTAAAATCCTAATTAGGCCTGTATCTGTTTCACCTCAGTGGATTTCTCTCTGGGAGAGCAAGAGAGAGAGGGAGATGGGGGGGGATACTGACTGATAGAAGCCAAGGTAGTCTGTCATTAAGAGTGCAGGGCCCCATCAAAACAAGACCAACGTGCTCTAATTACCAGCTTCCCATTGGGCTCTGTCTCTGTCGCTGCCACTGCCTCTCTGTGGTTACGCAGCCTTTCTTTTCTTCACGCATTTGTGGCTTTATTTTGAATTTTCTTTCAAATACATCTTTAAACCCTGAAGGTTTTTCCTTATTCCTGCACAATAAGAATGACTTTTTCAGGTTCTCCTATCAAACTGCTATGTTGAGCATAGCAACAAAACAGAATCAAGGGGCCCACACATTTTATGTTAGAGTTCACAGCACAGGAGAGACATGGGAAATTTATAAATTATGTCAGTTTTATCAAGTGTGTCTAGAACTAATAAAACTACATTCAAACCCATTGGTAACACTTTATAATAAGTATTAAGCTAAGTTCTTCATTTATAACATATGAATACTCATTAGTACAGTTAAAACTGTTTTACTCATCACTGATAAGCACTAACTGTATGTATAAACTACATACTAATGACTATTCATGCATTATAAATGAAGAATTCAGTATTTATTAATGCTTAACTAATGCTTAAAGTGTTACCAACCCATCTAAGAGAAGACTGTCGACCTCTGCTCTGAGTTGGTATCTTGTATAATCTGGTTATGTTGTCTGAACATGTAATTATTTGGACTTCCCCAGTGACTGAAGCAAGGGTTAGACTTCTGTGCCACACAGATGCAAGGCCTTGAGAAAGGGATTTCCTCAACTTGCCCCCAAAAAAGCTAACATTTCACATGACGACAGCTTCTTGCAAAATGGCTGCAGCTGGAAAAAAAAAAGGTTAACTATGCAACAGATAGTTCCTTTAATCCATGTGTATCCATGATAGTTGAGGCTGTAAATTGTACTCATGCCGGGACGTGTCATTTAACGGCTGTTGGTTTGTACACACACTATGTGTTGCCAGTAAGACAATGTAGTTGTGGAAGCTTGTCTTTTTCGGCTTGCTCCATTGTTTATGATGCATTGCCAACCAGACACATCTAGGCCAACTTATTGACATTAAACTCTAAAAGTTCATTATGCCTACTAAATACTTTGGTCACATGCCGAAACTAGTCAGCGAAGTAAAAAAAACCTTTAATTATTAACATTAACTATGTGAGCCTCAACGTTTCTCTTGGTGCTGCTCTCTGGTTGTTCAGGACGACCGAGCTGCATGGAGAGAGGTTAGATAGAGAGGCTGATGGAAGGGAAAAATAAAACCAGATTGGTCAATAAAGAGGCAAAGAGAAGCAAAATATGACAATGTGTGGTTTATAGTTTGCTTCAAGCAGTGGGTATAAAATCCTTCACGGTTAGATATGCATTTCAATATCACATCATCTTCCAGACTACACTTTGGATAACTGTCACTGCTTACTGTTTGCACATCAAATGCAAGTCAGATTTGATGCTTTAACAAAGACAACAGAAAACACGTGGATCTCTGAATAATCAGTAACACATCCTGTTTTGATCATGTGCAGCATTCGCCTCGCTATAATAAATAATTTCCAAAAATTAAAAGCCCAGAAGATAAAGCAAATAACTCATCTGACACATAGACACATGGAACAAATTATAAACAAAACTCCTTTGCAGAGCCTGAGTATAGTCTCGAAAAATACAGTCACGGATGACACACATCGTTGCTCTAAAATTATGGTAAATTTAATTAGCGGTGGTGACGATGTCACACATGATAAATGGACAGAAACTGATCCTTATTCTTTGCTCCAGTTTCCCTGGCGCCAATGAACTTATTTTTATTTTCCATTAGATTAATATTTTTCAAAAAGTGAGAGATGCAAACAAAAATGAGCTGAACAGTGCTGAACTGTCAGCTGGAATTGCAGTATTATTAAAGTAAGATACAGAGTGTAATTATATCCACACCCTTTCCCTCACTGACAAGGGGAAATGCATTCCAGGCATCTTTGCTCCAAACATTTACGACGGCCTGACATGCTTTCACATTTCTCATCATCCGACGGTTTAGTTCGACAGTGTCAGCTGGAGTCAGGAGATAAACAAGAACCCCAGGGGCCTGCAGGTGCTTTCTTAACTTACAGCTTGTCTGACACGCTCAGCTGTGAGCGTACGTGGAGACAATGGACAAAGTATGGACGACACAAAACAGTCTCTCATTTGTGCACGCCCACACAGTTTAAATAACCCATAAGACATGCAATTATCTAGCACCACTGTTGCCGAGTCTCATTTTTCCACAGCTTTTATCCCCAGGAACAAAAGCATTACTAGGATTTGTATGAGTATTGTTACCACTACTTCTACTACTACTACTACTACTACTACTACGACTATAGGGTTTGCTGCTCTCCATCCAATCATGCCTAATTTCATTCAATTTAATTCTTTTTCATATCTCTTTAAAGCCTTTAATTTACATTAAAATCTATTGCAACATTAGTGTAAATGTTTGATGTCTACTGAGGTTAAAGTTGACATACTTAGGAAGCTAATGGTCCATGTGCAATGTACCAGTGACCAGGTAAAGGTGTGTTTGTTGGCCCTGGTGGATGACACACAGTATTTAAGCAGACCAATGCAATCTGTATTAGTATATATATAACACTGCACTTTTACTTATCAGCAGTAACCACACGTGCTACCAAATGACAAAGAGAGAAAATAAAAGCGTGCTCTTCAAAATGCTTAATTATCCTTCAAAGTTTGTCACTTTAACACAATGTCTAATCTGTTTAATATTTCAATTTCCTACTGTGACAATGAAAACAACAATGAATGAATGAGTGTGGCGTCATTAGCTTTCTATTCATCTTCGCTTCTGCCGAAATGCCGCTCTCATGCATGCACATTGCACACCTGTAAACTGCCCCTCAGAAGTCATTTGCTCATGGTGAAACATTTACAAGCCCTCATCTGAAGAAACAAGAGCTGGGATCCCTTTATTGCACCCTCTACCTTTCAACAAGCACTTATTTAATAGAGTAGGTGGAGGAGAAGGATCTGACAGCGCTTACAGCTCCTGTGAGGAGCCGAGCCTCATCTCGTAATGACACATAGGGATTCCTGAGCGGTAAACAAAAGGGCTGTGATCAACAACTGCGGTGCTGCCGCCAGAACACGACTCCAGTGTGTTAACATTCCTCTGGAAAAATCAGTGGATTATGAGGAGAGAGGGGTGGGTGGTGTTGTCATGGAATGAGGCATGTGTTTATGGTTTTTTGGCAAAGCAGAAGCTGGCTTTTCTGACCGTACGAGGGACATTTTTAATCCCTGGCAGGTCTCGCTGACTTTGTACCGCACAAGTTTTGTGAAGACTTGGCTGAACAGAAAAAGAAAAATAGGATTTGTGAGCCACAGAGTAATCACAGCAAACAGTCAGAGGATCATTGAGGACTAAAGGAGGGTCCACACCTCTGGTCCAAATAGGACTTATCCTCTCACTGTTCTCTGCCGGGACCTCATTTATAAAAGCCTCTGTGTGGTTTGTGTCGTTCTGCCCCCGATCCGAGCCAGAGTTGTGATCCACGGAAAAGGCCAAGTGTTTCATTTCAAAAGGAGCTCCGTCATAAAACAATCGCCTCCTGCACGCGGCCTGCATTACAAAGCTCTTTGTTGCTGCAGCAACCTCTGACTGCACAGATGCTCATCAGACAACAAGGAAGAAACACGGAGAGCGAGTGAGTCAGGCTGAAAACACTTCATCATCATATCTTGAGAGTTGAGGATACAATGGAAACACCTGAGCAAACACCACGTAAGGATCAAAAAGCACAGGCTATAATCATTCAGTGTGGAGGACACTGATGATGGTTACAAACTACGATACAGTCGACATGCTGTGACATATTACAGCAATGAAGTGCTCACATATGTGCTACATCACACACACTTCATAACACGACAGGAAAAATGACTCATTAAGCTCCACTGCAGAACGGCTTGGCAAAGTATAAATCCTTATGCTGCAATTTAAAGGTACAGTGTGCATTTTTCTTGATTGTTTTTCTGCTTTTGTTTCTTCTTCATTTGTGCAGGTGAGGAATGCAGCAATGTGAGAAAGCCTACAAGCCGGCACACATGGATGGAGACAATGCAGGTCTACAGCATGCAGATAACAGAGGGAGATATAATTATGCCATGGCACCAAAGTTATAAACTTATTGTACACATGCACACACACACTTTTACTAACTTTGACAGACAGGCACATCCACACTGAGTTAGTGCTCTGGCCCGCAGGTCGTTTCAGCTTGACTAGATTTACAGTCACCCCTCATGTCCCCTCCAGGCTTTTCATTACCTTCCCCCTTGTGATGAATTGCCCCCAGACACAATAGGCACCCGCTGTCCTCTGACGCCTTTCTCTCTCCAAAAGTGTATGTGCTCGTCAAGGCCAGGAAGTTCCACGCACACAGCTCTGTGTTTGGCAGCCTGATGATCAGACAAATATTTCTTGTATTTTTCCTTCAGGTTCACTGCAATGCTTTCACCAAAACTGTATTAACCCCTTCCCAGCATGCATTAGAGGCAATGCAACCCACAGGCCAGCGGTGTGAGGTGTACAGCTGCTGCTTTCTTATTTTTTGTTGTTGTTTTGTGTATTCACTGAAAGAAATGCCCTCAAAATGAGGCAATACATCAAGAAAATGAACCTGGGCCTGAACAAGTCCAATGAAATTAGCTGTAAACGCTTCAGCGGGTAATGTAGTGATATTCTAGGCTCGCAGTCTAGAAGGACTTGACCTTGCACGACATGCCGTCGCTCATGGTTTCTATTCGACAATCTTGTGTTTTTTCTTTTCCTGAACTTAAGGGCCTCTTTCCTATCTAAGCTCTTAATAGCCAGTCGAATAGCATTCCTCAACATTAGCACGTCATAAAACGAAGGACGGCTTTCCTCGTGAATCTGTGGATCCCTTGTGCTTGGCGGTGTTGCCATGAAAAGCCCCCCACCCCAAACGAAACTTGTAATTGCAGAAATAATGTTGCGAATAGAAGTTAGGACGATGGATGTCTCAATTGAGATCTTGGTGTCACCTCATAAAAATGATATGTAGAGTCAAGCTACTTTAAATGTGTACATTCATAACATGATTTTCCTAATGCAGTTGGGAAAACAAGTTACTTTGTGGCAGCCAGCTATTTTGTGCTATGCTTCCCTCGGAGACAAAGAGAGAGGAAGGAGGGATAGAGAAAGAGAGAGAGAGAGAAGGAGAAAGAGAAAAAAAACCTACAAGATGTGAGGATGTAAGGAGATCTGTCTGGAATGCCGTGTGAGAGAATGCATGACCGAAAACCACAGAGGCAAACTCTGCCCTGCGTCTTGCCTGGCCCGCAATCAAAAAACATGAGCTCAGGAGACAGAGAGCCAGACAGTGGTAGGAGATAGTGGAGCATGCCCCACAAAAATACTGCAGAGGAAACATCTAGAGACGCCTCGGGTTATCAGCAATTAGAATGTGTGGTCTAATTATCTGATAGAGAAGAATTTGGCCCTGTGCAACATGATCCCTTTAGGAAAATTCAAGGAATACCATGAGTACACCTGAACCTAAAGGAGCCTCCAACATAAACAAGAACAACTGAAGATGATACATCAGCCTCATATTGGGCTTTTTATTGCAGATTTGACAGACCACTCTTTCTTTTTTCGGTTAGTTCATCCGTCTTTCTTTGTCAGACTTGTCAGGAAATCCCCAAATTCAACGGGTGTTAAGGTGATGGTTTGTGTCTCTGATCTAAAATCCTCATGGTTTAAGTTTGGTTGGAGTTTGGGGAGGTAAGGATTGTAGTTTTGGTGAAAAAATAACCACTCAGTTAAGGCTGGGGAACAATCATGGTCAAAAGAAACCGATGTTGGCAGTCTGGCGGTCTGATGTTTTCGATGGCCTTAACTCCATCCCACAGTGCCACACACTATTGTCTCACTTACTCCTGAGGCAGAAAACAGCTACTCCGCCTGCAGCCTTGTGCTGATCGGCCTCGGAAGTCCCCTCTTTTCCCGCATTTTTTCTGACATCAGCACTAAAGGAAGCCATGTCTGACAATTTCTGTAACTTTCCAAAAACCGTCGAGCTGCCATTCACGCCCACCTCCATACTGAAATGTGCCAGCTGTGCAGAGGTGAGAGAGAAGCCAATGTCTGAACTCTCTGTAGCTTTGTCTGTCGGTTGTGATGCAACTCAACAAAGACAGTGAGCTTTAGACACTCTCCGCATCCCATAGATGCAAAATGACCCATTAATATGGATGATTTTAAAGAGGCAATGCTGGATTCATTATTTTTACGCTCATAACATACATACATGCACGGCCCGACTTTGCTTCTGGCAGCGATCAGAAGAATTTGGGTATGAAGTTGAATAAAATGTTTATCTTGAGTCCAGCTGCGCTCTCCGTTTCTACCCCTGTGGGTTTCGTCTTTAACGTCCTGGAGCTCCTTTCCACTGGGAGGATGTTTGACAGGAAATGGAACTGGCCGGAATCCCTTGCGGGGTTCGGGCAGCCACTTCCTCTGCCAATCCGTGCCAAGCCGTGCCAGCTTACTGCTCAGCCCAGACCACCGTGAGAAAAACAGCCTTCGACATCCTCTGGGAAATGAAGACTTCACTTCCGCCCGCTGAGTTCGTCTTTGACTCACATTTACTGTACATAAGATGGGTCAAAAAAAAAAAAAAAAGCCAGAGCAGTTTGCCAAAGGTTGATATGGATACCAGAAATATATTGAGGTCATGGAGCGTAAAAAATCACTGACAGAAGAACAGAAACAGGATAGGGGATGACGGCTTTGATGATCCATGATTTTTAATTAACATTTGTTGAAAGACAAAAGTGGAGATTTGACCAGCGGGACAGAAAAGAACTGATAAAAAAGGAGAGGGAGGTGATAGTGTGAAGGAAAGGGGAAGCAGATGGAGGATCACTGGGGAAAAAGGGCAAACAGTGGTAGAGGAGGAGCGAAGGAGCCGAGGAGGAAGACGGGAGGTTTGGCGGTGAGGGTTTCCCTGATGAAGCACAGCTGACGGCGCGAACCTACAGCGCTCTCCTGACAGGCCTCACCACATCAACCCGTTGACATTATTATTCAGCCGTCCAGCGCCGGGGCCCACACACACACTCCTGACCTGCTGGACTGTGCTGTGCTGTGCCGCCGGTGCGTGTGTGTGATCTCTGATTCAAAAGGCACACACACGAAATGCTTATTCATGGTCCTGCAAACAGGTATACACACCAACCCTTCTCACACGCACACACATACACACACTGCTCTGAAACTATGTTCTTTGGCATTTGGCTCGGCTTTTTTTGGAACAAAGTCACACCAACATTAACTGAACGATCTGGTACACTTTTGAGTATGCGTGTGCATTCATCTCCACAGACATGCTTGTTATACCTTAAGCTTGGCCGTGTGCTGCAAAAAGGAAGTGTTGCCATTATCTCGGTTGCCAGGTGTATAAAACTGATATCCGCACAGCTCTCTTTTCCAAACTGCCACCCTCAGTGTTTGAAAATGCACATTTCTTCAGGTTGTATAGCAGCAAAGATATTTAATGAAAAACACATACCTAATGCCTTATCAACCAAGCCGAACCAAGCACCATTTCCATCCTGTCACTTTATATTAATCTCCTCTCATGATGATCGTGCACACCCATAAATACCTATTCCCCTCTCCTTACACACCCTCTTCAGCTTGTGGTGATGAATGTCTTGATACATTGACAGTGAAGTGGAAACTTGGTTTCACAATTTATCTTCCATTACTTGCAGTTTCAAAGTCATAAAAAAAAAAAAAACAGTTGGAGGCTTTATATTTAAGCTTTATGATTTCAGAGGGCAGTGTCAGAGAAGGACAGGGTGGGGATGTGACTGCACTTGTGAGTGTTTATTGATATAGAGCAAATCTGCTTTACAAAAGAGGTTTTGGAGGAAATCTATACCTGGATTAGTGATACGGTGAAGGTCATGATTGGGCAACCTGCATGTTAGGCTCAGACTACTAAAACACAAGATTTAAATAGCTACATGTAATTATAGAAACATTAAAAAACATTTAGTCCATATTATTTCTTGTAAAAACCTGACGCCTATGTTACATGCAATACAAAGCCTGCAGTAACTCCCACCTGCAACGATGTAGATCCTATGATGCTGCAACTGTAGCGTTTATGTAACAGGCCACAGGCTAACAGAGTCTATCGTGTGTGAAAGTGATGAGCTTGTGTGATGTGTCTGGCTTTATTTCCTCTCTCCAGAATGAGAGACTGTGTTTACTTCAGGCTCTGGACCCAGACCCTGCACTTACAAAACAGTCTACAGCTGCACCGCAGGTAACCGGCAACATACATCACCTGACGAGCCACGTGAACAGTCAGCCCTCTCTGTAAACACCGCACACAGACAGAGACACACACACAGAGACACACACGCACGAGGAATCACTCATCAGTCCTGTTATCAAAAGACAAGATGGTCAGAGGGGAAGTTTTGTTTCAAGCCTGTGGGGGATTTGCCCTGTTTTGTGCCTTGTGCGTTAATATGGATGAAATATGTGTGTGTGATGATGTGTGTCTGTTTGACCTTTGACCCCAGCCTGTCTTTGTGTATATAGCTCAGCAGACCATGGAGCAGAAAGATAGATGGGTTGAGTGAAGCTGTTTTCCTGTTTTGCTGGCTAAATGCAGTTGAGCATGAACTTGCATATTGAAACAAATACCTGCACGCAGCAGTGCAACATATATAACAAACTACCTCTGTGTATATTTCTGCATATTGGATTTTTCCATTGCAAAAACAAACCTTTGCTGTTAGAATTGAATCATTAAAGCTGTCCACTTCTATTGATTAAGATTTACATAAGTTTACATTAAGTGTCCCATGTGAGTGCTGTCTGTAAAACTGAGAGAAAATAAAGTTTGGCCTTGGTTTCCATGGGCATGAGAGGTGGAATGTTAAGCGGCTACATGTCCAACAGCTTTCACATCCAGGCATGTGCGCACACACACACACACACACACACACACACACACACACACACACACACACACACACACACACACACACACACACACACACACACACACAATCCTCTTAAGTTGCCATGTGCGGTGTGAGAGGCAGAGGTGGAAGTCTGACAGCGTCTTTATTCCCCTTTGGGGTTTTCTGAAAAATATACAGTACCTTGAACCATCCATCAGTCTGCAGCCTTGTTGCCCTGACTGCCTCAGAGACATGAATCAGTCACTGAGAGATGCCTGCTGCAAAAGTTTTGTTAAAAAAAATTTAATTAGGTTGGTGCAAAATGCAAAAATTCAAGCCTTGGTTTCTTGGGAAAAACTTGGTGAGAAAAATGAGATTCCGCTCAAGGCAGCAAGATTTTTCCAAGTAGAAAATGTAATGAATGAGTCAGTAATCATGCACACACTATGAAGTCATGACCATATCCGATTTCTTTAAAGAAAACAGTTGCCACGTTGGTGCAAATCAGTGTGAAGCTGAACAATAGGGAGGGCCAAGGGGTTAATGAGTGTGCACACTTAGTGACGAAGATGGTGCTCATTTCCTCGTACTCTTCCTGTCTTTGTGGACTTTTGGGAGTTAACACCCCCTGACACGCTTGTGTAGACACACATACTGTACAAGCGCACACACAGGCTCAGAACACACACTGTTGATATATTCAGTGCGATGCTTTCCTTGGCCTTGGACACTTTTGGAGTAAGAACCTTGACAGAGTCACAGGGCAGCGACGGGGGAGCTCTGCCCCCTGGATGAGCTGCCGTCCCCGGGTGACGGAGGCAGCGGGGGCCTGGGTGGTTCTGGAGGGTGTGGGACGAGGAAGCGGAAAGCTTGGAAGGGAGGGTCCCCCCGCTGAGGGAGTCTTGCGGTCATGCACACACACCTATGGAAACACACGCTGTATACGCATCGCTCCTCTCCCTCAGTGACAGAAGCAGCTTCCTTTTTCTCACACACACCGGGCCAATATCAATACACCCACATTGTGTTTGATCCGTGTTACGTCCATGGGAATAGAGAGTCTCCATATTTTACGAGGAATCAACTCTAAATGTGTTACCATCTACGGTGCAGTCACGCCTCATGAAGAACTCGTGTCGTAGCTCCATGGCTGCAGCAGTCACCGCCATGATTTGCGATGTTTCACTTGGACGTTGCTTTGAAGTCGTCGGAGTCAATACAAGCATAACATGCCATTCAACTTTAGTATTTCTAAATTCATCAGTGGAGCTCATGCATGAGACATGAGGTTGTTAAAACATTTAAAATGATCATTCATCAGCCACTGACATTATAACGAATTACAGTCTACGTCAATAGTCAAAAGTTAGAGTGAATGTGTACGAGACATTTACAGGCATGTCTGAATCTGACTCTCAGGGCAAATGACAGTGAAGGAGGTATATGTTTTTAAGGAGGATCATTCCAACTGCCACAGGGCAGTTTCTTAGAAACATCCCGCCATGTGGTTCTGGTTTTATCTTCTGGGAACTCGCCTGAAAAATGTAGCATGCAGGGTGTACACTGGCCCTGACTGGTGGGACGTCCCGGATGCCAAAAAGATGTCTCTCTGCTTTAAGGTGCCATCGGATGATGATGATGATGACCATGGAGATATCACTAAAGGGTACCGTTTCATGGCTGCTGATTGGTCATGCTGTTTGGTCATGTGAGACAGTGTGACCAGTCTGATTAGGGACAGGTGCAAGATGGAGAGGGGTGAGTTTCAACAGGCTACAACAGACTGTGCTGATTCCACAAAGGATGAGACAGATTCAGGTGTAGTGAAAGAAATGAGTGATGTAAACAGGCTTATTTGTTTGAGTTGAGTTGAGTTGAGTTTCTAGTTGTTGTGTTAAATACAAAGCGGGCCACTTGTCTGAACTGTCACATGTGGCCAATTGAATCTTGAACTTGAACTGCCAATTTAAAAACACAACAGGCCCTGTAGTCATGATAATCCATCCACAACTCTGGCCTCTTATTAGTGAAGATGTGCTGTTTTTCTCAGTGTGACATCATTATAAATGGGATATTTTTGGATCAAGGGTTGTTGGTTGGGTCCGACTTTAACAGGATTATATCAACCGTACATACAGTATCATATCCTGTGTAAGCGAAGCTACAAACAGGATCTCTTTTGAGCTCTACCATGCTATAAACCTCCCCCACCTCAGCACCTGGTGTCAATAAACTGAGGATTAACAGGGGGTCTCTAAAGCCACTCACATTTAAGAGGCTATGGTGGCCACAGGAATGCTTTTATTCTCATCCGTGGATAATAACAGTGATACATATGATGGTATGGGATGGCGGTCTGTGCTCTCCTCTTTCCCCTCTTTTTCCTCCCTTTCGTTCTACATATCTTCTTCTTCTTCCTTTTTTTTTTTTTTTGCAATTTCCCCTTCCCCTCTCCTCAGATGCTACACCACATCTGTCAAGGCGAGACCAAACGGTTTCCAGATGACACTCAGCTGGCAGGTCGTCCGTCCTCTCATCTCTTCTCGCTCTCTCTATTTGTCTCGCCACATCGCGGTCAGAAGAAGAAGTCTCAGCTTCTGTCTTTCTCTTCTCTCCATCTGCCTGTCACAAAAACATCCTGCTCCCATTAGCCAAGAGCCTCTTCTTCTTTATTTCACCCATTCATCATGTCTTCCCAACTCCATGTGCCTGTCAGTTCTCCTGCCTGTTTTTCACTGGCATCATCCACATTTAAACAGTGGGATGGCATTGGATGCAAAAAAACACATCTGTCGGTAATCACAGCTGGAACAAGTTACTGCTGTTGATTCAGCTCCATAAACTGTTGACCCCAAAATCAAAATCAAATACAATAAATATGTCGTATGATGGGTTTGACTCCAACAGGTAGCCCTCACTTCTTGCCTGACGAATCTACATTTCCTTAAAGGGCAGTGTACCCAATGTTTCATCAGTACACTTGCACTGACCATGGTTTGGTCTGGCAGATTGTTTTCATAGAAATTTGAATAGGGTGATGAGGTATCAGGGAGGGGGTCTTTAAATCACCAACCATCTGTAATCACATTTAATAGGAGGGAGTCTGACAGGGGCAGAGAAAGTCCAGTCATGCGGGTCTTTAATGGAGAGCTCTGGGAGAGTTCATTGTCTCCCATCGAGATAGGATCTGTGAGAACCTCCCAGCAGGGCGGCCCCTGCCTAAATGCAGAACATGCACTGTGCGTATGGCTTCACATTTGTGCAAAGGGGCCTGATTTTGAGCAATGTGGGTGAATTGCGGAATTGATGCACTGTGCAACATCTGAGCAATCACTGGTCTGAGGCTCCAGGTGAAGAGATGGGGTCCAAGAAACGTCACCAATCAGGAGCAACAAAGAAGGAAAAAAAACTTTGAAAATTAAAACCAAAATTCTGCTCAGGGCCCCAATTTGTCCAGGGGGAGCCCGGCCTCCCAGCCACATTAGTCGGCTGGCTCCAGAGATAACCCTTCACACTGACCTCTGAGTGTTCTTCAGCATCACCCTCGGATAGAGTTTCAATGTCTCTCTGCGTGTGCATATGCAATATGAGGAAAAGGCTGAATGTCTTCCTGGAAAACTAACTTACTCTGCAAATAAAAACAAAAACTGGCTGCACAGAAGTCACAGGGAAGAGGTCAAGTTGGATTTGCACCCAGTGTCAATATGTTGTTATTTTAGGACACAGGTTTGATGTGAGAATAAATATGGCATCGCAAGACATGAAATCCCAGTTCAATAGCTACAAGCAGCACCGCAGCGTTTCAGGATTAGGTCACCTCCTACACCACTGATTATAGGCTATATGAAGTCAGACTGAACAATCTGAACAGGGAGCGTGATTGTGCATTGGTATGAATGTGTGTGGGTAATGTATAATCCGCACAGACAGACAGCCACGAGCCTCACATCTGATTCAGCTCAACTCTGTGACTTTCCCCTGCGCCATTGTTACCCTATTTATGTCTCTCTCCAATTAGACATCTGGAGACGATCTGCACGCTGCGTGTTCGTGTGTCTCCATGTGTGTCTATCAAAGCGCTGACAGTGGAACTTTCAGCAAGGGCAGACGGGGTTGTAAAGAGGGATGCTGGCAAGAGAATGACACAGAGAGGGAGGGGGAGAGAGGAGAGCTTTCCATCTTTAGCGGTTCTGCGATGAGTCAGGTTGGTTACGTTGGTCTCGTTGGAAGCAAACGATGAAAGGTGGTTACGTGACTTTGATCGTTAGTGGTCGACTGAAGGTGATTTAGACTGCCGTTTCCCATAATAGCCATCTTTCTGGAGGTACGCTTGTGTGTGTGTACTCTTCCTTACTCACACACATATGAATTCTTTCCCTTTTTCATTTCATTAGCGTGTGGCAATGTCAGCTCGGGGTGCCAAACCAGCGTTCTCGCAACATTACACTAGGGTTGTGTAAGCACTGCTGCAGCGGCGAGGGCCAGAGGACGAGGTCAGCGGCCGCAGCTGTTCGCATGTCCTCATCCTGGAAGCAACCATGACCTCACCTCCAACGCCGGTTCCGCCTCGCTTCAAGAATGAACTTTGCGTTTCGCAGTTTAACACTCAGCGCTCCTCAGAGATCCGCTAAAATGTCTAAAGTTATGTTGTTTGTATTCGTTAGTACCGGTGCCGTCGAATGCTAAATTTGTCTTGTAATGTTAGATACGTCCTCTCCAGTCCACGGCATCACTGAGGATGCACTCCCTCTTCATTCACCCCCACCATAACCTCTCATTCCCCTCCTCCCTGGACTCAGTGATACTGTCCAGAGGCTGCGCTCTGTTTTTCCTCACCTCCCTTTAATGGCTCCTGATGCTCCCCAGCTTCCAGGATCGTGTTCCCACCCGGCTAATACCCCCTGGACGAATGGCAGCATTAACCAAACACACCCGTTTGGATTCCTTCTTGGACCGAACCAAATTGTAATTCAGAAACATTCTACCTCAATTAAGCATGGTCAATTTTTCCCTCGTGTCAGCGGCTTGTCCTTGAAATTTGATATACATATATAGATATATAGATATATATGTGTATGTGTGTGTGTATATGAGTTGTGTATGTTCTTGCACAGTGTTGTTTGGGGGTTTTCCTCTCACGTGGATTACCCTATCAGCTGCCTGGCCTCCTGTCCATCACTGTGCCAGCCCTCGACTCTGACTGTTTATTTTGGGTTAAGTGGGAATTCCACTTATGGACTTGGCTTCTCCACTTGAAAGAATGTTATTGGACTGGCAGGTCAAAAAGTCGATTTGGCTTTAGATGTTGGGGTCTGGTTGTATTTATTCAAGCATTCTTCGGATTTCCAGAAGGCAAAAACATGATACTGATACAGGGGAAAAGCCCGAAGGCAACACAGGGCTTGATAATAAGGTACTCACATTATGCACCAGGTTGTTTGTGTTTTCTTGCGGCCAGCAGTGGGGTTGTGTGCCTGGGTGATGATGTCGTGCCGTGGTCACAGGCATGTGTAGAACAGCATGCAGGATCAGCGTCTGTTGGCCTGATTTAGCAGAGAAAACAAAAAAAAAAGACCACTTCCTGTTGTTTTGTGTCTGGGTCTAAAGGTCAATGACCTCTGGGGTCAAAGGTGGACTTCCTGTGAGAGTCCTGTCTGGCTGAGTTACAGTAGAGTACACTGTGAAGGGTGTGGTTTTCTAGTGGACACTTCTAACACATACTTAAACAGAAGGTCCGCTCTGTTGCATCTGTCAACACCCTCTCTGCGTATACATAACGAAGGAGACAGATGACAGGAAGCGGCTACAGCCGTTGGTAAACTGTGTCACCGAGTCCTGCGAAGCAGCCCGGTGATCTCTGACACACTGACACACTGACAGACTGACACACTCACGCATACAACCCCACCGACCCACAGGCTCCATGCGCACTCTGGACACAGATAAATCATTGTGAGCGGTGCGGGACAGTGAGCTTTTTGGAGAAGTAGGTCAGCGCCCACAGGCAGTAGAACAGTCTGCCAATATAGCATCAGAATGACCAGAACATCCAAAACATCCTGTTTGATGGGCGTGCATGTAAAGGAGTATTCTACCCCAACAGGAAATCACAGGATAAGGGAACAACGGGGAAAAAAAACGATGCAAACACAGACACACATAGGATCTCTGACTCAGCTGGTGAGATACAGGAGAACAGAAGCAGCACACACACACACACACACACACACACACACACACACACACACACTGACCCAGACGTGTCACCATTATCTCATTACATACAGTACAAAGCAAACATCAGAGCAGCAACATGGCTCATGTCAGCAAGACATTTAACATCAACAGTGTCTACCGCTGTGCATGAGTGCGGGTCACATGGTGAGCTGTGCTTGTCTTTATCAGCTCTGACGTGCCATTGCACTTCGACGTCGGCCCGACAGCTCACACACTCTTAAACACGTCAGAAGG
This sequence comes from Trachurus japonicus, assembly GCF_045865225.1. NCBI lineage: Eukaryota > Metazoa > Chordata > Actinopteri > Carangiformes > Carangidae > Trachurus > Trachurus japonicus. Next base: position 7,695,461 of record NC_140908.1, on the reverse strand, counting down.
CATTTGTGCACGAAGCCTTGACAAAGTCCAGCCAGTGATCATGTCTGATGCTGCCGCTTCATTTGAGCCCGTTGCTGCTCACTGTGTGTGAAGTTAAGTGCGACTTTAAGCCTTAAAAATGGATTTATAGAAAGTAGCTGTGGGAAATTTATCTATGATAGAGATGAAAGTCGCCTCCAACAGTATAGATAATTTTATAAAGTGAGACTAACATTGATTAAATGCCTTTGCATGTGAATGCAAGGACACAGACTCAAGATATTTTCACCTGAAAGAGCATGAAACACTGACTCATGAATGAAGTCACGTGTATCTGTATGTGTGTATAAATAAATCATACATATATGGATAGGTGCTGGATAAGCAACCAGTGTTTACAGTGTTGTGGCGCAGAGTTAAGTTCAACAGCACATGCTTAGTCTGAGAGGTTAAAAACAAACAGTACACACACACACACACACACACACACACACACACACACACACACACATACTCCGCAGGTGGAAAATCTGACAAGTCAGAATGCCAACTATTTAAATACCATGGAAAAAGGCGGATGCTCTGGAATCTGTCATCTGTCGTGGTGTCAGATCCATCTTCTAGGTTAGAGAGAAAAAAACTTTGAAGCAGCAGGACCCCATATCACTCATATGTTATAATATAATATAATGAATTGACTGTCTAACTCCTTCTTTTATCTTATCTGTGCTTGTTTTTTGACCTGTCTGGCTGTCTGCATCTCCTTTTTCCAGCATTTTTAAGCCTTTGTTGGAGTCAAGTGCACTCAGTTTCCCCTCTCCTTCCCTCCCATCTGCTTTCGAACAGATCGAATGAAAGGTTCAGAGGCTGGAATGTGTTTTTGTGACCCATATTCCTCAACAGAAAGTGCGTGTAAGACGAGCGGAGAGGGCAAACCTGCTGACTTGCCCATGTACTGCACAGCGTGCGCTCGAAACACTGTTTCCAAAACTCTCCTCACCCACTCTTTCCTCTCTCTCATTTTCTTATACTTTTGACCTGCGCTTTTCTGTCGTCATATTTCTGTCCATTCTTCCCATGCAGCAGGAAATCTAATCAAACGGGGAGTGTCCTGACAGATTGTTAGGGGGCGAGAGGTTAGTTGTGGCTGGCACTACATGAGAGTGAATGCATTTACAATGGAAGAGGTGTGGATGTGTATACTGAAGACTGTTTCATCTTCACGAGGAAAAGTCAAATGACCATGGTGATGGGTGATATTTCTCACTAATGTTCTGCTTCAACACTCCTACTGTTACGTACCAGAGCGTGTAGCTGTTAAAGGACCATTCTGTTGTTTTATTGTCCTTTATTTAGTTCATATTTGATATTTTGTTAGAGTAATGATCAAATAAGTGACGAAATAAACTTGACATTTCTAAACCTGTGCATGAGCCTTCAAATATTTCAAAAGCAAATCTGAATCAACTGGAATGTACTGCCCCAGGGAGATCCAATGGAAAAATGTTGTGGAGCTGAATCATGGGAAATGTAGGACTGAGTATTTTCTGGCGTTTAGCCCCTAAAGGGTCTAAAAGTCTCCTTTGATATATTGTCTTTTAAATCTGCCTGTACAACTTAATTTGAAACTGTAACACTAAATCACTGGAGTTAGTCCAACAATCCACAAAGTCTGGGAATCACTGCCAAACTGTCTTTTTTTTCATCTGGATGCTTATGGTCTGTTGCTTTTAAGTACTAGTGATTAACTGCTCTGATGAGACCATATGTGTGTTTTACTCACGTGCATATTTATTATACGTCTCCATCTGTGTCCATAGTGGACATGTTTTTCTAATGTATGTATGTATGTGCAGGTATTTAGTCTCCATCCTCCTCCTCCTCCTCCTCACTCAGGCCCTGACAGAGATTCCTCCTTGTCTGTCAGCAAAGCCCCATTATTTCCTAAGACTTACTCCTACACACACACAAACTATTCTCTCAGCACCTTTGATTAAGACATGTTTAGGGGGCAGACATAGATTTAAAATTCCTAGAATACACCAAACTCAAACAAGAACTTCAATGGATTTTTCTTCATAAACAAACCACAAAATGAATGGGAAACATTGTTGTATCCTGGTTATAATGATGCCAGTAGAGCACTGCAATGACAGGGCGTTCTGGATAATCCTCCTGGTGCATGCTTTGGTTGCTCCTTGGTAATACTGAAACACACTCTTTGACCAAAAAAAGCACAAGAGAAGCTGTGTCCACCCTCCTGTGGTTGATCATTACCAGTCTATGTTTCCTGCTTCTATGCTCAATCTGATCCCTCTGGCCGGTGCCGTCCAAAACAAAGTGCTGAGCCAGACAGACAGTCAGTGAGGTCAGTTGACACAGTGTGAAAGGTTGCATCCAGAAACGGTATATCACCCCCACGCAGTGCTCAGTACACGGGTTAGATGAGATGTTTGCATTGAGTGATGGAAAATATGAAGAGGATAATACATGAGGAAGATATGTGACCTCTTTCCACTGACTAGTCCGTCTCTGATGTATTCTCCAGACATGGGAGATAGAGAAAGAAAAAAAAACACGAGCAATGAAGAGAGAAAAGAAAAGACTGTAGGGAGATAGACGTCCCAGAACTGAAATGTAAGCTCAGTTCATTACATTGCTGACAACACATGTCTATGTCATCATAGTGTTTGTTTACTCATGTCAGTGGGAGACCATAAATATATAATCGAAGCCCGAGGGAGACTACATGTAGTGATGCTGCAGAGCAATGCAACATAAGATAGAATAATAAATAATGAAACCAACACTGGTTGATATCAGTTGATTGAAGTGAGAAAAAAGGCTTTTTTTTTAATCAATCAATCAGCTAGACAACGCAACTTTTAGTAAACAGCAGCAACTGTGGTCACAGGAGGTATAACAGGGTCTGGCTTCATTTTCAAACATCCTCTTGTATTAGTTGCTTTAAATATCACGTTTACAGGTGATGCTGAAATGTAGGAGCACATGTACAGTAGAGTAGAGAAGCAACTCATCATGCTAACGGTCGCTAATATTAGGCAACATAAGCTACAGGCCGTACCATACCAATTGAGAGCAGGGCAGCAAAAACCTTTCAAAAATCATGCACTCTTATACTCCTACTATTTATGAATTCAATTTTAAGAAGAGTTTCCTGCTTTGGTGTGTCTCTCTCTCTCTCTCTTTTTTTTTATTTTTTTAAATGTGCATCCCACCCAAAGGCATCCAAGGAACTCTTGCGTTGGCTATTTTTCGGTACTTTTCCATGAAGCCCGTTTGGGCACAACCGAGTATTTTAGGTGCTCTGGCTCTGACTCACAGATCAGGCAACAGGTGGCCTCTCTGACCTTCTCCCTGATGGCAAAACCAACTTGAATATGTACAAAAATGTGCTGCTCACTAGAACATTTCTGCAGACACACACACATACGTATATACACATACACACACACACACAGCGTGGCCGTGGCTGGCACCAGTCGATGTCAGTGTGAGTGTGTATGTGTGGGAAAGGCCAGACTAATCCTGTGGGACAACCTGTCTGTCTCAATGTGTAACATGAGTGATGTCAGACTACTGCTCTATTCCCACTGAAGGCTGGGAAAAGTGTGTGTCCAAGTACAATATGTGTGTTTTCATCTCTCTCTCTTTCTCTGTGTGTGTGTGTGTGTGTGTGTGTTCAGGGTGAGGTGGGATTTAAGAATACTTCTCCTCAGTCTGTCTGCTGGCTGTGTGGAGACAGCTATTCACAACTGGGGATTGCAAAGACACAACAAAGCTTCAAACTGAGAACTTGCTGACAGTGCTCTTGGTCTCGGCCTCTTTGCTCCATTGTGTTTTAGTACCGTATGTTTATATCTCTAGGTCTTTACATACCCATGTGTGTGTGAGAGAGAGAGACAGAGATACTACACAGAAGAAATATTGGATAGCACTAGTTTCCTACAAAACACATATACTGATGTGGTTCAGCTGTAAATCAAATGAATCTATTCTATTATTTTCCTAATAGTTGGGAGGGTTTACTGTTACATCTTCATCTGGCGTCTCTCGTCCGGAAACTTTGATTGTGTGATTGACAGCCACAGGACTTAATCAGTGGAAGGGTATTATTGTAGAGTTGTGTGACTTCAATAAAACTTTTTATTGTGCGACGGGCTCCCTGGAGTCCAGGGGTGAGCGAGCTGGGAGCGAAGTGCGGTGTTGGTTGAAGGAGTTTGGGGGATTCCATGGGAGTAGCTGGCTTTGTGTCCTGCCGGCTGCAGCTGCTCTCTTACATAAGTCTGTGTGGCCTCCCTGCAGACATGCAAACCAAGAAATCTTGGTCTCTCCCTGTTCTTGGGCTCAGTGTGTCTCAACTCATAGTATCTTTTTCTTATTTGTAATTTATGTACTTTCTCGGATACGTCTCATTTAGCAAGAGTTTTTACTCTCAGTGGCACTAACCTTGTCAAATAAAAGCCAAGTAGATAAAAATGATTCTGCTGCTTGGTTTATTCCTCTCTCTTCTTTATATCTGTCATCCCTATTGCTGCCTTTTTCATTCCCCCTCTCTCTGTGTCAGTCTCGATTGCTTCCGACATAAATCGGCTCCAAACCACTAAGCCATATGTCTATTCTGCTGGGTGCTTAACTGCAAATCCCCATCGAAGTGGGTGTGTTGAGAATTCAACAATACTCTTTCCAACTTTCCCAGAGCTCACTCAACTGTATGTTTTTTCCATGCCGGCAGCGGTTATCCACGTATTGTTTATTTTGTACATCTGGAACGGAGACAAGGTTGCAACAGGGGTTTTGTAGCTCTAATTTTTTAAACACATGACTACAGGTTCAATTGCCAATGTAACAGTGCGTGGATTGGATTTCCAGCCTTCTCCCTCCTTCTATGCGCGCCTCCGTTAGATAGCCAGGACAGGAGCAGGGGTCTCTGTCCGAGGCGCCGAGCCAGCAGCTGAATAAACACGACATCACAGCCGTGGTCTGCGGGGTGAGAGTAGGAGTGATCCCGCGTCTGATTGATGGCTCTTGTGTTAGCGGATCCCTTAATCAGCACGCGGCTGACTCACTCGCCCGCGTAGGACTGACTGTCGGTGTCTTCATTAGCTGCACCCACACGGCCGAAAAACTGCAAATCATCTTCTTGAATAAGTAACTCAAAGCTCAAAGCTGTTGTGATGTGGATAAGTTTGGTGGCACGACAATGATGGTGCAGTTGAGGGTCAGTTGGCTTTACAGTAATATGAATGCAAAATAACATTGGTGAAACCATCTTCCAAGCATCACTGAGGGTCTTAAAAATCTAATTTTCTGTAGTTTAGTTAATGTTAAAAGAAGTTAACAGTTGTGCTACTTCCTGCATGTTGGCACTGGATAGGAATCATACCGTCTTTAAATTCCTCAAATAGTGGGCTACTTTCCTCCTTACTCATCTTTCTTCAAATCTAGTTTTACATTTTTATTTCTATAGCTGGCTGACAAACCACAATATGTTTTTAACTTCCATAATGTGTCCGTTTTAAACTATAAAAGAACCAAACGCTGGCTTGGACGTACAGACGAGAAACCAAGGGTAGATTTATTGTCTGGAAATCCTGACAGAAAGGTGATCTATAGTGTGGGGGCAAGTATGTGTTCCAGACAGGTGTGATGGCAGATGATGATCAGGTGATGGGGTGGGGGTTGGAGGTATAGTATGAAAAATTATAGCAAAAATGAAAAGATTTCCAGCCCTTGTTTTTTCAGTTAATATTATGCTTACTGTCTGCAGGAAAGAGACAGTTGAAGTTCATCACGATAATTGTGTTTCGATTCCACTGACGGTCATAAATTCAGGGTGGAAATACCTCCGGGAAGGGCAGCACTCCCAGTCCAGCATTAGGTTAACCTGGGACACATATGGCATCTTCCTACTGAGCCCGGCCCCATTCTAAACTACACAAATCTCCACATTAAAAACCACCTTTTTGGCTTTATGTGAATCGCTCCACTGTTACTGTTTTTCCTCCCACAACCGGCTCGTCCTTTGCCCTCCCTGAAAGGTTGTGAAATATTTCCGAAAGGGGCGTAAATTCACTCATCGTTACATTAGTTTCCACTGCCTGACCTAAAGCATTTGTTTGAGCAGAAGAAAAAAAGGAGCGAAAGCACATTGTGTAACTAGTGTTGCTTCACCAACAGCGTGTGTGCACCTTCTTTACACCAGAACAACTGAATCCTCGACTCTGTTTCGGCTGCATTTACAGGAACGCAATTAGCCACAGACCACCAACGTAAAAGCTCAAATTCATTTAAACCGCAGCTGAGATCTGGCCTGTGGTGCTGCTTCGCCTGATGAGCATCTTCTGCTAATTTTTACAGAGTGTTAATAGCAGGAATCCGCTGCTCCTCTGGTTTTGTCGGTGGCAGCAGAGGAATGCGGTGTTTATAAGATGCTCCGAAGCCGAAGCTGTGTTGCATGTGTGTGTGAATATGTGGCCGGCGCTGGCGTTGCACGGCCTCGTCGTACGGCTCTGCGTTTTTGCCGAATTAAGGCGCCGCCTGCACCACCACCACACGCGCTAAATGGGCAGTTTCCATTCTCTCACCCTGGTATTACTGGGAGCTGGAGCTGGGAAACAGGACCTTGGAACGAGCCAGGTAGGCAGGCACATTATTGCAAGAAAGAGAGAGAGAGAGAGAGAAGTGTGTGTGTTATAGGTTCAAATAATGAGCTCCAACCACACAGATTTCCCATCCCATTAAACATACACTTAGCAGCTCTGTACCACATCTATATGAACTAGAGCTAATTTCCTTATTGCACTCAGGTGCCTGCCTATACATGACAACCATACATGCAGTACAGTATTTAGTAGGCATGTTGAGATTTCCTGACATGAAACGCTGAGGGGGGGTGAGGGGGGGTCGCAGCTCCTGCCCACTGAGTCTCTGGTGCCCATGACCCTCTTAAGCCACATCCTGTGAGACAGGACATCCACTCTGCGCAGGAAATGACCCTGATTGATTGTTCCCTGTTAACAGCGAGCGGAGCGGTTCGGTGGGAGCTGGAGGAAGTGGCGGGTGAAAACGAGGCAATTTGCACAATGGGTGTTACTGTGTGAGGTGTGTCTCGTACATTGCTCATGTGACTGTTCATGCATGTGTCATTCTACAGTAGCTTTTGTCCCATTGAGTTACAGCTCATCATCATGCATTAAGTGAAGACAAAATAACACAACTGAGTCGATTTATAACTTGTAGAGAACAAAGTGTCCAGTCTTCTGTGATTTGTGTGATTTATTCTCACAGCTCCACAGTGTCCATCAGGATTAAAGCCAAAGGTTCATGTTTTGTCCCTAATATTTTCCCTTGTTGGGCCCATGAGCGTTCAGAACCACTTGGAGAGTTGAAAATGATACCGCAGTGACTAATGACTGAAATTCGTAAATGTGAGTGCATGTGTGTGCGGGAGTGTGTAATCTAATCTGGTCTAATGGGCAGCCTCCCACAGGACAAGCCAAAACCAGCAGGTGCATAAAACAGAAAAACAGAAATGTTTATCCCATCAGACCCTGATGGCTGAATGACTCTGAATCCACAGAGGAAGCAATTAATGATAATAAATAAGAGGATTTTCTTACACCATTGTTCTTTCTCTGATTCTCAGCCAGATTTTTTTTCTACAGCTTGAAGGAAACAATTCCTATTCTCTTCACTTCTTTGTCTTCTTCTTGTGTGCCATCACACTTGTGGGTGGAAACTAATCACTGTTGCTGGACTGGCCCTCTCTCTTCTAAGCAGCAGTAATATTGTCTCAACTAACGCTGACCAACTTTGGTGCCAAGCAAAGTCTGGACCAAATCAGTTAAGGCTGAGGTCGAGCGTGGCTTTAGACAAACAAATGTTGACTTAACCCCTGCTGCTCGGTGTCTGATCTTGACATTAACCCTGAAAATGACGACTGACCTTTTATCTTTAGTGTTTGGCTGGTGGTGTGATGTGGGCTTCGTTTCAAAGCGCAGCTAGCTGGTTTGTTAGTGGGGTTAGGTGTTATTAACAGCAGGAAGCCAGCAGGAACAAAGTCAAGTGGTTGGCCACAGTCTGCTGTCATCTGTCATAAATAAATACCTTGTGTGGCCTTTTTAAAGGGACAGTCCATCAGACTCGGAGCGTTATGTGCATGCTTTTTTAAGTTTCCACTTAATTCCAACAATAATGTGCATACGGCATCTTGTGGGAGGAGAATATTGACCCAGCTTTTGCATATCTCCTGGGACGCCCACACGGCGTAGATGCTGCATTAATCTTGTGGCCCACATGTGTAAGAAGTTTGTCCCGCTGCAGCAAGTGCAGTTACTTCAGAATGATCTCACCCTCGGTGCATGGCTTTGAAACACCCAGCTCAAAGCCGACTTCGAAATACCAGGGTGATGTGGATAATCCTGGGGCGCCAGGGACTTTAGTGGTTTGGATTTATTTCCTGATGCACAGTTAAACGGGCACAAACTGAAAGACAGACAGAAACTGTTTTTTTTTTTACACTGTTAGTAATATTATCTAAACACCTGGTTTGCACAAACAGGTGGCACTGAGGATTAATCTTTGGTAATTAAGTTTGACAAATTAATTGAGCAGGGGATTTATGCTGCTGCAAAACAGATATTATTATTGAGATACCACAGGGTTGTATGTCACTAGTGATGAGATTTTTTACAGATCATCTGCCCCATCGACCTTATTTTCTCATTTACCCCTCTACTTTCATAAAGCTGAAGTTACAGCTTGTGGTCTGAGGGATTTCTAGGAATACCTTCTGGACATGTGCAAGCTGAGAGAGGCGCTGATAGGCCATGATGCATTACAAAAATAGACCCACCAGTCGACTACCAGATTTGTGCTGAAAACATATCCTTGTGTACAGTACCATCCACATTTTTAATGAAAAGTTCAATCTTTCCCCGGGGCTCCATGTGTAAGGAATACTTCACCCGCCACCTCCCCCTCCAACCGTATATGATGTATGGACGATAACAGAAGAAGCAAAAAATACAAACCATGTGTTTCAGGTACATGTGAGGTCAGAGGTCACTGTACAGCATAACAGAAAACAGACCGACCTTGTCTTTCAGTTTATCAGCAACACTATCCCCTACTAAACCGTTGTGTCTTCACTGAATGAGCTGTCCAACAACCACAGGACAAGACAGAACAGACTTTCATAAGGTCTGTCCAGTGTTTAATTCCTCCCACAAAAATACTCACTGTCCTGTAGGTCTTACTGGTACAGTAATAAACTGCCGGAGAAATAAACTGAAATAAACAGTCACCGTAGAGATGTTCAAATGGCTTGACTCAATATGTGTCCGGCTTCTGAGTGTAACAAAAATCGTGGTTGATAGCAGCTCGTTCCTTCCCATCACGCATCTTTAGATCATACATTGTTGTCTTAAAGGTCCAATGTGTAATAATTGGCAAAGTTTATTGGCAAAATCTGAATATACTACCCATGATTATATAAAATCGCTATAAAATAACATTTGTTTGGTTTTCATAGCCTTATAATTATTCTTTTATACTGTATATAGGCTACATATAGCACCACCACGTTTGTACAACAGCCCAAACGAAAAATCCAGCCAGCCAGAGAGTGTGTTTAGCGAGTTTCGCATTCATAATTAAACCAACGAAACAGAAGGCAAAAGGAAAGAAGGAGGAGGAGGAAACGGCAGACTGTATATCGTAAAATGGTTTAGATCTACAGTACACCTCATGTACACCCAATGAGCGCTGCAATCTAGAATCTGAATGCTAGATATCACGGTTTACCCCACATTTTACACACTGGACCTTTAAAGTTTCCTGGATGCTGTTGTTTAAGTTGTTTCCCATGGCAGTTATACAGTACTACAAACTGGAGGCCGAGGTTTTACGGTTAGGGTGTGTAATTTTGGATATATTTTCAGTTCCATTGTGAAGTAGCAGTGATAAAACCAGAATTGGTTTCAGGTCTGCCAAGCTGCCCGCCCTTGTTTGGTTCTGTCTGATAAACCACACCAATTAGAAGTTAACACCTTTCTGCCCAGCTCCCCTCTCTGTTCCATTACTCACTCACTGATGCTGTGAAAAAAGCCCTCACCTGCACCACAGGCTCAGAGCGTTTCTGAGGTTTATTTCTGACATCCACAGGACATTCCCTGGCAGTGAGGAGCTGGCTCATCAGTGGGGAAATTACACCCAGCGGTTTGTTGTGTTAATAGATTTTGTAGCCCAGTTTCTCGGGGCGCAGACTGTGTGGTCCTTCCTTTCAGCCCCTCTGTCAGGTGTGGGCTGTGGCGTTATTTGTTAACTTTTCTAACTCCTTCGCTCTCGTGTTTCTCAGAGGAATGCAGCGGGTTCTCCACGACTGTACATGAAACAGTGGGTTTTAGCCACTATTATTACCACGATGAGCAACATTCCCATAATGACTATCCAAGCCGTGACAAAAAAATGCTTTTAAAATGTAATTACTGTCTAATGATGTCAGCCTCGCCCATGTTCTCTGAGCTTCTCCTGAGATCGCACAACAGTGTATGTTGTAACTGACTCAACAGATTATAAGATGTGAAAAATTACTCCTAATTTAATGTAACCAATGAATTAATGCCCCAGAGTAATGTCGAGGTGCTTATCCTCGTCCAGCACTTAGAGAAATAAATTAGATCATCTTTGCCAATTAAATTTTATTGAATAATAATAAGTCCAGACTGAAAGTCCTTGCTTTAAAAAATGATGAGGGGAAAACAACTCTTAATGTTTTATGCATTTAGGCAAAGGTAAGGTAAGCTATTTTAGTGTGGTGTTGACCTACTTATTAGCTATAAATCACAACTAGAAAATGTATAATCATCACAGGACTCCCACTTGGCAAAAATAACTATTCATGTCAATAAACAATATAAGGAAAGCACTTGCTTAAAATGCCATATTAACACACAAACACAATTGGATTAATTCATTTTTCAGGAGCCATGCATCGTCCTTTTGCTGCCAAACTGTTTTGATGATTTATTTCCCATGACCTTTTCTTACTGTGGAGGTCAGATTTTGTAAGAAATTATTTTATTGCACACGTTTCATCATCTTCGTTGTTGCTAGACTAGACTAGACAGAATGACTGATAGAAAAACAAGCCTCGCTGTTTGATTTTGGGGCAGAGGTTGTTTGAGCATTTTTTCCTGTTTATTTTCAGTCTGTGTGTGTTTTTTTTGTTGTTTTTGTGTTGCTTTTCTTTTCATTGTCAGTTGACTTGTTGGTCACACTTGTGGCCTCCACATAGAGACACCACACCTTTCCTCCAGTGGTGAAGGTGCAGGGTCCACCGGTCCTCAACTGGCTCCCAGTGGCTCTTGGCGCAGCATAAAGGTAGCTCTGTACTGTAAGTCTGAGTTGTTTTTAAGCTACTGGACTATGGCAGTGGTGACACGCTTAACCCCAAAGGACTCTGGAACAAATCTGTCTTTTCATGGTGACATGTCAGCCATAACTGAAAGGTCTTTTTTTAGTAAATTACTTTCCTTGACGATGGCCAAAGCACAGTCTAAGCACGCTGTTATGTCATTTTGCATATTCTAGAGCTGAGTCAGTGCGGTGCAATTTTTGGACCTTGATATGAATCAAGGCAATTATTGGTATTTGGGGTCTTGTGTATCTTTATGAAGAGATGATTCTCCATGTTTAAATGCTCAGTGGACGCGGCCCTGTGCTGCGCAAAAAATCCAAAGGTTCCAGTCTCCGCGCCAGCAGCTATGACAAACTCATCTTAAAGGTGTTTCCATTTGGCCATGTGGTGTGACAATTTAACGTGTGTGTGCGATTGTTGGGTGGGTGGGGGAGGAGGGTCGCACGGAAGTACCAGGAGGAACAATTAAGACTTTTATGAGAGGAACTGAATTTCCAGTCGCCACGTTATTATCGTAGAACGTTTCATGGGAGCAGACTGTCGGAGGACAAAAAAGCTGCTCAATGAGGGAGGTGGACACGGGCAGAGCGTCAGTGTGGTTATAGACTCAGTGTGTATCCTGCACACAGGAAGAGACCTCTTATGATTTAATGCTCCCTGTAAATAATCTGAATAAGTAGCCTGTTTACAGGGCTCGGATTGGCCTCTGAGCGGCTGCAAAACTTTTCCATAGTGGGAAACAGACTTGCTTGTAAACTAACGGCAGCCAGTTAACATGGAGCGCATTGTTGTCTGTTTGGTAGAGTGTATTTTCATCCTGGCAAAGTTGCCAATCCTACAAACAGATTTGCAACCTGTCCAGGGTATTTCCCCTGCCTTTTGCACAATGCATGCTGGGATACAGCTGTCAAGGCCATTACTAGGAACAGGTAGCGAGGCGACTGGACGACTGTGGTACTGTATAGATGGAAAGTGTTTACTGGGGCAGATGTCGATAATGCCTACAGGAAGAAATTACTGCTTGGTTAATCTAGTTACATTTCCTGCAACAGGAAAAGCAACAGTGTGTTAACTTGTATGGTTCATTCATCACAGCTCTGGTGTTGCACCTACAGTAAAGACTGACTGCAGAAAAAGTCTGAAGCCATAAAAATGCAATGTTACAGACAAGGATAGGGAAACGACTTGTTCAGCTTATCCACCTGACATAGCATCCAAGATACATACACATCCAGAGGATTTGTACTTAACACCTCTATGGAGCTAACACCTGTCTGCAACAGAGCTGAACAGTCCAACCACAGGTTTCCTGCTGGCCCTCACGTGCTGTATGAAATATTTAAACATCTAAAGTATCAAATGAACCACATTCAAACACCCTTTTGTTTTTCTATTCTGTGTCTGACAGAGCCCAACGCTGATCTGAAGCCAGTTAATGGCCTAACGCGGACTCAGATCTGTGTGTGTCATCAGTGGGAGACATCTGCTGAGCTCACAGAAAAGTGGCAGCAGGAGCAGAGTTCAGTGTTGAAGCAGGAGGAGCTTTTTCCTCTCCCAGCAGCTCGCCTCGCTGCTTTCAGCCGACTCAGGCCTTCCTCTGAGCTTGTGTTTTCACGATTATGATCTTAAGCTGCGTTCATAAACATACCTCCCCAAAGTGTTTTCCCTCCTGCGCCTGGAACCGCTTTCATCTTATGTTTAATCTGGCTTCTTCCTTTCTTTTTCTTTTTTTTACTCTTTCTTGCTTCCTCCTCTTTACATGTTTGCCATAAACACTTAAATACACGCCAACATCATGCACAATAGATTCCTTCCAAGTACACAGACCTGAAAAGAGATGCTACCAAAGTATAGACCATATAATGTTTTTTTGTTTGTTTGTTTTACCTTAAAAACAGCAGCCTATGCTTTGAATATTAAACAACATGATGTAAATAGCAGGAGATGATCCATGTGGGACTCCCATTTCCACCATTTGTGGACTTTTCGAACCGTCTGCAATACTGACCAAGATATGATTTGAAACAGCTGTACCAACCCTGGCTCCTGTAAATTGTTTGTCAAGTTACAATGTGATGTAATTTTGCCAGAGGAGAATGGGGCTTTCTATTAAATGTTAACAAATCAATGTCTAACTTTTCTGCCTTAAACCAAGAGGCCAAAGCTTCCTTAATCTTAACTCACTACAAGCATGACTGGATATCTTAGTGCAAAGTAAAGGAAATGCACAATAAGCAAACAGTTTATTAGTTTGACTTTACTGTTCAAAGCAAATCCTATTATAAGACTATTGTGTCAACTTCTTGCACACACTGTGATATCAAAGGCCTTGGACAGAAATATAAGGGAACCCTGGTTCATAATCCCAAAATAAATGAGCATATTTTACTACTTATTTTTCCAAGTCCTGCTGTGTAACTGTTTGTCGAAAAATCTCTTCCTCCTGCCAGAAAAAACTTTTATGTAGAAAAGGGAAATGAAACTAGTGGTTGTACTCAGATTAAACTAATCATCTATTTTCGTGCACTTGTGTTTTTCTACCGTAAACCATGATGGTTATGAATAAGAAGGAACAGCAACCAGAGGTTAAAGGTCGACTCTATCAGTATGCAAAAGAGTAATTGAGGTTCAATGGCCACTTGTGCAACTTTGACAAGAAATAAGTATGTACAGTGTATGTCAATGTTTCAATATCAACACTCACACAAAGATTCAGTATAGGCCTTTGCTTATTTTCCATGTCAAGAGCAGGTTGATTCTCCAGAGCAGTAAAGAGTAAAATATGAGTGAACTCACAAGGAGAGTAAAGTCCGAAGAGTCAGATGATGTCATTTCCTCACCAGAGTGAAAACATGTCACACTGAAGCCGCAGCGGTACAGAAAAGAGCCTTTTTTCTGTAAACCAATGCTTTTAAGAATGTGCTGTAGCTGCTTACTCCGGGCACAGTCTGTACATCCCGACCACCGCATCCTGAATATCTCCTTTGAACTGTGACCTTTTACACCGTCACTTGTGTACATCTATGCCGTGTTTGCTACCACTGCAACCACAAACACTCAAGATTCATAACACGTGTTTATTTTTCAACTGACCAAAGTAAACAGCACGCCGTGTCCTCGAGAGGGCTTCGGCTTCTCAGAGTGAGACTCGCGACCTCTTTCCCAGCAGGCATCTGGACGCGGAGAGTCCAGATGTGTTTCACTGGACACGAGGACAAGAAGCAAGGCGAGATGCTTTTGGGAAACCCAGAGCGGACCACCACAGGCTATGAGCAGAGGCCCAGGCAGCCAGATGTGGGGGTGTGGATGGTCGGCTGTGGCTGGCTGCACTAGCTGACCCGGGGCCTGCGAGCGTATACACACCTATAACGACACGCGCTGTATTTTGTCCTGCATTGTGTTAAGTGAGAACGGGTAGCTGCTGATTAATGTGTTTTCTAAGGTGCACACACACACAGTATGACACAAGAAAGTCCTGGCGGATGAGAAAATGTTTTTAGAGCATATGGACAATCATGCACATGAGGTGTGTGTGTGAGTGTGTGTGTGTGTGTCTGTAAGCCTAGCAGCTCCCCCTCGGACTGCCAGACAGTGTTATTGCAGCTGCGAGCAGCCCTCCTCCTCCTCCTCCTC
This sequence comes from Trachurus japonicus, assembly GCF_045865225.1. Classification (NCBI taxonomy): domain Eukaryota; kingdom Metazoa; phylum Chordata; class Actinopteri; order Carangiformes; family Carangidae; genus Trachurus; species Trachurus japonicus. The sequence goes on along the minus strand of NC_140908.1, from coordinate 7,680,406 downwards.
CTCCTCCTCCTCTTCCTTCCCTGACTCACACTTCAGGTGCTTTCCAGGCTTAGCTCTCCTTCTTCACTTCCTCCTTTCTTCTTCTTCTTCTTCTTCTTCTTCTTCTTCTACTTCTTCTACTCTCCCCCCTCCTTCCAACCTCCATCGTTTTTTTTTCTTCTTAATTTAGTTTTCTCAGACTGTCCACCGCTGCTTTACCCACATTCTTTGCATTCATGCCAACCAGAGAATGACTGACAATCCCACTTGGCTAGACAGGCTACTGACTCTCTCATTAACCCCCAGCTCCTATTGGACGTTGCCACGACAACGGTCAGATTGAGTGGGCTTACCTACTTCCTGCTTGCTAAGCCAAACAGTAATTTGAGGGTGTGTTTTGTAGGTATGACCTTGGGTCCATGCATGGGCGTGTGCGTATGCATAGTCACATTCGTCTCTTATTGTATAGTTAGTATGTTTTCTGTGAACACGCTGGTTACATTTAGTGACATGGAAGGCTGGGTTTCCACAAATTTAATAAAATAACACATTCCTGCTTTTTATTGGGTACGGGATGAATGAGAATGAAAAACACTGTTTTCAAGTTGGTTTTAAAAAACATAAGATAAGAAATACTCTGTCGCCACTTAAGCAATTCTTTTGGAAAACCTCTTGGAAATACTCTATTCTGAGCATAAACTCCTCTTCGCAACAGACCCCGTTATTTAACCCCTAATTAACCAGGAATGTTGACAAAGCACATGCCTTTGACGAGAAAGCACTGACACAGAGGCCAGAATGTTTTCTGCCATAAGGCCACACCTGTACTTTTTAAAGTGAAGATTGAACTCCTGATAAAACCTTAAGAAACAACTTCTTAAGGTAAAGAGTACGACATGAGAGCACTAACTTCATGTTTCGTTCTGCAGAAATAAAGTGAGGTTAGTTTTTATCACAGGTTTTATTTTGAAAGGAAGTCTAACACCTCCTTGGTACTTCTTTAAATCTTCTGCAGACTTTGATTTGATTTTATCTGTTCAACACTACAGCTTTATGTAACTTGTATCTTAGAGAGAAGAGGGCAGACCAGCATAAGACCACAGTGCGTAACAAGTGGGTCCTAGTGGTCAAGACCCAACACTAGACCCATTGGGTTGGGTCAAAATACATATTTAGTCTATTTGGGTGCTGTCTAGATTTTTGAGGCCAGACAAAGAATGTAAGCTGTGACTGTATTTTACATCAGATCTTATTATCATCTTCAGTTCCAGTTCATATTGGCTCTTTTTTTTTTAATTAGGGGAGAACCTCTTTTATTAGGGGAGAACGTTACTCAATAACTTCCAAATGCACATTCTTTCCAGCCACTCAGAAGCCCGTGGCAGCTCTGACCTCTCGCCTGCCGAAAACCACATGGCACCCGCTGATGAAACCAGGGCCATTTAAAATAAAAAAAAAAGTGCCATTTTCAAAATCGGGCAAAAAGCTACTGTGTGATGAAAAATTCATCACGGGCGTTCTCCTGCATTCCTAAGTCGGGACAAAATGCATCCAAACTGGGACAAAACACACATGGCATGCCCAACCCAGTCTGACAACACACATTCATATGGGCACACTCAAACACACACACACACACACACACACACACACACACACACACACACACACACACACACACACACATGCGATGGCTTTGATTTCACATTGTTTCTGCTCAGACAGACAATTTCCATCTCTAGGCTAAAAACACATTCTTCTTTAAAGGCATAAACAAATAACTTTTCTTGGGAGTTTCTGCTTTAGTGGAATTAAATAACTAAAAACAAATGGCAACACCAAAATTAAATCAAACCCTATTAGAAGGATCACATAAAGAAAAACACAGCTTTGAAACAAATTCTTAAAACAAGATTTGGATTGGAACTAAGTACAATTATCTCACCCCATTATCATTTTTTCACTTGCTAAAGAAACAAGTTCGGAGGACAAAATATTAGATTAAGTGACTTGTTAAAATGTCAGGTTCACTTTGTCTCTCTTTTTCCATCTGTTGTACAGCAGGTACGGGCCAGATTCCCAGGCTCTCTCTCTCTCCAGCCCTCAGGCTGTTTTTCCAGGCTTGGATGGGCCCATTAAAGCCCTTGACCTGGGTCTGGTGGTGAGGCTGACCTGCTGGTGACCAGAGCCGGTGGTGAGGAGCTCCAGGGAGGCCTTACCCCTGCGTTTACCCTGCCTGGGTGGGGCTCAGCTGGGAAGGAAGGGAGTGAATGCTTTGTGGAGGGGGGCTGGACAGCTAGATTTCACCACGAGTGTCTTGCAAAAAAGCATCCGAAATGTAAAGTGTTCATCAGATTTCTCCCTAGCAAGCGGTTTCTGAATATATGCATGGGGCCTGATGTGTCCATCACTTTTACACATACGGCTCAGTATGCTAGTAATTTTGCAGTACAAGTCAACCTGTGAAAATAGTTGTATAACCTTTGGAGATGTGTCAAGTCTGAGAAAATAAGATCAATGTCGTGATGATGTCAGCAGGATTGTGTGAAAAACGATGGCAACACGGAGGAACCGAACAGTGTGGCCACGATGGCTACAAAAGTGACTAAATTGATAGTAGAAATAAACATATCTATCAATATGGTATTTGTCTATTTTTGATTTGTTAGGGGTGGAGCCAGGCAATGTTAAAGGAGAATTACGGAGCGTTACTTCGAAAATGACCATAATTCTCCTTTAAGATGGCGACAATGGAGCAGCCCAGTCAGAGTGTCAAAACTGCTTTTCAAAAACCTGTGGGTGATGTCACGGACACCATAAACACTGTATGCCGAGTCAGAGCTTTGCAGGAATATGATACTGTGTGTATAAAAGTACAGCTGACAGACAGGAGATACGTAACAACTGGATACAGCAACTTGTTTTGGTGGGGTCTGCTGTCACACATGAAGTAAAAGTTGGCCCGACACGTTAAAAAAACAACAGGTAGAGAGAGACGCAGCTGAGAGTGTGGTCCACAGCGAGGGCGGCCAAGTCACACTCCTGTGGACCGCATGTGATGGAAAGTTCGTTTCGAGAAACAGACGTTTCTGTTCAGCACATCTGGACGGCTCCACACACGCTCGCAGCCTCGCACACGACTCTCGTGTGACAATTTGTAAGATATTCAACTTGGTCGTGTTTATATGGCTCGAGTCGATCAATCTTGACCACAAAAGTGTCACAAAAGAGTCACGAGGCATTGTTCTGCTGCCTCGGAACAAAGGCCACCGGTTGATATATCGCCTTGTGTCATGCGGAAAATAATGTCATTGGCTCAGTGTGTGTTGAGGTAACAACCAATATCTTCAGGCCACATTATATTTCCTTACTTTGATGAGCTGCCTGAGCTGTTTGTCTGCGGTTTTTGGGAATGATTTGAAGAGAGGAGACAGAGTTCAGAGAGATGAAAAACACACAGAAGGACAGAAGACAGACAGACTTCTGGCTTCTCTTCTTAGTGCTTTCAAAATCCCTACCTCAGGCAAAAACTAACCAACCAAGATCCAACATATCACCTCTGAAACCTTTATTTTCTTTACGTACACCGAGAGAAGCAGGAGTCTGATCTCTGACCTTGGTGCATTAAAAACTGGTCCACTGTGGATGGTTTGTCTGCTTTCATCTCCAGCTCAACGTCCAACTGAAACTACGTGGATTAACAAACATAAGAAGTACATGCCACAAGGTTTTAGACTCTTTTGACTCTCACATGCACGTTAGACTACAATCTGCAGAAGCCTTCACGCAGCAGGGAATTTCATTCAGGTTTCACAGCCCACTAACTGCAGGACAAACACACACTGACACACACATGCTGGCATATGTACTTCCAGTTCCACCACAGTAAGTGTGTGCGTTTGTGTGTGTGTGCAACAGTGCCTAGAAACATTTGCATGATGAGAACATATCCGGGCCATGGTGTATTGGCAGATGCACCGAAGCAGGTTTACTGGAAAATGAATTATTTGCAGATCACACACCGGCTACGATGGATTCATCACTGTCAAAATGGGGATTAATATAGATGTCATGGACACTGTGATAAATACAAATTAAAGTAAAATGCAACATTAACTTTGCCGTGTATGTTATTTTTCTACACTCATTTATTCTGCTAACATTAGCCACCATAAGCTCCAGGTCGTACAAGGCCGCTGCATCAAAGCCCCTCAGTGTATTGAACTGAGTAAGAGTGATTTTTTATTGCTTATGAGTTCAACTTTTCCCTTGGAAGAGTACGGACGTCTTACACAGTCCTGGTTTGAGTCTGACAGTCTGAGGGTTTCAGCAGCTGGACGGCATCCAGCACCTAAAGCGGCACAGTGAAACCAAATAAACAAATGTTTTGGAAGTATCATTTCAGAAGTAAAAAGCCGGCTGCTGGAGAAAAGCTTAAACCATACATCTTTTCCCTTTCGCCTACAAAGTGCCCACACCAGCTCCTTGTGTTTCCGTCTGGAGCTGATCCTGCATGTGGCTTCATGGATCATTTCATGTACAGTACAATGTTAGAGATAAATTGTATATGAGGAGCCGTGTATAAATAAAGAGCCATGCGCATATGCATTCAGCCCCCACGCACAAACACTAAAAATGGTTACATATGGAAGTTCATCCAGTGCCATTTTTTACAGGCCTGAAGGCACAGCAGAATTTCATAAAAACAACTGATCTGAATACAAACAGTGAGAGTAGCTCATTTCATGGATGAGCTGATAAAGACATGACATTCGATTAGAATTTGTTGGAAAGGAGCAGAGGTCAGTTCTGACGCATGTGGATACACAAACAGAAATATGGTGTGCGTACCCAGCAAGCCTTTTTTTTTTTTTCGAGCTCTTTGTCAGCATCTCTCGGCCGTGTTGTTTTAAACTTTTTGGCAAAGCTGCACAGATTTATCTCCTTTCAAGTGTCAACTTCCTCTGTTGCCGTGTGCAACTGGCTTTCAGTGGAAGCTTTCAAAAACAGGGGATTATTTTTCCAAAGACGGGACATTATTTTCTTTCGAGAAGACATTGTATTCTCAGAAGAAGACACTGCACGAGGAGGACATTATAAGTGCAAAATAAGATAATATTTATTCCTCTTTTCCACAGCGAGGGAGTTTTTTAAAATATGAATTTCTTGCAAAAGGGTATCACAAGGAGGGAATTTTTCTATGGATGATGATTCAAGTCTGTCACATTTCCTCCCATGCAGCTTTTACCCAGACATGTGGTGTTTAGTCAGTGACCACAGGTCCAGCATGTGATGGTGTCACAGAAGAAAAGGTACAGTAGTGCCATGAGGGAGAATGTGAGCTTGACACATTTCTCGCTTTTTCTTTAATTGGATTGGTGTTCTGCGCTCCTCCTTTGTATCCAAAGGGCATCTTATTACACTCACCTCATGGAAAGTTTTTCTGTAAATCAATACACCAAACAGTTGCCAGAGCCTGGCTGCTGTTAATGTTGGTTTACTTGTTGATTTACCTCAGGGGTTCCAATGTCTGGGAGCGTTAGCTTTTGCCAGGATATATGTGATACCGCGTGGGTTGATGTGGAATGTGCCTGTACCTGAGAGGCTCTTTGCACAACATGCTATAAAGTGTGTATAGTGTGGATGCTCATAATGATGCATGCTGAATAGTTTAGTTTCTTTTTCTACTTCCTGTCTCGAAGCCCAATGAAAACTCCCCGTTAAAAACTCTGCCAGCAGTGCAATCATCCATCGCCTGTATCCTGCAGGATATCAGATCCCCAGTGGGGTTACGGATCAAAATAAAACTGAAACCCAGACAAACACACACGCAGACACACACAGACACACACAGACACACAGCATTGTCCTACTGACCCACTCTTTAGCCTCTGTGTGTGTGTCTACAGTCTGGGGAATGTGACTGCACAGCAGATCGGAGCCGACAGTCCTCGTAGCAGACCCAGCTCCAAGCTGCGAGGCCACAGTGGAAGGACCCACTCAGACTACAGGCCTCGGAGCAGCTTTAACCACAGCTTGGACAACATATGGAGACATATGTAATAATCTTGCATCACCTTAGTTTACTCTTGCCTGCAGATTTCATGAGGTCACGTCACTGCAGCAAGAAAAATGTTTCTTCTACGGCTTCAATTTAATCAACTCAAACCACTTCTATGCTTCCACGCAGTATGGCAAAGTTATTATACAAAAAAAAAATCACGCAATGTGTCCATCGTGAGATATAGCAGGCATGTGTTTCTCATCAGCTCAGATATATATGCACGTGAAGGCATTCCTGCCTTTGCTTCGTCTCCCTCAGCTCTGCGTGTGTTTGGTTGAGCAGAGCATTGTGCGAACCAGGTCAGTCCGCTGAACGATGGCAAATATCAGACGTGGCATATTTACTTGCTTGTGTGGAGACCAAAACAAATGGCATTTAGTAGACAAAGAGCAGACTTGGGGATTGAAGCACATGGGTTAAGTAGAATGTGTTCGTCACCTCAGTCTGTTTCTCATTTGCTCACACACACACACACACACACACACACACACACACACACACACACACACACACACACAGCAGCTCTGCCTCACATGTGTTTTTGTGATTATGTGGTGTTCCAGGTAGCACATGTGCATCGGGGTTGCCAAGCTAAGGGAATCCACAGGTTTCTCCGTGATTCCCGGAGACCCGGCTCAGTTACACTCACTGTTATGGTCAGGTTAAAGAAAATAAGCAAGGAGACATAATAAGTTAATGTAAATGATTTGATTTCCCTGTGTGACAGGCCTACAGGACGACGGGAATCTTCCTTTTTTTGATGTAATCTTTTGTCATTTGTTGTTGATTTTATTTGAATACTCTCATTTTATCAGTTTAAATAAAAAACAGGGGCTCCCTCTAACTGATTACAGAAACTGACACCCACAGAGACTGATGATCTGATACAAATGCAAAGTGCAAACAATATGTCCAATAAACAGCTGTTTTTTCTATGATGAGATCTGCTGTTTTTCTCATCTCTTTGGTATCTCTTTTGGTATTTTGGTACAAACTGGCTTACTAACTACACTGAAGTTCAAACAGATGGTTTACCATCAGTGCTGACCATGACCACAGGCATGCAAACTCACCTAGTTCCTCTTTTGTTTTGTTTTTGTTTTGTATTGAGTCACTGAGTATTTTGCTGCTTTAAACAAGCCCAGTTCCATCAGACTTCTGAGTGACTTTCTCACAGCTCGACGTCTCTAATGCTTCACTTTCAGTTTCTGGCAGGAGAAGGTGAGGCTGTGGCTATTTCCTGGAAGCAGTACATGACAGCAATAATACTAATGATAACAGTACATGCTGAACTTAAAAAAAAAGAGGCGAAAACATTTATTAGTTAATCTCTCGCCAGGACTAAGTCAAAGCAAGAAACTCTTTCTCAGCGTCAAGTAACTGACATCAACAAAAACTTTCTCAGAGAGAGGTGACGACCTCTGCAGTGAAGAAAAATATTCACATTCTCACTCTTCTCTTTTCCATTTGTTTTACAGCTTCACATTAAAGGCTGTTGAGAAGAGCTGGGGATCGCTCCAAAACCAATAATCTGCAGTGTCCTCTGAAGTGTCCTGGAAACAAGTCTGTCTTTCCATATGGAGGGAAAGTAGGGGACGACAAGAGTTGATGCGTGTCACACACACACACAAGCACACACAAGCACACACACACACACCTGTAGGTTTTGATTTATGTGTGTTTACCTGCTCTGTAAGAACCAAGATAAACTACCTGCACCTTGGTCCTGAAAGAAACATATTTTACCCTTTGACTTATTTGGCATAAATAGAAAGAAACACACACGGAGGTGGATGCAGATTTATATGCACACACACACACACACACACACACACACACACACACACACACACACACACACACACACACACACACACACACACACACACACACACACACACACACACACACACACACACACACACACACACACACACACCAGCTGCAGTCATATTTTCCCCTCAGCATACTTTCCATATTTTTTCTGATGACATGAACCAGCTCAAAGGTGTGTGTGTCTCTGTGTGTGTATTTGTTTCATAACAACCCATTAGTCTCTCAAATGTCATTACCCACCTTGCCCCCTACACAAACACAAACCCAAATCCATCCATTCATGTGTAATTACCGACAATACTTTGACAAGAAAACCTAATCCTGTGGATTATTTTAGTCACAACAAGAATTATTTTTTAAGCTCAGATCAGTGTCTTTCCTAATCCACTCCTCCTCAGACTTGGCAGCACCATGTGTCACTTTCTTTCACTGTTTCAGAGCCTTTATAAGAAGGCACTAATAGTTTTCTCTTCACCAATCTCACAGGAATTTATTCCCCTTTGCCACTGTGGCCAAAGTGTCTTGTAATCCCACTCACGTCCTGTCCAAGACATCAGTCATTCTGAAAAAGCTTTTAGTCACAAAACCACTTGAAGTCAACCTGGAAAAGTAAACAAGGCAATTAGGAGGAAAGAGTGGAAGACAGAATTCCCAGAAAGCTATGCATCAAAACAGGCTTTGGCCCAGCTCTGACCTGTGAGCAGTCAGACCATGTCTGTCTGGTGTGTATTTGTGGATGTGTGTGCTTGTTTTTGTGTGTATGGATGTGTGATTGAGTCTGCAGGAGGAACTGGTAACAAACTCAGTGAGTCTGAGCTCAGAACCGGCTGTTTCTCAGCAGCATTACTTGGCCCGTGCTCTTTACTGTCATCTGAATCGTCTGGGACTCATGTGGCTTATTCCTCCACAGCCTGGACTGCTGGGAGCGCAAGTGTTTAACGATGTTTTACTTTTCTCGTCCCCCCAGCAGCAGCCATCTTTCATTCATCTCCTGCACGAAAACAATCTCGCTCCGTAACCTCAGATAAGTTTCCAGAACTTGACCAGAATGTAACTGGAGAAGTAAAACAATAAAACACAGATCAGAACAGTTTTATTGGTTGTTTTGAAGGCCCTGACAAACATTGTTTTTATGTTGAAGGACCTGTTGTTAGAGTTAAATGAATGTCTTTTGAGACGTGGCACAAGTAAATCAAATTAAACACAAATAGTAGTGTGTTAATAATATGATAAGATCATATGTCCAAAAAAAGCAGCATTTAGCTTCTTTGCTTTTCCAAATCACAACTTTCAAAAACTGCTATTTCAAGAAAACACTACAGAGGCCTACGAGGGTCAAACCACAATAATATCTCCAAGTAAAATTTCCTTCTCCATCCCGTGAGCGTTCATTAGAGAACCTCTTTGGTTAGAAATCCATTCCTTCGCTTTCAGTCCGTCACAGCTGTGGCCTCTTGGACTCGCTCCAGTTTTGCCCTCACACTTTGACAAATTGATACGCTTCAGCCGAATCCAAACACGACATCCGGATGTAGGGCACGGATCGTGGTTCCTGTGCGCCCCCTGATAAATGAAACATACCTCGAAGCGTTTCTCACATCAACCCACTTTGCCCTCGGGTTTTTGCCTCCGCAGCAAAATTTCCCCAACTGTGGGGGAACATGCGCGAGTATGAGAGCAATAACATAGATTGAAGCATGCAGCTGATTGGGCATGACTGGCCTGTCATCTGGAGTAATCACAACCTCCTGTTCGAGGAGGATGAATACACGGAGAAGGCAGAGCTTATTCTTTTTTTTTAAATATCCCCCAAGTATTTCTATACCATAATGTATTTTACCACTGGCTCTCCCTCCACATCCTTTGGCCCACTTGGCACGCAAAGTGTAAAATAAGATCGTGAGACAGTTTAGTTTCAATAGAGAGAATATTAAACGATGGCTGAGAAGCGTTACAGAGGAGGTGTATGTGTGTGTGAGAGAGAAGAGAGTCCAGATCATACACACGACACACAAATGACAAGAACTCGTGCTGCGTGACCAAATGTATGGCCTGTCGTTCCTACACGGGGCAGCTGGAGGTGGATCGGTGCCAGATCTGAGATATCATTACTCAAATGTTCCAAGCACAGAACAGCAAATTAGATCAACTTTCTGAGACCCTGTGCTGATTGATTAACTGACTGCCATGTTGAACTGATGAACTGACTGACTTACTGACTGTCTGAGCAGCTGCTGCACACAGAAAAAGCCCCTTTCTTTTCCCCCCACAGACCAGACATGAAGTCAGAAACAATACAGAAGTTAGTCACCCTCGCAGACACGCAGACAAACACAGCAATTTATGGATCACGCAGAGATATGTACACGCAACTGCCCCTGCTCTGACTTCGACTTATTAGCAGAGCACCTTGTGACCTCCAGCTGAGGTAAAAGCTCTAATTATTGACATTACTGTCATCTGAGTTCAGAGACATTTCTCCCAACCCGTGCTTTGTCAGCGGTGACAGCGTGTGTCTCCAAGATGGAGAGGAGCGATGACTGAGCGGCATACAACTGCTCTCACCTTCACTGACCTTTGTGTCTATACTTTCTTCCTTGTGTCTTTCTCTCTCTTCTCCACCTGTTAAAGCCAAATCTTGTCCCAAAAATAAGGTTTTTGTAGCTGCTGTCACATTGACAACATAATGATCTGGAGTTGTTGAAACAGCCAACACTAATTTAGTGTTTAGGCTTTGCTCCAGGGTACACCGGTCGAGGACATCAGCACCTGAAATTGTGTGATTTTTTATCCCTTTAAGCCAGAAAATGAACATATCAAGCTAACGAAGCGTCAACACAATTTTAAGTTGAGTTAAATCGTTGAAAACTCAGCTTGTAGTATGGAAAAGAGACACAACACACATCAGGTAAGCCCATATATGGTAATTGAGTTAAATAATAATTCTGTGTTGAACCCTAAAAGCTAGGAAATGGCATGAGCAGGTATGCCTGTTCTGAATAAATGAAATAAGCTCTGTAAAGAGTTTAAGTGAAGAAGTGGAGAGAGAAATTCACACCCAGTCAGCCTTTACTTTCTTGTCCAATGATTGGTTTCAGAGAGGCATAAAACTTGTCAGACTACTGGGCTGAGGGCAGGAGGAGATTTATGAATTTGTGAAACATCCAAATCCAGTAAAACAGTAAAAACTCAAAACAAAGTCTCTGACAGAAAGTTGGAGGCCTAGAGTGGATAATCCAGGGTCACTGAGTGGATCCCCCTCCCCGGAGCACGAGCTGCTCACATCAGATCTCGGTGGCTGACAGATTGACATGCCAGACGTGCAGCTGGAAACACACTCTTTTGCTCTCTAACAGGCCGGGGCCAGAAAAACACACCTACTCTTCTGCTAAGAGACACACGAGCTCATGATGAGGTTTTGGGTTGGTGGGGGGAAAGCAGAGCGGCGTCTGTCTCGGTGACAGATCTGTAGAAGATGAGGGATAATACGAGATGAAGAGTTGAAAGGGGGATGTAGCGGCAGGTTGAGAATGAGAGGAGGACAGGATGCGTAAGAATGAAGTCCTGAGAGATGAGATGGAGGAATGTGTGGAGAAGGAGGAGAGGAAAGATGAGCAGCACAATGACAGACACGTGTTTGATGAAATTCAAGTTGTCAGCAAAGCGACAGACGGAGAAAAGGAACGTGAGTGAGGGCGAAACGTCGGGTCAAAGAGGAGAAATGTGGCTGCTCTCAGCCAGGTGTGTGGTCTCAACACTTATTTAAAAGTAATGGATGCTAATGCTAAGAACACAGGCCTTTCTCCCCATGTGCTCTGCTATGTGTCAGTCACATTTGTTACAGCGTTTCACCTACTGCCTGTTTTATTTCACCCGTGCTGAACTGGGGGAAATTGCATTTTCCAACCTGCCCTGTCCAACTCATTTAAAGCCACAGTGACTGAGGGTTACCCAGTTTGCCTCGAAGGCATCTGGGTGATGGGTTCTTCATTATTAGCCGGCTTTGTTTGGCTGATTTTCCTGATCCAAGGATTTGTATTAGTTGTTTCCAGGACACATGCCAGCTTCAGGATCCCGCAGCTTGAAACGCTTATAGGCCAGAACTAAATATCTGTGACTGCGGGGAGTATCACTGTTGCCACCAATAATCCTGTTACAAAATCAGTTGCGTCCTTTCAACAGAACAAACTGCCATAAAAAGATGCATCTTGCTGTATTTCTGCGTTTGAGTCAAGCTTTGTCTGACTGGTTAACGCTAAAGCTCAAATAGATATCACCTCCTTTATTTGATATGTTGGGCTTCATTTATTATATACAGGTTAAAATATTGCATTAAGGTGGAATGTCTTTTTATCAGCTATAATTTTTACTGAATTATATTTCTTGCTCTTTATCTCTGTCAGACACAAATCATGTTGTTATCATACAAACTAACTCTTGTCACATTTAACCTGTTGCCTCAGCTCACAGAGAATGTCTCGCCGCTGTCAGCTGTGTTGTTAATGAATGTATAACGGATTCGAAACAAAACTGTAGCCCCGGGCAAATCCGGCACAGACACGTGTTTGCCATACCTTCAGCCCAGAACATAATGAAAAATAACCTCGCCAAGTATTTCACTCATTTAGTGTCTCTATCAAGTTACAGCAGGTTCTTAGGTTGCAGGCGTAAAAGCGCAACTCGAGGAATTCGGCGGTGGACATATTTTTTGACTGTCACACGGAGAGAAAGGAGGATGATTTGTTTTGACATTTATTGATAGCCGCCAGGGGTGGGAAAGAGGTGACTGCAGGGTTGTATTTCTGTCAACGTGCTGGAAAACGTCCGCCCACCTTCTAGTAAAGGTTGTCAGGTCAAGCTGCTCAGGCCTCATGAATGGCCGGGAGGGCTGTGTTATGCTCTGGATGCAGAGACTTCAGGTATCTTATCGGGTTTTGTGTCACATTGCAGGACGCAGATTTTTTTTTTTTGAGGGGTTCCCACGAAGGAGCTTCCAAGAGGACTTAAGTGAGATTACCAATGTAAGACAGAAATGACAGCAGCGATCGAGATAAGAAACCAGAGATAAGGCAGTGCCACTCAAGGACAAGCACCATGTCAGGTACAAGGATGATAGAAAGGCTGCGTAAAAGTGGTTTACATGAACGTGTATTTTCCAGGGTTAGTCATGCCAACATCCTGAAAGTAATTGCTGACATGTGAGCGCATAAACAGCATAACAATAATCACAGGCCCTGATATAGTGGACATGGTTTTGTTTTACGGCCTGTTGGATCACCGTGCATGGTATCAATCTTGTAAAGAAGGAAAGTACTTGCTCCTTGCTTTAAATCCAATATAGCCGATTCATTCACATTCAGCAAATGTTTCCCTATACCGTCTGAAGGCACCAGACTCTTTTGAGTTTGTTTACCTGCTATATACAATCCCAGACAGTTTCTATTTTGTAGGCCTGTGATGAGGAGGAGGAGGCCAGACATGGCACCTTACAAAACCCCACTTGGATGAAATCACCAGCGTGCAGGCGGATTTCACACTGGTTTATCAGCCAACTAGGCCAATGCCCAGTCTCTGAACTTTGCTCAGTCAGCAGTCGGAGCCAGGATCAGGCCTCAGTCTGGAATTATCCGATATTCATTAACATCGAGTAATGGAACGGAAAATACGATGAGCGCGCAGTGAGCCAGAGTGGTAATGTTTATTCTTGAAGCTGTAGTAGGTGCTTTTAATTGCAGTTCCTCAACAGCTGAAACATCTCTCTGTTTTAGCCGTAAGAATGAGAAGAATGAAAAGCTGCTATATGATTGTATTTCTACTTTCTAATTTCCCACCTGCTCTTACTGAACACACACACATATACTTCCCGTCCGACTCCCTGCTCTTTGATCCTGAGCCTGTCTGCTGGTATGACTTGGCACATCTGGCACGGTGCCCCCACTGCCCTCCGCTGTACTTTCCCTGGATGCAGATGGGGGGAGGGAGGGGGCGATGAAGGGATGGAGAGAGTGAGAAAGGAAGGGGCAGAGGGGAGGGGAGGGGGGGGCTTGTAACTTTGCACCTGCAGCACTCGGGACCTGTCTAGAGGTCAAACTGTCCATTGCAATGCAGGGAATTTACCTGGAAATACTTTTCTTCACCTCCCATATTTTCCCCCTCTCTGTTCTTGTCTGGAGAGATTAGACTCACTCCACTTCTCATGTTGGCATCTTGTATCTGACACACACACATACACACACACACACACACACACATGCACTTTGGACTTCAAATCCACCTCCCTCTCTCAAGACTGCCATAAAGCCCATAACACTTCAAAGTGGCCTCGCTACCCAGAGTCCCTCGCTGCTCTGACATCACTTACTGCCTGTTTTCACAGCTGCAGCTCTTAGTGCCAAGGCAGCCCACTCCTCACACTGCTGCTCTCTTCCGCCTCAGTGTGTGTGTGTGTGTGTGTGTGTGACTGAGGTGGGGTGTGTGCGTTGTGGGATGTTTATGTCTGAGGGTCGTGTCTCGTGTGTATGACTGTGTATTTGTTGGCACTGCAACAGATGAAAGCAGCATGCCATGTGCTGCATGTGCCCTTCACAATACGATGTGGTTCGGCCTCTTCCCTACATCATGCAGAGATTCTGAGTGTCTGAGTGTTTTTTCTTTTTCAAAACACAGTCCTTAGGTATTAAGGTTGTCATCCAAAGAAGCAGAGGTCAGTGACCTGTGGTGTTATATATCCAACTAACATCTTCTCCACCTCTTATTCAACAAAATATGTTGCAACATACAAGGCGGGGATGAGATTACATCAGGACTTCACAAGGAGCCAATCCATCGCAAAAAGACAAACTACAGCCAACTATTTCACCCCTAAAACTCATATCCTACTATTAAAAGTCCGTCTGTCTGTCACTGCATCTTCTGATCCCTGGTCCCACTGAGAAGCTGATGCCAAAGAGTGATCTAAGGTCCTAAAATCTAGACTAGAGTAAGTCTGCTCAAGGCCCACTGTGGAGGTCTTGTGTATGTTCCTGCAAAGTTGAGACTCCACTTGAAAGCTGCGACACAGCCAGATTCTCACACAACAGCCACAGCGACAGCTTTACAGATGTTATTTGTGACATCATTTCAGACTTTCCAGTGCTTTTGTTGATTTAGCATTAGTCGAGAGACTTCCCTGTGGTTTTGGGGAAGAAATAACTTGAAATGAATGGACTGATAATAGCTTCTCAAATGTTACAATGTGTCGCGTTTCTCTGTTTTATGTGGCTCTAAATCAAAAACCTTGATTTTTTGATGTGGTGACTGATCTGTTAATGTTTCTTGGTGTTCTTGTACGTAATGTGAAAGCAATTTTCCTGGAAGGGACAAATAAACTGAATGTGAAACTGGCCACTGCTGGAACAAAACAAAACAAAAATCATATAAATACATCAGTTTTGGGGAATTTTCTGTGCATTTTTCATTTCTGGGTAATTTCCTTAAGAAAATGATACAGGGTAAAGCAGTTAAAACCTTAGCTCTTTATACAGTGTATCCACTTCATCCTCCTCTGCTCCCTCTTCGCTGTCTGATGTCAGCTTTTGGGTCATCCTGTCCTGGCATTGCGGGGATTCCCATTATGTCACTGGCCCCCTGGGAGGGGAAGGCGGGACGCTGTCGTCACCCGGTTCCCTGACAGATAATGGACACCCAGGGGCGGCTGTCACACGGGATATGCTGGCATGGCTGACTGAGGAACAGTTGTCAGTTTGCCTCTTTACATCACAGCCGTGGACCGCTCCAGCGTTTGCACGGCTACGTCAGCGTGATGAACTGTGGGACGGTGATGAGACACAAGCATTATGCTGAGGGCCCGAGTGGTGTGCTCAGCGGAGTGGTGTCTCTTGACAGTCATCACAATGCACAATGATGAGCTTTCATGACTCTTTGGGCCATTGTAGGCGAGAAACAAAAAGTAATACTGTAAGACTCTCTCTGCGGGTTTCTGTGGCCACGATGAGGCAGTGGTTCGTATCAGATGATGGATTGTGAGTGATGAGTGAGGTCGAAAACGAAAGACCAAAGGAAGTGTGCACGTATATCACATCCTTCTCTCTTTCTTTCCTTGACCTTGTCATTCTCACAGCTACTTCATCATTTTCTATGTGTATATGTAAAGAGCTCCACCCATAGGCCAGTGATGAGAACTCCTTTGACACTCATTTTCTCAACATGTGGTCAGCATCTGACTGTTTTCTAACACAACAGATAAGCCATGTAGATGAAGCACCAGGGAACAAAATAGTATTAGTAATAGTGATGTGAGGTGTTACTTTGCTGTGTCACTCCACCACAAACTGCCTAATATCGCAGAAATGTGAGAAGAGTCAGCGAGCACTTTGCACTTGTCTGCTAAACCTACCACAGTGAATAAAGCTCCCTTGGTGCACACTAATTGTATCCTGATCTGTTCTTGCTGGTTTGCATGTGTGCACTGGCATGCAAAACAGTGAAAAAAGCCAGGCCAAAAGTCTGCAGAGTGTATGTCTGTCACTAGGCCAGTGAGGCAGCAGTCACAGGAAGTCCAATGAGTTCAGTCAGCTGAGGTTAAACCTCTCTTTGTCTCCTGTTTGCATTAATCTACAAAAGAGATTAAGAACCTCCGTGTGCGCCTGAAAATTATTCCTTCACTTCCGCCCGCTCATTAATCTTCCTCCGTGTCTTTCGTCTCCTCCTCTGTCCGTCATCAGTGGAGGACAACAGTTTTATTAGTGTAATCATGATGCAAAAGCACTCGATGAACCCTTACATTCTTCCAATAAATCACACTAAGAGCCTGCATGTCCCACAAACCACATACTGCTCACATAGTGCAGCTGTCAGCAGATCTATTTTGCAGGGGGCTTGTTAGCATTGTCTGACGCTTTACCCGTCTGCAGGCTGAGTCACCCACTTGACACGTGTTTGGCTCGGCATGATGAAAGTGCACAAAATGAATAAACTCGATGCGTCACTTTTGATGCAACTTATCGCAGGCCTTTCAAACCTTTGGACATTTTGAACCGACTTGTGATGAAATATGTGGATGATATTGTAGCTTTTTTAATATTTATGTTTACCAGACAACAAATTAATCATGCATCAAATTCTTTTCTTTTTTTAAAAGTATATTTTCTGGGCTTTTTGCCTTTAATTGATAGGACAGTTGAGAGAGACAGGAAATGGGAGGCAGGAAGAGGGGGAACGACATGCAGCAAAGGGCCACCAGATTTGCGATTCAAACTGGGTCTGGCTGCAGCGAGGACTGTAGCATCTGCATATGTGACACCTGATCAGCCCACTGAGCTATACGGCACCCCATGCATCAATTCTTGAGGGTGTATTTTCAATTTTACCCTCAATGGAAGTTTAACCCACTTGATGGCTCGGCCTACACACGCACAGTGCAAATACAACCCTGCAGTGAGCTGGCGTGGTCACTGAATTCAGTGTTCGTGCTTTGCAGAATTTGTGTTTGCCACATAATAATTTATGTCTGTTACAAGAAACTGGGCTGGAAATGGGATCTGCTGCCAAGACATCCTCATATGACTCAAACGGCAGGTCACACCAGGACAGAAAGACATGGATGTTTTACAATTTGATGTGCTAATTTGATTTGTGGTCTGTTGCTAAATAAACTTTGTTTTTCTGCAGGGCGGACAGTGAAACAGCGGAAAGGTTCGAGACAACTCTATAGAAACACAGAGCTTCCACAGAGTCACATTAAGAGCAAAAGCAGACATCGCAGAAGATAGGAGGAGAGGAAGAGGCGCAGATAAAAGAACTGAAAAGTTGACACAGGAAGCGTCTCTGGCTTTGGGAGGAGGGAGGGAAGGAAGGTCACAGAGTTAGCAACAGTAAGGCTGAGAATGATCAGCAATGATAGATACGATAAGAATGGTGGAGAAAGAAGGGGAAAGAAGGACAAAGTGTGAAGGAAAAAGTATATTTCATTTTACAGAGACCATAATGGCTGCACTTCTGCAACTTCAGGGTACAGTCAATTTGAACAGAGATGCAGGTGACATCTGCAGCCGCCTTTTTTAAAGTTATGTTTGGGGGCATTTTAATGCCGTTATTAGACAGAACAGTGAAGACAGACACACAATAAAGGTCATCAGGGTTGGGATTTGATCCGCTGATCACTGTTTTAGACGATGGCAACATGGGACGTGCTCTAACCACTGACGGTGCTCAGGGGTTAGAGCACGTCCCATGGCTTGAGCTGCTTGTGCTGATTTGATTTGTCAGACTGACCAGATAATAATGTATATTTAATCTTCAGACTGTACTACACAAAACTTATTTCAGTGAGCAGCTGAAACTAATTCTTAACGAGCAGCAGATTTTACGCTGAAAGTCAACCCAAAGTTTTACATAGATATTTTTGATCAATTAACACACAACGTATATTTCTGCTATATCACTTTTTTGCTGTACAAATATGCATAATTACACTAAAACTATGGCTAAACTGAAGTTGGAAAGTATATACATATATGTAGCCTATATATTTTTCAATCTGCTCTACTGAGGATAAACTACCTCTTTCTCTCCTGTACAGAGAGCTCCCCCTGCTGAACTGCCACCAAACACTGACCACCAGCGTCTTGCAGCGTTTCCTTGGTCATACTGCCTCCTGCAGGCCGGTGTAGGAACTGCTCGCTTCTGCTCCATACATGGGCAGTGAACGCTGCTGTGCAGGTCAGCAGACACCAGGTGGCAAAAAGGAGCTTGGTGCTTAAAAGTAGGGCAGCCAGTGGTGAAAATTTAGTCCAGAGGCCTTGCTTTAGTTTGCTTTCACCACTCAGCCTGAGTGTGTGTTTCTCCCACTTTATTCTCTGTCACTGAACTCAAAGTTTAGTTGAATAAAAAGAGACAAAAACAAAACAAAACAGAAGGACAAAAGCTATGTTTATGGGTTGTGTTGTTTACAGTTTTTTGAGGGAGGAAGTTAAATCTCCCATTTCTCCACAACAACCGTCATTTCCTTTGATTCCATATGAGTAAATATCTGTTAAAGAACATTGTGCACTCTACTCATCTCCCAGAGTCAGCTCTAACCCCGAGGCTCCTCTGCCTCCATATCCTCAGGAATGTCTAGCAGTGTGTATCCCACCTGTAACACACACACACACACACACACACACATACACACACATACACACACACTACTATAATAGAGATGCCATTGTCTTCTCAAACAAACCAGACCTCGGGATGTACACATCATCACGTGGATTTAAGTATTACTCAAGGAAATACGATTAAGACGAGACTCCTCTTCAGTTGTTTTGTTCAATTCCACCTCCTTTTTTTTTTTCAAACTTTTGGCCGGCAGCTGCAGCTTTTGCGAATCCAAGGCATTCTTCCTCCTACACACATACATTCAGACACCCACACCCGCTCCTTCTCACTCTCATTCGAATGAGATAAAAAAAAAACTTTAATGACCTTTCTGGGAAAGTCGGGCATCATCTCACACACGTGAGGCCAAAATACCCCACACACATCCTAACACACACACGCATACACGCGGTGGTGGCAGGTGGATGTTTGGCCTGAGTTCGGGTGGGTGAGGCTGTAATGACTAAAGCAGGACAGATTGGAAAACCACACCCAGCGGGGACAGGAGAGGAAGGCCGGGGCAGCTGAAAGGCTGCAGCGCCTCAAATGGGAGAAACAGGTGAGTTAATGTGTGTGTGTTAGCAGGATTCTTCTTGTGCAAGGTAATGACTGGCTAAAAGACAAAACACTGGCTTAAAAGGATGAGTGAGAGCTAATAAAAAAAGAAAGGAAAAAGAGACTAATAGGGATAAAATGACGGGTCAACAGGAAGTCACTTCTTCATATCTTCACCTCTCCTTCACCTATCAACTTATCAATGCAGCTTTAACCTTCTGTAGATAAAAGAAAAAGGTCTCTGCTTACAAATATAAGATACACACATCTCCGCAAGGCATGTAGTTGTTACATGCAGGAATATACTATACATACACACACACACACACACTTATGCACACAGTAGCATGTTATCAAAGCCCTCATTGTTTCCCTCCTTATCACTTCCCTCTCTGCTGTTTTTCCCTTCCTGCACTCTCCTACCTGCCCTTATCTCCGCTCGCTTTCATCTTGGGAGAGGCCTCTGAGGCGGAGGAGACAAAGAGAACAGAGGAGGAGGAAAAGAGGCAGCGGCAACAAGGGGGCATGAGAAGAGAGCGAAGATGAGGAGAAACGGAGAGGAGGCTGCCTTATCTCAGATGATACACACACACATAGAACGTGCACACACAGGGGCCATTGTTCGGTGGTTTTGCCGCGGGGCCCTGTGATCACGGAGGCTGAGACTGATGAACGTGTGGCCCCTCTTTCTTCCTCGCTCCTCCTTTCATCCCCTCCCAACTCGTCTCCTGCCGCTCAAAGGAGCTCTCTTCCTCCTTGTCTTTCTGAGCTCCTCTAGTCCCTCATCAAGGGGAGATAAAAATACAAAAAAAAAACATATGGCTTTAGTGGTCTACTGCAGCATGGATGGCTCCGAAGGGCCTTACCTTGCCTTTGTTAGGGCCCTGCTAGATTTTCCTGACTGTCTCCTAATGTCTGCTTAATGAGCAGCGACCAGAGAGTAACAGATAAAGTCAGTGTAGCTGTATAGTCCATATGTGTTGGCTAAAGAACCCCTCCATCACACAAACAGATAGGGAGAAGTTGAAGTGCAAAACGTAGCAGACACATGGACGTACGTATGGCACCAATGCAATGCTGAAGTAACACAACACACTCTAATATATTATCATCTGTCCAAAACACTGTAATACAATGCAATGCTGAGGTCCAGTCACACACACTGACATCATTGCATCAACAACACACATGCTATGGAGCAAGTCTGGGCTCGTTTGATCCTGATGATCCCTGAGGAGCCGAGTCCCAGTGACAGGTCTTATGGGACATTAGTAAGAAATAAAAAATCAAAAACAAATCTCAACGCCACTGCAGACTGAAACAAAGTGCGCTTGTTGAGGGTAAATGTCCACAGGTGAAATGTGGCATCCCACGCTCCGGTGTTTTGAACGTCTCACCCCACGTTGCCACGGCAACCGCAACAACTCCCTTCTCCACATTCCCAACGTCTACCATGATGGACAAGAAAGTGGCACGAGAGGAATGTGCGAAGAGTATAGTAGCGCCAGGATGTCCGACAGCGGTTTTCCCCGTCCCATTTCCCAGCAGCGCACGACCCCTGAGCTCTGACACCGTAACCTCTGAACCCCTCCATCGCGCTTTCATCACGCGCTGAAAAACGACCTTGAGGTAGGAAAGAAAGCGTCTCGCAGGTGTGGCCAAGATCAGGAGGAAGATTGAGATTCTTCAGGTTTGGAGGGTGTAGAGTCAGTATGGACGTGTAATTGGACCAATTTTATGTAAAAAACAGCTCAAATGAGATGTCATATGGGTTGAGCAGGCGCTGCAGCCGGTTTGAATCCCCTGGTATACCCTTTGCTGCGTGTCATTCTCCTGCCCTCTTTGCCTCCCCATTTCCTGTCATATCTACTATCCTATATAAATAAAAACAGCTCCAATATTTTGCTGATATTAAAGTTACAAATAGCAGAAAAGACATTCAGTCTTATTATAAAGTATTCAGAGTCAATCATTCTTTTTTCCATGAGATGTATATCTTCGATAGTGTGAATAAAACTTTATATTATTTAGGTTAAAGCAATGAATCAGTCATTCGGGAGCTCTTTACATCATGTTATTCATTTTAACATGAGCACAGTGTCCGTTTACAACTCATCTTACCCTCACCCCAACGCAGCTGGCTACATATATAAACACATATTTTATGGGATACATGATAAACGCCTGCATTGCCAAAATAAATCTGTGAACTGCGTGAAACTGCAGCGTTTTCCATCAATAACCAAAGGACAGAGAAAATGAACCATTGCAGTAATTTCACACTTTTCTCTCTTTCTGTCATTTCTCCTTTTCTGCTCCGTGATTGGCAGGAGGAATGTGGCAGGAATCTCAGCCGAATGTTTTGGTATGCTTCGCGGACAAATGCTGGCGTTGCCATGGCAAAGGCTGACATGGAGATGGGCCCCCGTCCTTCCTCATTGTTTTCAGAGCGTACGACGGTAGCAATGGAGGTATGGGGGTGGGGGGGTGGGGGGTAGCACCGCTGCTTTAACAAGGTACTTGGAAAGTATGTGCGATTGTATGGTGTGTGCGCGGACACACCGTCACCATGGGGACGGTTAAATGTTATGCGTGTGTGCGTGAGTTTTGTGGGGTTGGAGGGGGGAATCTGCCTGAGATGATGTAATCAAGATGTTTGACCTCTGACCCTTGCACCCTAAGCAAACTGGAACCTTTTTTTTTTTTTTTTTTGGTGACTGGGCCACATGGTACTTAGCATTAGAGCTGGGAACTCCTGTTTGACCTTTTGACCCCAGATGTGCTGCATACACAAACAGACGGACACAGTGCGGCTGTGATGTCATCGCACCAGGTGAAGCTCTGTGAAACGTCGGAGTCACTTAGCAGACAGTGATAAAGCTTCCAGCACAGAGTCTGTGTGCTTGGATTTGTGTACATGCCTGTGTTTGTGTGTGCAAGCACAATAGAGCATGAACAAGCATAATTGGGCAGGGGGATTAAAAATACAGAGCTCTGCGCTATCTGAGGTCAAAGAGTAAATCCTGGATTGGCTCTGTCCGAAAAGTTCAGTCAAGCAAATGATGTACTTCTCTAAGTTTATACAACAACGATAAGCTCGAGCTCTGCTACTGACATAGCGTTCCCATTTAATGCTAGCTGCCTGGCAGAAAAGTTCTGTAGGGAGAAGACTGCTGAGAAAATGTAATATTTAAAGTTTAAAATATGACAGTATAATTGCATGTATTGCTTTTGATTTCTTTATGATTAATAAACACAAAAAAGGAGTCCATGCTCACGTGCAGATGTGGTATAAGAGATTCATGCGCTCACATTAACACGCGGATACATGTGTGTGTGCTGTAGGTACATAAGATACAGAGCCTACACTCCAGGTCCACCCCTTCCCAGAAGCTGCTGTGCATTGCCCAGTAGGCCTGTCGACTGTTCACACACTCCAACACACCCACCCACACACACACATGCCAGGATTCAAACACACACACACACACACACACACACACACACACACTAGAGGCAGATAGAGAATGCTGCTTCTTGTATTCTTTTTGAGCCATGTTGACGATTCTCATGACAAAGTGCGAAAGTTGGCGCTGCTCAAACAGCTGCTGTCCAAGGTAAATTTGAATCTGCCAATTGAACAGGGCTGGACTGTTTGTTTTCAATGAGGCACCTAGATATGACTCGAGGGGTTTGTGGCATTGAGACGTGCATATTTGTATCGGCAGAGTTTGCACGTGTGTTTGCACCGGTACACATGTTCGTGCATGTTTGTGTGGACGTGCATGCATGCGGTTGAGCCGGAGTACAATGTGTGGTTATTAGTGAGGAATGAACCCATGGTAACTGTCCTTCGTTAACAAGGGGTTCCACTTGAAATCATCCTGTAGCAGC
The DNA here is from genome assembly GCF_045865225.1 of Trachurus japonicus. NCBI lineage: Eukaryota > Metazoa > Chordata > Actinopteri > Carangiformes > Carangidae > Trachurus > Trachurus japonicus. The sequence goes on along the minus strand of NC_140908.1, from coordinate 7,656,936 downwards.
AGGGGCCTCACAGTCCCCATCGACCCCTTTCCCCTGGCGTTACCTGGATACCAGGCTACTGTTTGCCTAACACTGCCCCTCTCCCATCAGCTCCTCACTGCTCGCTTCTGCACAGGGATTGGCTAGATTCCCCCTGAGTGTATAGAACCTGTGTGCAACATAAGCCTGTGCTTTCTGGTCGTACTGTGTTCAAGAAATTCAAATGTGCAGCAAAGTAAATAACAATTTATGAACTTTCATACTCCAAATCCTTCTCATAGCTTTGTTCAATGAAGAAAATAAAGTTTAGTAAAGAACAAGATCAAAGACAAACAGTAAAAGATGAACCTTAGAAAACTTAAATTGTAAAATTTGTTAAAGTAAAAATAGCATGTGTGCCATCCAAGAACGTCAGCCATGTTGGTTTCTATGTACTTGGCAGACTTTGACTCGCTCCCTGAGTGATGTTAACAGATGTGGGTGAGACTGATAAGCGTCCAGCAGGTAGCTGTGCCCTGGATGTGCCATCTGTATCTAAACTGTTTCCCATGATCCCCTCCTGCGAGCTGGCTGGTGCACCTGGCTGCAAGGCCGGTATGTCTGGCCAGTATGCACATAACCCAGGCCACTGTGGTGTCAAACTGACACGCCCACCTGGACCTGCACCAGCTATTTTTACTTGGTGAAACACACACACACACACGCATACACTTCAAAAGGGCTCACCTCGCCCGCCAAACATTCCACACCCACAAGCGAGCACTTTGAACGTGGCGCCACACTGCCTCCTCGAGTGCTGGGAAGTCTATATGGACATCATCACGACCCTCTGCACCACCCTGACCACGTCTGAAGCCGACCCTGTCGACCTGCTGTCAAATGCCCCTCAGCAAATCAAAGAGGATGGGAAAGAGAGCCCGGGGTAGGCACTGCCAGAATCAGGACTTTTCGGGATTTCACTTGTGATGATGAAGCACAATTTGCTGCAAAACTGAATCATGTCTTCAGTTATATCATAGCCATAATACTGCGTCAGTCTGTACGGATCATTTAGTCTGAAAGCACTGCAGAGACTAATTTTTTTGTCAAATATGAGTGCAACAAAGATTTCAAACCCAGTCTTGAGGTAAACATTATTCACGGTGCATTTCACTTCTGGGGAAAATGAAGCAAAACACTTAGCTGGCAGTTTCTTTGGATCATTTTCTTGTGTTCTACACCACACCATTATGACATAATTCCTGGACAGAACCAGTGATCGTCAACTAGACAAATGCGCGTCACTGGCAGGAGCGCTGGAATGACTGAATCACTATTACCCCCTTATCTTTAAAATCGACAGCATGTTGCATTTCCGTTGCGGTGTCCCTTGTGGAAGTGGCTGTAGTGGGATGTGTAATTTGTTTATTTTGGCAGAAGGGGTTCCAGCTCTTGTAATGATTACCTCTTAAGTGTGTGTGTGCGTTCTTGTGCGTGTGTCGGCTGTGATTTCCTAACTGCACCAATCAGTGAATTGCCAGTCTATCACTGAGAACGAAGCATTTCAGCTATTTCACATAATGTAGTTGACGCAAGAGCAGAGGGTTTGAAGCTGCTCTGAAGGCGAACAGGCCTCAGAACTGACTCAGAGGTCAACCCCTTTACTTGGGAAGTGGTTTATCCTTCTTCTATCATTACTCTTTGAGGATGTAAATTACTCTACAACAACTAAAATCAAAATACTGACTAATGTGAGGTGTGTATATAGGAACCAAATTCTCATGTCAACATGCTTAGATTTTCATGTTTATGACTCTGATTTTACAAGGGTATACGTCATCACCATCTTAGTGTACTGTGTCAGCATGCTAACAGTTGCTGATTGCTGCTAAACACAAAGCACAGCTGAGATGAGAATGATGATGAGAGTACAGGATCACCATGGTTGTGTGGTGTGAGAAATCTTTGATCCCGATTCTGTCAGAGATAGGGATGCAAACAATTAATCGACTATCGATTAATTGTCGATAAGAATTTAATCGATTAAATTAAATTACTTGCAATTAATCGTTCCTTTTCAATGGGAGTTTTACTGTGAAATGTAAACAAGCAAAGCCGACATAATGTAGCAGATCTCTGTGTAAACGTGTGCAGCGCTGCGCACTGCAGCACACAAGGGAGAGAGGGAGAGGAGGTGAAAAGAGACAACACTGTTACCTGTTGTAGCTATACGGGACTCAGGCTGTACCATCGCTAACACACAGACGACCGGTGAGTAACGAGTCAAAAAGCCGCCGACACGGAGCTGCCTGAGGAGTTGTAATGCAGCCTGAACGCAGCTCAAACCGACCCGGTGCCTCAGCACGGCGGACAAGCTTTGATAAACACACCGGATCCGCGCTGGTTTACAGTATCCTGCCATAGTTTAGCCGGTCGCTACCGGAGCTTAATTTAAAAAAAAAAAAAGAAAAGAAAAAAAAAAGCGCTCGTTGCGGTGCCGCGGAGAACAGCGCGTGTGTCCAAGCTGTGTTGGTTTATGTAACTTGAGGGGACAAATGAACCACATGTTTATTGTCATGCATTGCTGACCTGGGCATTGTTTCTCAATAAATTAGAAAACCCTTTCCTATCATTCCCCTTTTCCCTGCATGGTTGAAGGAGACTGGCTCGCATCCACGCTCCCACTCCCTCCTGCGCCGACATGTCACCTTAAGTCACATAAACCAGTACGGTGTGTGACACAATATTGTTGTCAGCGCGACAGCGCCTCATCACCGCTGGTGTTAAAAGGCTCCGTTCTTTCTGCAGTCAGGTTAAAGCGCACATCCGCTGTGTTGCTAAACAAATAATCCCTCTATATCAACGGAGGCAGCCGTGCTTGAGCAGCTTGGGTTGGAGGTGGTGTGAGTGCGGGCCAGCGGGGGACGGGGGGGGGGATTCGGGCTTCAGCACGGTACGGAACAACTGGCCCGTGTGAGTGCGTCCTTAATTGTGGCCGCTGCAGCGCCACACGGGCTTTGCCTTTCAGCAATCAAGCGCTGTTTTCGTCTTTGTTAATAACAATAACAGCAACAGCTGTCGGCAGCTGAGATTGCTGTGCCGTCACCATAGAAACGCAAGACGCATTACGGCTCATTCGCAAAATACCTTTCAATGGAAACACCCGCAAATGGCAATTGCACTTTTTCGAAGTTTCAGAAATATCGCTTTTATTTTGCGAAAATCTGTAAGGGACTGTTCGTTATTTATCATCAGTGCCACCGGAGGGACTCACAGGACTTTTTTTTTTTTTTACATGACCCCCCTGTCGGAGTCAGTAAATTTTAACATGACCCTGCATTAAGCCTTATCAAAAGATACATGACCCCCCCCCCCAGTCATCGACACGCGACATCGCATCACGTAGCTCGTGACACTACATTATTTCATTTTGACAACTATGTGCAACACCTTCTCATCAATCCATGCCATTTATCAGCTGTTCTTAAAACCCAACTCATCAATAACAGAATCGCGATTGTGGACCAGCTCACATTACACAACAAACCATTAACAATTAATCCACACTCAAACCGAAGCAACAATAATGTGAACCGTACTCAACAACAACGTATTATTACAAGGTTTACGACAGATATGACAGACAACTGTGTGTGTGTGTGTGTGTGTGTGTGTGTGTGTGTGTGTGTGTGTGTGTGTGTGTGTGTGTGTGTAAGAAAGAGAGGGAAAGAGAGAGAGAGAGAAAGTAGATAAAACCAGCTAGCTGTTAGCTACCGTAGCTCAGGCGTCGGTCTCCCGTCAGGTAAAAGCTGCCGTTTATTCCTCAAATGTAGTTCATGAAGTTGTCTCCGGTACAGTTATCCATCACTGCAGTTGAATTAGCCGCTAAACTGCTGGACGCTAAAACCGAGGGGGGGGGGCGTCTGTTTGTTTACAATTCACAAAAGCAACGTGAACGTACGAGCTGCTCAGACTATGTAGAGTTACGCAATGAGGCAGGCAGGCAGCGTAGCCTCTGTATGGTACTGAAGTTAAACTCACTCACCCATAAGAGACGTGCTAAGCCACGGTCAAAACCCTTATTGAGTTCTTGGCGAAGCGGTTAGCATCTTCGCCTGCGGTGCGGGAGACCCGGGTTCGAAACCAACTCAGGGCAGACCAGGGCAACATAAAATAACGTTGTGATTCGGGGGCCGTTGCTCTCATTGCCATCAGTGCTTGCAGCTTTGAAATGTCCCGTTTTTGTTTTGTTTTTGTTTTCTGCGGGCATTGCAGTGTCCTCCAGACAAAATGTTGAATGACCCCCCCTCACTGACCTTTTTTTTTTTAGTGGACCCACCCCTCAACAAAGAATATTATGACATGACCCCCCCCCATTTTCCTCCGGTGGCCCATTCCATAAATAACGAACGGTCCCTAATGGAAACGCAGCTCTCTCACCTCATCTCATCTCATTATGATAGGACTTCAACCTCAGAGCTCTCTGTCCCAAATAACGTGCTACTTAAACATTTTCATTGTGCTGTGCTCTTAAAATAAATTAACAAATACTAGTGTAAAGTCCATAAGGAATTTTCCCCTTAAATTTAGGTTCTCAGGAAAATCGCCGCTTATCAATTAATCGATCATCGATCGATAAGGTCTATCAACTATCGATTAATGAATTACTCGATAATTTGCATCCCTAGTCAGAGAGGCTGAACAAATGGCAGGTTGATGAATCACACAGAGGAGGTGAGCGACAACAGCTTAATTCTACAGCGTGACTTATTATCAAGCACTTGTTTTGGTGTAGCCTCTACTATATATAATAAGTACCCGTCCCTCCAGGATGCTGGGAATATACTGTATGATATTATACACACCCAACGGCACATTTAACTTCCTTTGATAACGCACATCTGTGTTCATTTTGAAGTACTGCTCAGTTCACTGGAGCCCTTAGACCTGCTTTTCCTTCACAATAACACAATGTACAATTTATCAAAGACCGATGCCATATATCAGGTGACAGCTCTGTATTTCTGCAGTTCTTGACGCTGCCTCTCTGTTATATCACAGAAGATTAACAGCTGGAACAAATTGTCTCTTTATTTCTTATTAGTCATAGATCCTTCTGCTTATTACAACTTAATCAGAATCAGATATTCAGGATTTTCTTCAACCAGAGGTGGGTTTCTGATGTTAAGATGTTTTAACAGCTAACATGCACCTTGTTTTCTCACACATCAGCACACGTGGTGAGACCCTCACATAGAGTGCAACTCAGGCGATAGGTATTTGTCCTTAAGCTATAGTGTAAATTGCTGCCATGTTACCTGACCGCTGACCCGAGACGACCGATCCTAGTATTCTCAGCAGCTTTACATACAGAACCTGATCTAAGAGAAAATGTATGCTCCGAGCGAGTGTTTGCCTTGAGATGGCAGTGGAGATTGTGAGAATTACAACACATTTCCTCCAGATAATCCTACATCTGGATTAAGTCTTCATGCTAGATTAGGCACACTCCACTATAAATAAATGCAGCAGGGTATGACAAGGGGCAAATCAACAATGAAAATGTTACAAAGCTTCACAGGCATTTTTAAAATCCATATCCATGATTGCAGTTCATTTTCAAGGGGTTAATTGACCCAGAGCACAATAAACAAATACTGTAAAAACGTACAGTATAGGGTCAACATATTGCATAAGTAGAGGCTAAAAAAAAGAGTCTTCAAGTTCATGTCAAATGAAGTGGAACTGAAGTATACAGTGCCCTAAAGCAGACTTAACACAAGTCTCCACTCAACCCCGGGGAATAATATAAGTTGCTTTTATGCTCCACACACTTATGAGCTCGCTGCTAACTTCATCTATGCTCTGCAGAGCGGGGGAGAAGTGTAGATGGGTGATAATAATCTGTGGGTTGATAGCAGTCATGTATTCCATTGTTAAAGCAAAACTCAGATCACAGCAGCTTTGAACTATCCATAAAAGTTAAAATAACATGTACTGTATGATGATTTCTTATCATTATCACACACACGCTACCCTCCACAAAGCAAAACGAACTCTGGGTTATGGTTATTATTTGGAATATACGGACAGCTGCAGACAGTTGTTTATATTAAGCAATAACCGCAGTGCCAAAGTCCTGCTTAGTGTATTTAAATTCTCTGATAAAATCTCTGGCACATTGCCGTCCAGTGAACTGACTCTTTAATAATTAGAAGCATGAGGACAGTAAAAGAAAAATGTTACTGTCGCTTTTTTTTAAAGCTTGGAACACCATTTCCTCCTCGCCTTATGTCGTTTATACTCTTCCCTCTTGGATCACAAGGACTCCTTTCCCCTCCATTTCAACTTGAGATTTAACCCTGATAACTGTTCTTGTTTAACGCGCCATTGACAGTTAGCGGCACTGAGCTCCTTTAAAAACACTAGCAGCCGTCACTGTCGGGATGAGGCCTCGCTGACACACAGTCTTGTGGTGATGGGTTTTACTCAATGCTCTAGGTGCGTCGTTGTAGAGTTAACTGTGTAGCAATGAGCGTCATTTGATGATGCTTTTTACTCTTTGTAACTCATTTGTCCTTTCGTGTCATGTCTCCTTGTGGCTGCTTTCTTGTGAAGGCATTTCATTCTTCCTTTGTGACCTCTCTGGGTTGCACAACCATCAGAAGATGCGCAATCAAAAGAATGAAAATTAAAACATTATGTCTACAACCGTAATTCTTTCGCTAGAAAACAGGAAAACCCCTAGATTTAATTGCCACAACCCTCAATTGTTAGAGGAAAGAAAACACCATTACTAAATCCATCTGCCTCTTCCCGGCAATTTGCCATTAATGTTTTGACTGACTGCCTCCGTCCTCATAGTTCTACGTCACCAAATTAAGCCTCTGACATCACCTAATGTCTCTTCATTCAGAGCAGTAATCATTTACATACATGTGAGATTATGACTAACCGTGTGACAAATCAGACATGAAAGCTGCGGTTGACCTTTGGTTACTTAACCGCGGTCGGCCGCCTCAGCTGCATATCTCGTGGCAAGCGGCACATTGTTTTCTCCAGTCCGGCCTCAACATATGGTTGTGTTCATGCGTCAGTGTGTTTTCAGCGCCGCCGTTTTGACGTCCAGCAGTTGTTATGTCTCCAGTGAGTTCAGTGCCCATATTTCAGGCGTGTTCACGGACATGTTATGTGCAATCGCATGCGTTGTGGTCAGCTTTTGTTCAGTGCCACATTCCCTTCGACTGCCTTGATCTTTTTCTTCTCTGTTCTTTTTCCTTTTCCATTTCTCTGTGCTGAGACTCTTTTTACTGCTTCTTTCACTTGTTCCCTCTTTATCACTTTTATTCAGCCCACTCTCCTCACCCTTGGTGTCCCTCTTTGTTTTTCCTCTCTCTTCCCTCTACAAGTACAGTTTGATCTTGCTCTGCGTTGCAGTAATCATGTTATCACTCCCAGGCATCCCTCAGCCCCCTCGGCCGTCCTCCATCCATGTCAAACAAATTACTGAGCCGTCAGGACTGTGTGTGAAAGAGAGAAGATTGTGAAATGTGGAGGGGCTACACATGTTGTACTGTTTGTGGAGTGGAGGGAGATGTAATCATGTGTTGATGAGGAGCAGATCAGAGTTTTTACACTCCTAAATCACAAACCGCTCTGCTCCAGACTGTACATTCTCATAAATCTCAGCTGATTCATACCTACCCCCTGCTCTGTCTCGCTCTCTCTGTCTATACACCCACCCCAGCACACAAACGTGTTTTGATTTTGAAGAAACATCTCTGTGGCTGCAAACCGTACAAGGACGGGTTCACCTCCCGCTGCACCCAGGAAACACTGCTGCCTTAAGTGTAGTAAGACATACAGTCCATATTACTCAATGCAAAGACAGGGGCCATAAGGTGATATTATTGGTGGTTATCTAATTAAATGATTTGATGAAAGACTTCTAGTAGCAAAATGAGAAGAAAAGCTGATTTATAGCTGCAGTTCTGCTCCACACTTCAGCAATAACACTAAAGGAGAATTCCAAAGCAGTCATTTAAGTGCAGATTTAAAGCTCCCATAGTATTCATATTTCATGAATTTGCCTTGAAATAGACGTCACCTCGGGATAAGAATAATGCCTTTCATGAACTCTTTTAAGTGCAGTTTAGTTTGTGTTTCTTGGATCACGTTTTGGAAGGATAAGTGGTAGAACAGGCTCAAAGCTGCACCTTCAATAAGAGAAATCCGCCCCCCAACACAGACCTTCACCGTCACGCACCTACTTATTTTTAAATGATGCAAATCAGCTATGTGGAGACACTCCAGGAGACAGGAGAAGTCAGACAGTTGTTAGCAGTCAGAAATAGTGTAAGTCCAGAGGTATAGCCTTAATTGGACATAAGTGAAAGTCCATGTAAGAATGAGGGATTGTATATGCAATCCAGTTCAAATTCTGAGTCTCCATACAGGACCACCGTCAGAGCTCTTGTGGAGACTCAGGAGTAAAATGTTTTTCTTCTGAACAGGCAAATAATTATTGTTTATATGCATATACAAGGCTGACTGGAAAGCAGAGATTGTTGTAGTGTAAAGAAAATCAAGCTCAGTTTGGGTCTTTTTCTACTGATAAACGGGAAGCTTTAAATAGCCGTAGTCAACCACTAACCATTTAGTTGGAAATGGTGCTCACACAAATAAATTACAAGGAAGCAGGGAAATCTGATAACAGTTCAGCCATAGCCAAATTTTCTGCATGTAGAAAGTAAATTCAACACTATTTGTTTTCTTTTCGTGTTCTTGGTGCAAATTAGACACCATGAGCTGTGACTATAAATGACGGGTAAAGAAGAAGCATCAAATCACCAGGCTGCAAGATCTAACACATATTCACAAAGCCACCATAAGCTAAGAGTCATACCAGACTAAATATAGCAGCAAGCCACAGAAACTAGTGAGATGATGGTACATTTCTTGCTCATCAAACATTTCATTTTAGAAAGTAAGAATGTGTTCTGTCTTTTTTCATGGTTTAAATTTTAACATGGCACAAGCAGTTGCAACTGGGGCTCCAAGAGAGAGAGTTAAGGTTTAATCTTGAGAAGGTAAAGTGTAGCAAAGCAGGAGAGCAAATACAGACTCTGAAATGTTAAACTACTGTACACATACTTGTGTATGTAACTAAAGTTAGTACACACACATCATACCAGATCAAATCTGCGGCTGAGTGTACTCAACTGAGCATTTATTACTTATAATAAATTCATTTTGAAAGAACAGGCTTTTTTTCCTCTTTCGAAAAGTTACTTCCTCCTTTCAAAGCACCTTTATTCATAATGGTTTAGAGCTGATCATTGACATCTTAGGTCGGCCTGATTGGGCATAATTAATTGTAAACTTTTCCATCTCTGTGTGTATTCTTCCACAGCCATGAATGGCATACTCAGTCCACTAATGGCAACATTAATTTTAGATTCCAGTTCACACCCACATCCCTCACTGGTCTTTATTTAGGGGCCTCTTATTATGGAAAGTGGCCACTAACCAGTAACTGTGGGGTTTGCAGTGAGAGTTGGGGGTAGGGGGGGGTGGGGAGTGAGAGGTGGGGGTTGGGAATGGAATGAATATTTCCCGTACACACTGCAGGCTAGACAGGTGTGACGCACCTGTCCTGGAGGACAACATTCCTCCCTGGAGCCCGCAGTCCTGCTGACGCACCAAAATGTTATTCCACAGAAGAGTGGACGCATGGTGTGTGTGTGGCGGGGGTGGAGGGCAGGGGGTACGGAGGTGGGTAAGGGTTTCCCATCTTTGAGGAATCCCATTTCCAAGGTGATGAGGAAAAACACCAACAACAAACCGGAGGAGAGCCCACCACCACCCCCGAAACCCCTCGTTGTCACCCTCCACTTCCTCCCATGAACATCAGTGACCCCCTTTACACTGGGTAAAGCATGTACATATGGTGACCTGCAGGAGGCATCGTTTACGGAGCGTCTGACTCACATGGAGGGGCCGTGGGCTGACCGCCAGCGGGAGCATAGTAGATATACCTGGTTGTGGTCTTGGTTACCCTGGCAACACAGTCCGAGGGGGCCCAAACTGTTTGCACTGCACACGGTTGTGTGACTTGGAGAGGGGCTGGTGAGAGTGGAGGGGTGGAGAGAGGTGGAGGAGGGGTGTTGGTGGAGGTGGTGGTGGTGGTGGTGGTGGGCGATGGGTAGCAATGTCAACAACTCCACACAAGCTGCTCCTTCTTCCAGAGATAAAGATGGAGAGGCGGCGGCCTGCAGCAGTGGAGAGGTGCTACAGCTGAGATGCTATAAAGCAGCACAGAGGGTAGCAGTGTACAGTACAGGCATTTACAGAAACCTGTAGCGATATCCGTGCTTACTAATGCACATGCTGGGAGACATAATAGATGGTCTCTTGCAAACTCACAAATAAGAAGTCAAATATTTGTGCAGTAATTTCAATCTAAGTGCTACAGTATAAAGCTGCTAGCCTACTGACACAGATTTGGAGAAAGGTGTGACAAATGCACAAGGGACATAATGCAAACGTCAAAAGTCTTGGAAATACCCACTGTTTTTTTTCTCAAATATTTGACAAGAAGCACGCTTTCACACACACAATAAGCTAGTGGTATACCGGGAATCGGTAACGCTGAGCTCATCACTTTGCAGAAACTTCATCCAATAAAACAATTTATGGTTTTCTGCTGATGTACAGCTGGCAGGCCAATCACTAATGGGTTTAAAATGTGCCGTCTCTGGCTGAGGGAGGCTGAGAGACTGGAGAAGAGAAAAAGAGGCAGTTAGAAGTTAGTCAGGAGTGAGAGAGTGTGAGGGAATTCTGATTTATGATCGCACCTCCATCTCCAAATTTCAGCAGAGCTTTTAGCTCGTCTCAAGCCTCAAAGTGGTGTGATGTTGCAATGTGTCCAGAAATCTTGACATCATTGCTTTCTTTGTGAAACCGAGGCCAGAGCCTCTGAAGTTCAAGCTCAGTCTGTGCCAGTCTGATGAGCAGCGAGCCAAGCACCAGCTGACTTATGGAAGCCTTTGATGTTAGCCTAGCGAAGCACTTGCAATACCAGCATACTTGTTTCTAAAGGAGAGCGAACCTGAAACTATAGGCCACCCAGATGGGGATACACCTAAAACAGAGAAGAGTTTTAAATTATTATAATCTTTTATTATCCATGAAATTGACTTACAGTACAAGCTATTTATCTCAGCTTTAAGCAAATATACAATCAGAGTGTCAAACTGTCAACTTTTCCTGGAGGAATAGTCAAAGAGTATATTGTATGTGCCCCATTAAATTAGTTCGATTGCTTTCCAGGAACACATTTAGCCGTTAAGTAAACATATTTAATATCTAAATCACTACACTGATTTCCATGGCAGCCCCTGAATTAAAAACTTGTAGGATATGTTAACTAACAGTACAAATGCAGGTATTTTCCCTTCATTACTTCTTGGCAACCCTCATGGGTACTGTAGCTGCTGCTACATTGGCAAGTTGCTATGACAATGGAGCTCCCTGTGACTCATCACAAAGCTCTGTGTTTATATTTTACCGCTCGTGGCCCGTGACCGAACACAAAGATTTCTGGGAAATGAGGTAAACAGGAGCGGTTTGGGGTAGGTGGATGGGGTTTCACACAAGGTCAAGGGCTGTGTGTAGGTTGAGGGTGACCATGTTTCCAAAGTTTGAGATGTAAGAGTAGGTCTGAGTGGACTGGAGAGACTTTCTTTAAAACAAAAAAAGAACAGAGCTGTTTGTTAAGCTTTAAAAATCACCTGGTGATTTTCTCCCGCTGTGTTTGGTTTTCTTGCTGCAGTCTTGCTGGCCGTTTGCCAGACACCACTTCAGATAGGCCTCATTAACAAGCCTATCTGATGGTACCCACTTTAGATCTTTAAACCTCTCTCTTTGAACCGTCTCTGGTGACTAATGAAACAATGATATGGCCAGATGACAGCTGTTTGTCAATCTTGGCCTGGATGGTCATAAATGGATGACTGGGCAGGAGTCTGCCTTATCATGCTTTCAAACTTTGAGATGTAGTGCTGCCCCATTGACCAAAGTGGTGGTGTACGTGTCTGTGTGAGTGTGTGAGTAGGGTGCAAGCGTGTGTGGTCACTAACCCATTGACCTCTGTGTTTACAGGGAAGCAGTCCAGACGGATAGCCCACTGGCCACATCATCATGACCTTTAACTCTGTGAAATTGCATCATCAGGCAGTTGCCTTGTAACTAAGACAATATTGGATTTAATTTTCCTTTTTTTTTTGCAGTGGTCCTATTACTCCAATGGCGCAACCCATTTTTAAGCAACTCTTTCCACGGTGTTACCTTAACTTTAGTTCCATGGATGATTCAACATTAGCAAGATCAAGTCTAGTGAATGGTATATCTGAAATATTAGAAACAGTAACTTATTAGCCTGATGACGCTATCTCTTGCTACCTCATGTAGCTTATCCAATAACTTCAAATCTGTTTTACTAGTTACAGCTTCAGTGGAGTGACCTTGAATACCATAGACATTACAATTCCTGCTGATGAGAGCTTGGTAACTCATTGTAGTATATTGAGTTTTTCAGAATGCTTTAAAGAATAAGTCCTCTATATTTTCAACAAATCTCTGAGCTGTGTATTGTTTACTACAGTTCCCAGGGCTCTTAGTGTCAACAAATGATCTGGCACATAATCAAATAATACAAGGTGCATTGTGTTAATTGTACTTTAAGCAGTTAAATAAGCTTAAGAAGTGTAATTTTGTTACCTTTGAACTAGCTGTTCCTCTCAGTTTGCAGATTTATTGTAAACTAGACTAAACAGCAACTGGCAGCGCCTACTAAACTACAAAACAAACCAAAGACTATTTCCCCAAAAGGACCTGTTTTGAGAAGAACAATGACATTTTCCTCTTTTGTGCCACAAAGCAATTCAGCAAATGTCCTAAGAATCCAACCAACCCAGTGGTAGATATTGTAAAATACTGCTAGTCCTCAAAGTGATGTTCCCTTCTAATGTCTCACAGTTAATGTGGGCATGTTCTATAGATGTTAAAATGCTACGCATAGTTTCTTGTAAAAGCAGTATGAAATATTTCACTTAATGTCGATGCCAACATAAATCCAAACCATCCCTTGGTGGTTGCTGTCAGCATTTATCTTTCAGAGTCCACGTTCCCTGCTGTCAGCTGTGCTCTGGGTGCAGGAGTGTGCAGGGGTCTGTAGCCTCTTCTGTGTCTGTGTGCCATTAACATGTCGCCACTCTGCCCCACAAAGCCGCTAATAGCAGGGTCTTGAAGGAGACTGCTTTCCACAGGGGGAATCTGTGGCCACAACAAGGTCACTATTGGGTTTGGATGGAAAACAGAGAGGCCTGCATGCCATTTCTAAAACTGCTTCTCATGTTCTTCAGTATATCCCGGAAGAAGACTGTATGCAAAGTCACACGCTGCAGGTAAATGCTTAATCATTTGTGATAAGCAATACTTTACGTGATCCTGGCTATCTGTGTACGTGCATGTGTGTGTACGTGAAGTTTGTGTTTCTGCTTGGATTACACAGAGCATGGAGAAGACCTCACATCTGGCAGGCTGGCTGTCCGCCCGCCCCTGGTGATGGGCTCCAGTTGTGGCACTGGGCAACCGTTGTCAAGGGGAGGGTCCAACTGGAGCAAGACCAGCTGGTAATGTATCATCCCTCTGGCCCCGATGGAAGTGCACCAAGAGAGCATGTGCAGAAGCTGACAAAAAGATTCTATCACAAGTGTTGTGTTGGAGTAGAAGTCCAACCAAAATACAACATTTGTTCCCACAGCAGAGTAGAAGCTGGGTTTCAATGTAAGAGAAGAGACAGTGTCCATAAAAGTTTTTATTGTCCAACGTCTAAAGGGAAGTCTTAGTTTAGATATGTGGAAATCCCTTCCCTTTGTGAGGACTTGCCTCTCAAATCCCAATTATGGAAATGTAAAGCCTCAGATATGAGGCTGCTGATGTGCTGGTGAGCCTGAGTGGCTGCGGTTGTTATCTAGACTTAAGCCCTGGAAATAACAAAGGAACACTGTGCTCCTCTGTCTGGCACCAAAGACCTACCTGGACGGAGAAGGAAGGGGGAGGGAAGGGGCTTACTCCGAGAAAGGAGGGGTCAGAGTGAGTAAAACAGTCACAGTGAGGAAAAAAGAGGAGAAAAAGAAGGAAGGGAGATTTCTGCCTATCTGGCACAAGGAAAAGCCGGGTTCAAATCGAGTCAGCACATGCTGGGAGATAGACAGCCTGGCTGTGAGAGATTATTGTCACGTTAAAAGGACTGTAAAAATGAAAGAAACTGGTCCAGTGAAGCTCATAGGTTCACAGCTGGGTTTACCTGTAGACAAGGCATCGATAGAGAGACAAAAGTACTCTCACAGGCCTCATACAGGAGCCGTGTATCATTTGGAGTCTGTCTTTGTTTCCTTTTTCTTTGGAAAAGGTGTATATCTTCTGTCAACTGTTCCATAGTTTGGTTGTCTCCTCCAACGAGGACACACTGTGATGCACGCATGCACATGCACATGCACTCATAAACACAATGAGGTATGCACACCAGTCCTGCCAAGATACATAATCATATCTGCTATGCGGTATAGACGTGCTGGTGCGCTGGACTCGAGGAAGGCAGAGGAGAAAAGGAAAGAGGGAGAGATGATGGCCGGTTGAGAACAGCAGGCGGACAGTTTACAATGTTCTGTCACATACACACAACTCAATGCAACTCAGCTGTTTTTTAGTCCACAACTTGACCTCAAACATCCTCACAGTCATCCCCTTCAGCACAGTTAGTGTCAGCGAGTGCACAGTGCTGGGATGCACACAAACAAAACAAAGTAAAATAAATAAAATACAAGAGAATATGAATAAATTATTTTACCAATACATTCACAACAACAATGTGTTTGGTTGTTTTTTTTAAAGAATCCCTTAAATCCTCTCATGTATTTGGATCACCAAACACAAATCACTATTTATCTGCATACAATCATTTTGAATGTGAATTACGAAATATAAAAAACAAACCAATAAATTCATCTCAAATGTCATAATCAAAATGGTTCATTTTCATTTGAGTCATTAGACGATTATTCAATCAAGCAAGGCTGCTGCAGCTTTTGCAAGATGTTCTAGAGATCAGGAAACACATGGCAATTGGCAGTTGCTATTTAATTGTAACTGTTCAATGATAAATTACAGAGAAGTGCTGTTTTCCCTACTCTTCTCTGTCTAAGAGGGCACCTTCAACCAATCATTTGTTGAGGCTGCTTTCTCTGGTTCCTTTATTTTTCTTTATTATTGGCGTCTTCTATTTCTGGCACTGTGGTCTTTCCTCCACTGACCATGGCCTTGGCTGAAAAACCGCAGCATTTTCCTAACCCCACAATGCATTAGAAAGAATCACTAGGTTGCAGGCTATCACAAATGACCACATGGTACTGTATACGACAATTTGCCCCTCATCTATTTTTTTTTTTTACTTTCCAGAACAAATTTGCCCCCAAAAGTATGTGTTCACTTCAGACTCAGCACAGATACGTGAGAGAAAATAGTATACTGTATATGGTGCCCACAAACAGGCCAAAGATGCTGAGGTATGCACCATGCATGGTGATCAGACTCACACACATAAAAACATATACACATCATTTCAAATCATACAGGTTTAGACACATAAACACGATTTAGCTCTCTAATGCAAACATAAACAGAAGGCTGCTCCATCATCTGACCAAAGCCTAAACCTGATTTGTTCTGTAAGCTGTGTTTACATACACACAAAGGCCACGTGAAATGTAGGTCAAACCAGAAAGGCCAATGTGGCAGCGAGTGAGGCAAGAAAGTCTACATGTGCCGTCCAATCCACCCACTCTCCAGGACTGATTTTATCTCAGAACGAGGGGAAATGTCATAACTCTGACATTTAATCCTTTGATTGATGGGATCTCCATTATTACACCGCTGAGGCCATTTCCAGCGGATGAATCACAGTTTGTCCTTCTGCCACTTGTCCTCTGCAGTGAATATGTTGCATTTTGTCAAGTACCTGAGTCAAGAAAAGATTTAGGAAAGAATGAAGGCTGACAAATTGACTGTGTGTTGTTTCCAGCTTCTTTGTTTTACATCTCTTGTGCCACCTTTGAAAGTCGTTTTATCATCCTCTCAAGGTTTCACAGGGAAACCTAATAGTATCAAACCAAATAAAATGGTGCGGTGGGATTTTTTTTTTTTTTTTCAGAAATATGCAAACATTTATCAATAATTTGGTTGTATATATTAGTTGCTAATCACCTCATTATATTTGACAAGTGGAGGTCGTCGTTTACTGACACTAATTGGACTTTCTTGCCAGCGTAGCTGAGAATAAAATGATTTCTGACCAGGAAAAAGAAATCTCTTTCTCCATCTGGCGAGTTAAGAACAAAACCACTGGTGCCAGATAGGTCACTTTGCTACTGGAGCAATGTGATAAGCACAAGCATGAATTTCAGACTTTAATGTGTCACTGAGGACACTGACTCGAAACCTCATTTTGGTGAGGCAAGAGGTGAGGTAGTGTAACAAATGACCTATCTTAACACTTCTCACATCTCTCTGGGCTTGTCTGGCACAAGAAAGAAATTTCTCTGTGCATCCATCCATCCATCACTCCATCAATCAACTCTGTCTCTGAGAAATGATGTTTATATACTCAGAGCAGAAACTACACAAACGGCAAAAAAAAGAAGGTGTTTTTCGGGTTATAATGACTTCGCTATGTGTTTTCAGCATCTTGGGTTAGCTTGCGCTCATTTGTTTTAGCTGTCTAGCTGTCTGTGTCTCTGTGACATATCTCTGGATTACACTTTGATTAATTCTGAGGAGCTTCTATACACACACAATACTATATATTTCGAGTTTTCTGAAACAAATGAGTTTTAGGCAAGACAGATATTGAATGCCAGATTCAGCAGCATTGAGTAATCTACAAATGAATGTAATCTGAATCATGTTATTTATTGATTTTTTATCTATATGGGGAAAATGCTGTGAATGAACACATCTAGTTGAAGAATCTTCATAACACTCGCTCAAGATTCAATATGGCAAAATACTTAACAGCAACTTGAAACACAAGGCAGGATATGTTTAGTTTACTGTTCACACATTTCAGAGTTTTCCAAATTATGCTCATGTCGTTGATCCAGTTGTTACTTCTTTTGTCCAGACAGCACTTCTGTCACAGCTGTAAATATTAAAAACTATCTCGTCCTGGACATCAGAGGATTTTTCCAGGGAAACAACTTGGCAGGTGTCTGGTGGACTTCATATAGACTGAAGATTTATCTGCAGATGATTAGTCTTGCCATTTGCAAATGCTATTAGAGCTCTTTTGTTGACCCGTCCCTGTGTGTGCCACAAACTTTGCATGGCGATACCGAGGCCAAGAGGTACAAACATCAAGCTGCTGAGGCACGCATGCAGGTCAATACCGAACATTGTGTGCTTCTGTCTCTGGCGAATAATGTGCTGTTTCACTCTATGGTTTTCACTCTCTCTCTCTCTCTCTTGTCTCCACACACACATGGTGTTACATAACTCACTGGGTCATTGATAGTTAGAGAGGGGCTATGGCAGTTTCAGCCTTATGTAACTTGTAAGTACAGAGAAGGACCACTTCTTAATAGTGTCTCCAACACCTCGTATTTGTCACTTTGAAGTCTCTCCACACTGTAAACACACTGAATATGGAGATACATTGCTGCACATAAAGTAGGTGGTGAGGTAGTGGGTAAAGTTTGCAGGGAAAATAGATATTACTGTTGAAGCTCCTGATTTTTTACTTAGTACTTCCATCACTCCTTTCCAGGAAATTTTAAACACAGAGCTGACATAATCCTATAATCATGTTTATTCAAAATGTTTTAAGGCAAACTTTTCATATTTGATCCCTTATCTGGTGTGTAAAACACTTCAATGTTAAATTTCACGACCTCTGAGGTGAACGACACCCAGACAACAATATTTTAACACATCCTTGTGGTTATACTGTAGGAGTGTATTATGGTTACACTGCTGACCTGAGATGCAGTAACAGCAGAGGAACATGTGTCACATGCAGCCTGTTAAGGTGGTTTTAGGAACTCAAAGCTGCTCTCATTTGACAAAGTTAGAAACTGGCTGGCGTATATAGTGATCTCATTATTGTCTGTTTTTCCTGTATCTCTTGTTTTAGTTTTCAGTGCTCTGGGTCTGGACCCCTGTTTAGCACATGGGGAGGTTTAAACATTCCCCTCTTATCCCATCTTCGCCGGTTTTCATTCCTTCACTGTCTTTCCATAACACATTTTGGCCTATTCACATCATTGATCTCTGCTCTACATTATTTGCATAAACTCACTTGAAATTGGTCTTTGTTAATAAAATCACTGTGCAATCACACACTCACACATATAGAAAACTGGGGAATTATGGTAAGAGTTACCGGGAAATACTAGGATCTCGATTCACAGAATTCAACCATAATGAATATACCTTAGCTATTGAACTGGAGGTCCAAGCACACACGCACACATATATACACACACATACACAGAAATCATAGAGTTAAAATGATGCTCTTACGCAGCTGGAGAAGTATTCCCAAAGCCTGGCTTACGTTCTCCTTTGCTAACGTCTCTCTCTGGACTTCATCCTCATATGCTCAGTGTCATGCACACACACACTCACACACACCGGATTTCGCCATCACCACCTTTGGCAAACCTGCGGGGTCAGCAGTGGACATATGACTCCACTGGGTGTCCCAGTCCACCTGTAATATCAAACACTCCTGAGTGCTCCGAGTCAGATGTTGAGTGAGATATCAATCCCATCTCTCCTTCCGCCACGGCCAGTTTCATGGCTTTAAATCATTTCCTGGCTAAAATGACTGCACGGTGTTTCTCTAGGATCAGCTGCACCTGTAGACCCATGTATGTGTGACAAAGAATGACCACACAAAAGCTGTGGTACCCGAATAAATTCTGCTTTAGCAGTGGGATTACATGAGGGTCAGGGCTGTTGCATAGATTAACTGGAGGCATTTAATTTCATATATATATATAAGCCCCTTAAGATCAGTATGAAAATACAATAAAACACATGAGGGATGGAGAATGTCGGTGCAGCGTTGGTGAATAAATGCAGATGGTATGGTGTGATTTTCTGTGTGTGTGCATGTACACTTTTGCATATGTAGTGAATTCCATAGGGTTGATTGTTCACGACAGGCGGGCAAGCAAACAGGCAAGGAAGTGTTGCATAACAGCTCATAACTCACAAAAAACAATCATTTCTGCTAATGAATATCATTTTATGGTGCGAGGAAAAGTGTGTGTGTGTCTGTATATATGTGTGTGTGACTGGAGCTGCCCCACAGCGGAGTGGCGCCAGTGTCAACATGTGCTTTGTAAGCAAGTGTTGAATTTGGAAACAGGCATTGTTACTTTCAGCAGGGATTTGATTATGATGTGGTGTACATATGAATGAGGAGAGAGTGTAAAAGCCAGTTGAAGTTTTATATCACTCTCCTCATATGCTTCTTATTAAGCCTTGTTTTATATTTTGTGGTTTTGTGGAAAGGGAGGCACAGCTGAATTGACTCCTCAGCCTGCTTTTAATGGGGTGTTGCTGGCTCGTGTCAATTAATACAGATTTGAAGCTGTTACAGTGTAGTTTAGATTATGAAGGACTGTGCTGGCTGACAGTGATTGACACGCTGGTATTGATGTTGCTCCTATTGACGGAGCCACAGATAATCAGCACAGCTCCACGGAGCCACCAGACGCAGGCAAACTGGCAACTAGCTGGTCAATGTATTGGAGCATTTAGCCGCTAAGGAGCCAGGTTTTTCCTTCAGGAGCTGGTAGAGACTCAAACTGAGATAAAAGAGGGGGAACATTGGAGTTACATTCTCCAGGTGGCAAGACACTTGACTCCAAATGAGAGCTGATACTGCTCCATATGTACTGAATGTGTAAATACTAGCCAAAGCTGATTAGATGACAACTGTATTAACTGTTTGTGAAGCCCAAAAGTGGCCAAAAAGGAAGTTGCTGCACATTAAAATCCACACAAAAATGTTTTGCTGTTATGAAATTGTGTGTACTTGTGTATTGTTGTAGAAAACAACGTAAAATGTTGGAAAATGTATGTAAAACTTTAATCTGGAAAAGTTATAACACTTTGGTTTTGTTTTCTGAGATGCTCACACAGTTGTTGCACCACTGTCAATAACAAAATATTTTCCATCTGTGTGCATCTCCTTTGTTCGTTGCATTGCAGGGCAATAATGTGCATTTGCATGACAGCCATAAATCTGGTACTGAGATTAGTATGCATGTTGACGTCCCCGAATATTCTTGATGTTGCCACTTCTTCCCGTGTGAAAATACCAACTACAAAAAACAAGCACTGTACCATGACAGCAATATTTCAAACATGTTTTTCAGGACATGACCTCGAAACCTTTCTTCTAAATTGATGACACTGGAGCTCTTAGCCTGACACTGCATCATTTTGACAAGGACACATCAGTTCACTGATACTTTCACCTGAACACAATGGATGTTTTTAGTGGTTGTCTCATCATGTGATATAAACATGTACACAGTACCAGATGTAATCGATCTATTCTAAAGCACTTTAAGTTATTACACCAAACGAGTTAAGGCTTTTGATATATCTTTCCTTCTTGTGCTGCCTAAGGGAGCCTGAAGAATGTTTTCCTCTGTTTTCACTGGATATGGCAACCACACAAAAGTTAACCATGCTAGTGCTGACAGCAAAAAGACAGTCTCTGCATTTGCGTAGGAATGACGTTGTGGTCTCCGTGTTTGGCTGCTACAGGGCTTTCATGACGGTGTATTGAACAGCCAGAGAGCTGATCAAAATGGAGTGCTTCTTGAGCTAATCTGACAGATCGCTATGCTGCTAGACCGTTGAAATTCATCTCAGCATCCCATATGGTGGACAACTTCAAAGGCCGTCTTTTGAAGTAGTCTGCCTTGACAAGTCCAAAGGCTCATAAGCCTTAAAGAGGCCGTTATTGCAGCAGGAGAACACAGTGCATGTACAGAATAGACTCGCTGCATAAATCTTAGCTGAATGCTGAAATGAGGGGGCTGTATGACCCAAGACACACACCAGTTCTTATGTCATAACAGCACCACAAAAACAGCTTAGATGGGTGAGCAGAGAGAGAAAATGGGCAGAGAAAGGAGGCCATATTTTTGTTTTACGTAAGATTAGTTTCACTGTGCGTGTTCTTGCAAGTTCCTATTCCAAGAAATACAATATGCTACTTGAAAATGTAAACCTTCTCCTTTAATATATCACTTCGACTGATACTCTATGCCTGGATATCTTGACCTGTCAGGAGCACTTACACTGTTTGACAGTTCGACCTTGAACGCAGCACAAAAAAAGAGCTCAACACTGTGATATCAGCTTGCAGCGGTGCCGGCGTTTTCCCTTCCTTGAGGTAACGAAGAATCCCAAGACAATCACACATTCCTGAGGTGATAATGACACCATTGTGCTTTAAGTCTTTTATTAACACTTCCAGCTCAAGTTATCCCTGTTTGCGTGTTCTCCTCGTGCCATGACTGGACAATGGGATAGTGTTATCAGTCCTCCTGGCCCTGGAGAGATGCTTAATGAACGGGTTTGTGCCGTCACAGCAGCGACCAAAACAGAGCGGGTTGGTAGGGAAACAAGACAGTAGTCATTACAGCTTAGTGGTGTGTTTACTCGCCTCAGGGCTGTTGACGGCTCCTGAGTGAGGATTTCCCCGAGTGTCAGGCTGCGGTGAGCTAAGTGAAGAAATCAGACACACACACTCACACTCACACATACACACAGACAATGTGTGGTTTGATGTTAACCTTGACTGCACTGAAATCATCAAGGCCATACATCATCGCTTTAAGCAGTCACACACATGCATACACACAGAAAACACAGGTTTTCACCACATCCTCACACACACACACACACACACACACACACACACACACACACACACACACACACTCAGAATGATGCAGTCAGCAGATAGACTATCAGCTGCACTGTCAGTGTGTGTTTTTCATCTTCTTCAACTGAGTCTCCAGTGGAGACAAAACACACATCTCAGGCTGCAACACAGTGACTGACAGCCTCTTCGTCTCATCATGTCTCACAGACACTCCTTGTGAATGCATGTGTGTGTGTGTGTGTGTGTGCATGTGTGTGAGTGTGCGTACAGTGTGTAGTTTGGCGGCAGCCTGAGCCCCAGAAAGTGCACACACTGATGAAAAAGTGTGCAGACATTTGACAGGCAGGTTACATGATGTGAAAGATGATGTGCAGACATTTTGCCCCAGGTGTGTAAAAACAGCAATAAGTGCTCTTCTTATGTGTCTATGGACTAGGCTACAGCAACCATATCACCCTTATCCACCTACAGACTCTGAAACATAGTCATATACAGTTAAAGTATGTTTAATATGTGTGTAGGATAACTACCTGCATGCTGGATTAATGAGCCAAAAATATCATTATAATGACAATTTAAGGTTAAATTAATAAATCTGGAATGCTATCTGCTTAAAGAAAAAAGGGATAATAACAGGTGTGATGACACAATGTCCTGAGATAAACATAAACAGTATGAGAAATGAAAATCTACAGTTTGTTTAAAACCACAATGCAGTACTGGGAGCACATTTGTTGCATGGATAACGTATTTACACGCATATTCTTACTCATGCTATCTGTGTGCGAGTGAGTGTGTGCATCTAAGCGTGCATGCATGGATCTATGCGTATGTAAATGCATATGTAATCTGTTCATCTCTAGCATGGCCTCTTTGGACTGATAGGTTCACCTGCTCTGAGACTCTTCTGTTAGTTTAAGATCCCTTATCTATATGAGAGCCTCACACACATGCACGGATGACTTGTTCCTCCATGAACGCACATGCAGCTTTCACTTACGGTTGAATAGAGCACACAAGAAGGGGAAGATGATAGGCTTAACGAGGACCAGAGGATAAGAAGGGGAAGTTGGGACAAAAAGAGGGGGCGGAGCATCAATCAGGGCATCAGTGCCGAGCAGGTTGAGTGAGCGACAGACCCATAGACAGGACTGATGGAAGGGCTCATATGTTCACTGATGAGGATAGAGATACGGTTATACTCGTAATGAACGCACACATCCGAGGTTTGGTGGGAAAGTTCGCACTGTGCTTAAGAGCTGGTTATGTAATAGGGCCTCAAGTCATACCTGCACAGAACTTCTATACACAGCGTCCTCTTACATGACACATGTCAGTCTACATGCTTAACCTCAACCAATCATATCTTACTGCTTCTCATGATATGACAAGATGATTGGGCAAAAAGGGCAAAATCTATGGCCCATGAACTGTGGCTAATGATCAAATGATACAGTTAATGATCCAGTCCTGGTCAGGATATACTGAATATTATACAGAGATCTTGATAAAAATACATTTAATCACATAGATAACTTTAATCTTCATGTCACCACAAGTTGTACTACTTCCTGGATGCAAAAGCTGCAGAACAAAGTAGACCACAGTGGTTTCTCTGTGGGCGACAGGAAGGAAGAAGATAAGACTAAGTGGTTGATGTGGTGCAGAGGTGATAGTCTGATTTAGGTGGCTTAAAAATAGTCTAAGAAGATAATATCATCCCACCAGACGAGCTATCTACACCTCTTTATTATTTCAGAAGTGCATTTTCTGTGATTCCCCTGTGATTGCCTCCCATGTACTTATTTGTGTGTCTGTGCAGTCAGTGGGGTAAAAGAGTTGTTCACGTTTTCTATTATGGATTCGGAGAGAGTGATAGAATCATGCTGCGGCTGGGTGGCCATGAATATGTGCCGTCTATCAACCAAAAAAGGGAGTCGGAAAGAACAGAGTTTTATGGGGCTTAAAATGCAGCAATGCCAAATCTATTGTTAGACAAAATGCCAAATAATGAAGCTGGAAAAATAAAATTTTGACTTTCAATAGTTGGCTAATAAGTACAGGATTCACTTGAGAAATGAAAAGAAAACCAAACATAAAATTAGAAATCACACAATAACGAAAGCTGAATTGTTATTATTATTACGCAACTGATTTTACTGGCATAAAAGTTTGAGATGGAACCTCAGTGTCACAGTTGATCATGAATAACTTTTACTTTCAGTGTTATTCACTGACGTGGGAGGTGAGGATGGTCAAACATCCAGTTTAAGATACAGTAATAACGTACAGCTTTAACTGCTAGTAAATTCATGAGTCGTCAACACTGCACTCAAAAAAGCAGAAGTGAAGTAAAAGAAGTGAAAGTAAGAGAGTGATATGTGTCATTACCATCATAAGTTGACATTCAGTGTGAACATATGTCACGGTATGATTTTCTTTTCTTTCCGTCTTTCTCAACACTGGCTGATGAATAAATAAAACCTCACTTACATAACCGCTGCATACTGCTCCTACAAAACACTTCCCTTGCACAACTTTTAAGTGTAACATCAATAATGCAATGTTCTGACCAAATGCTCTTTAGGAGAAATGTAAATGTTACTTCTTTACTCGGAAGTCTGGTGTATGAGGAACACTTAAATACAATGTAAACCCAACGTTTACCACATTTACACACTGATTTATGTTCTGTGGATGTCCTGAGGTGAGGGTTAGTCTTAAAGCCAGGAACAGTTGCAGGTTGCCATTGTGCCTATATAAGGAGAAGCGCTGCTCCTGTAAAAGCCACTGCGGAGCTGGCAGGTTAATTGCATGTTATGTTCAAGTTTAAAGTACTTCTTTTGTGGCTGCATTCTCAGAAATGGAATTTACCCCATCTTCAAAGATATTTTTACAAGTTTAAACAATAATACTGGTTTTGTGCTTTAGAAAAGCAGCACGGTTCTAATTAGGTCTAATCTCGACTCAGGAAGCAGGCTCCTTTTAGTTTTTTTTTTTTTTTTTTTTACAGTGAACCCCCTTTTTAACATCATGCTACTGAGTATAGGTGCATGATGAACCATTGTTTGTTCAGCTTTAACACATTGCAGTACCTATATCATATGATTTATGGTTGCATGGCCTTCAGCGCCAACATACATCCGCATGCACATACACACAAAATCAGACACACCATAAATATATGTTCAACCTTTCATTGCCTATTCAAACTATCCTGCTCATTTGAAAATGAGGACCTTTCACATCTCTCTGTTAATATATTATTTTTGGGAAAACATTCCAGCTACACTGAATAATAATATACCAAAATGATAATATTCTCTGATGGGAAGTGTACGCTGGAGGACCAAATGTGATCCAGCCTTTGGTCATTTGTAGCTGCCAGATTTGGCACAGTTTTGCTGGTTCAAACCTGAGCCAATTTGGGCTGAGCTAGCACAACTAGGGCCAGCTTGGGTCCATAGTAGACCGATGGATGCTGTGTTATGTGAGTCATTCATCATGATTCTGGCACGAGTCCGACAACCAGGTGCGCCAGGTTTAGTCAACCACTGCACCAAATAATTTTACACACCTGTACGCCTGGGTGCTGTGGACCGACTGACACTATTTCAACTCTCAGTGGTTTCATAACAATCCGCAAAAATGAGTTTTGTGCGATCATTAAAATGTCAGAAAATATGCTCCGCATATGAGAAAGTGGGAGAAGTATATGCCATCACTGTTAAAGCATTACAGAGAGAGAGAAAACTACAAAGGCTGAAATTACCAAAACCTTTAAGGATCAAAAAGGTCTTGATCCTTGAGTTTGATAAAAAACAATCCCAATTAAAGGGCCCATTTGGTTTCAACTACAACGTACAGTCATCATCATTATGTTGAGGACCTGATTTTACTTTTTTCCTCAATGACATGACGGCTGTATGTGGTACTGCATGAAGGCTACAGTATTAGCTTTTTCCTCTCCAAAGACAACTTGTTACATGGCTCATATTGGTAATGTAAACCTTCATTATACTCACACACACCTTGCAGCTCGCACATCTCGAAAGAAAAAAAAAAGAGGACCTTAACCATTTACTTGTTACCTTGAGTTTTCCCCAACCATAACAAATGTAGTTCTCTCATGCATTAACCCCTGGCTAACCTTCTCATGTGAAGAAGCTGACGAATACTGTCACCCATTCATGCCGTTGTCCGTTAGATGTTAGTTTTGGATTTCATGCTCATTTCACAAGTTGTGTGTGAAATGAGCCGCCACATGTACTTCAATGTTTGCTGCCAAAAGTGCTCCATCCATCACCAATAGACCCATCCATCCTCGCATGTGAAAACAATGCACAATAGAGGCTGTGTGCATGTGTCATGCCACACCCTCCCTCCAGTCAAGTGCCACGATGAGACAGGTACCTAATGCCTCTATTGTTTTCCCCCCTCACACACACATGCATATAGACACGTATGCACACCTTAAAGGATATTGAGGGCCCTGAGGTATTTCCTCCATCTAAGCTGCGAGGTGATGGGCTGTCAGACCCTGGTGATTTGAGCAATGATTATATAGGCAGGTAGAGAGAAAAGGAGGGATACACATGCTTTCTTCTGCACTGTGATCCTGTGTGGTCCTACACACACCCACGAAACACCGTCACAATGAGGCTATTGTTTCTCATGGACAAGCCTGAGGCGGCAAGTATGAATAATGGAGAAGAGAGTGAAACATGTGAGACAGACAATGATAGGGGATGAGGGATAAGGGTAGGGAATGAATGATGTGAGAGAGAGAGAGAAAGGTGGGATGACTGAAAATTGAGAAAGTGACGTAAGTATCAAGGAATACAAAGAGCAAAGAAGCAGACTGAAAGACAAAGAGAGAAAGGCAGATTATACTGTAGGTGCAGAGACGGATGGGTCCGCGAAGGAGAGTACAGTTTATTTAGCAGCTGCTCTTAACTGCTTTGTGCTGACTGAGTGTACATTTGGCTTGAAGACAGAGCTAATAGATAATGACATTCTGTAAATAAGGATTATACTGTACAACAAGTTGTTTGAGTCATGTGGAGTGTTTGGTTAGCAGACGTGTTCCAACTGCTGTTGAAAAAGGAAAATCATTGCTGTGGCTTGATACGCCAACATCCGATGAAAACAGACACAGGTTGCCTTTCCTTTTTTCCTCTGTCAACTTTTGTTCTAATGCATTGAAGAAAACCTTTCAAACACCCACGATGAGCCATTACATAAAACTCTAATTATCTGGGAAGATGTTTCTGAAAGACAATGCAATGTGTACTTTGGTTTTGCCACTTTTGTGCTCAGCTGCATCACGACTGCACCTTTGATCAAATTAAAGCACACCCAATTTTAGTTGACTCTTTTTCATACAGAGAGGCTGGACAAAAGAACCTTTAGAAAATGTATTTAAATTGGCGCCAGTGCAGAACTACCAACAAAGAGGAGTCAAACTTAGTTAAACACTCAGCTTATACATGCTTGAATACCATCAAGTGACGGCAGCAGTCTGTAATTAAGGTTCCTCAAATGTCAAGGCATTCATATCTCTTTCAGTAAGGAAGTAATACTTCTTAATGACTGTCTCATTTTACCACTCAGGGGTCTCAAACTCTGAAAACAGTGGAGAAAAAAAGCCACTGCTGGAAAGGAAATCCCCCAAAACCTCAATTGCAAAGCGTTCATCTTCAGTAGTAATTAATAGGAGACGCCAAAGTGCCTATAGCTGCATTCTCACAGATATCACAGTCACATGGATTGATACTGGACACCATGATCTCTACAACAACTTTTGTTTTACTGTGTTGCAGAGATTTGATTTCATATATCAGGGCTTCTTTCACCCGAACAAACACAAACATCAAACGTATTGTCAAGTTTGCATCTGTTGTGAAGGGTTATGTGATACAGCTTTATCGCTGTTAGTTTTAATGCATATAAACACAATTTCTTTGTGGGATATAATTTAAGACCTCAACACCTTTTATCAAACTGTCTGGTTTGAATTTGATCAGTGACATAAGCAAATGTATTTTGGACACAGGATACTTTTATCAACTGAGAATCTAGTCTCAGCACTCAGCACCAAATATGGAGTTTTAGGATTCAGCTTTTAAAGCATCTGAAACATCTGTACACTATCATCCACTATGTTTATGAATAACTTTTCAGTATCTCTCAAGTACAGTAAGTAAGTAAAACCTGGGTCATTTTGTCAACCAAGGAATTAGTTCCACGTGTTTTCATGATTGTAGCAGTCCCTTTTTTCACAGTGGGCATGGTTTTGAATGAAAATCTACATTGAAATGGTTTATGGTGGAAAGGCTGCTCACACAGCTCTGAGCCAAATACACCGATCACAACGATGAGGCCAGACACGTAGAGTGCTACACAATGCCAAACAGCGTGGTCACACCTGACAGCGAAAGCCACACGCACACACATTTACACACAAACAGACTCAGACACAAACACAGACATAGACATAAATACACAGACACACACACACACACACATACAGGCTCATACACTCATGCGGGCACACAAAAAGCCATAAAAATAGACAGACCGAAACACACGCACACACACATTAGCACACACATTCATAAACATAGACAGATATTCACACACAGACAACTATAGATACAGACAGAGACACACTGAGCCCTCAGGGTATGCGCTGTTATTTTTTCTGCCACATGGCTGCTTCAACTGTCCATCACACCAGTAAGAGCTGGTTTACTGTGCCCATAACTGTCCAGTGGAGTTATTTCATTGTGTTGGTCAGCTGTGGGCAACAACCACAGGCCATGCATCGACTGCAAGACCAAGGTGAAAATGTTCGGAGGGTCGGTGTGACCTAAATGAGAAGCCTCTGCAACCAGTAGACAGGCCAGTTCAGACACGCACCACTCACGGGCATAAATCAAGCTTAAGTAAACTTTCACTCAAGGAGAGAATGAGTTAAAGATTTTGGTTGAAAGAGGGTGCATCACATGTCTGTGTGCAAGGCAAGCAAGTAGGACACACAAACCTGACCTATTCATCATGGGTTCAACTGGTCTGACTAAGAATTTCAATGTGAGTCAAATTTATAATTGTTTTAGTGGCCAGTGCTGTTTAGTTTATCCCTTAACCTGCCAGGGACTGATTATTGGCCTGATTTGTGAGATACAATTCATTGAGTGTTATTTCAGTGTTACAGACTAAAAGGAAAATGTTATGGGCCCTATGCACGCAATTTAAAACATTCTGGGAAATATGGGAGAATACAATCAACAGTGTTTTACTCAATGCAAACTTTCCTGGCTATTTCCCTGCCTCAGGCCTGACAGCGTTCACACTACACAGTCAGCGTGCCAAGATTCACTTGGAGAGAAGCCATCATGTCTTGGACTGATTCAAAGTGATCCCTCAGAATAGTGGGAGAAGTTGTTGGTTCAAGGGTCACTTTCAAGTCAGTCTAGCTATAGTTTGCTCAAATTGTAGAACTTAATTGCAGAGCTTTGTCATGGATGTTTACCCAAGCAACGGGTTTGATTACAGACTGGAGGTGCTGCGACAACTGCATCCATCAGGAACTGCATTTTCAGCATGTTTGCATACTAAAAAGAGGACACACAAAACTGCAAGAAGAGATGTCATCAAATGAACTGAGAGAACACACGCACGCAGAAGCAGTGGAGCGAGAGTGAGCTTCTATCTGTCGTGCAAACTGGTGAAATAGATCTGTTACAATCTAATCCTCAGTTTGAGTTCCTGGAAAAGTGTTGGAGATGCTTTGTGATTGTGAGTTTCTTAGGTAATTTCAAGGCTACTCTCACTCTCTTTCATCCCTGTGTGTACAATGGTGTCACCGGTGATGCTACTTTTTCCAAATTCAAAAATCATAATATGACAAATACATATTACTATCAAAATGCAACCAAAAGATCATATGATAGACTTGGCCTTATGGCCACTCTCCGCTGCAGTGTTTTTCATTTGCAAGAGGCAGCTTCTCTAACTGATGCCAGACATGCAAGAGCAGCTTCCAGCTGCAGACACACTTGGGTGATTACTTTACTACGAGAAAATCTTTCTAGCAAATGAAATTGCATTTTGTTGTTAAGTAGTAAGTGTATTTTCCTTGTTGCCATGGACACCTGACCAATGACCTGATGTCTCACTCAGATACAGTAACAGTGCTATAAAGTGGTAATCGACTTAAAACAACAGCACTCATGAGGACAATCATTTTGAAAACAACAAATATGAGTGGGGTTAATGGCAAGTGCACTTACAATCACAAAATTGCACAACATATCAGAGACCGGTGCTATCTGGAGTGAAAATATCATCTGGTGGATTTTTCCTTTTAGTCACACAATCACCACGCGCTATGATGTAACCGGGTTTGAGCCTTTAGGAAGGATGAACAAAGACTTACAGAGAGGAGGAAAAGAGTAAGAGCTCTCTGATGTTCTTCTGCTGACCTGAAGTTACAAACCTAGCGGAGCCTTGACCTCTAATGCCAGCCACCCTTGACCTTCTGTGCAACACTGACATATACACACACAAGCCTCTATGTACACACAGAGGACCTTAGTTACTGTTGCTGTTTTGCTTTTTCTTAGCCCCCACGGAGCCCACCTACATCTCCAAACCTCCAACCTGTACTCCACTGGCCTGGCATCATGATTGCACCCACATTTATACTGTATGTAATTGGAGCTACGATAGTAACAGTAACAGCAAAAGCCTCTTTAGCTTTCACATTATTTAGTATTTAGTTCTACATGTAAAGGCGGGCTAGTTAAACCTGACCAACAATCCACTAGCTGCTCTTTCTGAGCGTTTTGGCATACCACGCTTGCACAGTATGCGTGAGTGTGTCTGTGTATTTGTGTGGCTGCAGGCAGGGCCGGACCCTGTTGAAATCACAGTAATCCTTGCAGCCGATAAAGCCCTGTTGGTGGCAGTCCGGGAGGCCCCCAGGCGCTCGCCGCCCGACCCAGCCTGGACCGAGCAGGGACCAGGAGCTGTAAGCTGCTTTCTTTGTGTCAGCCGCCACATGCCACACCACGACACAGCCAGTACTGGTGCTGGCGGGCAACTAAAGAGATGTGCACACACAGGACCAAAAACAAACAACTGTGTAGGGACGTACTGCAAGGATACACGATGAAGAACTGATTTAAAACTACACAGTACAGCTCTGTGTTTATCAAAAGCACACATTAAAACACAATATATGTTCCCTCTACACAGACACCTACTCAGGATGGCAAGTTTCTTACTCAGGTGAAGTTTTTCAACCCTCATGAACCACCTTAAAAACACGAACCTCCTCTTGGCTCCAGACTCTGTCTGAAGAGGATTTTTCAGTGGTGCAAGACTGACACCAACAGGCGACAACAAAACACTGCAGGCAAAAGTCTCTTAAGGTGGACCGGCATTGATCGCTATCTCAACAGGCTGAATGCAGAGAGGAAAAACTAAAGTTGAGCCTGGTCCTGAGGTGAAATCCCACATGATATTAAATGAAAAAATATGGATTTGATTTGAACGGGTGATATTATTCAGATGCTCTGGGTGCAAACTGAGGTGTAATTGCTGCACAGTACTTCACAAAAAGACAGTGAAGAAGAGGCCGGAAGAGGTCCAACACTCAGTGGCAATGACCCCATAGTTCCTGACACACACACACGCAGTGAAAGAGAGGGAGAGGGGGAAGTGCATGTCCACAGGGATACATTTAAGTCATATATGACGGATGCTTTTTTGTGCATGTATCAGCACAGTGAACAACCCCAGAGTCACCCATGCACACATGCATACAAACACCGCCCACACAGGGTGATGGGTGAAGCGCTGATGTGTCGGAAGTTCATCGATTGGTAAGGCACATGACACACTTTGAGTGTCTGGGCAGGTCTTGTGCAGGAAAAGGTCAAGGTCAGGACTCAAACTATGTCATATTCATTACTTGTGTGTATGTTTAAGTACTGGAAAATAAAAAAATAAACTAGGGAGATTAAGACAAATAACATGAGAATAAGATGCTTGGAGGAAGAGCTACTAGAGCTACAGTGTTGCTGCAGTCAGATGCGGCCATATATGGCAAACTTGATGAACAACAGAAAACACATGTTTAGATCTTATGTTGCAGCAATCTATAAATACACCCCAAGCACGCTCCCAGTTTGTTTTTCCAGTTTAAAATCAGCTTTTAATGCCTCTTCATGTGTATCTATGTATAGGAATGAAAGACCTTAAAGATCAAGCACATCAGACTAATAACCTACGAGGCAGAGAGAGAGGTAAAGAGAGAGAGAGAGCAGATTAGATAAAGTAGGGAAGGTTGGAAACACAATAGCCAGATGAGAGAGACATGAGATAACAGGATCAGTGAGACATATCACAGGACTGCTGCTTTGACAGGAGAGGGGACCTGCAGGGGAGTTGGGGGGCACACACACACGCACACATCAGATAATCCGATGTCAAAGGACTCACACACACACACACACACACACACACACACACACACACACACACACACACACACACAGGCACAGTGCATAAGCAACAAAAAATAACTGATTTTATATTTTAAAAATGTGTTCATATTTATATCTAAAACTTGAAAGTTCAAACCACACTACACTTCTCAAAAAGTGCACAATAAAGACAAATCATAGTAAGAGACAAACTACAGTATGTAGCCTAGTAGTAAACTATCATCCACCACTACAACCACAACCAACCAGCGCACACACTGATGCTGCCAAGTCCAGCATCACCACCACAACAACAAACCTGCTGAACTTGAATTGACCTCACCAGTAGGCCTACATCTCCAGCAGTAAAATGCGCATCATGCTACGCAATTTCTGCACGTTTGCAAACATCTACACAACTGCAATGCATTGAAAGCTGCATAGCAGTCCAGACCATAGTGATAACATGTTAATAGGCAGTAAAATAAAACACTGACTTACCCTTAGCAGCGTCCACACCTGGGGTTCTTGGCAGCAAACCTCCTGATTAACTCCATCACTTGAACATTGTTTTGGCAATAACTGTCCAATTAAGTCTCTAATAAGTCTCACAGCAGCTGCAGCATCCTCATCCTCGTCCCGCGGTGGTTGCTCCAGGTTGTTGGAGCAGCTTCCCCTGTCCTGAACAGCAGGTGGCCTTTCTGTGAAAACACTTTCACTCGCTTCTAAATCGACGTCCTGTCCCTGTGGTCCCAGTGTTTGGGCTCCGTCACCGTCCTCTTCGCTCATGCTGACGTACATGTTAGCTTTAGCTTCCGTAGCTACGTCACCTGTCGTCGTGTCCTACTCGTTTTGAACCTCTCCGAAAAAACTAATTTTGAATTTAATTTGAACTCTTGGTTACTACTACTACTACTACTACTACTACTACTACTACTACTTACTTCTGCATTTTTTTGTTGTATTTTCCATTATCCAGGCTTTCCGGTGACGTCGATATTCCGCTGTTTATGTTACAACAGCTGAAACCAATCCGTCCAATCAGCGTCACTGTCAAGCTTCAATCAACCAACCAACTGCGGTATCATTGTTATCATTGTTGTCGTTATTATTATTAATAATAATAATATTGCTGCTGCTGCTGTTGTTATTGTTATACATTTTTTTGTTAGTTTGTTATAACTAACTAACATTGTTTCCCCCCCTTCAGGCAAAACATCACAAAAGAAAACAAACAAAACATCTTGAGACTGGGCCTCATCTGTCACACAGAGATAAAAAGGTACAGCACACATACACTTATCCGGTTCTGTACACTTAAAATAAAATGTAAAGTTAGTTTTTTTTACGGAGAGGTTCAAAAGAAGGACAGGACAGGTGACGTAGCTCAGCTGTAGCCTATGTCTGGCCCTCTGCGTTTTATTTCTCACGGCCTGCCCTAGGTGGGGTTTGATCCTACGACCTCCTACCGGGGGCGACTATGCTAACCTCTTCGCCAAGAGATTGACAACTGCCTGGCGGGTTGGTTAGCACGTCTTTATGGGTGGAGTGCACATCTGTTACACAGCTAAGGCTAACATGGATGATGGTGTTTGACAGGGGAGCAGTTAGTTAGTTGGTTGGTTGGTTGGTTGGTTAGTTAGTTTAAGTTAGTTAGTGATAACTTTCTGAGGGTTAAGCCCAGAAAAGCCATTAGCCTATTAATCAGATCCAAATGATTTGATAGAGCCTTCCACCGTCCATCCCTCCAGCCAGTTTGGTGTAAATCGGTTTTGTACTCTTTGCGTAATCCTACTGTCAAATAAATAAACAAACCCAACCTCCTGGCAGGGAGGTAATAAGACTAAAAGTCTAATGAACCAGAATTATCCTTTGCCAATGAGGATAAATAGTTTCAAGATTGAGGGCCAAGTAGTATAGTCAGTCAAGGTCCTTGAAAGTATCGTAATAGGCCTAGATGTGTGCTTGTGAGGCTAAATTGTCCTTTGCAGCATATTTTTTCTGTCTTTATGTGTGGTTAATGGATAATTGCATGGCAAGGAATTGTTGTCTTTCGTCTCTCTTTTTCTTAAGTTTAAGTGGGATCAAACCAAAACAACTTAGCTAATTTGGCTACTCCTTTTAGTCTCCATCAGCAACAATGCATTGCCTTTGTCCTCTTTCATATTTGACACAGATTAGTGTACTCTGGCAATGAAATTTGCTCTCCTTCCTTCGGGGAGACATGGGCTTAATGAAAACAGATTGCAGGACTGGAAATACAAAGTATGCGCCAAGATTTAAAATCTCAGGAAAAAAAACTACAAACAACAAAAATTGATTGCAGTGAAACTGAGGCTGCATATTCAACAGGGAAAGGCCATGGTCATTGTGGTCTTTATCAGATACTGTTGGCGAGTCATTAAGAAGTAGGCTGAATTAGAACTGATCTTGGGAATTTTTTTCTTTCCCATTATTTCAGCTGTAATCTCTCAGAGGAGACAGCTGATTCCTGTTCAGCATCGCTATGATGTAGGAGTTTCACCTCTGCAACGTCACTCCTCTTCAGGCGAACATCCCCTCCCTCTTATCGGAAATCTCACACGATTGACCAATCATCCCACTTTCTTTTGGACGGAGTTTGGGAGATTTTGTTTTGCCGTCAACCAACGTCAAATCAGCATCTTGCTAACGTCACAACAAATCTGATCCGTCGAGTGTCTCTTGGACCGGAGAGCTGAGGCTGCAGCCAAGTTAAAGCTAAGATAAACAAGGATAAAAAACGGCTATGTTACAAGGAATAGAACTGAGCAGAACTAGAAGCCCCTGACCTTTTTTGTTGCTGTTTGGGTTTGGATAATCGCCAAACTTTGGAACCCAGCAGTTTGTGGACTATTATTATTTGTCATGGCGTCCTTTAGGACACGGGAATGGGTCAAATCAAGTGGGAAGTCCTTACAGGAACTCTAATTTCTCATGCTTACTCATTATCTTCCCAGTTGCATGGCACATTCAAGCATTTGACTCAGTACCCATGTCAGTTTCCTCCTAATGTTCATGTAGCCTAATGATTGTTGTGACATGGCAATAGACCACAATTTTCAAAATAAAAGCCAGCCAACATTTTTTTTTGCTTTTGGATGTGTAATGAAACCATCTCATTAAACCTAATCCAGGGTTTTTGTGGAATTGCCCAATTCCAAAGTTCTGTCTGGTGATAGTCCAAATATTTAAATGTCTAAACAGATGTGGATACATTCACCTGACCAGGACCTTTAGCTGCTGTATGGACTGATCCTGAGCTGTCAGATAAAATGCCATGATGTGCGTGTACCAGCTCTTAGAAAAGAGAGCATGGTAGATGGTGTGGTTTGCAAAGTTGAAAAGAGACCACTGGTTGCATTCTTTCTCCTTCTGACAGGCAATGTTTTATTTGAGCCACAAGTTGAAGTTGCCAAAACACAACCAAACCTTGACCGTTGTGGTTAGACATCAGACAACAGCAATATGAATCAATTTTTTTTTAACAGACATTTGCTTTTTGGATGACTCTTACAAACATTATCATCCTCAGAAATCCGAAAGACAACGTCAAACTTATTTAACCAATTAGGGGTTCATATTTTATACTGGTTCATTTCAACAGTTTCTGGAATAGCGACAGTCTTATTTACTTATTGTAACATACACTTGATTTCAGCTAGTCCTGCTTGTAAACACATGGACACCATGTTCACCCTGTTCTCGTTTGTCTTCCTCCCCTGCTCCATCCTCACTGACCACCAGCCTCCAGATGGGTGGATGTGTTTGCCACAGGGGTAAACAACCAGTGTCTGGGGGTGGCTCCTGGACTCCAAACCCCCCCACCCCCACCCCCCAACCTCCACCCCCTCTCCACAAGTCCTCACAGGTCGTTTGAGGAAGCCTTGGTGAAGCCAAACACTTTTTAACATGTTGTTTTTCGCACCGACAGCCTGGAGTAATTTCGAAGGCAAGGAAACGAGGATTCATAATCAGATGTTCCCAGCTGGTGTAAGCATTCAGAAACCTCCGAGGTCAGCGGCGCAGCCTTCGTCCTCAAGGGAACCGCTTCTCCTCGTGTGATTTGTTCCATAAAATAAAACATCATGTTAGTGAATACATCAATACCATTTTATGCATCCTCAAATTTTTTCAGTTGTTTACAAAAGCTTGCACTTGTTGTGCACTCTTGCTGTATACGACCAGGCCGTCACATGGGACCGGAGCATAACAGTTTATCTTGGCCGAACTCTTCTTCATCCACTCACTTCCTCCTCGTGTCGCATTACTTTTGGCCCTGACAGCTTGCTTCCTCGTCCGTCTCCCTCGCCTTGCCCTCACGTTTTGT
This sequence comes from Trachurus japonicus, assembly GCF_045865225.1. Classification (NCBI taxonomy): domain Eukaryota; kingdom Metazoa; phylum Chordata; class Actinopteri; order Carangiformes; family Carangidae; genus Trachurus; species Trachurus japonicus. The sequence continues at coordinate 7,620,104 of NC_140908.1, read as the reverse complement.
CCTCGTCTCAACTTGAATTCATCTCTACTTTTTTCACCCTCATATTAAGCCACTGTCCTGTTTAAGAGGGAGTTCAGTCTTAAGTTATTCTTCTGCATGTTAAGATTGTCTCTCGTGGTTTAATGCATAAACTTTTAAGACCCTACAAGAAGCTGACTGTAAAGCCAGATGTCCGTAAAGTCAAGGATATTAAGCAGTGAGGTTCAGTGGGGTGAAATCTTACTTCCTAAGAACCCTCATAAGTTCTTCATCATTGTTGGAGAAGCAGAAAAAGCTGATGAGAAGAAACAAGAAAGCACCAAAGAGAGAGGACACAGCATGCGTGTCTGCGTGCGAGTTATCTTCGCCACAGAATTTCATTGCCGTGCACGTGTGGTGGCTCATTGTGTGTGAGTTTGTACTCTCGTCGTGTCCTCTCCCCTGTGTCCATTATGGTGATAAGGCCTCCATTGAAGTGCTGCCAGCCCACAGATAAAGAGCCACAGAGAAACTTTCTGTGAACATGCCGCTCCTGCAGACCCTCACCACCCCGCCGGTGCCAGGCTCCCATCAACATCCCCTCCCAAAAACTCCCCATCCCTTCAGACTACATTTCACATTTGCTCCTGTCTCTTTTTTTCCATCCCATTCTTTGCCTTGGACTCTTCATACAAGGCTCTTCCTTCGAGCTGAAAGTGACACATTCATCTCACAAAATGACAACATTTGACCCTTCATTTCCCTATTTCACTTCAGTCAAATTTCATAGAAAAAGAGAACCTCATTGTTCCTCTTTCCTCTTCTCCCAGTGTTATTAAACTCTTCTTTGCACCAGCCAGTTCTCTGTTGGCTAGTTACAGTCTGCAGACAAGAGGAGGTGACCACGCATGGCTAAACCCTCACAAACACCTTACACATCACAAGTTTTTCTTCACTCCTGCTCACCCATGCTCACATAAGGTCATACTACACTACGATGCACATGCACACATGGTTATAAATGCATTCAGTCAAGCAATGAGCATTATCCTCCCCGTCACACACACACACACAGTCTCTCTCTGCAGCTATCTGAGTCAGATGCATGTGTGTGTAGACAGTAGGTGCTTTGAAGTGCTACAGGGTGGGTTGGAGCCACGTATTGAGGGCGCAGCAGGGAGGCTGGCGTGCCAGGCTGGTCCTCCTCAATGCCTGTTTCCTCAAAGGACCCCAGAGACCCAGCATGCCCTCTGGTGCTGTTTAGCGAGGCCTGCCAACAATAAGGCATATTAAAGCACTTAAGGAGGCACAAGAACTGGACTGAATGTCACACACAGAAGGAAAACCTAATGTTTCCCTAGTGTCCTTGACTGATTGTAAACAACATGGACCCAAACTTTGTTTTTAAGCGTTTAGTGACGCGTTCTTAGGTGAGGTGTTAATTTCTCTGCTATAACAGGTAAGTGTGTGTCGTCAGGAATAACCATAAAAAACATGCTCCATTTCCTATGGGAAAAACACATAGAAAAGCACAGTATGCTAGTTATACTGCTGCAAAAACACAACCTTTTTATGACTGAATAACAGCCCCAAGTGAGGATTCTATTTTAATATATCTCATGAATGCAAGAAATCCAGAGACACAGAGAATTACAGAGCAATATCTCTGCAGACAGGGCCCTTTACTGTACTTTCACGGTTACTTAGAATTGTAAAAACAAGCAGAGGAGTTGTCAAAATATAAACAGAAAGCTTCTTTCTCATCTAAGTAAATGAGGAGTTTCATTCCAACAACATCTGACCTCTTTTATATACAGAGTTACAGCTGACAGGGGGCGGTGGAGAAAGTTTTGGCTGTTGTGAGACTTACTGTATACAGCATTGTGAAATCTTGTTATAATCTTATCGTGATTAGGAGCAAAGAGGCTCTTTTTCATCCTGAGTGCAGACACAGATTTTCACATGTTCAGGCATATCCTCTTCCTAGGTGACATCAGACGTTTGTCGTGACCCAGATAGAGCTCTGCCAGCACAGGGACCAACACAACGCTTCGCTCTGGTTTTATTTGTGTGTGGGATCTTCTGGACCAACGGGGAGAGAGAGGGAGAAGACAGAGGAAAGATTCATGAAGGGACCTGGTGGAAGAAATGAGGATCACCAGGCTCTCTGTTTGTCAACACGTTTCACAATAGTTCAGACTCTTTTAAAAGGATATTGCCGAAATATTTGATCTGGGGTCTGATCAGTGGAGACGAAGGAGGTGCAGACAATGGCGTCCAACAAACAACTTGAGGACACTGTGGCTCAGTGTGTTAGAGGATTGATGGGGTTTCTGAGGTTGTGAGCTCAAATCTTATGAGATAAGGTGAATTTTACAGTTTAGCAGCTAAAACCAATGCTTAAAGGCTCCAACACTTGAGCTTGAGTGGTGCAGTCCATTGGATGGCTGTCTAGTTTTCCTGAGGTTGAGAGGTTGAGGCTTATGGGTCTTGTGGAGTTTGTGATTGTAAGTGAAGAGTTAAACCTCAAACAAACCTCTAACACACAGAGCCACAGGACCAGACCACAAAACTCACTTCAAAATTGGGTGACAGAGTTGAGAATCAAACCCAAATACTCATCAATCCAGTCATTAGAAGTTATCACAGATGACCTTTCTCTAACAGGAAAACATATTTCCTCTGAGGTGAAATATGTTTTCCTGTCATTGTCATGGTTCAGTATGAGTGAAGGTTTTGTATCTCTTACTGGATGGGTGGTGGATGAGGGTGCAGCACTTTCAACTTTGTGCCTTCACAGTCACAGTCTTGACCCCAACCCACATTTTGGTGCAGAACAACCATGAGTATGTTGTTTGTCATTTGCGATCAAGCGTAAAGCATCATCATAGTAAAGCACTGACCCGTGGTGACTACCTGTGTTTTTAGTTTTAATTCTTTTTAAAGATTTGATTCCAAAAACAGAGCCAGTCACTCGGGGGAAATTCAGGAAATCTATGTCAGAGTAGTCCAGGCACGTTTGGGGAAAAGCGGGCACAGCACTTCATCATAAAGCAACTCCTGGAATGTGTTGAGCGTAATGGATTGATGATGTTAAAAGTGTCTGTGGGTGTGTTTTTTTCCCTTGTTAAAGCCACTTTGGTTAAGGGAAAGGAGGGCTACATGGAGAATTTACTCTTCAAAAAGTGGTTTGTCATTTTTGTGGTCTGCTGCACTCAGTTTTATTTGTTTCTTGTTTGAGCTCTTCCTGGCAACCGCTAAGCCCGACGATGTCCGCGCCTGCAAAAATCTAACTGCATCTCTGCTGTCTGTCTGAAGGCACGGCGCTGATGGCGATAACTGGCAAACTAAAGTCAGTATCTTATTAAAATTATGAACATGAGATGATGCCTTTTCCAACACCGCTGAGGCAACCAAGTTATAACACAGTCTTTCCATGTGTACCATCTAGGAATGGAATGGTTTGCATGGAAAAATCCTCAAAATTCTTCCAGTTAATCAAATTAGACAAATACAAATAACCTCCCTTTTTATTTAGATTAACTAAGTACAGTAAAGCCACCATGATTGCAGGAAATTGCTTTTTTTTTGTTGAATGGAGGCATATTTTTCCATGACTAATGAACGTCCTCTCTCCAAAAGGTGGATTGCGTTGAGACCTGCGCTCAGAATAGTTCCAAAGGCAGAAATATCCATGTAAATTATATCTGATACTCATGCGCTCTGTGACCGTGAAAGCAGCAGAAGAGTGGCTGCCTGTCATAATATGTCCTTGGAAAAATATGTCCTGGGTCAAATAATTGTAGTCTTGGCTTTTGTTTTAAGCTGGATGGGGCTCAAGTATGGAGGAATTCGCTTTATTCAGATGGTTAAGATAGTTGGGCGGCTCGTCGGCATCGGAAAAATATCATATACTTCTTATCACCCACTTCCTAAACGTTCACATATTTTACACTTTGTCAGTGTTTATAGTGTCGATCCATAATATACATGTATATATATTGGGTTTAAACATTAATATAACACCAGAAAATGTCAGGTACACACCAAATCCTGCAAGATTTGACGGTAGGTTCAAGAGTCGACTGTTTTGTTGTGACATCACAAAGTTATGTGGGTTAGGATTTAGCACTTTCACAGTATTGTTAAACAGTACAACCTGCTGTATAATCAAACAACACATAGACATATAAACTTTTATTTACAAGTGATCTTCAAGTTGACACACACATAAAAAATGACAGCTGAAGCAAAAGTGAGTGGCAGAGATGAACCCCTTCCTCTCCTCAGCTCAGGGGTCAGCAGCTTTAAGTGATTATGTTAAATTTATGTCAATTTTGAACCAATCGTCCCTCCATCATCAGCCGCTGTGTTGACGGCCTGTACATGTGCGACCACTGTTCAACACGATGGGATGGGATGGGATGGGAAAGGGAGCACGATGTTTTCTGGGTTAGTTTGTGGTGGAACAAGATGAACGTTGCGTCTTCAAGCTGATGTTTAGAATAGTAATAATACAAATAAAAAGACGTCTGATGCAGTTTAACCTGGTGCATATGGCAGCGATCTGGCTTAATTGCCAAGGATTTCCATTGCTTCTTAGCAGTTTAATCATCTCTTGCCGATTTTTGTGAGCCATCTGGAAATGATATGCTCTCAATTAACTCTCCTTTTCCCCCGTTCAAGGTTTTAAGACCCTCTTCCACTTTGAAGTAGCTTCCAGGCCTACAGCAGACTCAGGCTTCACTTCAGCTTCACCTAGGCTGCGATGCTAAAGCTCGGCATTGGACGTAGGAGCTGCCGCTACTACATCACATCAGTTATCTGCTGGACTCATTTTTCCTCCTCTCTCCCTCAGTTGCTTTGTTTTGTGAACCTGGTCCTCATTAGGCCTGAAAGTGGAAAATGGCAAATGATTGAATAACTGTTAGATGACATGTAGTGGCATTTCTCATAATAAAATCTGCTGGGCAGAGACCTAGAGGTCCCTGTCCTCCCTGGAGATTTTATATTGATGCAATCTCAATTTCTGCAACACCTTCAGAGCCCCTGTGTAGTGGATAAGTCTTTATAGCATTATATGGTGCCAGCATGTATTATTCTGCCTGGTGTGAAAGTCAGTTTTCCACTCTCTGAATTAGGGCATTTGGACAAAGCCAATATGTGTCGAGTGTAAACAAAAGTGAAAAATGACCAATTCCAATCTGCCACCCTTAAATAAGAAAATGAGAGCAAACAGCAAAACGCTCATAAAAATTAATTAACTTCATGAGGATGGAAAAAGTGATGGATGCTTCGCTTCGTTGCATTCTAGTCTCCAGATCCTTGCCAAGGCTATAATTTGCATCCTTGCAGTGATGTTTATTTAGGAGCAGATGTTTTATTGAAATTCGGGGAGATGCAAAGCTTCAATCCACGCCGTCTTCTTAAGGCTTCACATCAGCTTGTCCCAAAGGCCCCGTTTCTCTTATAAATAAATGAGAGAATGCATATGATGACTTTGTTTTTGTCTGTGCGCCCATATGTACACATTTGAAACACATGTGTGGGAAGGTTGGGAGGCAGGGAAAATCAGGCTTTTGGGTATGAAGTCACATGGCAAGTAGCTAGCTAGGTGATGGCAGAGGGCCAGTTTTCCACCTTTTGATGAGAACCATGTATCTGGTGCAACACGTGCAGAGGAAGGTATGGTGTCAGAGAATACCAGCGCTGCTGCATCATCCCTCGACCACCTCAGCTGTCCCTGATCCTCTGCCTTTCTTCTTTCTTCTCCGTCTCTATTATCTCCTTCCCATCTCCATTATCTTCCTCTTTCCTTTCTTCCTTTTTTTTTCTCTCCACCCTCTCTTCCCGCATGCGCACAAACTCCCTATACATCATCTGGTGGCCTCCTCTTGCTTGTGTGTGTCCATATGTGAAGCTGAAAGCAGGTCAGGGGAAATCTGGGTAGGCTTTGTTTTTGCGTCGAGGTGAGCATGTCACAACAGGATTGAATACTTCCCGTGGTCCTTGACACTCCATAGGGCCCCCTGTTTCCCTCAGCCCTCTGTTTAGATAAGGGGCCTCGCGCCCTCCTTTTCAGGGGCCCCCAGGCACTTACAGCTGAGATGCAGGCTGGAGTGATTATTTGGACGGGGAGACGTGCACGTGCACAGTCCTCCCCCACCTCCCCCGCCACCCCACCCCGAAGTTTTATGCTTGCAAACTCACCACCTCATATCCCCAGTCCTCCCATTGCAACCTCAGGGCCCATCTCTTGTTGTTTTCTTGCTCCAACAAACAAGTTATTGTTTATTTACCACATGGTTTTATTGCGGCCTGAAGCATTTACGAAGCCGCTTCTCAACTTTGCTGAAGCCTTGTGCGACTACCTGTCTGAGCTGTAACGACCCCAGTGGGCTGCAAACCCCCACAGGTCTCTGAGCTGATTAATTCTCACCTTTTTCATGTAATTTATAGGTTTTTCAACAGCTTAAATTACTGGAGTGAAAGGTATGGGCCTCAACATGTGGCTCTCAGTAACTGAGACGAAACAAAATAACCCAGAACAATCATCAGCTTTCTTCCAAGACAAAACAAGGCTATGTGAAGAAATACAAGCCAAAATATATTTCACACTATATTAAGAAGAAAAAGAACATTTGGTTTGAAAAAAAAAAAAGCGACATATTGAAAGCATACACTTGTAATTTTGGCGCTGACTCAGGAGACTGCACGTGCAACATATTTCAACTGATCCAAAGCTTTCATTCTCTCTGCCTTTAATTGAAAAGTTGAACATGACCACAGCTGGTTTCAGCATTCGGTGGATCCATGAATAAAACTTTCAAAGCTTGTGCACGTAGGATGCGTTCTACGTGCACATAGAGGCTTAAGGCACTGTTGTTCTTATAACCTCAGAAGACCAATATGAAACACAAAGGGAAGTATACGCCACATGATTGTAGCCGGGACTTTGGAGTTGCAGATTAATGTTCAAGATCAGGAGGAAATCTAGTGTCTTTAGGAGTATTCAGAGAGAGCGCTATCACCAAGACCAGAGTGATCCACTCTTAAACCTGTCTGGGACTTCTGTCAGGGTATGAGACTGGTTTGATCTGATCTTTAAGTTGAAAAACAACCCACCAGGATGTGGACAGAGGTGAGATGATAGCATCCTGAAATGTGCAGCCCCCTCTGGTTACCCACCCCTTGTTAAATATAAAGAAATAAAGGAGTGTTTTCCCAACTGTTATAACAAAACTGTTTGGTTTTAGGATTTATGTGTGCAGGCACATTCCCGCTCAAAAGTGAATATTTATTGTGGGGAAACAGAGAATCCAGGCTCCCACCACAAATAGTAAACAGTTGTTGAGAAAATCTTCTCACAGCAGTTTCACATGTCCTCAACGTGCAGTGCTTTGACTCAGACAGAGTAGCCTGATACCCACTTTGATGAAAACCATAGTGTAATGAGGAATGGCTCCTGTAGCCATGACTCACTGTGTTTGTCCCCTCTGCTTTTTTTTTTGTTTTTTCTTTTTTTCACAGAAGCAGAGTGACCTCCATAATTCACCAAACAGAAAGTTTGACTTCTAAAAAGGCTGTTACGAAGGCAGGGCACAATAATCTGACTGAATAATCATAAAAACATTTTGTGAACCCGTGTATTGATTCTAGATCCGCTTTATTAATATCTAAAGGAAGCTGCCGTTTGCGAGTGACCCTGAATACAACTGGGTGTTATTAAAAAGACATGGCTAACAGAATATGTCCACCTGAGCTGCTGTGGAAAGCCAACACGTTCCACAGATTCCTGCCTGCTTGAAAAAAAAAAAAAAAAAACAGAGAGAAAGAAAAAGAAAAGAAGATCATTTGTGGATAATTGCAACCACATTTTTAAGACACACTCCAGTTCTTAGAGATGTCTGATCAGGGTGAAAAAAAGGTAAAAGAATTGTTTTAGCATTAATTTTAAGAAGGTTCTGCTTAAATCTTTTGGGGTTTTTATTTAATTTCTCCTGATGGAACAACGGCCAGTCTTCTTCTAAATCCAGCTGACGTCTTCCACTCTTATCTCTGTCTGTCATACGTTAGGTGGATGAGGGGATGAACCATTACAGGCTTTAACGTGAGCTTATTCTACGAGCAATCTGGCTTCAATGAGATGGAGAAGGAGTTCACTGGGTTTGGAGGTTGTTTTTTTAACAGCAAAAAAAAAAAAAAAAAAAATCTAAAATGTCTCATTTTTAATCATCACATTCAATCACAGGTCTGACTGCAGATGACACATTTCTGCAAGACGTAAGGTACGACTTGATGAAAGCTGATATGGCAAAACAAATGTTCCAGTTTTCTGGGTGCTCAGCATTCAGGCGGTTTGGGCACTTCACATGTTGGCATAATCTAGTGGTGATCGCCGGTTCAACTCCCAACCATGACACATGTCATTCCCCCAGTCTGTCTAGAAATTCCTATTTTGAAAATAAATGTGGTTAAAATCAGTCTTAATCTGCATTTTGTCTTTCTAGTTTAGTTTATATTAAGTCTGACAAACTGTTTGTAAAACTAAAACACTCACTGAATCATTACTTGATTGAAAGAAACGTAATCTGTAATTATTGTGATGTCAATATTAAGCAAAATGCACATTTTTTAGGCAGAATAATCATGAGTAAATATAATTGCAGTGATTATTTGTGTAGAAAAGGCAGATTTGGTGCCATGTGCATGTGTCTGAGCGGGCATGTCTGCATGCACGACAACATACGCAGAGTAAAAACATAAGAGATGCTGCGCAAATCCAGAGATATCAATTAGAAACATTGGGAAGGGACACGTGAGCACATAAACAGAATCCAGGTGCCGTTAAAGCTGTCGTCAGGTTTTCAGTGTCGGCCCCTGGTCTCGGTCGTCACACACTCACAGAGGCTCCGAAGGTCCTTGAGCAAATACCTCACAAAACCGACAACTCCTCCACAGTCCATGTGGATGCAATTCTTGGGTATTTAGAGCGGAAAGTCTCCACAGGGCTACTGGAGAGAAGTCGAAATTAAAACACAGCACAGCACATCTCCCGTGCTAATTAGCAGTTAGAAGTTCCTTGTGTCTACTGTTTGACAGCGGATAGTAAACAAAGACTCTCTTTGTTGTGTCCCCAGATTGATCGGTGCTTATTGTCTGCCAACTGGGATGTGGGGTGTCTCCGGACATGTGGGAATACAAATTTGCCCTTTCTCAGTGCCTCAAAGTGCATCCATTCATCCAGTGTCTCTGGTGGAGTGTAAATGAGGTTATATTCAGAAGATCAAACCCACGGCGTCGACAAAGAGAGAGGGGGGGAGAGAAAAAAGGCTCTGGCACGTTGTTGTGTCTAGGATGCCTGGTTTTTTGATGAGCTGTTCTCTAATGACCCTGAACTCTGGAGGACCTCACTTTGATCCTGCTCAGTGCAGGCGCTCACCTGCCTCTGACCTTTTAACCTCTGCTCACAAACAGCTGTTTAGTCGTCGGAGCCCAGTCGATTTCTGCCAATTCACCTAATCTATACCAGGCCTCACCCTTGATCCCAAAGCACGGAGCTTCTCAGGAAAAACACTAGGCAGCTTCACTGTGTGATTCCTGCTTTGTCCCATTTACAAGAAGCTGAGAAAGGCATCCATCCATTGGCCCCACCATTGGCCCCATAACTCAACTCCCAGCCAGGGCTTCTAGTTCACTCCCGCCCCTCTGTGCCTCAACTTTGGCCATGTGCTGCCCCTCTGTTTGTATCATATCCATTCATGCCTGTCTACCCTCTTTCATCTCATCTGTCTCTTTCTCTCTGCCCAGTTCTCCGTCTCCGTCCCCTTGATGGAGGCGGAAGTTTTGTTTGTTGTCAAACTCAAAATCATTGTGAGCCAAATCTGGTTCTCTCCTCTCCTCTCCTCTCCTCTCCTCTCCTCTCCTCTCCTCTCCTCTCCTCTCCTCTCCTCTCCTCTCCTCTCCTCTCCTCTCCTCTCCTCTCCTCCTCTTCTCCTTTTCCATCCATCCATTCTGAGGCAATTCTTTCTCTGTTACTTTCTGGGAGAGTCCCTGTGACCTTAGTAAATATTTTCCGTTCTATTAAAAAGGAAGTTTCAACCTACAGTTTCTGAAGAAGTGGTTTACATGGGGGAATACACTAAATTGGGACAAATAGCAAAACAAACAGAGGGCAGTTTCTTTTTATTCCCTTCAAGATGATGCTTCACCTCCTCATTTGATGTTTGGCTGGAGACAGAGGTACCTGCCATGAATGAATGGGCTACACAGAGTGGCCCTTGTTCCTGCAAGTCTGTGCATCAGCTCTTTTTTTTCTTCTTTAAACTCATATTCCTGTCAGGGGCCTCCCATATGTGCTGCAATGTGTGCTTTGTCAAAGTAGGAAAGCAACTGCAAGAAAGAGAGATAGATCTTCGGGGAAGGTGCAAGCTCTCTCTTTTTGACTGTCCTGCCTCCCCTCAGTGCTGAGTCGGCACATTTCCCCCCCAGGCTTTTGGGTTGTAATGGAAAGTTCTGGAGAGGCTGTAATGGAAGAATAACCTCAACAAATCTGACACACAAGTCCAGCCACTAATTGGAGGAATGCAGTGAAGGCAGAGCAGCTGCTTTGTCACTGACACCCATTTCGAGCAGAGCGGCTACTGTTACTTTAGCAATTAAGATAACATAAACCTTGGCAACAAAAGAGTGAGTAAAGAGGATAATCCAAACTACTAGATAATGTTTCTCTCATGTTTAAAGCCCTCGCTGTGTATAACTTTCTTCTATATCTTCCAGTGTGTATTATATCTGCTGCCTTTGTGTTGGAATCGTGACTTTAGAGGATTGTCTGTTGGAGCATTGGAGCGGTTTCTCTGCCAAACTCCACTTTCAGCCCAGAAACTCCACATTCCAGCGTCTCTTGCAGCCCCGCTGGTCGTCCGGCTTCCAGCACTCAGAAAAACGTGAGCGAGAGAAGCTCTTTCTATTGATTTTTCTCTGCTCTGTGGAGCCGTTTCCTTTCCCGGCATCGCCCTCGTGCCAAGATGTTGGCTCTCAGGTTCATGCCGAGGAGCCGAGCCGAGGAGCTGCCCAGCCAAAGGTGCCGGTCAATTTGTCTGTCAGTCAGGATAATAATAGCTGTAAAAAAAAAAAAAGCTAATATTGCTCCTTATATGGAGTGATTCGAGTTTGTGCTGTACATCCTCACAGTTTTCTAGAAATATTGAGACATTTCGATGATTTGGGGAATCTCTCATGTGACGCTAACTTGTTGAGGTTTCAAATGAGGCCTCATTTATAGACTGAAAATCGCTGCTCAAGTGGTAATGCCTCCGTAGTCTCTGAGCGTCAGAGTCTGAGACTGCAGCTCCAACAACACCCCTGATTATTGATCTTCCTCTAAACTTTGACCTCAGCTTCAGAGAAAATTCAAGGCTCCAGCCGCCACTCAGGACAAGTGGACACGGCTCCGAGGGATTAGATATAATATCGGCATCAAAGTTCACAGACTCCAGTCAATAGCCACTTGAAACAGAACAATCAAACTTTATTTTGAGAGTCCGATACAATAAAGAGGATTTATTCCATGGCCATGGAAAGCACTTATGTCTGATTAGCTGGATTGTGTCTGTAACTATCGTATGTCAGGGCCACTCGTACACGGTTCAACAACTTAATCCATGTGCAGGGCATTGAAATTAAAGTATAACAGCCAAACTTAACATTACAGTTGATGTGATATCAACATGAGGCTGATTTTAACCACAAACAAGCTGGAAAACCCTGGTTGAAAGCCTCTTTTCATGTGGCCACTGACCATGGTTTAAAAACAATGTGCAGAGAAAAGTTAACATTTGTGTTACAGTTGATCTCAAAATGCAGCAAACAGCAGAGCATTTGACCTTTTGACCTTTAGGTAATAGAAGAAAAAGCGTTTGCTTATCCCCCATTATGGTCCACGCTGACACAAGAGTTTGGGAGAGAAATTAGCTCACTATTTTGGAAAATAAAAACTTATACATGCACAGAATTTAAATGGGGAAACCATACAACGATAAAGCTGATGTATTAGGTTATTAACTGAACTTTTGTGCCTAATAATCATTTTAATACTTGGCCTCCAGGGTCTTAATTTTCACAGTTGATTTTAACAAGGCCGAAATTTTGAAAACTAATGGCCCTCTATTTAGTTTGCCTGGTTTCAGTGGAGATCTAATGGATCTCTGTGGCCAACACTTGACTGGTTTCCCTCCCAGTTCGGCTGGAAAGAAAACGGGCCCGGGCCCATATGACTCCAGTTATCTCAGATTCTTGGTTTGTGAAAGGAGAACTTTTGTTTCACATTCTTGAACATGATGGGTTTATTTCAACCAGCACTCAAAGAAAATACACAGAAGGAAGTGTGTGCCCTCGGACTAAATGCCCTGCTCTCTTTGCAAAGAAAACGCGGGTCAGATTCTCGGTTTGTGGGCATCTGTGTGAGTGTGTGAGTGTGTACATATGTAGGCGTGTGTGTCTGCACGTGACTCTATTGTAATAACTCCTGCTTCCACAAAATGAAGACTGGCTTTCATTTCACAATAAAAGCTCTACTTTTATTAAACATTAATCCTTACTTTTCATAAAGTCATAATCACTGATGCGACTAAGGGAACCAGGGACTTCCATTATAAACCATTGCTGAGGGTGGTCAAGTGGTTAGAGCATGGCCTGAAGCAAGGATCGCTGGTTTGACTCCCAACCAAGATGACCTTGACTGCAGGTTTCTCTTCTCTCTTCATTGTCCTGTCTAATGAAAGCATAAAATACCCACAAAATATAAAAAGAATAGAAGTATAAACCATTTTTCGTCATTCTTATACAGTATTTCTCACTGTGCAACAGTAGTTTACAATGTGCGTTCACAAAATGAATTAAAGCCAGCTTTGCCAGGAGTTTCTATTGCTGGATTTCAAAACCCATAATCTGACCTGAAGTCAGTTTGATGCCAAAAAATACCAACTAATAACTATAGCTGCTCAACGATCAGATTGTATGCAATGGGTTGGGCGATGGGTTGAAGCAAAGCACTAATATAAATCAATTTCTACCAGCTCCTTTTCGGACACTGCTGTATTGTTTGTATTTTTTCGTTTTTAATTTGAATTTTTTATGTTTGAAATAAATAAATGAATAAATTCATTCATTCATTCATTCATTGGTCAAATGTTTTGACTTAAAAAGATGAGTATTACTGTAATTGTGTGTCTAACAAAGAGGATGTGCACATCAGTCCACTTGTTTTCTGGCCAAGTTGCCCAACTGAACAGAAGTTTTTGCAGTGTTTGTGGTCGCCAGGAGACTGAGGGTGTTTCTCGTTTCTCTGCACATCCACCTCCGGAAAGTGTGAAACAATGACTGGAAGAGTCAGCCCACCCTCCGTTATTAACCAGAGAGTTGAATCACACCGTGCGGCTGGACCTTAGTCAGCCCTCATTGCTTCCTCCTTTGTTTCCTGATGAGCCACGGCATCCTTAACAAGCTCCATCAAACGGCCACCTTCCTGTGCCTCGCTGCGGTCTCCGCCCTCCTGTGTGGAAACCGAGGGCGGTGGAGCAGGTGTGATGAGCACCACGCTGGCGTCACTGATGATATCAGAGAGGAAGCTGTGGTTGGGCACTCTTGGCACCATGGGGAGAGGGGGGTATTTCCCCTCTTTCTGGTGTTCAGGAGTCTGGTATATGCCAAGTGCAGAAGATTCTTACATCATCAGAAACAAATATGTCATAGGGGAAGTTTCCGTATTGGTCATTTTGAGTGGGATTTCACCCACTCTGCTTTCTCTCAATGGAGACCAGATTTAGCTGTTAGGCAGACACTGATCACTTCTCTGTGGAACTGAATCTGGGAGATGAATATTATTCCGTTTAAGGCACTGTCTAAAGTTTTACTTCTGCAAAGCAGTGCAGCTATAGAGTTGGAGTAGTTCATTCAAGTTTTTTCTCATAAACTCTCACTGAGTGCCGTAAAATATGGCTTTGATAGTAGCTGCAGCTTTAATTACTTCAAGAAATGCTGGAGTATCCTCTATAAAAACTCTCTCTCCACCTCTTTATCTCCCTCTCTCCCGCTCTGTTTGCCTCTACAGGGTAGAGTGGTTAGGTGACTCCATTAGTATTCTGACTTTCCCTGGGAAATGGTCTCATAAACAGCTGGGAGCCACAGCAGGGACCGGGCACACAATACACAGAGTGTGTGTGTATGTGTGTATGTGTGTGTGTGTGTGTGTGTGTGTGTGTGTGTGTGTGTAACTGACTTCATATGCCATGACAAGCTAAAAAGGCTTACTCCTCTGTTACACACAAACCCACAATACGCACCCTAGAAATAGGCCAGCTCACCTTTATTAATTAACTGCTTGCATGTGACTGCTGCTTGCGTCAGCACTGTTTTCACTGTGCTGCTCAGCGGGGCCGTTAGCATCACGAGCTATGACGTAGATGGTGCACCACACATGCAAGGCTGGTTTAAGTCATTAAAAACAGAACATATTAAGAACAATGGCATTTCCTGAGCTAAATAACCATGTCACTACTGTAGTACTCTACGTTTGGAGCCTGGTTAACGACTTTCATTCATTTCATTGTTGGAAAAAGCCTCAGTTGTGATTAAAGTGGGTGGAGTTTTGACGTTTCAACCTTATTGTGACAGTCAATGAGTGAGGAGAAAGGTGACATCAATCTGGATGTCTAAACTTCACTTCAACAATAAGGCTTTAACCTGGACTCACCTCTGTGTATTTTTCAAACAATGAGCCACTGTGACCTTCGTAATTTACAACTCGGCGATGACGTACAAACTTTTGATATGAATCAAAAGAGGTTTCTACGAAACACAATATTGAGTTGAACTGCAGGTTAAAGATTTATGGAGCCAAATGTTCATTCAAACGCAGCCTAAGTGGGCAGGAGTGGTGACAGCTTGCCCTTTGACTTGGCACGCCTGGTGATAGAGATTTTGCCAGGGTCAACAGTAAACACTCCGGTAGGCTATTTGAGACGTGACTGTGTCTTATGTAATGGGAAGTGTGGCCATATGGCTGGAAGACAGCAGATCGTCCTGTTGATAAAGACCAGTGCCTCTGAAGGCAGCAAACTGTTTAGACGGACCAAAAAAATATCTTGAATTCTGCACTTTTACGACGCAAACATGGTTTTATGTTGTGTAGGGTTTGTGCGAGGGTAGTGACCTCGCAGAACACGGCCATGCATCAAATATAGACAGTGCTCATACATGATTTAAAGTTCCTGCCACCTGTCAAAGACTGAAATGGACATGAAGTAGCCGCTCGGTTCGTCTTCTGACATGTGAGGCTTCGGCGTCCTTTTCCCATGTGTCTGATGGTTTCCCTGCGAGCTTCACATTCCTCCCCTCTCCCTCTTATCCTAAAGTGGCCAATGCCTCGGGCCTCAGCCAGGACTGTGGTTACATAACCAGTGCTAAAGCTGTATATCTCTGCCACATATTTACCTGAAATGGCTTGACCCCTGCTTGAGCCTGGGCAGCGGTGGCAACGACTCAGAGCTGGTTATCTTGAAAACACAACCCACTCAAACAGATCTGCGCCGTCTGAGTCGTAGGGAAAACACTATTCCTGTTGCCGCTTCACTTTTAGATTCTTTTTATTTCATTAATAAAACAAATATAAAATTATCCCCGCTCTGTGCAGAGGGATGTTTATTCAGCTTTTCGGCACTCGACGAGACTCAAGCCTGTTGAGGCCTTAACGCAACACTGGTTCAGTTAATCAGGGGCCAGCAGCTCCCACTGACAGTTACACTCAGTTTGGGTTTATTACCGCCACACATACCAGAAGGAGGGAAGTGACTTCTGGGAGTCTGCTGGGCACCATAACAATGAATACTGTATGAATTTCAGCCTCATTGTTCCAGCACATTGTCAGCGAGCCATGTAATATCAGCTATAAGCTCTTATTTTGAAAATAAACATCCAACAGGAACATTTAATCACAACAAAGTGTCAAGATCTTTTTTTTAATTATAAGAAAAAGTTTAGTTAAATATAAACTAAGATTAATTGTGCTTCTTTCCAACTGTTTTGAAAAAAAGACTCAAAACCAAATTTACCGACCTGTTATGATAGATATGTTTTGCAGTGCAAGATATAGCACTGGGCAGAACTCCTCATTCTTTCTCATGCTTCAAATTATGCGAGGTATTTGGAAAAAGGAACTAAAATGCGTCCCCAGTGGATCCAGAGTGCGCAAGGGTATAAACTCTCGCTTCGGAAAAACACTGGAGATATGTCATTAAACTCAGGGAGGAAGCACAACAGAGGGGAGAGACGGTCTTACAAGTTATTACTGAGGGGGAGAGACAGAGTTAAATGACTCCGTAACTCACTCGGCTCTCGTCTCTCTTCCCGTAATGAATGGCGTCTCGTCGAAGATCCTCCCCTCCGACGTTGGCCCACACGATCGAAACACGGAGAGGGCATGCTAAGATAATTATTGCGTAAATCATGCCAATCAATTACGCAACTAAGGGAGGTAAGGAAAACAGTCTGATGAGGCCTTTGCTGGAAAACAGGTTTGATTATGGCACACGGGGTTTTTAACAGACAAAAATACAAAAACACAGGCTCATCCATTCAGACTCACACCAAAACCCACGTGCAGACATGAAGCGCCATCACTCATCCTCCGCCCAGGACGTAAAGAAGGCGTACAGGCACGTTAAAGTGTCTCATTTTGATGGCGTTATGAATGGGGGTCGAGCTCGAAGACACAAGGTTAAGTGACTCGGTGGGTTCACACACAGGCCGAGCAGCGTGATATTGTGTGTTTGTCAGTGTCTTCAAGACCATGTGTGATGTTTCTGTGCTTTTTCAGGGTGCTTAGCAGCGTGGGAGCTCTTACGCAAGCTAGCGCGAACATGACATCACAGCATTTGCATATTTCAGAATCGGGCGTAGCTTCTTCATCTCGCTACCGTCCCCTGCTGGAACTCCTGCCGTGTAAACAAAGTTATGTAATTGTACCGCTGCAGATGATGAACGGTCGGAGGTAGGCGATGGGAATCTCGCAGGCGTCGACGTCAGAGGAACCCCAGCGCCAGGTTTGTCTTTGTAAATCATTTTGTGGGTTTGTATGTGTGTGATGAGCGAGGGAGGGAGGGATGGGAACGGGACTGAGATGAGGGATGGAGCGGCTGCCTGGGCCAAGGAAGACAACAAGGCATGTAAACCACAGATTGAGATAGAACAAGAATAAATGAGGCCGAGCCGAGGCCAAGCGCTGACGTCTGCTTGACCAAGCGAGCGCGAGCGCGAGCGCCGTCGACATCGGTGATGAGGCGATCAGCTCAGGGGGGAAAGCGTTTTCCACATTTCACTTCTCTGTGATTAATCACCCTCCTCCGCTCCACAGCTTTTTGTGGTGTACCTTCCCCTGTCTGTACATTCTGCAGCCATCACACTGTCTGGAAGATGCGCGCTGGCGCTAACAGATCGCTGGCTCCCGGTCAAGATGTTACACACACACACACTCAGCACATCTCCTCCCCGCCCGGCCAAAGCCACATATTCAATCTTGGCGAAGGGAGGTCTTTTCAGGAAGGAGGATGATGACCTGAGTTATTGCTCTCTCCTGGTGCACAGGATGACCTCTCTAACTGCACAACTTTCAACAATCAATAAATTACAGGCTAAAACAAAGCAGTGAGGCTTTCATTGTCGTGCTATGGGACATCTAAATCTGAAAGAGGAGACGATAAAGATTTACGTGCAATGCCAATGCACATGAGTAGGCTGTACATCAATGCATTAAAGCAGCTTGAGGCTCGTTCCAAAGTCAGTGCAGCATGAAAAGCTTATTGAACTGAAATGAACTGAAATTAATAATCAGTATTTGTTTTGGGGGCATTTATCATAAGTGTAAATATTAGAGTTTTAAGTATCATGATGGAACGAGTATCTCTCTGCTCTTGACTGCTGTTTTCTTGGTGAATCTTGGAAATGCTGACGTGCAGTGTGGGTTCATAATCTTATATTTTATGTAGTAAGGGAAACGATTGATTTTAAGAGCAATAAGTCTTTGCTGCAGTCCTTAAAAGCAGATTACAGTTTCTTTCCTGTGTTGAAAGTTGAGCAGTTAAAACGTCATTTCGATCAGATTGTAGGTCTTATATAAGAGTCTGCATTAATTGTAATAGCTACCAGCTATTGCTTTGTTCCCTGTGTTATGTAAATATCTGCTCTTTGCTGTAATAAAGCAGAATAAAATTGGCCGGCCTTCACAATCAGAGCAGATCTCAAATAAATCGATCCTCCCAGGCATCAAACTGAGCTCACTGACTTCGCACACAAGCCTCTCTCAGAATAACACCCTGTCCAGCTTAAATTTCCCCGACACACGCAATCGGGCCGGCAGCAGAGCAGCAGTCATTGTTGAGGCCGAGCTTCCGGTCCTGGAAGCTGCGGAGAGCAGCGGCGGCGGCGGCGGGGCCCCCAACACCCAGCCCAAGAATGCAAGGTGCAAGAGCAGCAATTTCTCCCCTTGGCCGGCTGTCTTAACACGCCACACACAGAGGCCATCATTAGGACTGGAGCGCACTCTGAAGTAGAGCTGAGGAAGGAGAGATGGAGTGAAATAAAGAAAATGAACAATATCTGGATATATAGAATGGATTCTAAAGAATAGATGTATAAAGAACAGACTGTGTGGCCTTGGTTGTAATGTTATAATGCTCAGGGGCTGGACAGAGTTACAAGCCGTACCGTTACACTACAGTATGTGTCCAATTGTGATTCATAATGCCATATTGTTGTGTTTGTCCAGGTGCGTAGCAGCAGTCTACAGGGCTGTAGGCGGGGGGGTGTTGAAGGGGTTTATGGGGGGTCTTGTTTCTAAGATAACACCAAAACACAATTAACCCCCCGTGACACATGAGAAGCACTTCCTGAGCCTCAGCTACACCAGCAGTTTCCCCTGCCAACCATCGCTAGTGAGGGGGTCTATTGTAAAAAGGTGTGTTTGCTTTGGCCCGGGCTCACCTTTTTGCCATTACCCCCCCAACCCCAACCCCCCCTAACTCGACAGACTGGAGATTTTGCAGATGAAATCCAAGCCATATTGCAAATTACCTTTGTCACCAAAGAAAAAAAAACCCTTCACCTTGCCCCTCCCTGCTCTTTACTGTAAAGAAGCCAAATTTTATTTTGCTGAGTTTCTAGTGGCAATTTTTTGGTGCGTGCCCACCCGCCCGCCCATCCGCCCCCCGCAATCCCCACCAGTCGTACATTCCTGGCAAAGTGCTGTTAAATAAACAGCCGGCCATTAAATTTCAACGAGCTGAGATGGAGCGGGCGAGAGAGAAAACAAGCACACGCCAGCGAGAAAACGGGCAACTGGTAAAATGCAGAGCTGGGCTATTTGTTGTTACAGATGGCCACGCTCTTAGCAGGCCTCGCTTGATTTTTCATTGTGGGAGAGCAGAAGGCGTTGTAAAAAAAAAAAGAGAGAATAAAAAGAATCAATTGTATTGTACAAGGACAGATCTGAGCTGAAGACAGTGGAGAGTTTATTGGCTTTGTGTTAGTCACAGGAGCTCTACTCTACTCTACATGCAATACGGTTTGGCCCTGATAAAGGATTTGTGTTGACTTGTGGTGGAAGGTCAACGCTGTGGTTACTACTGCTGATGAAAAGCCCTCATTGTGATGAATGGGCTTCAAGACTCATGAAACAATGGGTGTGTGGGATGGATACACGTGTTCTGTATCTGACGCTGCTGTTTCATTGAACGACTGATCGCTCCATTAGTTAACATAGTGGCGCAAATCAGCACTAAGTCAATGCTTTGGACTGGAATGGACTGGCACCAATAAGAGGCCCTGGCATTTTTGCAATAGATACACACACTACTCCTGATTCTTACATTATTGTGTCTGCAGTCTCTCAGAGTTGGCCGGCCGTAAACCAACTGGCCACGCCTGACTTTTTTGCGGCCACATCAGCACGGCTGCATCCTCACAAGGCCACCTCGGTCGCATCATTACACGGCCGTTGTGGCATTTGCCCATATTGCCAGTCCATCACTGTCTTCACCAAAAATGCAACTCAATCAACTTTATAAAAGTTGAAAGTACATCAGTGTCATGCTTACTGGTCGTTTGCCAGTTTGATACAGAGAAACCAGTTGGAAGCCGGTATAAACAAACAGAGTGGCAGAGAAGATTAGGGTGAGAGAAGCCAGACACTGTGCAGTCTTCTCCAAAGGTTCATTAGTGCTACAGGACAAATGAACAGCTGGCAGAAACAAAAGCAGACAGTGAAATCACCACACTGCACTGCTATCACCTCTATCAGATGTGTGCATTTGACTTGAGCAGCAGAAATAGTGGTTTAGATGATGTGCACCAGTTACAGAGACGATGGCGGATGGGGCAACTCAAGCTCTTTAGGCCTCTGAAAAGAAACAGACTTATGCAAGTGTTGACGCTGGTCGTGCAGTTCTCCCTTGTGTTTATCCCAAAGCTGCATCGCATGAGGAGACTGTTACTTATTCGCCTCCCTGCTGAAACCTCAGTGTTGTTTTATGACCGGTGCACATCAAGGCATCAGTGTTGAAAGCAGGGCGCTTCAGGTTTACAGTGAAGAAAGTGATGATCCGCTCCGTCCCTGCACCATCATTAGACGCGGCTGAACCTCATCCTTTACTCAGGACTACGGTTTAAACACCATACTCCGTGGACCTACTAACACACAAAACCATCCATTTGTGGCCGCCTCTGCTGTGCAATCTGTAATTAAAGATTTGTGCTGCGGAAGCCATAAATACACACAAACACATGTGCGCATTCGTGCACATGTGTATCAATCTGCTGCTGTACAAGTGTACAGTGGATGTTAGCGTGCGCATGTGTATTCATGCATCTACATCTGTATTTATGCATGTGTTTTTTGCAAGAGGGGACAGGGGAGGGAGGGCAGGCAACAGCTGGCCGCTGTTTCACACCCTCCCGCCAACCCGTGCTCCATCGCACCACCACATCTCAGCAGAAACAGCTGGAGTTGTCACCGCTCGGATACGCCACCTTCAGCGTGCAGCCACCTGGAAGGAAGCGAGAAGAGGAGAGGAGAGGAGCGGGAAGGAGCCAAGTTGAGCGAGTCAGATCACATCGATGTCGACACAACGGTGTTTTCCTGAGAAAAAAAAAACAGAGGTGAAGTAACTCAATCACAAATGAGTCATTACTGGAAACATGGGAAGATGAGGGGGGAAAAACAATGCAGAGCAACGGGCTGGGTAGAAACAGAAAAGATGAGGTAAGGATGACTCTCTGTAGGTACATGATCTGAGGAGGAGTGAAGCGTCCAAGTTCGAGCTCCTTCCCTCTCAGCTCTGTGGTTGCAATTTCCCCCCGTCTTTACTGTAACCCAAGCTCCTGCTGCTCGTATGAAAACACTTTATCTATGAGCTCGCAACGCACTTTGACGTCAAAAGGGTTTTCCCATGAGGCCACGGGGACCCTTCTCAACAGCGCCTGCCCACGTCAACAGAGGTAAACGCGCCAAATCTCTGTCGTCCAATCCCCAAATTGCACTCGTGCCCCCTTCCCCACCCCCCCGTGTGCGTTGCGCTCCTCTGGGATAAAGATTTATTTCTAAGTCTCGACTGCTCTGATGATGTAGGCCTGTGTGATTGTGATTTCCAAATCAAACATTGACCTTGTTGTGGTAGAGATCAGCTGTGAGGTCTGTGTTTTGTTACGTGCTGCGAATCTTGAAATTATTTTTTTTCTTTTTTTTTGCTGCAGTTCTGACTAAATGCAGAGTGATTATTGCTTTTTATTAGGTGGTTAAGTGCACTTTGCTTGCTGTGGCGGTTTTTGCGCAGGGCTTCCCAGAATTCATTAGTTAGTCAGTGTCCGGTGCGGTGCCAGTAAGTGGCACTCGTTTCTTTGTGTATTCAGCGATGATATTTCAGTCTAAGGTTAACAGTTGAATATAAAACACATTGCAGGAGGACAGTTGTGCTACGACTCAAATTTCACCTCGAAAAACATTTGAACAAAATGGATTTAAACTGAAACATATTGCATATCGCACTTGTATCCACTTGCACAGCTCTCTCTATACACATAATGTGTACATATACATATTTTTATTCTAGTTTCTTCTTTATCTTTGTGTCTAAAACCTTTTCTGTCCTCGTGTTTATCAGATTTTGTGATTTTCCTTCAGAGGACGTGAAGGACGTGATGCTCCTTTGATCAAGAGCCTCATTCCTCCCTACTGACTTTGAACCCTGTGGACCCTGAAGCACAGAGGTCAAGTGAACCCTGTGTCAGGCTGCACGAAAACTTCACTGCACACGTAGACAGAAAACAGGCCGGGACGACTTCTGAGGGGCCGAGATGAAACGCTTCAGGTTCAAGTCCGGTGTTGCTGTAACTCACTGCTCCATAATCTTGTGTTCTGGAACGGCAGAGCAGCAAAGGCCCGTAAAAGGTCACGCCGCGCAGGCAACACCTGTTGGAAAGCCAGCGATCTCACCCCAGAAAGCAAACAACATCGGCAAAAACAACAACAACAACTACAACGAGGCCGACCCACCCGGCCCCTCTCATCTCTGCTTCATTCGGTCTTCTGGAAAAGCGTGTTGGTCCGCGCTGGGGGAGGCGGGAGAACGCGGTTCCCGCTCTCTAATCATCCCTTTCCCCTCCTAACAGACAGCTGTGTAACCAGGTGAGTCGCACAGCTTTCATCCTAATGACAACCCCTGGCTGACTGCTGTCAACGGGGCTAAAGTTGCTTAAGGCCAACTGCAGGGAGGATTAGGAACAGGACTGGGAACAGCAATAGCTTTTCCATGCCGCTCTTGGCTTTGTTACATAACGAAATCTGCCCTTTTGGAAAGCAGGCGGCGGGCGCTGCCGGGATAATTCACTGCTGCTGCCGCTGGCCGCCGGTATCGCACAGAGCGAGAGGCAATACAGTCTGCGACGTCGAGGTGTTTCCACCAGATGGACGTGGAACCAGGTGCACATTATGAAAACACAACAGTGAGGTGACTGACATTGAAAAACACACGTTCTTGAATGTCAATATACAGCTAAACCCAGCCACATGTCGCCTGATCAGTGTTTGACACGTCCACACAACCACATATGGAGAGAAAAGTGCGTTTGTGTATGTGGGGGTGGGCGCTTTTAGTGTGTAAAGAGGTTAACCCCACACTGACAGAACCTACAGGTGTCGTAGAATGCAGGAAATTTCTTGCTGCCAATAAGTTATGAATTTCCTCAGGGAGACTGAATGATCCCCACTAGACTTGGGCAGCGAACCACACAGAGTACAGATGTAATCATTCTCAGCGGAGTGATCACTTGAAACCAGATTCTTACAGGTGTTATGCAAGTATGATGAAATGTGCATTTGCCCCGTGGAGTGATGCTCTTTTAATGAGTCGCAGTAAAAGAAATAAACTTATTTTTTAATCGAGTCGCTGCATTCAGTGTGAAAAATATGATCATTTAAAGCTTGATGCACCACACACTATGCAGATATTAGATAATCATTTTATATACAAAAGTTATTGTGAATTTTCAAGATAAAACTTACTAACAGTTTTTATCTGTCATCTAATATAATAATATAATAAAGTTTCAGTGGTATGAAATTCTTATTACTTTTATTGATATTACACCTTTTATACTTTTCATGTGACTGTTTCATGATCGAGACTTTCGACTGACTTGAAATGTGACCGTGCTGATCTTGTCTTGCGTTGACCCTGTGCTGCAGTGCGGACTCTTTTAGGTTCACAGCGCACATATTTTGACATTGACATTGTCCATGTGTCAGATTAGTCCCCCTCCTTCTCCTCACACACACACACACACACTCTGTCCATTTCTCGGAAGAGGCACTGGGGAACTGTGGACAGAGCATAGGCCTCTCGCTCTCTTTTTCCCTTTTTGCCCCCCTCCCACCCTCTCTCTCTTTCTCTCTCTCTCACACACACACACACACACACACACACACACACACACACACACACACACACACACACTCTAAATACGTACATTTTTGCCTAATTGTGATGCAAGAGATCTTTGACATTCATCTCGCCGACCCTTGGCTTGGAGATGTGAACAATTTCTGGTGCTAATTTTATTCCTGGAGTTTCCTACATTTCCCAGAATGCCTTTCACCAACCCTGAGAGGACAAGTCTGGACTTGCTTTGCTTTCATCCCACTTTTTCATACAGCTGATCAGACACAGACCTAGAGGTAAACACAGAGCTGCTCGTGGTCCACGTGACTGGTGATGCTGCAGATCCTGAAGAGGTCACCGAGGAAACCTGAGGGGTCACGTGTTAACAGAGGAAAGATGATGATGTGCTGCATCTTAGCAGAGAAAACGTGCTTGATCCACTGTAGCTGCTCAGTATTTATGTTATTTGTCTCCCGCTGGAAGCTGAACAGGTGGCAGCAGCTTCCTGTCACTTTAACTGAGGTCTGCTGCTTCTTTAGAGGAAGGTGCAGCACAACAGCAGCCATGTCCACCTGATGATGGATCCAGTGGAAACACTTCAAAAGCCCATGTGGCTTGGCAGACGAAGAAGCCATTTTGGTGTTTTTCTGTTAAATCAAAAACAGGAAAATATGTCCAAGCGGCTCAGCGTTCCAGTACTAAAAGCATCATATTGATGGTGTCTGGATTAGCCAAACAGTCACTCTCTGAGTTTAATTGAGGATTTTCAAACTTCATGGATATTTTCGAATACGTGCACTGTAAGCTAGATGTTAGTTGCCTAACTCGGGCATTTTGGCATAAACAGCCGGGTCCTGCTCTCCAAGGAGCCGTCTGCTGCAAGAGCAAAAGCTTAGTGTCAGAGGCTGTAATGTGAGAGCAGCTACAGATCCGTCCAGACACCTCCAGGCATGAGGGATGAACCCATACTGCCCCCTACAGACACCGAGGAGAATTTTGGATATCTCAGACAAACAGTGAGGTGATAGTATTATTATTTCACAAGTAGGTTTTTCCATCCTGTCTCGTGTCTGTGCATATATGTCGATTTTACATCCAAAGCAGAGCTGACACATGCTTTCAGACCTGTAGGCATCATTTTTATTGAGATACTTCACTATGAAAACATCAGCAGCACATTGTGATGACACCTTACCTCTGCATTTATGTTTTTATTAGGTGTCTGTCAGGGGGTTCTGCAGTTTTTCACTGACTTTTACTGGAGTTAACAAACCTATTCCAACCCTCCACAAGCAGCTCTGTTCTGTTAAAGATTGTGTTATCCATGACTTTGACCGAGAAAGTTCTTTAAAACCAGTTTAGGCGTTTGATGCCGCCTCTGTTTGGAGGGCATAATTCTGCCCTTGCGTAATTACATCTCTGTGAAGGATGTGGCGGTCTCCAGCAATGAAGACCACGACAAAGCAACCGCCAGACTGGGGTTTTTATGATGCTTAGACTTGCTAATTAACTGACTTACAGTTGCCTGCTCAGCATCGCACCATCCAGCCACATGTGGATGTCGGCACTGTGGCGAGTCCAGCCTGTTGTGAGACAAGCTTTGCCTCGTCATCAGTGCATTCCCTTTGGAAAAAGTGAGATTTAGAGGAGATACCGCTCTCATATCTGCTAAAACTTGATGTTTTAACTTTACTTTAACATGGCTATCAGTGTACTGTTGATATGTGAGTTTTATAACTTTGTGACTAGTGGTTTTAAACTCTTCATTTAACACTTGGCCTTTCTACAGACCATCACTGATAAAGTGACTGCAGAATTGTGTCTCACTGCAATGAGACAGTGTCTACCAGTAAGAACTGCCACAATAACCACTCTTAACTACCATGAAAGCTCAAAACATGTTTTATACCCCGTGTAAATGGTTATATATGGCTGCCACACCACCCTTGGTTCCGTGCAAAAGTCTAAATTGTTTCATTCGACACTTGACGCAGTCGGGCAGTATAACACATAGATGAATAAAATCGTTTATAGCTGGCCATTAGCTGTAAATGTGCTGGCTGTTACAATGCCGTAATAAAGAGTGTTTCCTTTTATTGCAAATTGATGGAGCGCTCCATTGTTCGAGCAGCTTGTGGCCACTTCAGGCTCCTTTGATTTTGCGCTGAAATGAGCTGCAGACAGAATAAAGGTTGGTTCTGATGGGGTGAAATCACACGCATATATCTGGAAGAGGAAAATCAGACTTCATGATAATTTTCCTGGATGCTCAGAAATTAAAATAACGTACATCACTTTTTCTGAGGGTTGGGAGAGCGTCCAGAACTGCTTGGATGAAATTGGCCAAGCTCCTTGTTTGAAAATGGAGTCGCAGTGACAGAAGTGCTTTCTGTTTCGAATCTGTCACTCTCCTCTGTCGTCAAATCTGTGGAGGTTAAGAATTGGATCCTTCTGCTCCACATGAACGCCAGACCGCTTTTTATCACCATCTCACGTTTGTATTTGTTACCCTTTCCTAACGAGTCTATCTATCCCTCCAAATCTCTCATTTCATTTTTCTCTCCCGGTCTGCTCCTCCACGTCTCTCCCATGAGGCGAGTGAGTAGGATGTGACTGTTAGAGTCATAACAAGTCGGTGGAAACGAGTCAGACACGGGAGCCAGCAGAGAAGCCCTGCCGCTTCGCCCACCTTCTGATGACTTTACAATGTGACAAAACCACTCATCCTTGTTTTACTGAAGGGGACGTGAGTGCCAACACGCTGAGGAGCCCACGACAATGAAAAAGATAAATGAAATAGAAATAAAAAAAGAACGATAGCAAATTTGGCAGGAGAGAAACAAGTTGTGGAGTTTGTTTATACATCTGAATTTATGTGTGGATGTGTGTGTGCGTTCATGGATCTGTTGCTCCCATATACCGAGGAGCAGCGAACGGTTCAGGAGGCCGGGAGCACGTCAAGCGTCCTTCCTCTGGGAAAACCCACCATCCCACTCACTGACGAGCTCAGCAGGCAGCAGCAGCCTCCACAGCTCTGATCGCCTTCCATCTACATCCTGCATGTATGGATCTATTCGGTTAGCTTGCCAGAGCTACCTGCTTGTCTATTGAGGTTAACTAGCTTGCGAAATTAGCACTAAACACAAAGCACAGCTGAGGCTCAGGGATTTTGTAGACAGATCTAAATTCAACCTCCACCTCTTTCCAAAATGAAACAAAAATGGCAACAATAATAATCATTATAAGCTGAAGCATCATCTGCTTTCTAAGTATTGCAGCCCTGAGCTGAATACACTTGTGTGCCCACTCATAACACATGTGGGCAGACAAAAGCAGAGGTAGACAGAAAGGAGTGTTTTTCTTTTATTCTTTATTTGCAAAGCTTTTGGTGGGGTGTAAGCAGGCCGGGGAGTGTGGCGGCAAAATGCAGATGCTGCGTCTACTCTGCCGGAAATTAAACAAGAGGAAGAAGAAGACGAAGAAGCAGGTCGTACAGTGAGCTTTCCACCACGGCCAAACATAATAACAAGACATTTTTGCGATGCTTTGTAAAATACTTTTTTGGAAAAATTCTGGCATTTCTACTTTCTGCACACATATTGAAATTGGCCATGAGCGCAGCATGATGGAAATATTCTTTGAGTACTTTTAATGCTATTAAACTCTTAGGTAAACACTGTGAAATGCACACACAGTGCAACGGGAGCTTCTGCGATGAGAGTCTGCTCACACTCGGCCCACTGCAGGGGTCCTGCTGTGGTCAAGCCAACAGCAGGAATGCAGACTGGTATCCCAAGGGCAGTGGGTTAAGAATCTCTCTGTCTGCCTCCTCTTCTCTTTTTTTCCCTCTTCTTCTTCTTCTTCTTCTTCTTCTCCCCCCAAAACAGCGCTGGGCCTTGGAATGGTGCTAAAACAACAGGGCTCTCTTAAATTAGCCCTGTGCGAAAGTCCAATTCAGCGTTTCCTTCACGGTTCAGCAAGAGCTCTCCCTCGCAAAAAAAAAAACCAAAAAAAAGCCCATGCAGGGGTCTTCTATAGGCCACGGCTGCGTGAATCCCGTCCAAACAGCCAGGTGATGGAGATGGAGGCCTGGCTTAGCTTGACTTGAATGGCAGCTGGCCAGTTGACCCACTTTCCATCTGTCCAGTTGTTTAACTGCTGTTCTTTGTCTTTGCATGTGCGAGGATCAATACATCAACCATGATGCAACAGCGAGTAAACCCAGGAATTACTCGTAGGTGTGTGTGGATTGCTGTCACTAATATAGATTAAGTGTCGAATTAAATAACACGTCCGAGCCAGTTTAGCGACTTTCCCCCTCACCGTCAGACTTAACAGATGGTAGGATGTCTGTTGTTTTGGTTGTATTTATCCAGACTTTATGAACTCAATGCCCGGTCCTTGGAACAACAAGAAGCATATTGTCAACTCATCAAAGAGGGAGCAAACCGCTGAAGCAGCCGATCATCTCCAGATCTGCGATCCTGCGCTCTCATGAGTCTCCTGCCGTCTGTGCCATTCTGATGTAGATTGATTTATCTGCGTACCGTGACTGGGCTAAAATGGGACACTGATGTGGCTGATTTGCTTTACATCAAGGCTCGGTCCAAGAGTGTGTCTGTGCACACTTTCCTCTTGTGGGTCTTTTCTGTCTCTCACACAGTTGGATCAACAGTTGAACTGCTCCAGCCTGTTTTCCCAAGCCAAAGTGCCTCTGCAGCTTCTGCATTATAGTCAGTAACCCACAGGCTTCTGACCTACTGACCAGGAGCCCCGTCAGGCTCTCCGTCATCCACACTAATGACAGAATGAGGTTATGACCTTGACATAAAGAGCCAAAGGGGGCAGATGTAGGGATCCACCGCCCCTCCAGAGTGCAACTAGTAACTCAAACCTTTCCAAGACTTCCTCCAAGACTCTTGATTCCCAATCTCTCCATCTCTGGCTTGGATGCCTCTCCCCAGAGTCCATATGTTGGGGTGAAACAGATACATCCAAATACACTGTGACTGCACGGTGTAATTTTTCAAATCTCCATCCAGGATGTGCGCGCAATGTCAATGCAAAGGCTCCGTGAATCAGTCTCCACCGGCCTGACCTCGTCTCCTCGCTCCGACAGAGAACTCTCATATTGCCGAGGCTCATTACAGGCTAAAGTAGAAGCACCAGATCAAGGGAGCTCCACAGCAGGTTAATTTCCTCAACTAACCAAATCTCCTACATCAAATGGATCATCTTTCACTGCACCTAAGCTCTGGATCTCTGAAGTCGGCGACTGAAACTCGGAGGACCTCCAACTTTTACTTTGAAGTTGATGGAATCAAAGTAACTGTCATTTGAGCAACAATACCTTAAAAAGGTCATTTATAAGGAAGATAAGCTTATCAAATGGACTGCAATTTCCTCATGAAAGATAGACCCCACTATGATCTTGAGGGGGCTCAAATTCTTTGCTTTTTTGAATTATTTCCCAGTCTCTGGCAGATTTTGCTGAGTCACAATCCACTGCCTGCATTTCCTGCGAGCAGTTTCAGCCATTGTGATGGATTTCCTGACCTCCCTCCGTAGATTCGTGGCACCTCCTTAAAATTTTAAGTCCCGGTTCCTGACACACACCCATGTTCTTTACAACTGGTCACAGTAATGCTGGGAATAATCAGCCTCCACCTGACATCACACATCTGTAAAACCTTTTTACCATCCCGCCTGGGTGTCCCAGAGCAACAACTTTCCTGCATGACGAGCCGAAGCAGAGATTAGTCATTCATATACGAGATAGGGGAGGAAGTCAGGGCGTGTTTGAGGGAAGTAAAAGACAACTTCCTCGGACAGTGAATCAAGGTAGCATGTTGTTCCCACATGACACTCTCACGTTTGATATAGTCAAGATATCCTTCCTGATTGTCCACAAGTGATGACAAGAGTAAAACAATAAGGATAAAAACTAATAAAATAGGATAAAAACAGAAGTTTAAAAATAAAACAGGAGAGAAAACTTAAAGTGAGATAAACTGAACTGAATAGGACATTCAGCAGTTCCCACTGTGGGTGTTCAAAGACTCTCTGACTTGCAGTTTAGCTAAGTTTGCAGCAGCAGCAGGGAGAAGCCCCAAGTCTCTAAAAAGAGGTCAACCTTCTGTTTGGATAAAAGCTTACTCCAGCTGATCAATGCTGTTGGACTCGATGGCAGAGGTCTGTGGATGAAAAGGCTTCCACTCCTGGAAAAGTCTGAAATGTGTAACATCTGAGATGTTCCTCTTTCCTTTGAAACCATAAAACTTTCAGACTTTATCAAAAGTTAAAGTTTGGCAGCTCCATTTAGGAGCTTGAAACTGTTTCTGGGGGAAATTTATTAATGTTATTTCCAAGGCGTGTTTGTGTTGCTTGTGATTTGTGTAAAAATGGCTTTGAGTTGTACTCAGTAAGAGGACAGGTATTTCATCCTGTACTTGTCAGAGTTATACAAAATAATCATTGTCCTGACCTACAAGTGTGAATCACTCTGGAGTTTAGAGAGCCACGGCTTGTTCCCAGTTTCCTACTCGCTGCCTGAGGCATGCCGTTGGTGCCTTGAACCACAGCTTTTATAACACTTCAGCTACTGGTTGGAGCGTGTACAAGTCAAGAGTCAAAGAAAGACAAAGTCCTTGGCGTCAAAAATTCAAATTAATAAGTATTTGGATATTTTCACATCTTCCAAAAGCAACTGTTGACCCCGTGACATCTTATTAAAGTTATTTTTCCCGCATTTATTTCATTAAGCGGTGATTTTCCGCTCGACTTAAACAAGAGGAGGATTTGGTGGTTTTCTTCACTGCCAATTAATGGAAAATGGAATACATTAATCCCAAACTGCTGCTGGCATGGAGGCACTTTGAGAAATTTTATAATAACCCATAAAGCCACCTACAAGACGCCAACACGATGCCAGCTTACTAAGCTTGCGTATATCCACAGGCCATGTTCTGCACTCCTGTGTGGCACTGAGAGCGAACAACACCCTGCTGCACGATGTGGATGCAGGAACCCGGCTTACAGAGGGAGATAGGCAGAAATAGCTTCCATGTGTGGCTTATCGGCGCTACAAGCCAACAATGGAGCCATGAAAACTGCTCCTAGATTGAGATCTTTGTTGACAATAGCAACAACGCAGTAGGTAACTGGGCTAATGGCACTGGCCTATGGTTCAACCCAAGTGATCTGGCACCTAACCAATGATTTAATGCTGCAGGGGGGTTAGTCAGCACCTGAAGATAACCTCCGTTTCTCTAACTGCACCACTGCCGTGCCACTGGCTCCCCAACGAGCTCTAAACAGCCAAAGAGCTGACAGTACTCCACTTCGCTGGCACGCACTTCTTGGCAGAGGCTGCTTACGCCAACCCCCGGCTCTTAATGTATCAGCCTACTGGAACTGAGTACCCAGTCCCGTAAGTGATGTCAGAGAAAGTGGCACCATTGGAAAAGCAAAGTCCCTGTAACAACCGGGAAGCTGACAAAGACGCACCTGTTGCTCATCGTCGCCCGGCTGACTCATGCACTAATCGCTACCATTACAACGAGAGGGTGAGATAACGAGGGACGAGAATCGCAGAGCTCACTCAGCACTTTCTGTGTTTTTCCTCGTTCCTTGGCAAATTCATCCTGAAGTGCCAAGGAAAGGGAAGGGAGGGGGAGGAGGAGCCGTCCACACTCAGACTCGCTCGCAGGTCTTCTCAAGTAGCAAAACAGGGGATTCACTCCATTTCAAAGTTTTGGGAGTTTGAGGGGTCTCCTGTGTGGTGTAACTCAAAACCTACGACTGTGACAGGAAATACTACTATAGCTCCACCATGACAATCAATGGAGCTGTAATTATCCTTGATGTAGCCCAGGAGCCTTGTCAA
The DNA here is from genome assembly GCF_045865225.1 of Trachurus japonicus. Classification (NCBI taxonomy): domain Eukaryota; kingdom Metazoa; phylum Chordata; class Actinopteri; order Carangiformes; family Carangidae; genus Trachurus; species Trachurus japonicus. The sequence continues at coordinate 7,588,277 of NC_140908.1, read as the reverse complement.
TGAGGCAAATGATGATGATGATGATGATGATGATGATAATGATGATATAGGATACAGACGACTCACACACATGTTTCATGATAATAAGTCATGCTACGCACACTGGGATCGCCCCCACCACCCCCCATCATCAGAAAACATCCTCTTCTCAAGTGGACGGCAGGTCAAGGATCTCAGGTTTGATCCACACCGATGACAAGGAGGAGGAAGACGGGGGAAGAAAATGAAAGAAGAGAGAGATGGAGACCGAAACAAAGAAAAAGGAGAGAGAGGGAGGTTGCTTCCCCTCGTCAGTTAAAGGCGATGAGAGGAACAGCTGTTGGGAGCTTCCTTTTTGGCTCCGTAAATCCACACACCCCACACACACACATCTTTATTCAATTGCTAAGTCATAGGGCCTGAGTTCTCCTGGGTGGGGTGATGATGGAGGGTAATTACAGTGACACCTCGCTGACACCCCGCGGCTCACCTAGCAATCTGGATCTCCGCTCCGTCTTCCGGCCTCGTCGTCCAGCACGCTTACCGCATGCAGGGGTGCCCCACCACCGTCCAGTGGCTTCCTGACCCATTTGTCGGTAAGCTGAGGGTGGGGATGCACTGGGTGTGTGGACAGTGGAGGCATGGGGAGAGAGGGAGGGAAGGGTGGTTGTATTTTGGCACAGGATACCAAAGCCCGTCCTCTTTTTTTCCCCTCCTTCCTGTGGTTTTATGGCCTACTTACTGGTAGCAGACTTTCATCTGGCTACGAGAGGGGATCTCTGGCAGATCTGTTGCAGAGATTTTGACAGGGGCTCCAGGAGGAAAGGGATCTCCAACAGGGCTTCTGGGTTGGACCGGATGGCCCACGGGAGCTGACTAGCTCTGGGGCGATTAAACACCCCTGGGTGGCCTATTAAGGTGTGAGTGTCAGTCAAGGCCACTAAACACTCCGACCTACATTGTTTGAGGATCAACATGACTTCAGAATATTTTAAAACCGGATGAATCTCTGACAGGAAAATGCTAAAATTGTCCGTGCCAACAAAAAAAAGTGATATCCTGTGCTTTTCCTGTGCCGTCCCTTCCTGAGGTGGCACATGACTCCAAATCGATATTAAAGGGATAGTTCAACATTTTGGCAAATTGGCCCATTGCCATAATCCCTATAGTTTTAGGAGTAGGTTTGTTTCCTTTAATTGTCGGTGTAAGTTATTTTTAGAGCGGCGGAGCAGAGCCGCGAGCTGCTCAGAGCTACGCTACGGAGGCTAATGGGATTTCTTGGTTTCCCTCATCAAACTCATCAAATACATAATCCAACAACTCCAAAACTCTCTCATGGACAAGTTGTGACCTGCACATTCACCACGCTATGAGATAATAACAGAACGTTACGAGACAGAGTTGTTTTCAAGGTAAATTCATGCAAAACTGCTGATGTGTGTTCCCATCGGGGGCAGTTTTTCAGCAAGCAGTCTCTGCATTTGCCTCGAAAGCAACTCAGTTTTTCTGTTTGCCACCACATCAGCTGAAACTGTTCTCATGCACTCTATCAAACCCTGAGAAGACAAACAATCAGCATCCAACCTGCTGTAAACTCCAACCAGGAGCTTGTAAAGTGGTACGGTCACAACCTGCAACCAATTAAGCAATTTGCTGAGCAGGGAGGAGATTATTAACAAGTTGGTGTACAAACTGCAAACATGCACAAGGTGAAGGCACCACACACACAGAGCCAGGGTTACCACCCATTCTGTATAATACAGGATCACATCGCTAACCGCAATGGTCTGGTCCTGTGCTGCCTCTCATCCTCTCTCCCTCTCTTATACTAACTCAATAATAATCAGCATTTTCCTCCATATCTGTTGCCCTTGAAATGTTAGTAATTTGAGGTTATAAGCACGTGACGGAGTGTGCAGAGCAGCACAGACGCATCATTTCTTGCAGTCTTGCTTTATTGGATATAGATCAGATTTAAATTATCCCCATGGAACTGTGCATGATCTCCTCTGTGAAAACACACAGACACGGTTTCATTAGCTCCAACTACAACTGGAGGGATATGTTGCAAGACCTGATTTTCACACATGGAACATGTTACAACCACGTTGAATCAGATGTGACGTGGAATATTCAAATATGTTGAAGTGATCTGTCGATTTGATTCTCCATAATTGCACCTATCATGGAGGGAAGCAGCTGTAAAAGTGGCTTCTATTGTAGTCAGCAGGAGTTTTATTCATTGAGTGGAGGATGGGTTTTTATTACTGAGCATGGCCACCCAGGCTTCAAACTGCAAGCTCATGGTGTTTTGGATAAAATCACATAGATTGCACTATAATGTAGCATGCTACATAGTATGAATTTCTTCCATGGCATGGTATTATGGGTGATAGTAGAAGCTCTTATGGGAAATAAAACCATGCATTGTTTCATTTAAGTGTTTTAATTTCTGTTCATTTTTAAATTAGTCCAAAGTTTATGGAGATCGTGAGCCTTGTGTTTCTAATTTTGTGGAGTGAATGTGTAAAAGTTCAAATCTGGGAGGTTGTGTGGGAAAACCTCCAGCGCCTCTCTGTAGTCCCAGAGCCTGAGGCGAAAGTCAAGCGTGACACATTAAGCGCTGTGATCTGGATCACCTGAGAGAAAGCGTGTGTGTGTGTGTGTGTGTGTGTGTGTGTGTGTGTGTGGAAGGGAAAGTGAGAGAGCCAGAGAAAGAGAGAGAGAGGGGCATGAGCCGACACACAGAAAGTCAAAGAAAGAGGGCAAGAGTCTGATCCATGCTCTGAACATCACGCTGAGGCTGTTGTCAAAACATCACTGGGTCTCCATGTGTCTGTAAGCCTTTATGTGTGTGTGTGTGTGTGTGTGTGTGTGTGTGTGTGTGTGTGTGTGTGTGTGTGTGTGTGTGTGTGTGTGTGAGCGAGTGCTGTAGGTGGCATATGTGTGCTTGTAGGTCAGTGTGTGGGTGGGCAAACCTCTCTCTGGCAACCACTCCCCCATTTTTTTTTTATATATGTTTTCGCTTTGTCGTCCTTGCATCAGTAAAGTGAGCCAGTTCTGCTTTTTTGACGTTGATTGGCCACGGTGCCTGGACCGAATAAGGCCACACTGTGTTAGTGCAATGATCCTCTGCTACCTTTCTCTGCTGTAATCACACAGGACATGAATCATAATATACAGCGTGGTCTCGGGGAAAGGGATCCAAGAAAAGCCAGCGGAGGAGAAGAGGACGTCTCATATGCTGCATGTTGTCAAAACAAGTCCTGTTTTTACAGTGTATAAAAGAAGATGATTACTTGATGTGCTGCTTAATTGCTCTCTTTCTTTCTTGTGGAAACGCACATGTAAGCTCCTTGGATGGATGCGTTTAACTGGAGAAACTTTCCTTCCTTCCAATGGAAACGGCTGATCTCAGGCCAGCAATTATCGCTACTAAGTGTGTCACCCACATCTCCACAGAAGAGAGATCTGCCCTGTAGCTGGGACACACCTGCTGCAGATCACTGTCATCCAATGGCGAATAAAGACAATATTAAAGGTACTCAACTGTCAACAGTCAGAATCTTGGATCCTACATTTCCCAGAATGCAACCAGTTGCATCTTTTCCGTTAAAACCCAGCACATGTGTTTAGTGCCCCAATTTTCAAGGCTCATAAAAGTGTTTTCCTTTATCCGTGCACACGCTGATCCTGGATCAGTTCATGTTTCCAGAAAATGTGCTGCGTTACCTGGACTGTGCGATTTATCACTCCAGAGAACTCCTCAGTGTTGTTTATGTCTCTGTTTGACAGGTGTTTGTTTGGGACCTTGCTTGCAGCCATGTTTTTTTTGTCCCTGGTGAACCTCTCCAGCGAGCGCTTCAGCATTTCCCCTCGCTGGTATACAGTATATAAACATTTAGACTTGATTGGGTAATTTTCCTGTCAAAGAGAGATTATATGTCTGCTCCACAATTCCCTCCGGTCTCCTCAGAGAAGTGTGTCACCAAAAATGGATTCAAACAGAAATCAGATCACTTTTGTTTTTCTCAGCAGTGCAAATATTTTGGGAGTGGGGAGATTGAGTTTCTTTCTTTTTTAGAAAATACTTTTTTCTTTCTTTCTTTCTTTTTTTTTTTAAACCGCTCATCGCTCCAAATTGTCGTATTGGAAAAAATCCTCCACGTGGACTCGGAGCCAGGAAAGTTTTCCCCTGAGCTGAAGGCTGGGTCTGTTTTTATGGTGCGCTGAGAGGCTAATTGGCTTTGCAGACGGCCTTTCCCCACGGTGACCCACGGTGCTAAAGGCCTCAGCGCTCATCCTGCAGTGACAGCTTCACTTTAAGCTGCCTGGATGGCCTGGGAAAAATGAGCAGGGTCAAAACAACCGCAAAGCCTCGGATGTGTGCGCACGGCCTATGTGTGTGTGTGTGTGTGTGTGAGTGGGCAGGCAGGTGAGGAGCCACGAGAATGAGTCACCAGGAGACACTTATTAGAGCCAGAAATCTGCCTCAGCAGCTTCTGGAAGTCATCGTCTCACATTTCGACCCGATGCACTCGCAAATAAAAGCCCGAGTGGGATGAGAGTGATGTTTTGTTAAACCCATACGTCTTTCACTTGTCAGTTTTCCCTGTCTTTGGCTTTCTGCATTGATAGAAATGGATTAGCGTGTTTCAAGTCCTTGACAGATTTGAAGGCAAATCACTTCCAAAACCTCCCACGTGCAACTGAATCACTCCTCGAGAGTCGGAGCAGCAGTGAGATTTTTGAAATTTTATTTGTTTTAACGTCAGACTCCCACATACAGAGCTATGTACTGACATGGTGCTATTTTACAATAATCCCACGTGGGAGGTGAACCTGGGCCAAAGCATAATTATCAGCATTTGTTAGTATTAACACAGAGTACTTCGATTACTCTTTCAACTAATCACTTACAGGATAAAACAAGCAACATACCTGCTGCTGTATGAATTATTATGCTCCAGTTCAAGTGTTAAGGTGGGGGTGGGGGGGTGGGGTGGCACGTGAGCATGCCTGTGATTCCCAGCCCGTCAAAATAGTGCAGCGGTGGGAGAGAGAGGGGGTGGGAAACAAAGATGGCCTCTGCAAATGAGCTGTGACCTGAGGCCGCGGCGAGGTGGGAGTCCCATGAGGCGGTGTGGGACGTGGGCCAAACGAGGGCAGTGGGGGGGAATTTGAGACGGTTCATAGGTGTGTGGGAGTGTGTGTGTGGAGAATACCAGGTTTACATGGAGAGCCGGTGCAGAGGGAAAGAGAAAGTGTGTGTGTGTGTGTATGTGTTAATCCTCAAAGACATCCTGTCTGCGCTCAGGACGTCTTGTCTCTGGCTGCGATCGCGTAAAAGTAGGTCACGTTTTTATTGCGTTTAATTATGTTTTGTCAAAGCCAGAGGGTTTAGGTTACTGAGGGGGCTTTTTTTGGGAGTGGGGGGGGGGTTGTGAGGAGTCCCTGAGCGCAGGGCTGCAGAGTGTGCACAAACAAAACACGTGCATGGATACATCAGCACATGGAGGCAGCAGCGGCTCCGAGGACAAACAGAAACGCTGCGATGCTCCACTTGTACGGGACGTGTCCTCCAACAAAATGTGACTCATTCTCAAAAGCTGAAGGTGTGAAGCTAGTGAGAAATGACATGATCAGCTCTGCAGGGTGTGAGCTCCACGTCCCAGACACCTGAGCAAACTCATAACTTTGCAGTTTGTGACATGTTGCACTCCACTGGTAAATATATCGGCCGCGCAATGAATCCAGTCCATCCCCTGATCACAGCCACAGGTTCAGCCTCATTTCATATTGTCTCTAAACCAACTAGTGAATGATGGTAACCACATCACAACACAACACAACACAACGGAGCACCATCCTGCACAGATTTGGAAAATATTATGCTACTTTTTCTGTCTCTCTCGCAATGAGTATGTGATCACGACCTTTTCCAGCGAACATAACAATGTTTTAGGAAAGAATGTAAACTTATTCTGCACTTGGCAACTGCACCGGCGGCTACAGCCTTCTCTCTCCGCCAGACTGGCTGCAATTACATGGGCTGGTTTGGTCTAATCAATCCAATCATTGACCTCCAGCAAGCTGTTTACAAGAGCTCAAAGTGAAATGATCAGATAAGCTGTTCTGTCTGGACCACAAGCAAATATTAAACAAGGGGAAAAAAAGAGAGAGGATGATCCAATTGCGACACGTTTGTTCTCATCCGTCTGACTGGATGAGACCAGAAGTTCATTAACCATCACAGCTGTACATGCACACACCTGCACACAACATAAATACATCCCACAGTATGTACTGTAAGGACTGACGACCAAACCCCAAACCCACGATCGAACCCGAACCCTAAACCAAACCACTAACTGCAAAATAACCTCTTCTCAAAGTCAGAACCAGCCACAGCGACATGAACGTCCACCAAGTATCTTTGAGTTGGCCCAGTTCAGACGAGTCCTCCAGTGTATTTCCTGTCAGTGTTGCCTTCTAGCATCACATCATTGTATTTCATGATTGGATTGAGGACAGTGCCGTACCTCCTTGTTTACCCCAGGAGGAAAAACTGATTCCGTAAAGCGAAGCTCCGGCATCACGTTTCTTCATCAGGCCTCCATCAAGCAAAGTAGACTTGAATTTCAAAAAAACATGTTGCACCATCCTGATCCAGAGCTGTGGGCAGTCTGACGGGACACTGTGTGCACAAGATGTTTGTATGAGTTTGACAGACTGGGGTTGAGTTGGCCCGTGTGTGTGTTTGCGGTGGTCATGGCCCGCAGCTACAACATGTTTATGAGCTGCTGCTCTGTGCTGAGCTCACCACCTCCATACCAAGGTATACACACACACACACGTCTAGAGTAGATAGGCCTGAATGAAAACCCCCTGAATTTATATGATTATTGTTGCTATATCAACAGCAGAGCTACACAGTATCAGATAACCAGAAGCAGACAGAGGACCAGTGCTGACTCTGCAGACAACAAGCTGGTTTCAAAGCAGCAGGGACGACTAGTTCTGCTGTGAATTATCATGTGACATCATTCATTTAAATCAGTGGTGTTTATGTGCTTTTATAGAGTTAATCATTTTGTCTCCATGCAGCAGCAGCAGCAGCTTCCATCACCGAGAGCAACCAAGAACAACATGCTAGCAGAGGATGACTATGCTGCAGTGTTAGCAACATGGACTGAAGTTATCCTGCTGATTCAGGCCAGTCAGCGCTGTCGGCACGGTCAACACGCCGCCGATACGTGTGATAAAGTTCACAGAAGTTTGAACTTGGCGTGAAATATCTCTCCTGATTCATTCTTCCCACCCACAAGCAAATCCAGTAAGTGATTCCACTTATTTCGTCACAGATTTCACCCCATTGACCACCGTGGAAGTCGAAGGCTTCCAAGTGGGCCTGATCCGATCGCATATCCGTCGCGATTAGCTTTGCCGGCAGAAAATTGGTGTGTTTTTTTTAATGTAAGAGTGTGAACTGTTAAATGCAGGGAAATTTCCAGATATTAGGCCTTTCTCTGAACCACAGCTGTTAATACTTGGGTGTTCTTCCTCTGTTTGGTTCCCTCAGGGGGAGAGGGGAGTTGTTTGACCAGATCAAACCAGATCAAACCAGACCAGTGCTCGATATGCGATCATATACATTTTCATTTACATTTTCAATTTGTGTGAAAAGTTGAAACGCGTCACACTGCAACTGTCACCTCTCAAAAAACAAGTGGAATATCATTGATGATTCATAATACTAAACCACAAATGGAAAAGCAGTGTTTTCCCTGCACGAGACATAGGCTATACGTTTCTGAAGTTTCTGTTTTCCTGCTCTGATGTTATCAGCGACGGCTCTGACACGTTGGCTGCAACTGCTCAGAATTAGAGCTGTGTGTTGTGTTACTAACAGGCCTCATGAGCGACTGGAAACGGCGCTCGGAGAAACTCCTGATGTGTATCTGTTTCGGGCCTAATTCTGTTTTGGTTCTCATGAACTCGCCGCTGTCGTCTCACTGTTCGGTCCAATCCAACCAAGCACCTTAATCGGATTTCAAACATTGTTCGCTGCATGAATAGACCAACTCAAACAATGCTTATGTTATTATTATATTTGGCCCTTCTTAATTTTTCATTCAGCAGTTTAACTGCAGCTCAGAAAATTAGGGCATGCTCTTTTTTTTCAAGAATACATAGCTTTTCTTTTTTTTTTTTTTTTTCCTGAATCAATACTGTTGACACTCTGAGCCTGAACTTTAACTGGCAGCCAGATTATTGTGTAATTTGAGCAGCCAACTGAGCTCTTAAGTCAATCATACTAAACATTTTAAACCCAAAATAATGAAAATGCTTCTTCATGTGCGTGTGTGTACGTATGCTGTAAGTGTGTGTGTAACCTATATCCACTCAGGTGCATCAGGATGCTTAAGAGTAAAGCGGTGCAGCTCTGTTTGTGCAGACGTGGCCCTGACCACCTCTGAAGCCCCAGAAAAACTGTCCAGCTGCTTCACACTGGTCCACATCTGGGACCAGTCTGCTAGCGGTTAAGATGCGAGCACGTGCACACATGTGAGCGCATGGCTCCCTGCAACAATCACAGGCACACAGTAAATCCCCTTACACATCTATACATACAGGAGACATTTCCACTTTCCCTGGAAAAAATGCCGACCTCAGCAATGTGCGATTGTTTTTGCAGCGGAGCCTTGTTGTGGCCCGTGACCTCCTTTTTTCAACACGGTAAAACGTGAGCAGATTTTGAGGAAAAGTGGGGGAACCTTCCCGGTGGAATGGAGGTGAATAAACACACCAGCCAGCCTCTCCTCTCCTCTCCTCCTCTCCTCCTCTCATCTTTCCCTTCACCTCCCTCCCTACACTCTCCTTCTTCCTGTAAATCTCCATCAATGTTTGTCTGCTCCAGTGAGACTGACCCACTTGGCAGAGGTTCAGCAGTGTGGCGAGAGCAAGATAAACACACTATTTCTAACACACACACACACACACACACACACACACACACACACACACACACACACAGAGGGCCATCAGGTACAGTATATATATATATATATATATATATATATATATATATATATATGACAACTTTGGCAAAGCATTGTTTGTACAATTACTTTATTTTTAGCTGATTCCTACTTTTGCACCAAACTATCCGTTTATCACCACACGCTGCCTTCAAAGTCTGTCAGAAATATTAGTGTTGTTGTGTTTTTACACGTGTTGTGCGTCTGCAGAGTCGATCCAGGTTCAGATGAGTTCATATTTGTCTGTACAAATATAACTCCTTGGAGCTTGTTACCTGTAGAGACCCAATATCAATCACATTCAGATATGAATGTGCACACTGTGCTCTCAGTGGTAGGTGAGCAGATTCATTGTGTATTCACTTTGCAATTAAATGTGAAATTATTCACTCAGAGCTGCCAATGGGAGAGATTGCTTATTGCAGCTCAGAGTGGAAGTGGATTTACACACATAAACACACACAAAGTGCTTTTTATCACACAGGTCATGGTTGAGTATACCACCTTACCTGCATGGGCGCTTTAGTGGCATAATGGGTATCACAGATGTCTTTAGGGATTGTCAGTGTTAATCAGCTTCTTCTATGGGACATATAGATGCCTAACAGCCCATTTATCCTCCGGAGCTGCCAGTGACACTTCACCTTCCTTCACTTCACTCACTGAAGCATCAAAGAAATGTTGGAATATTCTCAGGTTGCAAGTTTTTATTTGATTGGATGACGCTGTGAAAAACCACAGCAGAGACGGGCAGACACAAATACACCAATTTACCCACTTTCGCACACACGCTCACATTTTGGCCTCGTCTAGACACACACTCATATGAAGAAACGCTTGGTTGCACAGACTGACACTGCTAACCAGATAGCCTGCGCAAAATGCCGCAGATATGCACACACACACACTTGATGTCCAACCAGTGTCCTGCCACTCTCGCTCAGCCTCTCATCTGAAGCACGGGTGCAGCCTGTCAGTGTGTGAAATGAGCTGGAAAAGAACAAAAACAAGAAGAGGAGAAGCGGTTGAGAGGAATCCATGAAAATCATCCAAAATGGCAAATCGCAGGCTGACAAAAAAAAAAAAAAGAGAGAGAAAGAAAATGTTCCTGCTGCACCGCACGGCCGGCTGCAGCGAGCTGGCCACGCAGGAACGCAAATACGTCTGAAAATGATCAATGTGGGCAGTTTGGGGTGAACTCGTCCATTTTGCAGCCTTGACAACTGATTCGTCGTTTTTCCTCCTTGTCAGGATCTCTGTGTGGGATGTCGGCCTAATTGCCATGACTCGCCATATGCTTTGAGAAAGGAGAACCATACATCATCATTGGACATATGCATACAAACACCCATACGCACGTGCAAGCATGCATACTGGGTTTTCTGTGATCAATCTACTCCTACAAAATAAATCCAACCGGCTCTCTGTGTAAATGTGCCCCCATAGGAAATACAGTACCTGTGTGCATGTGCATGTGCATGTGTGTGTGTGTGTGTGTGGGCTTATAGGGTTGTTTTTGTTCTGGTTAGCTGCCAGATGGGTGAACTTTTCCTCAAAGAACAACACAATGAGTGCCAGAGAAGTTTCAACAATCACAGTGAAGTATTTGCAAGTGATTTTAGGAAACTTTTCTCTCTAAATTTCCCTGATGCGGGAAACACCACGAATCTGGCGCTCAAACCAGGTCAAAACAAAGTAAAAGCATGTGGAAGTGTGTTTGGGAGAATGGATGAATGAATGAAGCCATTATGCTTATGATGCTCTATTCTGGGCGTTGTGTGGTCACACAGGAGTCGCAGGCGTCCACCGCCGGGCCTCCTGTTCCTCCTTTAGTTACATCCACACAGTGGGCCTTGTTGACTTTGGTCGGACTGGCGTTGTCGCACAGTGGGAGCACAGAGCCTCGCTCGCCCGCTCATTTCGGGCTGGAAAGTCACTGCTGTCTTCCTCTCCGGAGAGAAGCCAAACAGGCATAGGTGATCCCCGCTGCCAGAGACCCAGACCTACGACTCGCCCTCAAAAAAACCCAACCCTCCACTGAGGACGCCACTGTTCTTCTTTAAGTCAGCGGGTGCATTTGGTGAGTTTCAGATGCGATGCAGGGGAGTCGAGTCCTCTGCTCTGTTTCATTTACAGGAACTTGCAGATCTTCAAAGCTTGATTTACTGGGATTTAGTGATCAGGGTTGGGATACGGGCATGTAAACACTATAATCTGTTCCCAATTACCCGTGTATTTGTAGTAATTTTTGAAATATTCTCTTGATACATATCAGATACTTGCGGTTCCCTCTGCATGTGCTGTAAACACGAACAAAGAAAAAGTAGATTTTTAAGACTCAGGCACAAACAAGAAGCAGATTTCTGATATGTCATAATAAAATATGTGAAAAAAAAAAAAAGATTTGCAGCGAGTGACACCTCCAAACCTTTGTCAAAACACTAATCTGGGGTAATAAATGCTTTATGGTGAGGGGAAGTGTGACACGGCACATTTCCACCTCTTAGAGTAGGTCACATTCACCATGCGCATAAATTTCACACACATTTGTAGGTCAGTTATGTGGGCAAGGAAAAGAGCAAGAAAAAGAAACCACACGAGGCGGCCATGTGCCAAGCTTGTAGTCGAACCATCCCGTCCTAACTGGAAATTCCCAACGTGAACTTTCCATGGATGGCGAACAGCGAAGGCATTAGTGTTACTACGACTGTGATTCATTCTTCACCTCAAATGGGGACATCGTCGCTAACAATATTAGACACAACCGCTTTCCAGTTAAAAGTGCAACATGTAGCATTTTTAATGCATCATTGTCAAATTAGCGGAATGATCTTGGTGAAGTTTCCATCAACAGCTGAAATTTGTAGCCCAGTTTTGGTGCCAGCGGTGTCGGCGCTGCTCGTGTTTCTTACCAAAATTTCCCATAAACCCTCAATTCTGGTGACACTGCAGGAGTTTGTTTTTTCTTTTGCTCTAAGGGGATTTGCACCTTGTTTGGTTTTGTGCCATGAGGTGACATTCTCTGTGCAGTGGAAAGCATTTCAACAGATGGTGTGTGAACGCAGCACACGGTCATTTCTGACATTTAAAGTGCCATCATTAACGTTGTTTCTTATTCTCTGTCTGTCACAGCAGAAAAAAAAGAAGAAAGAGAAAAGGCCTGACTCACTGAAAACAAACCATCCACCTCCATACAGCTGAGCCAGTTCAGATTAAACACAAAGCATTATGATTGGAAGTGAGGCCTGTAGCCATTAAATACACACAAGTCAAGATTTAACATTGACTGATGGTGATAATGTCAATTATCTGGATCCAAATGCAGAGAAGCAGGACGTATTTAAAGAGTGTTTATTTGTGCACAGTCATAAGAGGGTGTTAGGAGAGAGGGAGTGTGTGCAAAGACATGAATGTATATGTACACAGGTCGGCTTGATGGGAGACGACTGGCAGGTGAGTGGAGACAACATGTGTTTGGCATCATGCAATCAAAATTGTGCCAGGAAACCACACACAATGACAGACACACTAATTTATAAACTTTGACCTCATTAGATTTCAACCTCCGATAGATAGATTTATTGATAATGCATGATGCCAACTCAGTCTTCCTGTTTTCAATTATTGGGATATCTCAAATGCACACACAGGGGAAAGGTCAGAGGTCGTGGAAAAAACCGACATCCCATCTACACTTTGTGTCTCTTCCATTTGAACTGTTGAACAGGGAGCAGCAAAAAAAAATGACACTGTGATTCAAAAGACATTTTATTAAAGAGACTAGAAGGAGAGAAAATGTCCACAGCAGTAAAAGCTTTTGATGTCTCACTTTATGTGTTACTGGATCACAACTGTGTATAATCTCCAGAAGAGACCTTCAGTATGAAGCCAGACAAAATGAAGAGAGAGAGAGAGAGAGAGAGAGAGAGAAGGGGAGGGGGGGATCGGTGTATCATTCACACCAATTAAACTGTCTGACTGTAACTGCAGACAGCACAGTGCGCTTCAACCTGAGCCGGTTCAACGTCTCGTTCCGCATCAAGTGTGGGGTGAGGGACCACTTACTGGACCAGAACAAGTCAGTTTGACCCATTTCAGTGTTTTGGAGAACAGAACATCGCGTCCTGACTGTTTCTGACCTTAGTCGGTTCTCTACTCCCTGAAACTCCCCAACAAAGTGATCTCCTCTTTGTTTGTAGCTGGTCGCAGCAGCAGCAGCAGCAGCAGCAGCAGCAGCAGCAGCAGATGGCTGTAGTAAAATTCAGAGTGATAGGAAAAGATTTCTCTCCGCTTGGTTTAACTTTTCTGGGTCTTGAAAACACATCATGTGCGCACAAACAGCTACAGACGCACTCGCACGCTTCCTCGTCTTCCCATTATCTAGCCACAAAAACAAACCCCCTCCACACACACACAGAGACAGACACACACCCCTCCCCTTCAGTTATAGACGCTCATCCCACTGGAGATACACTCGCATTTATTCCTGTTTTGACCAAAGTCTGTGGTTTTAACTAATCCCTGCCCTGTCTGCTTGAGCTGTATCTGTTTGTTCAAAAGAAAAAAAGAAAAAGATTAAAAACTTAGTGTCAATGAAAAATGTTGTCCAGGAAATTTATCAGCATGACGTTAACCATATCCCAGGAATTAGTCACAGCCAGGACACACTTAAAAGGTCTGATGGATTCACTGGAAGAAGAATCATGACCTGATAGGACCACCACTGGGATATAGACCATAATGGAGTAAATAGGTGTATGTGTGTGTGTGCGTGTGTTTGAATATGATAGAAGCTATTGTTTTTCTTGGTGCTTTGCTGAATGTAGGCCAAGTTCTGGGTTTATGAGACCCCATCCTCACACACACACATACACACACACCTCTCCTCCCCCTCACTCACTCACTCCTCCCACAGTTCTACTAACGCAAGACTGATCTTAACAATCTACAGCTGTTTTAGCCTGTGAGCCCGAAACAGTGAGACACGCTCACATGACCCCTTGACAGCAAGCACACACATATACATGCACACACACACACACACACACACACACACTGCACTGAATATAAAAGTTCCCACCAAGTCATTTGATCAGACTTCCCTCCACAGGCGTCCTAATAATCATCAATCAATCTTAGATTCAGCATCACACAGGTGAAAACACATTGATTCACACACCTGTTGTGTAACCAGCACCTTGATAGGACACACCTGGCAGGTGGATGTTGATGTGCGTGGAATGAATAAAAAATAAAAGTATGTATTATAGTTTTGTATGTTTAAATGACACCTGAGTTGAGGAGTTGAGACGAGTATGTCGTCATCGGCACCTGATGGAAAGCAGCTGAGACAAAACAGTGAATTCTTCATCACAAACTGCATTGTACGTCTCATCTTTTCCTGACCAACGGTGTCACCTTCAATTAGATTTCTTTAATCCTGGGTCTGATTCAGGGGAATGGTTCCTCGCTCTGAAATTGAAACCTTGTCAGTTTCCAAAACAGGCCAATATCGCAAATTTTGGGAAAACCCATTTTACGCTGCTCTGGCTGCATGACTCCTCTTTTTTTTTAACAACATCTTTTTCTTTTGCAATAAAAGAAAAACAGCCAGCCAGCGCCCTTTTGAAGAAAACATGTTTTATCTTTGTTTTGTTTACATTCAGTCTGTCACATTATATGAGAAGCTTGACTTTTATGATTGTGGGTTAGCAGCGTCTCCCACTGCAGCAGTCAAGCTGAGGTTGGAGGTCTGCAGCCCGTCTGACTCTTAAAGGAGGCTTATTGGATTGTCCTGGGACTCCCAACAGGCCACAGACTGAGAACCACAACTGGGCCGTGTGGTCTCACTGAAATGGTAACAACACAAAATTCTTAGCGTTGGATTTAATCTACTTTGAGGGACAGATGGGTGGGGATTGGCCACATTGAGCCAGTTGTTTTTAAATGAGGCTTGCATACTTTTCTGAGACGATCATAACACCCAGCAAGCAGATTACAGAGAAAACCCACTCTGATCTGATGAAACCTGTGATGCAACTTGCAAGCAACAGGTACCTCATATTCTATTGAAAGTTTAAAACATGTATTCCCTGTGGACTTTCATCAGCTGCCAGACTTGAAGTCAAAGACTTTTGCCCTTTCTGTTACAAGACGTCACAGATAGATGGTGATGAGATGAGCATCTACCCAACCGCATCAGAGCTTTAATCAATCATATTTGATTATCATGCAGAATGCTTTGATTTGATTGAGACTGAGTGGCTGAACAGTGCAAGTGTTTTTGTGACTGTTACATTACTTTAATCTGCAAGCAATTTCACATTTCTGAGTGTTATGTGCTTTGCTACTTTGTTTGTGTGTGGGCCCGTTGGTAGTTTGGCACAAGGGGCTGGATCGGACTGTCACTACGTGCAGAGGTAACTCACAGGTGGGGCAGTAGATGGGTGATCCAGTCATCTGCACTAAAAAACTACTCATAACTGTGAAGTTTTGTCCTTATATAGCTATTACTTTAACTATTTGCATGATACTTTCAAAGAAAAGTACATGATTAAAATTATTCGTGCAGTATCATAACTGTATACCAAACCGTTTGAAAATAGGTCAAAAACAAGTTCTGGTTATGTTGACTGAGCAAAGATGGCAGCCGTATGGTGACGCAGTTCCATTGGGCAGCAGAGTCAGGTGAGTCATCTAGTCTTCTTATACGGGTTTTCACTCCTCTCTCCTCCAGCAGGTAACCTGGCACCTGTACCAGTTCCATCATTCAGTCAGGAGCCGGAGTATAAATGCTGGAGGAGGCAGAGTCTCGCTTGGGCCCATAAAGGGCTCGCGACAGAGCGTGAGAGCTCATGGAGTTGTGTCTGGTGGTTTTTGTTTTTTTTGGTTGGATTGTGGTTATTTATTTACCAGCCTGTTCCTTTAGTTTAATTGTTACTTCCCTACCCCTCCGCCCTTCTACATAACACTGCATCACTGAGAACTTTATGAATGGATGGCTCTGATGTGAAGTGCGCCATCTTTGCTTTGGTTAACAGGCTCCGACTTGCCACCGGAGAGTTTCTTTAGTGCCACACTAAGACTAAATGACTCCTCTCTGGACTGGCTGCAGCAGCTTAGCAGTCAGAGAGGTGGACTTGTGTAAACACTGGGATAAAGAGTGGAAGTAAAAGAAACAGTGTCCAGTGCAGTCGCCCTGGGACTGACCTGTGGCCAGCGGAGTGAGGCTGTGGTTGTACTGGGCAGCTCCCAGGTGTGAAAGTGTGTATATGTGTGTGTGTGTGTGTGTGTGTGTGTGTGTGTGTGTGTGTGTGTGTGTGTGTGTGTGTGTGTGTGTGTGTGTGTGTGTGTGTGTGTGTGTGTGTGTGTGTGTGTGTGTGTGTTGTGTGTATCCCTCCCTGCAGCTTCTCTCCCAGGCTGTTCCTGCAAATACGAGTGTACCCTCAGCCCAGGTTGGATACTGGACTGGATAAATAAACATGCTTAAACCTTAAATTCTCTGTCTCCTGTTGGATGCACCAGCAGCTCACAAGTTTGACGCATGAGACCATGACTCAAGTTAACAAAATCTTCCAGGCCAGAACATCCCGTCTAGTAAGAAACACAGCAAATCTCAGTTAAATTTAAAGCACTGCACCGAGACAAGGATTAGCTGTGGCCCCTTTCGTCTTACGTTCTGCTCGCTGAGATAAAATCAGATGCTGACTCGCCAGTTGCTTTGGTCTTGATAATCATCGCTCATAAAGATGCCACTCTGACATCTGAGAAAGGCAATTAAAGAGGAGACGAGGAACTAAACATCCCAGTACCATCAGTCTCTATTAGCATCAACGCTGGAGAAAGTCTCAGCAGCAAAGCTTTCGCAAAAACCCTCCTGGCTCAGGACTGCGTGCGCCTGGTGTGAATTAAAATGACTGAGGTGCATTTTGTGGCTTGTAGAAATAGAAAATACAATGACATTTGCAGTCATGATGCACCGAGTGTGACCTGCGATCACCGCAGACGAGTGTCTTCATCCCTGCACCTGACTGAAGTGGCCCAGCACACAAAGCCAGGGCCCATGTGTTTGTGGTTTTGGTGTTGTGTACGGCAGCTTTGTCTCTACCTTCGCTGCTGGTTTGTGTTTGGCAGGCATCTGTGCGGAGTTTGTTTCAGAAAAGAGCCTATCGAGTGACTTTCAGTGTGTGCGAAGAGCAGAGGCTTAATATGATCAAAGAGGGAGACATTCATGAAGGAGTGACAAGAAGAGAAAGAGAGAGGAGAGAGAAAACAGTGCAGAGAAGAATGGGCTTGTATAGAGGTATACTGCCCTCCAGTGGAAGCAGATGGGTTAGATGTTATGGATCGGCCCAGCACTAAGATGCATGAGCTTCAATAGGAAAATTTAAAAGACAGAAATATCCTCCAACCATGCATGGGATACACTCTGAGCGTATAAAGTGCTGCTATCAATAGGCAGTTCTGTCTTGATATTCCATGTTATTCACCTAATACAGAGGTATAGAGGTGAATTGAATTAAATCATCCAACAATGATAACAGTGCCCTGGGATAATATACATAGACAAAAAAAAAACCTCAGACCTGCAGACAGTGAGGTATGAATCATTCAGAAGATCAAATACACTGCTTTTAATAATGGCCTATAACCATAAACCCTTTTGCAGAATTTGGTTGAACCAACTTTTTGTGATCAAATGGATAAAAATAAATCAATATACCCATCTGTGTATCATTTGCACCATCTGCGCTGTTCTATTTGCTACAGACACTAGAGGGAGGCAGAACGTCAGAGTCTGTATCAGGGTCAATGAGACAAGTTTCCAATCCATATCTGCAAAACCACCAGACCTGGTTTGCAGCATTAGGATCTATTTTCTTCCTGCTGTTTGGTCCATTGCGACACATTCTGGATAGTATTAAGTGGTGTAACACACCTTTTTTCTTTTTTTTATGGATATTTTTTGATTGCTTAATTGCATAAGCACACATTCAGTGGAAAACTCTTTCCGTCTGGTGTCACAAGCACAGTAAAACAAACACTTCTAACTATTTGCACATAGTGTTTGTCTTCAGTCTGAGTGCTGAGCTGCTGCAGGCGTTAAACTGCACAGTAACAACCTTGGCACTTCAGCAACAAGCTGCTGTAATTCCTGTAATGCTCCGCTAGGGGGCAGAAGAGAACAGAAAAGTAAGAACATCTCATTTCATGGGGTAAAAAAAAAAAAAAAGAGGAGATTTTTAAACTCTTTCTCTTCATCCATTTTTCTTGCCTCGGAAAGTTCAAAGTTTAAAACAAACAAAATTAACACACTGCAGAAGAGAGCAGACGGTGCTAACAGATGTATCACTGTGACTTCAGATTAATGCGCTGAGCAGTTTGCTGTGTCTCTGCTTCTGCTGCATCCTGATTTGTAACTGGTATGCAGTATGTGGTATGCAATTTCACACTCACAGATGCTGTGCCTGGATTCTCTGTGTGAACATTTCCAATGCCACACTACTTGTCCTGTGTAGCACGTCACACGCAACATGTGACAGTAAGAAACTGGGTGGGAAAAGTGAATGAATAAAATGCCATTTAAAACCATGTGTGTGCTGAAGGACACATTAGCTTTTGTACAGCTGGACGAACTTGGTTGATTTTCAGGTTAAAAGTCATGTGGGTGTGTAACTCTCCTTTAAACCGGTGATCCTCCAGTTTCTCAATATTGTTTATTTGGCGTGTTTGTTCTGTCTGGCTCTCTGAGCTCATCCATTTCGGGCTGTTTGCATTGCACCTCCCAGGGATCTCTTGTCAATCAAACAGCGTGGGAGGTGTCATGGTGTGTGTGTTCTTTATCGTTTTACCAAGTGTTGATGAAGTTTTTTGGTCAGTTTACTGTCCTCCGATTCATTCCACATAATGTGTTGACACAGATGGGTGATGTCATCCCTTTGCACCAGCA
Organism: Trachurus japonicus; assembly: GCF_045865225.1. NCBI lineage: Eukaryota > Metazoa > Chordata > Actinopteri > Carangiformes > Carangidae > Trachurus > Trachurus japonicus. The sequence continues at coordinate 7,569,308 of NC_140908.1, read as the reverse complement.
CAGGCGATATCAGGATATCCAGTATCGCACATGCAGGTCGAGCATGACAACAAAGTTTCCTGTTATCTGGGTGATGTGTGACTGTGGTTGTTCGTTTGCCTTCTGGGTGGATGTCGCTGATATGGAAACTGTGAAAATGTTTACTTATCTGTGTAAATACTCATAATTACGTCCACTCAAAGCTGAATAATGGTGTAATATCCTGTTATTGTGTGTAAGGGAATGTGTGTTTCCCAAACTGAGTCCCTTTTTTTGAATTTAACACTTATTTTGCTTATTATTCACTAAACCCACATTCCAATTGTGACTAACTCGGCTGATGAGTCCTCTTCTGCTTGTGGGCAGCACAATAGGCTCTGATTGCATCTCAGTAATCATCCACAGCTCCACTTTAAGTCAGTCGTTTCCCCTTCTGCTAGTTTATTTTACATGAAATTACAGTCTTTTAATGGGTTATTATAGCTGGTAAATGCTGTTTGTGGAGCTACATTTCAAAATAACAAGATCATTGATGAAAAGCATCTGAGAAAAAGGCCGAATAGTGGAGCTCCAGTTGCAAACTGCACGGTCCAGTCCAATATGACTCACCTACCGCTAAGAGAGGTAACAGGTGCGGGGCGACACCTGCAGATCACACTATGAGCCACCTACAGGCAGGAAAATCAAGGCTTTCGTAACTTTGACACTAATTGGCACAACAGGCGGTGAATGTTGCAGAGAAAACCGGTAGGTCACCACTGGAATAACACTCCAGATCCCCACCACTCAAAGAAAACGAATCAAAAAGTTTTCATGTTCCAGTTAGTTGAGATGCTATTGTACTTTCCAGTGTACTAGTGTTGCCATATTTACTTTAACTCCAGCCAATAACCCTCTGAGCTTGCTGACCACCCACACATCAGCTGAGCTCCCCTGGTCACACAGCTCTATAGGACCACAGTGTGCTCGGCTATAAGGTCGCAGCTATAACCAATCGAATTAGGACATGTGCTTTTCCCCCAAGACTCCTGGGAATACATCGATATGTTCTCCAACCAAATTACATGTGACTCAGGAAGGAATTCCTACATGTCCAGCGTGCTGCGTTACGCCGTAACAGTTGGGTTAATTCCGACTCTGACTTGCAGTTCACATGATATTAGAAACTTCATTGTTTATACGTGTGAACCCTCTTAAAGAAAATCCTCCCCCTGAACTACTGTAAGTGAATTAAGGGGGAATTGACCCCGGCCCTGCATGGTACTGCTGTTATCTTGTGATAAGCCCCGATGCAGACACTGCGTTTCCCCTCCTCGGCCTGTGTGGAGGTGTGAGAGGGGGGCTGTTAAACCCCTCTCTATTTGCTTTCCCCTCAAAGGGACTATGTGAGGAATGCTGGGAATTTAACTGATCCCATAGTGTCCCGGTATGGCTCCCCGTGCTCCTGCATGCTCACGTTCTGGGAACAGCCGAGCTACCTGAAACTGGACACCGGCTGACCACCCCGCTGTGGGAAACCATGGCGGAACAAAAATACATTCAAGAAATCGTCTCAAATAGACTCGAAGAGAGCTGGAGATCACGGAGCATTTGTACCGTATCACTGGGCTCACCTTGGTATTCACTCCATTAAATCAAGTATAAAATGGAATTTACTTCCTGGCATCTTCACCTGAGAAACACAATATGCAGCCCTCTAAAAGCACAGCACAATAAGCTACAGCATGTGTTTTAAGCCAAATATATTCGCCTGTGGCAAAATTACTTTAGGGAAAGTGGACAATGTTGGAGAAGTGAAGCAAAAACACAGACAAAAAAAGAAACTCAACATGAGTTTAAAGCCACAGATGATGAAAACGGGGCGCCATGTTATTCGTGTAATGCTACGTGGAGATGCAATGCAGACTCAATTCAATAGAAAAGCTCTGACGCCGGTTTAAGGCTGTGATTTTTCCTTGATTATCCTGCACAATGGTCTGAAACTGTCTGCAGCAGTCACTGTAAACTATACAGGTAACAAATGAGCTGAAGCTGCTTCACAAATAGATGATTTATCATATTAATGAGGTTAACAAATGTTATTTCACTTCGTAATGTTTTTTCTGCTGTTATTGAAAGAACACAAAAGACCTTGACAATGTTATACACAGCTTTATAGCTTATATACGTACTACATCTTTAATAGTCGGTATACAAGTAGTAGCGACTAGTTGGAAAAACTCACACACAGCACCTTTAAGTTTTTTGTTCACTTCAACTCACATCCCTAACACCTGCCTCCATCTGTCTCTCACTCTCTTTTCTTTCTTTCTAAACTTACTCCCCAACATCTCAATTATTGTTTCCTGCCAAATGATTGCATCATCTCCACGTATTGATCCACACACACGCACACACACACACTTTCCTCTTTGACCTCCTCACCAACGAGAACCTCATCAGGTCACACTAGAAGAGAGAGATGGGTTCAGAGTGGTGGGGTGATGGTGGTGGTGGTGAGGAGTTCATAGCAGCAAGGGATTGTGGGAAACCGTGGAGAGGCCAATGAGAGCCCTCCAGACGGATCGCTGCCGGGCATCGCCACCCACCTATGACTGCTCTCTCCAGCCGTTGCCGTGGCAACAGCAGCACTTGATAGGAGAAGATCCTACTTTTCTAAAAGAGAAGTGCGCGCGCATGAGTGTTTGTGTGTTTATTTAAATCTTGAAAGCCAAACTCGCTCGCTCGCTCGCTCTCACCGTTGGCCTTGATGCTTTACAAAAGAGGAAGAAGCACATGCCATGACCCTTCAGACAGATAAAGTTAAATCAAATAAATAAATAAAGAAATAATAGCACTGGCCTGAACTCAATTGATTTTTCTCTTCGGCTTAGCTTTTGAAATGTCCTGCCTGAAATGGATGCATTCAGGGATAATGTTGAAAAGCTTGCAGCAACTGTTGTATGTTGTATGTGGAAGCAAACAATGGAGTTTAATGAGAAAACGAAGGTTGCGCTTGTGCATTTTTAGTGCGTAAGAGAGAGTTTAAGAGAGGAAACAAAGAGTGTAAGTCCTGATATGTTTATGTGTATTTAAGAGAGGTAAAGAGGAGAGATCGGCGTGGGCTGAGCTGTTCATGTTTATTCATAGCAGTGCTGATTCTTTTCACAGGTCTGGTGATCATTTGCTTTTTTTCTCCCTCCCATCCATCCTTCTCTCCCTCTGTCTGCCTCTCCATCTATCTCTTTTATTATCAACACATCCTGTTATTTCTCTCTTTTGCTCCACTAAGTCAAAGAAAGCGTAAAAAAAAAAAGAGAGAAAAAGATATATCCTCTCTGACTCTGCTGTTTCCACTCTCTGTCACGGTCACATACAGGTGTGGGTAGCTCAACGGGAGGGAGTTTTTTGCAGAGCCTACACACATGTACAACCATTTAGAAGTGAGTCGTGACTGGTGTGGAGTCGACATTGCAAGACAGATAAATGCACTCTTACGTGATCCTGGATTCTGGTCAGGAAAAGCGTTTCTCCGGGCCAGGATTTTGAAGCAAAACAAACTAAGTGTTGCACAGAAATGATTAGAGATGATATAATAATTTGGAGGACAGTCAAAGAGAGGACTGAAAGCCTCCATCAGACCCAAGACAAGTTGCAGAGAAGGAGAGATACAGGAAATCATGAGATGGGGAAATTAAGACGAGTACCAACATTAAAATGAAATCGCAGCAGCATAGCAACACGCACAAAGACGGTGCACATCATCGACGACAGCTTGTACAGAGTGTCCACAATTCAGCCGCAAAGTTCTTTGTGTGGAGCTCGGCTTTCAGCTCCAGGGCCACTGTCTCAGTTTTTCTTCTGAGGGCCCCTTCAGCACCGAGGAGTGGCTCTACTCCACAGGTGCTGCAGCAACATTACCGACTGGCTGTCTGTGCCCTGTCGACTCCTCTCCAGTGCTGTGACGGTCCACAGTGTTCGATCAGACCGATGCTCTGACCCCCGGTTGGGAATCAATGATTTAGTCTGCACTGTTTTGGATGGAGATGGACGCAGCCTCCTTGATAAATCTAAAGAGCCGTGTTGCTGCTTCACTGTCACCATCTAATATAAAATAAAAAAGCCTTACCAAGACTTTGTCAGCTTGTGCCAAGCATCAAAGCAGCATTATGCAACTTTAAGGCGAGACACGGCAGGCAAAAACATCGTTTTTTCATGCACTTATCAATTTTGAGATTTTGGGCTATTTTGCTTCCATAACATGTCTTCTTTCAGACTAATACAAAAAAATAGTCTAAAATACACATTATGGGTGTTTATTTTACTTCACTTTGACTGGTGTCGCCTGTAGATTTCTCCTAAATTCACCAGAACTGAGCGTTCTATCGCGGAGCGAGCCGCGTCTGTTCAGACTCCTGTCATATCAGGTATCGCTGTGAAGCTCTCTCTCTATCTCTCTCTATCTCTCCCTCTCTCTCTCCTGCACTAATGTGTCGGTTCCAAAAATGGTCATTTCCTTTGTACCAGCGACGAATCGTAAAAGTACGAGGGAGGGTCTCATTGGCTGGTGTCGTTTTCCGACAGCGTGATTCGTTTAGAAGCATCACATGATGCGCTCTGAACAGCGGAGGGACTTTTAAAAACGGGGAAAGGAAATCGATTTAAATCCTCACGTAAAATAAAACAGCAACTCTCACTTGCTAGACAACAAAAGACAAAGCACAGAAACTCACCGAGCCATAAGATCCCTTTACAAAGTGCGTCATCGCGGAAGCTGTCACCCGTAAAAAAACGAGTGTTTGCCGCCGGAGACCAGCGCGATACACAGCGGTGGCTTTTTTTTTTTTTTTTTTTACACATCAGACGTCTGAATGAACTGATCGGAGATTTAATATGTCCCTGCGCTGGTACAGGGCTTAAAATGAGCATCGATCCTCAGAATCACGTGTTGTGCAGTAGTTTACTTCTCAGTGACAGAGGTGAAACGGATGTGACACTGACATGGGCCAGATATGATTTTTAGCCAGACAGAGAGAAACTGAAAACATTGGTTGTCATATTACAGATGAGCCCAACTAGGCTACACCTAAAGTGTTTTTTTTTTTTTTTTAATTATTTTTATTTTTATTTTTTTCTCTGACCTACTGGCCCACACACCTTAAAATTCACAGTGGCCAGACACTCTTGTTTCCAGTAACAATGGGATCTATGCACAGCTCCACTGCTTTCTAAATTCAAGGCAGCTCTTTTATTTACTGACAAACTGATTAATCCAGGTGTGTCTGAGTAGTCACATTGGTCAGACACACCTGGATTAATCAGTTTGTCCAATAATGTAATACAGGAAACAAAGGAGCTGCCTTAAGTTCAGGAAGTAGAGCTGTGCATAGAGCCAATTTGTGGAATTTTTGCAATAGAATCTTTAAAGGCCGTTTTCTCAAAATGAGCTTTTTCTTATACTCTGGACCCGAAATCTCCAGTTCAGCAGCACTTACAGACACCAAACCTTCCAGTTGTATTCCCGCCTATATTCTGAAGGTTTTTACAGAGGGGATTGTTGATATATCATTCACAGCCTCATTTATACAACAATTTATACCTAAAAACAGGGCGAAATTTGATTTTTTAGGGCTGGTGACAGTATTTTCTCATTTACAAAGTGATAAAAAGAGATATCCAAAATCCCCTCTGTAAAAACTTTTGACTTTAATATGTAAACAAAATAAAACAAGAATTTTGAAAGTGGCTTTATCCAATCTTCAGATTTCGGGTCTGGAAATGTACACAAATTCACGCATATTTAATTATATAATGTCTAATTTCCATATGTAAGCATAATATTTAAGAAAACATGTAATACAAAAAATAATTGTCTCAATCTAAGTAATAAACATAGAAAGTTTCATGGCAATAGCTGTTAGTTAAATTTTTTACCCTATTCACCTGGGGTGTCTCGCCTTAAAGCCTTGATAAGATTTAAATGAGGAGGTGGCATAATAAAAGAGACCAAAACTATTTTTGTACCCAGCTGTAAACATGTTTATTTCTGCTCTTAAGTTGAACTTTTAAAGTATTTTTTGAAGGCCTTTAATTGTAGAGAGACAGGAAATGGGGAGACAGGGAGAGGGGGAATGACATGCAGCAAGGGGGAATCAAACCAGGGCCCCTGCAGCAAGGACGATAGCCTCGGTATATACGAGGCGCCTGCTCAACCCACTGAGCTACACGACGCCCAGAGTTGAATATTTTTACCATGGGAGTCTATGGGGACTGACGTGGGAGCCAGACTTTCAGCAGCTCCTCACAGGTTATCGCTTCATCTCACCTCATGTCAGTGTACATTAGACAGAATGAATGCACATTATTGTTCAGCAGAACGTCTGTTATTAGAGTATCACAGCGTTCAGAGAGGAAATGAAGCCACTCAGTGCCCGGAATAAAATCTAAATAACAGTCATACGGTTTGCAAAATACATGAAATGCAGTAAATGAGCTGAAGGTAGTGAAGTACTGCTCTCTGACTTGTTCACTAGATATTTACATGAGTCAACCACACTTTTTTTTTTCTTTTTTTTTTGTTAGGTAACATCAAACCTGATCTCAAAACAGTTCAGCCATCTTTCTTCATCACCTGCCTCCTCCTCCTCCTCCTCCACATCATCATCATTTCCGCCCACGGTAAGCTTTGTCCTTAGTGAGTGTGTACTTTTTACATATTTTTTGCAATGAATGTGTCACGGTCGTCATGAAAAGCCTCTGCCTCTCAGGTCCTGGGAGCTGCCCAGGTAGAGGAGGGGGGTTCAAAGCCACGTTGAATGTTGGTGGCGTGAGGGAAGAACAGATGAATATGTTAATTATCATCCCTGAAGAAGGAAGAATCAGCTACTCTAAATATATGTGATTTAGATGCAAATATACATTAGAGGTGGGTGTATCTCTGCTCACCCGGTCTGAGGGAACAAAAGACGTGTTGGCAGCGTGTTAAAGTTTAGACTGTAATCCACTACATGTTGCTGAGGTACTGTATGGGCTGTGAAATCATCACTACGCACTTGGAAATTAATGATGATGACATTTCCAGGCCAGCTGAGCAGAATTATCAAAATAATTAATGACAAGAATTAATTGGGGGGTCTTTTTTCCCCCTGACATTTTCAGTTCCAACAATGGATTGCTTCTTTATAGGAATTTATTTTTCTGTCAGCATTGTGTTGCCAGCTTTCTCTCAGCAATTGCAGCGGGAATTAACCAACCAATTTGTGTAAAGCACAAACACTCTTCTCATCATCAGGATTCACACTTGACTGTTGCCATGGCTCTGCCATTCTGCCGATGTCTATCCGTCAAGGCCAGAGTGTTTGACAAAGATATTGTCGGGAACAATGATTCACTTTGCGCTCAATAGTCCGGATATGTGTCTCTCTGTTTGTCTGTGTGTGTCTGTACAGTATGAGCGTGTGTCTCACAGCTCGACTTTGTGTTTGTCCGCCCTGTCGAGGGACACAGGTATATGAAAGTTCAACACTAATGTCTTTCTCGACAAGCAGGAGCTCCAATAAAAGAGGATTAGCCGAGGATTTGGCCTTCGAAGTTACTGTGATTCCTGCTGTTCAGCAAGGTTACCGCTCAATACACAGGGTTCATGATTCTTCTAACTGCAATTAACAGTTCTGGAGTCTGAACCATTTCTATTGTGCATTAAAATGGCTTCACAAGCAAACAATGTCTTCCTTTTTTTCCCTTTTTTGTATTTTGAAGAATATCCAAAAAGAACAGGTGCTGCTCGGCGTTTCGGGCAAATCCATCAGAAATCAGAGCGACTTTGAGACAGATTCATGATATTCACAGTTTCATGTTCAGCATCTCACTGGCAGATATGAAATGTAGCGTTTCTTGTCTTTGTTGTAAAGGAGGCAATGTTGCGGTTCTTTGCCAGAAGACGCCCACGCTCCCCATGTGTTCTTGTTCGCTTCTCTTGTGCACAAGGCACACACACTCACACACATACGCACACACACGTACAGTGAAATGCTTCAATAAACATAAAATTCATACTCTGCCTGGAGATGATTTTGTCTCCATAGTGGGAGGTGTAGATGTTAAAGAATACAGTAAATTCTCAATATATCAGAGAATATATTATCTAGTGTGTTTTTCCTCAAAATCTGTCATTTCCTGTTTTTCGAAGCTTTGGGAAAAAACGATGAAACTGCTAAAGGGACGTAAATGACGGTATATCACAAAGTCAAGAGGAGTTAAAACACTATAAAGTGTCCTACATGTCCACACTGAACCAAACCCTACCTCTAATGTTTGGTAATTTAGCCATGTGAGCAGAGGGGAGAGTTCATCTTCCATCTCTGAAGCTCTTTATTTCAGTCCTCACTCAGAAAGCTCTCCATCTACATGTGAATAATCAAGGACCATGTCATTTTCTCCCCATCTGAAACATTAGCACTCTGTGTCTCTACTCATGACAGGCTATCGCACCCAGCTTCAACTGTGTGGGAGACCACGCCACAGTGGGAGACTTGCAGTAATGTTTGCTCGCACAAAATGCAAGAGTTCAAACCCGAAATTGTCCTTATATGACATGTAAGTATCTACTAAACTATCATAATTAGCCAATGGGAAATTAACTGATTTCTTAAAATGACATCCTTTATATTTTAAATAGATAAACCAGCTCATATTATTTTCTCTAAAAGGCTTCTACTCTATGTAGTTTTGGAATAAACTCTTCACTTCCTCTGCATGAAAGCCGTTTTTCACCAATAATTATTCGTGTTCCTGTGGAGTGTTTTCAGAGCTGTTCAGACTATTTGCTAAGTGCCTGAGTCCTCATCGTCTAATCTATCATCACTGCAAATTTAAATTGTTTGCTGCTTTTCAATTAACTCACACTTCAGCACTTTTTTTTTCATTTTTAGGCACTTTAATCCAATTAAAAACAGAATTTCCCAACAAATCAAAGCAAACACACTTGTTCACTGAGGCTTATATGCCTCAGGTGGAACGGTGGAACTTCCGGTACATCTCTGCGGTCAGTGGGTGAAACTCCTGCTGAAATAAAGCACAACAAAGCTACAGTATCCAACGTGATAATGAATATGCAACTGCAGCACCTTCTGACTGTATAAACAAACATTTTGTGTTTTTTCACACAGTAAATGAGCAGAAACCCCAAATTTTGCAGCAGTAAGACACAGAAACAGAAACTAACAGCTGTGCTTTGACATAAATGTAATACCTTGGCACTGCTCTGAGCTAAATGCTTGTGTCAGATTAAAAGCATGCCCGTGGGGAGAACGCTAACATGATGATGTTTGATATAATGTTCATCACTGTCATGATGCAGCATGTTAACATCTGATAAAAAGCTTTAACCACCGAGTTTGGACATAGTGTTGGATTCATGTTAAATGACTTAAATGGTACAGGAAAAATAAATGACCAAAATGACCTTTTTGTCATAAATGTTATTGTTCACCCTCTGGGAACCATGACCACACCAAATATCTTATTATTTTAAATATGCACTAAGAACAAAGTAATTTTTGAAATCATCATTCCTACCATATTTAAGTCCAACATGTGTGGTTTAAATGGGAATGTCGGACTGCTGTTTCCTGTTTCCTCAGTGCCACCTCTTGCATGCATCCACACTGTATCTTCATTTAGTTTGCAAATCAACCCAGTGTGCAGAGTAACAGCTTCCTCTGCTCAATCTTTGCAGGCAAACGCCGTGTTGGATTTTGACAGTCTGGAAATGCAGGTGATGGTAAGAAGTTGGAGACAGATGGAAAGATTAGAAGGCTTCTGGGCGTAATTAATGAAAAAAATATTTCTGCAGAGAACGAACAGAGACTTAATTGATCTTATTTATTTACCAGCACATATTTGAGACGGCTTCCTCCAAGGTCAGCGATCATTTATTCAGCATGACTCATTTGCCTAAAGCATAAATTCCTTGAAAGTCTGAACTCATGTTTAAATGAATATCAGTGCTCTCACGCATGCACCCCCACGCAGTCTTGCTGCTGGTTTGCCCCTCCACACATAAACACACATTTACACACACACACGTGTCCACACACTGCACACTGCATGCACATGCACGTTCCAACACCTACACAAACACACACATGCAGCCTGTGTGTGGAAGCGACTGTTGTTCATGCATGTCTAGTAGAGTTGAGCTATGTGGAGAGGATCTTTGATCTCAGCCAGGCAGCCAACCAGCTTCTCCACTATTTGCATTTAGTCTCCTGGGTCTGTTGGCTTCTTGGCCCCTCACCAGCTCAGATGCAGGTTACAGAGGTAGCCAGAGGGAGATTCCCACACATTCCTGTATGCGAGAGTGTGTTTTTAAGGTTGTGTTTGTGTGATTTTTGTGCATGCACCAGCCTGTGTTGTTGCAGGCCGTACGAACACAGCCATGTTGTGTGTGTGTGTCTGCATGTGTGTGTGTGTGCACGTCAGTGTGTGTGTGTGTGTAAAGAGCCAGAGAATGAAGAAAGAGGCCAAGCGAGAGTACCTGGGTCGGCACCACATCAAAGAACAGAAGACTGACAGAGAGAAAAAGTGAGTGAGTGAGAATAAGAGAGAGAGGGGAAGAAAAGCAGAGAAGGAAAACAAGCTTCACATAAAGAAAGAGAGGAAGGGAGAGGATAAGATAGGAACAGAGGGAGAGAGAGAGGGAGAGAGTGGACAAATAGAGTGAGAGGAGAGGAACATGGAGAGGGAGAAAGAGAGTGAGGCCTCTCCAGGAGGTCACTGAGTTTCTGGATCTCCGCTCCTTTTGTCCCACTGCACATTCCATAGCAACAATCTGACCAGTCAGCCAGGGAGCCGCAAAAATGAAAAGAAATATAGAGGGAAAAAACTCCCAGCCCACCTCAGACTGGTACAGATAGTTATTCTGCAGCACTGATTTTGTTTTCAGACTCAACTGCCCTCAGTGTGATTTCTCAAATTTTCATTAGTTGTGCTCCAGTTGTGATTGTGGTGGTGGATTCCTTTTTATATTTTCTAATTCCAACAAGCACCTTGAAAGGATTAGACATTGTTCTCACCTGATGTTGACTGTTCACCACATGCAGCAAGTCATTTTCAGACTTCAGAGTCTTAAGTCAAAAATATTAAAACACAATAAAACCAGTCCCTGCTTTGTTTTTCTTTCTTTTTTTGATCATTTCTTCCCCAGGTGTTTGGGCAGGAAGCTTCTTTGAACACTGCAGCTCATGCGACATATGATTATGTGTTTAATTTAAGGTCATTCAGAGATTGCCGTACGTCACTGGCACCATGACAGCAGCCTGGCTTAGTGGATGCTGTCAGCACATAGCTAAGACATTTCGTTCAAACCCTCAGGCTCCATCGTCGTGAGCCTCTCATATTAGATATTCCAACATCTACAGGATGGATCGATGTGAAATCGGATGGTAAATGTTCATGCTTTATCTAGTGACACCACCAGGTCAACATTTACATTTCCTTACATTATTTTTATGCACCAACTCTATTATCCTCTATCATTAAGTGTTACTACAATAACAGTGTGTTGAGTATCCAAGGTTAAATACGTCACACATGTGTAGATGGTGTTTCTTGCAGAAGGACACATACATGATGCACATCCAGCTCTACAGAATTGCAGTGCATATATGGAACAACACATTTGGGAATACGTGAATAAAAACAGTGTGAATAATCCAGGATTCTGAATATTGAATATATCAGATACCACTAAATACTCAATGATATTGTGGTGTTAAGAAATACTGACCTCAGGCTACTCGTATAATATGAGCACCAGTGACCAGTGAGAGTCCAGGACTTGCTGCTGTGTTTTCATGGACTCTTTCCAAGTGCATTGAAAATATTGGTTTTATCTAAGCAAGACAAGCTGATGTAATCTTCACATAAATCAAAATCCAAATGAGATTGTGTGATAAGGCGGACAGTTGTGAAGTACCCGGGACGCAAAGCAAAATAAATGTGAATTGGTGTTCAGTGGAGTGGCCCTTTACGCTGGTATTTTCAGCTATGCAAATAAGCCCCGCTTAAACACAGGAATCCTACAAATTACCTATTGCTCACTGATTTCAACGCTCCTAATGCATTTCCCTGTGCAGTAAAGTCGGGGAGTTTGCTCTTGTTCCCATCAGTAATTGGAAATGTAATTACCCGTCATTTTAGAGAGCTTCAGGAGCCTGACACCTACATCTCCCACTCTGTCTTTCTTCCCCTCTCTCCCTCTCTCTCCCTCTCTCTCTCCGGCTGTTTTTGTATGCTGGTGGAGGATTGTATATTTTCCACCCCCGCACATTTTTGAGCGCTACCCCTACCATTACCTATGTAAATGACTCGGGCTCAGACAGGCGGTTTACAGAGCCACCTCTCCTACATCATGACTAAATGAGTGCTTTTATATGCACACAGGATACCAGATCCTGTCCCTGCTGAGGTTCAGGACAATGTGTTCATGTGCAGCTTTACATCTATACATGTCCATATACAGCACTTGCGCATGTTGACGCACATAGCAGACATGACATGTAGCAACATGGTTCAAAAGGCATTGACAAGTGGTGTTTAGATGCATCAATAATGTGCATTGACGTATATGAGCCTGGAAGATAAATAATGTGTATATGAGCTTTAGTGCTATCTCAAACAACAACATATATATTTGCTGCTTCGATATGCCATTAAAGAGAAAGAAACTGTGTGTATTTTATATAATTTGATATTTTCTGTGGAGCTTTCCAAAGTTAAACCCTGATGACATCACTATGACACCATCAGGGTTGCAAATTTGAGATGTGGGGTTTGAATTTATGAGGCAAACATAAAGGTCTGAGGGAACTATGTTACTGAGGTGCATTATGGGAAATGTAGGATCTAGTGTTTTTTGTTTTTCTGAGCTTTACTCTGGTATGAATAACTATTTGATTCATATTTAACCTCAGACACTGTGCTGCACTTCTACAGCTAGATAGAATTTATTCTAAAGTTTAGTAGCTTGGGATTTTCTTACCGTCCTCCCTGCACCACACTGTATTATGCACAAGCTGTCTTGTAAAGGGAGCCTTTAACCTCACTCGCTCAGGTTTGAAGATGAGATATATTAGTTTTGAAAACACCTACTGAGATTTTCAGAGCAGTCTGCTAGTTTATTACTGAAGCAGGTCCAGGCCCAGCCCCGAGGACAGAGCAGGTACAGCTCAGGCCAATATTATTTCAAGTGTCCTGCAGAATCTTCAGTGTAAAAGCACCAGACAATTAAATTCCCCTCCAGCAGCAGGTGATCTCTGTCATAGAGAAGATTAAATAGCAGCTTTCTGTGAGAAGGAAGTGGAAGTGTGAATGTAAGTCAGCCATGTTTGGCTTCCAGCTATGATGAGAGAAATTGTGTTTTTATTTGGAAAACCTCTTTGCTAAATCTTATTTTGCAGCTTGATGTCATGGTCTTTACTGTCAGTGTGTCTGTATCAGTGTATTTCAGTGAGCAGGTGTTTCTCTGACCAACACTTGGAGACAGAGCAGCGCACAAGCCACAGGAGTGTGTTTTTCCTCGATCCCCCGCAGTCTGAAATTGTTTTCTGCTTGAAAAGCCACCCATGCACCACCAACTACCTGCACACTGTGGGTTTTTTTCTTTTTTCAAAAATATCTTTGCTGTTATTTACAGTTGTTCACTTGCCTAATGTGCAGAAACAACACCCTGTTCTCAGTCAGTCCCACAAGTTACTGCATCAGCATGGCAGGACAGATGTTTTCCAGTTATTGAAAATTTAGATTAATCATCTCCAACTGATTGTGTTAAAGTATTAGAATGAACCACTGATAACCTGCAGCACCTGCCATGGGTTTCAATTAAGAAAGCAGAAATCACGGCTGCAGATCTCCTGATTATTTCACATTTAATATTTTCATGCTACTGAATGCTTCAGAATGAAAGACCATGATCTTGAAGGCTGTTGCAAAATAAATGGCCAGAGTAAACCACATCAGGAAGATTTCATGTTAAAGATCATGATAATTACATATTCATTTTAAATTTCATCACAAAATCATAACTTAAGACTGAGGAGACAGGATGCTTTGTAAGCTCCAGTTGCTCCTTTTCAAAGGTGGCGTTTGTGGCAGCGTTCAGCCTCCCCCTCCCCACAGTGGCAGAGCGCTGTCAATTGCAAATTACTTTCAGTGGCCGCTCTGTGCAGGTGGATATAGAAATCGTTGTATTTTTTACAAGTAGCTCCAATTTTATATTCACCTTTAATTTTTAATCTTCCCCATAAAGCACTGTGGTGGAAATTCAGATCTTTTCTCTGTAGTGTTATAGCATCTTCAATTGATTAGTGTAGATAATGTGTTTGAAGGGGATGACCACAAGATTACCATGGGACTCATGACAGTGTGGTACATGCCTGTAGGGAAACACCTGATTGATTTCTTGCCTTATTGTCTGTATCGTATCTTATGACTGTAAGGTGGTTTTAAAATCTTGTTTTTTGACTCCCAGCAGGTAGTAAATGTTTCCACAACAACACCAGGCATCTTTTCATGGTTTCACCTGACGTCTTTCAGCTGTCAATCAACCCGTCCTTACCTGAATGACCATGGTTCAACCCTCTGCTCATCAACCGCTGAAAGAAAAAGAAACAGTTCAGATATTTGTCATTTTTAAAATATTTTTGAAACCCTGTAACGCTGATTCTCTGAGCTTGTTGACATTCGGTCAAAGTGCTGCACTCAAACAGGTGCTTTCTCTGCCATGATTAGATCTAACCCCTGGCGATGCTGCTGCTGAATTGCCTGCATCTCCTCTCATCTGATGGCTTCTCTGCCTCACGCAGCAGGCAGAACAGGATGAATTTAGTCCACTATTTATAACCCTGTTGCAGTGCAGGTTGTTCACATTCTCTTCATTTAAAATTAGCTTGAGCTACTGAGTGATTCAAACTGAAGTAACGCACTGTACAAAGCCTGTTACATCTCTTATTTACGTCTTAAGATGATTTCAACAATGACATTTAGGAGATTTTTCCAATCTTCTGTGTCGTTTCCATGCAGAAAAGTGAATATTTCTGTTGTGTTCAATGTTATGCAACAGTGTGACAACAAGATGAGCTCTTTACCAAAGTTATGGGATGGCCTGTGGCTGCAGATGCACCTGCTTTGCCACCTGGCTGTGCATATAATGGATGTAACCACTGCCATTACAAGCTACCCTGTGTGAATCAGCATGAGTCACAGGTGTTCAGAGCTTTTCTGCCCTCCTTAAGACACACACAAACACACATACACACACTAAAATCAACTTCAGGTGACACCGAAATGTGGGCTTTGCTTTTAATGGTCCTACTTTGTGTGTAGGTGTGCACACACATGCACACAATTGATGCGTAGGGGTGTGGAGTGGTCAAGTGATGAGGCACTGTGGAGGCTGAGAGCTCTGGAGAGTGGTGTGTGGGTTGGAAGCCTCCTCTCCTCGCACTGAAACACACACACACACTCACACACACAAAGCTGGGGGAGGTGGAGGCAGCAGAGCTTGCTTCGCCGTCTGTCCATTGATCAGTGGAGAGGTTGGTAGACTTAAAAGATCAGTGTAGAGACTGATGGAGAGCAGAGAGAGGGATGGAGCGGAGGTTAGTGGGGTCCTGTAGGATATAGCAGAGAGAAAGAAGAGATGAGGAAAAAAGGCAGAGAGAGAGAGAGAAGGAGAGAGAGAAAGAAAAGGAAAGTGTGAGAAGAGATAGAAATGAGGGTGAGGGGAGAAAGAAAGAAGCAGATGCCAGCGTCTGGGGTTGCCCTGGGTTTTAACAGTCTGGATAAAGCCTGCCGGTAAGCACTTGATGTTTCTGTGTTTCTACGTGCCATGTATGTGCACATATCGCCTGGGTGCCCATTTGTATGCCTGTCTGTGCCTCGTGCTTGCCCATGCTCCGGTGTTGAGCCACTGCAGAGAGCGAGATGCCAGGCGTTCGTCTCCACAGTGCAGCAGCAGCAGCAGCAGCAGCAGCAGGAGGAAGAGAACAAATCCTCCAGGCTTCCCTCCACTGCAGACAAAACCATTCAGCCTCTTATCTGTTCAATTAAAAACAGCAGCGTGCTCCGAGCTGCTGCTGCTGCTGCTGCTGCTGCAGGATTCATTCAGACTTTGTGCATGTGTGTGCGTGCGTATGTGTGTGTGTGTTCGAGAAAGGTGTTAGGGTGGGAAAAATCACACACAGACTTGCTTTGCGTTTTTTCAAGTTGTCGCCTCTGAGGAAAACCAGTGGTATTCCTCCCATGCAGCTCATTTGGCTTTTTTTTTTAAGTGTTTTCTATGAAATGTCAGATTGATGTGATGTAGTAAAAACCAACTGACACACTGACTGCTACTTTGCATTCCTCCATCACATCCACTCATCCTACATAATTATACGTCATTATACGTTCTGTTTGTGCTGCAGACAGTTCTTGAAACAAGCCAGAAGTCATCAGTGTGGTATTAATCACAAGTTTAAACACACTTTATAGGATTTCTTGTCTCCTTTAGTATCACCAACATGTTTCTATGACAGCAGTAGCACTGGATCTTGATTACAAAGGCTGTAGCTGCAGTCAGCGGTGACTAAACCAGCAGATGACCCTCAGGAAATATGCATCAAAGAATAAACCACCATTCAAAACCACATTTATGGTCCTTAGAATTAAATTATACAGTATATATTATTACATATGAGTTCATATAATGGGTTGTTAATGCACATGCATTTTCAAACAAAGATGAAAATGCATGTTTCTCTGCTTGTTTCTAACTGGCTGTGAAATAGCCAGTAAAAGCACCAATCAGAAACGCAGCACCCATTGTTGCCATTTCATTTGAGCATTAAAATGCTGCCACGCCACAGGGAGGAGAAACAAAATACTGTATTAGAAAATAATCTGAGATTTTATCAGTATTTAGAGAAAATGATTTTTTCATGTAAAAACAAAGAGTGGTCCACTTTTTTTTTGATCACATGTTGTCTCTCATTTCTCTTGTGAATGGAAGTTCTGACTGGAGTCATATCCTATAGGATGAGAGGATTTCTCCATCTTCAGTGAGCTGACATTTTTCTGCACCATTGTCTCCGTGCTCCTCTACACCGCTTTCAGCAGCCACTAGTAGCCTGTTGCACTCACTAACTACTCCCAGTTCTGCTACCTCGGGGCCCCCCGGAGGTCCCCGGACCCCAGTTTGTGCACCACAGAGCCAGGCAGCAGCTGAAGAATCCCCCTTATGATATGGAAGGCAACACGCGTTGACGTGTCGCGCTGCGCTTCCGACCTCTCGTATCGGTATGCGTCTTCTGCACACACACACACGCACACACAACACTCTCATGGGGACATGCGGCCAGTACACACAGCCACGGTAAGTGAAGCCACTTTTCATGCGGGACTTTATCTCCGGGGAAGACGTGGAGCAACTTTTTATGCAGACTCGACGCGTCGTTGTTGATGTTGCCAGTGTTGGGGAAAGGGAAGTTTTAACAGACTTTTTCTCGTTCGTCGGCACCGCTCGGATCACAGCCTGTCCATGCAGATTGCGCAACGCGGCGTGTGATCGGGCTGAAAAAACGTGAAAACAATTCACTATTGTTGTTTTTATTCAACACTAGTGTCGTTACTGACCGCTCACTTTGGCCAAAGTCCACCTCATCATCTCGGTTATGCTTTGCTTTGGCCATGCGGGGCTCCTCCAGGGAGCACATTTCACTCTCCACTTGGTCAAAAAAAAGGGGAATTTTTGCGCACGAAACTTGACGTTTTTCAGCCGAAAGCCACATCTGCAGTGTTGTTGAACAACCACTTTATGTTTTTCTTTTTCTCAACTTTAATGTTTCGTTACTTTGAGGGCCAACTGTGCCGCTTGGTCCCGTGTATGTGTGTGTGTGTGTGTGTGTGGAGAGGGGGGGCAATGCGCAAAGTGTGTGGTCTCCGGCTCTCCACCCCCGCAGAGACGTACGGTTTGCGCGCGCGCGTGCACATACGCTCGCGCGCACACATTACCCGCACACACTCGTGCACCACGCGCGCGCACACACGCACGAGCCTCTGTCTGTCACGGTCGGGGCATGGATGTCTCCGGGTCTCAGGAATGCGCCCGGCGTTTTCTCTGTATTTTTCACATTAAGAGCAGTTTGGGAACCGCTCTGAAAGCCGCTCTCAGAACCGCTGCCACCAGCGTCAAGAGAGCCGCAGTCACCCGCTGACTTCCAGTACTCATTTCAAAATACGGGTCGAGTAGACTTGTAATAGTGATGCAAAGGGATTTGTCCTATGGGCATACAGCAAGTATATTGATTTCTTGTCTAATCAACAAGTCACTTCCTGTTGTAATTTATTAATTTATGCAACATTTGACATGCTGACCTTTTTAATTGATTTAAAGTACATTATGATTTCTAAGTCAAAAACTTACATGGATTGTTGATGCACATGCAGATTGTTTTCCTACAAAGTGTCAGAATTTGATTAATTGACTAAGATTAACTACTGATGAATTGTTGGTTTATTGATTATGAATTGGCTGTAATATTTGATACAGGTGATGATGACAGATCATTGTGCCATAATGTCTGTATGAAAAGTTATGAGGCCTATTTATTTCCCATCTTAATTATCCAGCAGTTGGCAGCCAAAATGTATTTATTTATTCTAATTCAGACGACTAAACATATTTCCTTTCTTGTGTTAACCATTTTAATGTGACATGCTTATGGGCTGAGATGCATGCTTTTATTCTGAATGCAAACCAGGAGTAGTTTCCGGTTTGTTGCTGATGAACTCAGGCGAGTCTGATGCTGTAGTGGGAAAGAAGGGGGAGGGGGTGAGGGGGGGTAGCCCCTGCCTGGAGAGGAGAGAGGGGGAAATTCTTGTGTTTTTGGTATGCGATTACCCAGCGGAGAACCCATGACTGAGGGGGAGGAGCGGGGAGGGGGAGGGGGAGGACTGGGGTTGAGTTTAGGATACATTCCTGCTCTTCCTCTTTAAGTTAACTACATTATATGAGCAGCTGACATGTTGCCTCCTCACATGACGCATATAAGTTCCCAGCTGATGCATTACAACTGGACTAAGTGGTCAGATGACTTCAGCACTGATCAATATATGATGCAGCAAACTACAGGAAAATCCCAATATAAAGTACTATTGTGATCTCAGAGGATCTGACAAGCAGTAATAACCACTTAGGAACTCTTTACTGAAGCCCTTGCATTAGAAAAGGTTGATGGTAATTTAAATACCATAATTACAAATGTCAGACCACCCACCCCTTGTAATTTATACACAGTCCTTAAAAAGTGAATTCAGTCACTTCTATCAGGTACTTTATACCTGCACACAGATCACACACACACACACACACATATATATATTCTCCACAAACTTCAGAAACACGCCGACATTACATCTGACATATTAAAATAGAGCCTGCCAGATTTGCATAAAACCAGCAGAGCTCGGCCTGTTCATCAGCATCTGTCGAAAACCATAATCGCCCACTCGCTAACGACAATTACGATAATGGACTGATTGTTGGATTATACCACCAAAGTGGTTTTAGCACACATCTGCATAATTGTTCTTAGCATATACGCCGCCTGCGGGCTCCTGGCTGCCATTAGCTGTTGCAGAGTGATTGAGGAGTCGTTTGATGCTTGAAGAACAACGGTAAATTGTGCGCCAAATGTGTGGGTGTTTTGAAGTGTTTTAAGTGTGTGTCCACAGAGTCTGTAGAGCGTGGAAATGCACAAAGCCATAGATTTGATGTATAGGGGCAGAGGAGACCTGCAGGATACCGGAGCGGAGTTCACTTTCAGGGGTCAACTCAGAGGCCCTTTGAGTGTGAACTCACACCAATACCAGTAAATATTGTCAAAATCTGTGAATGATGCAAGCAAACCAAGGGCCAGTTAGCGACAACATTATCTGTAATCATTACATTACACAGGAGAGGTTGCAGCTTTGGTCTCTCCAAGTTCAAACTGCAAACATCACAACAGGTCTCAATCAGTCTGTGACTTTAAAATGTAGCTTATCCATTAAAACATCGACAATTTCTGCAAAATGTAATGATGTCGTGTTGGTTTTCAATGATCCGTCCTTTAGCTTTTGTCAAAAAATTACATTGGCAAAACTAAATGTCACGTGACCAACAGATGGACACACACATCCGTGGAGCGTGGGGATGTGGTGGTGGTGGGGGGGGGGCTGTAGCAGCATGAGCCAGATCAACAGCTGAACCCAGCTTTCCTCTTACAGTCCCTGTTTAAACATGCAGGGAGGCTTTTCGGTGGGTGCGGGTGGAGGGGAGGGGGGGCTGAGCAGAGCGGCGCTGAGGAAATCTGTTGAACTCTTTCCTCCAGCAAAAAGTGCAAATTCCTTAATCAAATTCAACAGTGGGGGAAAAAAATGGAGTCAGCACAGAGGAAGTTATTGTGTGTGTCCCGGTGTGTAATGACACCTGAAACCGTGGAGCGGGCCGCTGTTACTTCATCTCCTCCTCGTCCTCTACTCATTGCTCATCTCCTGAAAGCCGGCCAACATCCCACACACACCATCATGCTCCCCTCTCACTCTCCTTTTCTCTGAGCAGCACTCTGTGCTAATTACTCTCCGTTTCCATGGCGATGGGTAGCACCTCTTTTCTTGTTATCTTGGATAGCCCATTGCAAACATGCCTCGCATCACATCATCCAACTGAAGCAACACTTCATACAGTGGAGTGGATGGATTTCAGAGGTTTTTTGTGACTCCTAAAGGAATAATCCATCTTGTGTGTTTATATTGTAATCTGTAGGCTACCTTACATTTTACAACAGCAGAGCACTTGGATAAAATGCAAAATACTTTTATTTTACCCCTTTGGGTTTTTCTCTCAGTGAAATTAAAAAACAAATCAGTTTCAAACTCATTTTTGTAAATGTTTTAAAGTCCCTAAAATGTGTTCTCTCCATTAAATAAGCAATGAATTCCTACATAGAGACTAATTCTCTTCTCCTATAGTATCATCAACATGTTTCTATGACAGGCAGTAGCACTGAATCTAATTCCCTAATTCCCTTCTGCTGAATTTGGAAGGGTTTGGTTATTTGATATGAGCGGGCTCAAATGGAAAAAAAATGATGTCACAAAATGTGTGAGCCTTTAAATGATAAATACTCACATATATGTTTAGAATTCACCTTCCAACAGCACAGATGGAATAGGGACATTTAATCAAGATATTAAAACAGGGTCTTTTCAACACTTGTGGGCCCGCTGCCTCCTCGCTGTCAGCTATAAGTTGTGGATGTCACGCATTAGGCTCCATATAAGTGAGTCACTTTGACCTAGTCACGAGTTTCTATGTATAAACATGTAACTCAGAAGGGGAAAAATTGTGAACACTGGAGCGGGTCAGGAGACAAGCAGGGGTGGTAATTACAGGGGGGAGGAAACAACACTGGAGTGGATTCAAGCACTGTGTGTTTGAGTGGGACCTGGGAGCGGGATGGAGGGGCCGGGAGAGCCACAGTCTGGGATTATCACAGCCTAAGTGGCCCTCCGTTCATTATTCATTAAACACACAGGAATGTGCAGACAGAGGCAGACGTTGAAAGAATTTCACTAATTTAGGTTTTATGTGCTGAAAATGCACAAACAGGGATTTAGCATCTGCATCTTTAGGAATGAAGTTGACAGTAAACACCACCAGAGCACATTAGTATCAGGAATAACCCATTAAAACATCGGTTTTCTTTAATCCGCGCTGAAGTGACATAAATTCACTGCTGATCAGTATTAATTTCCATCATGAACAAGAACATGTAGTTCAGTGGCGGTGTGCAGAATAAAAAAAGAGTGGGTTTACCCTTCCTCTTTGCACGTGCCTTAATACCACATTATCCTCAATGACCCTGGGTTTTATGAATGGGCAGCAGGAAGCTCTGCCATTGGCTGAAAGTGACAACCAATCAGGGAGGATCATTTGCAACAGAGGTGGGAGTGGATGAATGGACAAGTCAGGCGTTTTTTTTTAGAGGTCAGGGCCCAAATGTGTGTGTGTGTCTGTAGGTGTATGTGCGTGCGAGGCTCACACACTGACCTACTTGGTTTATTGCAGGCGTCTATACATAGCTGTGGGAAAACGCAGGCAGACAATCGGCCCGGTTAAAATTAGCAGTCAGGGCCACCTGTCTGTTTCTCACAAAGGCGGAAACGACAGAGCAGGCAGGGCAGAGATGGAGGGAACAGGGAGGAAGGAAAGGGGGGAGAAAGAGAGGGGAGGGAGGGCATTGATCACTCTGCTGGTTTAACTCCTTCTCTCTTGCTCTTTCTCCCCTTTTTTTCCTCACTCAACACAGGGAGACATTGTTAGGCAGTCTGGATTTGAGCGGGGGGGGAGTTGGTGGTGGTGGTCCGGGCCAGGCAGAGTTCACATACCTCTCTGCTGCTGGACCGCCGCCAGATTTCACAGACGATATAGGTGGATAATATAGGGAGAGGAGAGTTAAAGGACTAATCCAACTCTTTGGGATTTACATTTTTACAATCAGAGCACCTCTTTTCTTCCCACTGCTTTACAATTACAGAGCCCCTCTGCCACCTGCACCCCCCCAACCCTCACCCCCACCCAACCCTTTTTTCTTTTCTTTTTTTTTTACATATCACACTATTGTCACTGTATCACAAAACTCAAGTTTCCTGCCTTTGTCGTCTCAGACAGCCAACAGGAAGTCCTCGTCTTCTTAACTGACATGCACATTAAAACTGGCATCTTGTTTCCTAGAATCCACACCCACACTCGGTTTTGTTCCTGTGTGCGCACTCTACCAAAGTCAAAGAGTCTGTGGGTGGAGAGACAAAATGTTTTTCAGAAAAGCAAAATACAGTATGTCGGCATCGCTTCATGGCCACCAGAGAGTTCAGCTACTAATGCTGCTTTCAAATGCAGAAAATGCAGGATGCTTAATTTCCCTCATCAGTCATCTTCCTCCCTCATGTGAATAAAATCATTCTGACCCCAGTGTTCTCTCTTCTCCAGGACGCCCCGTCAGACGTCGAACAGGAGAGTGACACTCCAGGAGAAAACGGCATCAGAAAGTCCAACGTTTGCTGTGACAGCCGCCAGCTCAGACGGCCATCTTGGTTTTCCAGCATGGCAGCAGAAGGACGGCACTGAGTCGACAGGCAGAGAGGGAGACATGATAAGAAATGGCAGAAATAACTTTTCTTGTTTGGTTTTTTCCCCCCACATGCACCTCAAGCTCTTTTAAATTTGTCACATGTCATAATTTTGCTTTAAGAGCCTTTTATGATTTCTGTAAATCTGCCAACAAGACTCTGGTGGGAACAGATGCAGCAAAAAGTAAAACAAAAAAAAAGAGAGAAGAAAGATAACAAAATGAAGACGGTTCAGGCTTCTGCAGTTAATTTCAGTTCGGTTCCTCCTGAGCACAGTCACTGATTTCTTTTATTCCAGACCATCTTCACCTCCAACCTCCACAGGTGGATGGAACCTGCTGTTTTGCAGGATGTGATGAGCACTAACTAGTCCGCTGCAGAAAAACTAATGTTTAAAGCTCAGAATATTGGCAGAGCATCAGTGTTTGAAGGTGCATGAGGGGAAAAAAACCTGTGTTGTATTGTTAGTTAGTAAAAACTTTCTTGTATTAGAGCAGCATCACAGTGTTCTTCTGATATTCATGTGTGTCCTTGTGTAATATTGGCAATGACAGCCCTGACATCCACGGGGATCTTCCTTGTTTGTCAACTCCTCTCAGCACAAACTTGTTTTCCTCCTCCTCGTTTCCTGTCCTGGCTGAAACGTCAACGTTGCACAGGCGGCCATTTTGGCTCTAACCGGAGCCACGGAGCCACGGTGGGCCCCGGCGGTTGCTCAGTAGTCAGTGTAGATCCTGTGGGGCTGGCAGCAGCTACATCTGGCTACTGGGTCTCTGCTGGCGGCCATGTCACCCAGGGGTGCGTGATGACGACATTCGGGCTTATTGGATAATCACATTTAATGGGGCTGTCTGGAGCATTTTTGAAGTAGACGAGTGGGTTACTCTCTAACAATGTTTTCCATGTGCACTTCACACCATTTCCCTTGTGATCTTTTGCCACGCAGCTTTTAAATTTCAAAGAATCGTCTCGACTGCCCACCCACAGTGAAGAGAAAAGCCTCCAGCAGACTTAATCTCAGACAGCATGCGTAGTTTGGAGAAGGAGCAGCACCACCAGCAGGAATGTGATTTTTTTTTTAATTAAAAATGAAGTAATGAGATACTGGGTTAGTTCTGGACCTGGCATACAGTGTAGGATTCTGTGTGTGTCAGTCTACAGCTACATTGTCTGCTGGGTTTCAGACCAACACTCGCAAACATTTTATCCGTTTTTTAATTTCACTGTAAATCCGTTTTGCTGTAAAGTTGTGGTGTGTTCAAGTAGCCAATGAGCATGGATAATTTGACAACTTTGTGTTTATTGACTCATCATAAAACATTCTTCAAACAATAAAACAATTTTAAATGTCCGTTTCTGTACAATGCTTGCTAAGCAATTTTATTTATATATAGAAAATGTAAGAGGAGTTGTGTTAAAATGACAAAACTCCTTCAAATTTAATGGCAGGTATTCTGGAAAAAATAACAGCATTCCATCAACAAATATTTTCAAGCAATAAATATGTATTTATAAATAGTTTAAATTTACATCAAGATTAGAAACAACAAAACAAAAATCACAAATTAAACTTTTATTCCGTAAGTCTATGTGCAACCCATTTTCTTTGTGACTTGGCTAGTATGTTTTTTTTTTTCCAGAAATTTTTTCTTTTTTTTTTCTTTTTTTTACCTAAGAAACAAACAAAATGCCATAGTTTTGAAAAGAACAAGACAAAGATAAAACATAAAAGCTGTAAAAAAAAAAAAAAAAAAAAAAGAAAAGAAAGAAAGAAGAAAGAAAAGATGAAATAAAGAAAGAAACTCACCTAAACTCTTCACATTACAAATTTTTTTGGAGATTTTGCTGTCCAAAGAGTCTTGAAATTACTATCTACCATAGAAAATGACCAGTTAGGCTAGTGCTCCTTATAAGGAAAAACAGAAGAAGAAAACTGGGGGGAAATCTCTAAATAAAAGCGAACATTTCATCCTGTTACCAGAATAGAAAACGAGAAAAAGGGAGAGAGAGAGAGAAAGAGAGAAGGAGGGAGAAAGGTTGTCAAGTCAGTAGTCTTTTACGGGTGGTGTTGCCAGTTGTGACAGTTAACAAGTATCTACAAAACATTTTTATCACGCATTAAAGAATCCCACTCCTCCCCCTCGTCCCCCTGTTCCCAACCGTTTTTGATTAAGTCCTCCATTAAAACAGGGCTGAACCATTGTCATTAGAGGGGGCTGGGAGGGTGCGGGGAGGGAGAAGAGAGAGAACGAGTCCTGTTAGCGAGCTTGGTGGCGCCCCCCTCTGGAAGGGCCAGGCACCAGCACTTCAAAACAGGTTGCATAGACAGACACACTCAGCCTCCAGCCGTCGCTATGGAGACCAGCCATATGGGAGGGGCGGTGGTGAGGGTGGGGAGACGGCCTTGGCTTTCCTGAATATCAGAAATGGTCCGTGTATGAAGATGTTTGTTTTTGTTCTTTTTTTTTGTTGAGTTTTTTTCTCTTTTTTTTTCTCAATCTTAATACAAGTTCCTGTGCAGGGGCGTCATGGCTCCACAGCGGAAGAAAAGAGGTGTCAACTAATGTCAAGATGAAGATGAATGAAGAGGAGGGGCCTAGGGAGGAAGACGATACACAAGAATTAGTCAATTTGGTCATTGAATGCATCATTTTGAGGCCACAAATGCTACAATACAGGTTAAAGCTTGAATCCATCATCACAATTAAACAGGATTGAAAAGTTATTGACCGTCAGAACTCGACGAACCATCTTTCACAAAATAATGATGCTTTCACATAAACGTGGACTTACTAATGTGAACTGGTCGTAGACCTGCATCAGGTCGTCCATCCTGTGCTGCTCCAGCACCACAAAGTCGTCCAGTGTGGCGCTGCCTTTCCGGGCGCAGTCCTGACAGTGGATCACGCACTGCTTCTTGGAGAGGAGCTCGCGGCGCACAAACAGCAGGTTGAACACCTCCACCTGCCAAGTACACACACACACACACGCATTTAAGAGGCGGCACAAACTCTGAACAACTTCAACCTCATGCAGAATCCATAACCCGTGTTATTTTCATTGTAACCCTGAGCTTGTGACTCGTGAATTTGAATGAGGATGAACAGCAGACACAGGCTGCAGCGATGATGTCATCCACAGACAGATCCTGGAGCTGCTGCTGCACAGACAGTGAGTAATGGAACAATTGCTGGGACACAATGACAGCAGCTGTTGAATGGGATGTGGAGACTTTCTTTTTTTTTTTTACAAAAACAGCTGAAAGCCCTGTGTTTAAAATCAACCCATTAGCAAAGCCGCTAATTAGCTCAAAACAAAACTGAATCGGCCTTTAATGCCAAAATAAATGGAGCAGCAAAGAACTACTCTGAACATGTGAATGCTGAAGCCATGCTAAATTAGCAAAGAGAGCAAGTACAGCAATGACATGCAGCAAACATGTCTGAGGCAGGAATCGAACTCATGATTGGTAACCTGACGCAATAACCTTTCAGCCACAGAGCACCTGACACACAACGATCTTTATACTATCATGAATCAAAGACTGTCCGATGATAGCTGAATAGCAGAAAGTCAAGAATGACTTGCAAAGCATGAGCGAGGTAGGAATTGAACCGACAACCTCATGATCAACAAACCTTTATTCTGCCACTAGGCCACAGAGAGCCTAGACTCACATGGGTTCTATACTGTGATGAATCAAAGCTGTTTCAATGCTGTCATCAATCTGAGGTTATTCAATGATGGCTGAAAGCCAAGAAAAATGCTAGAAAATAAGCCAGACCAAGTGGTAGTAGTTAAAGTTGGAAGAGGTTGATAAACTTAACTAACAATATCTCTGAAGTAAGATTCGAACCAGTGACCTTTGGGTAGGCAAGCAGCCACCTTGCCACTCGACCATAGCGGTACTTGAGGTAAGGGGAGGTTTAGACGTTGATGAATGTGAGATTATTCAGTGATAAAGGAAGATGCAAAGGAATGACCAAGGCAGGAATTGAACCCATGATCTCATGATCTGTAGACATTTATTCTGCCACTAGGCCACAGAGAACACACACTTGTCAAGACTGTTGTCATTCATTGTAATGTGATGATGTGCTGAAAACTGGTACGTGCGATCAATTAGTCTCTTACTGAGCTGTGACCACCTGTAGCTAATTGAAGGTGGGGGAGGGGAGCTGAATTCTGCCTGTCACATCCACTAGGGGCAGCGCAGGACAAGAAATGACAGACACATGTCTGAATGCAAATCATTCAAGAGCTGTGCTTTGTCTCTGCCCCTGTGTTGAAGTTTAAAGTTTCAGTGCATTTCAATCTGAGAGCAGCGATATAAACAAAGAAACATGTTAACACAAACCAAGAGAGAAAGACAAAGAGGTAAAGAGACAGATCGAGTGGAAAATGCACCAATAAAGTTGTGGAGGCAAGATTTGAACCCACAACCTTGGTGTTGCCAAGCAGACACCATATGTACTGAGCTACAGTGTTACTCAACCAACAGGAGTTTTGCACTGTCATCAATCTGAGGTCATTCAATGATGAATGAAAGCCAAGAAAAATGTTAGAAAATAAGCCAGAACAAGTGGTAGTAGTTAAAGAGGTTGGTAAACTAACAAGGTTGCTCAGGCAGGATTCAAACCAGTGACCTTTGGGTTAGCAAGCAGCCACCTTACCACTAGACCACAGCAGTACTTGAGGTAAGGGGAGGTTTAGACTTCGATAAATGTGAGATTATTCTGTGATAGCTGAAAGCTTAGCAGAACAGGAGAAAATAAGAAAGAAGTAGAGTGCCAGTGGTGATGCAACATGCAAAGGTATGACTGAGGGAAGAATTGAACCCATGATCTCATGATCTGTAGACCTTTATTCTGCCACTAGGCCACAGAGAGCACACACTTGTCAAGACTGTTGTCATTCACTGTAGTGTGATGATGTGCTGAAAACTGTGGTACGAGCGAACAACCAGTCTCTGTGCTTTTTTGATGACATTTTGAGACAGAGAACAAGTGTGGCTAGTACAAACTGTTTCCAAAAGTGTAGAGTGTCATTTATGGGTTAAATGGCAAATTATGGCACATTTCCACTAGCACGGCTCGGCTCGATACGGCTCGGTTTGGTTGTGTTTCCATTACAACTGAGTATCACTAGTGCCGCCGTGACGTCATTTACACGGCGCCGAGCAACGCTCTAAACTCTGTAAATATATAACTTTAGCAACATTTGAAAAATACCAGCTGTTTACAATTTTGTTTCGACGAAGTTGGGGTTACTAAAGCTAGCCGTGGTGAGCAACGCACTTCCGGTTATTTTCACAAAATAAAATACTCGTTGCCTTTTATCATAAGGAAAGCCATTACGATAGAATTGGTGCTTTTACTTTGTAAACAGGAAGTGAACCTACCCTCGCTGTAGCTAGCTTTAAACCGCCGTTTTGACTGCTCTCGTCCCGTTAACGGCATTTAACCGTTCAATATGCCTTACCGGAGTCTTGCCAGCTCTGAGATTGGCCTGGTTCATTGTAAAACATTTATTTATTGATGTAAATGTGGTGTTTTCTGTGCGTACAGACCCCAAGGCAGTGCTGCTCTTCTGTCTAACACTAACCACAAACAAACTTCTGCTACAGCATTTCATCAATGAGACCAACATTTATCCCCTAAAAAGAGTTTAACCAGCCGGTGGTAAACCTCTAAAAGCCATCGGGTAAGTTAATTAGCGGTCGTTTCCTCCCCGGGGCGAGGCTCGTAGGATGGCCGGCGGAGCACGTCAGGAGCCGGGCTGCTGCCTCTGTGATGTCGCGGTCGCTGCTCGGACCTGGAGCTTCACTTCTCCGAAAAACATCGGGGCAAACTTCTAAACAGCCGTCGTTTGGATAAACTAACCGCACATTGGGGATCTAAACAGTTACTTTCTCGCATGAAAAAATATTAAAACTTAATAAAGTCACGTAATAACAGGCTTCAGCAGGAACATTTCTGTTGTCGGCCGTCGCGCGGTTATGGCGCTTCCAGTGACGATACTCATCGGCCAATCAGTGGAAGGCAGTCGGCTGACGTCACGTTTTAGTAACGCTTCGGCTCACCTGGAACCAGGGCTGAGGTGATACCAAAAGTGTACCTGGTTGCAGGTACTGCGTGCTAGTGGAAACACGCAAATAGCGCACCGAGCCGAGCCGAAGCGCGCTAGTGGAAACGCGCCATTAAAGAGAAAAGTTCCAGTCGCTTTTTTGGCTCTCCTGTGCTCTGATGATGATGCCACTCACTCTCACTGACGCATTACACACTAATTGAAAAGTGTGAAATTGGTCAGAGGAGGATTTCATGTGCTCTGAAAAGTTTTATCTCAAAGATTTGAAAAAGTTACAGTTATAAAAAAGTTATACAAGGTGAATACATCAGACGTTTGTCTACATTTCAGAAGGTGAACGAAGCCTGAAAGTATGTGGAAGCAGATGAGGTTCAACGTAGGACCAGTAGTTCCAATGTATCTGAATATTTTAAAAAGTATGAATAGTATGAAACATTTGAATAGTAGCCATAATGTCCAGAAGAAATTGCACAATTTGATGTTTTAATTGTGTGCTTAGTTAGTGTAGTAGAAACTGCATAACAAACCAAAATGTCCTCTGATACACACAATCTATTCCCTTCTACTTATAGGTGCAAATACAACATGTAGGGTGTTGAGTCTCAATCCGGATGTGAGCAGGGACAAGCGCACGGGCGAGACAATTATCGTCCACTAGAAAATAAGTGTGAGCTGCTGAGATGTGACATGTTGTTAGAACTCACACCCCTGCAGCTGAGATGTTCCCCCCATGCGCAATACTGACCTCACAGATGGTGCAGTAGTGAGCCGGCTCGTCCCTCGTCCTTGGCCTCAGCACCGTCTCCTTGCCGGCCGTCGCCAAGGCTTCCTTCACCCACTGGCACTGCTTCAACGTCCGGAGCAAGCAGTACCTGAGAGGGGGGGGGGGGGGGTACGAGGGGAAAATTAAACACACCATCCACACGAACGCAACACGCTGAAAGCACCAGATGCTGTTGACTCACTTGATCATTTCGAACAGCTTGTGGTCGGACACTTTGATGTTGCGAGCCATATTCCAGGAGAGGTGCACCATGGGAACCATAGACTTGACGCTCTGGAGTTTGTTCCATTCGTAGCGCTCCACGGCCAGCTTGTACTGGTGAGCTGGAAACACACAAGTGTCATGTGAGCCGCGATGTGGACAACGCAAACAGGTGCGCCGGTTATTATTCTGCCAGTGGCTGTGTGTGAAAGGCAGCAGCTGTAGACAGGAGCTAAAACCCTGCTCTAATCAGATCAGTAATCAGTTAAAAAGGTCAATAATCAGCTAAAAACCACTTCACTAAAGGTTGCCACATATTGTGATCTTTAGCTGATGCTTTTCAGTTCTCTTTTTTTCTGGTTTAGTTTAACTTTTTATGTTTGTTTGTTTTCCCTAAATTGTAAAAATGCTGAAGGGTAGCTTAAAGGGATAGTAGCATTTTTTTAAAAGTGGGGTTGTATGATCTACAAATAGCCCCTAAGTACTTTAATTGCAGTAGAAGACTCTCTGCACTCCTCCCGTTAGCAACGCCAGCCCCCCAAAAAATTATATTATAGCACACAACGGAACTGTGTATTTTTTTTTCAGGTAAAACCTCTTTTAGGCCGCGAAAATAGGCCGTTTCTTTAGGTCTGTTCACAACACTGTATGTTGTAAATCTCTGGGCAGGGCTATGGGCTGGCGTTGCTAACGGGAGGAGTGCAGAGAGTCTTCTACTGCAATTAAAGTAATTAGGGGCTATTTGTAGATCATACAACCCCACTTTAAAAAAATGCTACTATCCCTTTAATTTGTTCAATTTGCTATGTAGGACAGGCATAAATATAAGTATTATGCTTCTGCCTGTGCCTTTTCAGTCACTACCTTGTTTGTAGTGTTGATAGTTGTTGTATTACGTGATGACTGACTGATTAAAGACTGAAATCAAACTCCTGTGACCTCGGTATCCCATGATTCATTGCGTACCCGTGAGAGGTCCTACGTTCCAGGCGATGTTGTTGCACCAGCCGATTGCCTGCACCCAGTGCACGGTGCCGGTGTTGAGCCACACCAGGTCGCCGGGGCGCTGGATGAACCGGTAGACGGGGACGTCGGCCTCGTACAGGTCCTCCAGGTTTGGCCACCACGAGCCCATCAGGAAGTTGATGTTGTTCCTGCAGGAGGATGAGGAGGAGACGGGGCGTTAGGACGACGTACGATGAGGGAGGGAAAGAGCAGAGGAAGGTTTCGGATTGGTCTTACTTTTCACAGAAGTTGCTCATCACCCCCCAGTAAGGCTCAGGTACCGCAAACCATTCACAGTCTCCTGGTCCGATGTTGATGTTGACGGCGCAGAAGTTGTTGTGTTCCTGGTGACCTACAGGGACGAACACCACCACGTCAATAACAGACACACACACACCTGAGAGAGTGTACAACTGGTGACGGATGAGCGCACCCACCTGGTATCCTGCTCCCCGGGACCTTCATGTAGAGCTGGACCGTGTTCATACCCAGGATGGTGTGACCCACGTGGCTCAGCAGGTTACCGGCCGACACCACGCGAGCGAAGGCCGGGAGTTTACTGAGCTCCTGGAGCTGCTGCTTCCACCTGGAGCACAGTCATCATTATGAGCTCGCAGGTTCAAAGGCATGAAGGATCACTTGAGACGGCAAAATAAAACCATACTCACTTCTTTTCGTCTGACACATCGATGTTGGTTCCGAACTTGATGTGCTTTAAAGGTCCCCTTCTTTTGCGGGCAACACTGAGGGAACATAAGAGGAGGATTTAGAACCACATGTGGCCAATTTAGTAAAAATAAATGAAAAACTCAGTTTGTTTTCATAAAGTCGAGCAAAGAAAAAAGAAAAGGGGGGATGTAGCAGATATTCAGAGAAGAGGTGCCAACCATGATGACATAGTGTCTGAAACATAATTACTTGGGTGGAGGCTCACATGACAAAAATGAGACTGGATATTGTCTGGTATTTGATGGTTTTTTAAACCCATTCTGCACGACATAAAACAATAAAACCAAACTGATCATGAGGAAAAAGGAAATATCCAAACCTGTTTTTTTTCTAATGGAAAAACTTAATGTATGGAAGGTGAATTATGATAAAACTCATTATATACCTCTCTGCTGATGCTGGTTCTGTGTCTGACGGCTCCTTCAGTGCCTTCTTCTCATTCTCCTCCTGAAAACAAACAGGAAACACGTTAAACCAACGATAAAGATAAACCCCAGCTGCATGTTTCTTTGTATGATCAGAAAAAGTAGAGTCCCGACCCGCAGAGATTCCTGGAAGGACGCAGCCTGATACTGGGCGTATTTGGCGATGGTGGTGTGGGCGCGAGCGCTTTCGCAGCGCCACATTTTCTTGGTGCCGGCCGGGTCCCAGTTCTCGTCAGCGGGCTGCGAGAGCTGCGTCCAGACCTCCACCAGGTGCTCCGGGTTGGCCTCCACCAGCGTCTTAGTGGAGAACAGACCCAGGTCTGCAGAGGGAGCGGGAGAGTTGTTTAGATACAGATTTAGTATTATCTGGCGTTTCATTCAGCTTCACACATTATGAACCGTGCATTTACCCAGTTTGAGTGCTCCAGCCAGTCCTCTGATGACAGTGACCGGGTTGGAGGGGTTTGTGCAGAACTGGTGCAGTGGGGGGAAGAAAGCGTCCCTCTTGTTCTCCAGCTGGACAGACAGAAGAGAGCAAGTTAACAGATTTAACAGACACAGCGGATGTAACACGACCCGTATTCTTTATTTCAGGTCTGGTTAATACTCACATAGATGCTGGGTGTGGGAGGGTTGAGCTTGTCTTTGGGCAGGGCTGGTGTGGGTGGAGGGGGCAGCCGGGGCGGGGGGCACTTATCGAGGAGGATACTGCTGTTGGAGAGACCGTTTTTCCCCAGGTTTCTGCACAAAGGCGAGAAACACCAAGGCTTTCAGTCACACACACAGACACCGACCGATCCAACACACACACACAGCGTGGGACGCCGTGTTCTCTGTTTTACCAATCAAATGTAAAACAGGGAAAAGCTCGTTTTCATTCGACATAACACACGAAAAAACCAAATGGAGGAGAAATATCTGCATGGCAACAAACAGCCCGGTGGCCTTGAGTGTTGTGTAGTGTTACATAATCGTTCGCCACTGGAACGCAGTTTCTCTGTTAATCCACTGGGAGGAGACATCTTCAAAACAAAAACACACTCATAGGCACAGACTGGAAACACACAAGAAAAGCCAAGTTCTGATCCAGAGTCACATACAGTCACATTCACAGTCAACGCTGACTTTTACAGGGTTTCAATGCAGCATGCTTCACATTTCTACTGGTTTCTCACACACACTCGTTCAGACTGAAGAATCGATCCATTAGAAAAGGATGTCAGAAGCTACAGCAAGGATTTTCCAGATGTTGGACGGTGTGATGTGAGACGGTGACTCACCTGCAGGCCTTCAGCACGTCTGTGGAGCTGGGGTAGATGGATATCGAAGACGACGACGAGGAGGAGCTGTGTCCGTGCGGAGGCGTGGCTTTGAGGCCGGTGACGGCGGGCGGCTCGGCCTTCAGCGGGCTTTGAGAGTCCTCGGAGATGCCTCCTTTGCCGTTGCCGTTGACGGCCGGTGCAGCAGACGTGGTGGTGTTGGTGTTGGTGGTGGTGGTGGCGGGACTGTGGACGCCTGTTTGGGTGTGTTCTGAGGATTTGGGCGAGGGCGTGGCGGTGGATATGGCAGAGATGGGCGAGGAGGCGGCCGAGCTGCCCTGCGCGTGGGGGGTGGAGGGCAGGACGGCCGGGTGGATGTTGTTGACTTTCTTGTGGGCCTCGGGCGCGGTGGACGCCGTGGATACGGTCCCTTCTGACGGCCGCTCGCCCTCGCCACCGCCGCCCTTCCCCCCCGCCAGCAGGGCAGATAGTCTAGGATTGTCTGCGCTAAGGCTCGGCTTCTCGCCGCCTTCTGCCGCCTTGCCGCCATCCCCCGAGTGGACGTGATTGGCCAGGCCGTCCGTCTGTGCCGTTTTGCCGTCGGCCGTCTGCAACGGCGACGGCGTCTTGCCCTCGGAGCCTCCGTTGCCGAGGGACGCCGCTGCCGTGGCGAGGGCGGCGGCGGCTGCGGCTGTGTTGCTATCTTTGGTAGCGGACGCACTGGGTGCTGCTCCACCTGAGGTAGAGGAGGGCGGGAGGGAGGGAGGGGAGGGGAGGTGGTTGTGAGGCTGCCGTGGCGATGGGGCGTTAGTGGAATGTCCAACCTGATTGTTGGGGTGAACAGGGCCGGTGGAGTTGGGGGTCTGCGGGTGAGAGGAGGCCCCCTCACCGCTGGAGCCTGTCGCATGTGGAATAGACCCCTTCTGAAGCCCCTGAGAGAGGAGGAGGAGGAGGAGGAAGAGGAGGAGGAGGAGGAGGAGGAGGAGGAGAGCAGCTGTTAAGAGTCAAAGTGAAACATCCAGAAGAATAAACTTGTCTTTGAGGTCATTATTCATCAAGTCGGCACAATTACAATATTTTGGCAGCTCTGCATTTAATGAGAGTCCTTGTGTGGACTGAGAAGGTCTAAGTGATAAAAAAAGCAGAGTTGGGAGGGATTTAAAGAGGAACTATGCAAGATTTTTACTTGCTACATTTTTACATTAATTAAACAGCTTCGGAGTAATTGAGCGGCACCGACCCGGTGTCCCAGCTCTAGTCTAGGCGGCAGTGTGACACAAAGGCGCCTCGTAACCCGAAATCGCTTATTTATGACAGATAAGACTACACAAATATACACATTGTTAACGCGTATGTTATATAGTGTTATCCACGGCCATCCACTGGATTGCTTTCTCGCCGCCCTCGTTGAAAACAAATGCACATGGCCGGGAGGAGGGTTAGCAAAACAGCAGAAATGCGACCAGACTTGCATAGTTCCCCTTTAAAACTAGTCTTAAAACACATTTTTACTCCCTGGCTTTCAACTCCACATGAGACTCTGCTCTTGTTTTAGTGTTTTATGGTTTGCTTTTATTTATTGTTTAATTGTTTCTAATTGCTTTTAAAAACAATGAAACAAGTATTCTATTGTCTGTTTAATTTATTTTGTTGCCTTTAATTGTTTTATGTCTCCATGTACAGCACTTTGTTTTCAACTACGGTTGTTTTAAAGTGCTATATAAATAAAGTTGAGTTGAGTTGAGAGTTGAGTTTAACAGTTTGTTGCATGAAACCACACTATGGGACACTATCGGTGGTGGATGCCTCACCTGAGAGGAGTTTAGGTGCAGGGCCTTTTGCGGCGTGGCGTCCTGGGTTTGCGTGCTTGTGCAGGTGTGAGGTAGCAGTGCTGCGTCGCCGCTGCTGGCAGGTTGCAGGTAAGGCACGTCTCCGTTGGGCCCTGTGTCCGTGGGCCCTGGCTGATTATTACTACTACTGTTACTACTACTCTTACTATTGTCACCCACTGGGAGGGAGCCCGAGGGTCCGTGTGGCCCGGGGCCCGTCGGCCCGTTGGCCAGCGGCTGCGGCGGGCACAGCGGCCGGTGGGGTCCCAGGTGGGGCCGGGTGGGGTGGAGGCTGGGGTTGGGGGAGGGGAGGGAGTTGGAGGTGGGTCCATTGGGAAGAGAGGGGCGCACCTGACCTCCTGAGGCGTTCTGTCTCATCTGGAAAAGACAACACAAGCGCCATCATTTAAAACAGTTTCATTACTGCTTTGAAATACAGTTTCAATCAATATTATGTCCGTTTAAACCTGATGGATGACGGAAAAACACACCCCTCAACGATGCACGGCTTCTTATCTGCCAGTGTTTACACTTTACTCAACTCAGCTGTAGTGTGTTACCTGCCAAACAGCAACGGTTTCACACCCACGCAGGAATTCAGCACCCAGAGCCACATCAGGATAAACAACAGCAGCACTTACACAGCATCAATTAATGCTTTTATTTACTCTAATCTAGTTTACCCAACGCACGTGTCATCTGTGTTTATAGCACACTCACTGCTTCATACATGCACGAAGCGCAGCTGCTCATGCAAATATATAAAAGATAATGCATCTGCAGCTAAAATATTCCTGCTCTCTAAGTCATTATATATAAAGATACTGTTCCTGTTCTGCAGAGGTGACACATGCACACAATGGAAAAGCTGCAAACAGTATGCGCAGGGTTTGAAATTAACTTTTTGACCTACTAGCCAAGTGGCTAGTAGGTCAAAAAAGTTACTCGCCAGACAGATTTTTTACTAGCCAAAACCAACAAGTTGCTTCACTATTGTATTTCGACGTCACTAGTTATATAGCAGTCATAGTAGTACCATATAACAGTCATCCTGTTCTTCTCAATTAATTGTGCTCTGTAGACGATGACCTTTCAACTTTTCTGGAATAACAGTAGTTTATGTGTGGCGGCCTGCCACAGGCTCTCACAGAATTATTATTTTTTTTTTTTTGATGACTTTCTTTAACTCTTTGACTGCCAGCCATTCTCACAGCAGCTTCCTCCAGCTTGCCAGGCATTTTCCAGCTTTTTGACTGATTTCCGTAGACCCACCATAATATTATGTACTGTTACTACATACACATTCAACCCATCAAAGGAAAGAAGAGGGTCTCTAGTTTCCAGCAAAAAAACCTGTTTGTTTCTATCTTGTTCCAGTCTTGTGAAATTGGCGGTTGAATATAGGTTAGTTTAGCCCAAAATGCCATTTTGGCACCAAAATCTTGAGAAAAAGAGGTTTTTGTGTCGGCTGTCATTTTCAGGTGAACCAGTACAATTGGCTCCTTTATATTTTGCTTTAGTGACGCCTCAACATCTGTACAGTTGTTCTCTTGTAAACAACAACTAAATCAACACTGACAAATGACTTTTGATGACAAAAGACAAAATATTTAGCTACTGACACACACTACTGCAGCCTTTTTTCTTTCTTTTCTTTGAGTTACAACTTTTTCTTTCCTTTTTTTTAGTGTGTGTGCGTACGTGACGTGTGCGTGTGCATACGTGTGTGTGTGTGTGTGTGTGTGTGTGTGCGTGCGTGTGTGTCTGTGTGTGTGTGTGTGTGTGCGCGCGCGCGCGCGGATCAGTTCGACAGGTTTTTGTAGCCGAAACACGGCGCTTTAGATCAGATCCAGCTTCCTCTGGTCAGCAGGCAGCGGTCTCACTCACTCTCTCTGTCTCACACACATCTACACACACACAGCCGACAGCTCTGGCTGACGCCCCCTGAACTCACAGCCACAGACATGTGCGCTCACAACAGAGTACAGACACTCCCACCACGTTTACCTCTCGTCACGTTCGCCGGCGCCGTCCGTTCCTCATCCACACTACTGTAGATCGCGGGGTTTTCAAGCTGCTATCCGAGTGATTTCTCGCAAAATCTGGCGACTTTCCAAACGCTCTTGACGACTAACGACGAGCGATCGACGGGGTTGTTGTTACTGACGTTTGTGCTTTGTATCACGGAGCTGCACAGAGCTTCGACGAGCTGCCGAGCCGCCATGAGCCCCGCCGCCGCCCCCTAAGCTCTCACCGGCGGCCAGAGTGTCACGGAGCGGCGCCGCTGCAGTCAGACACCCGCACCGCTCCGTGAGGGGGGGGGGATACGCTATATTTTTTACATCTCTCAATCCAAATGTGTTTTTCTGCACTTTATTTTGATGATACAAGTCTGATCTTCACAGAGGAGTAGGGCAAGACATTCAGCATGGCGTTGCCATTAAAAAAACGCTAAGACGAGTTATCTCGTCTTTGGCAGTGAAAGAGTTAATGGAAGCAATTTCACAGGTAGCAACATGACAGTAGGCTACAACGTGACAGAGAAGACTTCCATTCTTCCGTTTTTTCCCCAGTTTTTTATCCCTCCCACAATCCCACCCCACTCAAAGAAGAACAGTATAATAATATTTTTTAAACAGCGTTTCACCACCTCTCATCTCTGCCAGTCAGTCCACCTGCCGTCTCTCTCGCACGCGCGCACACACACGCGCGCGCACATACACACAGACACGGGCGCGCGCGCTTTGCCGCTCGTAAACGTTAAATGCGCTATATCGCGCTGATTGTACAGTGTTCAAATACCACCCCCCACCACCCCGTCCGCCCGGCCGTCCGTCGGATAGTCTGACCACCGACTCCGGCGTGCTAACAGCTACAGCTACCAGCTGTGCTACAGCAGCTGACTGAGCCTTTTGGAGCCGCGGCTCGGCTCACGTTAACTGGGCTCGGTGCGTTCCTCTCGGTCAGCTGTGAAGCAGCGGTCTGATAAGCATGATGTCCGTCACGTGTCCCGTTATGCGCGACTAAGTTGTGACGTTGTCAGGTGACTATAAGTTTATAATACACTGGGGGAAACCCTGGAAACAGATTGGGAGTCTCAAGTGGCGAGACAGCTAAAAATCTGTCTCGCCACAGAGGAATCTGGGTCGCAAATGGCGAGTGGCGACCGCTAATTTCAAGCCCTGAGTATGCGTCAGTCAGTCTCCGGTGTGTATGTTGGGGCTGCATGTGGGATTCACACCTGGTGCTGGTGCTGCTGCATCATGGCGAACTGAGCCTCCAGCTGCTCCAGCATCTGAAGCTGTGGGGGCTTCAGATTGGCCCTGTTACTCCGCAACTGTTCCAGCACCTGAGGGCAGATGGCAACACAACACATGGTTCATGTAAAGAGCAAAGATGTACAGATGAGTATAGATACAATGAAATATGAGGTAATTAGAATTTACCTGTAATTTCTGTGGGGAGAGATACCAGTTAGGGGCCGGTTGTGCTGGATTACTGGCCCATGAGTCACCCTGAGGATTAAAAAAATTAAAACATTCAATTTAAAGTGCACAGTTCACATAAGGGTCATATGCTGAAAAAAATGCAACTATCTCAGCAGATTAATGCTGCATTCACCTTAGCGGGGCTGGAGCCTCTCCTCCTCTTGGCTGGGCAGGACTGGTCCTCCGCTTGGCCCAGGGAGCCCACGTGAGGGGGCAGAGACTGACCCGAGCCCCCGCCCTCTGCACTGTGATTGGGCTTACAAGCCTAGAGGGGGGGGAAGCGGGACGGGGGCGGTGGTGGTGGTGGATATTGAGGGGGAGCGCGGGCAAAGGGAAGCAAAAGAAGCACATAAAGGGCCACAGAGGAGAAGAGAGGGAGATGGAGCAGAGCAAAGGAAGAAAACAAAGTATGAGAGAGAGAGAGAGAGAGGTCAGGTGGCAAAGGAAAGCAGAGGGTGGAGAAACAGGAGGAGGAAAAAAAAAGGAGAGAAATATTGTCACTCTGTGTAAGCGCATGAAAAACAACCAAGCAGGACATCGTCGAGCAAAACACTGGGGTGTTGCTTCATAGAGCAACGACAGCTCTGAGGCATATTCCTGTTTAGAGGATCGCTGGCCACTAACGCTTCTCCTCGACACCTGCAGCCGTTCAGTGTTCCTCATTACACTCCGTGACAAGGTAAAGGGAGGTGCAGATGTTTGCTGAGGCACAGTGGCCTCACCGTTACCTCTGAGGGAGCCTACAGTACCAACCAGATGCTGAAATACTAGCAGATCTACACGTTGTTTTACATTTCACTACAATATCAAGTATAATCTATCACATCTGACATTTCAAATCTGTCCCATCCCCGTTCCAAACTCATTCACACTGACGCTCACCAAGTCAAAGCGGCTGAATCGACATATTTCAACTTGCTACAAAGTCAAAAACACAACAGTGATCTCACACACACACACACACACACACTTACACACCAGAGCCACTGGCATCTACTGTATGATGAGCATGAATGAATGAATGAATGAGGTGGTAATGGAACACTAGGGGGCGTTGCTGGGGCTTTGTGAGCAGCTGCAGGACATCTAAGGTCAACTACTGAAGGGGTGAGGGAGGGGGGAGGGACGAGGGAGGGAGTGGGGGGGGTGGGGGGTGGACAGAGCCAATGAGGAAGCCTCGGGTGCGAGCTACGGGTGGCACGACCTCACCGATCACACGCTGGGGGCAGCAGAGTCGAAAAAGGCCAAACGTCAATGAGGGGGAGATTTAGAAACAGCCACAGCCACTTGATTTACAATTAGAGCGTTTAAATCTCTCCATCCAGAAAGCCAATCTCTCTCTCTCTCTCTGTCTTTCTCTTTCTCTCTTTCTCCCCGGTCTAAACCAAAGCAGATTAAGAGCAAACAGCGTGGCCCAGGTTCAACAAGTTTGGCTCCTCAAAGTGGAACTTGTCAATGAACTGCAGGAGGTGTAATCCTGAATACCACATCAGATTAAAAACAGGATTAGAAGAGGAAATTGAAGGGGAAAGAATGATTGAGAAAAGCCTGCATGGGTGCTTTAAAAAAAAAAAAACTAACAAAAAAAATTGTACTTGATTGTGCTGAGCGTGATAGGTGAGGCCGAGTGACTACTATGCTGTTGGAGAAGAGAGGGGGGTGCAGGACTGGGTAACACTTGGCTGGACAGACACCTTCTCATTCAAAACAGATGCCATAAAGCTGCCAGATTGATGTACTGCTGTTGCTATGGACACAGCAGCGTATGAGTTATTATACAATTTCTGTGACCGTGAAGTGAAGTCAAGGTCTCTATGTGTTCAGCGTGTTAACGGCGCTCGTGCTCTTCATTGAGAGGTTTTTTTTTCCTGCACGTCGTTGTCGGCTTCTTTAGACATCGCGCAGCGTGAAAAGTTGGAGTTAAGCGCAAGTGTTACCCGTCAAGTGCGTGGGACAGTGCATGCGCTGGTGTTGATCTGCGGGTATGTCTGTGTGTACATTACCGTTATGTGTATGTGAGTGTGCACTCAAAGTCAAAGGAAAAGGGGGGAGGGAGGGAAAGGAGGGAGGGAGCGATGGGGGAGGGAGGTGTAAGTAAGTTGCTCTATCTGGTCTCTCACCTGCTGTGGTGCACTGCTCAGGCCTCCCTGCCTGGAGGTTAGCTCAGCTGGGATTGGTAGACTCCATGCCTCCTCAATAAGAGGGAGCATTTTACTTTTACCCTGTAGGCTACTGAGCTGGGGGTTACTCAACTGAGCCTAGGGGAATGGAAAACGACGTGAAAAAACAAAAAAAAATAATAAAACACAAGGTTTTCTTTATCTTTCTTTTCTTTTTTTTTGTTTATAAAAAAAAAACGATGACCTCAAAACAAAGGAAATGATCAGCAATGGTAAATAGGTAGAAGAATATGCAAACTCCTGTCTTGGCTGGCTAATATAGCTTCAGCATGTACAGTATCAACCACACAAGGAGGCATTACTACTTGGATGACATTGAGCAATAGTAATCTCAAAGAGTTCCATTAAAACAAGCAGCTGAGCTTGTCTTAATGCCATGAATTTATGCTTTATGCTAACATAACTGGTGGAAATGCAACATTCCTTCATGCACATGTAAAGGGAAAATGACATAAATATAAATGGATAAATTAACACATGAGATACGGGGATTGTTAGAGCCCCAGGTGTTAAATCTAGGGTCGAATAGGGGAAACTTTATGAATAATCAATTACTCCCATCGTTTCTAAAGGGAGCTACGAGGTTTATTCTCCTCCTTCTCCTAGATAATGCAGCACAGCATAGGCAACACAAGAGTTGAGCTTGGCAGGGGTTAAGGTCTTGAAAGAATGGGAGATTATAAAGCCCAGAAAAAAACAACGCCACCAGACACCACCTGGATTTTTGATTCCATTTTGAATCCTGAATCCGTTTTGTTTTCATATTCGCTGGATTCAAAAGTTTCCATTTATGCCCAATAGGATAATGACATCCCTGTGGAGCGGTATATGGACTGATTGAACACAGCCACGGCACTCACAGGAATGTTTACAAAGAACAGCAGAAGGCAGGAGATTGGGATGATGGTGGTAGAGGAAGGAAAACCCCAACCCCTTAAAGACCCCATTCATTCCTCCCTGTTTTTCTGTTGCATTGCTACAATAAACTGTCCTTTTCCCACAATCCACATAAGGGATCCCAAAATGTTTTTGGGGAGAGTTTCAATTAAGGATGTCCTCAAGTGATCCTGGAATAAAAAAGTCTTGATTTAACTCTGATGCTTTGTGCAGTGTGAGCGGTTACGCCCGCTGTGGCAAGCACCCGACTGAGCTCTGTGAAAACCATTTAAATGAGTGACCTGCAGAGCACGGAGCAGCCAGCGAATTAAATCATCACACCGAGAAGCAACTGATGCTCTTTTACACAAAATCTGACCACGGGAAACACAAGGGACATCCCTCCTTCTTCCTATGTCACTCTGTGGTCAAGCTGTGGCTAACTGGGACGGTCAGATTGAAGCTGCACGGTCTGGGCACCTCCTGCTTTCTAATTACTCTCTCTTCACCCACCTGCAGGCATTTGATGCGGTGGGTTAGCGCGGTGGTGTTAGTGCAGCCCTTGCTGCGTGTGGCGTTGATGTAGCACTTGATGGCGTCGTGCGGCTGGTTGCAGGACTCGTACAGCGTGCCCAAGTCCATCCAGGCGGCGGCGTGGCTGTGGTCCAGCTGCACGGCGCAGATGTAGGCCTGCAGAGCGTCCATGGGCTGGTTCTGCTGCTGGTACAACACCCTGGGGAGGGACGGGGGAGGAGAGGAGAGGAGTGGGACATGAGGAGGAGAAATAAGAGGACAGAGGGGGGAGGAGGAAATCAAGTTTTTTCAATGGACATAGTGGAGGAAAGGCAATACAGGGAGGTTGGATGGATAGATTTGGAAAACAATGGAAAAGGTCACTCAAGAATTTCCATTCAGAACATATTTAAAGGGATAGTTCAACATTTTTGCAAATTGGCCCATTGCCATAATCCCTATAGTCTTAGCAGTAGGTTTGTTACCTTTAATTGTCGGTGCAAGCTATTTTTAGAACAGCGGAGCAGAGCCGCTAGCTGCTCAGAGCTACGCTACGGACGCTAATGGGATTTCTTGGTTTCCCTCATCAAACTCATCAAATACACAATCCAACAACTCCAAAACGCTCTGGTGGACAAGTTGTGACCTGCACATTCACCACGCTATGAGATAATAACACAACGTTACAAGATGAGCCCAATTTGTCAAAATGTTGAACTATCCCTTTAAGATTAATCTACAGTCTCTAGTAAGACACATGTGTTCCTTACCCTATAGAGCACCAGGTATCTGCACTGGCCTCTGATTTGTCTATGGATTGCCGATAGGAGATAAAGGCATCCTGGACCTTCCCAATACTAGAGTAGCACCTGCAAGAGACACCGGCGGTTAGAGGATGTAGTCTACTACAGATGTGGAAAACACTTGCACATGTGTGATATTTACAGTAACCGAGACGCGGACGTACCTGCCAAGAAAGTACCAGGACTGTCCAGAGTTGGGGTCGGCCTCCAGAGATTTCTGCAGACACTGGATGGCATAGCTGTCCCTGCTGGCTCTGTCCCCGAGCTGTTCCACCGTGTGATGCATCCAGCCTGGAGAATGTCAAATGAGATCGATCAGGGGATTGAATTTCAGATTTCCTGAATGACACGTCTCCTAGATGAGAAGCTGAGGCTCTCAGTTCCACATTGAGTAATCTCCAACTCACCAAGCTGCTGCAGGGTAGTGGCCTTCACCTGTGCAGGAAGATCCTCCGTCTGCAGAAGGCTCTCGTAGGCCTCCTTAGCAGCTCGGTATCTCTTCTGGATATGGAGGAAGGAGAGCGTGAGAGGAAGAAGAGCACAATGACAAAGGGTGAAGCTGTTTACACCATCATGGATTCACCCACTTAATATTATAACACCACCACGCTCCCTTCTCTTCCTAATTCAGCCCCACTGTGCAGATCTGCTGCAGCGTTCACTTCTGATAAAGCACATCAGTGCTGAGAGCTACTGTACCTCTCTACTGAAACTGGAATAAAGAGAGAGGGAGACCACCAGCATACAAAAGAGGAGGGGTGCGGGGGGGGACAGACTTTCTTGTTTCCGTGGCAACCCCGTCGATCGGCTGAGAGTAATCTCCTATCCCCTCCCGCATGCCACCCACTCATGCACGCACCCTGCTCCCTCCCTAATTTGTCAGCACCTGGTTCAAAATATAGAACAAAACGCGGCGACCCCCCCCCCGGCTTTCAGGCGCCCTGTGATTTTGTGACGCTACGGCCTCAATCAGCATGCAGCTCGCACACTCAATTACAAATGACAGAAAGAAAAAACAAGTGTCTGGTGTCCTTGGGAGCAAGCATAACTGAAGCGAGAGGTTAGAGAGGAAAAAAGCACTTACCTGAATCTCATACAAATGAGCAATGTGGAACTGAACTGTAAAAGAAGAGAAGAGGAACCACGTTAGGAGGAGGTCATTCAGCATTTAAGAGAGGTTTCCCACCCCCCGGCCCCTTGGAGGCTGGA
The DNA here is from genome assembly GCF_045865225.1 of Trachurus japonicus. Taxonomy (NCBI): domain Eukaryota; kingdom Metazoa; phylum Chordata; class Actinopteri; order Carangiformes; family Carangidae; genus Trachurus; species Trachurus japonicus. The sequence goes on along the minus strand of NC_140908.1, from coordinate 7,524,751 downwards.
AGTCTTTGAGAAGTAGTGCTGCATTGTCAATAAATAGGTGTCAGAAACCCAAGGTTGCCTGTCTGCGCCTGTTTAACAGAGCAGATAGGTAGCCGTGCTCCTGGCAGCACCTTCCTTTGTCTGGAGCGCTGCAGTGTCTGATCTAAGCTGCCTGAGTGACTCTCAGCAGATGGAGAGAGGGAGAGAGAGAGAGAGAGCGGAGGAGAGAAAGAGAGAGGAGAGAGAGAGAGAGAGTGGGGAAGAAAGACGGGGGGCTGCCCTTGCTATGAGTGAGTGTGTGTGCGTGTGTGTAAGTGAGAGCAGGAACACGGGGGGAGACACAATGGGGCGAAGGCAAACAGCAAGAGGCTGGGCAAAAAAAATGGGTTTTGCTGTCGCCAAGGTAACAGGTACTGGGGGTGGGAGAGATGAGATGGAAGTAGCATATCAAATAAAGCAAAAAAAAAAAAAAAAAAAAAAGAGCTCTCACCAGGCTGAGCCCCGGCAGCTGATCATAATCTAACACTTGGTGAACACAGTCAGATGCTTGACTTTCCCTGCTCCTGCTGTTTATACAGGTGGAGGAGACTCCAAGCTCAAAGGAAATTTATATCACGATACGTAATATGACGGAGGAGGGAAAAAAGGCCAGATCTATTACTGTTTCTGATCTTTAAATCATACACAGACATTTCTATTTTCTATTTCTAAAGTGTTAGCATGCGATCACAAATGAAACATATTACTTACTTTCAGCTTTGGACAAAGTGCAGGGGTTGGAGTCAATCAAAGCCAGCTGAAAATGCTGCAAGAGACAGTTGGTAGAATTCAGTCAAAGTGTAGCTCACCCTGTGTAAAAACCCCCGTGTACGACAGCGTTTATTTATCAACAGTGGTTCAGTTCAGGCTTTGTAACAGCGGGAGCCCCCGTCGCTCTCTGCACCGCTCCACTCGCTCGTGCTGCCGGTGAGCTGGTGTTTGATGTCGACAATAACAGCACACTTCCTGCATGTGCTTCAGAATAAATGCAGTAAACAGCGAAGCCGGTGCTACGCCTTAGTTTTATTACGGCAGCTCATAAAAACTTCTCCCAGGTTCACAAGGACTATTCAGTTTGCTGGTTCATGATTATGTAAATGTGGACTGTGTGTTTGGGCCTACCTTTAGGCTTGACTCATAGTCTGTGTTGACTTTGAACATGAGACCAAGACGTAGGTGGATCTCCTTGGCCCGGGAGAACCCTGGGTCAATGTACAGCACCTCCTGGAATGCTTTGATCGCCCTGCATGAGAAATAAAGGAGATGATAAAGAAAAGGAATCAAAAAGAGACAGATGATAAAACCGGATTAGGAGCTGAGAGCTTGTTCTGTTCCAGACCAAAGGAACCAAACAACAGGTGTGAACAGGACCTAAGCTGCTGCAGCTCATTCTCTCCGTGCTCTTTCGAGTCACGCTGCGTGAGTCACCTTCTCTGAATACTAAAGATGTTCTCACAGTCAGTGATGAACCTGAGCTGCTCTGCTCTCCTCACACTCACATCAGTCAAACTAATGCTGCAGCAGACAGTCAGTCGCTTCAGGCTCCCTCGGCTGGAAGCTGAAGTGCTGCAGGTGCTACAGTAGAAGAAATGTCTCAGCATTTTCAAAATATCTCTCAGTGACTGTATTTTCCTTCTTGGTGCTTTCCAGTTGACCAGAGGTTCCAGCTGGCTGATTCTTATTGCCAATTCAGCCAGAGCACACTCCTCTCTGGTTGTGGCGTTGCTATGGAAACAACATGGGGACGGCTTCACTCAAAAGCTGTTTTTCGACTGGTAACAACGCATGCACGGCCACACTGAGTGCTGCTGAGGCTGCTCTCATCTCACATGCACAGATGCTCCTTTAAGGATAAGAAACCTCTGTTGAATGGATGGACTTCACTTTTCTCTTCTGTGGCTGTTCAGATGTTCAGCAACAGGTTTGTTTTTGATCATTTTGTGATAAAAAATGTACAACGTTACCACTGATTCATTAGCACATGGAGTTTTTAATGCAAATATAATACAATAGAAGCTGGCACTCACCACTGAAAGGCATTATAGTGGAAGTAGACCATTCCCAGGCCATACAGAAAGGCAGCATTCTGGGTGGGATGAAGGGAAAAGGTGAATGTTGTTTTTAAAAATACAATTTTACAGGAATCAAACATTTCAGATCCACAATGTTCATTATGTAAATTATATAATTGGACATAATTTGTTTATATGCTTATGTACAATGAAAATATCATTTAATTTGTCATTGATTTCTTCAAGAAAAGGTGGCATGTAAACAAAACCTCTGCACTTATTTACTGCACTTCAGTAATCAGAAAACCCCGATAATGAGCGATCAATGACCGCAAACCGTCACCTGCACAGGAAGAGAGTTCAAAAACACTACGAGATGAAACTCGAAACCGCATCTTACACCATCATCTAACCGACTGAGACCAAACGTGCTTCCTGTGTGTGAGCGAATGAATGCGTGGGAAAGACGGCACCGGAATAATTACGAGAAAGTGAGAGTATCAGTGGCTGAATGAGAAAGTGAGGATGTACTGTAAGCACGTGAGTGTGTCTTACCTTCCAGTAGTCTGACTGTAAACTGTAGTACCTCTGGTATGCCGATAATGCTGTAATTAAAGCAGACGGAGGCTGAGAGTTAATCGAAGACAGGACTGAGTCAGCATTTCTGTTGAGCGGGAGTGGAGCCTGCTCTGTGTGTGCATGGGAAAAATATCTGCACGGACGAGTGAACAGCCTGAAGTTGTAATAAAAGTTTTTAAAAAAGACTTGCAAATCTAAAATCTTCAATGAGTTTGGTGCTAGAGGGTGAATTCAAAGCATAAGGAGGTGTGGTATTTGAGGTGGCTGTGTAAAAACTAGACTCAACAACAGGCTAAGCATCTCTGAACAAAAGAGGTATGAGGAATGGATGCTTGTACAAACCTCTTGAGTGCAGATGAATAGGAGAGATTACTCACCTTTCGGGTAATCCTCCAAGAGGAGGTTGAAGTGGCCGAGCTGGCAGAATAACTCAGGCTCCACTTTGCCCTCGGCTTTAAGGATGAGCGAATCGTAGCAGCGGACAGCCTGGGGGAGGTGAGGGGAGGGAGGGAGACAAAAACAAAATTGGCTCAGTTGGGTGCATCTGTCAGATATGTTATGCATGCATACATGGGGCAGAGGCACGGCTCTGTGTCTCCATGGCTGCATTATGCAAAAGAAAGAAAAAGTAACACATGGGAAGAAAGTGCAAGTTCATGCAGAACTTCTGAAAGTCACAGCGAGGATGACGTCAGCTCCACAACTCCGTCCAAACTGACTCAAAGTCTTTTCAGCAGATAAGTATCAACCCAAACTCTGGAATGAATCTTGCTGCAGATAAGGGTGCTTGAGGCCTTTTTTCTTTTAAACCTCTATTACAGATCCTTCTGCCTGATAAAAGGAGATACACCAGTAACTGGATTCACTTCAGGTTCTAAAAATGAATTAAAAAGAGAAAGGGAAGTGAGTCGTGGTGTCACCCACCGTCGTATGTGGCTCCTTCTCCCAACGTTTAACCAGTTTGAACCACAACCCTGGTGCGTTCACTGAGCCTCCTGCAGGAACACACCACCATTCATCACAACTGACTTATGCTGTGTCAATAATCCTACAGCGAGCAGCAGCTGGGTCACACACGTCCAGTTTCATGTTGGTTTAACAGTTAGTAATGCTGGTAGAGAGAAGCATCCAATTGTTTGCTAAGGAAACCATTTAAGTCCAGTATGTAAAATGTGTCACGGTTTATTGGCAAAATCTGAATATACTGCCCATGAATATATTTGTATAAGGGTATAATTGCTATAAAATAAAATCAGTTTGGTTTTCATAGCCTTGTAATTCCTCTTTTATATACAGGGTTTCCTACAGCTTAAGCCAAGTTAAATTTAAGACTTTTTAAGACTTTTTTAAAGCCACTTGAAATGAACACCACATCAATTACATAGGGTTAGGGACGATTTTACCCACTTCCAAGGTAAAGTGACTGCTACATGAACATTGGATTGTGTCTCTTTCCAGCTGTCCTTTCAAAATAAATGCATAAAAAGTCCGGAAAAAAACAAAAACACTGACTCGGGAGCTGGTGGCGGTGAGAAATTTAGCGGTGATGGCCGCCACTAACTTCTCTATGTCAGAATGTTACCAATTCTTTTGAGATTTGAGACTAATTACAATCATAAAATCCCACTTACCAAGTGTTAACATTTTTAAGACCTTTGAAAAATTGATTTAAGACATTTTAATGCCAAATAATGCCTTGTTTTTAGATGAATAAATTCAATGCCTTTTAAGTCTTTTTAAGGATCCGTAAAAACCCTGTATATACATATAAAATAAGTTTTGCTTGGAGAGTGTCGCCATCTTGCACCGCCATGTTTGTACGGAATGGAAAATCCAGCCAATCAGAGAGCACGTTTCAAGAGTTTCACGTTCATAAATAAACAATATAATAATTTAATAGATAAATAATAGAATGGGAATAATAGATGTCACTGTTTTCCCTTCATTTTACACACTAAACCTTTAAAACAAATAAACTGCAACTTGAGGAACAGACAGATTATCCACTGAAGTGCAACTCACTGGAGACCACACACATGTCCATTTTAGTTATTCGACTAAAATGAGATGCTAATGATGACAGCCTTAGATGTTAAACACAACCAGAGCCAATATGAGCGGTCCAGGCTGTATGAAATCATGCACATATTGTCCATGTTCCTTCCCCCACCAAGACAAACACAGTAAAGAGTGACCTCCTTGGCAGCAGCGCTCCTCTGGTACCACTCTGAGGTCACGTCAGAGATAACTCAGCTGGTTCCCAATGCCGAGTGGCGCTCTGCCTTTTTTGGAGCCAAGAAGCGGCAGCTGGAAAAACGGCTTCGGCGTTTATGGACTTGGGATGAGTCCTCGACCTCTCATCTCGCCGTTTTCATGGGTGATAAACCGTAACCGCTACTAATGGGGAAGTAAACTTCAAAAAAGCGCACACAAAGGCCCACTGTTTGTCCATGGTGGGTAGCGCTGCCTGTGCCAAAAAAGCAGTTACATAATCGACAATGTTTTACATGGCTATCAAGATGCTGAAAATCCTTCGACAGGACCACAGCTGCAAAATCAGAGATGGAAAGGCGAGGTGCTGAGAGGAGAGGGTGAAGACCTCAGAGCCCCTCATCATCATCATCTGTGAGAAAGTCAAGCTCTTCCTCTAGAGACCAGAGGGAGGAAGAAATCACACTCAGTGGTCATTTCAAAGGCAAATAATTAATGTGACGTAACTATTGTACGTGAGAGATGGAGGACACACTGTCCCTAAAGATGGACGTCTGCTTGGAGCAACAACTGTGCAGGTTTTCATTTATAGGCGTCAGATTTGACCTGTTGATACCAAGACGGCTGCAGATGAATTACACATGATTAGCTCCCATCATGCTTTAGTTCTCTTCATCTATCCACTTTGTGATGGTGAGGTGGAATATCTCATTACTGACCAGGAGACGACTGCAAACACACCACACGTCATCACTTTGGTGCTTCCGTTACCATGGAACATCTCCAGTCTTTTTCTGAACATCAGCAGAGTAATGTTGATGTGTATCTATACATTTGTGATGTTATATACATTCACACTGGTGCAAATATACTGTATGAAACTAGCTTCATTCTCTGGAAGTGGCTGGAAACACAGACTGCTGTGATATTACTCATGATTTAACATGTCATGTAACAATCCAGCCAATTTAAGTGTAATTTACAGCATATTCATAAGGAAGACCACTGCACCAACATGGACAGTGGACACCATAACTTGTTTTATTCATTTTTGCAGTGTGTAGAAATAGAAACTTTTTTTCCCCTACTAGTTTAGACTTATGGTGTAAAAAAAAAAACTAGACAGAAGATGAGTTGTGTTGGTCTGAGTGGTTGACTCTGCAGCGCTGACATTCATTCATTTTGAATCAACCTGTGTAAGAAACAACATTTAGATTTGCCAAGTGTTGAGTCACAGGTGGATCTCAAAAGCCTCTGAGCTGCATGAACTGAAGCAACGTGGGACTGAAACCTGTGGAGACACCTGCAGTGCAGTTCTACCTGGGATTTGGCTGCTACGTCAAACTGATGAAATGTTGTCTTTGTCTTCTAGGCCTTTGAAGATCCCAAACAGTCTGGATGTCAAACAACACCTTAGTTTACTTTACTTAAGACACAGACTGAAACAATGTAAACACTGTCATAGGTGAGAACAAGGTCAAATGCCAGGCAACAGGTTAACCAGCCAGCATTATGTAAGAATCTGAAAATATATATCTATATCTTGTAATTGGAAGAGATTACAGATCTAGATTATTCCATTCATATCTGCAGATTATGTCCATTGATCTGCAGGCACCATGCAATATTAAAATGCTCAACATGGAAACAACTAAAATAGAATAGAATATTTTATTGTCGTTGCATGTAACGTTTCTCGTACCAAAGGCATTCACACATTTAAAAAAATTAAACTAACGCACACACAATGATGTATGAATAAATAGAATAAAGTGCCAGTTGTATAAGGTAATAAAATAATAACAAAGTCAAGTTAAATGTTGTTGTCGTCTGTGCTTCTCTTACACATGCTTTTCATCATGAGGTTAGCTACTTTGCAGACAGTGCTATTAACTTATCAAACAATTTAACTCAATCAGAACAAACACGGCGCGATGTGAAACAGATGATTTGATCAGATTATGCCGTGGCTGGGGTTGTTGAAGGGATGGTGCTTCTGCCCCCATTTGCTTTCATGGAACACACAGTGTTTTTAAACCATGACTGATTTCAGACCAGCACCTTGATGTGGACTAACAGTGCATGACAGAGTGTCTGCGGATAAAATGAAGTGAAACACAATGTTTTCAGTTTCATACTTCTTCAGACTACACCGACCACCTTAATGGCTAATTTACAAAAACGACTGCATGAGTCAGTCGATGTGCTATGTGGTTGGCTGGTTGCAGGCAAAAAGTATTATTCAAGTTATACTATATTAATCCCTGTGGGAAAAGCTGTCCTCTGCAGATGACCTATGGGAACTATTTTGGCACAGAGGTCAGCCACAGTGCAGGGCCTTAGTTAAGGGCAATGCAAGAGCAGACCAAATAACTAACATGCACGTCTTTTAGTGTGGCCTTCCTAAACCTGAGGGAATCGCATGCAAACACAGAGAACATGCAAACTTGTTCCAGAAAAAAGAAAAAGAAAGACCCAATGACCCTTCTTCACTGAGTAATAATCACCAATACAGATACTGTCATTGCTGGGTAATAAGAAGGAGGAGGACTCCCAAGTTGACAGCTTATCTTCTGTCAAGTTATCTGAAGTTTACGTCATGGCAGCCTAGTTACTGTTGGTGATACAGTGACCTAGTTCTGTCAGCAGTGTTGAACCCACGGTTATCTGCATGTACACAAAGCAACAGGGGAAGCGACACGACCACCGCACAGAGCCAGACAGGGCCGTTGCTCAAAACTAATGAGCTCGGAGCAGAAATGGAGCGATAAAAAAGAAAATAAAAAGATTTCTAATGAAAAATATGACAAAATGAGACAGTTCCTGCACATTTAACGTTTTATTAATATTCCTCAGTCGACTCAAACACAGACTGTCTGACGCTGGAGTCAGACATGTCTGTAGTTAACGGCTCGTGAGGCCGTGTTCTGGTTCGTTTGCTTTTTTGTTTTCACGAGGCATTCTCCACTGAGAAAACAATTCAATGTGTCACAAATGTATGTCTTAATGAAGCCAAGAAGGATCTACAGTCAGCTATCTGCGCCTGAGACACCCCGAACTAATGCTTTCTTTGCCTCTGGGGATAATCAGACAGCAGAAATTACACACTAATACAGTTGACCTAAGATAGAAGCCCAGCAATCAGCAATTTCCACAGTGTGTCAGACTGTGTTTTCTATCATTTTACAGTCTGGTATCAGTGTGATAATTATGCTGCTTTTCCTTCCTTCGTGTTGCTGCTCACTATGGGTCCAGCTCTATGTATTAGCATGTTCAATACCAAAAGTGTGGTTCAGTATTCTGTCTGTTCTGCTGACACTTGATTTGCTGGGTAAGGCCAGTCTCTGCCCTGATACAACTGAATCTCACTCACTCAATTGTCTGGCTTGGTATTAACCTGCAGTCAATAAACAGAGGCCCATTATTTTATTGATTCAGCTGTATTATTTCAAATACATACTTGCTACATGACGTATACAACCCCCACAGTACCTGCATGCATCTATACCAAGGTGAACAGGTACGGGAGTGAAACAGCAAAGTCTTGTAACAGATGCCGACCATGTAGCAAAATCTGACTTTGACAATGCTGCTTGAAACATTACAACCACCATCACCACCACCACCATGCAAATCACCAACACATTCACCAACAGGTGTAAATAAATAACCATCATCTATGCCAATAGTGAAGAAGTTAACTAAGTGACACGGCTGCAGTGGCCCTGAGAGCACCAAGCACTGCAACAACACTCTTTATTTACATGTGTTGTGATTTTTTTGCAGTGCATGTGTTGATATGCTGATAAAGATTAATACTAAATTTGCAGTGTACGTGCATTTGCATGCATTGCACTGAACTGAGCTCTCAGGGCCACCGTACATAGCCCCTTAATACGCACCACTGACAAACCAATGCCACAGGGTATGTCTGGGTTCTGTTTCAAGATGGCTGCTGATCACTTCTATGGGGAAACAAATCATAAAATACTCAAGGCTGAAATTAGGATCAACACATTGTGTGGTAAACCACTGCATCACTGTCCAAAAAGCCTGCTGTGGAGAGAAGTAACACATGTTGATAAGCTTGCACTGCTTTGAAATGAAGAAGCGGACAGTTAGATCCAATACACTGATTGCATTGCATGGTACAATCATGTTTATAGCAAGTGTGTTAACATCAGTGCCGTTTCTGTGCAGCTGCACTTCCTAGGTATCCCACACCACCTAGCGAGCAGATACGTGGATGGCCCCGCAGCCCATGAGCTGTCAAGAGCACCATCTTCTCTACATCACCCACAGCTGAAGACAAAAATCACAAGAGAGGTGCTTTGCTCTTTGTTAGCCCAGCAGTATGTGCAGCACAGGGGGGCTATGGCTTCTCATAACACGTAGCTTCCTAGCCGGAGAGTGCATGCAGAACCAAACAGGGGCCATGAAAACTGTAAACAAAGGATCCTGACACAGCCTCAGTCGGCGACAGAAGCACAACTAAACAACGAGCTGGGATCCTATGGGACACTTAGGGGGTCACATCATAAACACACAAACGATCGGGAGCTATATATTCATATGAAATTGGTAACACAGCTATCAGTGTCACTCCGCCATGTCCCGCCATCTTGGACAGGCAGCCAGCCATTAACGTTACTTGTAACGTTTGTCAACTCGTTCACATTGACTCAAAAACGTTAAAAATGGGAGTTAAACTAAGTAGGTTCATTGGAGCTGTGCAATGCCACAAAACAATATATCCCACCACACCGTGGCTCGGAAGCTGTGACCTATTGAAAATCATACGGGTGGGGGAGCGGGGGGGGCAAGCTAACCTTACCAAATAACGTAAACGCGTCAGCTGTATTTGGTGCACAGCTACATTAACGTTACTTCCACTAGCGACCAAGGAGGTTATTATTGAGGCTAGGGTACGTAATGTGTGTAAGGTTAGGGTGCTAGAGTGACCAAGCTTGCACTAAAACAACCTCACGACGACATCAAACTTTCCTCGTTAGAGTGCAATGTCTTCGGTGGTAATCAATGTGCTACACAAAAAAAAAACCGTGACGACGTTGTGTTGTTGATGGGTACGGCTGCAAGTACACAAGCATTACGTTGTATGGAGTAGCTACAAAGCTAACAGGGAAGGGCGGCTGCCTGCTTGATACACGTGAACAACAAGCGTTATAACAAGCTAGTTAAGCCGAGGGGGCCGTCGGCTAGTCGGCTACCATGGCTTAGCTTCACCGCGTAGCCGCAGGTGCAGGGTCGCTCTTCATCGGATGAGAGAAGCTAACCAGCAAGCTAGCTAGCTGGATGGCTAACAGAGGGGGCTGCGGCTAGCTGGCCTTGGTCTCCTTAGCGAGTGGGCCACTTGCACACAGACTGGCTTGTTGCTACCTAGAGAGCAAAATCCAACCGCCATGCATGCTAGGAGGTTGGAGCGCTGCTTGGTTGTAAAAAACAAAAACAAAAGAAAACATCCAGTTAGATTTGCTACCTTCATCAACAGGGCCTTCGTTCTGGCGCCATCTTCATGAAGCTTCTGAAATCCAAACAGTGAGCTGCAAACAAGAAGACAACATAGGCGGCTCAGTATCACTTGCAGAGCGAGCGGCTCAGAGACATTTTGCGATATGCGAGAAACGAAAAGAAATAATTTTTTAAAACTGAGCGATCGTGTGAGTGCATGGGGTTACTTTTCCGACCTGTCGATCCCGGCCAAACTGTCCCTCTCCTGGGCTGTCAGTGTCGGAAAGTCCTCCTCTGTTTCACTCGCTTTTCCCGCCGCCATTTTCTTTCCCTCATCACCACTAGAAGAAGAAGCCGAGCCGAGACTCCGAGCAGCAGCGCAGGCAGCAACGGCGAGAGACACACCGCACGATTGCATGGAAAATCGCGACGCGGGGACAAACGCTTGGCTCCGCCGAATCAAATAAGAAAAACTGAAGAAAACAAAATGATCAAAAACTTTTTTCCCAGGATGAAAAGATGCGATTCGATATAGTAAATCCTTTCGGGGGGACAGAAGCGCTCTCCGGGTGGCTCCTCGATCGTCACATCTTTCATCACAAAGTGATCTTGTGCCGCTATCTGAATGAGAATAGCTGAGTACAGTATCCAAAATGTGAGTATTTCACAATAAAAATGCGTTTCGGCCGCGAAGATAAAGTTGTTATAATTGTGTCACCTAAGCGAACCCACGCGCCGCTCTAGCCACGCCCTCTCCTCCCTCGACAGCCAATAGGAGCGCCCGCATCCCACCATATGACCTCCCTGCTATATCATTCTTTTATCTTAAATATTCATATTTATCCCCGCAAACCACGCATCTTTTATATTATCATTACCCTAGAAGCGCATTAAAAAATAATTTCACTTTAGACGTGTCTGTCACCAATGTGCATGCAAGTGAGAGCTTTGTTTCCATGACAATGCAATCATTTGCACACGGCAGAAATATCATCTTGTATTCAATAATGAATATTGACACTTGGGTGCCAGTTTGTCGTATTTCCTTACGTGCTGGTTAAATGATGACTGCAATGCATCAGTCGTTCCCAGGCTTTCGCGCCATTCTGCATCTATTACAAAGCGTAATTACAACTCTATTATAACTTGCTCGTATGGGAAAAAGTTGCAGCATTTTAGCGACAAAGTTGCAAAATTGCTCAATCTAATCAAGCGATATCAAAGCATATTAACTGACGTGGCAATGCATCATAAAGTAGGCGGGGCTTAGTATTGTCAACATCCTGGTGACATAAGTAGTTTCTCCAAAATGGCGACGGTGGACCACAGGGAAGGTTAGTGATTGTGCTTGTTTGAAAATAAAGGCGATATAGCCCTAATTAAAACCAGAGTTTCTAACATTTTCCATTGGAAATGGACATTTTGCGATACGGCCTTCATCTCGTGGCGTTTCACTGTCTAAAAAAGACGTATTTATGTGTTCGATATTGTATTGGTGGCCATTTGACGCTAGCCAGCTAATATTAGCATTCCCTGCCATTTACATTGAATAATCGAGTAGCCCTCAGAGCCTGCTATAGCTCCATTGCCCTTACACATTTCAAGGTTCATTATTACATTTGCAGCTTTGATCAGTCAAATGCATGGCGCTGTCAGTAAGTCATTTGTGATACTCTATCTATAATGTAGACAAGGTGAATAAACGCGAGTTTTATTACTCATTGGCATATTTAAACAGTCCTCATTCTGCATATCTAAGGAGCTGGTTATTATTTATATGTAATATTGTCTTTGTTAACTTTGCATCCTCCTCATAGGTCAGGATGACCCAGAGAGTGAAGATGAGGTGTATGAGGTCGTGGACCTGACAGAATATGCCCGGAGGCACCAGTGGTGGAGCAGGGTGTTTGGGAGCAACTCTGGCCCGATCGCTGAGAAGTATTCCGTGGCAACTCAGCTCATGATGGGAGGGGTGACTGGATGGTAAGACCTTCTAGATCAATTGAGACCACAATGCAGTCTTCTGTCAAAAGAACATGAACACAACTGGACTGTGTTAAAATACAAGATACACTGCTGATAAGGCCAAAACATGAGTGAGTGCACATGATGTGTAATGAAGTGATAATAATGAAAAATGATGAGAGACCACTCCTCCCTTCTTCTCAACACATACAGGTGTGCTGGTTACCTCTTCCAGAGAGTGGGGAAGATCGCTGCAACTGCTGTTGGTGGAGGGTTCCTTCTCTTACAGGCAAGAGCACTATAACCTCAGTTATTAAGTATTCCTTACATCAGTGTCAATCCATATGATTTTACCTGGAACAAACCACCAGTCATTACTGCAAGACTTCTTACGGTTCCGCTTCAAGGACAGAAACATCTGTGTATTAATGAAACATACTTGCTGTATTAATTATGACTACATCAAAATTATTAGTTTTTCAGACAGGTGTAAAGGGTCTCAATAAAAAAGACAAAAACTGGGTTGTAAAACCAAATGCAAATGCAGTACAAACTAACGCATTGAGTACATGTTAACTAGTTCTTAACACAAGTCTTTTTCTGCAGATCGCCAATCACAGTGGCTACGTGCAGGTGGACTGGAAGAAGGTTGAGAAGGACGTGAACAAAGCAAAGAAACACTTGAAGAAGAAAGCAAACAAAGCAGCCCCTGAAATAAACACATTCATTGAGGAGGTAAAGGTACCTGTGACAAAGCTTGCTCTTTCTTTCACGCTTTTGCTTTTTAATCAACGGTTGGTAAAACTAAATCCAATATGTCTGTTTGTTAACTACAAAAATGCACGTAGCCCCAAACCATACAACCATACAATCATACATCTTATATCCTGGTTGTAAATTGACTTACATAGTGTTTTTATTGTCTTACTGACCACTCACATCACTTAATGTCCAGTAATTTTGACTTGCAGCCTTTAAATTTGTGTTTTCTTTCTACCTCCTGAGCCACAGCTATTGTGGTGGTGTTGATCGGTTCCTTTAACTGCAAAGTAGCAATGCCCTCTAGTGTGCTGTCAGGCACACTACACTCACTAGCTGCGACACAGCAGGTTTGAGAGGGAGGGGAAGAAGCTATATCTTGATAGCAGTATGGATTCTATCTGTCTTTAGTGTAGAAAATCATTAGATAAGAGTCAATTGATGGTTTTAATGTGCATTATTTCCCTTTAAAATTTCCTTTGATCTCAACTATTTCCTGGCTATTTCTTCAGCATCACTCAACCACTTCTTCCTCATTGATCTGTCTGTCAATTTAAAGATCTGCTTGTCTCATTTTCCATCTTTCCTCTCTCCTTTCACACAGGCCTCAGACTTCATAAAAAGGAACATCGTCCTGTCCAGCGGATTCGTTGGTGGCTTCTTTCTGGGTCTGGCCTCCTAAAAGGTGTTGCACACTCTGCGGTCTCCTCTTACTGTGAATCACATTACCACATAGGTCACTTTTATCTCCATTGTTTACCTCTCAGCCCCATGTGTGCATTGATTTATCTTTAAATGAATTGAACACTGGGATTATGTTGAACCTTAAAGCATGATCTGTTGTGACAGTGATATTAACTGTGTTCTACTTTCAAATCAATCCTAGCTTATTATTTCCCTTGGGGTGAGGGGATGTTGATTGGTTGTGTACACATTATGAAGTGTGGATGAGGGGATCAGTTGAGAGCTTGGATTGTACTGTGAAGACTGTCTTCTGTGGGGCCCATCATGGCTCTTTGCCAGACTGCTAAATATGTCAAGCTGCCACAGACTATAGCACAGATGCATCTCAATTGTCCTTCCCCTCAACTATTTGCCTGGCGGATGCTGATCTCGTACAGTTAAAAGTTGGCAAGTGCGGGTGCCATTGTAAATATATAGCTAACCCCTTTTCCGAGCTGTAAATACCGGCACAAGAGTAAATATTATATAAACAATATGGAAGGCAGCAGAGTGGGAAGTTAACACCATCCCCCAGTCTAGTGCTTTGAGGTATTTTTATGTAGCTGTGAAGTTTGGCGAGTTAATGTGCCATTTAAGCAAACACAATGCTGTTTTTAAAGTTTTAGCACACTGGCTGGGGGTTTAAACTAAAGGTATTTTTCCCACCCTGAGCAGGCGTTCCTACTGACATACAACACATATCACATGCGTCCAACACTACGAAATATTAAATCTGTGAGTATGCTCTACTTAAAACTGACTGGAAAGAGCATTCAATACAGCTTGTATATTCCCATAATCCTTAGCTCCACAGTGCCCACTTAATGACAGGCTGAGCATCTGTTGTACCCTAATTACCACCGTCACAAGCTAGACACCAAAAGACACACCAGTCCTGTCATTAAGGAGCATAATGGAGCAGCGATTGTCACTCCTACGCGCTCGCTATTGTTGTCGTGCATTTAGTAGTGTCAGTGTAGCAATAACATAACAGCGACGCTGCCAAGTTGTACAAAATTGCGTTAATTATCCAGATAGGATTTCCACACAAGGAGACGGGTTACGTTGATCACAAGTTGCTTATTCTGTCTATTGCCTTTTTCTTCCAGTGCAATATACAGTAATGTTTCCGGTGTAAGTTTTGTTTTGAAGAGCTTGTCGTGTCTCCAACTGGCATTTTGTACACTCATTCCCTCATTGTTTCTATTTAATGTCATTTTATAATTTTACTTGAGCTGTATGAATTTTATTACGTGTTTCTTTTGAGATTAAGTTGCCTGATTTCATTTTGAGTAACAATAAAAAAAGACTCAACATATTTGTCTGAAATGATGAAAATGGTGGGAGTTATATGTTGCTTCACGTCTTTTGTATTTATATATAATGCAGCAGGGAGGGAGATTGCACCATTTTGTCTGATCAGATAAGCTTTCTGAAATTAATAGTGTGAAAAGAGAAATTCATGCAGAGGTGGAACAAATTAGTTATGTAATAGAAAAGCGATAATTGTTTAATGAATTCAGAAGGCAAAACTGCAAACACAACAACAGCCCATCACAAATGTGTCACAAAGACCAGTAAATATGAAGATTTAATACAGTGATGACAACTGTCTATCTCTCATATTTTCAGTGGTGTAAATGTGTTGATAGAGAATTAATAGAGCTTGTGTAAAGGACTCAAGAGGTCTTAAGGCTTGTAATGCCAAAAGAGTGACTGTCAATCACCACACTCCCTCCTTTTTGTTTAACTTTTATTTACAACTATAAATGTCACATTTATGAAAAAAACTAAAACAACTTTACATAAATACGTACAATGTAGTATATACAAGAAATGGCAGAACCTAAGCAGGAAAATTGGACAACATGGTGAACTCTGTACACAAGGACTTTTTCCTAAATGCGCAATGATAGTAAATCCACAAGATTATCTGCTTTTGTTTGCAGTTAAGGTGCTGAAAATGAAAGGAAATTATAACCGGATTATTAATATGCAGGTATTCAAAAAAACATAAAACATGAAAAAGTCCTGTAATAAAAGCTCAGTGTCCAGTCTTTCCAGGCAGTAACTGTTGTTAAACGAATGCTGCTTTTTCAATATTGTATGTCCTGTTAGTTAAAAGTCTTAATTCTTTAGATGGGCATTTTGAGGAGGGCACACTCAGTCAGTAGTGTCAGGGTGGTGATCATGTATCTGCTGCTGGAGATCTGAAAAAAAAAAGGAAAATATATTAGTACAGCAACCACTTGTCCTTGTGTCTAATAGACAAAATGAAAAAAACATTTCTGTCAGATTGTACCTTGATCTTGCCGCTGAACTTGGCTGAACCCAGCGCTGTGGAGACCTCGCTCAGACATCCTGCTGACAGATCCAGTCTGAAATGTCTGTAGAAGTGGCTCTTCAGTCCTTGCATGAACCTCGAAACCTCCTCAATGTCAATGCTCTCCTCCTCGCTCCCCTCCCCTCCCTCGTTCTTCTCCTGTGCATCCTTTGTCATGCTGCTCCACAGCTCCCAGGCGTCTTGGGGGTTAACTGTGTAGGTGATCTGCAGAGGCGGCACAACCGGAAGATTCCAAACCATCTTGAGGTGGCGGATGTTGGATTCGGCGTGGCAGTTAGTCCATAACGCCAGAAGCCACTGGAGGCTGGTGTGGTTGATTTCCAGGGGCCCGAAGCAGCAGTCGAACATCTGCTGGAACCAGGATTTCACCAAAGTAGTGAGCACTTCGGGCCCACTGCTGCCAAAGAGTGGTAAAGAGATGAAGTCTTTTGAAAGCGAATGCAGGTAATCAGGGTTGCCGTTGATGCAGGTCAGCCACCCGCTCCATACTGACTTCTGGGGTTCATCCTGCTTGGCGAAAAAAGGCTTCGAATGGATCTGTGGTGGGAAAGGGAACAGAATCAGCAATATGCAGCTTTAGTCTCACACAGAAAACAGAGAGGACACTCAAGATGTGAGATGTAGCTTGAAAACTTCCTGCTCCGATAAAATCCCCATCTTACCTGTATGAGAATGGTCTCGGCATCATCCTGTGTCTCTGTCATCCCCTGCACCACAGAGAAGGACACTCTGAAATTGCTTTGTGATCCCTCCACCTCCACCGCCAAGCCTTGCTGCTTCTCTGCAGCAATGAACGCAGAGAGCTGCCTGGAGTAGTTCCTCAGCTGTGTGTGTCTGAACTGATGCAGAGGAGTGACGTAACACAACTTCCACTCTGCTTTCAGAAGTATGGATAGATGCTCTGGACTGACTTTCTCCTGTGGCAGGGAAAAATAGAGAAGATGACCGTACTGTGTCTGTTTCTCTCTGTAGAAGTGAACACACATCTATTGATTATGTTAAATAGAATAGGAAAAGATAGAAAACAGGGAGCGCGATGGCTTGGGCTGACTCACAGTGATGTCGTGTGACTTTGGAGCTTTTCGGCTGGTGTTGAGCCTTCGAGCTGTCAATCCGGAGGTTATGAGCCGCGAAGCAGCGCCCAAGCAGCTGCGGTATGACTGCCGGTAGCTCTTGCTCCTGCTCCTTCTCTGAACCACAACATCGCCGTGGGGAGTCCTCACCACACTGTAAAATCACACAAAGACCACTATCACATCAGTTTCCTCTGTAATAGTTAGTAATATAATCATTACATCGCTTTTCATATAACTCGCAGCTAAATTATGGTACAAACAGTAAATAACATTAAGTGAATCACTCTTTATTTAAAACCAACAAGAACACAGCAATGCAAATTTAGCTAACAGGCTCCTCAATTCTTATATTTACTCAATAACATAACAAAGAGAAACCACTGTCTGGATATACTCAAGTGCAATTCTTTTGTGTTTTGCATTATAAAAATGTGAGAGAAATTCGAGAAAGCGTTTTCTCTGACGGCATAAACACTACAAATTGTTAAATGTATTTTTGGTGCAGCACTCATATGGGTGTACACGATTACGGAATGCTATTGGGTGAAGCAGCCTCTTTCTACGGACGATAGCGACCAGAGGTATCGGGGCTAGAAGAGCCGTAATACTCCTGTTTGCGATAAAATGCTATTTTTTCCGTTCCGCCGGCAAGAAAAGTGTAAAAAACATGGTGTTTTCGTACGACATGCATAGGTTTTTTACCTGTTATGAGGTCGCTCCATGTCGAGTTTATCGAATGAAACCGGAAACAAATTTGAACATCGCGCTTTCCCATGATTCAGCGCGGTTGGGATTAGCCAATCACAGCAATCCAAACAGGAAGTGGACTTTTTTTTGCCCCCCCTGTCGCTACCCGATCCGCGACGCTACCGGATCCGTGACAAAACTGGTCTGCGCATGCGCAGACCGGCCGCCATCTTGGACAGCTGCCTACGGCAACTCCACTTGGACAAACTTCATTTGGGCACTGCCCGATTTGCGTACATGCTTTAAGTTCTGTGAAATTAAAATACGGTACTGTGAAAATGATTAAAAAAATAAAATAAAATAAAATAAAAACCGCGTAGGTCCGTCATAAGACAGCCGCGGCAGACTCGTTTATTCAGTGAGTGTTGTGGTAGTTGTAATTGTTTGTGGTTGTCATGGTGATGAGGCCGGCGAGAAAAGAGGACAGTAAACATTAAAAGTCCGCCTGTGTTCCTGTTTTCTGAGCATCAAGATCCAGACCACCACAACCAACCCTCAATTTACATTACTAATAAAGTATTTAAAAAAATAAATAAAAAGATAAACCGTCTGTGGCGACGCACATAGGGCAGTGATCCTAAGTCAATTCAACTAAGTTTGTCCAAGTGGAGTTGCCGTACGTGGCTGTCACGGATCCGGTAGCGTCGCGGATCGGGTAGCGACACCCCCCCTCCAAAATATTTACGGTAAAACAACTACGAAAGGTCTTCATCATAGATACTTTATGAAAAAGAAACATGAAAATGAATATGCACAGTTTATTATTATTGTTATTATTATTAATAATATATATATATTTTTTTTATTTTTTACTACAATGTTCACAGAACAGAGAAGACATTTCAACAACTATTTGTGACTGTGAGTCCAAACCTTTTTTTCTTTGAGCCTATTTCTGATCTTGAGCAGCAATAACATCGAAAAGATGAAAAGGGCTAAACCAATTTAGAAGAAAGAGAAGGACGTGGAATGGATTAAAAGTTTGAGATTTATGGTAAATAATTTTTTTTTTTTTTAAAAGTGCATGTGTGTGAGATTGTGTGTGTGTGTGGTGTGTGTTCTTGTATTACTGTAGCCTATCCACATTATGGGAACTCAGTTAAGTGTGTAGTGTTGTGTTGTTAAAGTTTTGTCTCCAGGGAATTGATCAAGTCAGTGTCACGTTCTCCTGCGTGACAAAAAGAAGGGTGTGTGTTTGTGTTGGTGTGTGTGCGCATGTTCCCTGAGCTGCCAGTTTCACATTCAACCACCAGTCCCCCTCCCTGTTACCATGGAAACTGTGCTCCTTTCCTTTTTTTCCTACCCATGTAAGGTGTCTCCCTACTTTCTGTTTTTCTTCCTTTCTTTCTCTCATTTTACCACCAACACCTTATTTACTGTCCTGCATAGTCATTCTCTCCAGCCTTCCTTTTTGCCTTTACCACATAGTTGTGTAAGCTTGTGTGCGTATGTTTTTATGTTTGGAAGTATCTTTGTATTGAATGGAGGGCTGTTCAATAGCACACACACTGCCATATATAATATGATGACCACATCAACAGCCAATCACATTATTGGGAGCTGCTGGTGGGCTTCAGCCAATGGGGGAAGCTCACAGATGATGTGTGAGCAGAAGGGATGCAGCGCCATGGAAACTGCAGTGGGTGCCATCAGAGAATAGCGCCCTCTAGTGGCACCAAAGGTCTGCATGGATGAGTTTAACTTTCAGCTTGAGAACATCTATTGGTTTTGGGTCTTTATCTCAGTTAAAACTTTCCTCTTTGTTAATAATAGTAAAAAAGAATCCCACTGCAATGGGATAAATAGATTCAATTGTGATTTTTTTAATGTGAGATATTAAAGGACTTCATACACTGAGAGGTCAATATTATTATAAGTTTTAATTAACTTGAGAACTTAAAAACTTAACTCAAGAGAAACACATTTGGGACATTAGTTTTTATTTATTTATTTATTTTTTTTAATAGTATTTGAGAGTAAATGTTTGTTGAGTTGAGTTCCCAAAAATAAACAGACAAATTTAATTACACTAAGTGTTTATTCTATATTCTTTGAATTTCTGAACTCTGTGAAGCACTGCATACAGAAAATGAGGCATTATTTTCAACAAAGAGGGTAAAATTAATGAAGTAAGACCATTCTTCTATTATAATTTTATATTTTCACTTTGCTGCTATAAGTTTGATTTAAAAAAATTCAGAAATGTACCTACTAAACTGCATTAGAAGATGCTCAAAATGGAGCAGTGTGTGTGTGTGTGTGTGTGTGTGTGTGTGTGTGTGTGTGTGTGTGTGTGTGTGTGTGTGTGTGTGTGTGTGTGTGGAGGGGGTTATATGAGTCCTTTCATCACCTCTAGGGGGCATCACCAACACATCTCAGAGTTTATCCTCCCACACCTGAGGAAATTCCACCTGCGTCCCTGCACCTGCCACCTGCACCTGCAGATAGATTACATAAAAGTAAATAAACTTAATCCCAACATTAGTGCACACTAATCCCTTCTAACATGCTCTCCAGAGCCTTTTGCAAAAATGTTACCCACAAGAGGGAAGGGCTTTAGATTTGCTAGATACTCGTGCGAATTTCCAGTGTTTGGAGCAGAGCATCATAATAAACCATTTGTCAGCATCAATATGATGAAATCATATAGACACTAAGCTGCCCCTCATTTTGAGGAACCTCCCAAATGACCCCTGGGAATTTGGGAATCACTAAAACTGCAACCCTCCCTTTTCATTTTCTGTACATGAAATGCACCCGTACAATCCTATAGCTGGCAGTCAATGCACGGGAAATAAGTTCTTACTGACAGGGGAGATCATCTAGAGAGGAATGCATGTTAAAAGGATGGAGATAAGGAGAGGAAAGGCTGACGTCAGTGATGGGGTTTGGATGGTCGACGCTTGCGCGGGATACACTGGATGCGACCGTTGGAGGAGATTAGGAAACTGCACGTAAATCGGACCCCTATCGGTCGCCATATTGGCTCCGGCGACGCTGGAATGCGAACCTGGATGTGGGCCCACTCTCCGGGACCATTTTGGCTCTGGTTGGACCAGTTTCCTGGACAGTAGAGGGAGGGGCCTGGCATTTCTGGAAGTCGGAGGAACAGCCAGTCAAAGCCAGCCAGCATCTGAACCAGCACAGGAACGGGAATAACGGTGGACGAAGGCTGGACTGTGTTGGAATACGATATACTGTAATATCCACCAGCACAGACAAGTGTGTGCAGCGGAGCAGTCGTCGACATGAACGTGACGGTTTTTAATTTGGGCTCGGGAAGCTGAAGCATATTGCAGCCCGGTCACATAACGTTTTCGGTGGGATAAGCCATCGGTAATACACTGGGTGTGCTCAGCGCAATAACGGTGCGAGCCAACCCGTTATTTCATCGACAGCTAGCTCGCATTAGCCCAGCTAGCTAACCATTTTCCAGAGCCCCGTTAGCTTGCGGTGAGGACGGAGAGCATCTTGGTCGGTGCGGGAAGTGTCTGTCGGATGCTGCTGAGGGAGAGCGGCCGTATCCTGCAGCAAGATACAAAGCCGAGGCATGCAAAAGGGAGTGTTTTTCTGCAAACGAGCGAGGAAATCTCCACGCCCTGGGGTCTGGTCTATGGTTACTAACTAGCTAGCTCGCTGGCTAGCCAGCCTACCTACCGGGGGAGCAGCTCAGGAGAAGGTGGGGCCGCGGAGTGACAGCCTTGGACGCCAGCTAATGTGGCTAGCTGGCTAACTTGGACACCTAGAGTGGCCACTGGTTTTCCTGACACTGACATTAAGGGGGTGTACACTGCCAGAGGTGTACAGCCTGGCACATTAGGAGCAACATCCAACAAGAAAACACGTTATTATCTATTTCTCCATATACCCGTGTGGGTGGGATATCTCGAGGAGAGCATCCTCGTTTACCTGAATGACCATGGCGGACGACGACGTGCTGTTCGAGGATGTCTATGAGCTGTGTGAGGTGATTGGGAAGTAAGTGCCATCAATAAGTGCCCTTTCCCTTGTTTGTTAGTTTTGAGCATTTGTGGGTGTTTGTGTTTATTTATTTTTAATTCTTTGGCCCTGACAGCACTGCTACAGGGGCCATACTGGAATTGTCTGGGTGCTGCTCTTGTGTGCAGGCCTGCAGGGTTTTCAGTGGGAAAGTTGTGTGCATTGCAATTTATGTGAACATGGGCATTTTTTTTATAGCAAAAATATGCTTTCCTAATACACGTGACTTTCATGCAGGAAAGTGAACGTACGAGACTGAGTATAAGTGTTTATCAGACATGTGATTCTAGGCTATTATGGAACTGAGAAACTGTAAATTCCTGCAAAATGTCAGTTGCCATTTATTGCAGGTGGTGAAGAAATATGTTGTCATGATAAGCTGACTGTCAGTCTGGGTTTTTAAACACAGGACACCATGTGGCTGCACATCTGCAATAGTCTGCAGACAGGATTTTCCTTCTTCTAATCCTCCTATTTGAGAGTCGCCACACCTGCACCTTGTGTTTTTTTGAATGCAATAGTTCAGTTGTTATGTTTTCATGTAAATCAGGAGGCTAGCAAAGGAGGATTTAAAGCATGAGATGCTGAGGTTATAATGTAAACTGTATATTTCCTCAGTATGCATGTTACTTCTGTGTGGTCAGACATGGCTCCATCACCCCCCCTGGAAGTGAGGCAGGCAGACAGGCTGACCGACCCTGCACAGTCCCGGGCTACCAGTCAGTCCCCTCCCCCCTGCAAGCTCCACTCACTGGAGGTCTGTGGGTCCATTAAGTTTGTTGTAGGGGAAAGAGGCACACTCTCTTAGGACCCTCAGGCTCTGTTCTTTATCCTGAGACTTCCTGTTGCCTTGGTTACTAATTGATGGTTGGTCCAGGACCACTACCTTGGAGTCCCAGTAACAGAGACAAGCAGCCACTGGCAACATTTGGTGCAATTATTTGACGGTACAAATCACAAAAGGTGGTTAATATGGGGAAAGTGGAAATATTTCTTTGGCTCCACCGGCTATTGTGCGATAAAAGCGCGTTTCCTCATTTTTAGTTCACGTCAAAGGTTCCCATGCCTTCACCGTTGTGATTGCTGCATCCACCATAGCTGTCAGAGAAACTGAGATTTGTACAGATATGAACTGTGCAGTTATGTCAACCGTGTTGCCTTTTCTGCAGGTGTTAATTGCAAAGCCTGTCTGGAGGCTGCATAGTATATCATTATTGTTGAGGTAAATATCATGCTTCCTTTGCAGCCACATGTTCTGATGCTCCCTGTAGTTGTCACTCGTCACAGACAAATATTGTACAAACACTTCTTGAGTGTGTTGGGACAGTTTGGTAGGGGGTAAGTAGAAGAGTGATACATGACTGAACAGTAGTCTGGACCAGAGGAGATCTTAAGCTTGAGTAAAGAAGTGAGTTGCCACATTGATGTCACTAAAACCCTGGAAAATCCCTCGTACACTTCTAGTTCTTTTGTGAAAGTGCAGTTGATAGATGAAGTGTGCTGAGTCCTGGTGTCTTGGGATGTGTTGCAGGAAGAAGGGGGGGGGGGGGTCATTTTTCCTCTACCCAGATGGGAGGTAAGGGAAGCTGTGGCAGATCAATGGAGACAAGTGGAGTTGGGAATGGGATGGCCCTGAGGCTAAGGATATAAATAATGCCAGCAGACATTGACTGCAGTGCTCTCTCCCACTTTGTTTTTAACCTCATGTTTCACTGTCAGCATCACTACTGTAGGTACCGGACATCATGGCAGACAGCAGAAACCAGATGATGATAATGAATTAAAAATTGAAAGGGACACCCTTTTTATAGCCATAGGTAGCAGCAGTATGTTTTGTGAGATTTCCACTAAATGGACTGGAAGCAGGATGATCATTTGTCCATTTAGGTTGACAATATGATGTCAGGAAAAGGCCTCCCCAGACTTTCATTACTGTACTCACTACTTTTTTATATTTTGACTTCAGGGCACTGGAACTGAAAAATACTATAATTGAGAGTGGGTGAGAAGAACTCCTAAGTTTGTGGTAATCATTTAGTCCTCTGCTTCGTGCCATATAAACTTAGAGCTGTCATGGTGATTTGTCTGGCATTATTGGGTGATCTTTGTGCTGTTGTATCTCTCTTTGACCTCTGACCACAGCTCCTTTCAAACTTGTACATAAACCCTATTATCCGGCCCGGCCCCAGCCCTGTCTTCTATTGTTGTCCAGAGAAGTCGTCTATTATTGTCCCTGATCGGCTTGTGTTGGAGAGGAGCAGCCTGGCAGGGTGGGATTGACAGCATTGGGGACTGTACAGTAATTATCTTGGATTGTAAAGGGAGCCATGTTCAGGGTGATTTCTACTGAAATACGGTCAGTAAGTACATTTGGATGACATTCTTTCTGTGCAAAGTTTTTTTTTTCTTTGCTTTCATCTTTTTTTCCCCCCATTGTGTCTTCTCGATTAGCTTTTTCAAGATGCTACCGGTCTCTGCGATAGAACAGGCCTTTAAGCTAGACTGTGTTTATGGCACTGCACACACGGCCAACATAGGCTCCTTGTCCACGGGGATCCGTTCCGTTCCAGTGCTGGCTTCTCCTTCTCATTATTTTCGACGGGAAGATGTGCTTTTGAAACGCTGGCAGCACAGAGAAGTTTGTGAGGTCTCAGAACAGAGAGCTAAAGCACGATAAGTCAAAAACATTTTTTGACTTTTTGTATGTTCGACCCGTGATTCATCAGGGCTCATAGTTGCATGGCAACAGGAGGAGCTGCATATGTCTGTGCGTTACTTTAAAGATACATAACTACGTCTGGTCTTCTCCCTCATGCATGTAAATGTTCATTCAACTCCCCTGTGGTCATACTAGCCTTATTTCAATAGAATGAGATCAGACAGGTCAGGTGTCAATTCAGTTTCTGACTGCTTTAACTGCAGTGAAAGGTGACACGGGCTATTGAACAGGCATGGGCTGTGCAGACCCTGCTCATTACTCCCTGATAGTTTACATTGTAAATACGTGACGGCGACCTAATGTGAAAATAATGTACTAACCACGGGCCTGTTTTTGAGATTTCAGTTTAGTTGAAGTGTTGGCAAAGCACTGAAGCAATTTAATCCATTTCTGTCTGTAATGATTCTGTTTGAATAGGACTTAGGTTGTTGAGCAGCTCTGTTGGAGCCACAGTGCTCTTTATTTCAGCCCTGGGGTGCTCATTAGAGCCAAGGATATTCGGATGTGCAACTCACTCTGAAACCAATGAAGTGATAAGTCCTCTGGCTTTTTCTGGGATGGATAATTAAATTGCTTGGGTTGAAGACTTTCATTTTCATTGATTGTTTTATCATTTAAAGAGGTTTGATTATAGTTTTACCACCAAAAAAAGATGCAACAATTAGCATGCAAATATTGGACAAGCTGCTGTGCTGCAGGAAGTCAAAATTGCCACCTTGAAGCTAAATTGTAGTTGTCACTTCAATCAGGTTTAACTAGAATGATAGTTAAGACACAATAATCATATTTAATATTAGCTTAGCTTGATGCCTCTTCAATTTGACTGATGTTCAAGGAAGCATTGGACAAGAAATGCAAAATTTAATTTTCACAATTCAGTGTGATGAGCACCACTGTGGAATTTCTAATCAGTTATGTCAGCAGGAAAGAGCATACAATTCCCACCATCATTACACAGAAGACAAGGGGTCTTTGTGTTCCTTTAGTTGTCCAATCTACAATTCAAAGCTATGACATTACTACATTTCGCACTGAACAAGAAACAGGCGAGCTGCAAATGTGTACAGACGAGCAAGAAGTGGGAGATGGCGTGTAACCTGCTCATTAGACTCACATAGTTTGAGGCGATGTTTGTGAAGCTTTAGCACGTCGACTCTTTGTTGCAATCACGTCAGAGGTGTAAATTCCTCTCTGTAGTAATATTTTTGGATTTCAGATGAAGCTATCTAGTATCCTGCTCCCTCGTGTATGCAAATGAATTTAGAGAGACTGTTCAGCTGGAAGTCCCAGGGTTCAAGCCCCCAGCTTGGCAAGCATCCACTCGGCTGAGGTGTCCTGAAGCAAGATCACCGCATCCCTGCTGTGATCAATAAAGTATCACATTATTGAACATGTCATCTCCCCATCTGTTTGGTAGCGGGGAATACTGAGGGCCATTTTTGCAGTGTTAATGTTGTATAATCTTTCCAGGTTGCTCCTCTGCGCGGCATATCGTTTGTTTTACTTTGCTATAGCGATCGTAAATGTTTTCTTTCATCAGAGAAGCTTCCTCTCCATGTGCAGTTCCGCTCTGTTTAGCTGCCCACACACAACAAATCAATAGTTGTGAATGGATAGTGTAAAGTTTAAACTTTCAGCGGTGGCTTAAACAAACCTTGATTCTCCTCTGACATGTGTACGGGAGAGGGTTTTCTGCCAAAGCTTCACAACCTCCTGAGGGTATCTGTGCTCTAAATTTCAGTTTGCAACCCGAATGTTAATTTCCCCCACTAATATTCAAAGGGCTGTTTCCCCCAATTTGCATAAGGAAGCGCTCTGGATTATTGTTGCTTAGACATTCACACACTCTGGTTGAACAGCAGTGAACTTTATTGAACTTGTTAAATTAACAGCTTTGAACTTGAGCTCAGTTCTGGCAGTAGGGCAAACAAAACAGTACTTATCCGGGAATTAGTCAGCTGGAGTTGCTTTCATGGACTTAATTTATTTTCCTTTCTGAGCCTGTACTTGTGTAAAAATGTATTAATAGACAATTGTCAGCTCTGTGCATCCATAGACACCATCACAGACTGAGATGTGTTTGAAGCTGGGGAGCCTCTAAAAACTTCAAATTTGGGATGCGAATTATTAAATTGTTGTTAGATTTTGTGCTTTTACAACTGAACTCATTGTGTTAATCATAATTGATGTTTTGTCATCCTAGGGAGGTTTGCTAAGAGCTTGAGTTTAGCATGAATCAGACAGCCAGAAGGATTTTGAGTAAGTGTACATCACTGATAATGCGCCGAGTGACAAGAACAGATAAGATACAATTCTCAGAAAGAGAGGCAGGATCCAGCAGCACCAATACTGATGTACTCATAAAAAATAATTTTCCTCCTTCTCACAGCTGCACAAATGTTTCTCCCCCAACCATGTGGGAGAGTCTGAGTGAATGATGCTGGCTGCTGGCTACAGCTAAAGAGCGAAATGCTGCTTTAAGCAAAGATGGTTGCACTCAGGAGAGCAGCACCGGAGATGTGGAGTCTGCACCTACAGATGTGTCCTGTCCCTGTCTCATGTGAAAAACTGATACTTGGCAGGAAATGTAATTCCTGACCAGGGTGGATGTAAGTGGTAGAAGAATCTAATGTAACAGCCAGTCTTTGATTTACATGGAGCACAGAGCTGAAATGAGCCAAGGAGCACTCTGCAAAGAGACTGCCACTCCGGGCTAATGTTTGATGACTGCCGCTGTCGGATGTGAGCCATGTGTGGGCGTTTTGTATGAGCCCACTCAGCACAGCTGTGGTGATGTCAGTACGGCATGAGGCCTCTCCGGTTCCTCACTTTCAAGCACACACACACACACACACACACACACACACACACATACAGACAGACTCACACTCTCCCTCTCTCTCTTTTACACCTACTTGCGCGCCTTTAATGCCTCTATAATAGCTACTGTACATGGCTGAATGGGCTTTTAATGTTTTTATTCCAGATGATGAAATGAATTGCGTTCTAATTTATCAAATTAACTGGCGGTCACAGCCCCTCTTTTACTTGTAACACTTGCACAACTAATGTAGAATCGGCCCCATTCGTGAATGGATTCTCCGTGCAGCTCCCTCGAACTGACAGCCAAGATTACAAATGGGGTTGATGCATAAAATCTGGCAGGTCCACCCAGCCCCTCCTCATTGCTTAATGGTGGTAATGGGTTTTATTGACACACATTAGATGAGTGCCAAGATGGCCTAAGCCTCCCTGCATCTTCTGTATTGTTGCGGTTCCAGCGCCTGACCTAAAACGTAGATGTGAAGAGGTAGTCAGTCAGGTCGGAACGGGGGGTGTCAGAGGCAGCACCCCACACCTCTGAGCTGCTCTAATGAGAAACACAGCTGCTCCGGGACGTCAACCCGGCGGGGCAAAGGTCGGCGTGGCTGTCGGATCATCGGCAGGATTCCTGTGGACTCTGAAGGCGAGGGAGTTGTGTTTTTACGGTTGTCTCGCCCCCCAGTGTGCTCACATGAGTCCTGCCTTCGTTTGTGTGGGTTAATCATTACAGCAGATGTGAGAGTGGATCAGCTGCAGCTCCAGCACAGGCCTAACCTTTACTGTTGGTCCCACACAGGTTCATTTGCCACTTCAATTAAATAATGTCTGTTAACCAGCCACCGCTTTGCTGCCGCAAGCTGGGTGGTGTTCTGTGTGTGTGTGTGTTGTCTGTCTGTTTGTATTGTGTGTGTGTTTGTCTTCAGTAGCATCGGAGCCGCCTTTTGTAGGCTTGGGAGATGTAGAGACAGCTGTAACACAACAGGGGTGTGTGTGTCTTTAACACTCAGGGCCAGGAGATACAAAGTGTTCTAATGTCTCAGCTTTCAGTGTGACTTCCCGCCACTTTGCAACCGATTTAATCTCAGGATTGTTGCTTTGACGTAATGAGCAAGAATTATTTCCTAATACTAGCCACTAGAGTTACTTAGAATTAACCTGTGTGGTAATGTGAGGGTTGCTGCTGTGTGGGTGAATGTGTGAATACTTAGAAGTCCTGTGGCATGCAACCAACCAAGCAGTGTTGTAATAATTTAACTGACCACAGACATTTCCTAGAGGTGTTATTTGTGAGGGTCTGACATGCAACACATAAACGGTGTTAGGGGTTTAGCTGTTTATTGATCCTCACTATATTGTCACACAGACCTCTTAGATAATGATGCAACATAAAGAATAAACTGATTGTCTCGATGTTGAATTTACAGCTGGTAGTGTTGGAGTTGCCCTCTGCCATGTCCTTTTCACCAGCAGTATTTTCTGTAAATGCAGAAAATAAAGTCACAATGTGTTGTGCTTCTTTCAAAAACATTTTGTCTTATATCTATTGATGTCTCATAGGCCTGGGACGATAATCAATAAATAAATTAATTGCACGATAAATGAAAATGAACTCGATAATTTTTCCGTGCCATGTGCGCACGTACAGTATTTGTTTTCCTAGTCTCTGGCCTCCAAACAGGTTGGATAACAAGATGCTTCACCCTTATCTGTGCATCGGTCTCAGCATCTGGGCCGTAGTGAACCCTCTTGTCAGTCATCCAGGATCTTTGTTTCCCAGATGCATTTCGTGGCAAGTTGGCAACCGGCAGCGCTAGCGGTTAAGCTAAAGTTAAGCAGCTAAACGCTGTTTTCTCGCTGCAGCGCTGCTAATACGTCACTTTTTAAAGTTTTAATATTTTTTCACGTGAGAAAGTAACAGTTTAGATTCCCAGTCTGTGGCCAGTTTATCCAGATACCGCCTGTTAGGAGATTCCCTCCGA
This sequence comes from Trachurus japonicus, assembly GCF_045865225.1. Classification (NCBI taxonomy): domain Eukaryota; kingdom Metazoa; phylum Chordata; class Actinopteri; order Carangiformes; family Carangidae; genus Trachurus; species Trachurus japonicus. The sequence goes on along the minus strand of NC_140908.1, from coordinate 7,495,328 downwards.
CGTTTTTGTGCAGAGCCACTGCGGGAGCAACGGGGGCTTCCCAGAGGCTGCAGCCGCCACCCGTCTGCTGAGCTCCGGTCAACCTCCGTCATCATCCCTGGGGAGAAAACGAGCCGAGTAACTAGAGGTTTACCGCCGACTAGTTAAATACTTCTTGGGAGATAAATGCTGGTCTCATTGATGAAATCTAACAACTGTGGCAGTCAAAGAAATGACCTGTAGTTCGTTTGAATAAAAAGTGAAGCTTCAGGTATTGGACAGAAGCTGCGCTGCAATGTTTAGCCTATTATCTTTTGTTTGTTTTGGTAAAAAAAAAAATACTAATGAGAAATAAAAGTTTATTGATTTTGAAAGAGTCTACTTGCATTATTATCTCATTGAGTGCCGCGCTCCTTTCCAAAGTTTTAGTCAAGTGTACCGGCAAATTAGACCATATTTGACTTTTTATTTTAGAGCCATAGTGTATTCTATATTATTGCCACCAACACATACTGTAGCTCATTTGAAAGGTTTAACTTTATCCTTCAAATGGCCACAAACCGTTTGTTTCTACGTGCCTCCGTTCCTGAGAAAAGTCAAGCTAAACATGGCTGGGTTTCACCAAAATCCCTCCTTTTTATCTAGAAAAGGAGATAGAGCGTCTTTTATGAAAGGTGCGCTGTTTGTGTCTGTCGCTCTTCAGACACTCGCATTTCTGGATCAATAAATATACACAACAATTGTTGTTCTATTCACAAAACCACCATCGGGGGCGGGGGCACTAAACAGCAATAACACAGACGCACCGTGCCGTGTCACAGCCTCTCGCCGCGGAACGTGAGGCTCTGCCGGCCACAGCGGCTCGCGAACACCGGTCCCGCCGGTGGTCGCGGTCCGTCTGTGGTACGGGTCGGTGGTGGGTCTGCTTTGGCCCAGAGACCATCAGATTTTACCGCGGGAGGACTTTGGGGAGGAGAGCTTCCTGGTTCAGCTCCCAGCTGCTGCAGCCTCGCGGGTGAGAGCAGAGCAGCAGCGGAGCAGCTGCTGCATCCACATGCAGAACTCCGTTTGCAGAAGCTGAGTTATGATAAAAACTTCCAGATCATGAGCTGTCATGTGACTTTGATCGTCATCTATTTCAGTTCTCCTCGTCGTAGAGTCCCCAAATTTACATATAATGTGTATTAAAGTGTCTATTTTCATAATTTAAAAAAAAAGCAAAAAACGAAAAATTTCGTTTTTGGCACTCAACGCATGGGAACGAAAAACGAGAAATTACGTGGTTGGCACTCAATGAGTTATGAAATATTATTATTAATCCATTTGTGGTTAATATTTTTTCAAAAAATGTATAATAATAATGATAATTTGTGGGGCAATATATCGCCCAGCAAAATTTGTTATCGTCACATACCTATCTCTGTAATTGTTTAATAAAATGAAATGTGTCAACATAAACTTTCCTGGACTACAGAGCTAATTTTTGTCTGCCACAGAATAGTATCTCAAATGTGCTGTACAAATCTTGAACAGAGTTATGATCTTGAAAACTCTGTTCATCCTTTAATACAAGATCTTGAGAATTACGGTTGCACACAGGACAGGATATGATGCTTTATGGCTTCCATATGTCCGCCCCGATGCAGTTATATAAGGAAACACAACTTTACAATATCTGCCACCTCCTTTGTCCAGAAATAAAGCTTGTAGGGCAGGTCTCCCCTGCTCAGGTCTCTATAATAAAGCTTTTATTTTAGCTTTTACAGCTGTGCTGCACACCACTGCTCTATAATTCCCACTGGCACGAGCACGGAGGCCGCGGTGCGTAGCTAACCACCCACTGTAAATCCACAGTGTTCTCAGAAAGAGCACTGTGTCTGCCCATCGCACCAGGCTGGTGCGTGTGTATGTGTGTGTGGCTGCGTGCATGCGATTATGTACATGTGTTTTCTGGTAAGTTTTTTTCCTGGTAAGTGCTAACTGTGGTCGTGTTTAACTCTGAGAAACCGTGCACACGCAGATTGATGTTGTTGCATTGTTCTAGGTGTCTGTGACTAACCCGGCTCCTGTGTGTGTGTGTGTGTGTGTGTTTTGCAGGGGGCCCTTCAGCGTGGTGAGGCGCTGCATCAACAGGGACACGGGCCAGCAGTTCGCAGTGAAGATCGTGGATGTGGCAAGCTTCACCTCCAGCCCCGGCCTCAGCACAGAAGGTGGGGAACGCAGCAGGCCTGCTTCGAACAGATGGGAGGTGTTAACAGAATCAGGACAAGAGAGGATAGTTGTCAGGGATCTTATCACTCACAGAGAATTACACATTTAGCCAGACACACCTACATGCTCTAAGTTTTAACTAACTTGTGAAGTGCTCTCTGTAGTGTAATAAAATACACCCACCTGCTTCTCCTTCTGGGATAAAACAAATGTTTGGAATCATCTGAAAACACAGTGTGGTGCACACTGATGAATAACACTGCATGTGTTTGTGTGTGGAGCGTGTGTGTGTTGCGATTGTGAGCATGAGCAAAATATCGATGGATGCCATGTCTCACCATGTGGTTTGGTGCTTTGTCATGCTGAGGTCTGTGTGTGTGTGTCTGTGTGTGTGTGTGTGTGTCTCAGAGAGAAAGGGAAAGAGTTGGAGACCAGGATCATCGGTAGGTGTGTCTGTGTGTGTGTGCGTGTTGGCGTTCACCATGTGCCATCTGTGTGGTCTCAGTCAGAGATTAATCTGGCGGCCAATAACAGCAAGACAAGGAAATGACCCACGGGAGGAGAAACTGAAGAAGTGGAGCGTTTCACCTGTGGTTCCCGAACCGAAAGTCTGCGCTCTAAATAATTTTGGTTAACATTGTATCATGATCCAGAAGCTAAATTTAATCACCCAGAAATACAAACCACCTACGTTGAAGGTTTTTTTCTTTTTGGCTTCACACGTTTTTGACAGACTGCTGCCATGCTTCACCCTGCAGTCACTGGTCAGCAGGAACAAGCACAGTAGCATTTATCTTGGGTGTGGTTTACATGACAACATGAATGTAAAGTAGGATTATAGAAGCATTCCCTTCACAGAAATTAGTCTTAGTCTCACAGTCTTTATCAGTATTAAAAGCCTTCACGCTGTGTTTTTGTTGAGCATTTGACAAAACCTTAGACATATAATGGACAAGAATGTATTGAGTGAAAAATTCTTGTGCAGATAAGAATTTAGAAGGTTTAAAGTGTATTAATTGGATTGGATTCGCTGCACTCGTGCACTGAAGTAAACAGAATATTTATATTTCAGACTGATCATTTTCAGTCTGTTTGACCGCAGCACAAATGAATGCACACAAATATGCACTTGAAACGTGGTCGGTGAAGTACTTGATCCACATTTTAGATAATCGCAAAAGAAGAAATAAGCACGCGGCCACTCAGAGCGACAGCGGTAGAGAGCTGGAGCTCAGCCAGACTTGGAGAGTGGTTTCCTGAGACCACATACTTTAGCTTATTAAGAAAGAACCTGCGTCAGCACGAACGTGAGTGGGAAGAAAAGGGCGACAGAACTGCAGGCTGGGCCGAGACCACAGGCTGAATAGCAAACATCCATAGTTATGTATGAATATGTTTCTGTGCGAGCGTGTCACCGAGAGAACAAAAGGTTAATGGCATCATTAAGAGGTTGATGGTACAACTGACTTCAAGCAGAATGAGTGAGTGTCTGGATTTGTAGGATTTAAATTAGGATGAATGGAGAGAGAACAAGTGAGCACTTAATCACCATTAAAGCTTTATGAGTAAAAAAAAAAAGAAAGATGATGAGTTAGATTGATATGAATGAAAGTATTTGACACACAGGCAGGCACAATTGACTTTTCAGTGAAGTTAATGTGACATCTCTTGACATCACAGGATGCGTACGGTACAGTCGTCTCCCTCTCCTGTCGTGTCACAAACTTCTGCGTGAAATTATTTAACATTTCTTCACAATGCGTAACCCAACCCAAAAACCTCTCATGCGAAAATTAATTTGGAATCGCCCCAGTGAGTGGCACTGATTTGATTCCAAGTGTTCCAGGCTCCCTCCCTCTGTTTGAGTGGTTTGCTTGTTGCGCCGCAGACACTGTGCGCCATTGTTAGGTTCAAGAATAGATACTCGATGAGACAGGCCGTAAAGAGGAGAGGAGAGTAATCATGAAAGCAAAGGAAGAGGAGAATGGGGGCTCTGTAGTGGGGACACGGCATCATGTCTCAGTGTTGCATAATGATCCTGGCCTGTCACGACACAATGAGCGCACACATACACAAAGATCAGTAGACTGGCAGATGAGGAGTGGTCTGTGTAAATGAGGGTTTTATAAAGCGAGGGGCTCAACGACGGCACATCCTGTCTGTCAGCCCGCCTCAGCAGTCTGCATCTGTCTCACCACCTCTCTTTAATTCTATTCAATGATGTGATTCTCTTTTCTTTAAAAAAGAGGACAGTCCCGCTCCCCTCGGCCGTGTTTTCCCTCCAGTATTGTCATCTTTAATGAGGCAGTCAAAAGACGAGGAATGCCACAGAATCGCTCTGTGGTAGTGAGAATGAGAGAGAGGGGATGATGTTGATGAGTGCAGGCTAGATGTGCTTTTAAATGTGCAATTAAAATGGCATTCTTGTGGCACTGCATCTGGTGTTACTCGTCTTTCGGGCGGATAGCAGCTTGTTAGCTGGTTTATCTGTCAGCCCAGCATGGGAAAACTCACCTCATTTGCTCAGCACTCAAAGAATGGCTTCCCCCAGTTTGTGAGTCAAATGCTCTGCAACTCCCTCTGGTGGTGTAGGTCGGACATGGCACATATGTTGAGGTTTAAAAGGAGGAGGAGGAGGAGGGGGGGACTCGTCCTCTTCGCTTTTCATCTCCTTATCTCACCTTTTTGAGACGTGACAGGATTTAACAAAGCACCGACAGACCATAAACAAATCTCTCAGGAGAATAGATAGTTTTCTTTCTCAAGTGATAATCAGGGAGCTTTCTCAGCTCGAGGTCATCTGATTTTTGGTTTACATTTTTTTGTTTGTTCTGGTTGTAGTAGTTTTTACTTTCTAGTAAAAAAAAAAAAAAAAAAATCATTGAAAGTTTTTTTTTTTTTTTTACAGCTTTCTAGAAGTCCTTGTCTTATCTTCCATGGCTCTGCACAGTATATTTGAAGGGAGTAGTGCACAGTCATATCTGCTCCTCGTTGACATTTAGTAGCATACGTATATAAGTGAAGTACTTGGAGAGTGACATTTTCTTACAAGGAAACTGAGAGCAAATAATTAAAACTCGTCAGAAACAGAACACGGGGTATTTCATGTATGTATTTTAACCTATGCATTGAAAGCCACATGTTGACCACAGACTTTGGCTTGTGTCGGGTTGTTACAACTATTGTTACACTCAAAGCTCTTCATTTCTTCTTTGAACGACTGAAAGCAAAGAAATAAAACTTAAATCATCATCATGAAGTCTGACAACCTGCAAGTACACCGTCAGTGACTATGACTTGTTGTAGGTGATACAGCGTCTCATCAAACCCCCTCTTTTTTCCAACTCTGTGTCCAGATCTCAAACGAGAGGCCAGTATCTGCCACATGCTGAAGCACCCTCACATCGTGGAGCTGCTGGAGACCTACAGCTCTGATGGCATGCTCTACATGGTCTTTGAATTGTAAGTCCATGCACGCTCTTTCTGCCATAGTGCATTTATATAAAAATATTTCAGATGTGTATTTTAAAGAGTTTTAAGGTGTGATTTAGTGTCTGTTTTGCACACAGGAATTGACTATCTGTTAAAAAAACCAGCACAGCGACTGTTCAATCTCACATTGGCCACAAAATAATTTCTGTCGTGAAAACCATGTGTGAATGTAGGTAAATGTAACAGTTACACACTAAATATACCAGCAGCCAGATGGCTAAAGTTTTCACACTATGCTACACCCTGACACCAACGCTATCAGCCCCCTCATATCTGTGGTTATGGAGTTATTTCCGTGATGGAAACCCATTAGATCGCTTACAGTTCGCATGTTGATATTCTGTGCTATGTATATATAGATGTATCAAAAGTTGTGACGAAAGTAGCATAGGTGGCATTTTTGAAGTCGAATGCACAGTAAAGGTTTCTAAGTCATCTTTCCTGTTTAATTTGTTTTCACTGTGTGGACTTTATTTTGTAGCTTTGCATCCCATCGATTCCTCACAGCATCCCTTGGGATTCCACTGGATGAAAATTGATAAAATTGCAAATATAGTTCCTTCATGCCCGTGAAGTTAAAATTACTCCCTTATGGATATAGTTGTGGATTGTGTTGTAAACTCTGTCATGTGTGTTTTTATCTGCTCTTGTGTAAACTATCGCCCTCCGTTTCCTCTTTCTCTCCCTCTCCCAGTATGGACGGAGCAGACCTTTGTTTTGAAATCGTGAAGAGAGCCGATGCTGGGTTTGTTTACAGCGAAGCAGTGGCCAGGTAGGACACGCCGGCTGGGAACCGTGGGTAGAACATTTTCAAATATTCATTCAGCTCAAACAACAATTTGTCGATGTCTGCGTCTGCTTCTCGTCCACACAGCCACTACATGAGGCAGATTCTGGAGGCACTTCGATACTGCCATGACAATAATGTGATTCATCGCGACGTAAAGGTGAGGTGTCTATCACTCGTCCCACTTGAAACCAGCCACCCAATCTACAGGAAACCAGCAGGTCAAAGTGACGCAAAGAGGACACAATACCTTAAATCTTCTCCTAACTAGAGCGATGAGTGTGCATTATACCACAAACCTTATCATGTTTTTATTCAGTGTCTGTGGTGAGATGAAGGTCAAATGCATTACATCATTTACTAGGAAACATGTCATCAACATCTGTTCTTTACATTACCTTCCAGTTAGTATCTGGCCTTCAGAGTAAACTTGTGGTTCAGTCTAACCACTCTAAAGTCTTTCGAGTCAGCAAACTAGTTCCTTAGCAAACCCCAGATCACACCATCTCGTATCGCATGATAAACAACCAGTGTGGATTTGTTAGAGGAGGAGTTCTGGTCAGATTAGCATTAACCACTGATTCCTGCAGGATTAGTCACCTAACACAGGCGAGAAAAACTAGCAGAGCAGATGGAGCAGCCCTGAAACATCCCCCTGATCCACACACCGGCCATTTGTCCACAAAGTGATCAAGGCAGCTTCGTTTGCAGTGTCTGTGTGTGTGTGTGTGTGTGTGTTGGTTAAATAAGGATGAAACAGTGTTGCCTACTACTGCTGGTGTTAGTTTTAACACCCACCACCAAATGCCAACACATGAAAGGCGATTCAGAAAGAGGGCAGTAAGTATGTTGTCCGTGCAGACAAATGGACAGATGCAGCTGATTAAACCTGTCGCTCACCGCTTTGTTCTGCATATGTGGTGTATCGCATCATGTGAGGAAGGAAACGCCCCATTTCACTTCTGTATTTACTTAAAAACATTTAAATTAATACAACAGAAAGATTTCTTTTCATACATTCAGTACATCTCCAGTCATTTGAACATTTATATTTTCAGAAACCTTATAGCACTTGTAATATAAAATAAACAGGGCATGTGTTTTTATATTTTTATGTCCTAGTGGTCACTGTAGTGCCTCTTCTTCACTCAGACATTGAAGTAGAGTTTAGACAATAACTTCATGTCTAAACAGTGAAGAACTGCAGTAAAAAAACAACATGCATTTGTTTAACATACAAAAAGTCACTATGTGTAGAAATGTTTTAATAGAGAATTAGCTGATGAGTACAGTCTGAGCGTTGAGTCCGGTGCGGCGCAGGGTGGAGTTCATGACACAGATGCTGGTCCTCGGGGTGCCGGAGGGTGTGTTTTGCTCAGACTTGGGTAAGCCCAGAGCCACGGACGGCCGTCTGAACTCGGTCGTGGAGCTGTTAGATGTCCCCCAAGTGCCGAGCCGGTCTCCAAGGACCCGCAGGGCCGTTTTGCGCACCGAGCCAGACAACAGGAAGTACATGACGGGATCCAGACAGCTGTTGAAGGCGGAGAACAACAGCATGATCTCGTTGATGCGGTCCACCAGCTGCAGGTGGCCGCAGGTAAGATGCTCACTGAGCTGGGAGTAGATGTAGACGGGGCGAAAGATGTGGTAAGGCCCGAAACAGAGGGTGAACAGGAAGAGCACGAAGAAGGACTTCTTGGCGGTTCGCTGGTACTTGTGCGCGTTGGGCAGGTCCGGTTTGTCCCGCGACACCTTCAGCAACTGGGAGGCGATCTTGGTGTAGGAGACGACGAGCATGATGAAGACGAGCCAGAAGAAGAGCACCAGCGTGGCGTTGAAGTAGGCTTTCCCTTTGGCCTTCGCCTGTCGCTGCTTGTACTGGAAGCAGTGGCCGGTGTTCTCCTTGTCCTCCGCCGTGGCGATCATAGGCACCAGCCCCATCAGCGACAGACCCCACAGAGCCGCGCACGCCACCCAGCTCCACGGCCAGTTGAGCCCCCGCATCCTCATCATCATACCTCTCCGCGCCCTGCCTTTCCCCTTCAGCCTCAGGTACCTGTCCAGGCTGATGAAGCCCAGCAACGTGATGCTGATGTACATGTTCATGTAAAATAGATTCCCCACCAGCTTGCAGGCCACAGATCCCAGCACCCACTTGTTTCCATTAATGTGGTAAAAGACCCTGAAGGGCAGACAGGCCAGCAGGACCAGATCGGCCACGGCGCAGTTGATGAGAAACACTCTGACAGAGTTGCGGCTTGAGTGCAGGGACAGGAAGACCCACAGCGCAAAGAGGTTACCCACAAGCCCTACGATGAAGAAGAGTGTGTAGGACACGATCAGCGGCAGACGGAGGGCCATATCTTCAAAAGTACAGGTCTCGTTTGTCTGGTTTGAAGTGGAGGAAGTAGCAGAAGAAAAGGGGAGAGAGGTGTTGGACGACACGGAGGCCGAAGGAGTGAAAGGGAAAGAGGAGAAAGTTGTCATTGTGTCTGCAGGGTCTTCAGGGTTGTCGATAAAGCTCTGGGAAGAAAAGAGAAACAAACTTTAAGTTTCTCATCACTAAAATTAACTTAAAGGTGAGAAAGAATGGTGAATGTTACAGCTCATTACCCATGAAAGGTCATTAGAGTCTCACACACAGGTGAATAATATGTGGGTTGTAAGTTTAAAGGTCACACACACACACACAGCTTGCTATTGTAAAATAATTGATGCAATATCGTGGTGAAGCCCCCTGCAAAAAAAGGAGGTGTAGAAACAGCAGATGAAACAAGTCAGTTTTCTGACTGAATAGTTCTACAATGTTGTTTTTTTACTTGTGGGAACTGGAGTCGTGACTAATTGAAAGTTTCACGCCGGTTTTCACACATGGATTCCACGGTCTGACAGCTGCAAACAGATGTTGGGAATAAAGCAGAGCACTCACCATCAACCCTCCTTCCGTAGGAGGTTTAGCACAGCTGTAGTTTAGACGTGAGTTACAGTTGACGGGGGTGTACGGGTGCAGTCGTCCACCGTGTGTTTTCCTCCATCAAACCACAGGAGCAGAAATTAGTTGAAAAGCGACCTGTTAAATAAAACTAGCGTTACATACATAATGAAATAAAGCACAGCCAGAGTCCATGTCCTTGACATTTTTCTACTGCCATCTTCACCTGTCTGTCACGTCTCTGAATGAGTCATAAATCTTGCAGACTCTTTTTGCAAATCCTTTTGACAGCATCTGCTCCTTTGTCCTCCTCTGCTCTCAGTTCTCTGTTTTCTACTTGCACTTTACTTTTGTCCTCTCTCTTGCATTCTCAACACTCCCTCCCTATCTCCCTCTCTCTCTCTCTCTCTCTCTCTCACACACACACAGATGTTACTGTTGAGTCTGCTAGTCCTTTCTCTCTCTCTTTCTCACTGCCTGCCACGTCACTCAACATCACCCTCCTTAACAAATGTAGAAGTGTGAAGACAGGAAGCGAGACCACCAATACCTCTACCGCACACACATCATACTCAGCGCTGCCTTACCCTCTTCCTGTCAGAATAGAATTACTTAGATTTATGCAGAATTTATTTCTCCGAGGGAGAAGGCTGTTCTTGAATATCGGAGTAAATGCAGTTTCCATTGAAATTGATTATGTTCTCCACTAGCCTGCTGTTCAGCATGCTCACCGGTCCTTTTTTATGTCAGATCACACAACATAGTCTAAATCAAGACAGCAAATACACTGGAATGTAAATTTTATAAAAATACTAATGAAGCCGCTGTGTCATTCAGCTGGTGTGTGAAGATCTGTGGTTTGCAAAGCACTTGTTGATGCTGTCCGTGTTGCACAGTCAGTGTAAATGCAGACACAAGCAATAATGTGGTGCATATATATCACGTTTCAGAGCTGCTAACACCCCGACCCTTCCTGTTTCGAGAAATGCATTTTGATTTTAAAAAAAAAAAAAAGAAAGAAAGAAAAAAAAAACCACACACCTCACTTACTGTTACTGTTTATTAGACATTGTGTACTGACAAGGGCAAGAAGTGTTTCCTGTTTGTATCGACTACAGAATAAAAGTTGTGGTTGTATTTGTTTGAGCTGTCATGTCATTGTGAAACCTTTTGGTTTATGAACAAACAATAGAACATACGGGATCTTGCACTTTTGCACAGAAAGAGAGAAGCAATGCTCTGCAGAAGCTGCAAAGAATTTCTTTTTTTCTTTTTTTCCACGCCAGCCAGAAAGTAGAATAATTCATGACCACATCAGTTCCCTTATTTAGCTTGTTGTTACATGTGAGCCATACATTGACTGTCGAACCTCTCTGCTTTCTTCCTCTGTAGCCTCACTGTGTGCTGCTGGCTTCAAAGGAGAACTCTGCTCCGGTCAAGCTGGGAGGTTTTGGAGTCGCAATACAGCTGGGAGAGTCTGGCCTAGTCGCTGGAGGTGCAACACTCACACATACCACACATGCATAGACACAAACAGAAATAATCAGTCATTTTTTCAGAGAATGAAAAAAATATATAATTTTCATAGTTTTAAAAAAAAAATGAAGACTAGATGGATAAGTATATGTGGTTTTAGTGTGTTTGCCCTCAATCTTTCTGACACAATAAATTTTTATAAAATTAATGATGGAACAATGAGTTTAAAACCAGGAAGATAATGTCTAAACAACTTTGATAATTGATTCATCAATCAGAGACCCTTAAATGTGTGTTTCGCTGATTATAACTATATTAGCTCCTCAGATTTTATAATATATTATACAATATTTTTATGAAGACCCAAATATTTTGACAGCTAATCCCACCTGCTCTTCTCAGGCCGAGTCGGCACTCCCCACTTCATGGCTCCGGAGGTGGTGAAGAGGGAGCCGTACGGCAAACCGGTGGACGTGTGGGGATGCGGCGTCATCCTCTTCATCCTCCTGTCTGGCTGCCTGCCATTCTACGGCACCAAGGAGCGCTTGTTTGAGGCCATCATTAAGGGGAAATACAAGGTAAAGACGCAGAGAACAAAACAGCCTCATTATCCACCAGAACACATGCTAAATATTTACTTCAGTGTACCAGAGGAGTGTCTTTCAGGACAACAGCGAGCAGTGTTATTGAGAACTGAGCCAACCAGACAACTGACAGGCAATGGTCAAGTTTTAGAATGGCTCTGTCTTTGGTATCAGTGGTGTGTCTCTGTGGCAAATCATGCTTTATCCATCCTGTCACTCTTGTTTCATTCGCCAAACCGCTGTCAGCGAGCGGCCATGAACAAACTGACAGCATCAGTGACTCTGAGATGAAGGTCTGATAAATGCTGCGTTTTCAGCTGACGGGACAAATGTTGTGCTCGGTGCACTAATCTGTGGCAGATGCAGTCACCGCAGGTCACTTGATGGAACGCGCTGTGGTATCATCCATCTATCTACTGCTAAACAAGCCTGGTTTATTTCTTTCTTTCAGAATGATATCTGCACGTAATAAACTCCAACATCACTGCAAATTGATTTTTACAATAACACGACGGACTCGCATCCGAAACAGGGGTTTATAAAACATCCACATAAGGAGTGTGTGTTCACGGAGCAGGCCGACGACCTTCTGTTTGCTCATCTTCACCTGCTTATCTTCACGCTGTTCCAGATGAACCCGCGCCAGTGGGCCCACATCTCAGAGAGCGCCAAAGACCTGGTGAGACGTATGCTGATGCTGGACCCTGCTGAGAGAATCACTGTCTACGAGGCCCTCAACCACCCCTGGCTGAAGGCAAGAACACAAACACACACACACACACACACACACACACACTCTTACAAATATGTACTAATTAATTAAATTCTGGCTGCAGGTCCCAGGTGTGGATGTTGACAACTTTAGCAGAATTATTGTCTGCAATCTTCCACTTCTGTAAAGATAATCTGCTTACCACATAAGGAGCGAGTCATTTTTTGCGATAAGGTTACTGGGTGTTGATGATAAAATGAGCTTCAGCAACTGAGGTCACCTTTGTAACAGTGGCTTTTAGCGTTGCTGACGCAAGACCACTTCCTTCTGCCTGGAGCTATACTTATGGTTTCACATCCGTTCTGACTGCTCCAATGTATGCACATATTTGCGCACATTGTCTTCTTGAGCTAATATGCTATCTGTGTGTGTTTTCTGCATGTGCAGGAGAGGGACAGGTACGCCTATAAGATCCACCTGCCTGAAACAGTGGAACAGCTGAGGAAGTTCAACGCCAGGAGGAAGCTGAAGGTCAGCACAGTGTGAAAGTTGGAGACATCTCTGGATTCAGCAAGATGAATATCAGAGATTCAAAGAACCGCCTGCTCCCCCACATTGTGCATTTGCTCCTTATCACTGACCCAGATCACTGTTTGTCATAAGTCTTCCAGCGATTTATCACAGACAATGTCCTCCTAACAGCTCAAATACAAACACAATACGTCACAACCCAGAGGCTTGCTCTGATAGGTGCACTGTCCTCATTCTGTATCCCAGGGTGCAGTGCTGGCTGCTGTCTCCAGCCACAAATTTAACTCCTACTATGGCGACCCCCCAGAGGAGCTCCACGACTTCTCAGATGACCCCACCTCCTCAGGTAAATCACTCAGCAGTTTGAGGGAGGAAAGAAGCAAATGAGGTCTACGTTTCAGCTGTGTCATGGTTTGGTAGCGGGGAGTTGCACAAACTGATTTTGAATATTTAGTTCTCCCTCCCGTCATGTGTCATTCAAGTTCAAAGATGAAGCACTACAACACACATCTGCACCAGAGGCCATTCACTTTCTAGCCCAGTTTCTATTCTGACAGTTTCTATTCCTGTGTCTAAATGCGATCTGCAGTCGTCTGAGTGGAACTTCCTCTGTTTAAGCCAAGCCAGATGTTACACAACGGCGTCACTTCCCCGTCTCGGTCACAGACTTTCACTTCCCTCAATAAGAAAACAGCCGACTGTACCCGTCGGTAGATATCGGCACATATGGTCCACCTATGCACTCTTAAACGGTAGAAAGCGAGCAGAGCACGATACATCACCACCTCGTCGATCCGAGCGGCGAGCTAAGCTTCGGACATTTACAGCTCAGTGTTATAAGCGGCCGCTGCAGCCAGATAGGCCGGGGTGTGTTTTGTTTGTGCTGAGGCTGGCAGTCTGCTGCAGACGTGCTTCCCGATGACTGGTTTCTGTTTGCATCAGGGCACCTGACGCGCTGCCGGCCGCTGACTCGTCTTTCGTAGTAAACGCCCGCAGCAGCTTGGCAGATGATTCACAGACCTGATTGCTTCTGACAGTTTTCTCACTCTGTCGACCCCCTCCCTCCCTCCTTCACTCCGGCCTAGTTTTACTCTCTACCTGCCCTCACGTAGCCAGCTCTCTCCCTTCTTTCCTTTGGTTTCTCTCATCAAGAGGTGTTAAACTCTGTAGCTCCATAGTTGCATAAACCTCCTCTAATCTCTGCTTCTTTCTTTGGTGTTGTTTTTCTTACGCTGTGCTGTGTAGGACTGCTAGCTGCCGAAAGTACGTATCACCCTCCCTGCCTGCAGAAACTTGATGCTTGATATCATCATCACCACCATTGTCATCTTGACATCCTCACCTGCTTTTAGTTGCTTTTTCTTTTCGTTGGATGATGTGGCTCCTACTTCTCCAAAATGGCTTCCTCTGTCTCCCTGTGTCTTCTCTATGGTCTCCCTTTTAAAAAATTTTTTTTTATAAAAACCCATTTGGTTCGACAACTGTGCTTTTATTCCAAATTCTTCCTGTTGATCTGCAAAGACGACCCCCGCGCACATCTTCATTATTCCAGCTGCCTGAAGCTTTGTAATAAACAAACAAACAAAAAAGATCTAAAAAGTATAATTGCTGATTGCTTTCTAATGACGTGAACAAACCCAAAAACCTTGGTTACAAGGATAAAAGGCTCACCTGTCACAGTGTCCTGGCTGTCAGCAGGATTATCTGTCATACTGGGATTCCCCTCAAAGCTGTGCATCTTGAATAGGCATGTCAGTTAGAAGGCAGCAACCCATTTGGTCAGGGTTAGTTGTTTGGCTGGTTGATGGGTAATTACAAATGCAGAGACGCATCTCAGCTTTCCGTGATTAAACAAATACTAACACGAACGTGGACATGGATGACGATCAACAAAGGGAAATGCTTATATTTAAAACAGTAGTTGTAAACAGACCTGTGACAAGGTTTAAGTTAAGTTAATGATGAATGATGATCAATAGCATGTTACCTTTTTAATGTTTGTTCTTCATTCACACAGCAACAGTTTAATGAAAGTCTCATTTCTTCTTTTATTAGCACAGTTTTGTCATCTTTGTAATTGGCATTATTCCCTCCACGTCCATCCTTCATCTCTCATTCCAGGACTTTCTTCCTAGAGTTTCTTGTTAACCAAATTCTTGTTGTTCTACTCAGGACCAGTGCAGGATTGTAAAAAAAATTGAAGGTTGGAGTAACCTCATATTTATGAACTCATGTGGAAGTTTGTTTTGCGGCGGAGGCCACGAAAGACTGATTGTTTTCATTTAATATTACCACATAGTGCTTCTAAATTCTGCAGCGACAGAGTGAATCACCCACTCATGTCTAGATGAACTTTACAGTGCACCACGCTTAGAGCAGAGAGGGGAAAACACTTTGTCACCACAGCTCTCCATCCTTTCAACACCCCACTTGAAGTTTGTATGTCAGATCTGAGTTTCCTCTTTACTTATTCCACTGTATATTTGATCAATTTTACACTTGATAATATTCTATTTAGCATTTTTTTCTGGGGTGCATTGCTCCTGTCCCATCATCCACACTCTGACTTTTTGAAGTGACTTTCTTCTGATGTTGTATTGATGCCATGTACCGCTGTTTCTCTGGTTTTGCTGCATGTGTGGGCGATGCAGCAGGTACTTGAGGGGTTAAATTGATGTGGATGTTTGTGTGTGTGTGTACTTTCTGTGTTTTCCGTTGTGCCGTCTTATCGTCTGTGATTATTTTGGTGTCGTCTGTGGTCTTTTGTTGTCTTCGTTTGCCCGTACTTGGATGCGTGCCGGGCCCGTCTGTCTCGTGCAGTGTTTGCATTGTGTGTCGTGTCGTGTCGAACGTTTGCGGGGATTGCTCGGTGTGATCGTGAATGCTTGCGAAGTCGTGATCAAGTCTGCATCTATTTTGGTGAATAACTTTTTTGCACGTGTGCACGTAGGGGCAGTATCGCAGGTTTTGGACAGTTTAGAGGAGATCCACGCGCTGACGGACTGCAGCGAGAAGGACATGGACTTCCTGCACAGCGTTTTCCAGGATCAACACCTCCACACCTTGCTAGATGTGAGTAAACGGGACCTACTCCTCTGCGATGGCCAAAGATCCCAGTAGGCGCTGAGATGACTAAAGACTGGGCTCTGTACTTGTTACACAGAACACTCTTGGTTTTTGTTTTTATTTTAGCACTTTAGCACACCAGTTTAAGACAAAGCAGCCGCACACATCCAGTAAGGCAGGTGCTGGACTAACAAATTACTATAATAAACAGAATAAAAGTCTGCACACCTCAGCTCCCTTTTCAGTGCATTTATTTAGCACATCCAACAAGCTATGTTTCGAGCCACATGCTCTTCTTCAGGCTTAAGACATGCCTATGCCAGACGCTCTCTTTTTCTTTTTTATCTGCCCCGAGGGGTCACATGATAGGTCACATGATTGGAGAAAACATTTTTTAATTTTAAATATACAAACAACAAAATAATTCAGTGAACATCTATATAAAGTACCAGTGATAATCAATCAGGCTTTATTTGTATAGCACTTTTCATGCCCATGGCAGCTCAAAGTGCTTTACATGTTAAAAACAAGCAATATAGGGGACACATATTGGGAGACATAGGGAACGAAAAGAAAAAGTAAATACTAGAACAGAAAAATCTTCTATACTAGAGGTGTGAAGAACATCAGGTTGTATGGCTGTCATACTGAAGCACTTTAGCACACACTAGTTGCAGAGAAATGGCCTCACATTGCCCCCAACAGTTTTACAATCTGAAAAGGAGACATATTGTACACAGAGAAAGCGGTTGGGTCTCACATGTTTGATTGAGAAAAACTAACTACAGTACACGTTTTTGTTTGTTGTTTCAGCTTTATGACAAAATCAACACCAGGTCGTCTCCCCAGATCAGAAACCCTCCCAGCGATGGAGTGCAGAGAGCCAAAGAGGTGAGGAAGCCGGCGATAGTGCTCCTATAATCAACAAAGTGAAAACTGAAGCTGAGGACACCAGTTCTCAGCACACACCACCCCTACAAGTGCTTATTTGACCACTGCAGATGTAACAGTCTGTGATTTCTCTTGTGCATTCCTGAGATTCCTTTCTGTTTGTCTTGGCTTTTTCCTCCACCAGGTACTGGAAACCATCTCCTGTTACCCAGAAAACATGGAGGCCAAGGAGCTCAGGAGGATCCTCACACAGCCACACTTTATGGTTAGATACGTTAAACACACAAGCTCTGCCTTTTTTGTGAGCGGGTAGGGTCGTTCCTTACGTGCACATAACACGTGGTTATTGGAGTGTGAGATTACAACCTACTGTGTCAGAAGTAGGGTGTTTTGGCAAGCCGCATAACTCCCTCGGCCGCAAAGCTGCTTAGCACCTGAGCTCGGCGAGCCCTCGGACCGAGAGAGACACAGAGACAGAAGTGTTAAGAGTAGCTGGACGCAGGCACGGTAAGTTTTGCGACTAAACGCACCCGTGACGGGCTGAAGAATTTGGGAGGACACCAATTCCCTGATAGTGAGGCAGAAGACATTGGCAGCGGTGGATTTCATGGAGAGGTACAGCATTTTTGGAGTCTGTATCTCCTGTGGATAAAAGACGGGAACCTGGTTTGCTAAAATAACAATTAACTGGGAAAGGGCTGCTTTTTTTGCGCCTAGGAAACCTGTTTAGTAGTTGCATGCTTAGTGACACTTCTCAAACTGTGAGTCAGTCAATCAATGTTTACTTGTGTAGCACTTGTATAGTACATCCAAAATGGTGACTAAAGGATAAAAAAAGATAAAAGATGGGGGGGGGGGCAACAGAAATGAAAGCATGCATTGAAAGCACAAGTAGAAGATAGAGAAATGGGTGAAATGTTGGCATTGCTGATCTTTGACACACCCAAGGTTTTATGTAATCCAATTATGCCACCGTGCTCTCTGACCAGACTTAATTGTGCTACATCAGTCTTGCATGAGCATCATTTCACCTTTTCCTGAGCAGTGTACGATTTCGTTAACGAGGTAGATGTTGAAGGACACAGCGTTCCTGTTCATTTGTTGGGTATTGAGTATTGGCATGTGCAGATGCTTCTGTGAATATACTTTTTCAGCAGTGTTGGTGTTTTTCACCTTAGGCGAAAAGCCCATGGAACCGGCCGTTGCTATGTGTAATTGGCTCACACAGTGGCGCTCTGAAGAGCAGATTTTGATAATTTGGCAAATGCCATGAGTAGACACATTAGTAGTAAAAACACACACAGCGTGTCAGTGACACGATTAGCGGCCAAAGAGGAGGATTACCATAAGCCCCCACTATCCCTGCTCATACGCCGATGCGCGTTTGCAACAACCTGAACCTTCCTCGTCACTGGGGTGCGTTAATATGATAAAACAACAAGATGAGAGAAGGAGATAAGTGTTGTTGCTTTGTTAACCTGCTCCACAGTCCACCTGCATGAGAGGAATCTGATACTTTGAGGTGTGTTTCAAGAGTCTTGTCTCATTTGGGTCCATCCAGGCTCTGCTGCAGACCCACGACGTGGTGGCCCATGAGGTGTACAGCGATGAAGCGCTGAGGGTGACCCCTCCGCCCACTTCGCCGTACCTGAACGGAGACTCCCCGGACAGCACCAACGGAGACATGGACCTGGAGAACGTCACCAGGGTTCGCCTGGTCCAGTTTCAGAAGAACACAGATGAGCCCATGGTGCGTAGACAAATCAATGATTCTTGACAGTTGTGGGGGTTTTTTTCACTTAAATTTTTATTCAAAATTGTTCCTTTACAGCTCAATTAATACAAGTAAATATAAAAACAAAACAAGCACATGGGAGTCACTATCAAAGCAATCAAGCAGTTGTGTTTTGAGTTGCTTTTGGTGTAGGACAGGATCATAATAGAAAAAGTTATGTGAGATTACAGGACTGCATGTTAAAGCACGCCTTACTGTGAGATGTTGTCACTCAATGCTTTATTAATTTTCCTCAAGGGCATCACTCTGAAAATGAACGACCTCAACCACTGTATCGTGGCCCGCATCATGCACGGCGGAATGATTCATCGACAAGGTGAGGATGCATTCATTGTGCTTCTGTGATGAGATTATTTTCTGAAGATAAAGCAGAGGGGGGAGTTTACACAGTGTTGGAAATAAATAATTTTCTCACATTCTGCTCTCATTGGATTATTAGCTCAACAGCCTCATTATTTGTCCACTTTAGGGACTCTGCACGTGGGAGACGAGATCCGAGAGATCAACGGCATCAGCGTGGCCAATCAGACGGTGGAGCAGCTCCAGAAGATGCTGGTTAGTCAGTTGTAGTCTAGATCGACTATGAACTCTGTCAACGTGTTCAGATGACCCCAAAACTTACTTTGCTCTCTCCACAGAGGGAAATGAGAGGAAGCATAACCTTCAAAATTGTCCCAAGCTACCGATCGCAATCCATGTCTTGCGAGGTCTGTACAGTATAATTATGACATTTTCCTTTGCGGTCACACGACACAGAGCCTGAAACAAGTCTTTATTTTTCTTTCACAGAAAGAGTCGCCGGACCTGTCACGACAGTCCCCCGCCAACGGCCACGCCAGCGTCACCAGCTCCATCTTGGTACGCCTCTTCACCAAGACACATGACATGATGTTGCATTGACAGTCCCATCAAACATATGTATACTTGGGTTGACTTTTCCCACCCTTTCTTCCAGGACCTGCCGTCAACAATTCAACCTAAGGGGCGCCAGGTGAGACGGAATTTGCGCCGTCACCACACTTATTCATTTTCAGCATGTCACCTACGGCCCGGTTACAAGAAAACAAATCTGCATGTGTTTCTCCATTCCCATTGTGTGGCTTTCCTTTGTCTCCACACTGAAAGGGAGTCCCACACACCCATGAGCAATCAAGCACACGGTATACACACATTTAGATCGATCAGATGTCTTCAATTTGGTGCTTACTGAACATATGTGCGATTGGTTGTCAATCCCCGTTTGGTGTCCAATGAGGTCATGTGCCCTTGGGAAGGCGGAGCACAAAGTCCATTGGCTGTACATTATTTGAACCTCCTCTCCACTTGTTAATATTGTAGTCTTTGCTATTGTTGTTTTGTGTCTATTGGTGAACCATTTTTTAACTGCTTTTACCCACTTAAAAAAAGGGGGTCAGGTTTTATTGTTGTGCATCTAATTATCTCAAACCTGTGAAAGCCAGGCATCAGTAGAAGTTCCAACACAGTCAGCCTGTAGCCGGCAGTGGCACAGTGGGTAAAGCTCCTGCCAGGGTGACTTGAAATCCAGTTAGTTACACAGACTGGACGGTTTGGTGGGTTGATGGTTGCGGACACTGGGCTGAGGGCCCGCAGTGCAGTGCTCCAAGGTCATCAATGCATCTCATGGTACAGTCAGTGTGGGGGGCAGGCTAGATACAGTAGAGTAGGTGGCTGGTGAAGTGTTCCCTGTGCTGAGGGCCCGCAGTGCAGAGTTCATGAACCAGTCACAGAGCAGGAGCACCCATGACAGGGGTGGTGTGCGGACACCATCAGGGGGTGCAAGAGGAAGAAGAGTAGAGAAGAGTAGAGTAGCAGAGGAAGAGAGCAGGAGCAAGGAAAAAAGAGGAAGAAGTAGGGAGAGGAAAGCACAAAGCAGCTCAACAACTCCATGTGTTTGTCTACAAACTACAACAGTTGCAGTCTGTACATCCACAACTCTTTACACACATGGGAATTGTCCAGTCATCAGTCTTCTCTATGCATGCATTTGTTCTTCAGCCACACTGACACAACAACTACATGCACAACACTTGATGACTCCACAGTTCCCATCTGCAAACCCAAACATGTTGCAGCATTCAACTTCAACATGACAACTTGGAACTTTACTTCCATGCTAAGCGTGAAACGTCCAATGCACACTTTCAAAGTTAAAAGCATACATGGCGCTTGGACTCAAATTGCTTCCTAAACATGTGTGCCGCATGCAACTAAACTTACAACTTGTTTCACTTCTAGTTCAATGCTGCAACTCTGTTTGCTCTGTAAACACTTGTGGAACAAACACATGGACTTGTTGAGCAAAGTGTACCACTTACCACGTGAAGCGCATGGCAGCCGCTGTCGTTAGCCACTTAGCTCAGGCTGCAAAACAAGACAGGGAGACAGAGACGTTAGACAACAGTGACACAACTAAAACCAATCAAATCACTCAAAGAAACAATACAAACCTGAAAACTCAGACGGAAAGGCTCTGGTCTAACTCTGTCCACCCCCACCACCCCTCCAACTCTCCCCACAACCCCTCCCACCCCCACTGCGCTTCAGTTTGTAGACACTTGAGCAACAAGCACATGGACAGGCATGCCAAGTGAAGCACCATTTGTTAGCAAATAGTTAGCAAGCAATTGGAGTAGGACTAAAGACAAATAGCACAGAGGGGGAAGACACAAAGGAATTAGGTTGAAACAAACACAAAAGAGTAATACAGACCTGAAAAACAAGACGTCAAGAGTCTTCCCCTCCGACTGGCAGCCTGAATGACGCTGTCGCTCCCAGAGACTCTGCTCTTATACCGTAGCTCAGGCTCCTCCAGGTGCTGCCACCCCCACTCATCAAGCACAGCCAATGATTCAGCACCAAACTGGGACATCTGGCCCTACCTGTGTGAAACACACATGGATCAAATGCAGTAAAAATGGACAAACATAGATCCCTCACACACACACCCTTTCCCACTGCATGATGTGTGTGTAAGCATGTATGTGATGCTCTCAATCCTGTAGATCTCCAGATCTGCTATCAAAGACAAATTGTCCATCAAGGTAAGATAAGTTCAAGTAGACCCAAACTCCTGCCACCCCCCACCCACCCCTCTCATAGTGGTGTCTAGATCACGCACTAGACTTAGTCTCCATAGATGTGTGTGTGTGCATAAGCTTTGCACTCAATAGACACCTCACCCCTCCCGCAGCCAATACGTCCTTCGATCGGTTTTGCCCTGTGCTTTTTCCTGCTCATACGCTCTTGATGCTCCCTTTCCTGTCCACCTATCAGCTTTATCTACCAGCATTGTTGGTTTTTCCATACAGTGGCAAGAAAAAGTGCAGGAAGCCTTCTGCATTTGTGCTTAAATTGATCACACCTTCCACCCCAGTTACATTTTAGAACAACTAAAACTGTTTTGCTTTTGGCCTGGACCATACAAACACTGGAGGTTGGAATTACATTCAACTTAGCAGCATTAAGGAATCAAAAAGCCTTACAGCTATTTTGACTTATGAAAGTAATAGAATTCAGTTCTGTGGCCACTCTGAGAAAACTACAAAACACAAACACCGACCTAAAAACATTGCTGTCCTGTCATAGGTTTTAAAAGACTAGAATGCTTTTTGGAAAAAACATGCAGCATTATGCATGATTTAAAATAACAGCACCAAAGGAGAGTAGGGCCAAAGATACTGTCAGTGCAAGAGAAGCTGGGCAATTCAGCAGCATAATGATGTGGAACTAAATCCACCTTCTGGAGCCTTAATCCAGTAGAGATGCTGCAGAATGACCCAAAGAGAAAAGTGCAAACCGCACACACAGACATATTGTCTGGATGGCAGCCTCCCAAAGCTCTGCTTTGAGCTTTGGGGGTCACTTACTTTTTTTGCACCAGGGCTACAAATGTTTACTGACTGTGTCTGACAAAAAAATCAAAGATTTTAAATGTTTGTTCTACTTGCAAAGACATGCCAAATTTGTCTATGTCTGTTTTTGAATATGATGATGAAGGTCAGATCAGAAACTCAGGGCTGTTTGAACAGGTTCACACACTTTTTCTTGTCACTGTATATTATGGGATTGCAGTTTTGTTCTTTACTCCGTTCTCTCCCGCCCTTTCAGATTTACGTACGAGCTCAGTTCGAATACGACCCGGCCAAAGACGACCTCATACCGTGCAAGGAGGCGGGCATTCGCTTCCGGGTGGGCGACATCATTCAGATCATCTCCAAGGACGACCACAACTGGTGGCAGGGAAAGCTGGAGAACACCAAGAACGGCACAGCAGGCCTCATCCCCTCGCCCGAGCTGCAAGAGTGGTGAGTGGGATGTCAGAAATGTACAGTTGTATCTTATGTTGGATACGCAAAAACTAAAGGTGATGCATTCTGCTGCTAAATCCTCCTTAACTGTGGTTTAACAGTGACCATGGATTAAACTTCATCATGTTAAACAGGAATGTGTTACTCATCCTAACCCGGCTGTTATACATAGATTTCAAACAACAAGAAGCTATCAAAATACAGTTCAACACAAACTACATCCTCTAAAAGTATTATACAGTCTTCTAACCATTCAGAATTTATTGTATTACAAATACTCACTGTCAATGTACAACTGCATCTGATGTCCACATACCTGTGTCGTCTCCAGGCGTGTGGCATGTATAGCGATGGAGAAGACCAAACAGGAGCAGCAGGCCAGTTGTACCTGGTTTGGAAAGAAGAAGAAACAGTATAAAGACAAGTACCTGGCTAAGCACAACGCAGGTAAAGCATTCCATGGCTTCGAAGAAATCGTGACTCATCAAGACGTTGGCTGAATTTAGATATCAGTATAGAGTTGTGCCAATAATAAATAAGGAAACGATAGCGTCGCCTATTGTGTCTCAGTGAAAACCAATGATTTGCACCTTTGTAAGCCCAGTATGTCTAACTGCTGCATGCCTGTGGCGTTTTCCCAACGACAGACCTTTCCTTCCGCTGTCTGGATTCTGCCTCCTCTCCAGTGACTAACAGTGTTGCAAATAACAGCTTTTGATGTGTATGATTTCTGTTACAGTGCTTTCTTTTGTTCAATTTGTCTTCTTACTTGTTTTTTATTAACCCTTCCGCTCCAACCCTCTGTCCATATTTCATGCTGTCTCTTACCCAATGACATGGCTGCATGTAAGTAACTCCAGACAGATGGCGTTCAGCTTCTGTGTTATTCTTCCTCCTCCTCCTCCTCTACCTCCTCCTCTCTCTGCTTTTATACTTTGTCTTCTTCCTAATGTCTCCTTGACTTTTCGGTGACTGCTGCTTTGTTAGGGTTGTTGTGAGACGCTCTGCCGTGCCATTAGCTGAGAAATTCAAACAAACAAGGTGTCGGTCGACTTAAAATGTTTGGCTTCTGTCTGATCGAGGTTAGTCTGAAAAAGCGGCTCCAAATACCCGCTTCAGGCTTTTGACCTTGGTTGGGTCTGCTTAACGGCCTGTGTACATTACAGTGTCCTTTCAGTTCATTTGAATACATCAGATAGGTTTTTTTGTATTCAGAATATAAATCTGGCCGGGGAGCCTGAGCTTAATTGAAGCCACAGGGACAAAACATTGGCTCATTGTGGCGTCTGTACGCTCGGTCCGACACAACAGCCCCAACATAAGCCCACCTTTGTGTTATAGTACTGTCTTTTTGTTGAAAACATTTTACAGGTGGTTGTTGTACACGTAAAAACTAATTCATTTGATCCACTGTATTTAATCAATTGCTGTCAAAAAACACACTTCTACACATAAACTCTACAGTAATGCCTCGATGAAGGAGGATTTCATGCAGGCCTGTGTTAACTCTTACATACACCTGAGCAAAGCTAGTCGACATTGCCTCACAATTCACCTTTGACTTGCATCTGCACAAGTTTTTTGAGAGAAACACATTTGCATACTTCAGATTTTCCCTATAAGATGAATCTAAACCCTTTACTTAACACAATGCACTCTGGACGGTGCTGTGCAAACCTAACGCTTCTCCTCTGTCCTGCAGTGTTCGACCAACTAGATCTGGTGACGTACGAGGAGGTGGTCAAACTGCCGTCGTTCAAGAGGAAAACGCTGGTTCTGCTCGGTAAATAAGACAGAAAATTATGAGAACAAGTTTACAGATGTAGGATCAAGGTGTTCTAATGAACAGCGTCTAACTCCATTTCTGTGGTCTGCAGTTGTCTGTTCTATGTATAGATGTTAAAAATTATGAGCAGCTTCACATGGGGCCTGGTGAAAACATTCCTCCTTGGTCTGTGCCAGGTGATGTAACTACATGCTGTAAATCTCTGAGCTACTGTTGCAATTTGGTGCAACGGCTCGGTCCTCGCATACACACACTTTTCATTCGGTTCTCTGAAATCTTTATCACCCTCCGCTGGTGACGGCAGGTCTGTTTGATTTTACTCTGTACATGCTGGATGGATTTCTTTCCTGTGCACGATGACAGGTGGAAAACATTGTGGTCAGAACACCCACAGTGGCAGCCATGCCTCCTCCTTACACTGGTTGTGAAACAATACATTGGTAATATTGTCTATACACTATAAAAAAAAATAAAAAAAAAGACAGGATTTTTCCTACAGAAGTGGGACCATGTGACATTTGACATAGGATCAGAACCTGTGAGACAGAATCAGCCACAACTTTTACATTTCTACAGACAACAAAGACAATGCTGATGATTTTGTAGAGCCCGTCTCCTCAGCTGTAGTGTCAGATACACATTGATTAACCTTCACCACAGACGGCGTAACCACCGTCACTGTTTAAGCCGCTACACACAGAGTAGAACATCTTGTTATCATGAGGAGAAGGCGCTCTAACTCTGAGGGCAACACGAGGGAAGCTGCTCAACAAGCTACTAATTACTTTACACTGGAAGAAGTTTAACTACAGCAAAGTTACCCCAGGGACAAACCTCGTCTGGTTACCTCAAGATACTTTACAAAAGTGCTTAAAACGGCCTCAAAAAGGACACAGAGGGGATTAGAGTTGATCAAATAATCCATCTATACACTGACAGACATTGTTGAACAAGTCAAAGCTGAGAGAGGCCACTCTTTCTATTGCTGCATTCACTGACCAAGTGTATTTGTGTTGATTCAGGTGCACATGGAGTTGGTAGGAGGCACATCAAGAACACGCTCATCACAAAGCATCCTGACCGGTTCGCCTACCCCATCCCTCGTAAGGAGACACGCACACAAACACACACACACGACTACGGCTCATATTAAAACACAGATCGTGTTATGTGAGTTTCTGACCTGTCCGTCCGTCTGTGTCCCCGCTCAGACACGACCCGCCCTCCTAAGAAGGACGAGGAGAACGGGAAGAACTACTACTTTGTCTCTCACGACCAGATGATGCAGGACATCAGCAACAACGACTACCTGGAGTACGGCAGCCACGAGGACGCCATGTACGGAACCAGGCTGGAGACCATCAGGCAGATCCACGCGCAGGGCATGATCTCCATCCTGGATGTAGAACCACAGGTAACAGAAGATTTAACAGTAAGCACACAAAGAAATCTCAGTCTCTGAATCATAATAATCTAACTTGAATAGTTTGGGTAGAGGAACGACTACATTCTACTCTCTGTCTCTGTCTTTAGGCACTAAAGATCCTCAGGACGGCTGAGTTTGCTCCCTACGTCGTCTTTATCGCAGCTCCCACCATCACTCCCGGCATGACGGAGGTACGTTCACAACAACTCTCCCGTTCACTTCACTTTGTTTGCTCCTGCTCACTAACTCAGTCACGCTTGTGTTTGTTCACCTAAACACTTTCTGATCTTGGACTGTTAACAGGAGCAAAAGGGGGAAAACCTTTCACATTCTGTGGTGTTTATCGTCCTTTTTGCCGTCTCTCCCTGCACGTGTCCTGTTTGCTTTAAGTGTGTTTGTATTTTCTTTGGCATGCCTGTTTTCGTTTGCGCTTGAGGTTCCAAAGTGGTGCAGAAAACTGCCTGTAAGTACCGACTAAACGCTGGGATCTCAGCTGATGTTTGTAGAGCAGTGTGGCCCTTTGTGTTTGTGTTGTCGTCGTAACTGTCTGGCTTTGTCCGCTCTTGTTCCTCTCCAGTTCCTCTAATTCTCCTAATAATCCTCTTTAATTCTGTGTTTTCTCTGCGGCGCTGCTTCACGCCTCGCCGTCTCCTTTGGCCTGACCCTACCTCTCCGTTCCCCCCTCCCTCCCCTAATTCTAAATATATGCGAGCAGACACAAAGTACAAATGCTGATTGAACTCCCTCTCTCTTGTCGCCAGGACGACTCTCTTCAGCGGCTTCAGAAGGAGTCAGAGATGCTGCAGCTGACCTACGCGCACTACTTTGACCAGACCATCATCAACAACGAGATCGACGACACCATCCGCCTGCTGGAGGAGGCCGTGGACCTGGTGTCCACCACCTCCCAGTGGGTCCCCGTCTCCTGGGTCTACTGACGTACCGTCCACGGCGATTAGCTCCATCACCCGCGGATACTTAACTTCAGTCACGTCTCTCTCATCGCAATCATGCATCTCTGTAGATAAACTGTTGTTGAAAAATAGGGAAATGAAGAAACTAATAACTCTGACACCTCACTACAGAGACTCGGTCCTGCCCCGGCCCCCGTTTCTCAACAGCCTCAAAGGCCTATTGTCGTGTACATATATACATATATATATATAAATGAAAAAAACAAAGTGAATATGGTTCTGTGCTCATATAGTTGAGGGGTGGGGAGCGGAGGGGCAGTGTGGTAGATATTTTGTACTTTTCTTTTGTAATCGACAGAGGGGTGTTAATATTGGAGGCAATAGTGAGCATGACCATAAAGCAGTCTTATGTGGATGCCTGTGTGTGTGTTGACCTTTAAAGGCACTTCTCGTGGTACTCTGTGTCCCCTCCGACCCCCCCCTCCCCGATTTCCTCGGCCCCTGTGAAGAACAGGCCGATCTCTGAAGCACATTAGAAGCTGCTATAGTGGTGACAAGTAACTCCCTCAGCTCCAAATCTAAGTTTGAGTGAAGCAAAAAGCACAGAAAACTTGGCAGTTTCTCTCCTCCCCTCCTTCCTCTTCCTCTTCCAGCCCTTTTATTTATTTCACTGGCCCTCTGTGCCTGTCAGTCTGTCGAAGGAGCACACTGCATCCCTCTACGCTGTCTTTCCTGTGTCGCTGTAGCCCGTCGTCCCCCTGCTTCCCTACCCCGGCCTCTGACGATCTTTGTTTACATCTCAGTTTGCACAAAATGGACAATGAAGAAGACGTGTGCTGCTGCGTTTCATCATCGCGCAGTGTTCATTCTGCCTGGCCTGCTCTCTCTCCGGCCGCCCTCGCCCCCTCTCCCTCCCAACACGCCGAGCCCCGGCGGCGGTCGATGGATCTGGACGCAACGGGCCACAAAAAAAAAAGCACCAACGCTAAAAAGAAGAACGAGGCTCCTGAACTGAAATAGAAAATAATAATAATAAAAAAAATAACAGAATAAAAAACTAACAGGAAAGAAGAAAAACAAACTGCCTTATCAGAGCCTCGGGAGGAAGTTGGTAACACCTATGCACACCCCTGGTCTCTGCCTCGCAGACTGCCACACCATCCGTTTTCTTCTTTCCTGGCGCTCGGCGAGCCGCTCTTGTTAAGACTCAAGTGTGTGTGAGTGTGTGTGTGTGGAAGGGGAGGGCCGAATCCAATCTTAGAGCCACCATTTTGGAATTGTTAACTGTTGTCTTTAAAAAAAATATAAGGAGTATTCTTGTTTTGAGGGAGAGAAAAATAACTAAATTTTGTGTGTAAATGTTTCAATGGTGCGTACGTCATGAGTGAACTACCAAGAGCCAGTGTATATTAACCCTTAAAAGAAGCTCGGTATGTGACATAACTTCTTCATGCTTTACCGGAAGCGGCACGACGGCAACTCGGTGCGTGGAAGGAGAGAAGGAATTCAAAATATATTTAAAAAATGTTAAAAAAAGATCCAAAAGTACAAACGGTACAGAGCTGTGTGCCGTGGTTCCTGCTGTGCCACTTCATGTAAAGTGTTTTCATTTCAAGTCCTGTGTAAATTACCTCTGCAAATGACAAAAGCAGCTCTTCTGTATGAAATGTTGTTCTTTTTTGTTATTTCATTTTTAAAAAAAATATATTTCCTTTTACGTGTTTAAAGTAAACCGCCTCGTCTTCCTTTGTGTTTCAGACTTTACGCATGTTAATTAGTTTGTATAATGACTTTGTCCAACAGGCACAAACAGCATAGAAAGTTTTTTTTAAAATACTGTTTGCAAAACAATCAGTGAACGTAGCTCTTGTGGATTTCCCAATGATCCCTTTTTAATGAGACGCTCAGCAGCTATGACTATGTAAATCTACGCTGCGTTCAATGTCAAGCCCACGAGGAAAGCATAATGAAGGTCCTATAACATCGCATTCTCCTCATAAATAACGCAACATCGCATTGTTTACTGTTTTCATAATTTCTGCCTTCTTTGAAAACTCATTGTGATCCTCTTCCACTAGCGCGGCTCGTTCAGACAGCTGCCAGGCGCCGGTTAAGTAACGCAGCCGGGAAACCTAATAAACTGATTTCTGTTCACGGTTCTTCAAGGAGAGACCAGCATCTGGTCATTAAAAGAGGATTGTGGAGGCTCGGTGGGATCTGCTCAGGGTTTACTTGTTGAATCCAAGGCCTGTGCTGCTGAGTCGCCCTTGAGATCGATAAACTAATACGTAATTACAAAGGTTGCATGTTTATGTTTTCGAGCCATTTCATTTCATTTGTTCAGCCTTTACAGTTTATCCTGCTGTAGCTTGTGCCACCACAAACACCAGGCTGTCCTCTGCCAAGCAGCCTTTTGACCTTTGACCTTCTGGATATAAAATCTCATCACTTCATTATATCATTAACAATCCAACCAGATCATCTCTTCCTCCGAGGGGCTGTCTGAGTGAAATATGACCAAAAAGAACACTGTACAAAACATTACAGCTAAACAACAGCACTGTACAACACACAATGTTCAAACAACTGAACTAACAACTGTAGATCAACAAGTCATTCTGCTTGAGCACAATCTTCCACCTGCTGCTGCTCTCTGAAACTGACCAGGTTGAATTTCCTACAACATGAATGTGGACGTTTATCCTACTAAACTTCTACTCAGAGTGAAGATCAATACATTTAACCAGAAACCTTCTGAGCCTTGGATTAGAAAACAGCTGTTAAAACTCACTATCATTTAAAAAAACATCCAGTTTTTCTGGCTTATAAAAAACCTGACAGTTTGGAAATACAAGGTTGACAAGGTGCTGCCGGTCTAATAAGGACAAAACATGACAGAGGTATAAATAAATCAATCAATGTAGAAATGCAGAGCAGTTTTTATTACCAACATTTCTTTTTTTTTGCATTTATTCACATAAAGTATTTATTTATTTATACCTCTGTCATTTGCTCATGCACCTGCTGTCCTGGTGTCAGACCCATCAGTCCTGTCAGACACTGACAGCTGACAGACGGGCCTGATGGAAGAACTCGGTGCTAAATGGACCGAGGAGTTTGTCGACTCATCTCGGAGCCTCTGGTCACGCTGCAGCGCTGCTCTGTCTGCCGTGTGTTTTCTAAAACATCTCTGAGCGTGTGCTCTGGTTCTGAAGAGCGGATAAGTCGCTGACATAAATTGCTTGTTTTGAACTGAGGAATCAGGAGAGGAAGGAGAGGTCAGCGGCCGCTTGTCTCCCTGTGATTCACTGGATATTGGATTTTCTTTTTCTTTTTTTTTTGCTTGGACGTTACCTGAACGATGATACCTGTGTAAACACTGTAGCAGCTTAATAGGAGCTTGTCACACAACTAATATCTGTGATTTTCAGGTTAATTACATGCACACTGCTGCAGCGGCCAGGTTCATCAGAGTTCAGAGATGAATAGAACTTTTTGAACAACAGCTTTTCTACAGACTTTTCATGTACTTCACATTAAGCTTTTAATTTAAGAAACAATCTGCCACTGCAGAGCAGAAAGACTGAGCTCTGCCTTTCAACACTAACAGTCTTCTGGTGATCTGGCTATAGACACACCTTAAACAAAAGCAGATTCAGTTTCTATGTGTTGACTCAAGGACTGGAGCTTGTTAATGATGAGCAAAAGCCTTCACAGACAGCCCTGACAGAGAAACTAAAGGATCATAATGGTGAAAACTTTTATAAAAAGCGTCTCCGTCCTTCACAAGTCTGAGTGATATTCATTCCATTTACATGACCTTTGTATAATCTTCTTGTTGCGTCTGTGTTTGAGGCCAGATGTATATTTTCTGCTGTACTTCGTTACTATAGAAACAGGTTCTTGTATAAGGACAGAAACACCTGGCCTTGTCAGATATCTCTGCTCCGAGCTCAGCTTTTCATCTCTGCCTCCGCCGCTCGGCTGCCCTGAACCGGACCGAGCTGCAGGTGAGGAAATGGAATCAAAATCTAACGGCTACAAACCTCGGTGGATAAAGGATTAAAAAAAACTGCCCTTCACAATGAGACAAGAAGTCAGCCGTCTGACTAAAGCTGTGTGACACTCAGACAAAACGTCTTCAAGAGCAAACGTCTCAAACGTTCCTCTTTTACAATTTAGCCGACAGTGAGAGCATCATCACTGTCGTCTGCTGCAGGCCATGAACCACCGACCACTTCAAAACTCTTTTCAAAGTTACATGTGATTCAGGTTTGTCTTCTAGATGTCCCTCGGGTTTGTGGGGGTTAAATCAGCTGATTGGCTGAACATCAGAGTGACAGAAGTCATGACTGCTGACATCAGGCTGATTCAATACATCACATCTCACACCAACACGAGTCCAATCTGCAAGACTCTGCAAGGACTGAGCCTGGTTCTAAACACCTGCGGGGCTCTGTCTCTTATTACATTACAAACAAGCACCCTATTATATCCAACCAATACTTCAATATATTGTACATTAAGTTAAGAGCATAAATAAGGAAGGCTAATTGTATTTCTTAACAGAATCAGAGTAAGGAGTAAGGACCCTAATATTAAGCTGAAAAAATACAAAGATCTAGCAAATACTGTAGACCAGGTGATAAGAGATAAATATTACAGAATACTTAGTCTTTTATTTAGACCCTTAAACACCCAAGGTAAGTGCAAGGTCTCAGCACACCTGAAGATACAGGTGTGTAAGAAAAAAAATACAAAGATTAGAAGAAGCTCCCGCACACTGTCTCACTCTCAGTTATAGTTTTATTCAAGCAACGTTTCGGTCAGTCAAGTGACCTTCATCAGGCATATCCAAATACCCCAAATTTAAGATACAAAGTTTAAGATCTACAAAAGCCCAATTATGCTCTAAAAAACGAAGAAAAACGACCCATAGTGTCATATTTTCTCCAAAACTCTTCTCCAGTCAGACACTGATCTCACTGCTGCATGCTTTTATTATAAAACTACTGACCGGACGTGTGTGTTGGTGTATTCGGGGAGGGTCGGTGTCCCATGTCTACTGTATAAAAAAGATGATAACCTGAATCAGACTCATACGCGGTGAGGCGGCGGAGGCAGCAGCATCATGTCTAGTGAGGAGGCGGAGGCGGCGGCGGCGCAGAGCAGCATCCTCTACCGCCTCCTCATCACCGGCTCTCCGCGCCGGGCCCCCCCCGCGCTCCGGCCCTGCTCCTGCGCCTCCAGCAGGACGCTGGTGGCCACGCGGGCTCCGCAGGTGGTTTTCAGAGCGGCCTCCGAGGTGCTGCTCAAAACCTTCCGCTTTGTGAAGAACGTGCCGTGTTTTCGGGGTTTACCGGCGGAGGACCAGCTGCGGCTCGTGCGTAAAAGCTGGGCGCCGCTGCTGCTGCTGGGCATGGTGCAGGACGCGGTGCACTTTGAGACGGTGGAGACGCAGCAGCACAGTCTGCTGCACAGGATCTTAACGCACAGCTCAGAGCAGCAGCAGCAGCAGCAGCAGCAGCAGCAGCAGCAGCAGCAGCAGCAGCAGCAGCAGCAGCAGCAGCAGCGCGCACACCCAGAGGTGCAGGACCCCGGGGTGCCCGTGGGGGACGTGGAGGGGATCCAGATGTTTCTGGTGAAGTGCAGAGGACTGAAGATCAGCGTCAAAGAGTTCGCCTTCCTGAAGGGAGCCGTTCTGTTCAGCCCAGGTAAGAGTCACAAGAGGAATACTATCTGATCCCTGAATGCACCACAGCCTGCACTGCTCTATATTATTACTGTATATCTGTTGATTAGCAGTTATGGATCAATGTTTTATTTTTCTTTTATTTATTCTGATTTATTTTCATTAGTTCATGTTTAGACTACACATGCTGCAAAACTTTAGTTTCTCCTTGCAAATCATACAGTTTATAAAACTAATGATCAATAACTACAACAGATGTGGCGCCATTGATACAGATGTGAGCTGTCTAAACAGCTGGATAGCCTACAGTGTGTAATCTAACCGGCCCTGGTCTCTGTCCTGGTCTCTGTCCTGGTCTCTGTCCTGCAGAGGTCACGGACCTGGAGTGTCGCGAGTACGTGCAGACGCTCCAGAGAGAGGCTGAGCGCGCGCTGTACGAGCACGTGAGGACGGTGCACGCGGGCAGCGCTGGCAGGTTCGGCAGGCTGCGCGTGGTCCTGAACAGGCTCCGGTCCACGGACCCGGACTCGGTGGCGGGTCTCTTCTTCAGACCCGTGACCGGCGCGAGCAGCATAGAGGAGCACGTGCTGGCCATGTTTTATGAACGGTAGAATAAAAAAATAAAAAAAGAGGAGGCTGAATGATGTGTTTATAGGAGTTTTCTGTTAAATGAGTAGTTCACTGCCACACCCTCATATTCATGGACGTTACAACCGGACTCTGAGAACAGAGACTCTGACCCTAATAAAAGACAGAGAGACACTTTCCATTCTTAACACTCCCACACCTGATATTCAAGCTGAGTTGCACACAACTCACCAACAATCCAAACACACTAACACATTGCTACAGCATCCTGCAGAGCCAACACCACAACATGTCTCTTTAAATCATCTTTTAGCAGCAGAAAACAACAGTGTCACTAACATGTGTCCAATAGACAGATTTAACGCTTCTCAAAAAGGCTTGATGTGATTTCCTTGAAAGCAGCAGCTGCACACCAGCTGCCTCACCAAAACCAGTAGCTCATGTCACACCGAGGCCACAGAGAGACACCAAACACAACATCAATCAATGTGCATGAGTAGCTGGTTTTGCAGCGGGACCGTGTTGCACTCTGTCACACATGTGCTTCAACAGTTACATTCAGAAAACTAAGCAGGAGACTCACAGCTGCTGAGAGCGATGATGAAGACGAAGAATGAAGCAGCTCCTTCCACTGATGCTCAGCTCCACTGGTGAAGGCCTCGCTTTCTGAAAGGGACAACAGACAAACAAGCTGGTTCAAGTACAACAACCCACAACACTGTAATGTTAAACCTGCACTGAGCAGGAAGTTTAATAAATGAATAAAGCTTCATAAAGGTCAACAGGTTTAAGGACTGTGTGTGTCCTGTTTATGGATGAATCTAGGTTTAATTCGACATTTTCTTCAATGTTATGACCACTGTTTGTGAACTTGTGCACACCCACAGACACATGCACATGCACACTCTTAATCATTTATCCTGCACCTACATAAAAAGAAAAGCTGTGGGTGTCTCTTTAAACAGCTGCTAGAGAGACTTAGACTGCCACACACCGGTGGTTTGGGCTCCATCCGTCTCCTGTGACAGCTCCAGAAACACACACTCAGCCAGGACTCGCTCCACGCCCGCTCTCATCAGCATCCGGCTTTTCTCCTGGTGGTGTCAGAGGACGCTGAGGAATCACAGCACAGAGAAGGATGAGCCCTCCGGAGGCACTGAGGAGCCGTGTTAACACTGCACATTTATTTATCATCTCTGCCTTAATCTGAAGAGGCGTTCAAAGACGTTGTGCTTTTTTTCCCTCACAGATATGAACAGCAGGAAGTTTGTTTCTTTCATTTCTCATCTAGGCGTCTGTATGTTACTGTCCAACATTTTAAAAGGCTGCACATCCTGATATTAAAGAAGCTGTGAACAGTGAGTGTTCGACATGTTTGTGAATGAATTGCTTTTAAAAAGTGTTAAAGTTTCATCTTTAACTAGATTTCAATTCTTGTTACTTTCACCTTGAAAAATTCAAACAAAAATATTTATGCAAAATCTTTTATATACAATCTTAACCCTTCTGTTGTCCTCCTGGGTCAAGGAAGAAAGGAAGGAAGGACAAAGTGAAAGATGGGAGGAAAGAAGGAAGGGAAAAAGGAAGGAAAGATAGAAGGAGGGAGGGAACAGATTGGGTCAATTGGGTCAAAAATAGGAAGGAAGGGGGAAAGAAGGAAGGATGGAGGAAGGGAACAGATTTGTTCAAGGAAGGAAGAAGAAGGGAAAGAAGGAAGTGAAAATGGAAGGAAAGATAGAAGGGAACAGATCAGGTCAATTGGATCAAAGGAGGAAGGAAGAAGTAAGGAAGGGAGAAAGGAAGGAAAGAAGGAAGGATGGAGAAAGGAAACAGATTGGGTCAATTTGACCCAGAAGGACAACAGGAGGGTTAATTACAGACAGAAGAACCCATGTAATATTGTTGCATGTCAATTTCTCGACATGCAACAATATTACATGTCTGTCATGTCCCCTCTCAAGGCTCCACATTGTTAAAGTCAGGTATCAAAGTGGAAAAAGTTACCAACTTCACATTTCTGCTGCTCATGACAAGCGGTAAATGCTGAGCGTGGCTTCTGAGTGTGTTCTCCGCGGGCTTTTCTCTCCTCTGGATGCAGCCTTTCAAAGCAGCAATAGACATTCCAGCTTAGCCCCTGAGTATTAGCACCACAATCTTCCAAGCATTTGCATTAGCAGCTTTTTCTCCTCTCAAGCCTCAGAGTGGAACAGTGGCTAAGCTTGTCTCAGATCACTGCAGTCTCCTTTTGGTGCAGGATCTCATCCTGCAAACAACACAGCCGGTGGGCTTCCACACCAAACTTCACACTCGTCACTGATCCTGTGTGAGTTCACAGTACTACTCCACACACACTCAGCCTAACCTATGATAAAACACTGCTCATGGCGCTACAATAAAGAGGCTGTAGCAGAGCATGAGTCCAGGCTGATTATTTGATCAGACAATCAACAGACAATGAATTAATAAGGTAGGCCTAACATTTGAATAAAACTC
Source organism: Trachurus japonicus (assembly GCF_045865225.1). NCBI lineage: Eukaryota > Metazoa > Chordata > Actinopteri > Carangiformes > Carangidae > Trachurus > Trachurus japonicus. The sequence goes on along the minus strand of NC_140908.1, from coordinate 7,459,645 downwards.
CAACACCATTGTTTCAGCTTCTCAAATATCACAACAATATCACATTTTCTTTATACGTTTTTGATGTAGGCTGAACATAAGGCGTCTTTCTAACACGTTATAGACTCAATAATTAATCAGTCAACTCAGAAAATAAATGTCATCTCTCAACATTTTATGATATATAAGATGTTATATCAGGATGTGACCAATCTGTCACAAGTAACTACAGTTCACACAAACACAGCAGCCTTATAATAATAATAATAATAATAATAATAATAATAATAATAATAATAATAAACAATCTATAGTCAAGTCAGCTGCATTAGGCCTACTGTACCTGTATTTATATTATTGCTTTGACCTAGTTCTACTTTGCACTTTATTTGGGGAGATGACATGTGTTTATTATGTCTCTTATGATAACTGGAATATGTTCATTAACGATCTAACATCCTGCATAAATAATAAATAGATATGCTAACTGACGTCACGTAAACAGGAAGTAGCCCACTCCATGCTGTCCACATGAGCATCACAAACTCCCGCTTCCTGTTCACGTTTCTTTTGGGGACTTTAGTTGTAAAGTTGCAGCGTCACACAGAACAAACATGTGAACAAACATGTGAACAAACATGTGAACAGCACAGAGCTGCAGGTAGCCGCTCACCTGCTGCTGTTTGACCGCACAAATCCACAAAAAGCCAAAGACGTTTTCGAAACAAACGACCGCTCCACCGCATTACCCAGAATCCTTTGGAAAACACACCTGTCTCCACTTCCGCTTCCGGTTGTTTTTCTTCTTCGTCCGTTTTCCCCCCGGCCTGCAGGTGCGTTGAGCTGACGTCATCCTTTGTTTTATCTCCCTTTAGAAATAAATCAACCATCTTATCTTACAAATGTAGCTACTGTTGCATGATGGGATAGCCTACCTTACTGACATGATAGAAAACCTTGGGTGTCAATTAGCACTGATGTCAGTGGAGGTGACCAGAGCTGCTATATATAAATATTAGACATTTATTGGAGCTCATTAGATAATTTCATTCACAAAGTTGCACATCCATTATATGTTCACCCTGTTATTCACAGAATACAAATAATAGAAAATAATCATTGCCCACTTGGGAGCCATTAAAGTGCATTGTATGTTAGAGCAGCAGTTTATCTAATGGCTGCTGTGCTGCCTTAAAGCAAAATGCTCCTCCATTCATTATAATTACAGGCTCAGATGGCTACAAGATTTCAACTGGGCCAATTTAGCAAAGATGTGTGAGATTTTTCTTTATTTTTATTCCCAGCGACTGAATGACCTACCCATCACCCTTCTTTCATCATAATGGCTCAAATTGGGTCTTCCCCCTTCCTCCTCCTCCTCCTCCTCCTCCTCCTCCTCCTCCTCACACTGTGCCCATGTGAGCTGAGGTGCAGGGAGGAGTGTGTCCAGCAGATGACAGTGTTTCACTTCAGATTTCCTGAGGTGGATGCAGCTCTCCCTGCGTCTCATTAAAACTGCAGGACAGAAACTGACCCCTGCACAGATTCAGAGCTGAAACTCATTTATGCTGATTATTATCCTGTGAATTAATAGGATTCCCACTGCTGTTTTTGATTTGCTCAGTTCAAAGCTGTAAATACAGTGTGAGTGTCCAGCTGTAGCATCCACCCTCAACACGAGACATCAATACTGCTGTAAAATAATAAGTCATTAAAGGTGGAGCTGCTCTTGCAGGAAGCAACAGTAAAGTGAAGGGCTTCCTAAGTGATCAGTGATCCATGACTTGCATCTCCCACAAACACACACACACAGATACACACACACACTTGAGCAATTATGCCGTGTTGAACTGTGGTGAGTTTAGACTTGCTCCAAAACTGGGTTAACAGCTGCCTGCATGCTCTCTCCAAATGCATTCAGCTCACACACACACACACACATGCACGCACACACACACACACATGCACGCACACACATGCACATCCACCACCGTCACCTCTCCGTGCACAGACGATTGGCCTGGTTCTTGGAGTGGAAGACATGTCACACAGGGCTCAGAGTAACAAGGCCCCGTGGGACATGGGGGGGCACGGTATACCTGCCACAGTGAGTAATGCTCTTCACCAATAAGTCTCCACGTGTGTGAGTGTGTAGGCAGAGGAAGAAACAAAACATCTGTGCATGTGTGTGTGCACTTCACTGCAGCAAACGTCTCCACTTCCTCTCCCCGTACGCGCCACGTCCTTCAGTTCAGGGAGCTTATTATGCAGTGACACTGTAATGAAGTGAAAACGATGTCATTTGGGGGTGGGGGGGTGGGGGTGCCAGAGCTTAGGAGCTCCAGCTTTCTGCAGACACACGCCATATGGCAACATGGCGGCCCAGATGAAAACATCTGGCGGCTTTCACGTGTTCACAGATGATTGGAGTGCAGCTTCATGTTGGAGCCATGACGGCAGAAAGACAAGATGGCCAGTTCACATTCTCTTTATAGAGCTGCTGGATGAAGACGATGCATTTAGGGTTTGAACAGGTCAAGTTTTTTTGTTTTTTTTACTTGCTTCTCTCACACCTTTCACCTGAACCACACACTTTGCAGCAAAATGAGTCTGTTCAGTTGTCATGGAGATGTTGACATGTGAGCTAAGCAACTGAATAGATGACTCTCCATGATAAATGAACCAACTCCTGGTGAGGGGACTGGGAGCTGCAACTAAACATCAGAGGTTAGAGAACAAGTTTTAAGGAGGAAAACATTAATTTCTATGAAAAATCAAAGTGAGCACTTTGACTTAAAGGTACAACTTGTGCAGTCAAACAGAGTTCACTGGCAGTAGCTCAGCTGGAGAACACATCGCTGACATTTACAGGCTTCACTGACTCAAGTGTGTGAAAAGTAATCACCATGGAGACCACTTTAAGGCACATTACTGCTCGTGGTTTGTGCCACAGTAGCTATACATGTATTCTTAACTTTTCACATTTTCACTACACTCACCTTTTTTCTTTTTTTTTTTGCAGTGAAATATGACCAACTTCCCATCAGCATATTGAGGATAATTAACAACGTCTGGCAGCATTTCATGAATCCTCCCTATGTACCTTTGGTTGTTCTTTCCTCTCAATTGCTCTTGCTTTGATCACAGCAAAATAAGTAAATGGCTACACTGTGGGCACAATGCTATGAGGCAGAGGAGGGAAAAAAGGGACGTATTGTTTATCTGCCTGGGAGCGCGCTGGAAGAAAAGGGATCCCATTCTCTTAGTCATTAAATGTGACAGTTTTACTGAGCAAACTTGCCTGTAGTTTTCAGTGGACTAAAAAGCCTTAATCATAAAGCAGACACCGACAACCCAGCCGGTGTTTTCTCAGTTGTATTCCAGAAACAGCGAGGCAGTTTAAAATGTTCACGCTGCTGCATATATTAAACATTGTTCTCCATAAAAACCAATACTCTTACAGTCTAAATTTGAACTCTAGGGCTGCGCCGTGTCTACCAAACAACAAATCCATTTCCTGCTCTGGGAGCTGAGCCGTGCCAGCTGTTTGTGTGATTGCAGCCAACAGAGCACTGAGGTCAAACAACAATCCAGACAAGGAGGTTTTTAAAGTGTTTCTCGATGCATCGACTCCTCTGATTTAGTCTTATTCTAAAATGAGGCCGAGCTGATTCAGTCTCCGAGTGGAATAAGGAAGCGTATTGATTGTTGTTTCAAGGTTTTACGGCAGAGGGTAGAGTTATGGCGGTCGGGCCTGCGTCGGCTGCTCGCCAGGAAATCGGGATCCGGGCGCCGTCAGCAATCTATGCCGCCGCTCCATAAACAAAGTGGGCCAGGTGGAGTTTTTAACAAACAAATACAAACTGTCTCACACAGCACACACAGGACTGAGAGATCACATTACAATAAATGTGGTTTTATTAATAATAACAGTATCTCCTTTAATGAACATTGCAGATACATATTAGAAAATAAATCAGAAACAGGAGAGACGTCGTCTCAAGAGTCGTGAAAGTGCCTGGAATAATTCTGTGCTATATATTGTCATTGTTATTCATCGTTGTCATCATCCTTATCATCAAAGCCACTTTGCCAGAAATATTCAATTCATCATGAAACTAAAATGTGTGTCGCGCCACTTAAAAAACGCAAACGTGTGTATCCACACAGCTTCCCAAAGCAGGAGCGCCGGCGCCAAACTCCTGTCAAAATGTCGTCGATTCTACGCGTTATAGGCTCCGCACAGGATTAGTACGTCAACTTTGAGATTCCTTGTGAATAATGACCACTGGTTTCATGAATATGGCTCGATTGTCTTCATCTTAATCACGTTATTGTCTTGATTATATTTACACGATGCCACATCTAAGAGCCAGCACGCTCCGCCACTCAGAGATGATGCTCTTGAATGTAATCCACGTCTTAGTTTAGCTAAAAGGGAAGATCTGATTGAAGAGGGTAGAAACAGGCCTGGGTGTTGGCTGATTGAAAGATCTTGAACAAAGAGGTGAACCCAGGCCTGCTCTGAAATATTACGTAAGAGTAAAATCAAAGAGCAACAAGTGAATATTGAAAGAAGCTAAAGGGGGAAAAAAAACAAAATTTTCCATTATTGTTTACGACTTGATCCCTTTGCATATTTAATGGCACTGAATGCAACATCTACGTTACGAGATGTGTTAGGTGTTTTAGTATGAGGTTAGTGATATGGCACAGGTGCAGGAGAAGAAGGCGCTCAGGCCGCCTTCACACGTCTGAGTGGATTCATGAGAGTAGCTCTTGTTCTGTGAGACTGGATGAAACTGTAGCGATCGGATGGAAACTTCACTCAGAGGAAAAAAGAAAATGTTTTACGAGAGCAGAATGGTTCACTGTAGCTTGCTTTGGTCTAACTTGCTTAAAGTAGCATTTCTATTGTATAGTTACATATACTCCAGGATTTAATTTGCATTTTTAAATACATTCTTGTCACTCTTAAGCATTAATTACATCTTATTTGGAAGGGTTTCACTCTAAAAGGCTATTGGTTCTTGAAGAGAATCCACCCCCTGATGATAATTGGTCAGTAGGTCAAAAACATAATTAAGTACGTCTAAAATGTTACCGTTTATATTTGATAATTAAACATTAATAATAATATCAAGTCAGCAACTGTTGTTAGGTTTGTCAGATGTTTTCAGACTTGAAAATGAAACTGGGTTGTTATGGTTTTTCGTACTCCGACTTCCTGTCACCGCAGCAGCGCCGAGCGACCCAGAAGATGCGAAAGCCCTGTTTTGTTTATCTGAGGGCAAAACCTCCACAGATAAATCGTTTCCATTGATAAAGGCGATGGCAAACGAATAACAGAACGACGGTCGTCTGAGAGGAAATGAACGACAGAGATGACGGTTGAGCCCTGGACGGCCGTGTTTGGTCCCACAGAGGAAACCAGGTAGAGTAAAGTTCTCAGGTGATACCGGGTGAGGTGGGTTTCCTTCTCCTCCATCTGCACTGACATCATGGATAGTGGAGCTCCGTCCTCGTCTAATTTACTCTGAATCGCTGCGATGACCGAGGAGTCGATGGATGTAGAGACCTTGCGAGCTGCCGTCTGTTGTGTGTCGGAAAATGTCACAACTCCCTCTGTTTAATGATGAAAACACAAACTTGCAATATAAGAGTAAGACATTAAGTGAAGGACCTATTGATTTTTTGTGAGATATGCAATTCCATATAACAAACACTTCTTTTTTTATTATGTTTCCTCAATTCTTTCTATCTGAATCTTTATAGGTATAACTTCTCTAAGCAAATATCCCTCAGTTACAAAAATAGACTTTTCTTTTTTCATAAAATAATACACATAATTAACTTTCGGTGATATAATCATCTGTTAAGGTAAATAGCAAGGTTGTTTTTTTGTTTTTTTAAAGTAAATGTTATCGTGAGAGAAACATAGAGATGTGAAGCCTAGCACCATATTCTTCATATTCCCATTCACAGATAGGACTTCCATTACAATCTTCTCCCGTTCCCTCCGCTCCAGATTTTGCATATTCTGGTCGAGTCCAGACTCTCGACCCCTCGCGGCAGCCGGTGGAACCGAAACTCCCAGAAATCCAAACCAGGTAGTCCTCATCTCACGAAGGCTGCGACTTTTACCCAGCCGCCCCCCCCCACCCTCTCCCCAGAAAAATAAAAACTAAAAGCTTTATAAACTACACCAGCCAACAAAGTAAGATAAAGGTAACAACAGTTTAACCAACACGTCTCACAGGCCATTGCTTCACTTTTGTACAAACTGAAACAAAAGAAATAAAAAAGAGTCCCAACTGATGGAGAACAGAAAGAAGAAACAAGTCCCACACACTGATGCTACAAAGAATTAGAAAAACGTATGTACAGGACCCTGTATTCCTTGACTCTCTGGGTAAATCATCGTAGGTGTTGGCTTGTGTTACATGAGTGTTTGTACAGGCATACAAAAGAGTCTCCTTGCTTCTTTTTTTGTTTCAATAAAAGCTCTTATTAGACCAAACCAAACCTCCATCACCTAGTTGTCCACTGTGTCTGACCCCACCCTCCCACTCCCTCCCCCCCACCCCGCCCTCCCTCCCCCTGTTGTTTCCTGGTGCAAATTCAACAGCAGCAAGTAGCTTAGTGCCATTCAGGTTCATCTGGCTCCGGTGCGTTCAGGGTCCGAGTGCCAGCGGTGAGTCCTCCTGGTGACGGACATCGTATAGATCCACAGTCTACCCCGCCCGGCACCGTCTCTGTCACCAGATGACGCTGGATATACTGGTCTCTCTGGGCAGCAGCGGCAGCATGGCGTTGTTGCCGTGGGCCTCCTCCAGACTCTGCTGCCGTGGCGACTTGGACTGCGGCCGTTGTCCGTTGATGAGTGTCATGGGGATGTTGCAGTAGGTGTGCTGGTTGCCTAGCGAGGAGAGCGGCGGGAGCGTGCCGCCGGGCGGCAGGTCGTAGTCGTAGCTACGGTAATAGTGTTTCTGCCTCATCTGAGTGTGGCAAGAGTTGTGAAAGGTCGAGCGCAAGTCCGGGTGTGCCGTCGCCATGGCGGTGGAGGTGGCCGCCGCCATGGAGATGGCCGAGACGGTCTGGAGCTCGCCGAAGGGGCCCTGCTCGCTGACGTCCAGCACCTGCTCGTGGGAGATGCTGAGGGGCTCCATGCGCTTGAAGGGCATCTCGTAGAGCAGCTGCTTCCAGAACTTGGAGTTGAGCTTGTTGCTGGACGGCCCGCGCCACTTGATGACCGTCAGCATCTTGATGGTGTGTTTGAGGGCCTCCACTTCCTGGTAGTTCATGATGCCGCGCAGCTCGGCGCACTCGATCAGAATGACCTTGATCTCGCCGGTCACCAGCATGTTGCGCAGCCGCGTCTCCAGCTCAAAAATGCTCCAGCCCCTCCGCACCACGTAGCTGGGCGTCATGACTATGATGAGGCGCTTGCTCTGATCCACACAGCGCGCAACGTCCTCGATGTAGGCTGGACACGGACAGAGACACACAGACAGACAACTTGGTGTTAACGTCAGCACAAAAGAAAAGCAGAGCTGTTTGTGTGACTTCCTGTTAGTGTTCTGCAATTATCTCATTTATGACTTTAATTGTACAGAAAAACTACACAGAGCTAATGGCTGATGAAAATATGATGAAACGTATCACACAGGCAATTTGAAGAACTCTCTTGGCCTCATAGCGAAAGCTTACCAAACTACTGCCTTTCATCAAAGTTTCAAACAACAAATCCAATTAACGAAAACAGTGTGATTTCTGCAAAAAAAAGAGACGTAACTTCTGATGAATCCTAAAATCTACACTAACTCAAATCCTCTCAGAGAGATGGTATGATGATAGTGATGCGTGAGATGAAAATAAAATGAGGATAAAACTGAACGTGTTTATTTATTCTGACTTAAATAACATCTGGAGCCTCTGCTGCTCTGGATACCGAGACGCAACTGTTCAGAATTAGAGACAAAAAACAAGGGCTTTAACTGGGAGATGACAGTAAACAGAAAACACTCAGAGACAAGCAGCAAACCTGTCGGCTTAAACCTGCATCTGTCACCTGAAGCTAACACAAGTCTGACTTTACAGTGAATACAGTTCTGTGTCTCTAATGAGTAGCCAGCCTCAGGTAGTAATGACTGTGATCAAGACTTTCCCCAGGCCTGTCAGGGGGAGGAGGAGTGTGTGGGTGTAAGAGAGTGTGTGTGTATAGCTAATAAGTCTTTCTTGGCTAAGCATGGACATGGTGTCTCTTGGACAGCAGGTTAACTGGACTTTACTTCCCAGTCAAAGTTGTGTGTGTGTGTGAGAGTGTGTGAATAGTATCCTAGTATCCTAGTGTTTCTGCCGATCTTTAAACAAACACACATCACTCCTCCTCTCCACATCTCTGGGAACAAACTCCTCCTTACAGGTCACGTCCACCAACACAGACCTGATCAGAATAAACTCTTCACTTCAACATGACAAGTCAATCTCTCTGCTGTTTGGTAATTGGTCCTCACGCTGTAATTCACCATAATGCCCCGGAGCTACAACTCCTCTGCAGGGTGTCGGCCTGTTCCGCTTGTGTTGAACCAATCAGGCAAAAACAAATTTTTCTTTTATCTTATCATGAATAAAACAAACTAGAATGGATAAATGGATACTCTATAATTAGCTAATGAGTTGTCGTTTCATTTTATGTTTTGAATTGATTACACTGAAACTAAATCTGCCCTCTCGGGGTGCTGTCTGGTAACACTTTATGGCTTCATAGATTAAATTCCTCCTTTCAGAGACCTCACAAGCTTTACAATCAAAGCCTTGCAAGTGTAATAATTGATTCTCGTCTGCATAAAAAGAAAATCAATGCTAAATTACATGGAGCAGAAAATCACTGTTGCTCTCACTCTACAGTTTTATCTCAAATTTTTTAAATTGAAAAGCCCATTAAGATGCATTGAACTGCATAAAAACATTCAACTTACTGGAAAAAGAATGTGTGCAATGAAAGTTTTGTTAGCAAAGCAGTATTGTACAACCTTTAGAAGATTCAAAAAGAAGCATTTGAAACGACGCCTGTGCTAAACAGCCAGAATGACATCTTATGTCCGTCAGTAAACATCGTCAGTCGTATTTCATCTCTTGAGTTGACGAGCTACACGCTGGGCTCCGACTTCCACGCAGCTGAAAGCTGCTCAGATCTAGTTGCTGGCAGGTTCAGTGACCAGCATTTGTTCCAATAAAGCAACAGCTACACCTGAGGGCAGATTGGAGGCTCTGACATTTCAGTTACAACTCTACTGGGCCACAGTATCACAGACTCAAATCCCCCCCCCCCCCTCTCTCTCTCCAGCTCCCCGTCACCGCTCAGGCCTCTCTGTTCTGATCACGTCCTGATATGATTGTGATGGGTTGCATTAATGAATGATGTCCTTTGCTACACACAGTGAAGTTCTGTATGTTTCTGTTTCATTTCATCGTGGTGGGTCTGAAGTTATCAGAGTACATGATGCCTGACTGGTTGGGACCACATACACTGGTTAATTTCATTGCGAAACATTCTCATTATTTCCGTTACTTTAACCCCACTCATCAAAACAACATGTGAATATTCATGAAAGCAAAACTTTTTAATAAGTCATGTTTTATAAAAACTGTATAAGTTGTAGCTCAGGGCTGTATTGGTGCTTGATGAATAATTCATTTATGCATCAGACATCAGTAAATATCACTCTGTAAGAAGATTAATAGCTGATCTGATACTGATCTATGAAGCATAAATAGAAAGAAGTCACTACTAACAATGCCATAAGCAACAACGGATATGACTTATTATGAAGTGTGTTCATTTTCTAAGTTACTGACTTGTTGAAAAAGTCTGTCAGTGTGTGTTGACGCGAGAGTTAAAATCTGGGGAAGAAGTACCTCTAAGTAGTCTTGTGTCATCCTGGAAATGATCATTGGTGAAACCTAAACATAGATATTTACATTCAAAGTGTGATCAAAAGATTTAGAGAGAAGCATAAAAAAAGCACAGTTCTGTCAATGTGGGGACATGGCTCTGGCATAAACTGTGTTTCTCTACTGGTGATCCACTGGCGGTTGTGAATCGGTAATGGCGCTGAACAGTTTATTCCAGTTTAATATGGGACATGTAGCATAAAAAAGACAAGGAAAAGGCTTTTATTTTGGCGGAAGGAGTTCAGCCGAGTCCTACAGTTGCTGTTAAAAATACACTAGTTATATAAGAAATCTGTCATTGAGGTGAGGAACTTGACACATCCAGCATAACAATCCAGGAGTAACACGTCACATATCAGCCGCTCAGGAGAAGGATTGTTGACACGTGCTGAAACCCCAAATGGCCAAACTGTGTTTATCTATAGCTGTGGATTATACTTCATTATATTGACTGAGATGCTAATGCGTTCCCAGTGGGAGCTAATGTTTATACGTAGACACAGTGAGCTGTGTCACTGGGCTGCAGTAGTGGCAGACACACTTTAGATTCCTCTCAGTCCTTGCATTTTTATGCCATTTTTCCCATATTACATCAGTCCCCCCGCATCGAGCACATAATCACAGCAAGGGATTCGGTTTATAATCTTGGCACAATGCCACTGAAGAGGAGCATAATTAGTAATGGCGGTATGTGCAGGAAGACAGGCAGATGCAAGTATTCAAATGGAGGCTAATAACATAATGATATTATCAAACTCATCTGTGTGATGAGTTAATCAAAGATAAGCATGGGGCATGGTGAGAGGCTCCATTAGAAATATACTGTAGCAAAACATGCATTAATATCCATGCATAAAGAGCTTTTTCATTTGTACATTACACAGCAGCATGCAGAGGTAGAGTCTGTATGGAGCTGGATCAAGAACATGGACTAATAATAATAGGGCTGCTTCCTTCCACTAATTATGCTGCATATGTATTATTCCTCCCACAGGCCTTACATAGTGTGGATAATGCCCTTCAAATATATAATATATAGTATAATAAAGAGACAAATGGTAAATCCAGACCCTTTCCAGACCTCTGGTGAGTATTTGTAAGGCCAAGTGTTCTGTTTTTTTCTGAAAGAACAGGTCAGACTGCAGGAACTGACGTCAGCTTTTGTTACAGATTAGCTGCTGTACATTTTGAAAATCTCAGAGCAATTTGGAATTAGTTGATTAAACCCTGTGGAGGGAGAAGTATTTAAAAAAAAATGCTGCATTAAAAACTTCTTCACTGAAAGGAGAGTGGGTAAACTATCATCTCCATAATTTACTGAGATGACGAAAGTGAGCCCACTCATCCAGGAGTTGTGTTAGCGGTGTATTATTTTACTGCATTATGTGCAGGCAGAATTTAAATTTTTCATCTCGTGGAGGTGGAGCACATTTTGCCTTGTTTATTTACTTCTGAACAGCATGATCCATGATCCATAACAATGTTCCATATTTATAGGAGGAGAAGATGAATTATAAATAACAACCGGTAACTTAAGGTGGAACTTGTGACCATAAGTGCAAAGTTAATTTACATAAAGTAGAGAACAGAATATCCCCATTACAGTAAGATGTGAGGTTAGAGTAGCATACATAGAAATAAAGGTTGGCACATCACTTGAGTGAATATACTTTTGTTACTTTCTGCCACTGGTAAATTCTTAAGCAAACTCCAAGTGACAGTCTGTTCAGATTCACGAGGATTATCTGTCATCTGGAGCATCTTTCTTGGAAAAGCAGAGTGCTGCTATTATCAGAACTATATGTACTTATCCTTAAGGTTTCCATTTTCTTGGTATTACAATCATCAAAACTATTATGTTTCTTACAGCATAGTAAGAGCACTGTAGTACTCTTATTATGATGTAAACCCTCCTTGAGCAGTCACTTGGACAACAGGTTTGTTAAGCATTGCATTGGGGTGACGTTGGTTGGACGAGCCCCGACAGCCCAGTCAGATCTATTTATACTACACCTTCTCATAGAAATGGATGCTATTTAACTGTAACAAAACATTCAGTTATCAAATGCCATTACTTAAACTATCTTCACCGTGTTTCCATTACAAATAGCTGTCTAATCTAACTACTTATCAATTACTTTAACTGCTGGTTCACTTCTCTGCACCTTAACTAGTTTCCTTGTAATCTTAATTACAGCACATGAGACCAGACGCTCCAGACGCTGCTATGCTGTTCCTTAGCTTTATCTGTGGAAGGCCTTTGCTGGTCGATACTCTGTCGAGTCTACAGTATGCAGCATTAAAGACCAGCTAGGAACAAGACAGCAGTGTTTTTTCTTTGCTTTGTTATTGCAGCAATGTGTGTGCTTCCTAACTGTGGAAGTAGCCCCCTGACATATGAGCAGCTCTGCTTTTAGGACTGCAATACTTTAAAGAGGTTAAGGAACTGTTGATATGATGTCTGCATTACCACTAAGTGCACAATGAGCAGCGAATGATAAGTGGGGGCTTGTCCCCAGAAATAATCCAACATATTGACATTCTGGTTTTGGTTTCCTTATATTCTCCTCAAATCTACATGCCTCCTTTCAGCTTACTGATCCACTTTAGCTCAGCCAGTGGTTAAAAAGATGTAATATCTAAATGATCAAATTAAATCAACAATGGTCTTACGGGTTACGCCACAACACAAATGCAAAACAGAAAACAACAAACAAGCCATATCACCACTGCACTGACAACACGAGCAACACCAAGTGACAAAACATTCGACACAACTTGACATCGCCGTGAGAGAGAGAGCTTACTTCCTGTGGGGATCAAGTCCCTGTCTGGAATGAAGAGTTTATACCCATAATGCTTCTCCAGCACGTCGGGGAGGATCTCCAGGGCAAAGCGCTCCTCCTCTCGGGTCTCCTGGCTCCACTGGTCCGGGTCCACTTTGGTGTAGGACAGGTACGCGTCGTAGTCCTTGTTGTCTGTGGGAGAGAAATGTCACAGGTCCTTTTATCCACCAGATAATTCAGCCGAGTCTGTTAGCAGAGTTTTATTGCCCTCAGACCCCTCAAACAGACCTTTTCATTTGGTTTTATAAGCCCTGCTATCAGGCAGGTACGTAGAGAGAAAATAAAGCCTTGGTTTCATCAAACTGAATAAAAGCCAGTCTGTTCCCTTGCATACTAACATTGCTTCTTGTATGGATATTATAAAGCTCCCAAAACCACTTTGCTTCAATTAAATGTGTGTATGTTTTACAATGTTTCCTGCTTTGGTCAGCAAAGTTCCTCCCTGCTGTACTCCTGATGCTCGCTATCCATTTTCACACTGCTCTACAGAGAGCTCAGTGGGAGACTTCAGTGAGGCAGGACGCCTCCATTACACTGACCTCTGAGCACTTCTGCCCATCTGAGTGCTTTTCATTACTGCTTTGTCCCCACTGATGAATTATGTTATGCCAGTAGCTGCTTTAGCTGCAAATTAGACTCCAGCCTGAGCTAAATGCCCAACACTGCCCGGCAGGTCAGAGCACGGTGGGGCTCCATCTCTCGTATGGAAACAATGATCGACGACAGATTTAAAGGGATTGAGTGGAAACATGAAAAGTGAGAAGAGTGATGATTCTTCTCAGGCTGGTGCAGCGAAGCAGGAGGGGGGGAGACATATCCCTAAACCCCCTATGCACACAGCCAGCCTGGTAGAGACAAGAACCTGCAGAGAGCTCTGACCCTAAATCCATCCAGCACCTTTGAAATGAAGTGGAACAGCAGCTGTGAGCAAAGTCTTATCGCCCACCATCAGGGCCTGACCTCACTAATGCTTGTGACTAAATGGTAGCAAATCCCTGCAGTCAGGTACCAGGGATCTTGAAGAATGACGAGTGGAGAAAGTCACGAATGAAGCCTCACAGTTTTGGTCAAATAATTAAAATGGTGGGAGATAAGCCAGGCACTGTGTCTTTTAATCTTTGCTAACTTTGATGAACTGTCTCTTTAAAATCAGGAATATTATCCTCTGCCAGCTGCAGTTTCCCAGCCATCTATCAGATACAATGCAAGTCATGTTTTGAGGTCACATTCATAAGAAATGAAAATATCAGATTCTATGTGTTTCTTTATTCACTGAAAGCCTCGTCTCTGTGTCACAAAGGGACAGTGGAATCAGAACTGGGACACTGAGCTGCAGTGTGAACACAGTCTTTGAGGTGAACTCATTAGAGACAGGAGCAAGGTTTGGATGCATGAGCTGCTGACTTCATTATGACTCCTTCATGGTGGAACAGGAGACATGAGGCCGTGTCTGACCTGTCAAGACACTGGAGATGATGCTGAGGATGAGATGTCAGGTCAAGAGGAGAAGAAGAAGATGGAGAGCACATGGGTTAAAGAGGAGGGAATATGGAATAAAATGTCAGTTCAGCATCTCATATATGCAGCATCTAAAACCCTCTCCATTTTCCATTTTCCACTTCTGCCTCTCTCTGGGTTTGAGCCTGTCAACAAGACTCACTCACATCCCAGTGGGTATAATCTTGATATTTGGCAAGTATTCACCACTCTTACATGACACCATGTAATTCATTTTACATTTTTTTTATAACATTCAATTTGTTTTACAACATCAGAGACATGAAAAAATAATTGAAATGTAACCTCATAATCACTTAGTATAACTAACTCTAAGGCTTGTATTCTACTTCGTGGTGACATAAATCTCCCTCTCTGTTTTTCTGCGCTAGCTTTTAGACAAAAGCTGTGTAGGCAGATCAAGGGCTATTTTAGTGGAGCTGATTCACTCGTTTGTAGAGAGAGAAAGAGAAAGGAGGGGGAGGGAGAGGGTGAATCTCTAAGGAGGAATGACCCTCTCCTTGCATCTTGAGGAGTGACTAGTGAGGTGTATCTGTGCAGCACACCTCCATGACCACATCCGACACCTTGTGCTCCTCTGTCCCACAGGCCGAGTGCAAAGGCATCGACTTGTCTGATGCTCACTGCATGCAGTGGTGGTAGTGGTGATGGTGGGGGGTAATATATGCAGATGTGAATAGAGAGCCCACAGTTAGATTGTGAACTCTTGAACTTACGCTGGAGAGCAGCAAGAGAGTTGGAGGCGTAATCTCTGGGATATCTCTGGGCTCCATTACATTTAATGGAGAGTAGATTGGAACGTAACACACATACTTAACTCTGGAGCTACAAAAGCACATGGGGCGGACTGCTAATGAGCAACAGAGCATTTTTTTTATACATACCATTTTGTTTTCCATAATTTAATTTACCCTGAAGAATATGGGTTTGCATCAGACAGTGGAAGGTAGACTATCCATGAGATGCAGTAATCGAATTTTGTTTTAAAACATAGTTTGGATCTTGGTGCATTGCTTGAATACAGTTTGATTTTCTGGGCTCTGACTTCATATATTTACACATTTCCGCAAATACACTCAGTTGCTAGTTTATATATACTGTGTATATATAAACAATGCTGCAAATCCAAGACAGTGCAACTTTATGTCTTGGTGTACTAATAGTAGGGAGGGACATTGTGCATGTACTTTATGTTTAATTAGACATAATGCAGATATGTATATTTGCATATCAAAATAGGAAAAATTAAAATGAAGAATATCACAGCTAGTTAACCTTGCTAGGAAAGGGATATAAAGGTTACTTTAAGTTATCCCTGAATGTGTGATTGTTAGCAGAATCAGATTTTTTATTAGATTTGAGAGATGAATATGAATTCATTTGAACATAAAGCGTCTTTATTTTCATCTGTGACATCTCACCCACTCAGAGTTGATGTGGTGAAACTGTAACTCTCCATTTGTCTTATTTTTCTAACAATATCACTGTGGAAAATGGAG
Organism: Trachurus japonicus; assembly: GCF_045865225.1. Lineage (NCBI taxonomy): Eukaryota > Metazoa > Chordata > Actinopteri > Carangiformes > Carangidae > Trachurus > Trachurus japonicus. The sequence goes on along the minus strand of NC_140908.1, from coordinate 7,443,846 downwards.
ACACCACTTGACCCCCTGATTACAAACGAGCCTCCACGTGATGCTTACCTCTGCATCTTAAACGTGCAAATGAAGCGGGGTGCGTGATGTGAAACTCACAACGCTCAGTCCTGCAGAAGAACACCCAACACAGACGCAGCCTCATAATTCCACGCCGCACTGACAACACTGACATTCGTATTTATGGCAGAGCGTTGATGAGTTCCCACCTCCTTGACAAGCTTGCTCGGCTGTTGTCATCATGAAGACTATTATTGATTCCACTGACACCCACACAATGTGACAACTGAGTGGTCTTTAACTAAATTGCGCTGCTGACAAATAGCTGACAGTCCATCCTATTGTTACATAAAGCCTACAATTGTACATCTGGCAGAAGAGGCAGGCAGGTGTTCAATTAGTACTTTGCGAGGCCACAATGAGACACACCACTTTCTTGGCAGAGTTACGCTGGAGCAAAATAAAAAAAACAACAACAACATTTCTGTGCATCCAACACACTGGCTTAAGGGCTTTATTGATGAAAAATGTGTGTGTGCAACTATAACTTATATGCAGCTACTTCTCCCTGTCAGTGCAGTGGTTACCATAGAGATGGGATCTCAGTTAACCACCTCCTGCCATTGCTCAGTGACTGTTTTATCTCCACTCGACTGGCAACCATTTTCAGCTTGGCTCCCGTTTACTTCTTTGTACTTTGCTGTTCCCGTCCTCTACGCCGGCCTATCCACGTTCTACAGCAAACTGTCACTGGTGCTCCGACGCTTTAAGGAGCAGCGGTGTGCGTGCGTGCACACTGAAGAAAGTGTGCGTGCCAGAGGTGGCAGTGAAGTGCTCTAATTGACTGTGGCGTGGAGGAAAGTATCAGGGGTCTCCTGAGAGCTCTAGAGGCAGCGTGCTGTGTCTTATTGAACCTGATCCCCTTTATACTGGAGAACAAATTGAAAATCTGTTTCTCTCTCCAAGCACTCGCTCGGGTGGCACAATTAAAGGAGACAATTGCTGTTTGGCATTAAGTTCAAGGCTCCACATTTTTTTTCTTCCCTTTCTTAACACAACCGTCTCTGGGCCATCCATTATGGCGAAGCTTAGCTTTCTGAGGCCGGAAGCCCAACGCAGCCAGAGGTAATGACTTTGACTGAAATGTCTGATGTAGCAGCCATCACAGTTACCCAGAGCCAGGAGTGTAGGAGGAGAGGAGAGGGGCACTGAATACTTTTTTACCTTTCAACACTCATAACTCTCTTGCTGTCTCTCCTTCCTCTGCATACAGTCCCTCAGCCTCTCCGAACTAATCTCATTCCCCCTGAATTCATTGCAGCGCTGGTGCTTCAGAGACTCATTACAGGGGAATCAAATTAAAACTTGCTCCTTGTCTTAGTTTGATGCATTCTTGAACCAAGACTCATCCACTAGGCCCAATCGGAGGGTTTTTTTTTTTTTTTTTACTGCTGATGGGAGTCAGTGCTGCTGTCTAGTATGGGGACTGTGTTTTGATTTGCGTTCACTCTTGCTCATGCACTGTTTTCCTTAATGCACTGGTTCTGTTCATTGTCAGAAATGTGTGTTTTAAATGTATTTCAGAGATGGCTTTATGATGGAGTTTGCTTTGGTTAGTCAAAAAAATAAAAATCCATTTCCTAAAACCTTTTTCAGTAACTCAGGATAATGGGCTTTAAGTTACAGAGATCAACAGCAAGAGCAATTCAACTTCCCCCTTCAACAATAGGGTAATTGTACCACTTAGGTTGTGTTTTGACCGAGATTAGTGCTGCATCAAAAACCACAGCCTCCCTGTTTCACTGTTTACTGTGTTATCTTCACAACAGAAGATAAAACCACTGTCGTTGTGAAAACTTCCCAGAGCTTTAAAATCCTGTATTGTAGTACCTGAATGACTGATAATCCTTTCAAATGATGGTTTGATTATTTCAATAGGATGCATGGATGCGGTCGAGCAAACTTATTATTATTATTTTTTATTTTTTACTGAATCAATGTGGCCTGGGGAAAGTCTGAGAAACTGATGACAGGCATGATGGGCATATGTGATGATAAAAATACACAACAACCTGGAAATATAGTAAAATACATCACAAGGTGCAACAGCATTCACAGTGTTGCGGTGATCAAGGCTACATTTTTCTTTTAAGTCTAAACTCGGCAACTTTGCTCCCGTTTCAGGCTCCAAAACGCAGCGAGAGGAGAGACTGTTTGAAAATCCAAACTTCATTACCCAGAAGTCATGCATTGTGATGTCAGGGTACAACACCCAGCATGAACATTTTTACAAAGCCGCTTCGTGATTAGTTTTTACGAGGATGCAAATGTGAGAAGAAAGGGAGCCACATCAAAGATTGTTGACTTGTTAGCTGCAGTTACGGAGACAGTTTACACAACAATTTGCATAAAATTTTTGACTTAGTGTTTCTCTTGGGTTGAGAGGATTCCCTGAAATTGACAACAGAATTTTATGAGTTAGAAACTATGGGAGGCTCCTCTGTTGCAGCCACTGTGTCATTTGCAGTGATAAAACAGATGTATATTTACATAAAAATAGTGCCACATGCAGCTTCAAGATATGAAAAATAGCCTAGGTGTTTTCTGAGTAAAAATAAATGTGTGCAAAGCAGCACTGATACTGCTCAGGTTTGGGATTTGGGATTTAATCCCTACAGAGGAAAGACAGGCTGCTTTCACAGCAGTGGAGGATGCTTTAGAAATCCTCCACCAAACAGCAAACACTGTGCTATCTCAGATTATGGGAGGTTATTATATAATGCTGTAAAGTAAATTATGTCTGGCACTTTATCTCATCTTACCTCCATCTATATCCTCGCTGCCAAAGTGGTTCCTGTAGAAGAGCATGAGCTCGATCCTGTAGCACTTGTACAGCGTCACCAGACAGATGAGCAGCATCAGGATGGCTCCCAGACCTCCGGCCAGCTCCACCGTGTACATGAGCTCTGCTGTTGTGTTGAAAACACAGTGACAGGAAGGAAGACACAGAGAGAACGTTTTAATGTCACTTAGAAAAGAGGCACTGTGGGACAGCTGAACTCATACCAGATGAGTGAAGTGTGGAAAAGGGCATCTGCAGACATGTAAACTTCTTCAGCCATTGATTACACATTTACTGCAAAATGTCAGATTTGCATTATTCATGATCTATTTCTAGTTTTTTAGGATTAGATTTTTCTTTAATGAAACTGGCTTTAAATCATTTAACTACATTTTCATTGTCATTTTTATCTTTTGAATCAGATATCTGATTCTGTGAGACTACGTTTTACACTCTTAAAATTCCACTTCAACTCAACAAGTGGTACAGTGTCAAGTCATAACCTCCTCCTTTATTGTCTCTCTCTCTCCTCTTGTGCACACACAGCCTGGCTCCACATCTACAGAAATCAGATTGACTTTGAGCTAAATCCAACCACAGTCCATCAGTACTTGAGAAATAAAGCACGATTCAGTCATGATGGATAAGATGTATCAGCTACTGTTACAAGAGTCTACATTGTAAAATGACTTCAGCGTAGCGCCACATTTGTTTGAAAATGGCTTTTAATCATTTCCCATGACTGAATTCATCCACTCTCTGTATGTATCAGTTTTTCTTGCTTTCCTTCTGCATTTTTCCTCATTACTTATTTTGTCAGTGCAGCTGGATTGTATCCAGGTGACATATCGCTCCCACTGGAATGAAAGTACAGCCACTTCTATACCTGTCACTTAATGCCTCTTGGCTTGATTGGATAATAAAAAACTCAGACTGAGGCGAGCGGAGCAACAACAGCTTGTGACAGATCAGACTGCCACACTTATGAAGATCGGTTACATGTGTGTACTGCTGCAGAGAGGTGCGAGGTGAGCACAAGCTCCCGGCTGTTAGCTCAACTGTCTGTTCGTTGACAGATCGAAGTGATCCACTCTCCTGGCCATCTGTCATCACTGCAGCCTGACGAGAACTCATGAAAAAGCGTCAGTAGAAGCTGAATTCACAGGCCTACTGGACTTCACTGTTGATATTTCAGGTTGAAGCTGTGAATTGCACTGTTTTTAAGAAGGTCCACAGGACGGAGAGATTCTGTGGAGGCCAGACTACTGGAGTTATTCAGCAGGGTGAGAGGTGATTTTTCACACCACAGGACAATGGACTCCACCATTAGCCTCCATGGTCTAGTACCTTGCCTTGAAAATCAAGTCGTTTACTTTATCTTTTCATGATCTTGTCTATTTTTCAAGGCTTTTCTTCCTTTCTTACAGTGTTTTCTATCAGAATGTCACTCCATCTTTTGCAGTTCTACATTTCCTCTTGGCTACGACTCACAAAATACCGGTGGTCAGCCTTCATTGGCTGACTAATGGACAACGGTAAAAGGCTGGACTTGCTGCAATGCCACGCGCACACATAAACATGGATGGAGAGGACTCGCGTGCATCACCATCCATCACGGCCGCCCATTTAACCTTGTTGGAGTGCGCAATGCCCATCCCACTGCAGCGGCCATCAGGCTGACAGCTCCCATGATAAAGGACGATGTTCTGGAGGGCTAACGAGCACGGCCTGCGCCGCTTCATCGTGTCTGTCCAGGCGACAACCTTCAGCAAAAACTCTCAGACAGAAAGACGGACACGTATGGAAACAAAACTGTAAGCAAAGTCATGGCAGCACGAAGGCAGGTTTCCCTCTTGAGCCTCTGACGTGCTCCTCTTGTCTGAGTTTCTCTCCCCTCAGCCTGAATTAGTTTGCTTTTCTAAAGGAGGTGCTGCGGCTAACAAGCACGGCAGGAAGCCACAACCAAGAAACTCCATTTCTGGCTTCCTAACAGTCCTCTCCACATCCACTCTGCCCTCCTGCCTCAGATATCTGGACAGTATAACGAGCCAGCTGCTCCTCAAGTAGCAGAGATTACAGTGGAGGAGGCCAATTCTTCTCTTCCTGGCATCCATATTGTAGCACCGCTGCAGTGGGACAGATTAAGACAAATTAGCTCCTGACGACTAGAAGGCAGGATTTGATGGAGCCACATGGCATCGGGCGATTCATCACCCTTCCTCTCCCTCTATTTCTGAATCTGTGTCTAGGGAAGGGCTTTTGAGAGAGAGGAAAAAGGCAGAGTAGGGGTTGGATGGTAAAATAAAAGAAAGGGAAGCAGGCGAGAAAGTGTGAAACCCCAGAATCCACATGTTATTATTTTTCAGCACATGAAGCTTCGTACTAGTCAGTGTTCTTGCTGCAGTTGTGAGAGAAATACAATATCTGAGTAGAAGTTACCATGGCAAAAAAGTTGGCCACAGGCAATTGGAGAATCACAACTTCTCAACTACAAGAAGTTTTACAAGGAATGTAAATAAGGACACATCTCCATGCTAAAATACATACAACTGAAGACATATTCTGATTGATGCTGCATCGTTCAAAGCATCTGCATGTGTGTGTGTGCATGGAAAAGGAGCAGAGGCGAGTAGGGAGGGACTACAGACATTCTCACGCTGAGCCGACCAAATTCACTTGGAGTGTCATGTGCCGCTTTCACAGCTTCAAGAGACAAGCGAGTAAAACTTTGACGCTTTTTTCAAAGCAGCGTAAACACCGACCGGCCTTGTACTGCACCGCAACACAGATGCAGCAAATAAAAACATGGAAACGGGTCAATTTCTTGTCGACCAGCCATCCTGCGAGGACCAGGCTAATCTTCTCCGGTTTATTCTGAGGTTCGACTGTGCAGCATTTGCTTTAATATAGCAAATAGAGGGAAACTGGGCTGCCATCAAAGCTGGATCCAAAGCTGCAAGCTTAAAAGAGAGGAAAAATATCTACTATGTAAATGTATTCAACACTGACAACTTTAAGGCTACACAGACCCCCCTTAGCCTCTCTAAAAAATGTAAAACTATATCACTTATATAACCACACTGAAACGTGTGCATCTGTATTAAAATCATCAAACAGCCTTCCTTTCCTCCACCTCTGTGAGGTGAAATCAAGAGGAAAAACCCAAAGATAAAATACCAGGGAGAAGGGGAGAGGGCAACAGAGGCTGGTGACGAAAGATGAGAGGATGTCTGAGAGTTCAGCGATCAAAGGAGGATTTGTGTGTGTGTGTGTGTTGGAGGAGGTCACTGCTAGACAGTTAAACAGCTTGTCTGCCATCATAACATCGAAGGCTGCCTCTCTCCCAAAAATGCTTTTTCCTTCTCTGCAAACTAATGCTTCCTCTGGCCGGTGTGGATGAATCGGCTCTCTGGACTATCTATAATACTGTGCCATTTTTTTCTTCCCCGAGGCAAGAAACAACTGGTCAATTCCCAGAATCCCACTAGTTGTTCTTCTTTGTACTCAGTAAATTGCTGCGAGCGAGTCACTCATTGTCAGAGCGAAGGCCTGTGGTATTAAATGGTGTTTTTCACCTCCAGAGCTGAAACAGCCCTATATTAAATATCAAGGCTTCCACACTGATCCCTTATATTCATGGTCAGAAAGATACTTAGAATAACACAACTTTCTTCATCTTTTGAGCTAATGTGTATGTGTGCTGGCCTCACCTTTCTTGGTGAGCTGGATGTTGGCTTGTCTCCGTCCGTTGCCATTCTCCACATAACAGGAGTAGTTGCCCAGATCGCTCTCTTCCAGAGAGTCGATGGTGAGAGAGATGGAAACCTCCTGCTCCCCTAGGTGCTCACGGATTGTCCTGCAGAGGGTGAGAGAGAGAGAAAACAGAGAAGATTGATAGTTGGCAATCACCTGAAGCTCAATATCAGCATAAACAATGACCTTGGGGTGGACTAACAGAGACACAGGAAGTGGAGAGTGTGGACTGCTACAGATTGAACAAATAAAACAATGAACTGAGCTCACAACACTGAAGCCCCTGTCAGGATCGGAGACATCAAGCCACTACATCACTTTGACAAGTGCAAAAATGTGTTTTCTGAGGTCACAGCGATCAAATCAGTTCATCTGAGGGTCCAAGAGAGTGTTTGTACCAATTCCAAAGAATTCCCTACAGGTATTTTTGAGATACTGAGTTCAAGAGAATGGGATTTATGCACCTGAAAACATAATACCACCAGAACTGAGGCATAAACACAACATCTGATGCTGCTGGCAAACGCAGCCGCATTATCATCCATCTGGAGCTGCCTTTGTGTCCAACTGCTGGGTGTCCATTACTGGTCCACACCTCCTAACCTCCTGCTCCTGAAAAAAAGCTTTAGTTTGACTCTTTAGCTGTTCAATGTTTATCTCTTTTCAGCAGAAAGCCCTTAACTTTGTATTTCTCTCTCTTTGTACCGGGCAGCAGCTTTTTCAAAGCTTTTAACCTGTTGGAGAAGAGGTCAAAGGCTCCAAAGAAGTGAAAGTGAGTAAAAGGGAGGAGATTGATGGTTGGTTGAAGTGGGTTTGTCATGATGAAAAACAGCTTTCATGGTCATTTTGTTCAAAAAATATTAATTACTGAAGCTTTAATTATGTAGTAATTAAAATTTGGGAAAGGACTTAGACACCACTGTTATCAAAAAATAAGTCAGCTGAAAAATACATTTGAAAACCCCTCCAGTACTGTAACACAATATGTAAATACATCAAAGGAGGGAACTGTCAGATTGTTAATATTCTCTCCAACTTTGGTCATTTACCTGAGAGTGAGCCAGGAATAATAGTCTGCTGCTTTCATTTCCCAGCCATTCATCTCGAGAAAAACATGCAGAAAGTAGTTGTCTCGCATGAAAAAGTAGATGTGGTTACAGCCGTTGGGAGCAATCTGCTTTGGACTCAGACAGGTCAGACAATACAGAGCTTTTGTGGAGCTGTGGAGTTGATGAAAGCAGGATTAACTATCTGAGCCAAAGATGAGTGTTGAACATGAAGTTGCCTCTGGTGGAGGGGAACCACCGGTTCTGATACAGCTGATACACATGTGAGCTCATGGTTGGCAAAATGAGGTCAACGTCAGTAAAGCTTTCACACCAACATGACTTCAAACATTTGCCCGAACACCTTTTTATTGACTTGAAGGTGTGGATCAAAGTAACCTCTCACAGTCTTTAAGAAACAAACAAAACTCAACTAAACTAAACATGTGTCTTAATTATTGGGCCACATATATATATATATACAGTACGTATATAATATGCAGGTATACCCTGTGACGCAGATTCAAAACAACAGTGTTAAATCAGATTTTTTGAATCGGTGTACCAAAAAATAAAAAATAAAAATAACAGAAGAGAAAAAAGTATTGAAAAAACTATGGAAAACAATAACTCTAGACTGCAGGCGGTCAAAAAGTCATAAGTCGAGAGTATTGACTCTTTAATAAAATATGGATTATTCTGAAAAACAAATGCCCCAGGGAAATTTGAGTTGTGTCTACAGTTTGCATCCTAGATTCATAAATCATGACCTTGGAGTTATAAACTTCTATCTGAGCCGAGTGCAACTCTGAGAAACTGTAACACAGTGTGACGTCCTCCAGGTATCATACCATTATATTGTACCTTTACACCTCTTTGAAATCATAAATATGCAGATAACCACAGAAGAGCGCTGGTTTGATTCCAAACTTTATAATCTGCTGCCATTGGTGGCAGCTTTTGAGTGCAGTTGATCAGTCAAGCAAAAGTGCAGAACAAAGGTGGGAGGTGACAGCGTGTAACTGACACGAAGCCAGCGTCATCTGAGTCGTGACAGATTTCTCCCATTTATAAAACTCCTTTGTTGACTCGCTAAGCCTTGATGTCTATTGGTTGTGACATGTTGGTACAGGGATAATGGTGCGACTGTCATGATGCACTTCACTGCTGACCTATCACAAAACATTTTGCCACCAGGGTTAGTGAGAGAAAAAAGAGCTCTTTTGACATTTTTGTTAAACAGAGCTCAGTCAACCAACAAAACACTAGAAGCCACCGCTCTATATAACCACAGTAACTGCACTGGAAGGACACTGTGACACTTAGATATCTTTTTTTCCTCACTGAACACTTGGCAGGGCGTTGTGTTAATTAGTAGAAGAAGATTTTTCCCAGCCTCCTCTTTATTATCAGTGTCTTTAAGGAGAGCATCATGGTGTAGCTAAGAGAAACATGACAAAGCTAAACACTCAAAATGTCAACGTGAACACTTTGTAACAACTTAGGTGCTCTTCTTTACAAGGAGCTTTAATAATCTGAGGTCAAAACTAAAGCTGTATCCAATTTAGAAATTAGACAGCATGGATTTTGTCAGTATACTATACAGGAATATGTTTAAAAAACCTTTCAAAAAGGTCAACTGGTTCTGATGATCTGTTTGTTTCAGAGCTGGAGCAAGCATTTCCATGAAGTATAAACGGAAGCTGCAGATGTATTGATTTAATTTGAGGTATGGATAAAAAGAACTCCTCTATTTGCTGTCAGCCTGTCAGAGGAGAGATAATATTGTCAGGACTAATTATGAGGACTTCTGTATTAACAAGAAAGCACTGCGAATCAATGCTAGGAGCTCTGTGAAACGAACTTCGACACAGCTGTGCTTTGACCTAAATGCTAACATCAGCATGCTAACATCTGCATCCCACTGGAGCTGACAATGACAATGCTACAGTAACATGATGCTCATCATGTGCAGTGTAATTATCACCTAAACAATCTTTATCATGCTTGATGCTGATATTGGAGACTAATGGGAACAATGTTGTTTTAATTACTCACACCAACATGGATTGGTAAACAGAGGATTGCATGTATCATTTCCTGAATAACAACATTTGTCCCTTCTGTGCTGTCTACATTGATTTTCTCATGCATATTTACAGACTTGAGCCTGGGTAACATTTGAAAACAAGCAGTTTGCACAGAATCAGAGGTGCTTATACCTGAATTAAACAGCCCCACTCAGGACTGAAAAGCCAGCTGTCACAGAGGAGGTTGACATGATACAATTTAAATGATTAAATAATGGGGATGACGGCACACATTTTCAGCCAGCCTCTTCAGGAAGACATTCTTGCACTCGGTTGTTCACATTAAGAATGACAGAAATAGTTATGCCCCCCCAAAAAAAACACTGGAGAGAAAAGTGTCATCTTGAATGAATGTGGAAATAAAACGAAATGTAATCAAGGTGTGGAAACAATTTCACACAAGGATGGAATGGTTTTTGTAATGATTAAGCATTTCCTGTCACACGTACAAAACCCCAGTTGTAATCATATTGGCTAAATAAACCCAATTATACTTAAAAAGTGTGGTTAAAGCATTTGTAACAAACTTCTGTGACCCAAAGAAAACAAAACAGAGGTAAATCTCTCCTGCTGGGCTGCTGTGCAAAAGCATGAATGATATATGTGCAGATAATCTTTTTAAGGTTGCGAAAATTGCCGCTATTTCAAACCTCTGTTTAATGATGCATGGAGCTAATAGTGTGAAAAGGTACAAGTGTCACTTGGGCATTCATCTACTGCCTGCAGCGGAGCTTCTGAATATAAAAACTCATCTAATGTTTGTTGATCAATGAAAAGGCTAAACAAATCAGATCGAGAAGTGTTGGGGAGTTAGAGACAAACTGCAACACACCCACTGCTGCCATGGTAATATCTTATATATCTTGTGTATCATATATTCCCTTCACAAGCTGCTGCTAATAATTGGTATCATACAGAGAAGAAACAACGCTCGCAGTGAAATTTTATGTTATTGACCATGCACAATAAAGAACCATTAGAGGTAATCTTTTGTAGTTACATGGACTGGTTGCTTTATAAAAACTAATTATGAAGGAGTAGTTTTTAAGATGATCATCTGCAGGGGAGCATGAAGGTGACTTTCTGGATTAAGGCTGGTGTTAGTATGTATGTGAGAGGGAAACAATTTGAGCCTTTTCTCCTAATTCCTGCGAGCTTTTCTAACACTCATCCTTCTCCATTGTGCAGCCAGTCAGCCAGAGACATGGGGCTCCACAAGGTTGGGATATAGATCCATGCTGATGGCTTTTTAAAGAGGTGGCACTCATGTGTGACTCAACATGGACTGAGCTGAAACACAGTCTTAGCAATGAAAAAAAAATCAATCTTTACAAAAAGACTCATCATAGTTAGTGAAAGTTTTGAGTGGGGTGTGTGTGTTTGTATATGGGTGAGGGAGATAAACAGGAGCAGGAGCGTGCGAAGCTGAAAAAGAGGAATCGTGAAGCATGAAGTCTCCCACACAAATATCTGGCAGGTGCTGTGTGTATACGTAAGTCAAGGGTTGTGGTAAGCTGCTGCTGTGTAACTGGAAGGAAATGAAAGTGCACCAGGATCCTTGACAGTGTAGCGAGGATACTGTTGCACCACAATGACTCACTGACAACACACTTCAGTGTCATCTTGACAAACATCTGTGAGTTTGAGTTTGGATTTGTTACTTTACTTTTTAAACAGTAAAACTAACAAAGATCTGCTGTCGATCCTTTGACCTAAAACCAGTTTCTTTACACAGACATGAGAGCAGAGGTTGTGAAAACCAGAGCCGGGGCGAGAGCAAGCAGCTCTGTGGCTGGAAGGCAGATTATTACAACATCATTATTCATTTCAAACCGAAACTAATAATCTGACATGAGTTTGAAGACTTTTACTGTACATGTACAGCAACACCTCCTGTGAACGTGCTGCAGCAGGATCACACAGCATCCCATCATCATCTCCAGGCACTGTGACATATCTGTCTCATACAGTCTCTCCCAGCAGCTTCAATGTGACACCTGAACTATTGAACTGCACCATGTTGTCATGGTGGTGGTGGTAAAACACTTTAATTTGCATTTCTTCTGACTGTATGTATTGTTAACAATGACAGATCTAAGCAGTAGCTTCCACTTTTCTGATACATTTTCTTTTTCTATCTGTTCCTAAGTATAGCGGACTGGTAAAATTAGCTCTCAATTAGCTCTGCTTTAAAACATCTGGCACAAAACATAAAAGCAATTTGACCATTTTTGCTGTGAGTACGAGCAGATTGATCACTAATGTGTGTATGCTAAACAGAGCCGCCCTAGTCCTCTTCAGTTATATGCCAAGTTAAGATAAACCTCTGCTGGTTACATCTTCATATTTATTGTGCAGACATGCGAGTGTGACTGATCCTCTCATCAAACTCTTGGCAAATATAAACAGCCAATAAACAGCCACTGAGATTCTGACTCCCACCCACTCCTGCACAGAGTTCCTCCATTAAACCATCAAATATCAAATGTTTAAACTTGAGTCGAGGCTCAGATGATTGTCAGTCTGTCTGAGTGTAAAATGCAGCACTAGTAGTCAGTGACAGACACTAAACATATCTGCAGGAGTGGTAATTAGTGTGAGAAAATAAACTTTACTCTTGAACTTCTGCTCAAAAAGGTGCTGCCTGCCCATGCACCAGACTTCCTCTGGTCTTCACCTCTGAGATCCACAGCCACAAAATTTTATATCAACTCTGAATCTCAGTGGTGAAACATTGTGCCAAAAGCTCCATTTCATGTATTAACAGGCAGTCCTTCAGGGAATACTCCTGTGTGATTAATTTCCATTTCAAAGCTAAAAGCTTGTGGAATGATGTCAGGGAGAGGGTTTGAGCTGGTGCACAATCAAATGGGAACAAAAAATAAAATAAATAAAAACATGCAGAGAGACAGAGTCACGCGGTGGCACACAACAAAAATAAGCACTTGAAAAACTTGAATGTGCGTGCATTGTCGGCACCCACTATATGCACACGAGCCTCTTCACTTACTGCCCATGAACACACAGAAACACAAAAGCTTTCTAAAGCTGCTCATGGTCACAGGTTTGATCTCTTGGCTTGTTACATCTTTTGACTACCATGTGAAAAGCAGGGTTTCTAACCGCATGTGACTCACTCCTAACTATTTTTTCCTTCTCATTATCATCATACCACCTACTCAAAGCCGCCACCTGCTGCCCCCTCCACCTACACCGCCCCCTCCTAAATCCTGTAGGCTCTAATTGGCCCGGTGTCCTTCACAACTGAGAGCTGGATGGCGCGTGCTAGCAGGCTAACACAGACATCTCCAAATGCCAGGTCACAGACTGGGCCGCTTGCTCTCCTCCCAGCCTTGTCATGCTGCTTACAGTTAACCTTTTCATTAGATGGCATTTGTCAACAACAGGGATTTTCTTGTTATATGTGGTTCGTCGAAGGAGTGTAGTGTGTATTTCACTGAGGACACACCTGCAGGAATATCTTACTGAACAAATAATCTATCTTTAAAAAATCGAGTATTTATGTAAATATTTAAGATACAGTATAATGCACATTTTTTTTCATTCTATCAAACCCTGTTTCATATTATTTATGTATGCCATTTGATGTATATTCATTAAGCACCTCTCCATACTGCTCTTTATTGTTTGTGCCTGGATTAAATTGCCTGAGAAAACTATAAACAATGGATGGATGTAACACAGCACTGTATCTCGCTGATATCAGCATCACTCTCCTCCACCTTTATCAGATGTATCACAGTTGTATTAAGTTACTGCTAATCAAATATTTCTAACTGCTGCTGCTTTGAATTAAAACCAATCAACTGGGAAATCACTGTGTGGCTTTTAATGTGAAGCAGTCACACGAAATGCTGTGCACTTGCACTTTAAACTGATACAGCAGCTGTTCTAGACTGGTATATTCCTGACAAAGTGTTTGCTGCAGAAAAAAATAAATACATGAGCTAGTTCATTCAAGGCAACAACCAACTTGTCTCTTTAAGATTTACTTTACCCACATTATAAACCTGGACATGAACATGGAGCCCTTTGAAACCAGAACACTGTTCCCGGGAACAACATTGCTGATAAAACTATATTACACAACTCCATTCACCGTCCTTGTAGATGACAGTTTTAAACATTGAAAAATACAACCCAGACTATTTGCATGGCTAGATGCCACTAAAGAAGGAGCAGTTCCTTACGATGTTGTTCGCTACACCCTCTTCCTCCGCTTTGATTTCTGAATGCCCCAGTGGCGTCAGCAGAGCAAAGAAACACATTCCTGAGGATTAAGAGTTTCCTCTTCACTGCTAAAACCCAATGACAGATTATTTGTTGCTCGTGTTTTTGTAACAACATCTGGGAGACCATGACAGCACCACTGCACAAATACAGAGAATTCACTTACTATATGTAAATTCTGAAGCAACACCTTTCTGTCAAGGTATTAATTTTGTATATTTGACTATTTTTATGTCGTATAATCCTCTTTTCTTCAGGAAGTCTCTCGTTTCTCTGATCATGATTAACCTGTCTGTATGAATATAATAATAGACTAAAGACTCCTCTCCTGATGTGGTCTGCTTATAAGAGATTATCTGAAAAGCTGTTTAGTCTAGCTTTGACTGACCTTCACTGCCCAATCATCTGCTCATCATGTTGAAAAAAAATGTGGGTGAGGAACAGACCAAAAGGGAAAACTGTGACCTTTTTCCATGTGGCCCATAATAACGCGAAGGTCAGATGAATGACAGTCACCCGCCATTCATCTGGGCCAGTTAATCAAATTTCTCACATGCAGATTTTGACCTATATACATGTCAATCACGTCAAGTCTGGACTGGTTTAATATGGAATGAGCCATCTCTACTGTATCCCATACATAACCCGATAATGTCATAAAAATTAGCGGTAAATAGGGTGTCGCCAGTGTAAGGTCTTCACTTTACACTGGTGACACCAGTGGTGGAGGTACGTTTTAATTTGCAGTGTGTTTATGGTGCATTTTAAATTTGTGAATAAAGTTATTCTGGATGAATTATTCTGTTCATGTGCCAGTGTTTCTGAGCTAAAGCCACACAATGTCCTCTTTCTCTGCTCGTTCCAAGACGACCTGAATATAATGCGAATCAAAACAAAGAACCACCCACCACTGACAGAAAACATCAGCTTGTCATTTAGTCAAATGCTCCGTGCCGAGTTGTAATAAACAGAAGTGATTTGTACAATGTCGCTGCTGTTGAACTTCTCAATACAAGTGCCAGCGTTTCAAATACAAACAAAAGAGCCAATTTGTTATTTGTTGCTGTAAATTCACTTAAAAGAAATGACCCCCTACAGCTGAGGAAAACAATATTTTTCTTGTTATTTTTTGTGTTTTCCAGATGAAAAGAATGGAGCAAAACCTAAAGCAAAAGAACAAAAACAAAAAACTTCCTATAAGCCAATTATGACAGTGCTGCAGGGTCAGCCAGCTTCAGGTGGAGTGTGCCCGGCCGTTGGGTTTCCACCTGGTAAACAGACCTCTGTTTCCGGTGATGAGTGTGAGCCAAAAGATGGAGGTCACCCAAATAGAAAAGGAGGCAAACACTGACATTCAACTGAAGTTTCCATCTGCTGTGCTTGCTCTGCTCCGGTATTACTGCCTCTGCTTCCTGTATATTTCAGTGCAAAGTAATAGCTGATCACTGACGGATTGATGCTTGAATCCTGAATATATATTGTACATGATAAAGAATGCATAGCTATCTGCATTATTTAACAGCCACATAAAGCATTCATGAATTTCATTTGAATGATAGTTTGATAGTGAAACGTTTTATTGTTCTGCTTGTGTATGGATGTCCACACAGTTGTTGTAAGTGCATTTATAGGTGTTTACTGGTTTAGCCCTCAGGTCATACGCTGCTTTTGAAGAGATCAGAATTACCTCATGAATTGATTATATGCTGTTAAAGCTCTGCTGCCATATTAACTGGTTTAGAGAACATTCAACCTGAATTGACTGGTATTTTTCGCCTCTGTTCCAGGAATTTAGTAAGTATAATGGTCTGATGTTGAAGGTCTTACTTGATGTCACTCTCCTGAACCCGCTCCTCATCCAGATCCTCGATGAACTTCTCCCCCTTCATCCAGTAGATAAGTGGACTGACGTCTCCCATGTATCCAAAGAAAGCTCTGCATGTCAGGTTGACAGGAGTTCCTGGAAGAGACAAGAGACAAGAGACAGGACATGAAGTCACCCGATGAACCATGTGTGAACCAGCATATCTGCTGAGAAATCATGAAGATATTGTGTTTGCAATTACATTCAGATTCATCGAATATGATATTTATTCAATACACTGTTCTATAAATACTGCATATATAATCACTACAGCTATGTTCTAATGTGGGAATAGTAAAATGGGTCAGGAGCAAAACGATGCAGAGCATGTTGATTCACAGGGCTGGAAACTTCCTCTAATTGTGATCCATAACACAAGGCAACAAAAAGCAGACAGGGACAAATGTAAGAGTATGGTGCACTAAAACTGATGCATGTCGACTCCCTGTGAAATTGAAACGCAATTTTATGCTTGTGTGTGCAGCATGTCAGTCTTGACACACGGTTGCAACGTGGCTTTTCTACCTCCTCATGTAGTAAAGTAACAAACAAGCAGGAAAAACACAACTTGTTTTTCCTTAAACTGTTCCTTCACCATCTCAGGTGCATTCACTGTATGACAGGTGGTGGTGACCTGACCAACATAAAGTCAGCAGCTGAACACTAATACAAAGATATGTCAAAACAATACTTTATCACAATGTCCGTGCTTTCTCACAGGTGTTGCAGGATATCTGGTAACTGGATCCAGCAGCCCTGGACACCCAGGCTTACATGTACCTCCTGTTATAGACTCCCTCTTTTTCCCCCTAACACTCAATGAAAGCCTCCTCGATTCCATCAATTCCTAAACTGTCTCTCGATCTCAAGAGATGCCATTTCAAACCACGCCAGACCTATCTTAAATTCCCTGACAGCCTCTTAAACTTTTAAACACTCTCTTGAACCCCCTTACACGGCAACTTTGCAACACTGCTGTGCCTTCATAAAAGCTCCCACATTCTTCAGCAGCCTCTGTCAGATCCTACCCTTTAAACTTCAATCGCTGTGTTTTGCAGGAAGTAGACTTTAGAAAATTTGAAGAACAAAAGTGCGGCAAGGTTTTTAAGGACAGCGATTTGCATAAGATATAAATTAATTCAAACAGCTGATGGAAAACTCAATGATCAACCTTCATTCCACAGTGATCAATGTGATGTTACAAGGTGGTCATACAGAAGTTAATAGAGCTTTGTAATGGCTTGACTGCACCTGGATTTACTCATCTCTTCAAAAGCTCAAAAAGAAGCAGGTTTGGACATTTTGCAAACAAATCCTCATTAGAGATATGGAGATAAAATTAAAAAACTCATCCAATGAAGTTGTTGAATGTGTTCACAAACAGCAACATCAGCGATCACCTGTTGTCATGTTCACTCTAGGTTAGCTCTGTCTCAGTAAATGTCCAGTTCTTTAGTCTGATTAAAGCTCCACTCTGTTCACTTGTTAGTTGTTAACTTTGACTGCTTTCTTTCTGCTGTCACTGTGCTGGGCAGGTAGCACAGTCCATTCAGCAGAGCTTAGAGCTGCTTTTGCTGAAAGCAGCTGCCAGCTGAAAACAACAGTGATGACAGTAGTGAGACGGAACAAATCAGAACAATAAAGTTGCATGATGTAAAACCGAAGAAATAAGAGTAAAAAATGCTCCATTGCTCCATAGAAATGCCTCTGAGTGGAACTGTAGAGTTGGGCGAACACTCTTTGTTGGTTTGTCACAGAGAAACCTTTTCTGTGTTACACTCTTTTAACTATTGTGATTGAAATAATAAAGATAAGTGCAGATTTTAAGTCTGAACAATAGCATCAGATTTCCTTGGCATACTTTGAGAGGAAGTATTAAGTATGTTTAAACCATTTATAAGGAATGGTACAGTGAATTATACATGTAATATTTAAAACAGCTAAAACGTCCAATGTTTATTCATTTGAAATGCATTAGCATGGCTGTAATACCTGAAGTAGGTACTTAAGTTGTAGCTGAAGTAGGAGCACTGAAAGCTGCTTAAGTTCAAGTTATCAAATGCATGACTGGTACAAGGTTGTAAAAAAAAAAAAAGGAAGAGGAAGATATCGACATGTTAATTTCAGATAGTCTTCCTGAGATGATTAGAGGTTAGAAGGTGCACAGAAAACACACGAGAAAAACCCTCTACCCTCAGATCAGTAGTAATGTCTGCTCGGCACATCCTATACTGTACAGTACGACTGGAAACAGATAAACCCTTTTGCAGCTCGTTTTCCTCTCACTGCCTGGGATTAGAGCGCTCTCATTCTTCTTTTGCACTTATCACACACATGCTGCAGCCTGTGGTAAACCCATGAGTGTGTGGCCTGTGCTGTGACAGGCTCAACGGCGGGGAAAAAAGAAACACATCATCAAAGCTGGGGAATGACTCTGATCCATAAAAAGACGCCGATGATCAAGGAGGCTCCACCAGTTGTGTGTCCAGGAAGGCAGGAAGGTAATTCAGCATCTCTTCATTAGCACTCCTTGCTCATTGGCCCCGTGGCGAGGACTCAGAAGTCTGTGAGATGGGAGATAACCGTGGCGTATAATTGGGTACTTGCTAGTTCAAAGATAATAGGGATTTTATTTTACCAAGTCCTGCTCTAATTTGGCCCTCTAGTGCAGTCTAGTGAGCTCAGATGATAGCTAAAGCCTTAACAGACACAATCTGGATTGGAGATGCAAAAAAAGGCTCCAAGTTGGAGGACAGTTTTGCATTTTGTCTCACGGCCCAACAAAAATATTGTCCACAGCTGAGAGATAAGAGCTGTGTGTGTATCTGAGTGTATGTTGTGTGTGAGACAGTGTTTTAGCACAGGGGACAGAGATAATGTGTTTTGCGGATGCTGAGATACATCCTGGACCCCACATGCACACACACAAATACACACATAATGCTATGCTGACCACCTCCACCAGGGGTCTCTGTGGTGCTACAGAGCAGGAGGGTTGGTGTGCAGGAAGAGCATGCAAAAAAACAACAACAACACGGAAAAAAAATACAAAAAAACAAAACGCCCCGTTTTGACAGGTGCGGACAACAGTAAAAGGAAACACGGATCCTTTTGTGTGCCACCTTTGATGTCAAGAGGCTTCACCCATGGATCTGAACAGCATGTTGCGTTGTTGCACTGACAGCTCTACTGCTGTGCTGGCAACAGCCGCCGTGTCACTCTCCAAGACTTATTCCAAGGGGCTCTTCGTGCATATGGCTGCGTGTTATTCCCTTAACGATGCCATGTTAATTTGTGCCGGCTTTACTGTGAGCAGCAAAGACCGCGCGGGCAGAGGTTGTGTGCTCAGTTTGTGAAAATGCACAAACAGCCATGTAGGGATTTAAGCAAAAAAGATCCTAACATTTAAATCCCAATCTCTAGTCTTGGTCAGGGGGGTAAAGTGAGTCTTAATGCGATTGTTTCCTCTCTCTCTTATCTCCCTGCGCCTCTAGAGCATCTCTCTCAGCCAGTGTGGTGGAGACGTCAGCAAAGACTCCCGTGGCTAAGCGGACAGACTGGAAGCCATGAAACCATGAAACACCACGGAGGAAGCAGGGAAAGAGACCGAGTCAGACAGAGGGAGCAGGCATGCGTGCCTTTCTGCATCTGTGTGCAACTGACAGAGGTATGGCAGGAGAGAAAGGGGGCATATGTGTGTGTCAGTGGGGATGTAAGTGAGGAGAGCTAGACAGAACAACCACACACGTGGGAAACAAACTGTTTTTCATGGAGGATTGAAAGACTTCCCACCAAGTGAACGGAGAATCGTATCGTCCTTGTGCACAGGAGATTACATAGATTACAGATCAGTACATCTGCAAGCAGTGTACATGTATGCACCATCCATGTCAAGTTAATCTAGCAGCGTTTTCCATTCAAATCCAAACAATCCAACTCGAGTAGGAAAGCCTCTCTCTCTCTCTTTTTTTTTGCTATTAACAGCCTTGAATAAATTAAGCCCTGGAGCTAGGGGGAATAATACTTCAGAGAGTGAAGAAACTAAGCGTTTCAGAGGATTGTTTTTTTTTTTTGGAAAGGGCATTGCAATCTTAACAACAACGAGGACACATATAACTTTCTGTTTTAATGTTTTGGGTGAGATGGGAAGCGATTTAGGAGCTGGCAATTAAAGACAAATAATGCTGCACAAGAGCAGCACACTTTACAAATTACTGGCAATCTGCTAGCAAGTTTGATTTCTCTGAAAGAGTCTTTACACCATATTAATGTTAATAAAGGCCAATGGCTGTCTGGAAGATTGTTTAGGAGAAATACATTAAAAAAATGAAATAACTAAAAACTAAAAACACTGCTATGATTAAAATTTCAACAAAAAGCAGCTGACAAAAAGGTCCATTTACATGCAGAAGCTTTTTATAATTCTATGCTAACTGGACACACACCATCTGTTGACGAAGGCTGTGTGATATGATCAGAAGCTCTGCAGCAGCTACTCCGTAAACTTGTGCTGAGACAACTAAAAAAAGCCTGCGTTAACAACAGCAGTCATGTTATTATGCATGATTTATTATTAAAACACATCTACGGTAGTACCTTCAATCTCCATTCTTATTTATGTTGATGAGATGAGCAACTCATTTACAAAAAAAAAATGAATTAACAAGCGAAGAGCTAGGACACACAATGAGGGGTCCATCAGTGATTTGGTGAGCATATGAATCACATGCTTGCCTAACCACTGCAGTGTCTGTGTCTGTGCCATAGAGGTCAGACTTGTAGACTCAATGTGAAACAACACCGAGGCTGTGTTTTCTTCTTCTTGCATTTCACTTCATTTCAATTTATCAAGGTAGAAAGTCAAAATAATGTCTTTAACCATAAGAAGCTTACTGTACAATTGCCACTGCTTTTCAAGCACAACTAAAACCTCTTCATCAAATGTCAGAATGACATTTGTGTCACTTTTCTTGCTCTCTCCAGATGAGATGACATTCCCTCTACTCTATAATTAGTCCTTCCTTTAATGCAAGAGCCTGGGCTCGACATGAAAGCAGTTGAAGATTGCCCCATGGCTTGTGATCAGCTTGATAGCCAGCGACTGATCTGGACCGAGAAATAGCCCAGGAATTGAATCAGTGAGATAGTCTGATTGTCAACGGTTAGAAGGGGTTTCCCAGATTCAGCAGGGCATCTGGGAGGAGTGAATCAGTTCCTGAAAATATTTTACAGTGGGAGTGAGCATCCCCCTTTATCATTTGCTCCAGTGCAACATCCAGGAAGTGAAGGGTTACACCAGCCCTCTAATTGCAGTGGCTGCGTACCCACTCACATTGCGTTGCCAGATGTGGTTGTTAAATTGTCTCTCTGTTCAGCATTCACTTTGTTTCATTACAGCACATGCCTCTCCAATCATGCATTTTAAGGCCGCCATTGACTGCGCTGTGCTCAGTATTCATTTAGCTACGTTCCCCTTGCGTATGGTCAATCTCCTCTTATTCATACTTGGCACTGCACCTCATTATCACTAAGCAGGCAAACCCTTACCGCCATTCCCCTTAATTAATGCAGGTAAAGCAGATATCAAGAGACAAAATACAATGTTTAGACTGTTTTCTGATTGGTATAAGCATGTTAACATGTGGTAATAATAATAGGAAATGCTCAATGATGTGTTGTGAAATTACAATTTTCTCTGCTCTGTGTTACTTTTGCCGGGGACAAGCTGTGCCTGGAAATTAAATATGGTAGTACTGTTGAATATTACAATGTAATGGGAAACAAACAGGCTGGGGGTTGGGTGAATAACAAGTCCAATTCGATCCTTGTGGAACAGAGCATGACATTTGCAAAGATCAACACCCACTCTTTGCATTGATGTTCTCATAATACAATGTTCTTTAGCACAAAAGCAGCTCCTATTATTACTGCCCAATCCGAAGAAAGAATCATTATCAACATTAAACCTCACATTGCTAATAATCTCACACAGAGTAGTCACTGATGAATTCTCCAAATGAAAAGCTCATTAGACATTAATGAAACACTTAAAGGGTAAGTGCCACAGTAAACGGAGGAAAAAGGTAATACCACAATTAGCAAAGCATCAGATGATGAGAGAAATTGACACGTCAGCTTTGAAGCAGATGCTATTTTTGCTAATGGTTTAGTGAGGCATTGTTAAGTGCTGTGCTTATTCTGGCTTCACTAGTTGCTGTTATGTTCTTCCATCTTGCTGCTCACATGAAATGCTGCTCTTGGCTTTTCAAAGAAAACTGTCACTTACAGTGTAACAGCAGAAAGAGTTAAGTACAGTAAAGTAAAAACTTTCTTTGAAATCCCTGTCTTCTTCCTCAACCTGATTCTTACTCTGAAATGCTGATGCTGCTGTTAGCTGAGAATTAAAAAAAAAAGAAAAAGAAAAAGCTTCCCTCACAGTGAGAAGACAGGGATTGGATACCAACAGGAACTGAACGCTCACTGGGCTTTGGTGCAGGGCTATGCAGGCAGAGGAGGAACTCCTGTCGGGCTTAGCCCAGAACGAAGAAGACGTCTAGAGAATCCCTAAGCGGCACCATGTAGTTTAGCTACTGATGGAGGGCTGGTGAGCTGGGGAAAATACAAGATGTGGTAGGGAGGGGAGTGTAATAGACGGATACACAATGAGGGAAAGAAAGAGACTGATTGCACAAAATAGCAGGTTCCTTGAGACCGTACTGGGTCACCTTTGAAGCGTGTCCAGACCCCCAACAGTCCCATTTTCTAACTGCGGCTCCCTGCGGTTAAATGCTCAGCTTGGGCCTACTTTAAAAATGCTTTAAATGAATTCTTTCTTAAACAGTGTCTAGAGGATCGAAGCTATTCTCCACCTCCAGACATCACAGGCCCTCGTGTGCTCCTCCATTGTTCTGCATGACTGTGAACCAAATCGAGTCCTGTCTGCTCCTGTCTGCTCAAAAGTCTCAGCCTCCATCCAGGCTTGCCTATGTACACTCGAATTTGCTTGTTAATGATGAGATGTTATGACTCATGGCACTTGCATGGCTGACTTTCAGGAGCTGCCGAATCTATCAAATGCTATTTCTATCCCCAGTCTGGCTCATTCGTGACAAATTACAGCAGGGTAGAGTTGTGTTACTCACACCAACACATGCTAAAACAGGTCAATAGCACTCCCAGTGAAAAGAGTCATGTACATAAACCTAAAACTCTCCTCTTCTCTCAGCATTTTAGCTGCTGCAGAGGCAGACGATCTGGATATCGAGTTGGTCTAATGCCTGGATCAGGCTATGTGATATCATTGTGGAGATAGCCTGGTCCAACACACATGGGGTGTCTGGAACAATTTGTTGGGTTATCCAGTACAATGTTTCATGGTGGAGCACTGACTGTGATCAGGAGGCCGAGGCCCAGATGGAAAGCTACCACAAGCCATTGCTCATTCAGTTTAGCCCTGTCTGTGACATGCTGTGAGACTGCCTGGCCATTCCACATTTTGTGATCCTGGAAGTATGTCTCTGCACCCTCATGCATAATGCACTCAGTCTCTGAGCCAAGTCACAACCGAGTTGTCGCTTAAGCTGACAAAGTGACCGCTACACATTGCACCCATATGTGATTGTTGAACTTTAGCTATTGATCTGCTGCCAATCTTCTGAGAAAGTTTTCTGAGAAAGATTTTGGAACCCGTCTGAAGGAATTCACTGAAGTTGGATGATACGGCCTGACTTCCAGTCATCACTCCACTTCACACCAATGGAGCTGAGGTAAAGGCTCAGAGCCAGCCAGTGTAGACCCAAGAGGGGTCTCCATACTTTTAGCCATAAAGTGTGCAGGCATTTACCATTTTGGCCATCCTGCCTTCTACTCATGTTCACATGTTCAGGGATGACCGAAGCATCGATTGACTCTACCTTCTTGCAGCGTTGTGTCGTTCATCTCTTAAGCCATCAGTGAAAAGAATCTAGTCTCTAAATGGTCTAGTGAAGCAAACGCACCAGCAAAGATCAAGGCAGCTTACGGTGCTCAGTGAGCAAGAGAGACGGAGACGGAGAGTGAGGGAAAGAGAAGAGAGTGGAGAGGAAGAGTGTGCTTCTACATCCATACCCTCTCCTGGGGAGTCTGTGTAATGAAAACAGGACACAGCAGAGTGGTTGGGACTGTAGGTGCTTTCCCAGCATTTCAGGAGACACCGTGTTGGATATCTGCAGCGCACGTGAGCTGAATGAACAAGGAAGTCTGGGGAGCGACTTAACCGAGGCAGCGATGTGAAGTGAATGAGTGGAACAGGTTTGAAGAAGCAGGGGGAAAAGCTGCTGTAACTTATCACCTCAAATCTAGCTGCAGAAGGAACCAGGAAGGGAGGAAGGAAGGGAGGGAGAGAGGGTTATTGGGTTTGGAAATCATTGCATCATATTTCTCCAGAGCGAGCAGGATAAAGTCGGGAACTGGGTTTGCATGGTGGGACCATGGCACTCCAGTGGTTGGGAATACATGTACTGAAATGTCGAAAAAATATGTGTGGAGGCGAGATGTCGATGTATCAGCTTTTTCTAAAAATGACATCGCCTGTTCCAGACATGTGGGAAAGCTAGAAAATCTGTTTTTCCTTCAGGCCCCTCAATTCAGAATTTATGGTGGGATTTCCAGTTTTTAAATGGTTTCATGCAGATTTTAACATAAGCGGGTACTGTAGATGCAAATGAACATATTCATCATTGATTAGTGCTGCTCTAATCGTTTCCTTATGTTTACAAAAGCTGAAGTGACAGACATTATAGACAATTAACAGCTTAAAGGAAAAAAAAGTCTAAAACATTTCCCTAAAAGTTAAGTTAAATTACAAAGTTATGATACGTGGTCCGATCATTTCCCTTCATTTACAGGTACTGTACTACTGCCACTCTTATTAAATTATTAACAGTACAGTATATCCTCTATGCATTGTATTTCTGTTTTCATTGTCTCATTGTCTACATTCATCCTATTCATTTCATCCTCTTCTTTGTCTTCCACCTCACCTTTCTCCCTTCTCTCTCTCTCTCGTGCCTTGCAGCATGTCTTGGGAGTGCTTTGTACATAAACAGGTTTTTATAATGAGTGCCGAATCAGGACAGGGACCAACAATAGGACTGTGTGACAGAAGGGCCGCAAGGAAAGAGACACTCTGCAGGAAGGATGCCGGGGAAAAGGTTAGAGCTCTGGTGAGACCAGACATCATCTACACAGCGTCCTGCTGCTTTCACCCTGTCTGTCATGTTCACAGAAAAAAAAAAAAAAAAAAAAAATAGGAACGCAGTATGAGATCTCTGCTTGTGTGTCAGCGAGTGTGTGGTGTTCTGGTGCATAGGCAGGATAATTGGAGTGATTTGTACTACCTATGCTGCTGTCCTTCCAATTTGCATGGACATATGGTAGTAATAAATTCATGTTCACATGTTCAAAAGGGGGTGCACTGGGATTTGGGACCATTTGGGCCTAACTGCCGTTCTCTGAGTGCGGAAACAATGCACATTTGATGAACATGCCATGACGAGAAAACATGTTTAAAAACCCTCCATGTGTCCATCTGGATAAATTACCATAACATTGACACAAGCGTCTGGGGATGACAAAATGTCAGCATGATAGGAAATATCTGCTGCGATGAAGGCGACAAGAATTCTCTTTGGGGGCGCTGACAAGACTGGTTGAATGGTACATTTGCAAAAGAAAGGATTTTAATGTTGTAAGGTCAGGAAGGTCAAGGCACTGTGATTGCTGAATGTCAGATCGCCATCTGAATAAAATCTGACTCTTGTGAACGGCTATCTAGAACAAATAACCTTTGAGGCATACTCTCCAATGACCTGATATATATGGGGAAATCACATTTAACGCCAGTCACACAGAATAAACCCTGAGAGTCCATAGCTCACCCTCTGATTATTCAGACATACATCTCAGCTTGCGCCGTGGATAATCAAATTGATTTGCTCATTCCCACCCACGACTCCTTGCTGCAGTATATTTTCCTTATTAAGCACTGTGGTGGTCTGACTGTTCTCTTGTTCGGTTTGTACTGCAGGAAGTGGATGACGGGGTCAGAGACAGGATGGGAACCAAATACACAGATAGTGAAATTAACAATTTTTACAAGCAATTTCTTTATACACATTTTACAAGCTGAAATGACCTGATTTCTTGTAATCTGGTTTCATGAGACATTATGCCTGGAAACATGGCTTGTTGTGGTCTTGACTGAGGGAAGTGGTCCTGCACTGAGCCTGCTGCGACTCCATTTAATTTAAAGTTCTTTTTTATCTGGGCAAGCATCTCTGTAATCCAAGGCTGTCTCCTCTCTGATCCTCTGTGCCAGACTGAGAACACACCAGCCAGGCTGTTGGAGCTGTGAATCTGCGGTGTCCTGATGTCTGTGAAGTTTGTATTCACTGCTACACAGCCGCCGCTTTATTATCCCCGCTCTTCTCTTCTAAAGGTGACATTTGTCTAACTGTTCAATCCCTCTAACACGCAGCGGTGCAGTTTGGGACCTATTCAGCTTTATAGTCCTGCTTTACAGTAGGTGTGCACTGAATTTAGAATTTAGATAAGAAATGGCACGTCTCGGAACTGCTGGGCACTTAAACCCCCTTGCCATCCATTTAATTAAAAACAATACAATAAATTACAAGCAATGCTATTAGGAGGTGGGAGGGAAGCAGAAGAGGAAGTAACTGGAGGCAAGATAAATTATGACCTTATGCTGGAAAACATTTAAAAGGGGGGATATCATGGTGTGTGCATAAATTTAAGAGCGCAAGTGCTGATCTGTCAATCATGCACTGTTCCCTGAATGCAACAGTGGGGGACTTAAAGCTGCTACAGTACACATCCATATTTCTTTTCATGCTGGAAATAGCACAAACATGCAAATTTGTGCACATATGTACATTTCAAAACATATGTGATCTGACGCAGAGGAATAATCCACAGCCACTGACATCCAGTTCAGTTATGAGATATTAGAAGCAGATTTAATTGGTAGAGAATAATAAAGATGTAGATGTGGTCAACTATAAGAAGAAAACCACAACCAAACCACACAGTAACGTGCTCCTAACCCACATGTCACCAAAAACCCTTTATCACTGTTTGCAGCCACAGCATTTCACCACCAAAACAGATTGACAAATATCTTTTATAATCTGTAAACCAGCAGGCACATTAGAAGCTTTTGGGCTTATTCACTTCATCCACTGTTAGACTAGTAGCTTCTCCACTGTACAGACTTAAGCGGTGCTCCCAAATCCACAGAGTGATCGGTGCTCAGTGATAATCCACTAAATATGTCCAATAATGCATGAGCATGATTTCCAATAATATCACAAATTATAAACATATCAGATATCCCTGTTCAAACCCATGAAATCAGTTCCTGATAAGGCACTGAGGGAAAAGTGACATGTTTTTTCTCTGTGAGTGTGTGAAAACACAAGAACAATATCTCAAGAGCAGCTTTATTTACTATTCTGGACGCCCTAGTCTTTAACGGTAAATATTAACAGATTTTAACTATACATTTCCCATAAATTGCACCAAAACTGCTCAATTCCTGATGTATAAAATATTCCTGATGCCTGATGCCCTCATACACTCTACTCTTATAAAGCTGCCTGTTTGAAATTCAAAGACATCTGGTAAAAGAACAAATTAACTAAGAAGTTCAATACTCAGCTCAGAAAGCAAGAGAAGGGCCTATAAGCATCCAGGAGTACTCAGAATAACTGAAGTCAGTGTTTCATGAGTGTTATGACAAAAGAGGGAGAGAGAGAGAGATTGTGTGTGTGTTTGTGTGTGTGTATGAACCAGGAAAGCTGAATCTGTGGGATGATGAGAGTGATGGAGCGCTTACATGATTACATTACTCTGTTATTTGTCTATCCTGACGGCCATCCTTGTGCAACTTGTGTGTGTGTTTGTGTGTGTGGCACAGGGGGGTTGGGGGTGTACATGAGCAGCATACTGATGAGTTCCCAGCATACACCGATCAAATTACACTACCTCACTACCCCCCCCGCTTTCAGTCAATCTTGCCTTTTGCCCGTCCTTTTCTCAGCTTCTCTCTCTGCAGGTAAACAACTTGATATTTCACCGATGTCACAGTAGTTCAATTCCTGATGACCTCAGAACCTTGCCTTGTCTATAGGACTGCTATCAGATTCACCTCTCTATATATTTCTCGTTAAGATGTACAGCTGCTTTAATATACACAACTATACACAGTCTATCTGGACCTGTATCCCCATCTCTTTTTTATATCACATTGGGCTCATGTTATTCATCTGGAAGCTCATGGATCACAAGTCTAATATTAAAGAAAAACTTTATTCATCAAAAAATAACAGAGTGCTCAACTGTTGGCAAGCTATAAATAATAACTTAGGAAACTTGGCAGAACATGCTCTTGTCATTGTTTTATCTTTTAAGTATGCGACAGTTAAATCATGAGTGAATGGATGGCTATAAAAATAGATAAAGGGAACATGAAACATGAATATGAAAAATAATCAAATATATTTTATGTTCTTTAAATTCATGTCATTAGAGGTGTCATATGATCATTTTCACAGGTTTTATTCTATATTTATTTAGTCCTAGCTGGGCTTTTTGTATCGTTTAGAAATGCTGAAACGTGGCCTAGTGCGAGGCCCTTCTGTCTGCCTGAGGCTGCAGGGGGATTTACTTATTAGCCCTGCTGCCAGCGCCACTGGCACACCTCACTCACGTCACTTAGACAAATTGACTCAGGGATGATATCAATCAAAACTTTGAGAGAAAGTAAGAAAGTAAGAAAAGGCGAGACAAGGAGATTAAACATGACACAGTCTGCAGCTATGATGACATGTGAGGCTGCTGCTTCCCCAAACATCCAATAATGTTTGGTGTGTTTTAGTCTGGACCAAAACAGTGGTCTGACCGAGGGACTGACAATCCATCACTAGAACCGGTGTGGCTGAAAAGAAGCTTTTCATCTTCACCGTAATGTTTTTCAAAAAGAGAGGTAAAAGACGGACGGTTAGAGCAAAAGAGAGAGTGAGAGAGACTGAGCTAAAGAAATAAATCGATAGATAGAGAGAAACAGTCAGAGTGAGAGAAGAAAGAGAATCCATAAAACACAGATTAGACTTCCTAAACCTGCCTAATACAGAATCTCTAATATCAGCTACTGTGTTGTAACACTGAGGTGCAGAGGAGAGGAAGAGTCCCGCTGAGTCTTTTCCTGCACTGCAACCTGGGATATCAGGGAGCTTGTTTGGAATCGGTGCAGATGGACAAAATGTTGCTGTGAATGCCGATTTGCCCGGCGCACTGCTGGACACCGAGTCCAGGTCAAACGTTTACAGAGGTGAAGCGCAGCAGGACCGATTGACCCGGATGTCAGAGGAGTGGAGACAGAGATGAGGTGGAGTCAGAGCACAGGAGGAAACTAAGTGGGTTCAGCTGCTCCGGTGCCTTTACCGAGGGGAGTTTTAGGAACACAGGGATTATGAGTCAACTCTTGAGTCACAGCTTCAGGGATTGGCTGCATTTAAGGCACCAACAAATCACTATCTTTTAATTAATTAGATATGACTTCATATTGCTTGTTTCGTCTGTCCAAGATTTCAGAAGCCTAATTATTTACATTATGCAACAAAAAAAGAAAAAGAAAATCCTAAAATATGAAAGGGACCACGTGGTGTTTAGCAGACTCAATAATTAACCCTGAATACTAAAATTCTTGTTCCATATCAAGGGTAGACATTTGTGCAAAGTAAATTATCATAAGATAATAAAAACAAATCCCACATTACCCATCATGCTGCAGCACCGGCCCTGGACTGTGGCCTTGCTTACTAGCTCGTAAACAGGATTAAAGATAGGAGGTACCTTTGAAGATATTAAAAGGACAATGTACAAGCATTGAAATCAAGAGGCTAAACTGGCATGGTGATGCCCTGAGCTGCTTGGCTGTGAGGCCGAGGTGGGGTGGGGGGGAGCTGGGGGGTTAATCTGAGGCTGGGTAGTGAGGCAGTAATGCCAGGGCTCATGGGGAATTACTGGGGAGATTTGGAGGAAATCTGCTGGCAGCAATTTCCCTGTCGCTTTTATTAGCCTAGATGTGCAATTTGCTGCTGGCTGCTCTAATATGACAGGCTACGTCTTGCTTGTGTTTTCTACACCACCAACCCCCCCACACACAAGTGGTGATTCAAGTTGTGCGATGCACAGGAAGAACAGAAAATGTGTCACTCTATGTTTGTTACGTAATACAACATGATACTGTACTGCCCCCATAGGGCAGTTCCTCATTTGAAGGAAGGTCAGAGGTCACTTACTGGGATTAAGTGTCTTGCTGAAGGGTACTTGTGTCATGTTGTCTTGTTGGCCTGTTTTGTTTCTAGGCCACCCTGCTGCTACACAACACAGCTTGTTTGCATATGTATTTGTATGTGTGTGTGTGTGTGTGTGTGTGTGTGTGTGTGTGTGTGTATATGTGTTGACAAGCCGTATCTGCACCGACCCATTTCATCCCCGGGGATACATGCACACATCAAAGCAACCCCAGGCCTCGTGCTATACATACACCTCAGCACATATTGTCTATCTTCCTCTCACACACAGTCTCTGCAGTCTCTGTCCAGGCCTGCAGGCTCTCTGCTGCTTGGTATGGAGCGGATAAAGAGGTGACTGACACTGAATATGAAGAGAGAAGCACTGACAACATAACTCTCACAGATAATTGTGACCATCATTGTCAGAAAGGGGTCAAAAAAAGCTGCATATTAGCAGCAGGATAAGCAGGTGTGAATGTTTCTGAATCATTATTCAGGACGTGCTGACTTGCTTAAACATTACTTGGTAGGAGAGTCAATAGTTTCAGATAGAGAAGCATGCTGGAGCTTAATTACTAAGTATTGTATCTTGCTGAGTCCTTGAAATGAAGTCTGTATCATTCAGAGCAGAGCAAATCAAACAGCGGGTGCAGTGAGTGATTAGCTACGTACAAAGACGTGAATGCACAGAGGGCACATGGTACATGTGCAGAATTCTCACACTGATTGCTGCTTCCGACACTGAAGATAAGCAGCCATCCCACATCTCCTTGTGTCTCATTAGACCAGGAGATAAACAACAACATTTCATTTCCTACAAAAATGCTAAAAAAGCTACAGTGAGTGTGCAGCACAACTAGAAGGAAGCCAGGAGGCTTGACAGAACTGCAGGAATAATGTGCAGGAGCCGTGCCAAGACAAGTGGGAACGAAGGTGGGAGGAAGAGGAGCCGCAGCTTATAGCATCACCACGTTTCAATCAACAGCGGCTTTGGTTTCTGATCCTGAGCTGGAGTCAGTATGAGTAAGTGCAGATAGAAAAGACGAAAAGATACTCGCGGCAGTTTTAGGAAGCTCTCGTCGTCGTATTTTCTATTCACAGACATTTAAAATCTACAAAATCTTTGCTTACTTGATATGTGACTCTTAAGAGGATGTTATTAGTGTACTAAACTGTTTGTCTGTTTACTGCAGTGTGTGAGACAGAGTAGCTCAAAATAAAAATGAGCGTTTGCGTCACCTCCTTCCCCATCAGGTCATTTGCCTCACACTGACCTCACATCCACTTACAAACCTGTCTGTCTGTCCTGTCATGTGGAATATGTCTCATCTCATCCTGCCCTGGATTCGTGCTCATCATGTTCCATCATGTAATCAGAATGATATCATACGGAGTGGAAAGAGGCAGACAAAAAAACAGGTTAGTGGTCTGCACGTCTGTCACACACCTTGTCTTGGTACTAATTGGATTTTCAATAAAACTTTGAGGCACTAAAGGGAGCCGTTACTGTGTTCCACCAATTTGGTTTCACTTGACTCCATAAATCTTTATTGAATGACGCCCTGACCATCAAGGTGGATACTGTAAACACAAAAGTACTGCTTTAGGAACAGGCAGAAGCAAGAGTGTGCATGTCCATGTGTGGCTCTGCGATAGAGTCAAAGTGCTGTGCCAAAAGCATAATTGGGCCTCAGCATCGGGCCCACAGCGACAGCGATCAGGCCTCAGTCCAGCGGCACTGGACCCACTTCATAAGGACTCCTCCGACATCCCAGATGATGTTTGTTTGTGTGGCTGCTTTCACATTTATGCGCATCTTTCTCAAGTCTGGTAAATTATGACTCTCCGCCGGTAGTCTAGAGGGAGCAACCTCACATCTTTGGCACTCTGAACAAAACATTCAACAAGCAAGATGTTTAAATTAGAGGGAACCAATTAAAAGAGCAATGGGTGGTCAACACAATCAAAGGCAACATGTCAGCCATCTAAACCCATCTCCAAGGCATAATTGGAAATACAAGGAATTCTTGAATAACTAACATATAATTTACTGTGTTTACTTTTTATGACATAGAGAAAAAAAAACTGTTGTTCACACTGGCTGGATGTGAACAAGCAGCAGCTGCTGAGACAACCAGTTTCTTATTTTATAAACTGTATAAGAGGAGATGAGCTGGACACCGACTGTTTCCAAGAGATTTGTGTTGAAACTGTGGGTTTTGTAATTCTAATTTCATAACATGGAAAAAGGTTTTAGTTTTCCTCCCATTCTCAGTCAGATGAATCCAGTTCATTCTCTGCTATCGATGGGGTTTCCCTATTCTGAGGTGAAGCCCCTGAGGAACAGAGAAAACTGCCTGTCTGGCATTCTTTGGTCAATGTGGTGATGGGAGAACAAAAGAGAACAACAGAAAGGTGACATATTTTGAGGGACAGAACTAATGAAGCAGGTAATGAATGGACCTCCTTCCTAAAACATCAGATAGCACAGCTGGAGTATAATGGAGTGCAAAAACAAAAACATGAGTCACTAACCACCGAGGCTGTGCCTTGCCCACCAGTGTTGTTGGCGTCAATACCACGACCAAATCATTACAAAACGAGACGAATACATCTTTGATAAATTGAGGCAAAGGAGCAGTTCATTATTAAAAGGTGTACAGACCTTTTGAGATGCAAATTGAATAGAAATGAGTCATGTTCTTAGACATGGCATCATGAGTCACACCTGCTTTGAAAGTCCATCTGAACAGGTCTAAAAGGCTCTGGTGACACTCCACCATCCTCCTGCTCTATGAGGTTAGATGTACTGTAGGCGTTATGCAGGTTGACTTTTGCCTGAATGGGCTCTCAGCATACTCTGTCATACAGGGGTCTGAACGCTTTAACTGTCTCTTCTACAGATATTAGTCATATTGACTGAATTATTGATGTAAACATCATTCATCTGACTCCCTAAAAGGACTAAGAGAAAAATGCCTTTTGGTAGCTTAGGGTTACTTCTTTAAACAAAATGATGAATAGAAATGTATTTCTTGCGATATCTAGGGTGCAACAAATTTCAAAAAGTCCCTTCATGCTTCATAGAAATGCCCATGTCGTTCAAATCAAATGACCCTGGGTTTGCCATGCACAAGCTGGATAACTGATATATGTAACACAACTGGAGTCACTATAAATTCTATACTGCAAACATGCACCACTAGTATCTGCATATACTATATACTGTGATGACAAAGTGAAGGCTGGAGTTCCCGACAGAAACAAGGCAAAGAGAGAAGAAACAAGGGTGATTCATCATGGGTGAAATGGAGTGGCAGGTGGTCTCCCCACTGGGCCAGGTCTGTTGTCCTGTGGTGTCCCACTGCCCCCTCCTAGCCCGATCTGGCTCGCCCTGCTGCTCCCCCACTGGCCATTGTTATGCCCCATCAAGCCAGGGAGCCACGACCATAAACTGAGACCTCAAACACCCCAGTGTGAAGGATATGTGCGTGTGTGTATATAGCTGTGAACCTTGAGGGCATTTCCGCCTTCTATCAACACAGCCCCCGCTGAGGGTGACACCTGCAAATAACAGTTTAATAGCTGAGTAATGTCTCCAGCCTCCTCCCCAGCTGTGCCGGGGCAGCCTGGTGGGCTGGGAGGCAATTGAAAAGCCTTTGCTCCCTTTAATGTATACACATGGACATGTCTATAAACACACATGTACTCCGACTGTATATATTTTTATGTACACACAGACACACAGTGATGTGAGCTGATAAAACAGTCAGGAGGTTGTAAAACTGGGGCACAAATGCCAGCAGCGGGCCAACGAATGGGCATGCACATCATATATCTTCATATTCCACCTGCTCCCGCTGCTAATGTTTTTCCTTCCATTACAGGTATGTGGGTGTCTGCTGGGGAAATGAGGGTTGTGCAGTCTCTGCAGACCAAACAACTTTATTGTGGTGGAGAACATCCAAATGTAATCCATACATTTTGCAGAACAGGAATAGGACGCCTGCTTCTGCTGGTGGTGAGTATTGATTCTGCTATCTGATGACACATTCCTATTCATAGAGCTCAGTGATGATTATCCACCGCTGAGATTATCAAACAGCCTATATAAACTGTACACACATTCAAGAGATGCTGGGCAAGATAAATATTTAGGGCTATGAAATTAAAGATTTTCAGTGGTAAATTGGCCACAGAGGCATACAGGGCTGAAGAGCAGGTTTGATTCTGATCTGTTTCTCTTTATGTGCATGGTTGCATCTGGATTTCAAGCTAGCTCTATAGCTCCTGTGAAGCCAATTGCATAAACAAGCATTTATCCCCTCGCCTGCACATGTAGCTGATATTTTGTCTGTGAGTCCACAAAGTTTTATTTGCCCTTCCCCGTCAGCATGTGAATCTTTGTTGGGGAATTGCCATTGTGTCCTGACAGACAGACCAGAACTAAAAGCTATCTGGAACAGCAAACGCTCCCTGGTGAAATGAGAAATAAGTGAAGATGTTAGAGAAGACCTGCCATGAGTCTGAATGCTAGAAATGAAAGACTGAACTGTAAGTTATGAAATCCATAAAAAACGCTTCTAATAGTTATTACAAGAAGATGAAATTTCCGAGGACACTTGTACATCTCTAGAGTGATAAATGATTAGAAAAACAATGCTCAGGTTCTGTTCCCCACAATTGAGTAAATGATTACCTCCACCAGATTTCCTGCTGTGATCCTGTTTTTGAACAAATCTAATGCATGTGTCAGCTTGGCAGCAGATAAAATCTCTCATATTTAGAGACAATACTTTACGTGACTGATCTATCCACAAGTAGAAACTGATGATGTCTTCTCCTTGTTTCCTATACTCCAACCGCATGAACTCTGGAAGGAGACTGAGATTTTTCACTGCCCATCAAACCAACTGTAGGTGCACTGTTGACAATGAGCACAGTACTATACCTGCCAATCAGGTATAGTACTCAACATGATACATTTATGAAGTTACAAAAGCTTCAAGTTCTAGTTTGCTCTACACTATGTACTGCATTAGATGAATGTAACGTTCATCTTGTTAAATATCCCTAAAAGAGTGCAGGGGGTCTACAAGAAATACAAGACACAATTCAGAAAATAAAAAGTTATTGGCTCCAGAGCAGTACATTATTGTTTGATTACAGTGTTCTCCATAGACAGGTCCAATAACTAATTCAG
Organism: Trachurus japonicus; assembly: GCF_045865225.1. Taxonomy (NCBI): domain Eukaryota; kingdom Metazoa; phylum Chordata; class Actinopteri; order Carangiformes; family Carangidae; genus Trachurus; species Trachurus japonicus. The sequence goes on along the minus strand of NC_140908.1, from coordinate 7,408,440 downwards.
TGAATGTGCATTCAACCACTACAGTCCTACTTTCTGGAATACACATCAGGTTTATGTGTGGAGATAATGTGATGATACATGTATGGTATGGCCTTGCTGTGTGGTTCAGATGAGATCAATGCAGGTGTGTGTGCAAAGTTTACCTAAGTCTGTCGGCAGATGTTGGGAGTACGACTGAACATGTGAGAAAATGCTGCATAAAGCCCTCTGTGTCTTGGCTGAGCCGAGTCGTGAGTAATATAGACATCAGGTTTTTAAAGGGAAGAAAAACCCTTTGAAAAAAAGAAATGCTTTGAAGACATTATCTTTGGTTTTGCCGCATCGATTTTGACTTTTTTTTGTGAAATGTGAGTTTGTTGTGGAAGTGCAACACTAAATTTGCACCGTCTTTTAAGTCTAGTGTGAAAGCTGCCATCTTAACCCTGCTGCAGACCAAACAACAACATCAAACTGCTTGAAATGGTTTGTTTCTGGTGTAGTCTGGAGATAATGGACAAATGAGGTCCAGTTACAGTCTCTACTAGTGATTCTCATAATAGCTTTTGTTTGTGAGCTCCTTGTGACAGCACAGAAGATAAATGAACCCGTAAGGTGTCCTTAAATGCTACACTATTTGCTGTCACCACTGTAATAAAATTTGCTCAGATTTTTCCCAGAAGGTTCCGATCCTGATGACTATAGTCACAAAACTGTTCCATCATTGAATTACCTGCTGCGTCAAAATACATGTAGCCTCACATGTTGATCTATGAGGATTTATCCCTGAAGTCCAGATTTGTGATGAGGATCCACTTGTCTTGATTATAATGAGAATGTGAGTCATCGTACTCTGTGTGGGATAATAGGCTCTCTGGCATTTGGCTGAATAATTTGTGCTTTCTCAAGCAGTCAAACAGCTATCAGCATATAGACTAAGGAGACAGAATGCATCTTATACTTTTCACATAAAGAAAATCCATCTCGCAGCCTAATTACTACTGACAGATGGATGACAGGGTCACAGCAGATGCACCCACTTAGCTCTAAAACCACCGCTGCACCACTTGATCTCGACGTTCTTGGAATGTAAAAACCTTAGAGGACAGAAGTGGGGATGGCAGCAGTGAATAATGGGGGTGAGGAGTGAGGGGAGCAGATAACGTTCTGACCATGCTAATAAGTGAGGAGACAACAAGTAGATTGGAGCCCAAGATGAATGAAGTAAGTCACAGCATCTTGTGATTGCCAGCTAGCGACAGTTACCCTGCATGTTGCATCCAAACATCATGGGAAAACAGTGACACACGACAGACAGAAGCAGTGAGGGAGCATCTCTACATCTGTGACTGTCAGCCGTGGGAGCTGAGTGACATTCATCCTCCTCTCTTCTCTCACCAGCCTGGTCAGTAAATCACAGTCTCTCTCTCACTCTCTTTTTTTTTCTCTTTTGCCTTCTGCTGAGGTCAGCTCTGAGCGGTCCAGACGTAAAGGGGGAGGCATCCATCACCTTTTTATACGTCCAAAGCCTCGGCTATTTAATGCAGCCTGAGATAGAGCACAAGACAATCCAATCAGCCAGCTGAGATTCAACCCTGCCACATTCCTGTGATTCTGCTATTTTTGGACTGAAAAGTGCAGAGAGTTGCAGAAAGGGGCTTTCTGAGGAAAGAATCCAGAGATGAATCCAGCTCCTGCTTCTGCCAGAGTAGATACATTTGGGACAGATGCAGGTAGGTACAGGCAAGTTAAACTCAACGTTGGTTGAGGGGGAAATAATTTCCCAGGAGGCCATTCTTTAAAGAGACCGCAATTCAACATAAACACAAAATTGATGAGCACTCTCATCAGAAAAAGAATTCCCCTAACATCAGGCTGCAACTGGAACAAGATAAATTTGGAGCCATTTTCTGGAAACCGCCTCTCGAGACTAATAAGACATTCTCAGAAAGAGAATTAATGTCCACTGCATTGTTCCCCTCATTGTTCATCCCTTCAGATGAGTGTGCATTGTCAAAACAGGGGAGGAAAGACAGAGTGTAAACAGATTATGTCGACTAGAGACAATGGCGGGTAGCCGACATTGTGCCCTCGTGCTGAAAAGAGGCTATTAACCTCAGTTTGAATGCCAGGAAACCCAGAGATAATCTACTGCCTCACCAATTTTAAACCCTGAAATACTCCACCAGGCGAAGATGGCTACCGAACCTCTGTTTGGTCGTCCTAAACTTGGGGGTGTTGCTCCAGTCTGATCTCACACATAGGTCAAGATTTGAGAGGATCAACTGGTCCAAGAACTGCTGTTACAAGGCAGCCCATGACTCCCCCTTTAAACGTCTCCTGATTACCTGGTTACCAAGGCAGCTCTATGTGGGCTGCTAATGGCAGTGGTGCATCATTCTTCTTTTTCTTTCCTGTCACACAAACCCTCAGCTCCGTATAGGTGTGGGTACACATGTGCATACTGAGACAGGAAAGGGTATTGATTGGACACAACTGTGAAAACACAAAACAACTTGATTGGACTATGAGTAATGAGAATGAGGCAAATAGAGGTTTAGTAGGAGATGGCAAAACGCCTATTTTGATAACAAAACTGCTCCAAACTGGTCTGTGTGTGTAACTGGATAATGAAAAATCCACTCACAGGATGAATTGTGCACCTATGTGATAAAATTGGTTAATGTTCTTTCCACGAGAAAAGTACTATTAAAACAGCTAGAAATACCATGTAAACAGCTCTGTTGTTAACACAGTGAGTGCCCCAATTTAAAGTCATTTGTCTTTTTTTTTGTATTTGATGTTGTTACATATCTACAATGAACACTGTGTCTCCTAGTTTATATTGACTGATGTTTATTTTTAATCAAACCAAAGTAAAATATCTGTTTTCTGAGTCCACTTCTGTCCACACCTCACTCATATATGGTGTGTCATATGAATCTTTGTCTATTATTAAACCCCTACTCTTTTCGTTTTCAGCTCTATGCATTCACTGCAGCCACCCGCTGGTTTGTGTTGTGGTGGTGGTGTGTGGTGGTATCATTTGTCAGCATGACTCATTTACTGTTAGTCAGCAATAATTAGTAGGCAACATTTAAAAAGTAAACTATACACCATGGTTATCTAAGATCGTACTTGACTGCTGCTGCTCGTACTGAATCACCAGCCACTCTGCAACTCTGAATCTCAGAAAGTGGGAGTTGAGTGTTTGGAGGCCGACTCTACATCAACAATGAAGGCAAATCAACACGCAGAGCGAGGCTGATGCAATGATGAAACATCATTTTAGGGGTTTATCGTTCTTTCTCTCGTCTTAAAAATGTGTGTGTCCGCACAGTGAGACAGTTTGCCCACGCGCACTTGTTTGTATTCTGCTGCAAGGACATATTAAGATTCAAATCATGTCTCCCTCCAATCTTGATAAATGGAAAGAGTCTGCAAAAACTTCCCTAAATGGCCCTCTGGCATGGCTGGGGAATAAATTGAGCTAATCAAGGGTGGCCTCACAATCACTGCATCCACAAAGTAATCAAAGAGTTGAGAAGGAAACACAGTGTGCATGTAGATGTAGGAGTGTGTGTGGATGTGTGTCAGAGTCAGATACAAGATATCTCCTCGTCTGGGCACTAAAAGCCACTTTGGAATTTCGTGGCCATAATTGGCGCTTTTCCTCCATTCATTGTATATGTGCATTGTCACGTTGCATGTAAAAGCCTTTCTGTCACAGCTGTATGGACGCAGTGAGCGCAGAGCCAAGTGCCTACATTAATAACCACCTCATTCACTTGACATGTAGATGTGCCCAGCCGCGGCGAAGATGCATGGCAAACTGAATGTTGACACTCAATAAAAATGAGCTCTTCTACTCAAACGGCTTCTTCATGTCAGGATCCAAACCTCAGTGGACGCAAACAAATGACTGAGAGAGGAATGACTTTGCAAAGTCCCAGTTAGCTTAACCCTCCATCCTCCTTTCCCATACAGTTTTATTCGATTCAAAATGAAACAAGGCCAAATAACAATCTATTCCTCTGGGCCTGATGACCGTGGAATAAATCCTGGGATTTGGACAAAACACTGCACCTGCTTTCCTTGCTAATGGGCACGCTCGCACTCGCTCCAAAAAGTGTTTCCTGAAGCCAATTTAGTCACTGGTGAGGAAATTCTCAGAGGTGGCAATCGTAGCAAACAAACAGTGTGTATGTGTGTTTCTTTGACCGTTTCCCCCTGTGGAGATAGACTGAAGCGTGATGGATAACCACTTCGCCAAGCTGCTGTTCTTTTCCACGAGCCTGGGTCCAGCCTCAGGGGTGTCGCTACATAAAACTAGGTTGGAGAGGCAAATTCTGCACAAATTCAACTTGATCATCTGAAACATTCAGCTCACAGCTCTGAATGACACTTTATTTGTGAAGACAGATGCTCCCTGTGTATGTTATCTGCAGGCAAAGACTTTTAACATTTTGGAAGCTCCTGTTGCTATTTAAAACACATATTAACGTTGTGCAATTGTCCGTGAAAATCTTTACTTTTACCCATTTCAAGGCCTTTTCCTAACAAGCTAGATGAGCAACAGCCTGCAGCTAATACGCAGGTGAACCGGTGTTAAATCTCTGAGCGGATCTTTTACATGTAACCAGAGGCAAGACTGTCAATGATCATTCAAAGGTTAGGCTGCTCTTTTGTGCCAACTTCAGCCAGCATTACAATTTTACACACTTACTTCACTTACACATTCCAGTGCCCTTACTTACCACCAATGTTAAGCATCAACTAAATATGTAAGTCACCTTCTCAACTGTCATCAAAAAACAATCAGTTCCACTAAACCAACAGGCAGCGCTCAGCTGCTGCATAATGAAAACGTGACTTTGAAGTCCGATGTGGGAAAAGTCACCGTAAAACTGAACCAAATCATAGCGTCTGAAGGAAGGACAAATGCAAATCTCCAAATTGAAATGGAAAGTATGTTTCACCTGCAACCTCAGTCAACTCCTTGTTTCCCTCCCCCGGACAAAGGCAAATGTTTAACAGGCTTCCTTTAACCATTCCACGTTGAATTCCTCCAGCATCCCAGCAGGAGACGCTTTGACTTGTGATTCTGTGCTACCAAAGAGCCCCCCCCCCCCGACAGATCGAGTCAAGCTGACATCCTGTGAAACACAAGGACACAAGTCTCTGCAGGTAGTACACGCTACCCAGAGAGGCGTAAGTGCTCAGTCAGTCTGTTGAAAGCGGCGCTGGTGAGCAGCACATTGGTGTAATGGCTCGATGATGGGAACATTACTGAGGGGACGGAGAGAGGCCTTTTCAAAAGGCAAAGGGCCATAATCCCTCTGTTTGTAACAACAAGAGGGTATATCAAGACTGTGACAGACCTGAAACAACTCTCCGGCCCCCTCCCTCTGCCTGTGAAGTGCTCTCAGACGAGGCTGGAGCACGGGCAATAGACTGGGATTTGGAAAGGAATTACAAAGAGATCCTTACAGAGATCCACTATTTAGAGGGCAAGCACATATATGTTCAGATTAAACGCAACACACTTTCACAGGTCTCCTCTGACTGCGGCAGGGCTTCAGGTGTAATCCCATTTATTTTTCCATTACAGTTGAATAATTCGAGTGTGTGTTCAAGACACTGAACACTGTGTTTTTGTACCTGAGTGTAATCACTGATGTTCAGAGGCTGAACGCAGGAATATCATTTCCTGTCCCTTTGCATTGATCAGGCAAGAAGATGGAAGTTGATTGACAATGACAAGACAGGGCAGTGATCAGCTCTGCACACACACGCACACACACAGGTGCACAAACACGCACATACACCCACACCTGTGACTCACGAACCATTTGATTATTTCTCGCCTCTGCTCGCTCCCTTTGCTTCATCCCTTCTTCACCGACACTGTGCATCTTATCTCTGTCGACCCATGCCTCCCTTGCTCACACGCCACCGCCTCTCCTGTTAAGAGGCGGGACTGCTGTGAGTGAACAGGCCCTTCCTCTGCGCGGCGCTGATAGAGCCTTAATCTGAAGACCGATGCTCAGGAAGAGGCTGATTAAAGGCGGCCGATGAGAAGGAGGAGGGGCCTTATCACGGTGAGTGAAAGCATCTCAACTCTCAGGGCTAATTGGCCGGGGAGCGAGTGACCAGCTGCTGGGCAGAGATTGGGTCACCTGATGGCTCTCCTTTCACACTGTCACTGGGTCTACTTTTACACACTTTCTCCCTCGAGTTTGCTCCTGCTTAATGAACTCGACCTTGTGATCTGGGCTGTGCATGTTCCTGCAGACCCCTCCACACACACACATAGAAAACCTGATTAATTTTTTAAAAAGCAAACTTGAAGGGGTGGGGGGTGGGGGGTAGCAGTCCCGGAGGTACAACACTTGGTAAAAGGATTAATTGAGCTTAACAATACGAGCCGGTGAATCACTCACGGGATCGCTGATACAAATGCCTTGTTTACACAGGAACATTTCCTCATGACACCCCCTTGATATTTGCACAGAATTGCTGAGATAATTTACCCACAAAAACGTGTCCAAACCTTCAGGCTGGCCTCATGACAGTGGGCTTGGACAAGAACTAGGGCGAGAAATTAATTACTTCTTTATTCTTTTTTTTTTCTTGTTGTTTTCTCTGAGCTCAGCTCTGTGTCTTGCGTCGTAGAGGAAACACCTCCACAGAGCTACAGAGAAATACACTCACATGTCACAGTTTTATATCTGCATGTTCATAAAGACATAATGTTTTTTTGTCCCCAGAGAAAAGGTGAGGTTTGCACGAAAGCATGTAACCTGACTTGACTAATAGGTTATGTTAATTGGTATTCATCCTGATTGGATTCTATATTGTATCTATAATCTGTCTAAGTTTCAGTGATGTGGGGAGGAACAGGGACTGCACTTCTTGTCCTTTACATTGTTACTTTCTGGCAGCTCATGTATAATTAGGCCTTAAGAGGAGCGTTTGGACATAAAATGAAATAGCTCAAACCTCAAATGAGCCAAGGAACTCTGCTCTACATGCCTCCAGTACAAGATGTCTGCTGGATGAATCCTGGTCCCTTGTCATTGCCCCCCCCCTCTGAACTGCTTGCATTTGCATAAAACTCTTGTCACACAGCGACACAGCGTGCAGGTTTCAGCAAAGGTGCAACCGGAGAGAGAGAGGGGGGCTTTATAGAAAGTGAAAAAGGAAGTGAAAAGGAGAAGTGCTAAACTAGCATGGGGTCTTGAGGGGTGGGGGGGACTCATTTCTATCCAGATCTGCACCACAAGCAGAACGGATGCGAAGCCCCTTAAACGTGCCAAGTTCAAGCCCATTTCAATATTCGCTCTTCAGCAAATATAATACCTGTGACATTAGAATAAAGCTGCTTTGGTCGGATTTGTGCTCTAGCTTCCCCTGACAAAATGAACAGGGAAAGGCAACACTTGAATACTGACAAAGAAAAATTGGCTGCAAGTGCACTTAAAAATCCATATGACAGTGCGACCAGGCACTCGGTCCTCTTGTACACGCAATTTTGAGCATAAAATCATCATAAAAGTCTTGAACACTGAACTGATTACTAAGATTTTGTGCTACCAGAGGTGAAGCAAAAGCACTTGTCAGCTATTCCCACGAAACATAGAGGTATAGTAATAAGATGATAAATGTATGAGCCGACTATCTGAGGGATCATGAGTGACATGCGCGACGGAACAAGGTACAAAGCCACAGGCTGAGCTGGAGTATTTTCCTACTTATTCTTATGACATATTTTTAGATGAACCAACAATTCACCCGTCGAAGTTGAAAAGTGCAAATCAGCAGGAAAATCCAGAAGAAGATATCAGAGAGGAAACTGTCAAATTTCTCTGATTTAACAAGCCCACTGCTGCATGTGGCCTCTCACTAAACCTGAGTGATGGCAAGTGAATAAAAATAATGAAAGACATGGGGAGATCCACAGGTTTATGTGTCCGTTCTGTATGCACCATGGCGCTCAGTGTTCACAGCAAGGCTCAGGCTCCTCTCTTCCACATCATGGTGAGATGGAACAGTTTATTTTTACTCACTGTGCCAGCCTGCTGAGCCTCTTTTATGGTGAAGATAATTGAGTCTATAAAGAGAAATGCATCACCTGAAAAGCAGCGCAACAATTCATTACCTGCCATGTACTTTGCAATAAATTCACACACAAACATGTTTGTTATTTACCTATTGGTAAATCGTGAATACTGAACCACTTCATCAAGCTTTGATAATATCCTTTAGCTTCATCGATATATCACAGTTACTGCTACAAACCCTTCATTAATTTTGGATGAACATATTGAAAAATAACACTGGTATAATTAAAAAGAACCAATAAAAATAGCTTCTTTAAGGCTCTGGAGCTTTAACTGTGGTGACTGAGAGATGCTGTGAACTTGGGTGTTTCAACTTTGCAGTTTTTTTTTTGTTCTTTTTTGTACCTGAGGCAAATTTAATCTCTACAGCGGGAGGGTCACAATGTCTGCTAGCGCATGTAAAAGGCTGCTGTTGGATTCAAACTTTTATCTTCTATATTTGGACTTTTTCAGGGTTTAAGAAAATAAAAAAATGACACCAAAGTGGATGTGGAATTACATTATTTGGTACACAAAGTTTCAGTGGGACCTCAGGTTGCAATACAACCTGAGGGCATAAAAAGAAAAGTCTGTTAAAGGAAGTGCAAACAGATGTACACTCAATGAGTGTTTTATCAGGAACACCATACTGTATGAACACTGCTAGTTTCTGCCTTTGCAGGATGTTGAAAATTGAGACTTTGCTCCATGTTGAGGTGATTGCATCACATCATTTCTGCAGATTTGTCAGCAGCACATTCACCTGCCAATCTCCCGTCGTACTGCTCTCTGATCTGGAGACTGGGGAGGTCACTGAGGTTCACTGAACTCACTGTTGGTTTCATTAAACCAGTGTGAGACATGTGACATGGTGCATCATCATGCTGGAAGTAGCAAGATGCACAGTCAGCAGCAATACTCAGACTCTGCTGCAGCATTGAGACAACCACTGATTGATAGTAAGGGGAGACAAAGTGTCCCAAGAAAACATTCTGCACACCATTGCACCACTATGGACTCATGCTGTTGACACCCGGCTCTGCTCCTACCATCTGCCACAGCACAGATCCACGTTGATCAGAGCAGGTTATGTTTTTCCAGTCTTCAGCTGTCCACTGTTGGTCAGCCTGTGTCCACTGCAGCCTCACATTTCTGTTCCTGGCTGACAGGAAAGGAGCCTGACATGGGCTTCCACTGTTGTTGCCCGTCCGCCTTAAGACTCGACATGTTGTGCATTCTGAGATGCTTTTCAGCTCGCCACAGCTGTAAAGAGTGGTTATCTGAGTTTCTGTCAGCTCAAACCAATCTGGCCCCTCTCCTCTGACCTCTCACATCAACAAGGCGTTACCATCTGCAGAACTGCCATTCACTGGATTTACCCCCACCCTCCCGAAACCCTTCTGAGTAAATGTTACATACTGTAATGTTGTGCCTGGAAATCCAAGGAGATCAGCGGCATCACAAATGCTCAAACCAGCCTGCCTGGCACGAACAACCATGGCACAGTCAAAGTTGCTGTGATTTCATCATCATCATCATTTTCATTTCATTTTCCTCCTATCATATTTAATGTGAACAGTAACTGAAGCTCTTGACCTGTATTAGAGTTATTTTATCATAGTGGCTGAGTGTATAACTGTATGGAGGAACTTGTCTACTATACTGTTTTATTGGCTGAGAGCTGACAGAGCTGAAACATCACATCAATAGGATGAAACCTTGATGAAGCTCTATTTAGGTGAACTGACCACTTTCTGTGCCAATACTATTTACTTAGTGATGTTTCTTCATTCATAGGGAAGACTGGCATAAGCTCCAACATCTCACCTTAAGAGTTTGCTGCCAAGTAGAAACACTGCTAAAAGCACATTATTATTTCTGTGACAACTGTATTTGTATTTTGTTGGTCCTCAAAGTTAGATTTTCCAGTAGCATAACTTCCTGACTGATGTGATGAATACAACACAACAGAAAACATGGAAAATCTGTCTGCCCACAAAACCACAAGGCAATTAAGTCACAGTGACAAAAACAGAAAACATGATGTTCATTAAGATGGATTGCCAAACAATTAAAATGTCTGTATATTTATTTTAACTCAACTAAGACAGAAGTAAGCAATGAATCACTGCTTCGGCAAACAACTGAATACATATAAATAAATACTGAGAGTGGTGTTTCAAAGCATTTTTGGGCAGAAATAATGTTTGAAGTGAAGGTAAATGATGCGTATGTGTCCTTGTCTACATGTTTATAATTTGCGATCTGATGATAGCTGACATTTTTCTCATCGTACGAGTGAAGGACTCTCTTGCTCTACACAAGCCTTTCACATCCTGCAAGACACAGTTGGCTCAAACTATTCAAGCGAAACAAGATGACATACCAGAGCCTGACAACATAAGCAAACACACTGGCTGACTAACAAACGACATTATGACTCCTCGGTGCTGCATGTTCGCCTCAGCATGCTGATCCACTGGGACATTAAATGATGGTTTAAACAACAGGCAGTGAAGAAGTGACCCCGGTCAAATGTGTGTGTTTTGTGTTTTGCGAGACGGGGACAGACAAGCAGCAAGAATTAGAGGGGCAGAGACATTGAGAGAGGCAGACATTAAGAATTAGTGGTACACAGAAGCCGAGCAAGACAGAAAGAAGGGGGGTGGTGGTGGTGGTGGTGGTGGTGGTGGGGCTTTGCATGGTGTAAATCACTGGGCCTGAAGCATGGTGCCAGGCCTGCCAAGCAGCTGTTTGGTATGCAGTGTGTAAAGCCTGTTCTCTATCGGAGCTGACATCCCGGGCAGAGGAATTATGATGAGAGATGATTGTATCATGACTGTAATTGTAAATGTAAATCCTGCAGCGTGGCCACCCTCTTTTTTGCGCATAACGATGAGTTGCCCAAACAAAATTTACATTCCACTTCATATCGTGCAGCGACTGCATTACTTTGACAAACAATAACCATTGACAAATGAATAACATAAAAGGAGATGATTAACTCCAGAAAAGCAATCTGGATAGATAATTTACACTGAGCTCACGTGCTGAAGCTTCCCCAGGCACCACTAGGGTTTTTTCTGCAGATGCATGTGTATAGCCATGACAGCAGAGATTTATATGGTGCATAGTTAATGAACATGGAGAGCCACTGATTCACCTGTCTGTGTCATTACAATACTTTGTGTCCCGGTCTAATTTTAAACCACAGATTCCTTGTGTGGAGCTGCTGCTGGAAAACTGGAGTTTCAGTCTAGTTAAGATGAAATGCCACATGTGTGATGAAGCAGCATCTGATTCCTCTCATTATCCAAAAACAACAAATATGTGCCACAGTAATTAGCGCGGCATGATCACTGGCCTACGGTGATTACACAGATACACCTACAAAGGAGAAGGTATGGCCTGTCGCCTGCTGCATAGGACTCTAGAGGCATCCATCTTATGCAGGCAGCCAAGGAGACTCAGCGCTGCATTGATACAAAACCAACAATTAGCATCCACAAATAGATGTGTTGCTGCTGCTCATTCCTCATCAAGAGAAGAGGTAAATGAGTTAACATAGTTGGCTCAAATTATCCTAATTAAAGAAGCTAATTGGTCCCCTTCTTTTCATATTGCTCTTCCAGTTTGTTGGGAACTGCATGTCGTGCCGCTTTTCACAACTAAACTACATGCTGGACTGGATTATATATATATATATCGTATCGTATCGTATCGTATCGTATCGTATCGTATCGTATCGTATCGTATCGTATCGTATATTTTGTGACAAAATCCCAACAAAAATGAAACCAATTCATTTTTCTGCAACAAAAGTAGACACAGTACTGAGATTCTATTCTTTTAGTTTGACTTTTTTCATGTCTGCTTTTATATTTGATGACAGACTGGATCCTCAGGGCAAGGATGATACATCAAATCTGTGGAGAGATGTTCTGTCGTTCTTCATGGATGATTCTTTGCAGCTGCTTTTTGCTGCAGGGGGTTTGCTCCTCTACCTTCACCACATGATGCACCAAGGGGTTTTCTGTTGGATTCAAGTCAGGGGAAATCCTTGGCCAGGTCATATTCTTCATACAATCTCTTGTGTGATTGATGTTATAAATGTGATTGTGGAAAATTAGCTACGCATTTTGCTCTCATGCGGCCCCATATCATTAGGCTCCTGCCTCCATATTCGGACTGCACTATGCAGTCAGTGTGGTAGCCCTGGCCAGGTCCACATACAACATAATGGACCCCATCTGTGCTAAACAAATGTATTTTGGTTTCATCTGACCAAAGAGTGTGCTGCCAACATTCATCAGGTTTCTTTTCACGTTTTTTGGCCAAGTTAAATTTTGCAATTTATCTTTTTTTTTTCCCGTTGTGTGAGCAATGGTTTTCCTCCTGGATGCTTTCTGGAGTGGTCGACTTCATGTGGTGCCCTCCTCACTGTCTGACCAGTCACTGAAACACCAGTTTCCATAAATAATCATTGCAAGTCAAAACCATTTGCCCGTCTTTATTTCAATGCAGTGTTGCGTAAATGGCATCATTTTATGACCAGAGTCACAGCAACTGTATCCTCTATTGGTCCAAATTAAACAACATTACTGGCCAGAATATCACATTTCTCTGTCAGGTTTGGAACAAAAACTGTCTCAGTATTTTTTGGCGACTTTTGACACAAACACAGAAACAAATCCTGTTTTAAGTCTGGGTTTGATGACAAAGATTTTTTTAAAAAGCCACTGGTATGATTCAAAAGTCTCCGTCAGAGATGTGCCACATCAAAGCCTGCTATCTAGCAGACACCACAGTCCAGGCAAAAAAGAGACCCCCTTTCTCCATTTACTTTCTGTCCATATCCCTTCCCAATGAAGTGATTGGCAGCTCTGGTTAAATCTGTAACCCAGAGTCCAATTACATGGAAAAGGTGTGGAGTATATGAGTCCGATTACAGACCCATCTTCCCAGAAATAAGGACTCTGTCACCGGGGAGCTCAGGGCCTCACAGAACCAGCCAAGCCTGGCCACAAACCAGAGAGGTATTCTCTCTTCTGTCACTTCTCGTTGTTGTGAAGCGGCCGCTCTGCAAGCGAGCAAAGTAACCTGCAAACAGGCAGCGTAGCAGAAAATGCAAAGACATGGTCTGGTATTTACACAAACATGGACACACAAACAAAAACACACAAGGATCTGTTTTTCCTCCCAATTTCACAAGTGTCAGGCATAATTGCACATCCATGCATATCTGGACATAGCGCTGCCTGTTTTTAATCATCTATAAACTGAATTTGAGAGGAATTCTCTCTCACATCCCTAAACACAACACCGAGTGAACACTAACATTAATAATGCAGATCCCATCACAGTGGTTAGTCTTATCTTCTTATAGAAAATGAAGCCCATAGCATACTACACCAAGAATACTAAAAAGCAATTATTGCTCTCAGCTGTGGTGAGCCCCAAATTAATGAGGGAGAGAGAGGCAGCACAGATTTGGGCAAAAAATCTGCAGGATAATTTGTTTAGAGAGAGTGGGAAAAAAGTTCTCCTCAGAGACTAGTTAATTGTGCTCTTCTGGTGAAGTTAACAGGGTGCAGAGGTAAGAGCGCCCCTGGTAGACAGAGACCCAAAATCAAACTATGTGCAGCTATTTCCATGACAACAAAAGCAGGTCTGCTTGTCTCACTGCAATTTTTGAGAGCATCTTCTTCTGTGCTGCATGATAAGATAATGATTGCTCTCCCCTTCCTTTTGACAAATGAGTCAACCTCTCAACAGGGAGAGTATCTCCCATAATGGTACCGGCACGACCAAAGGAGGCTGACTTCCAAGTGGGGAGGGGCATCACGTCAGGGCTAAAGCCTGCTCCGAGTCCCCGGGCTCCAAAGCTTAGGCTGCTCACAAATATCTGTGCATAAGGGAGTGTGTGTTTATGTGGGAGGGGTGTGCATTGAAAGGTCAAGAAACAGCCCACATCCTCCCTCAGAAGGAGAAGAGGAGAAGAGAAGAGCTGGGTGCTGGCTGTGGGTGGGTGACTGTATAAATACAATAAACAGCATGACAGTGTGCTCACCCCCTGTTCTCAAACTTCTTTATCTGCAATAAACACGTATAGACTGTCAGTGTATCTTCATTCATTTTCATTTCTTGGTGGAAATAAATTGACATTTGACACAGTTGTATAAACACAATAAGAAATCTGTGTCCTCCCACTATTAGGACTGAACACAGAATAGATATGAAATACAAATGAGCACCTCATGGCTTCAAGAACACAACATGGAGATTAATTCCCAGTAATTTGTGACATAACAACAAAGAAGCTCTAACTAAACTGTCATCATCAATGTAAGAGATTTTCTCCAGGACAACTGAACAAATTTCATCCTTCGATGAAAACTGTGGATTTTAGAAAACAAAAATAAACTCATCATACTGACATACTTCCTGTGTCACGAAAGCCTGACACATTTTATTCCTCTGTGCCACAGGGCTTAATAACACCAGTTTAATAGCTACTGTATGAATAATAATACATCAGTGGGTCACATCTTTATACGGCATGTCCCTACGTTACAATCAACACACTGTACTGTAGTTTGTTTCGTGTCAATGCCACATAGATTCTTCTGCTACTCACAAACTCAACCAGTGCAGTGTCTGTTATGTAATGTGTATCCACAGTAGAAAACTGTCACCAATTAGTTCTTCATTCCTGTGTAAGTCAGATCTGGTAGAAACTTTAGGTGTTTCACTGAGACTATTTTTAAAGGAAACACACATTTGTGAGCATTTTTCTTATTCTCAATCTCAATCTCTGCTTTAAAAAGTGTTTTCTACAAATCTCAATCTTGTGATGATAACTTTTATACTTTAAAAAACTCAGTTCACAAGAATCACAAAACTCTATTTCTCCACTTGTCCCAAGTGGTACGTAGCCAGGCTGAAACTGTAGTTTTGGTTTTACGAACACAGATTTTCAGATTTTCATCCCAATATAATGGAGGAGGATGGGAAGTAATTTTGCAGTGTTCCAGATATTAAGCTGTTGTCTTTAACTGATCCAGACGTTGTTTCTGGACAGTCAAAACAGCATCAATACAGCCAAAACCATACACTAGGGATGCAGTGTAATTTTGTAGGTGACATTGTGAAGTCACCTTTAATACAGTCCACATTTCCACTTTCAGTCAAATAGGCATTTTGCATGATCACTTACATCTCAATAGTAAAAACCTCTGCAGACCTGCGGTGTTGCTTTGCCTCACATATCAAATCACAAATGTTGCCATTACAATAATCTACAATATAATCTACTACTGTATCTTGTGAGCAACTTTGTTTTCTTGACTGCCCTGTAATCTGTGCAAACCAGACTCCTACTGTATATCAATGCCACACTGCATTACCCCTAACACTCAACAGTGCTTTGGTAAAACATAAAATATAGTCTCATAAAGGTCTTATCAGGCAAACAAGTGGACCTAAGAGTTCCAGACGAGTGCGCTTAAAGGCTCATGGTGAGTTTAAAGGATTTAATGATGTCTGGCCTTAGAATAATTTTAGCTAAATGCATGCTACAGGACTTTTTGGTAAGCAATTAGACACTCGGGCCTGCCCTCCAGTCCAGTTACCAGTTAACGTTTCTTGAGAAATGTGACACAAGTATAAATAAGATAAAAACAAAAGCAGATTTTTTCTTTTATTCGATTTCTATATTTGTTCTGGATGGGAAACTGGACAGAAACATTTGTGTGCTTATTTGTTGTAACTCATCTATTTAAATCCATGAAAAACCCATCAAAAACCTCAACTGTCATCTCACTTAACTCATCACACAGTTTTCTCTGGCAGAATCCAGTCTGATTAAACAGTGGACGTAAACTCAGCTCCTGCTGTCCAGCTGTTTGTTGTTTACCTGTCCTCTCAATTAAGTCTAATTCATGCGAATTTTTCTGATAATCACTAATGGTTGTTTATCCTCCTGCTTCTCCACTCAACAGGCCCCATTCAATCAATTCCCCATGAGGCAAATAAAAAAACAAACACAATTACTACTCACCATGTCACTTCTCTGTTCAGCTAATGGTTTGCAGTGATCCAGTAACAGCTCATAACATTTATCAAATAAGTAATGGTGATTTTCTTTTTTCTTTACTTGAAACCAGAAAATAAAGCTTTTCCAGCCATGAGCAAACTGACAAACTACAGCAAGGTGAACAAATCACAAAGGCAGCATTTAAATCATCTCTTGTGTTGCATTATTTAGACCAACACACCAATCTCTATCTCAAACAAGTCCTGTTAGAGCTGGCCTTGGGCTGTCAACATGAAAAGTGTGACTGAAGGACTCTGTGCTGCTAAGCACGTTGAGAATCCTTGGTACCAAAAGTATCATTAAATTAGACCTTTATCTGTATTTAATGTTGCTAAAGCAGCAACACACTGAATGTTCTTACATGTACGTTATAAAAGACAGATCAGAGGTGAAGGGGCAAGGTTTCTTCCAACAAGTCTATTATTTTCCAAGTCAGGATGCATCTGAGTGTAATTTGACACATTTTAGGTTTGTTCATAGTCAGTGAAAAAAGCAGCCAGAAGCAGCTGCCCAAACTGTTTACACCACAACCAAAAGGCTTTTCAAACAAAGTCCACACTGCATGCTTTCTTTCCTAGACACAAGAGTTGCAAACTGTAGCAAAACCTATTTTCTGTTAATTGAAAACACTTTTGTTTGCTCACTATCTCTAAAAAATGTTATTACAACAAGTACAGGTTAAAATATTGCACTGGTTGGACCTGGCAACCCCTTCACAGGCCTTATTGTATGAGAAAATACTGTGTAATCAGCTACTGTGCAGATTCTTTCATTTTCTTTGTATCTGTACTTCATAATGAGGACTTTGGTCAAATTTCACTATGCTGCAGCAGGATTTGTGAAGAACTCAAATAGGGCTATTTGGAAAACTGGGTCACTTTGAAGTCCAACATTTCCAAAGCACTAACAATCTACTTAGACCATGACTTCAAAACAACATTTTTATCCTCACAAGTACACTGGAGGACATTAAAGTTTCTCTTCTGCTGGCCCCTGAAAGCAACCAGCGTTGACCAACCACATGAGCATGAATATGAATTTCCTTCAAACAGTTGAGGTGTTAAAAAGGTGATGGAGGAAGTTAGAGATGTACAGAGGGAGACTTTCAGTGTGGTATTAAGTAAATATTCAACAAAGGCACTAGAGGCTTCATAGTATTGACTTCATAAATAATAGTTATGGAAGCGTCTACTGCATTAAATTTAGATTGTGCTGCTGTCAAACCATTCAGTCAGGGAAACTGTCTCTCTGCCCTCACTGACAACTGCACAGGCCCCTTGAACATGCCACATGTCTCTCACCTGCAGCTGTGGAGCCGCTCGCAGGCAAACTGCATAGGAGATTTTACTTGCAAAACTCAGCTCCCAGATTTGAAGGTGTAAAACTATGAATGTGAAGCAGGATGTTCCTAAAGAAAGAACAGGCTGAATGCACAGCTGCAAGTTGGCCTCAAGAATCAATGACACACTTTTGGCCTTGCTATTCAGTAAGAGACTAGGAGTAATACAGGCCTGAGGAAGCCTTTCAAAGAGAGACGACCACGGTGCTCAAGCTGCTGATACCACGGAGGGGTAGCAATTTTGTCACATCTAAAGCAACAAAGGATATAATGAAATAATTATTGAGACTGTTGGTGAAAAGTAGGAAAAGCACTTCCATTGCCTCACTTCCACTCCCAGCATCCAATAACCTGGATCATGTGACTAGTGAAAGTAAGATTGACAAACTGGGATAAATATATTTGTGGGAATCAGAACAACAATCGTTCATACTTTCATTTCACAAACAAAATCCCTGAGTATCTGATCAAATTGCACATGGTTCCTCCAGTTGGCAGACCGACCTCAGGCACTGCTGCAGCCTTATCACTATGAATTACAGTGTTGTTATACTGTAATGCAACTGTAAAGTGTAGACTGCATTAGAGGGGGGAAACCATGAATGAGCTGTTTCCCTCCGGCTGAGAGATTATAACTCTTCTGCTCAAACCAGAAATAATCAGAATTTTCTGTCCTTGGGTGTTCTTGGCTCGACTGAAAAGTCCTACTTTTTTTTTTTTTTTTTACCCTACACCTAGACACAATTCAAGAGAGCGACCACTGCCATACTGCAATTAAATCACATGGGAACATCAGTGTTTCTGAAGAAGAGACTAACAATTCAGTCTGTTGTTTACTCTTTGTCAGACTAGCTTTCAAGAGAACAAAGGAAACCTACAGACATAATGACAGCAGCAACAAACTGGCAAAAAATTGGACAATTTCAGATAGAGAGGAAGATGTCATCAGAGTTGGGCAGTGTTGGTGAACACGATAGAGTACTGGCAAGCTCAGTTTGTTGTGTGTCCGGACACATGGCTGCAGATAAATGCCTTTTTTCCATGCCTGTTTGATGTGTGGATAAGGCAATTGTTAGCTAAAATGTTTTCCAACAAAAAGTAACCCAAGTCCTCAAATGCAGAATTGAACTTTCATATCCCCAAACCTCAAAGAGGGTTTGTGACGTTGGTGTGATGATGTGTATATTGCTGCTGCTCCTTGACTCAGTCTCAGAGTATAGCTTTGAAAAAGCCTTTTAGAAGTGTTTTCTTTAACTTTCTCTCCAGTGCATGTGAGTGGAAGAAAAAAGTCAACTTTCTCTGAAGTGCTGGCTGCTCCTGCTTGTATGTTTCTGTTTTGTATATTATGCTAAGAGAGGTATGACCTTGACTCAAAGCTGTTGAATTGTGGTTTGAGCTCCCATCTCCCTTTGCCTCAGAGAGAGAGGAGCTACAGAGTATGCTACTGACCTGGATGGTAAACGGGGCGCTAAATCTGAAATGATGTGCATTAAACACGGTGACGTGTCAAGTGGCATGCGATAAATGAAAGGGAGAGGAAGATGGCTCCAAAAAAGGAGAGAAATTGGTCAGGATGAAACTGCCTTTGCATAATGGCATGAGGAAATATCTCTGGGTATAATGTCTAGAAATGTTCGTCACAGGCCTTGCCAACAATTGAAACCTTGACCATATAAGGTGAAAAAGGCTGCATGTACAATATGTCCCAGGAGATCCCAGTGAGTATCACAACAACACTGATGATGAGATCAATCTCAATCAATACTCATAACTACCCTACCCAGGCTCCTTTCATTTAACCACTGCCTATATAGATCTAAGATGTGATGTGAACTCATAATTGCAAATTTTCTGTACTGCTACTTGATTAATGCCCGACTGCTTTACTTTTTCCCACACATCACTCTCTAAATCAGCTGCTATTGTGTCCTGTGACACGCACACCCGCTCAAACACCTTGAATCAATAACCTTGGCTGGGTTTTAGCTAAAGTCACAGAGGCTGTAATGATGCTTAACAGCCCATTAAAG
This sequence comes from Trachurus japonicus, assembly GCF_045865225.1. Lineage (NCBI taxonomy): Eukaryota > Metazoa > Chordata > Actinopteri > Carangiformes > Carangidae > Trachurus > Trachurus japonicus. The sequence goes on along the minus strand of NC_140908.1, from coordinate 7,388,898 downwards.
TGATGGAGACCTACAGTACTGTGTGGGTCACATGTCAGGGTCAGGCTGTGGTTTTGAGCACCCGGGGGAAGTTGTGCTCTCGGTGGCATAAAGTACTTTACATACTTGACCTAAGATATTAGATCAGTGGGAAATTTATAGTCAGCATTTTAAAATCTAAAAAAGTGTGAGATTTCAACAAAAAAAAGTGTAATTGTTTAATTGCTGAGCAGAATAGGGAATACTTGGTCTGCATCCAACGAATGTACAGTTGCTGAAATCTATACTTAGCAGTTCATGAGAGCTCTCAGTGTTCCCTCGAGCTGCAGTGCCAAACAACTCGTGGCCAAATTTCTTTTTATCTTCGCTCTAGTGTTTTCTGACCTCAGTTGTATGAGAGGCTTGTTCTCCATTGTTTGCCTCTGCAGTAAAATTGATTAACATTGGCCTATAATTGCAGCTAAGATTTGGGGACAAACATTGGGAACCATTATCTTTCACACTGTCTGACAAAATGGAGCCATAATTACATTCTACTGTTTCGGAAAACAACTCGTCTGAATCCAGTAGAAGTGCAGTCCATTAGGTTGTACGTGCATTTGCATGCAATGTGTAATTGATGATTACCCCTTGCTGATCAAAAGAGACTTAATGCTGGCGCAGATGGCAATAACAGAGGAGGAAGGTGGTGGGTGAGAGTGTGTGGAGGCTCCATGAAAGCCAAAGAAAGAACATGAGAGAGAAAATGAAAAGAAAGGTTAAGTGCAGGCAGAGTCCAAGTGAATATTCATGTATGTTAAATGATATGTTTTGTTTCCTCTGTGTAAATCAACCTAGTTATGAAAGGATAAAAACCACTTGGCTGCCAAGAGACTCTCTCTTAATATTCACTGATGTAACAATTATCTTGTGTCCATATGTTTTGGCAGAAACACACAAGAAGCAACTTCTAAATCATCACTTGTTTACATAGTGTGATGGATGCATGCGAACGCTACAACAATAATCCACACTTCTTTTCACAAAATCGCCTCAATTTAGGTTACACACACGCATGTTTACAGACAAACACACACATACACATGTACATTAACATACACAACGCACACACTTATGAGATTACACAACACGATGCTCAACTAATCCCACATGACATGAATACATCTGGCCAACAGGCAGATTTCACAGCCTTCAAAAGCCTCACCGATGGGGAAGGACTGCAGCGCGCAGACCTTGGATGTTGCTTTGAGTTTCAGCAGCCAAGCAGCACATAAATAGCAGCCATTTATTTCTACTCAACAGACTGTGAGTCAAGACTCTGCATCGCACAAACCAGACATCACACAAGTGGGTCTGAATTGTCAGCGAGGAGAGGTGAGGGTGGGTTCAGTGCAGAAATGTCACAGAGGTGCAGATGCACATAAACACACGCACACACACACACACACACACACACAAGACAAAGACACTCAGGCAGTCTACTGTGCTGCTCTTTGTCTTTATGCAGGTTGACACACTCGTTTTGCTGCTTCAGGCGCTGACCGCATTTCACTACCGAAAAAAAAGGATCTCCATGGCAACAGCTTGTGCAGTTTGTAGGTTGTCACACGTGTGGTGACATCATCCAACCACGCGGATCAGAGATACCTGCTGATCCGTACACTTTCACCCGTCAATCAAAACATCATGTGGCCTCTCAGAGGAAGAAACAAAAAGACGAGATAATCTATTGTGGAAAGAGACGTCAACCATCTGAAACAACATTCAACACGTTTAAAATATAATACATATCATAGGGTGTGCAGTTAATCTTATGCTATAATATTTTTTCCCATGCTTACATTTACCAAGCAGAATTATCATTATTAAAGTATTAAGAAGGTTAACAAAATGTTATCCTGAAAGAACAACTTCTTTCTTTCTTTTTACAGTAGGTACTGTAACTTGAAAAATATAAACTATTATAACTCAGGAGAAATACACAGACCATCAAACATGTCAAGAAACAAAAACTAAATTTTCAGATGGGAATATTATCAGTCAATTGGAAACAGCATATAGCATTACAACTGTTGAGAATATGAAAGCATGTGATCGATATTAGTTGAGTATCCTCATTATTTCCAGTGAAGTATATGTAAATTAACCTGGATGTCTCCTTCTGTAGGAAACAGTGTTTTCTTATAAGAGGTACATCCACTCCTATGCTACCAGGGAAAGTGAAAAAGAAGCAAAATATGCTTGTGAGAGAGAAAACCACAATAGCTGTTAATGATGTGACACACACACACAGACACACACACAGGTAAAGTAGCAAAAGAAGGAAACAAGGATGAAATGTTGGGAGAGTTAAGATGTGAAGAGTGAAACACGGTGGGGAAGGAAGACTGATAGAGAGATGCCACAAGCACGAACAGATGGCTGAGAAGAGAGTGAGCGAGAGAACGACAGGCAGACAGAGAGGGAGAGAGAGAGAAATCTGGATCAGGCTGAAAAAGGCCTCAAGTTCACTTTGGGGAATGCAGTAAGTAGGACATCGCAAAACTTAAATTCCAAAAAATGAGACCCAAAAATAACCCAAAGGAGAACAAACCACCCGAGCCTAGGAGCTATGCTAGATGGTCAGTGAAAACAGAGCCGACTCTCCCGCTTTGAAGAAGTGTCCTCTCTTTAGGATTCATAATCTACCTGAGGATGAGCACAAAAGGGGGCTGAAGTCTTAATGGTAATCTATGCAAATTCAGCTATGAAGGAAAAATGATAAACAGGGATAGTTCTGATGCAAATTAAGTCTCCAAAAGGAGGCAGATTCATTCATATGCATGTGAAGGTGGAGCTATATCACACTCTGTACAAGGTTGGACAGAATAAGCAGTACTTGCTACAAGTTTGGGGCCCTTGCTGCAACACGAGGAAGCCTCGTCTCACCCTTGTCTGCACTACACCTTATTGCATTCATCCATTACAGCAACAGTTCTTATTCCTTCCTCCATGCTCAAGGCAATAGCAATATACAGTAAGAGCTGGTCATTAATTCAACAATTCCTTCATATCGTCTAATTCCTGGGAACCCCCATTTGAGCATAAGAAATGATGTGAATCATTAAGTGGGTTGAACCAATACCATTATGTTGTAATATGAAACCAATTCTCATGGCCGATATAAAGCAGGCCTGTGGCAGTCGTCTATCCTTCTCCACTAATCCATGTGCTTTCTCTTCTGTGTGCTCTACACTGTTCCCACTATGAAATCTTTAACCCAGTGATCTCACATCCACATCCACACACACAAACACACACACGCACACACATCTTCATGCACAAAGCACCTCAGGAGGTAAAATGCATTGGTATTCTCCACCAAACGTGGGATGAGAGTCGAGCGGCTGGCAGATTGACAGCTGTTGGATGAGCGTAGATATGTTGTATTATGCTCTCTGACAAAAATGGCATGGAGATATGAAGATGCGATGCTGCTGTGTGCGTATTCAGCCGCCTCAATTACAGCGGGATCCCTGTAGAACCTCGCAAACACGTACGCATGCGAATAGCACAATCCAATTTGATTCAGTGTTTACTGTTCGTGCCTTTGGGGGAAACGTTGGTTCTGCCTCTCACCTGATGAGTCATTCACATCTGCGAGTAAAAAAACCCAAAAAGAAATGACGTATTGTTTGAGCGTGATATGGTGTACGCTGATATGCTTGTTCTGAGATGGGTTTCTTTGAGGGGAACCAAGCAGTGCGTCAATTCTCCTCTTGGTACTTGGTTTTTATTTAACTCAAAAAATAAATTCAAAATCTAAAAAAACTGAATCTAAGAAAAAGATTTATATAGACACAGGTTGAGGTTAAATGCACAATGTCTTGAGCTTTGCCTGGACTGAACTGTACTGCCAGTATTTATGAATGGGAATATCTCAAACCAAGGCAGAGCAAGTACAAACCAAGTGTTTTGACTAAGCTAAGTCTTCACACGAGGAAAAAAAATGCCACTGGTATCTCATTTTCTTCACTTTGAGCATGACTGACGTTTAGCTGACATTATTATCCACCTTTAGAAAACAGGCACTAACATTAGCTGGTAAAGGCCAAGTTCAGATGGTAACAACCATGACAGCCTGTCAGAACGTGTCCACTGGACATCCTGTCTGACAGGGGGAAATCAATAAAGCAAAAGCCATAACCCATTGTCAGATTCAGACAAATTTTGTGAAAAGTGCCATGCTGCTGTGTGGATGTGTCTGTGTGATATTTGGCTTTCTCTTATGTCAGCTGTCAGACATGTTGCCTTCACATATTTTCAAAGTATATGAGAAGCTATGGGCACATGCCAAAAACTAAATACTGTATGTTTGACTGTGAGCTGGTGTAAAAGGTAATAAAAAAAGGGCCGGCTGTTGAAAAACACACCTAAATCAGAAGTAACTGCTATTCAGGCCAAACTACATATATTACACTTGGATTCTCCTTTATTACAATTAACATGGGAACTGCAGTTTCTTTTGTGTTGTACTGCTTCCTGCTGCTGTAAGTAGCACTACAGCAATGTGTACAGTATTAATCCACGGCTGAACACATGCACTATTTACTTCTGCTTCAGTCTCTATTTCTCAAAACAGTGCCCATGTGTTTTAGAAAATCAGTGAGAACAGATGTCAGCAGCTTTGGTCTTCTCACTCGATCTGTCGACAAGAAGAAACACATTGAATCGTGTCGGCCTTCTCTTTTAACTATATCTGCACTGGCTGTTGGTGGGAAATTTCACTGAAACTTCACATTGGAAAATAGTATATTAGTTCTACAGTACGTTTATAAGATATATAAAGAAACCAATTGTGTTGGTAAGTGGGAAATGAATTATATATTTATAGATAAAGTGTAGGAATTGAAAGACAGCAGCAATAATACTGTATGGATATGCATATTAAAAAACTCAAAAACCATGATCCACAAGCACTTGACCAATTAACATACCAAAGATTTCACGACTAACTATGAAAATCCTGACTGGAGGGCAACCCTGGAAATATCTTACCCCTCTGACCCTTTGCGTTTGATATCCTACTGATTCATGCTTTAGATTCAGTACGCCTCACTGAGCTACATCCCACATCCTGCCAACAGGATATATGGATATACTACATATTAAGATAGAAAAGATAGTGCTTCATTTTTTTCTCACTGTGTCAACCACTGATTTGACAAGTGATGTATTCAATCCTGCATTACATTTTTTTTAGTTGTATGGATAAGTAGTGATATGAAGCATTGCTCTATTATTCTGTTTTATATGTTGGAACTGGTCCAGAGTGCCGGAATTGGACTCCAGCAAATTTATGAGTTTTCTGCAGAACAGTGATTATCATGTAAACTCTATTTAATGGTGACTAATGAACTATAAGCTTCAACTGAACAAACACCGAGAGCAGAAATTACCGTAAATGATTGTCTCTATTAGTTTCGCAGCAGCCATGTATGTAGCATCAACATAAAAACATTAAATGTTATGAGCACACACATCAAGATGGCAAATGCACAGCTGTTCATAAGAGCAGAGCAGCTACTGCTTCTCAAATTTTTGTCAGGAACATGAGAAAGAGCAACCGCAAACCTGACAGCACACTGAGGATAACTTAGGACACACACTTCACACTTCACACACAGTTCTGACAAGGTAAAGGTGAGTGAATATTAATCTGAATTCATTTTCTGTAACTACTGATGTAAAAGGAAGCAAAGGAAAACTGTGTGTTGGTGTGTACGAGTGCAAAGGCACTGGTACAGTAGTGACACACTATGCCCCGTGGTTCTCAATCATTCTTGCTGTGCTGCTTCTTCCCTTTTCACACATGGTAAAACATGTGCACACACACACACACACACACAGAGTCAAAGCATAAACATATACTGGCAGAGACAGTCACACAAACATGCTTCTCTGTATCTGTCTCTCTCTCTCTCTCTCACACACTCACACACACACACACACACACACACACACACACACACACACACACACGTATACACTATCCTTTCCATCCTGTTTTATTAGTTGATGAGTCATAATGTAGCTCTGGGTCCTCTAAACTGGGACAATCCACACTCGCGACACACACAAACACACACACCTTATACAACAGAGCACCCAAATTATACCTACATGCATACACAGTGAATATACTCTCCAACAGACACACACACACAGGGGTGACTTGGCAGCAACCAGACTGGCAGCCTGGGGTCTCTGAAGCTGCCTGGTGTTGACAGGTTAGTGCTGTTTTTCTTTCACACATTCAAAAAACTGGAGTGTGCTAAGTATCAGCACCAGCTGCTTCTGCCGTGAAATGGGCTAATTAACTTTATCCTGGGAAAACTTTACTTATCTTCTCCACCTAACACGGGCTGGAGACAAGGTATAGATTTTGTAAATGGATGACAACTCAATATTGGGAGGTGTACTTTATATTAAGGTGTATGTCATCCAAAATAAATTTGCCCAGTGACACAAATACAATCCTAATTTTGCCTCTGTGACACTTTTCTTAGAGAATTGATTTTCTCTGATGCTTTGAAGCCACTCTGAATTTATAATCTGTCTGTAAAAAAGCAAGACCACAGAGTGACGGCTTGGCCAAGTTCTTCTTCTACTTGCCAAAAAAACTAAACTCTCAGGATGTTTGTTGGTGCAACTGTCGAGTTTAAGCTCTGATTTAAACGCTTTCTGGTTGAGTTGGACTGGGTGGGCACTTCTGCACTTTGACATCCTCAAGTGGCAACGGTTTAAAATTTCACATCAAATTTCTGTCATTACCAGGAAAATGTGCTTGTGATAGGACGATGCTCACTGCTAGAAGTTAGGGTTCTCCACAGCAGCTTCTGTGGGAAGAAGATGGTGGAGAAGGAGAGAAGCCAATGTTCTGGTGGGGGTGGCTGCTCTGGGTGACTGGGTTCACCTTTGCTCACTCTGAGACAGGTGTATTTTTATCTCAAGCAGTGACTATGGAGATAAAAGTTTCATATTATGGACAATGTGCTGCTGCTTTTACAACAGGAGCATGGAACCGCTCAACCTCTCTGACCCCAGACACAATGTGAAAAACAATGTTGTTTGTGGATTAAAATAGCTCTTTATACCCTGGCCCTTGTGTTTTTATTTGTCCTTTATTTCCTTTATGTCAGTCAGATGGGGAGAGAATAAAAAAGAAGAGACTTAACAGTGATAAACAAGCAAATGAAGAAGTAGGGGAGAGGCAGAAATGAGCATTTCCTGTTTGTTTGGACGGCTACCCCTCTGCCTGCTTATGTATCTGTGTTGCTGTGATTTTTACTTGCCAGTCTGTGTGAAAGAAAGTAAACCCTCCTCATTCATAAGAAAACAAAACCAAATCACCAGAGTGTGCTAGACAGGGTGTACTAAATGTTACCAGATCCTTTGAAGTACATTGTTTACAGCATTGGAAACTGGCAGCTTTGTGCAGAGGGTTAGAGGGATAAAACCTCACTTCACCATGTGACTGTCACAATAACCACGATGTTGAGCCTAACCTTAACCAGGCAGTTTAATTAGTCTAATCTTAGCCATTCTGCCTCACTGGAGCTTTGGCAACTAAAGGGTAGGTGGAGTTTGTCTGTGTCTTCTTTCCTGTGTCTGAGGGAGCTGATAGAAGAAGAGTAAAACATACAGTATACTGCAGTACTTTATGCTTCTACCTCCAGGACCCTTGTCTTTTGTCTTGTTTAATATTCTATAGAAAATCTGTCAGGGTCATGTTAGAAGACATGTGCATGTGATGAAAAATAAAAAAGGCCAAATGCAGTTCTCTAAGGAACAATTCATTTGGACCAAATGAAAAAAGAAGAAAGAAATCCTGAAAAAATCTGTTGTTGATGCCTTTCCACTCATCAAACCAGCAGCACCAACAGCAACTAATGGAGCAGGGACACACTGAAGCACAAGTCCTCTAAAAACACTTTGTCTTAGCTATGTTGCTGTCATAATTGAAATCAATATCAATACTGTGTCACTTCATGGAAGGATGCTCAGTATCTTCTATCTGTCCTGTGCTTGGCAGGGAGAGTGAGTAGTCTGGTGTGTATGTGTGCTAAAGGAAAGAAAGGAGATGGAGGCTCCCATGTTACGGTTAGCCTGAGTCTTAGAGATTAAACCTGGCTGCTGCCAACACAGCTGGCAGAGTCGCTGTGGTTTCTCTCAGCTAGACCCAGGAAAAGGAACACATTTTTTACAATTAAATATTTTCCAGGCACTTTGGTTTCATTGTTGGGAGACATTTTGGTTCCTTCCAAAAGCAATATGTTGAACTGTGAAGGCACAATTTAGAATTTCATATTATTGTAAGTTCATGTTGTGACTCAGGGAGGCTGAATGGAGCCGTCTCAACTGCACACTACTATGTTCACTGATTGAATTCAACTGTGTGTTCACGGTGGAAAAATGTCAAAATGGAGTTTATCGAACAATGCCAGCGAGTAACACTGCTCTATTTTTTGAGAGTGCTGTGTCACTTCACTCGTTTTTTCACTGCGAGCTGCAGTAAAACTGAAAAACAAGCAAAACGTGCACTGACTTATATAAAATCAATTAATATTAAAGTGCACATATACTGTATGTATACAAATATTCTGTTTATAATTCATTTAACATCTGTTCTGCCTTTATCTGGACTTTTACTTTTTCTACCCTACTAGGATTTGGTTTCAGAGTAACATTCAGGGAAACACTCCCTGCACCTTCTAGCCTGGATTTCTACAAAAAAAAGAGCTGAAAGGGGGATTCCAAAAAGTATTGATCTATGCAGCAATGGTGGGCATTCTAAATTCAAATACTTAAAATAAAATAAGGAGTGTTATTCCTAAAACTAACTCTTGCTATAGTGCAGTAAAACCTTTCCTTTCTGAAAAGCAAAAACAATAACTGAAAGTCCATTTCTGTGGTCATCACAAAATATCTTATTCTTGGTAATTCCCATGAACTTATCTGGGGGAAGAAATAATAATAATTCCACTAATAAATCACAATATAAGTAATTAATGGGAGTCTACATTACCATTTTTCTTTCCTTCAGTTTTTTAATATCTGACACAATCCAAAAACAAAATGAATGTATTGGTTCAAACTAATAATACATGAGATGGGAAATAAAAGGGCACTCTGTCTGTCTGACACTGGGAAGAACAAAGATGGAATAATTACAAATGACACGATCAATGCTAGAAATGTCACCATGTTGCAAGTCAAAAAATTGTAGGGATGACTGCACTCAATAGCCTATTCTGTTCTTTGCGTCCTATTCTACTCTGGTTTATTCTGGTCTGTAGCGAGGTCAGGGCCTATCTGAGCTTGTCATAATCCCTCCCACTGCAGAGGGAAAAAAGCTGTGTTTCTTTACATAAGGTATAGAAACAAGGTGTTGCCTGACTCATAGCAGTTATGAGACAAATATCTGCAGCATTTCATCTGACACATTCTTATTCCCTGTAGCATGGCTGCCCACAGACCAAACACAGGACCATAACTGTAGATACAATGCACCAACACAAAGCAGTTGCATACTGTATCTATGTGGAGAAAGACAAATTGGACAATATCAGATTGTTTTTGCACATACAAATCCCCTGAGGCGCCAGTGTGAGGTGGTAAAAGCTGCAATAGACCTCTGTGTGTGTCAGCGCGAGTGTGAGGGAAGGATGAACCTGTGTTTCTGCTTGTCTTAAGGATACAGCATTTTTCTTGAAGCAATATACACAAATGTGTATGCAGCTGTATCATGACATCATGATACAGCTCTGCTCTCATGTTTTCTCATGTGTGACTTGCCAAAGTTTGCTGCCAGTGTCATCTCGCTCCCCTCCTGACCGTCATATCCTGGCCCTCTAGCTCTCTGGCTAGAGATCAGAGGATGCTCCAACGCTCTGTGTCTCTCAAACACAAACACACACAATAACACATCCAAAACCAGAAGTTGGCCCCAAAGACCAATGGGAGACCAGAGACAGTGCAGAGGGAGCATAGCCCAACCAAGGTCATGCTCTGGGCGGAGAGGAGACACTGTCATCTCTGTCCAACCTGGAAGCACTGTCTCATAAATGTAGCCAGAAGGAAAGCAATATGGCCACCTGTTTGGCTGGAAATACAGCAAGGGCAATTAGTTCAACCAGGCAACACACTTGTGCTGCCAAGGGAATGATGATGAGGGGAAGGTTTGCATTTTGGCTGTGCGGTTTACTGTTGAACTGGCTTTACCGCAGAAGCTGATAAATTCTTGAGAGACAGAAATGCAAGCTACTCTGGTTTTCTCAGCATTCCTGGAGAAAAAAAACTCAACAGCATCCATGGAAACAACACCTAAAAGACTAAATAACCAAAGAGATTAAAATGAAAAAGATTTTATTCAAGACACCAGAATAAATGAATGTGTCCTGTGCCTGCTGGCAGTTGAAGTTCTTGAATTGTGGCTCACAAAAGAACAAGGTGACTGCTGTGCTGAGGTTAAACAGAGGGCTAATCTAATGGCTGTAAAAAATCCTGTGCTTAACTGCCACACTAAAAGGTGCGTTTAAATTTAAAGCAGGTGGCTCTCGGGTGCCAAGCCGTCACACGCTGCCGATCGAGTCGCAGAGCGAGTCTTCCTGCTGTCGGTAATTCATATGCTGCTGTTGGAAAGTGGCTGAAGATCAGACGGGGAGTATCACAGCTACACTGCAGAACCCACTGACACATCATGGTACTGGAGGGAGCATGAGGAGAAGTAGAAATGAGGAAATGTGTTTTTGTGTATGTGGAGGAGGAGGAGGAGGTCTGTCAATTTAAAAGACTAGCTCGATTCTGCAGTACACAGCTGCTGACAGAGCAACAGCTGGATTGGAGCTACACAGACTGCACTCTGGGAGTACATGTGCTGTGGAAGCACTGGAGACCTGAGTCACAGAAAAGCTAAATAAAGCAAAGTCCAATGATAAAACCACAAACCAGTGGCTTTAAAGTTGCACTGTGCTAAAACAAACCCAAAAGCACCAGAATAACAATCACAGCAGGTGCCTGAGGGTGTTGTTGTACTGAAACATAAGGTCGCACACACACCACTACTGCAGCTATGACAGCCCCAATAGATAGTCCAAGGCTGAAATGAAATCGTAAATCTTAAACTTTGGTAAACTGCAATTTATAGTGTAGTCCAACTTAGCAGGTGGAAATGAAAACACCACTGACTGCACTGTTATCTGTGTTAATGTTTAGTCTTTTTTTTAAACATAACATTAACCATGTTACAGCAAAAAACAGTGACACTAGACAATGATAGTGGATTGTAGGAGGTGATGAAGCTGCTCCATTATATCCTTTCTATTTCATTTCCCATGCTCTATCTGCAGCCTGACATTCATACACCTCAAATTTATATCCATGAATGTATTTCATCTTATCACAAATCAGTATGTCAGTAAGTCATGACAGTTAGTTGATCAAAATATCAAATAAAGTAAAAAAAAAATCAATGTCAATCCCATCATCCTAGTGTTCACTGTCATTAAAATGCATTTGGTAAGCTGACTATGCTTCTGCAGTAATAGTGATGTAAATAAATCAATCAGCTGGCAGATGAGTCAACAGTCAAAACAGGCTAAATCAACTTTTCTCCTCAGGTGAAAGGTAGAGGTCTAGTGACCGTGCTGAGTACCTCCATGCAGGTACAATGCGGGAACACTATAACCATTAAAAATAGAAAACAACAACAGCCTAGACTTTCCGTAAACTACATGCCAAGGCCCAATTTATGATTAATAGGTCCACCCAGAGACGGGAAGCATTGCTGGCACAGATAAGAGGCTGTATATCTTAATACTCAAGTGCCTTGGCCGGTTCTTGATGCTATTTTCTGCTAAGGAGAGCTCTTGCCTTCAGCCATTTTTCCTCTTAGTTTGCCAAGACAGGTACAAGGCTGCAGGTGGGAGTTGCTGACAGGAAGCAGAGTGGGGAGGGGGGGGGGGTCAATGTGGGACAGTGGCTTGACTTTTGAGGTCAATCGTGATCCAAAGTGTGAGCACGGTTTCAGCCTCGCGGCCACTCTGGTGAGTTTTCGCAGCCACTGAGTAAAATTAGCCTCCTTAGGTCTCGCGGGCTGATCAGATCCGGTGAAGCTCTTGCACAGACTGTCCCCCTCATTACAGTCCTTATGTAAAACACTAATGGGAGCATCCCCTCGCCAAGAATCCCCTCCAATCACCACCAGTGCCCCTCTCTCTTATATGACAGTCACGATTTATGCCTCCATGCTGCAGGGCATATTAACCATTTGGGACAGAGCGCCGTCTTGTATCCACTTTCATCTGTAATAACCCAAGGTAAGACACCATCATATTTCATCCCCTCTGTGAATCTTAAATGATCTTGCTCACTTTTTCTCCCTTGCTCCGACTCTTAGCCGAAACTCCCCCTATACCTACGTTCCTCTCTCATTCTCTTTCCTCCTCTCTCTTCATCCCTGCCTCCAGGGGCTTGACTCAACTGGAGACTTGCCAGGAATGCAGATAGGATCACTCGCAGATGTACAATAACTTGAGGGGAATAAATATGCCCTAATTGAGAGAAATGATGTAATATTGATCCCGGGGCCTCTCAACCTTTGGCATCGATGAAGCGTTCTACTGAGCCTGTGACATTTAGAGGGATGGCTGGTGTGTTGTGTTAGTGTATGTGTGTGGTACGGAGGATAGGTGTTGCTGAGGCTGCTCTGTGTGGGACTTTGCTTTTATTGTGAGACTGAAATGTTTCACAAAGTTTGAGGAGAACTGGGCTCGAAAGCACAAGACAAAGTAGACGTGAGCTAGAAGATGATGTTTACCATAACACCATGCTGCTGCACCGGATTGAATAACACGTTGAAGATGTGGAAATAGTATGTACACAGTATGCTGTCTGCACCTGAAGGGTTCTAACACGCAGTCTGCTTCCAGACTAACTTTAGGATTAGAGTGAAAACAAACACCTCATCTGTCCTTATCTATAATAATGTGTGTCAAGTCTGAACACATCCAAGCCAAGTTGTGTGGATTTTTAATGTTCACTGTTGCTATTTCAAGTTATTTTTATGGTGTCAGTATGTAAAATTGGGCCACATTTCTCTATTCCTTGTCCTGATCTATAGACAACCAGGAACACAGGGTTTCCAGCAGTATATTGGCTAAATTGGTTGAGTCCAGCTTTTCAGTCTGGTGTGAAATTTGTTAGCTGAACTCTGGTGCAGCTTATTTGAAGTGTGAAAGCAAAAGCAGGGAAATTAGAAGGATTTCATGAAAGTGTGACTTTAGCCAGAAGTCAACAGATAAACTGGGTTTTAATCCTTCTGATGATCAAAAAACTGTAAGAATACTTCCTACTTCCTTCATCCACAAAAACCATGTGATCTAATAAATGAAGACCTCAAAATACATGGACTGGATGTATTATTGAAACTGAAATGTAAAATTGAAAAAAGGTCTGGAGTGAGCCTCAGCATTTCATCTGAAGACAATACACAATTTGTGTGAGGAGGGGGGGAACAAATCAATAAACCATGTTATCATGAAATCATTATGTCTTCCTGACCCTTCGATGTTTACATCCTCTCCACCGTACTCTTGGTATTTACCTTGAACATGATGTATCACACATGTTTAACTATTCGTGCCATGGTGTGCCTTCATCCTTCTGCACATTGTCAGCAGGACCTCCAGGACATCAATATTAATCATTAAATATTGAGAATGGTGCCTGAATCAATGACAGAAGATCCCCAACATCACACCTTAGCAAGATCAAATCCATACAGCTACAGGAAGAAATCTGTTCCAGGATAATGGGATGATCAACATTCATGGACTGTGAGAGTCAAGTAAAGGTTATACATTTCAAAACCATCTGTTGGACAGAGTTTATGCTACATGCTGTCAGTGTGGTGAAAGTTGACATTTTGTCTGCTGTCTAACTGCAGTTTATCATTTCCTCCTAATGACATGCTCGTCTACCGAGTATGTAAAAAGTACTGAAGTAGGAAGAAGAGGTTTCTGAGTTGTAGTTTCTACACTGTGATCTGTGAGGGCTTAAAGGAAACATGAGTCTCACAGCAACTTGACCTGCACGAGAACAACAGTAGTTAAACTCATCATTAGTAAATTCTGTTGTAGACTCAATCCAGGATAATAACAGCTTTTTGTTCTGACTGAGGTATTGTCTATTCATAGCACGAGACGGTCTAACTCCTTCCAATGAGTGACTGAAGACCAATTTTCAGTTTACACTGCTATTACTCATCAACCAATAAATGAGGAGACTCAACCTCTGAGAGGAGAGCATATGCATTGTTATCCTGAGGCTGAGAAGAATAGGGATTTTCACAATGAGCTTTTGTGGGGGGAAGTGATACTAATTTTTCAAACTATGTAATTAAAAGAATCCTGATTGTATTACTTGGTAGAGATTGGAAAATAACACGGTAAAACCTTGTATTTGCCAGCTTGTGTAAACTATTACAACAATAATTAAAAAAAACAAAAAACATAATTCTATTGCTAATTTATCTGTAATTTTCCCCAGTCTGTTCCCATAAAGGACAGCATTAGCACATCCGATGTCCGAAGGTTGTACACCATCGCTTTACACACACCTTTGGTTACAGAACATTTCATTTGTAAATCACAGAATTAGTAATGTGCCAACAACCTCCACTCTACTGGAAAGCCTCTCCCTATGATATTTGGCACCTGACTACAGGGATATACCCTCATTCAGCCAACCTCAAAAAATGTTCTTTATAGACTTGACTAGACTCACATAGAAACAGTGGAGGATCTATCCTGTCATGAGGTTAGAAGCAAACTGTTGTCTAAGATAGCACAGTATCCTCAAATTAAGAAATCTCTTCACTGTAAGTAAAGGTGTGTTCAAACCTGAAACATGTTTTATATGGATTTTTTTTTTTTTTTTTTAACAAATTATTTAATGTAGATAATAAAAACAAAAAATAACTGTCCATTTTGGAGTGAAAAAAGAGCCAAGCATTTTTCACAGACTACAAATGTGTCCTTGGACAGCAGCCTAGAAGACCGTGTTTTGAATTAGAGGAGCACCGGTTACCTTTGACCCTTTTTTGTGTTCACAATTTGTTGCTGAGCTTCTGCACATCTGAAAACAACCAATTCACTCATGTTCAAAAGTTACCAAATGGCATTGTGGGACACAAAGCAAATGACTAACTGAGGTAAGGAATCAATTCAATTATTCTGGCACAAGACAACTCACTCACTGAATATAACAGAGTGGTGATGCAGATCAACATCTAAAGTTGGATGGCTTCTTAAAGTCAAGCATTGATGTGTGAGCTTCAGTGTGAATTGTGGAGAAATTCAGCAAAGAGATACCATCAATGCTGCAATTTCACAAAACTGGCTGTGGTGTCGTAATGTCAGGTGTCGGGGGATGAAGTGTGGTATCCCAAGGAAGGAGGCAGCTGAAAGAGCTTGAAGTTTTAACAGCCAATCAAAATCACAGGGGAACTTTCCTGGGTATTCCCAGATTGAACATTAGAAACAGGGCGCCACCATGGTCGTAAATTCAATCTAACCCAAAATAAAATGTCAGGATAGGTAGGTAAGTGAGGCCACAAGTGACATGTCAGCTCTGCCTCGAAAACCGCATTACAACAAATCACACTTGGCAACAGCAGCAGAATAAAGGCTAAAGACGCAGGTTTGTTGCTGGAAGCTGGGCTGATCGAGTTCAAGAGCACACAAGTGACAGGAGCAGTTCTCTGCACATTCACTCAACAGGGAAAACACAAACATGTTTGTGCATTAAGGAAATTAATCACTCCATTGTCAAAGTCTTTAGTGTTCACAAATCGTACGCATTAGCAGTCTACTAGAAACAGACTTGCACTGCAGTCAGTCTGCTTTTATAGACCGCAGTCAATTATTCTACATCTGCACAAGACAGAGTGAAAGCAGCAAAGAGGCCAAGCAGTGTGCATTCAACTGTCAGGCTGAATTACAGACCCAAACTGTATCTGCTCCGTCCCACAGTGAGAGCAGTGGAAAGACATGGCCACTGAGGGCTGAGGAGAGCATTTACACAACATGTTTTAATCAAGCATTTTAAATTTAATCAATTATAACTGAAGAACCACATCCATTAGGAGACCAAAAAGGAAGCCAGCCATGGACGGAGAGTGCGCACTGATTAATTGGGGCCCCCCATTTACAGATCCCTCTGTTCTCTCTGCTCATCCCTCGAGTTGTGCAACAAGAGCTTGAAAAGTGTCTCTCCACATTTGCCTTTCCCCACTCCTCTTGCTTTCTCCCTCTCACCTGCCCAATTAACTGTCAGCTGAAGCCATTTACGCTTCTATATTTCATAGGAGACTGAATATTAAAATTCTGCCAAAACTGCCACAACACTAAAAAGGATACACTGCGTTTGACTGGGCTCTCTGTGGATGACAAAAGCAGGCCGATCCAACACTGAGAGGAAGTGACAGGGGCTTGTACAGGCAAATAATCAAATATGTATTCATGTATTATGTACACAGTGCTGCTGACTCTGTGTAGAATATCAATGGGTACATAGGTAGAGAGAGGAGCAGAAAAAACTCTCCCAGCTAATTCTCACCCACTGTTTTTGATCTTAAATTATGAGTTAAAAATTACAGTTCAACAAGGGGATGGAGGTCAAATAAGTTAAAATCACATAATGATTATATAAGTATAGTCAAACATACAATATGAACCAATCAAATACAATTCAGAAACATGAAAAGCGGTACCTATTCTTTCCTTCTTTGGAAATGTATTGCCATCAGGTAACAGACATCCAAAAATGAGACACTTAATCAGATGGAAAACGCTGGAGAGGCTTTTATCCATAATCAATTCAAAGCTACAATGATTTGCGCCTATTTTCTGATTGCCACCTTTTACCTCTGCAAGCCAGTTGTGTTCATCGCCCATGACAAATTTACTTCAAAGGAAGCCTCCATCATGACCCATTTTCCCTTCCACCAACAGCTGAGCTTTCGCCCAATAAGGCACAAAGCGGGAATTTTCCCATGAGCCGCTGTGCATCTAAAGCTGGTAAGGCAAACGAAAGGCAGCCACACGAGGCAGAATTAGAGGCAACCATTTGAGGCAATGCTAACATTATGAATCTGAGAATAAGGTGAAGAAAGATTACGTATGGTTCCTAAAAAGTGCCACATTACAGCTGAACAAACATATGCTGCACTCAAGCTGTACAAGATACATGTAACTAAGATGGATGTGATGAGCATAAATACAATAAAGAGCTACTCCATCGGATAGGGGAAGAAAAAGCAGAGGACACAGAGGCTTTTATAGAGTACCTACTGCATCATATTCTTTTCCATACACACATGACCTGTGTTTCATCTTATTTTTCTTCTAACATAATGAAAACTCAAGGTCCGTTGAGAAAGGGTACAGAGAGTGAAGAGGCCTGACACTGCACTGAGCACTGTTCAGTAACTTCAGTCAAACACAAATGTATTACAGGAAAATACTGGAGATGAAAACACTACAACATGCTCTCTATATATGTAACAGCACAAACCTCTTTATAGTGTTGCTTACACAATGAATTGAATCTAATCCCCTATAGTAGTCCAAGTACTGTCCAAGCACTATACGTTGTTTGCTGATATTGTAAATCCAGCATTATGTACAGCAATAACTCCTCTTCATAATCACTGATTAGCTGCTTTCTTTTTCTAATTGAAATTGCAATCATTTCTGTGTTGCTGTTCTTTCATTCAGTATTGAGTGACTGTCAATGGAACTTAACATTGGCAGAAACAGGAGGGAGTATGCAACTTGAGCTGCTGGAGGGTTTTTATGTCAAACATTTGTACAAGGGGTGTTGAGTTTCATTGACAGAAGCTCATCAGCAAGAGAGAAATGGGATTGATTTGTATTAATTAGTGCATGAAAACAGTATTGTTTGAAAAAACTTTAAGTGAAGACAGTGACAATATTGCTGCTGTACTGATGGATTAGTATTGGAATTCACCAAGATAACAAGATAAACATGGAGTAAATGTTGAGAAAACGGCATCAATGAAGTATTGAAATTGCAGCAGCAGACCAGAGAGGGAGGCCTTGAACCAAAGTACAATAAAATACTGTTTATAAATTAGGAATAGAAAAATGTAAAGAGTGTTTTCAAATAAAGGCCATGCTCTCTCTGCAAACGTGGTGAATAAAAGATTTAGAGAATGAACCAGAATCTCATTCAAATTATTCACTAATTCACTTGACCCCAAGGGAGGAAGGAAGAAACTGACATATAGCTGCTAAGTAGAACACGACTTCTGGGGAATTGGCTTTGATCGGCTAATCTAGAAATCTGAAGCAACGCCATTGTGTTGAGCAGGCATATGCCACAAGTATAACACCACATGCTCCACTGACACACAGGAAATAAACAACCAGAGTGGGGAATGAAACATTTTCTTACCTATTGCCATCTCTATGATGCTCATTTGGCTCTCTGATGGGAAGAGGATTTTTGGCGGCTTGTCTGTTAGTGGGGCTGTGAAAAGAAAAGACAAACAGAAAGCGAGAGCACATTAAATTCCATATCTTTCTCCCCCATGGAAAGTGGGCGT
The DNA here is from genome assembly GCF_045865225.1 of Trachurus japonicus. Lineage (NCBI taxonomy): Eukaryota > Metazoa > Chordata > Actinopteri > Carangiformes > Carangidae > Trachurus > Trachurus japonicus. The sequence continues at coordinate 7,370,249 of NC_140908.1, read as the reverse complement.
ATGATTTATTCATTTAAGACCACAATAAGGGCTGCTTTAAAATGGGAACAAATACATGCAAATATAATATTTAAAGAGTGGACAGAGGAAATGGGAACAGTTACTGTGACTCAGAATTATCAATTCAAAGCTTTAAACATCAATAAATATACTTTCAAAGCAGTGGCTGCTTGACTATTAATGCTTTTCATTCGTTGTATAAATGAATGTGTAAGCGATGATATGGCTTGTATGTGGACCACAGTACAAACTGTGCTGTATATACAGGGGCAGTGCAACGTGCCAGTCATATCTGAATTTACATTATATCCTGAGGTAAATCATCCACAGCAGTGGGCTGGAAGGTTGTGAGCCGCTGCAGAAATTCAGTATTTTCAGCCATGTACAGTTAATATCACTGGAAAATGTGTGTTTCCTGAAAAAACATATAAACTTAGAGTGGCTATTAGCATACTTGCAAAATGAGATATACAGTATATTGTCAAAATGTCAGTCATTAGAGAGTTCCTCTTTAAAAGTTTGTCACAGTTACTTCAGAACAATCTAGTTTTCGTCCCAACTCCCTTTCGAAATGCACCAACACCAATTACACAGCTGCTGAGTAACAAAAGATGTGCACTTAGAGGATCCTCGTTATAATGATTCCCTAATTGGTTCTAGTCTTCAGAGTGGTATCAGAGAGGTTTTCTATCTCTGAACGCTTGGAAATACTCAGAGGGATAAGACTTGTTTCACTACAAATGACTGGATTTGTGATTGTGGAGCTGACCTTAAAAAAGACACACAACACATACAATACAAGCCCTTTGTTAACATTATCAATAACTGTAAGGATTGCAGTCTGATTTACATTTACTGGTTTAAGAAATCAGACAAGTTCCTTCTTCCGCTACCACCAGTGCTTCAGTTTGATTAAGCTTGGGTAACTTTAACCACTTGGCAAAGGTTAGGAAAAGATCATGGTTATAATTAAAAGAGACAGCATGTGAACGATGATGTCAAAGTCACACTGTGTTCACCCATGTGTTTACCATTACTCCTCCCTCACAGGTTTTATAGCTTAACATCATGCTATTACTGACTTTGCCTCTGACAGACAAGAGCCATAAATCACGTAACTGCTACAGGATCGTGTCAGGTCAGTTCACAAGACATTTTAACGACAATTTTTGAGTCTCGTCTTGCAATAAAGACACAAAAACAACTTGACAGAACATGTAATCAGTGGAAGATTGTGACACATGTATCTTTACGGAAAAGCATCATCTCAGAGAAACACTGTGATAAATATGAGTAGTCTGCAGACGTTCCAAGCAGACATGTCTGATGAGCAAAACAACTCAAATGCTTCTGGTTGGATACAAGAAACAAAAACACAGAGAACATGCAGTGTATATATTGTGTATACAAACATTTTAATTTCCCTCTGCTGGTGCCACATGGTGACCACTCATTTGTGCTAATGAAAAACCTCTCCATTGTTCTGATGTCCAATCCACTGACAGACAAAACCATGACAAGGTCTCAAATAAAGGATCATGCAATTTGATGAGAAGAGTGGGCTGATATCAGGAAATAATTGCTTATGTGAGCTCATTAATTACAAATTCAAAGAAGAACCACAGCGAATTATGCCTTTCCCTGTGCCTGGCATGTTTCAATGCTGTGTAAAGAAATCTCATTACCTTAATTACCTTTTTCTGGATGAAATATGCTTAGATTATTTTATTTCATTATGACATGAAAAGAAAAACGAGTTTTTCCACTCTGATGGTTTGTCTTATACAAGACAGTGAATCTAAAGAGAGAAAAGCGTGCAGAGGAAGGGATATGGCTGCATGTATTTATAGTAACAGGAGCAGAGAACTAAGCTCTGGGTACAAACATCAAACCTGGAGCCACAGCTCTTTCTTAATACTGATTAAGATTGGATTTATATATTTTGCAGTTACATCCATGATATAATGAGAAAAAAACAGATCACATCAATTTCTTAGGCCCATTAATATTGTCCTATTATTTTCTATTAAGAGATAATTGTGAAATGTACCCAATTCCAAGAGATCCACTTCAACTCTATAGTATGTACTGTACAACCGGCAGTCCTGATTTATCTTAAATTGACTTTTTAATAACCTCCTCTTTTGAAACGATCTGAGATGTCATTGGCCAATTGTTACGCATCATAAGGAGACACCCCTACTGTAGCAACTGCTTTGTGTAGCATCCTTTGGTAGGAAAGTATAACGGTGATTGAAATGACACAATCCATTGTCAGGATTTTATACACAGGAAAATGGAAAATATAGAAAGATGGACATAACCTGGAAGCTTTACAGCTTTTAGAGCTGCTGCTGGACTAGAAACAACTGTAGTCTGAGCATCCAGAAATGTAGTCACGTGGTATTAAAACAACACAGCTGCACACAGCATAACTATGTTCACCAGATCAGTACTGTATCAGTGATAAGATATTGGACAAGCAGGGTCCCTACATTGTTATCATTTCACCATGGTCCTACAGTGAAGACAGAACATAACGTATCTAGATCTAGATATGGATTTAGTGACTTTATGCTGATCTTAGCTTGCCTTACATTCTTTAATGTAACTTCTCATGTCAGTAAATTGAAAAATAAATCCTCTCTTTTCAGAATTAAGGTTCATATTGAAGGTTAGGTTCACCTTTTCAACCACTGTGCACAGTACGTCCAGTGAAATCACATTTCAATGGTTTACCAAAAGGATTACCAAAACCTGACCCAGTGTGCATTTGAGCAAATGAGTATTGCTACTGTTGCCATTTTATGTGGTAACACACAACCTGCTGTTGCACCTCAAGACTGACTTAATCCTCACACAAAATGATGCACATCATGCACTGTGTGTTTTATTCAAAAGCTCTTAAATTATTCCTAACATAGCTCCAGAGGGATATCCATAACCAGTGTGGTGGTGTGGACCAAAGTTTAAATGGAAGATTTTATAATGGCCAAAGGAAACACATACCGAGCTACCTAGTGTTTCAGCTGGGGGTGCAGTCTATGTCCACTGCCTGTGCTAGTTCCCATTTCCAGAATTACATCAAACAGGATGACTCTATTGCATCTCGATTAAAGGGACATGACATGCTGTTGACAGTGGTAACCTCACTTTGCAATTTAAGCAGAGAAGATGGATGTTTTTCCATTTTAAAAACAGCCATGTGGACAGGTAGCCAGAGTACAGAGACTCCCTCTCTCTGGCTTTCAGATGTGAATTATCATTTTGACTTGCAGGTTGTGGTGAGGCAGATGAAGGTGAAATCCCAAACCTGGAAGGTAATCAAAGTTGTGGTGTATTTTTAATAAGCTCAGAGAACACGAGGCTGATTTTGGGCAAGTGGGGTGCAAGTTTAAAGCGAAAGGTAACAAAGCTGGAGAAGCCTGTTTAATGCTTGCGTACATAGATAGTGCCCTTCATCCAAATCAAGGGCGCGTTGCTGATATGCTGTTCGTCAGTGTGCTCCTAACATGCTAGAAGGCATGCAAACACACATATCCACACACAGACACACAAATTTGAGATGCATTAGTGAATCTGGCTGGTCTTCAACTACAAAACCATAATTCTGTGGTGGGTTATTATGAGTGGGAGTGGGCAGGCTTTTCGCTGAGGGGCTAGAAACACATCCAGCCTGACCCACTTCCCTACACACAAACAGTATAAGCACATTACACACACTTACGCACATGCATTCCTGCACACATAAACATTGAAAAGCCTGATGCTGGTATCAGCTACGGAGAAAATCTTTAAAGTGTCCCTCACAGGCCCTGTGATCTGCTCCCGCTGTGATCACATGATGATGGATGGGGGGATGGAGTAATGAAATAGAAAAAAAGACCTCGTTCTCTCCCATTAACTCTACCATCGCCTTCTCCCCCTCCGCCCCTATCTGTTTGCCACTCGCTCTACGTCTTTGGCGCTCTGTCCGTCTGTTTCTGTCGCTCTCAGGGGTGAGAGAGAGGGAAGATGAAAAAGGAGGGAGAGGGTTGTGGTCCTCTGTTCACACCTCATTAAAGACCACTTCAGCAGACATAGATTAAGAGGAGTAGGGTGTGTGTGTGTGTGTGTGTGTGCACTGGCGTGTGTTTGTGAGCGTGAGATCGTTAAAGGAAAGATGCAGTGTGAGATCCATGGACGGAAATAAATGAAAGCAGTTTTAGAGCAACTTGAGAGGCAAACCTTGTTAGTGAAAACCTAATCTTTTTTTGGCACAGCGTCCAACCAACTAACAAATTCCCCCCCTGCTACGTCTCCGGTTCAATTTCTTTTGATCATAATGACAATTGGATTGATGTGAAAAATCTGCCTGAAGGTCTTCTGTCCTCAAGATAAATCAACCAAGTGACATGAAAAGAAAGACGACATAATAAACTTATAATGTCGATGTGAACAAAACATTTTGGATCTGATAAATTTTGCTCATAAAAGACTGGTGAAGAAAAGCGAATTACCATTGGAAGACATATTTGATCGGTGACATCCATGGCTAGGCTGATCTGATAGTGATTTCATCAAATGATTTAACTACTGTCAACTCATCATTACATCTTAAAAAAGGATGTATCTTTAAATCTTTAAATGTGTATTTTTCATATAAAAAGCTATCATTAGAGCACATTTAGAAGACAGTGCATGGCTTTATATTTGGCAAGAATGTCCTCCACCTGAAGCTGATGAGAGGATGAGGGATGAGAATATTTTTGTCAGGAACTGTTCAAGCTGTGAAAAGGCAACGGGCCTCTTCAGGGCAGAGGGAACAAATGTATCACGATGCCAGGTAATTAACAAACTGACATTATCAAAGACAGTTTCTGCTGGTAAATAATATAAGGCAACCTGACATTCAAAAAGAGATTAAACAACAATGAAAACACTATCAGGAAATACTTCAGTGAACTGCTGGAATTAAATAGTAGCAGTTATTGCTCATTACTGCATTCTGTATTTACTGAGCCGTTTTGGAAGTATATTGTATTTTTGACAGGCTGTCATCAAGTACTCACATGATTTGATTGTGCACTTTTCAATTCATGGGGAAAAAAACAGGTCAATAGGCTGGAAAAAAGCCATTGTAAATTCTTAATGTGACATCAGCTGAGGGGAAAGAGCTTTAACTACCACACGGCAGAATGTGCACAACAAACTTCATGAGTAACACTCAAAACACAAACTGTGCTGCTGACCAGTCAGACATACAGGAAAGTTCAATGTGAGAACAATGCTGCTGTTGTTGTTGTCTGTGATGGCGCTGTGTGGGAGTAAGACACTATAGTTCTGGCTAAACAACAGTTATTTTAGCAAAAAGACCCTTCAGCTGTTGCCCTGACACATCTGCTTTATCCAGGAGGAAAATGGAGATCTACATAGTTGAGACCTGGATTTAGTTTTCTCTATTAGCTACAAATTTCTGGGTTTTACTAAGAAAATCAACATGACATTCACCCCACTGGCTTTTGAAAATACTGAACTATTGCGATGCTGATTTTGCCATCTGCATACCACCACTGTCCTGCGCTTCCAAATGTCTGAAATGCTGCAGCCTCCATGTCTGCCATCAACAATCACACCACATAGATCAAATCCTGTCCTGTCAATGCAACATTGGAAATGTAACTGAACCTCTGTGTTCTGTTGAGTTGTAGCCACTTGATATGATGGATATTTTGGAGTGCAAAACATAAATCTTTTATCTGAAAGAGCACACTGCTTGTTAAAAATGAGCTAGATCTATTGGGAGACTGGACTCACAGAAACAGTGATCTTTGAGAGCACAGCAAAATACACAATTGGAAAAAAAAGAACCCTTAAGAAATGACACTGCAACAATCTCTGAGGATACTTGTTGAAAAACACCAATATAGGAACCCTGCAGGAACAGGCCAGGATATAGAGTATTTCCTTATTGAAAAAGCTGTTGTTTTAGAAGATCCATCAAAACAATTGAATATGAGAAGGCTCAGAGGGTGGGACAATACGTTCAAGGGAAATGACATAAATCATATAACTGCCAGCATTGGAAATGGCTAGAGAAGTCCTATACATCATTTATATATTCATGTCATATTTGATGTGATTAATATTTTTAAAGATTTATTTTTTTAATCTCTGCAAACACAGTTATTGCTTCCTTCGCCTTATTACAAAATTGATTTCTGTTGGTTAAGTTATTTTGAATTTGATTTCACTTACAAAATAATTTGAAATGCTTATTTAATTCCACCGATGTGAAAGGTCTTTTTTTTGCATGCGGTTGCACATGATATTGAACTGACAGATGCATGTGCTTCCTCCTCAAATGGTTTAGCTAGTTCGGATACATATACATGCATATGTACACTATACATGTATATGCTGGGTTATTGGTTCTTCCAAAGTCAAAACAAAGTCAATCACATACATGACACCTGTTTCTGAGTGTCATTCTTTACCATAAGACACCTGTGAGCAAATGAGACGTATGACTAAGACTATACCGGCTGGACTACATGTACAATGACAAGGCAGCAGGTGTGATGTTGAACCAATATGCACCTTATCAAATATTCTGGATGATTAAGATTCTTCACATGAAATCCAATATTTTTCACATGAAATAAGTTGGTTGCTTTTGATGGACGTTAGAGTGCAGCACACCAAATTATACATACGACACACTGAAAAATCAATTTTTACCTCAAAATGGCGAACGTGGTTATATAAGAAAATAATCTTTTTTTTGATTCCTTCATCGTCAATATCTTTGAAGACTCCAATGGCTCATCTTTATAGTGTTTCAGGTGTGAAAAGGGATGTTTTTCTCGCTTTCAGAGCACTAAACTGTGTTAACATGCAGAGCTCTGCACTTGCCTCTGACTACTTAACACATTAACATTCTGGAAACCCTTTTTCATCTGCAGGGGAAATGTATTCTTGCAGCATGAAAACAACACAAACCGACTGAATTCAAAACTGCCAGAATGGAAATGATGTAACAGAAAATTCATGCCGTGGTTGGCGTGCAGAATAGTCAAATTGACAGTTTTTACGCCAAAATGCAGTCAAAGTACAGAAAGAATGGAACAACAGGCAGAGAGCAGATCTCTCTCCAATCTCCACTGAACATGAATATGCCCAGGAACCTAATACACATGCCGACAACTTCTATGAGCCAGTTGAGGAGAAATGTACTATTGATTCATAAACCTTCTTCCATATACTGCGTTCTCAGCAAGCATCGCTCGCTGTTTGTCTTAGCTTTAAATCTAACTACTCGACAGGCAATACCTATGTACTTCCCTGTAATTAAAAAGTGAATTAATCTTGAGCGCTGCCTGTCATAAATTCTCCCATTTTCCACCCAGCCTGCTTTCCGGTTCTCGGTTCTCCCCAATAAATATATTCAGAGCAATCAATAGAGGTATTACTATGTATATATCGCTGTGGGAATCAGCTTGGCAGGTTGCCGTTGGCAGTGCTACACTTCCTGCTTTGCCCATGTTATCCTTCAAAATGGCCGTCTTCAGTTCTATATGAGGACTTGGCTGCGGTTCACAGTCACATGTGTAGGAGTGTTTGAGCAAAGGGCTGCTTGGCTGGAACCTGATTTAAAAATGCTTGAGAAAAAGTAAAAGAAACAAAATGGTAGGGACTTTGATCGGCTGCCTGGGCAGGAACACACCAGGGAAGCAGAGGAGAGGGGAGAGAAGAAACACTGCTAATGTGACAAGTTCTACTTACTTGAACATTTTGAAATAAAGTGAAAGAAAGTTGCAATTAGGCAGATGTGTAAACCAAGGCTGTGTGCTGTAATTCATCATGATTGCGTTAATTACACTTTGTTTTTGCCATAATGAGGACTAAAAAGAGACAAACAGCAGAGGAAAATATAGACGATGAAGGATCTTATGCCAAATGACACTCTGCAGCCTCACAGTGGCTATATTGGGATTTCATTGCTGTGGATATTAAAAATGCCAATTCTCTCCCTGCAGCAAATAAGTTCTCTCTTATTGCAGCTACCCCAGCACAGTGAATTATTTCTCTGCTCCGTCTGTAAAAACTTGTCTTTTAAGTCCATTATTTCCCTATTTTCCATAAGCAAAGCTATGTCTGATATAATCTTTTAATTAAGATTTTACAAGTTGCTTCCTGCAGCTCAAAAATGATTTCTTTTAGTGTTACAGCAAGCTTCCCAAGGACAAATTATAATATCTTTGTTTAGCTTGGCAGATCACTCATCTTGCAGATCTCATCTGCAGTGGGGACGACTTCGTTGTTTACTCTGTGCTGCAGGAAGTTCACATTACACAGACAATATAGTGAGAATCCCCATAACCCTCTAATGGAGATTGTTTAAAGGTGCTGTGCGTCGGTGAAGTTGTTAGTGTAATCATTTGTTCAAACTGAGATTACAGATACAAGCTTGGCTGAGCTTGATTTTTAAATTGCCCGACTGTGTTACGACCAATTTGAAACATTACAAATTATATTCCAAATATCTGAATGCTTAACTGCTCGGCTACTTTCACCGCAGTTCTTCCAGTCATTCATAGCACGATCAAAGTGATGATGGGTGATGATGCTTAATTGTGCAAGTAGACATCACAACAGCATATTATGAGTCAGAGGGATGAGTTGGACTATTTGTCACTCTAATGTTGTTGCTACTGATTCACATGTACCATTCTGTAAATACCAATCAAGAACAAACCAGCAATATGTTACTCTTACTGTACAGCATGAATGCATCATTCTTTAAAAAAAAAAACTATTTTACTTGTACTTATCATTAATCATATTTTGTTCTTGAAATATATTCTCATAAACCCAGGTTTTTACTGATGATTATTGTTCAACATATACCAAACATTTCACTGCCCAGTTTGTCTCACTGTTATTGCAGTCAACACTGCTAGTAGAAATGAAACGGTATGCTTTTTAATACTGATTTCATGTGCAGTTCATTTTGATGAGCCTTTACCACTTCCACATTTACTGCCAACTTATATTTAAAAAATAACACAACATTGTTGTTATAACAAATTCCTTGGTAATTTTCAGCTAATTATATGCCATACATGCACAGTGTATATCTGTATCACAGTTCACAACTGGGATGCCTAAAAATGACTTGAACTTGGTCACTGTTTACACCAGCCACCTCCACCGACTCATGAGCTCCACAGTCACTGCAGAAAAATCCTCACAGAGGATTGAGTTTCACAAGACTGGCGTTTATGGCAGTGATAGAAGTCCCTCTCCTTCAAGGCCAGTGCACTGTAAATCCTGGACTTTTAAACAACAGGAAAAGTAATATAGAGGGATGATTTGCCTTTCACCTTATCTCCCATGCCTGGACAGCCTGATGATGCCTTGACTCCACCAAGTTTGCTGCCAGCTATGAAAAATTGTTGAAATGAATTGTCTGGGCCATGCTGCAATCACAACAGCTGAATGCTGAGGCCAATATGGGAGGTGCCCTCAGATGCAGCTCCTCTAATGGCTGCCAGAAACCCCGGACAATACTGATACGACTGGCACCAAAACTACTCTTTTGAAATGTATGTCTTATTTTCTTCAAAGCATCATTTGTATCTGCAATTAAAACATTCTCTGTACTGGAAATGCTCAGATGAAAGAGCTATATTAAAATCCAATCAGACAAAAAATTACAAAATGTTTTGTTTTTAATTTGGGAAGTATGAGTCCTGGGGAGGTATTGTCCCCACTGGTGTCTGACTGTCCAACCCCAGTGACCCTTCACCAAATTCATAACTTGGTATCTAATTGGCTTGTCATCATTAATGAAGGAAAAAAGTGTTGTTCAAAGTTGTTCTAAGCATCAACAAAAGCAATTATTTGTGGACATTTACAGGTTATTGTATAATTTATGAGGCAAAATAGATCCCAGTCATATTTAACCCACAACAACTGGAGGCTTTTCTGGCCTAATAAACCTCTCGGCACAGTTTAGACTTTGATTGCAGAAATCAATCCAACGCTTGTATGTTAGTGTCCACTGTATAAAATCCATACTATGCCTGAGGGTTCACTTAACTGTGATGGTGATGCAACAGCTGCAAGATGCCCATTGAGATCAATGCTTAATAGTCTGAACCTTTAACATTATACAGTCTAATGTCTGTTGCTCTACAGTCCACTTTTTGTAAACATGGCCAAACTGGACCTGGTCCGACACGTTTCCCTCCCAACATTCCAGTCAAACAAACTAGGTTGATCAAATATTGGCATTTCACGGCGAGGTATGACTGGTGGCGCCTGAAATGATTCTAGCCAGGGTTTTTGGCACTCGGCACAGTGCTCAAACATTCTTTGGAATGTGCATCGAGTATAGCACAACCCCCTGCATTATTCATCAAAGCTGCCTCCAACATACCTCTGGAAAAAAATATGATTAAACCAGTGAGCTTAAGCACTTCCATAAACAAGGATATGATCGTCTTTAATAATAAAAAAGCTCTCAAATGGATGTTACATAAGCAAAAAAGAAATCCTTGGCCAGGCAAACAGTGAGGAGGCTTGCATCTCAGAGGAGGGATGATATCATCGGGTGGAAAACAACCAGGACCTGCCAGTCCCCTTGTATTGTATGAGGCTGATGTACTACTCGCATTGTTCAATTTCCAAATAATAAGAAAATAACTGAAGCTGAATTTAGGCATATGATGCACACTGACCCTCCTTCTCAAATAATATTCTAACATTCTTGTGAAATATGACTAATGCACTTAACTGATTCATTGTGATCTCGGCAGTGATAGCTAAACAGATAACATCTCTCAGACTCTCTTCTGGTCTCTCTGTGTCGTTCCCCCTCCCTTGCTCAACTTCTCTTATCACAAACACACACATCTGACCTTCCTTGCAGCCCTCTGGCTGAGGACCAGCACATGAAGATGGGCTGACGCTCTCTTGCATCATCAGTGCAAGTTCAAAATGACACTGTGACCCGGCAGGCACACGATTGTGATCAAGTGACATCACAGACGTGGCTTTGACCCTGAGAACACCGAGTTTACCTCCTCATCAGTCAGTCGCTGCCTGTGTGCAATGTGCACGCAGAGGGTCCACTTGATTCCCACCAAGACCTGAGTGATCACATGATGCCTCATCATCATTACAGGGGAAGTGTGGGTGAAACGACTCCTATTTCTATTTTCACACCACACCTGTTTGTTAATTGGTGAAGGATCATTGTGCTACCAATGTTAATGTTCTCTCTATATTTAACAGTATTGGTTGACTACAATTTCAACCACGTCTAATTAACCTTGACTCGACTGCAAAGCAGGTCTGACTCTCCTTTCGTTGCCTCTTTTTGAGAACAAACACTCATTATGTTTGGGTAGGTCTTCCATGGGCATGTTTTTGGATCAGGAGTCCCGAGACCTTTACCCAGCAGCATCATTAATGGCTACCAGAGTGAGTGCTGATAATTCACCATCACCAATTCACCAAGAAGATGGTGCTTTCCAAACAGGACTATGCAATTTGAGTTGAAGGTAAAATGAACCTTCAGATACATCACAGTTAAAGGATTCAAAGGGTTTCACTCAAGTTATAGCTCACACAGGAGCATGAACAGCCATTAACATCTGCTCACATGGTGAGATTGCTGAACATCAGTGCAAAATGCTACTAAAAAAGAAGCCTTTTCCTCTTTGATTCAAAGTGACACCACACCCTGACTTTTAAAGATGACACTTAAGATCAACCAGAGGGGGAAAAAAAGCTTCACTCAGCTGCACTGTGAAGATCTGGCATCTGACAGTGTCATCTACATTTCAACATATTCAACAATACAAAACATCACTCATGTGACAATTCAGGTTCTATCTTCTCTACTGCTAGGTTAAGATAAATATCCAATACACTTGTTCTTTTCACATTGTTTTGTGTTTCATTACTACACACGCTGGGATTCCCTGAGTACAGTAAGAATCAGATGTCACTTGAATAATATGACCGAGCACTCAGCCAACACAACAGCAACCTCTCCTCCACATCTATCAACGCTCCATCCCTGCAGCCTCCAGCCCACTTGTTCCTCTCAACCTCTCGTCAGCGATTGCTTGGTTTTGGTTGAACCACCGCCTCAAGCTGCTAAGTGCTCCCTTGTTTAAGTCAGTAACCTCCCACGCCCCAAGTACACAGATTCAAGTCCTCCAAAGCACACAGAAAAAATGAAAACAAAACACTTGGCTTCGAGTCATCTTAACAATCTATTTATTATCGGTCTTGGTGACCCGTTCACAGACCGGGCCAAACAAAGTGACCGTCCAAAATGCTGGCCCCCTTTTAAAAAACAGTGTCTATTTAACTTGAACTCTATTCCAACCTCCCCATCCTCAGCTTGTTGCCAGTATCCTGTTTAATTCCTGATTGGTGCCATTTCTGCACAGTGGCCCCCTATTGCTGAGCTATGAATTCCTCCTCCATCATGCCTCCCATCCCCCGTCCTTCTCCCTTCCCCCACTGCCTCTCCCTCTTCCTTCCTCTCAACCCCTTTGCCAGTGGCCCTGCAAATCTCCGGAGGCAGGCAGTGCCAAACGTTCCAGCTGTTTAAACAGGTCAGTGGTTGGTGGCGGGTGCCAGCAGGGGTAGCTTTGCCATCGTGGTGCCCTACATCACTGGTTTGTGCTAACCCCCCTGGATCCGCTGACCCATGGGGAGCTGCGGGGCCCAAACTGTACTGGAGCTCAGCTGAGAGATGCTGGATTTACATACATTTTATTGCCTCAACCCTTTTCTCTGTGTCTGAATTTTGTATTGTTGAAAAGAGAAGGGTTTTTAAGCTTGATGAAGATCAGAGCTGTGTCATAAAAGCATGAAAACACACTAATTTAAGCTGGCGGTGTGAAACCACTCACTTGCAAAATGACAGAACACCCTGCTCTTACAGTACCATGAAAAAGGATGATGAAAGTGTGAACCTTTATTGATTTCACCTTTTAAATTCACTCCAGTCTTCTCAGAGCAAATGTCCTACACGTAGAGGAGCGTAATCGTGAGAGACACAGATGCACCATTTAAGCCTCTGAAAACTCTGACATGGGTTTTGAAAAAATGAAGTACAACCCATTGCAAGGAAACCATTTCTGGTCATTTTTTTCCCTCTCAAAGCCACATTGTTATTCTACTGTACCAAGACATGCTGGCTGAATCACTGCACCCAGCATTTATTCTACTTTCTATTACATTTAGTTCAAGATGTTAAATATCCCTGAAGGATGGAAAGGCATTTGACAGAAAAAACACTGTCTTTTACACATGAAAATACTTATAAAATATTGTTTATCTCAATAGGCAGCTTTTCAGGTTGTGATGATCGGACATAGCATTTCAGGCAAAACTTGAAGGGCACTGAGTTTTTTTTATTTATTTCAAATTTCCATTATAAAAGAATTTATTTGATATCTTAACAAAACATATATGCTTAACTAAATTTGACACTGAAATATAAAATCACAGTTTCAAGTCAATGTAAAGGTCACCTTTTATGTTGGCATTACAAAGCCACAGTGCAGTATTTAAAGGAGTAGATGAGATGGTGTGCTGTATGCATATGCAATAAGAGGTTTTGATCATGCAAACAGTATGAGGGTTGAGTGTTAAGTCAGTCTGATCTGAGTGTTTCCACATGCAGGTCGAATGGCAGGTCTACTGTGTAAATGTAATGCAGGTAGATGGCTGATGAATGCTAACTAAAGCAGAATCTTTGAATGTATAGAAGATCTGTCATTGAGATTCTCACTGCAGAACAGTTGTTCATTAAAAGAGGACTTGATGCCCTTGAGGGCTCCTGTTGTTTATTTATTTGCTTCCTTTATAAATGCAGTTGTCAAAACAAACTGTCACGTTGCAGTGGAAAGAAAACAAAGAAAACTGTGCTCCATAGTAGAGAGGAGATAAATGAAACCATATATGTCCGTGGTAGTTTGTAACAACATATAAATAGATTCATTTTCTACATTTCCCTGGACATATTTGGCCTCTAAGTGAAATGCATACAGCAACCATGTTGTCCAGCAGAATTATGCAGCAACCCCTGCAGGCCAATTAGCACAGAGCAGCACTGAATTAATGTGAGGGCGACAAAAGAAAATCTATGTTTTACTCATAATAATAAGATCTTTCCTTGTTATTGTGACATCTTTTTCCTATTATAAAAGGAGGAAATTAATTCTTTGTTGTTGTAAGATTCTTGCCACAAAGAATATCAAGTGATCTTTCCCCATTGTAAGATCTTCTCAAATTCCACATGTTCATGGCATTTAATTGGTTTTCTTTCTCTGAGATCTCCTTTGAATTATGTTGAGTGATCTTTGTCTGTTATTGACAGTTAAATGAGTTTCTCTGTTGTAATGAGAACTTTTGGTCTTTTAATATCTATCTCATTGTAACTGTTTTCATTACAGTGAGGGGGGGAAATCAGCCAGTGCACAAGTTACAGAAAGATATGGCTGGATTCACTGTGCTATCTCAAAGAAGATCTGATTTTTTGTGGCCATTTGGGTGTAATGGAACGAGCTAAAAACACAACACTGACATCTTGTCCACAGGTAAAAATGTTAAGAAATACACATCCAGCAGAAACAGAGGGATATTTGACATTAGAACATATAGTCACTCTTCTATTACTGTAGCTTTGTTAGAAGATTTCTATCAGTGATAAGATTTCATCATAAAATGGCAGATGTGAAAAACATTCACTGGAAAACAATCTACATGTATATGAGCTCATTGACATGATGATAGCTCATAAGTGACAAGGCATAATAATGTTGCCGCCCACAGTGGGCTGCAACTGCAACAGTCCAAAATGCAGGTGCAACAAACATCTACTACATGAATGCACAAACACAAGAGGGCAGTCAAATCAAAGCACTTTCTAGTGTCACAGAGGGGGCACTTAGTGTTAATGATTGGCCTGCTCCTGTATGTATTGTAAGACATAGTTCATTGAAATTACAATCTAATTTAGACATGCTCCAGATCTGTCATAGAGAGAGCTGAGATGTATTAAATCTAGCTCTGTAAGCCCCATGTGAGCTGAATATGAATTAAGCATATTTGAAGTAGATGAGTGACTCCTCACTGAGTATATGGGGGTAGCGTCTCCATCTCTCTCTCTTACACACACACACGCACATAGACACACACACACTCCTCGTCTAGCATGCTCTCTTTAATATCTCTGCATGTGGCAAACACATTTCGCCCACAGACATAGCTGACCAGCCACCTCCTTTCCCCTCGTGGACCTGAGCTGCTCGCCCTCAGACATTCCACATCAAAGTTAATTTCCGGACTTGTTCAGATGATCAAGCAGTATGTGAGTGAGGTCTTGGCTCTGCTGACCCGTGTGATGAGGCTTACTGCTGTGCACAGTGGACGGTGACACCAGCATGGGCAATCAGCACAGTGGGGCGTGTGGGTCCACGTGCCAATTTGTGATTTTCCTCAAAGCCTGACCTTATACCTTTCACACTGTTAAACACAATGCTGTTGCTCCTTCGGGCCAAGGCGTGGGATCACTTTTCACCATTGCAATCAATACGCCGCTCGTGGATTCGCTCCAACCCGCATTTACGCTAATGATCACTCGTGGTGGGCGGTGACGACTGTTTCAGCACAAGCGCGGGGTTTTAATTGGCTGCTTTTGCTGTCAATGAGTGCACAGACCTTGTGATTTGGCTAGACTGTCAAATAGTGAGCTTTAATTGGCCTGAGGACAACACATGAGGGAAACACATTACCTGAAGTGCTCATGCATGAGCCGTCATAATTTATTACATTGACATTGTAGAATGAAATGCCATTAAACTCAAAATGACATTAAACTTTAAAATAAATGAGGAACTGATTGTGTTATGAGACTCTTAAGTACTCATCACTAAGTCTCTGTCTTTTGCTTATGATATAAATCATTCTATATAGCAAGTCAGTAGGAGAACCAAAAAACTGTGGAGGAAACAGAGGAGGAAACAGGAAGGCAGACAGAGCAAACAGCTTTTGTAGAAGTCTGCCATTGGGAAACAGCAGTCAAGTCTCCTCCATTGATAAAAATACACATACAGTATCAGCAAGCCATAGATGACCTCTGCTCAGAGTTACTTGAATGCAACTTGTTGACAAGAGAAAACTTCACCTGTGCACACATCACTGAAGACATGACAGCAGGTAAAAGCCTCTTTCTTTATTACAGTTCTTTTTTCCTAGTCTAAATGGTGAAGGAGAAAAAACTGAGGCTGAAAAGTTCCTTCTGTCACAGCTGTTATGTTGCAACCATTACCTGTGCGAGGCCAATAAACAACAGATTTCATCTTAGCTGGAAATTTCCTTCCACGCAGCGTCACAGGTTGCTACTGCCGACCGTCTATAGCATATACTTTACTGTTACATTACTGGACTGACAGCCAAATGGACAGAGAAAGGCATGAATCATTCTCTAATTATCACTTTTGTGGCTCACTTCAACCATGACAACCACTTCTAAGGTGTCAACTCTTGAGTTGGAGAGGTAATGGCTCTGAACGGTCACCCCATCACCCACCCACCCCCATAATATTCTTCTCAATCTCTCATTGTTACCTCGCTGGCGTTATTTCTTTTTTCTAGAAAAACATTCTGCCATCTCATAAATAAATAACAAGGCTTGCAATGCTGCAAATACAGCCCGAGTCACTGTTCTTCTCCCGCCCCCCTTCCTTTTAAACTTCAGCATAAGCCCGCTTTAGTGCCATTAAAATAACTTGTCATGACAGTGTAGCCTGGGAGCAGCGCAATCAATTTCCATTACATCAAGGCCCAACTGGGCATCGCCACTGAACTAAGCGCTGGTAAGCAATCTCCCTGACCGAGGGTGGTTTGTGTGGTGGTGTGTCGGTGTGTGTGCGCAGCATTAAGGGTGTGTGTCAGCGTGCAAAAGAGCAAGGATGGGTGATGTAGGGAGCAAGAGGATGTGCTTGACTTCACAAACACAAGCTTCTACTTTCCCTGCTTTGCCAACATAGGAAAGGAAATAATAATATTCTTTTTTTTTTTTTAATTCTCCATTCATAGAGTCCATGTGGGCTTTTGAAAGATTTTGGTCACGTTCCAAATAAAGAAACAAGCCTAATTTTCCATCATAACATCATGAGAAATGATCACCAGCTGAACAATTCAGACTCGTCACGGTGCGCTGAATCTCTCCCTGAAGTGATTTAAAATGCACCTTTTGTAAAAGACCAATCTGCAACTAATTAACATCAAAGTAATTTATGCCAGAAAATTGATTTTTGCTCACTATAAATTATGCAAGAGTCCCATCCGCTGTCCCTTCCCACCTTCTTATCTCTCTGGTGGAATCAGTGGATTGACACGTGGCTGAAGTGTCCTTGATGGGGCATTTCTGCAAACTGTCGGATATAGTGGAGGCAGGAAAAGAGGGGGAGATACCTTCAGGCCGAAGTACGCACTCGTGGCCTTGAGGGGAGCCATAACTCTAAAGTCACTGAAAATCAACTACAGACATTTGAACATGGCACTACAGCCAGGAAACCTCAAATGCTTTTAAACACAGATATGATTCAAAGTTTTGGTTTCTCAAAATCTCAATGTGCCAGGTAATGTTAGATTTAAAATACTAACTGTGGTGTGGAATTACATTAACACCAGTTTAGCACTGATTTTCACATCTCAAAAGCTAAGACACTAAGTGAGCGCTAATTAGTAGAGTGAAGGCATTAATTATGTAACACGTCATCTTAATTAGCAATCCCAGGCGCATGGTGTGTCAGAGCAGCATTTGTAAGCACAGTTTGCTAATTGATAGATATTTGACAAGCTCCATGACAGCAGCCAGTGCAAGGGTGACAGACAGTTCAGGATCCTAAATCAGCTGGAATAACAGTGAACATATTGGTAGTGAATCATTGCAAGTAGGAAGAGGTTGACAAGGTCAGGGAACATTTCTATGTTTCTATTATTCCTTGGTAAAATATTTTTTCTCATAATGTAAAAAGAGTGAAATAATAATAAAAAAAAAGTGCAAGGAGAGATGTGGTGCAGGACCGAGGTGGAATTCAATTTATTTCAAACTTATCTTTTCTGAGCTTCAGTTTCAGCTGTCAGAGGAAGCAATATTCATCAAAAGCATCATTATACCTGTCAAATTGTGAGGAATATATCAATATCAAAAGCTATCCACTATTAGTAATTAGAGCTTTTAAGCTCTTGATCCCACTTTCATGCAGGGGGATTATTATCAGGGATTCTGTCTTCCTGCTAAAAAACAGGCCAATCAATGTGCTGCAAGAGCAACACAGGCACCAGACCACCTGACCTTTTTGCATTTTTGCACCATCTGTTCAAACCAGCATCACATCTGTTGCTTGGTTTCACCTGCTCCGTGAAGACCTCGTCTCTTAGGCAAAGAGGTTTCGGTAAATATTCACTCCAAACTGCTCTGGGTTCAGATTTACATATACAGCCTGATTTAATCACACATTCACTAAAAAAGCACAAGTGATATGTTATGAGGACACAGACAATGACAGCCAAGTGCACCTGCCATTTCTGTTGCCAATTTGAGTGCCCATGGGCACTATGCGTAAATTAGTTGGCAAATGTGGAATGTACGGTAAATAGAGGAGGGTGTGATGATGAATCACTCTCAGCCAGTCAAATTATTTGTCCAATAACTCTGAATATCCGTACTTATTACATATGATGGCATCTCAAGATGTGACAAGCTGGCTAATGGAAGAAGCCTTCTTCCACTAAAGACTCTATTTTTCACAGCACGTTACTGCACGCATATGAAGAAAATGGTAAAACATAGAGGAGAGAAACCAGACTTCAGCGTTTGGTGGACAATCCCAGATGAACTCCCAGAATACACTTGATGTCAATGATTTTGAATGAACATTACCACTGTTTTAGAGCCAATTTGAGGTCTGTAATGGTTTTGTTACATGTCCATGCTCCAACCTTCTACACCTGTTCTTTACTGTATTTAGCCCATGGGGATACACCACAGTTTAACCTTGTAGAAATTAAATGTGTCATACTTTACTGTCTGTATCACATCACATAGTATGTGCTCCAGGCTTCACAAAACAAATGCTTTGTGACATACAGGCCACGCTAGCAACTACATTTCATGTGAGTACTTCCATGGGACATAAATGATTGCAGAGTTGCTCTATTTGGACAGAATTTCTTCGGAGACTTGGAGGCATAATGCATCTTACTCAAGTGACAAGAATGATTTATATTCAAATAGTATAAAATAGTCAAGTCAAAACTCTACAGTAAGTGAAGAGAAAAATGTGGTCAGAGGAATGTAGTCCATGTCTATTATTAACATGATTACTCAGTCTCCATTGTAAATTTCTTATCACCATAATAGCAAAACCAAATTCAATTGCATGGAACATCCCCTCCCGTTTACTGAACAAGGTGTAAAAACACCATACAAATGTGATGCAACATGCATACCAATGACACAAACATGTGAAGCATAACATATTCTCTGCATTGCTCTCGTGCTTTGTTTTCCCATGTCAAATAATGACAAGCACTGTATTGTATGTCTGCACAACTCTACTGTAACTCCCCATATGTTTAGCACTTAAAATGCATTAAATCCTCCAGTCCACCCTTGCTAGCCCCACATCCTAAATCTTGTGACAAAACGCCAAGGGAGATAGTCCTTTGTTTGCTTAAAACAGCATTTGTGCCCAGAAAGTGCCACCTCATCAAACAAGGGGACACTGATCAAAGTCATCTCACCTTGTGGAAAGCTGGCCAAGTCAAACTAATTCCTGGAGCTCGTCCTCGGCAGTTATTTGTTCATGGGGCTCATATCTGGCAGGCCAAGCCAAAAAACAGGCCTCGAGAAACTCTTTGCCAATTACCGTCACTGTTTCATAGAAGCAAACAATGCAAACATTGCGGATGACCTCAGGATATAGAGGGATACAAACAGAGGGAGACAGATTTCGCCAAGCTCTGAATCTATGAATGCCTAATCTGAGGGATTCACAGACGAATCATAACACTGAAACCTCTGTTTTCCTGCAAATCAAAAACCACTTCTGACAGCCATACACCCATTTTGAGAAATAAATTACAGCTTAAACTGACAGAGTAACCAAGTAACCACTCCAGACTGAGAACACCACGCTCTGCACATGCTTCATGCTCACATATTTTCTCTCCTGCGTCGCCCACTTCCTCCCCTGCTGTAAGCTCTGCAATCACATCTCCTGTGTGCTGCTCCTTTGATGGCGCCAGCAGGTGGAAACCCACCAGGATGCTGAGTGTGCACTACACACACTGCTGCCCGATTGATCAGAGCGCAGGGTTGTGTTGGGTAGTGATGGTAGGGCCAGGGGAACGCGTAACAAACAGCCGGCAAAACCACAGGGGAACGAGGGCATCGGCAAGAACAAGGAGTTAAGGTAAACAGCTGGATACAGTGGAGAACTACACCACTGCAGGATTGTTACAGGCACAATCAGGATTCAAGTATTTGAGTTGTAAATTACTAGAGGAATAAAATATCTTATTCAGACATATGCATCAGGCACTGAGTTTAGTTTGTGTGACTATAGACTCAAGCTTTCTGAATGGGTGCACACTGTATAGCTGCATAATGAAACTACTTGTTTCTGCTGTACGTGCTTCATCTTACAGTAGGAGTGGTTGGGATGTTTCTTAATGGATACACTTGACCTTCAATTAAAATTCTCAAATGAATGATTAAAAGAAAATAAGTATTTGATCGCCTGCTGATTTTTGCCCTTATTTCACTTGATCAAATGTAAATTAATTTATAACCTTTATATGATGATATTATTTCTGGATGTTTTGTTAATATTCTGTCTCTCTGTGGAAATAAACTTGGCATCACAGCTATAGACCTACAGAAGAAAACTTCAGGAGGGGATCAAATACTGTATCCACTGTAGCTGTATTAAACTGCAGTGTGTTGTGTTGCTGCCTGTATAGTCTTACAGGGAATCTAATCCATAATGTTTTGTTGATCACACATTTCTTTTATTGGAAGCTGAAGCAAGTAAAAAACTATGTAAAAATACACATTCCTCCTCAACTGAAATCACAATTAGGAGACAAAACAATTAGGAGTGCTTATTCTTGAAATAGACCCAATTACTGTCATCAAACCAAGTTAAATTCTGGCATGTGATCTGGCATCTGATCAGTGGTGGGAAATCATCCCCGGAGCGCAGTCAGTCAGACGAAATGAAGCCGAGCAAAAACTTCCTTGTTAAGAGCGAAGAATGAGTGAGGATGTGCATGATACCTCTGACTAAACCCACACCTTTCCAGGAAAAAAAAGACAGTCACATGACTTCTGAAACTCCAAATAAGTCTTTCTTTCTTAAGTGCAAAGTTGCGACACTTACTGTAGGTGTCAGAAAAGCACTTTACAATTTCTTCACGGTTTTTATTCTTGTCTGTGTTAAAATCCTCTCTGTTGGAGCTCTAGCCTGACCTCTGTGACTCTGTCTGAGTGGAGGTCAAGGACAGTTTATTAAAGGAAAAAGCCTGAGGAAGAGACAGCTTGGAAAATAATCCACATCCACTGAACATAAACAATATATGTCCTTGTTGACAGATTAAGGACATGTTTTTCAGACTGTATCTGGTTCACTGCTAAGAAACTGACAAACATGTTCAGGCCTTAAAGAAAAGCCTTTTGTACATAGTCTTACTTTCCTCTTATTTTTTTAATTTCCTTTTGTCCCACTGTCCTATATTCACACAGCTGTTGTACGCACAATGGCAATATACAATAAGAGGTCATTGATTTCTAAATAATGTTAATGTGTTTCTGTCCTTTTGCAACAAGTCTTTCAATCTGGTGCCATAGCTGACTACACAATTTAGTAGGTTGTGGCAGCGGCAGAAGAGAAAAAAGTCACTGTCCGAGTCGAGCTTGTGGGAGCGCAGTGTGTCCATTATTGGTTGTAAAAGGAAAGCCTCAGGTTCGGCCTCTCACCTGTGATTGATATTTTGTCTTGACTGGTGTGGCACAGAATGTGGCAGAGGCGGGACATGACAAATGGCGATACAAGGGCTGAGGCAGAAAAAAAAGAGCTGATAGAGAGATGGTATCATAAATCTCAAAATAGTAAAACTGTAATAACAAAAAAATGCCATTGACATTTCAGATTTGACATTTTGTTTTGCTTGATCCTGATATTTAGTTTGATGATTTAGTATATCATTTCTCAGACAGAAAAGCTTAAAAAGCTGTTTTATGAAAATGGAGCAACCTCCTCAGAATTTCCAGAGACCCTCATCGAGTATTTCATTCAGAAAAAAGAAGCAGCAGGGCCACGACAAAAAAAAAAATCACTCCTATTGATCAAAAAGCCATCTATCACGCTGTAAGAGCTCTTCACTCAGATTTAAGAGCATTTCATAACAGCATGTGCATTATGGTAGAAAACTGTGTCACTTTTATGACAATTTAATGTAATTCCACTCATATAATTTCATCTGCTGTCATCATGTGAATCAAATGTAGAAATAATAGTAATAGTTGTTGCATGTGGGATGAAATTGTTACAGATCAAGCGGCTCAATAAGAATGGGACAAATCTCCATTTGTGTGTGAGAGGGGTTGACCTGTGACATACAAACACATCACTAAACAATGTACTTGTCTTTATCCCTACGGATCTTTGTAGCAGAGCTGTTTCCAGCCAGAGAAGCTAAAAACAAACTGTATGTGACCTGCCAGCAGCGACTGGCACAGAGAGCTCACTGTTACTGCTGGATATGTAAATAGGAAACTGTTTCTAACAGTTCAAGAAATAAATATGAATGAACAAACAAAAGGTTTCAAGATATTTATATTGCTGTATTTCTCACATGCCCTTTCTATTGACTTGATCATTGGCAGGTAAATACTGTATTTACACATATCTTTGTGCAAATTAGGTAGAAAATTATTGTGATAATGGAAATAATATAAAGAAAGCCAAGTAATTATAACAGCTCCATCACCCACAATATTAATGTGGGTCTGCACATTATGCTATAGTAACTGCAGTGTGAGCTTTACAGTTTGGCAGGCACGCACTCTTACACACAGATATATTGTGTCATTGAATATTTCCCTCCTCCTCATTTTCCCATCATGCTGTTGAATGCATCATCATGAGAGATAGGGACAAGCCTGGTCCAAGTGCCCATGAAGCCAGAAGGTTAAAATAATACTCTGTAGCCCATTTCCACAGAAGCCAGATGTTTGAGTGACAATCTTAATTAATCCACAGAATTCCAACTGTGCTGGGGTGTGTGGCGAGAACAGTGCTCAAGAGCCAGCGCCATTCCTTCTGAACATTGTGAGGGTGTGAATATCATATTGCCATGCCAAGGTTATGACATAAAAAGAGCCATAAAATATAAAATGAAACAAGCTCTAAGATCCAGCAAGTGTCTGTGTGTATTTCTTCAGGGAAACGCATACAAATGTTAACTAATGGCTCCAAATCAAACAGAAAAACACCAAAGAGCTTAAAGTCTTACAATTCAACATAATGCTTGGCTATAATAAATAACACTCACTGTTGGAGACTCAAAGAGTTGAAATGCACCATCGGTCACAGCAGGGGACAATGGATTCAAATCACAGCCAACTTTCAGAATAATGACAACCTATATTTTTATTCATAGTATGCTCTCCCACCAAAGTGACAAAATATCAAAAGGTAATACATAATAATGAATATAAACCTCATTACCACCTGCTGATTATACAGAGTATCAAATTCACACAAGAAGAAAAGGATTTCTTTATCAATCCACTGACTGCACCGTCTTCTCTTTTCCACCAGCACCTTGGCCTGATTAATTATCTTCCATCAATTAAAAGGAGCAATTATATTTTAACCTCCTTCATATGCTAATGAGTCAACGCAGAGATGTGAGAGGAAATTGGTAATGGCTACCAAACTGTGCTGGCAGGAGGTACACTGCGTAGAATAGAGGTGTAAGGGAGGCAGTAGAGTTACACTGAGCTGAAGAAGTCAGCAGTTTATTAGGATTAACAAGGACACAGAGACCTTGTTAACATTTTAACACACAACAAATGAGTTCATACTGCAAACAATTGAATAGATATTTGAGATTATTTAAACTCCACAGCTACTGTTCTTGAGCTGTCGCCGTTTCTCTCACTGCCACCACCAAAATAAATGCCACATTTATTTTTACTCAGCAAAACTGAAGTCATTTAGCTGCTGCTGGGGAACAATAGACTAGACTGAAGTATAAACAAATCAATATGTTTCAGATGTAACAGCATTCATCATGGAGACAGGATTGCATATATTATAGGGTAATGACATCCAAGATGTGTCAGGTCAGTATGCAAAAAGAAAACAAACACACAATGGTTCTAATATTGAAAAGCAAACAAAGAAAAGTTTGATGCTCAAACTCTGAGGACCTGTGGTTGTGGGGACAGATTTGTGTTTCTAAATTCTGAGCTTGTTGCCCCAGTCTTGCAGTTTCTGATCATTCATCATTCAGCTTGTTTGCTTGCTAACACAGCATGGTACAGTAGCCTAAGCATCACCGCCATGCTGTAAAGTCTAATTTAAATTGTAAAACAGACGAATAGAATGCAAATTATTAGAAGCATCCTAAGATTTCTGATAAATGATGGACATTTAATTGGTCTCTTTTTCATCTTTGCTAAGTTTAGCAAACACGTCTTTAAGAGTTTGTCCTTACTTGTCACGTTCCCAAAGAAGCCTTGTTCTCTACTCAAGTGTCATGTTTGAAACTTGTACTGGTCGCCTGTTATTCCTTATTGTCTGCGTTTGCAGAAAATAGCTCTTCGCTTACAAAAACGCAGCAGAAAACACTTATCAAGGGAAAGGTTCCCATCATTCTGGAGAAGTGGTTGAGCTGAGGAAGCAAAATACTTCCTTTCATTTCCAACCAGTCAAGTCACTCTGCAATAATATTCAACAGTAAGCAAGACACTGAAATAGCATGGAGCTCTCCACCGAGAAACCACTATTCAACTGAGTGAAATTGGACTTCAATGCGAGACTGAAAGTCTGGCTCAATGAGAAGAGCTTTAAGCCACCAGACTGCAGCATCCGACCTGTCTATCTGAAAGAGAGGACATTGAAACTGTCAGGTGAATGCATGCGTCAGTTTGAAAGAAGGTGCAGGGACATGTCATGTGAAGAGCTGTTTGTGTGAATGTCTTCAGCCTGTCAGGCTTATTGGCTATTTGGATGCTCACACTGCAAAAGCATGCTCCTTTCCATCATCAGGCAAACACCCCTCATTGCATGCTGGTTCAAAATAAGAAAAGCTGGTTAACAGCATCAGTCCCAGCTCATTGACTATGCTGACACTAAAGTTGCTGCTCCCCTGTATATCTATTTCATCACCCTTCCTTTATTCTGCGGTGTTTAATCTAAGACATCAAACGAAGCACCTTACAAAGAAGTCATAAAACCCCAAATTTCATTTAAAAATGAATGTCACTTCCAATCACTCAGCAAGGAAGCTCATTATGGCTTTAGCTGTGCTCATTATAATCAAATGGAATCTGACCTTTTGTCCCATTGCACTACTTTTAGAGGGGCTGTAGGCTGTTGATAAAGAGGGGAGTGACAAAGCTTTTGATGGTGAATTTGAATTATCTGTGGGAGATTGATGATAATATTACATAAAAGTTCATGTATACTTATTCGAGATAAAAAGAAAGCATGCTGATAGAAAGGTCAGGTCTATGTGGAGTACTTAAAACCCTTTTCCTCAGCAGGAATATAATGAAATGTAACATAATGACTAGCTATTATCACAGGCTAGGCTTTTGTTTCCACTGTTCTCCACCTCTTTTAGGGTTTTTTTTTGGGGGGGGGGACTGAAGTTTGGCACTGCTAAAGGGGAAGTGCTAAATGCAAGTTCCAAGTTCCAGGTACTTTAAAAAGAAGCCAGCAGTGTCAGGTGGTTTGCCAAACAGATGAATTGCTAACTTTAATAATTACAATAAACAATCAGTCACAATTTAGCTGTTCCTGTACTGGATTGATGAAAGCAACCAATGTCCAGGCTCTTGTTGGTATTTGGAGAGAGGAAGCCATTAACACTGACCTCGAGTCAGTGGTTTGAAAATGATTTCTCAGTGTTTGGCAATATATGGCTTTGCTAAAGAAACAGTTTTTCTTTTCTGGTCGGCTGTGATGTTCTTACAATCTCACACTTCTTCTCACTGGCCCTCTAGATGGTTATGTAATGGGGATAAATGGCTGACAATTTTCTGAACAATTGAACCCTAGAATAGTTATTATCATGATTAATTGTGAAAATTACACCAAAATTCGGATGCTATTCCACACAAAACTAATTCATATTAAAACTAGTGGAGGAAACTGATTTAGTATAAAAACAGTGGCTGCATCAAAGCCAGTGTTACACTGCCATGACTTGTTGACAATGAGCAAAGTTCAAAGTGTTTATGATTGAAGACTGATTCAACCCTAAACACTATGGAGTTGTTTCCAAGAACTAAATCCTCTTCCTTATAGGGCGTGATGTGTTTCATGTGTGCTGAAGCAGTGACAGCAGACAGGAATGGAAGATAGATCAAAAGAAGTGGGTAGTTAGCAAGATCAGTGAAGCCACTATGGCTGTATAAAAGAAAACGCCGCACACAAAAACTCAAAACTTCTTCAATCGAAGACAGTAAATAAAGAAATAAATCCAAAACTCAAAGGAAAGCAATTCTGCCTGAAAGGACAGCAACCAAGCCAAACTCCAGAATTAACACTGGCATTGCTTTCTGAAGATAAAAAGCAATATTCAGAAAAAAACAATGAGAATCTGTGTTATATTTTGTTGCCTCGAGGAAAAAATTGTACGTGTTAACATAGAACACAAGTCTGCTTAAGGTGTCAGAGTGTATCAATAAACTACTGTAGAAAGATGTGACTTCCTGTAAGGCCTATGCTGAAAATGTTTACCTGTGTTTTCCGAATTAAATCTACTATAAATGATAAAAGAGATGGAGGAAATTCTGCCAAAAAAGCAATTGGGCCTTTTTCTTATACACAAACTGACAACTTCATCTTACATCAACCTGTAAAATAAACTTGACACATATCCATCCATTTATTTTCTATACTGCTTACAGTATAGGTGCTGAGAGCTGGAGCCTATCCCAACATACATTGAGTGTGAGTTCATCCTTGACAGGCTGCCAGTCGATCATAAAGCAAAAAAGAGACATATTCACACCTACAGGCAGACCGAATATGAGTGTAAACCCACACAGTCACAGGTGGAAGAGTGTATTTCTTTCACAAGAATAAAATAAGAAAAAATCATAAATGCTGTTTCTACTGCCATGCCCAATCATCGATCATCTTTTGCCACCTGTTTTGAAATGCTGAATATCTCCAAAGTAGATAGAGAGATTAAGACTATTCCCCCTGGATGACATTTTGAGGTTAGTGAAAAAATGATTGATGACTTAAATCTGCCTTCAGTGGAGTCTGTCTTTAAAGGGACTATAAAATGTAATCAGGTAGTAGTTAACAGCCACCACTTTGTTTGACCCTCACACCTACAGTAAATGATGGAAGTTGCACTGAAACACAACAGCCCCTCAATCCATGTAAAACCTGTTTGTCTCTTCTCCCTGTTTTGTTTCAGTCTGCGTCATTCTGGATTTGTTCGTATCCTTGAAGGCGTCAGCTACCACGGTGAGCTCAGCCAACTGAGTCACAGGGACAAGAAGCTGTTGTGAAGCAGATTTACTCAAACAAACGTGAACCTTGCTTTCACAGGGATATTCGTAGGACCATTATGTTCACAATGTAAGACCATTTTAAATCTGGCAAGTGATAAGGTCCTGGAGTAAGTTTAGCTGTTTTAACACTATTAAAATACTAATTTTAGTTAATATCAACTGTGTTGCTGTTTCCCGATCACAAACTAAAAGTGACATCTCTCAGGAAAACTACCAGAACGACCTCCAGTCAGATAGGTGGAAAAAAACAAAAAACAAAAAGAGGTGGGTATAATTAAGTTGTAAATTTAGGGTTCTCCCTATCCACCGTGCCTGCTGTGTCAACCTTGGCTGTGACAGTGTCAGTGGCAAGCAATCTGTCACCCACTTTAGGTTCAGGCTTAAATATTTCAACAGCCTTAAGAAAAAGTGCTGAAGTGGCTCTGTGTGAATTCCTCTACTTAGCAATTAAAGCAGCCTGGAAGTCACACAGACAGCTCCACTATTGGTGAAGGGTGCAGAGATCAGCTTTAAAAAGCTTAATTTTTTTCAACAACAACCTGAAGCCTTTTCTTCTTTTCTTTTTTTTTTTTTTTTGCTAGATCACAGACTCACCACACAGAGCACAAAGGCTCATGGAACAAGGACATTATTTTGTGGAAATGGTTCTATTTTTAAATGTATTATTACAAATATACTTGTATTGAGGCTTTAGGTGTGATGTTCTTTTTTGCTGTTGCAAGCACCATGACTATTCAAGCTTATTATACCTCCTATAATAGAATATGGGTCTTGACAAAGAGTGTTTCCTTACCTGTGACAGATAACTCAGTCGTCCTCCGTACCACAAAGTTCCCAACCTGCAATTCACAGGTGTAATTCCCAATGTCATCTTCCCGTACTTCCTTGATGGACAGAGTGCCCCTCCACCTTTGAATGGTTTGTCTCCACTGCTTTGGCTTGCATTCCTTTATTCAGAAAGAAAAGAGAGCTACTGTTTGAAATGTGCAGAAAACAGGCTTTTAATTAATACCTCTAATCATTAGCAACAGAGACGAGACATGAGACTTCATGCCTGTTTCAACTTTAAGTATATTGAAGGAAAAAATGATAAAATCCAAAGAGGACTCTGTGACTAAAGTGTCATGAAGCACTAGTGTAGCTTTCCATACAGTCATATGAAATGGTGAAGAGGCCTGATATCAATACACAATTGTGGGAAATTAGGAGCACCACTTTAATCACAAGACAGCATCAACAAATTGGGTGGCAATAAATATTTAATTTAACAAAACCAACACAGTTTATATGTAAAGTGCTTGTTACTTAGTAACCAGCTGCTTGCTGAAATAGTTAGTAGTTAAACCAGTTTGGACATCTTGGATCAGATTCAATGATGAAGTGTATGCCTTGACTCATAGTCAGACTATTCAATTCCCAGAGAACCCTGCACAATACACAGCATTTTAAGGTATAAAATGGATCTCCTCAGCATACAGTAGCTACTATTATGTAGCTGGTGCATAAGTATGGGCTTCCATAAACGGTCAAGGCCTTTCAGATTGTGGGCCACAGAACACCTGAGGCAAAGCAAACTGGGTCACTGTGGGTTTGGTTGGAACTATAGTCCAAGACAGGTCTCCAAGAATTCAACCAGCCCCACTGATGAAGTGAGAGCCAATAACTAGAGAGTGTGGGGGCCATAGCACACTTTCATGTTTGATAAATTGGCCCCAAAGCTTCACCTAACAGCTTTGTCAAAGTGGCCTGCATTTGAGGTCTGACTGGGTCAGCTACACTGTGGACCAAGGAAAAGTTTAAGTTCATACATTTAGTTTCAGAAGTCAGAGACAAGACGGTATGTGAAGCTAACTGGATTTGAATACTGCTGACCTTAACGTCATAAAAATGACTGCATTTCCTGTGTAGCATCTTATTTTCAATTGCAGTGGCAAAAGCCCTGGTTTAGACAACATCTTACCTTGTACCACACAATCTCTGGCTCCACTTTCGGCTGAAGATAATCCTCAATCCCTGGGCAGCTAATGTGTTTGCTTTTGCTTAGTTCAGCCTTCTCAAAGAACCTCATTTTGGAGTTGTAGCACAGGTCTGTGTCGTTCTCCGCCACCGTAAGCGACATGGACACCTTCATGCAATACGTCGAGTTCCTGCAAAAACACAAAGTTGATGAATCAGTCCCAGAAATAAATGAGTTTATTTGAGTCATATTGAAGTCGTGCAGCAAACAGAAGCTGCCAGCAGTCCTTCTCTGGCTTCAAAGAAACTGCTTGATCAAAATCTGACACAATGCTCATTCCTCAGATTCCATGTGAACCATTAAATTCAGCAGAAAAAGATAGAAAGAAACCTTCCTGTGGAAAGCAATTAATCATTTTCAACACTTATGTCACACTTTCTTGGCTAAAACCAAACACGCCCATACACACGTAGAGCTTACATGTGTGTATGAGAAGCAGGGACACGGGTGGTAATGTGCGGCGACAGCTTTGAATGTCAACATCACTTGAAGATTGATTGAGCCTTTTGTTTTCACGTGTTAAGCAGATACAGTGTGAGCTAGCAGAAAATTACTTGCTACAATTGATGTAGTGTAACTGCTCAGGTCATATACATAAAAAAACGAATTTATAAGGCAGGGGAAAGGGGCGTAAAATGCAAGATTACTTGTAATGCTTGGAGACTACATGGTTGCCTGGGTCCACAGATACTGATGAGTGTTCATCCATGGTGGAATAAACAGTTCATTTCACTGCTTGTTATTGTGGTATACCGACAGCCTAAGTATTGTGCCTCAGTTGGGAACATTATTTTTATGTGTAACACAGTTTTTTAAAAAAGGATCCAGATCTTATTTAGGCCTGAAGGACAACAGTCTACAGCCACAGTGATCAGCGATTCAGAGATTGGATCTTCTGCTTGAACAATTTTTAACACAACATGGGAATCAATGAACACATTGACTCACTGTGAATGTTGTGCTATTTGAAGGAGAGGAGCTGAAGCAAAGGTCCTTGATGATCAATGAGTTCAATACGAGCACCTTTTGTTTGCCCGAACTGTCTAAAAAGACTGTCACGTTTGACAAGTACTATGGTCTGCCTGCAGTAAATCCCTCCTGGTTAAAAGACCAAACAAATTGGCAGTGTTTAGGAAAATCTCATTGCTAATTTTCCAACTAAAGCTGGTTACACAAATTGAGCTGAACCAACAAACAATTACAAACATGTTAAATCCTTACATAATTGCGAAGCATTAGCTGCTTTGTGGATTAGTACAACACACACTGGTCTTCCCTGCAGTGGCGGAAAACAATCCCTTGCCCTTTCGAACTGGCCAGTGCCGTGCTGTACGCTTACAGTAAGTGTGCCATTTTCATGAAGCTCGGATGCAAATGTGACATGATGTGGAGATTATCCCAGACAACTTCTACCAGATGGACACCTGTGCAAATGAGATCCCACGGGTGCGCTCTCTTCCCTGTTAAATATTCTGGGCAGCGCTGATAAACTCGCCCGCTGGAGAGAGGGAGAGAGAACTGTGTCATCTGCTCCGCATGAGTGATCGATGGTGTGGGCCAACACTTTGTCCTACAATGTCTTTCCAACATTTCACATCCATCACGATGCCTTTTGAGCCTGAAGAGCCAGGTGATCTCTTGACTATTCACTAAGCAGGTATAATATTCATGAAGCCTATGCAAAGCAGGTAAGCAGGAAAACTATCCGACTGCTGCACGCTCCAGAGACCGCACTGTTTACTACACACTGAGCATGCAGCGCTTGTGGGACTGTGCCTACTGCAGATACAGTGATAACAAGCTAGGTGATACCCTGGCATTAATGGGTGAGGATGTCTGTCAAAATGTGTCAAACTGAAGGGGATATGCAATGTCGTGGCAATGATAGATAACATCCTGCATACATCAACTCAGAGAAGTGTCAGGCTGACAGCTACTGTACACGGCTGGAGGGCAGGCAGAGGACTTGAGCTGCAATACGCAGCAAATGTAGTGAAATGACATGCAATGGTCAGTTCAGAGTTAAGATGCCTTCTGAAAAGATTTTTGATTGGTCATGTGGAAAAACTATAACTGACTCTTCACTGCAAGACACTTGTGGGATTATGCATTGGTTAAATTCATGGGTTCATTTATAGATTTATGCATGCAGCCATTGTTAGTTATAGACTTAAATCCCTCCTAATCACATAAAACAAACTATATACCCAACCATATTTTCTTATTTATTTTATTTACTGTCAGTGAATCTACCCACAGAGGATGAAACCAGATGGAACCTACCCTACAACTCAGCAAGTGTTCGCTCTGATATTAAATAATAGGGATCAGAATTGATTTGAAAGTCTCCTGGGAATCCGTGGCACCTGAGGAGAAATTAATGAACTAACTTAATGAATCTCTTAATTAAAATAACTCCTCTATGATAGAAATTGGATGATGAAATAATTGCTGATTACTCATTATAGCTCACTTTCAAATAACAATAATGTTCCAGGAGAACAGTCTCAGTGTAAAGCAGACGTTGTAGGACGAGAGGTCTCAGGATTAAAGGTTGTCTCAGCACACTGTCATTACAGGACTGTGAAAGACTCCAACCCACATACGTACATCAACCCTGTACAGAGGTTTTAACAAAGCATGTTACATATGCTGAACACTATGACTCAAAGCTGTTATTAGCATTTAACTAGAGATTTACATGGTGCAGACTGTAATACATTGTATTCTGCAAAAATATAGAAATGCAAAAACAGAGTTCTTTGGTTTGTGCGTTTAAATGAATGACTTTGATTATCTGTCTGGATCTACTTATTTATTTAATTTGATGTCTTTTAAATGTCATGTCTAAGAGACAAGAAAAGCTACTGAACTGCTGAAAAATGAGACCTGTGTGTCAGCCTATTTTAGGACTGTCAGGCAGCATCCCAACTGTCTCATCAGCATTCAGAAAAAGGTTAAGCTGTTTCTTCAACCAACCAAGCACAACCTCCATCCCTGCAACATTTAAAAAAATAACACTGAGATATACCTACTTTAATTAGGGCATCAGGCTCTTTAGAGACACTGCTAACATCTGCCAAGTCATTACTCCGTCCCTTATTAGCAACGTGTATAGATTTGTGTAACTAGAGCATACGGCACTGGAATTAAGCACTAAACTGTAGAAAAATGTTGAATTCAAGACCAGTCTAAACTGTGACACAATGAGATAAATTGGCCCAAACTGAGGAATATTGTTGCTACTGGGTTCAGGTGCGGTGTCTGAGAAAAACATAACACATAATTCATGTTATTTTAATGAAACTCGTGGCTCCTTTGCATTTGTTTCGTAGATTTTCCTTCATTTTGAGTCACTTTGAACCCGTGTGTAGAAAAACCTGAAGTGACCCCATCGGCAACAAGTCCTGCAGTCGACCTGTGTCACTTGTGTTCTTCTATACCTGAGACCCAGCCTGCTGCATGACAGGATGTGGGGGCCTTTCACTGACACAGCTCATCTCAGCCAGTTAATGATGCCTGGCATGATTAGATGTGCCAGATTGCTTTAAAGACAGAAGAAGCGATGACTGCTGACAGGCAGGAAAAAGTCTGGTCAGACAAGTCCAGGTCCAAAAAGTCTGAGAGGCCAGAGGAGTCTTGACACAGAGCTACAGTACAGACTGAAGTGATATTCCAGTGGACACAGACACAGGTATAAACCCACAGCATGCGCAACAGCCTCCATACAGTGTGCCAACCTCCATTACAGCAGCCCTCCATGGTCCTGTGCCACCTTCCCTGTCCACAACAAGCCAAGATGAGCCCAGACCAAGACAGGCCTGGCCCAGTTATCCTAAATCAGTATTTTATGGTCCCTGTATTATTTATGGGCAGAGCGAAGGTCATAGTGAACGGTGGGAAGGCTGGGTCTCCTACCTGTAGCACCCACTCATAACTCACCTGTCAACTGTAGCACCAAGCCCAGGATGATGAAGCACCCCAGCTTCCTAAATCTGACTGTGGGCCAACTTGCTCCTACTTAGCCCCTGTGTGGCACTTGTCTGCAATGCTGGAACAACCAACCTCGGCCTCAATTTTAAACCATACCCCCCTCTCTGCCCCCCTCTTGCTCCCTCCAGTCATAGTTAGTCTCTGTCCCCACCTCAACCCATCCAGTCGCCCTTTTCTCTCCTGTCTTGTAGTACACAGTTTCTCAGGGAGGAACACACACCTCAATGGATAATTCAGTTTTGTCACACAGTAAAAAACACATTCCTGCACCAGTTTGCACACTTGTGCCCACTCATACGAGCATGTAAACAACAATTAAAGATAAAGACACAGAATGTCTGCAATTTGTGAAATGCAAGAAAGAAAAGCAGAATATTAGTATAACTGTATTTACATTGTGGGGTCTATTCCTAGGCAAATAAAGGTATGATTACTTGAGATGTTATCCTTGGAGCTTAAGGGACACATACACAGAGCAGAGATTTATTGATAAACAAATGGTGTCTCAGTATTTGGAAGCATGACTGAAATAATGAAAAGCTAAAGCTTCTACAATCCCAGTTGAACCTATTATGCTTTAAAAATATATATACTATAAGGACATATGACACTGTTTTCCTTTGATCCATTTAAGGAGTAAAAAACGTACATACATCACAACGTGGAAAACAAACCAAATATATTTTTCTCCTTGAAGGTGAAAATACCTTAAAACAGTATTATCAACAACCCCCTGGAGGTTTTAAGGTCTGCAGGTTTATTTTTGAGAATGTCAAAGCTGTGCTTTTTTCAGACGTGAAGCGTTGTGATGCAAAGGCGATGGGATGAGTGGCACACATTAGGCTGCAGTGGGCTCTGATGTAGACACTTAAGAGGGACACAAATCACCTCAACTGTTACTCTTTAGTATACACCAGTGCACCGTCATCAAGGACCACCTTTAAAACAACACGCTGCAGTGCTAATGCAACTATCTCAACCCAAAAACCTACATTCAACCAAAGAAGTTATTTTCCAGTATTTTAAGTCTGAAAACTCCAACTAAGCCTTCCCTCAAGTTGCTCGTCTCAAACTGTCAGTAGCACTTCTTGTGTGTGCAAATGCATTACTCAGTTATTTCCTATTCGATGCCTTCAGGGAACTCATTTTCCATTCCACGACACTCTCAACTCATCTTTATGCTAGCAACCTGATTTCATAACAAGCATAAACAATTTGTCTCCATTGTATTCTCTTCTTACTCCGTCATGACCTTATTCATTGGTCCCCAGGCCCTCTGGGTGTAATGTATGAGCAGCATAGTGCTATGCATATCAAATACAAACCGTCTCATCCTGCTGCCACAATGGGCTGTTGCACTGAGGGTTTGGGCCATTCTAGTGAAAAATGTAACCAGTTGCAGTCGCCTGTGTTGTTCTGTTGCTGAATGTCATTATGGTTTTGGACAAACTAAGTACTTTCTTTGGGAGATGTGGGAAATGTTCCCTGAAAATGGCCACCAGGTGAATCACAGGAACAGAGACATTTCCAGGAACTCTTATTTCATTTTCCTTAACCATTACAAGCAGTGTTGGGTAATTACACTGTCCTAATTAAACAAACAAACCAAAAAGTTGAAAAAACAAACATTTTAACCTACTAAGCTCAGAATTGTTTAACATATCCTGTGCTGACACAGCCAGTGCAGACTGACAGTGTACTGTATCTGTGTATTCGTGCTGCAGCTAAGGGTTGTTAAAAGTATCGACAGATCACCTGTGTGTACATTTTCTATTCATTTTTTGAGAGGGGTCTGTTATGTAATTGTTTTTTCCTTCCTTATTGATTCAGCTATTTGAGACATTTGAAAGATGTAGCTTGTGTATTTGACTATTTAGAATTTTACAGTAATGCATTTCTGTGTGCTTCTATTTAAATAGAAATGTTTAATACAATTCACTACAACAGCCACACAAGCTGCAGCCTCCAATAACCATTAAGTTGAATCGACACAACTTTAAAACAGTTACTGAACAATGCAACTATCTTGAAAGCAGGACTTAGGTGTGGAGTGTACATGACTTCAAGTGATATATTTCTTTTAATAAATAAATACTTAATATGAATTCCAGTAAAATTTAAATGAGCTGTTTCAGATTTTGGAAATTCTAATTAAGTTTATGTCTCAGTCCCAGTTTATTGTGCTCTCACCCTTAGGACTGAGGCAAACTCACAGTTTGATTGACAGCTGCGGTATTGCAGATGTCTCCCTTGGAGCTCTTTCGTTCACAATCCAGAAGGGAAAGGAGGGAGAGAGGGAGGGGGAGGAAAAGTTGGCTCATGCACCAAAGTGATTGTGCTTGGGGAATGGTATTTCTGACATTTGTCTGGCAGATAAAAACCACCATCAGATATGAGGAAGAGAAGGTCAGTGTCCCTGCTATCAGATAGGACTGGTGTGGCATCTTGTTTGATGACTTCCTCTGCTCAGTGTGGACCAGAGGAGCCAAGACGCTGGTCGTTTGGGGAGGCAATGGTGAAAATGTGACTGGATAAAATCCCTCTGTTGGTTATGTCAAAATATTTGGTGATATTCTGATGTGTTAATTTAAACTTGAATCAAACTAAAATGAAATAAGGACACTATGTTTGTGTTTGCAAGCTGACAGACATTGATCCTTAAAATAAAGAAATAAAAATTGGACATATATGACCTTCTGCTGGGTAGTCATGCAGACTGTGACAACAGATTTGAGTCAAGAGGTCTCTCAGTGCATAATCTCCACAGCCAACCTTCTCCCCCTCTGCTCCTTGTAGCCAAGAGCCATTTGAGCTCGGCTTAATCAAATGGAATCGAGCGTGGGACAAATGTCCAATCAGAAGGAGCATGAAGGGCATACGGAAAAACTGGCAGAGACTGTAATGCATGCACATGGTGGATTAAACATATATTCCAATTTCTACAAAGAGTACCCCATATACATCAAAATGAGCATACATATAGGGCTGGTTAGAAATCAGCAGTTCTGGCCATTTTTTCGCTGTGTAATTGAAAAACTACATTCAATTTCCATTCAGCATACGAAAAGTATTCGGTTTGGCCCATGTAAATGTCATATTACCCTTTTACATACTGTAGTTATGGAAAGCCTAAATAACATGTCTGTAATATAACAATGTTTGATGGGGCACACAGGCATGTGCACCTTTTCCAGTGAATGCCTGGTTTTCAGTAATTGGAAAAGAAGCAGGAGCATTCATAAAATTCTGCATTTTGTATTGGTTTATACATTGCATTTGTGAATACGATTGTAAGCAGGATAGGGACCATTATTCAGAATAGTATATGCTTCTCAACACTGTAAGTAATTCAACCTTGCAGTTTAGGCTTCATGATCCTGTGCTTATTCAAAAACTAAAAAAAGAAATAAGAGAAAGGCTGTGCTGCCAACTGTCAAAGATTTACCTCCAAGAAATCCAGTTAATGAAAACTGTGTAAATGAAAGAAATGCTGAATTTTAATGATGCTACCAATAAAAATTCTTAATCTTCTCTTTGATTGAGTCAATGTTAGGTCCTTCCTCTCCTTGACAGTACAAGCAGAAAAGAGCACCTGGTGTTCCATAATGGTTTACCTGTCGATATTATGGAAGTGAACTGCTCCTCCACAGCAAGCTAACAGATACAGGTTCATTTAAATGCTGAAATGAAAGTCTGCATGAGTGGGAGACAAATATTACAGTAAGAGAAGACACTTTCACAGGTGGCTATGGGTGAAATATAATGATACTGTGTGAGGTCTTAAATACAGAATAACTGCAATTACACATAACGTGTTTGTGTTTCTCTGCATCCTGTGGATAAATGACCAATACTGTGGAACTATTTCACAGCTATATATTAAAACCAGGATTTGGCTTTAAAGTTGTGGCTGATTGGTATACTGTAGATGTAATGTCAGGGGACACAGACTGAAACTGGTTTTTGCTAC
The DNA here is from genome assembly GCF_045865225.1 of Trachurus japonicus. Taxonomy (NCBI): domain Eukaryota; kingdom Metazoa; phylum Chordata; class Actinopteri; order Carangiformes; family Carangidae; genus Trachurus; species Trachurus japonicus. The sequence goes on along the minus strand of NC_140908.1, from coordinate 7,332,419 downwards.
ACACCACGATCATCAAAATATAATGATGTTTTCTGACTCTAAAACTCTTTTTGTGATTGTCAGTGGCAGGAAGATAAATACATAGAGTCATCAGACCAATTATCTAAGCCATGAAATATGAACATGTCTGAATATACCCAAGATGATACTGTGAATCCAGCCTAATAACTGAATATTTGGTAACATATTACCATGCATATACCAAAATATGTTGTTACAACTTTGATTTAGCATACCTGTCAGCAGTATAGAGCTTATAGGTTGATGACACTGATGTACTGTGATGCATACATGGTTAAATATTCATCATCACCATTTTAAAGCTACTGACCCTTTGTTGCAGAACTCCTTACTCCGAATATTTTGCCATCATAAAAGAGTTGAATAAGGACTATCAAAAAAGAAACACAAAGAAAACAAAAAGCCACTGATTTAAAACTTTGAAAAAAAAAAGGCTTTTTATACATTTTCCATGTGTGTGCTTGATGAGAGTCTATCTACATCCAAGGAAGTGGTTTCATGAGCACCCTCTTTGACACTGCCATTGTAACATCAGGCGTCCACAGTGCATATCTGGCCAAGACCACACTGCCATATCAAAGCTGAATAAAGCATAGTGTGAAAGGTGGACTGAGCCCAAACAGTAGCCCATGCATCATCAGACAATGGCTGCTGGAAAACAGCCTCCACTAAACCACATAGAGCCAACTAAAAGGCTGTCCAAACACTGTGTCGACAAAGCACTCTCTCTATACAGGTGTAAAGAATACTGAATATAGGGGAGCGTCATCAATAACCCTTGGCCGGTGGGTGAAGCATCTTGGCAAATCCATATTACACAGTTAACTAAAACTCCACCTGGGCACTGTGAATAAGTGCTGCCAGTGTTTTGGCACCACCCTCTTAAGTAGTAATATGGAAGATGCTCTTCCCCTCACGTCTTAGATAATCTGTTGATAAAGTTTATGTAGCTTCTGTTTAGCCCTTATGACCATCACAACTCACGCTGACTTCTGCAAACACACATAAACCACATCCCTTTCAGGATTTTTAACCACGCTGTAGCATAGCTCTGGGAATGATTGTGTTGTCTGATTTAGCATTTCATTTCTGACACAACATCTTGACTAATGTTGGCTACACTGCTAGATAATGCAGTAGGCTACAGGTAAACAACAATTGTAGAGAAAGGACCACATACCCACAAAATGAATGATATTTCCATGCAGCTACAGTATAAATACATATAAAATACTTAACATGCAATGACACACTGACATGCTAAACTAAAATGGAAACATTATTCTCACTATGCTTTATGCCATCTATTAGCACAAAAAACTAAACTTGATGTATGTGCTATGATTCGCCCAAAATCAAAGCAGTTAAAACTTTAAAGGAATGCAAGTTCAATCATTTTATGCTTGAGTAACTTCCTATTTCTTGGTAAACAGTTTAAATGAAGCCCAAAGCAGATACAGAAACTGAGACTTTGGTAAATTGCTCTGCAGCTGTTACAAATCCCATGTCATTCAAAGAGAGTAGAGTCATGCAACAAGAAATACATTGCAAGATTCCAGATGTTGTGGGCGGGCTTGCTCTGTTGTTTGTTAACATCATTGAGTAAATGAGTATTTTATCATTTCATTGTGACTTCAAAATGTAATGTGGCACTGCAAAGCACTTAAAAATAAACTCGGTTATTAATAAACATCCGTCAGGGCATCACTGTTATAGTCTTCCTCAGTAAGGCTGTTCCACTGAGCCGCAGCTAACTGATTGTCTCCTGCCAGGTAGCTTATAACACAAACACCATCCTTATATTATACATCATCCATAACCCCTGGCAGCACAAACCGTCCCTGCTGCTCCTTAGTCTAGCGTCTCTCATTGACTTTGACAGCTGGGCTGGATCAATTGGACAGGCCCTGACTGGGGCTGAATGACAGAGTGTTCCAGACGGCCCATTCTCACTGTCACTTCCCTGAGAGATCACCAGCCACTCCTGCCCACGAATACTAATACAGTCAACATGGCTGCTGTCTGGGATGAGTGGGAAGTGGTTTTTAATGTGTGTGCGCTCTCTGTATGACTTCTTGGCGTGTATGTCTATACACAGGTGCCAGGTGAGATGCGTTCACAGCGCCGATTCAGTCTTAAATAAGCAAATGGACGTACGCATGCACACGGACCTACACTTTGTTATCTTCCCCTCCCATTGTCCTTTGCTGGTGACAGCCCAGGCCTTGCAGGACATGCAGGAAACCCATTAATAAGCCTGGGACAGTGGCAACATGCCAACACTGGTGAACAGGGTCAAAGGTGAGACATTAGCTACCAGCTTCAAAGTAGGATCCTCCTCGTGCTGCTGTATCTGTCCTTAATCTCACAATGATCAAGGTAGTGTGGATGTGTGTGTTTGTTTCTTTTGTGTGTGGAATGTCTCATTCTGCATTGATTTAAACCCACTTTAGAAACAATGTGGCATTTGAAAAACTAAATAATTACATTGCCGAGACTTTCTTTCTGTTGTCACATAGCAATGTAAAAAGAAATAAGCAATGGTCATTAACTCATGTTTCTGCACCTCACACACCTGAGGCCAGCTCTCTGGATTTACAGTAAATCATACTCTCAATCTAGCCTAGAAATTTAGACGCACCCTAGCGGTAGCAAAAATATTTGCTCCGTAGGTGGGTCTAGAAACGAGCTGTAGGAACTTTTTGAGTCTCGAACACCGATTGCTCTATCTGTTTAGAGAGTCGTTGGGCGGGCTTAACGCGATGGCGACGTCCATTTTAATTGGCTTGTCAGGCTAACGTCATCCTGATCTTTGCTCTGATTAGTCGTAGCACTACCCTATTGCGTGCAGAGGCAGTTTGAAAGACAGCCTTCATCCCGCCCCCTGGATTGAGCCGAGGTCTACCGGTCGTTTCCAGACTATACATTTTAGTGATATAGTCTGGCTTGTCAGGCTAACTCTCAATCATCATCAAATGACAAATGAGCAATTGAAGTCGAACCACTTATCATATCATCTACAAATTGTCAATCGCACCAAACCTTAAAGAGACTTGATCAATGATATATAATCTGTCTTGGAAGCCAAAAAATAAATGCAATCAGCTCAACAATCATTCCACTCAGGTATATTCAAATTCAATTCCCATAGTTTCACAACATCAGTGTGCCCATTTCAATCTATGTTTTCCCTTCTCCCTGTCACGACATTAGCCACATCAGCTTCTTCCTGGCAGTGCTGTATAAATTAGCAGGAATTAGTAACTTTGTAATGCTAATAGCTGCAGCAAGAGAGAGACTGGCAGCAATGTTTGGGAGCTAGCAGTATCCTGTGAGTCCTGTGTGTGTTTGTTTTGTGTCATTCTACAGTAAGTGACACACTCCGTCACTGCAGATGTTTTCGCTCTGCATATGAAAGACCTCCTCGGGGTACAACATCTGAAACAGCTGAGTGCTGACCTCGATTTGACACACAGCGCTGATCATCTGTTCCTCTCCACTCTCTTACTGTATGTGGTGTGAGCGTCCCCTCATCATATGTGCGTGATGCATTTAGATGTGTGTGAGTGTGCAGAATGCAGGAGAGTAAAAAGAAAGAGGCACACATGCTTAGAATGTCGAGTGTGTGTGTGTGTGTGTTTTGATGTTGGCCTGCTTTCACATACAGATTGGAGGCACATTAAGTTCCTGTCAGTTGCAGCTAGTCTCAGGGGAGCAGAGAACTGACAGGCCGTGTATGTGTGTGTGAGTGTGTGTGTGTGTGTGTGTGTGTGTGTGGGTGCAGGCACATGATGATGCCCTCTGACACCCTTAAGTGCAGCTGAGCAAATACACAGAGATGTGACGAGTGTAGGCATGCTGCTGTACAGTATGTATGTATGTGTATGTTAATAGAGACAGGAAGGCCAGAGGTGCAAAGTCACAGGGCACAGTGTATGTACTGTAACACATGCATAAAAAAGAGCATGCTTGCACCTATTGGTTTGCGTGAGGGCAACACAGATGATGTACGATATCATGCATTGAATAAAAAAACTGCAATGTAATCTGATGTCCTACTTAGTCTTAATGCTTAAACTAATGACACATTCTGCCAGTGCTGTGAGATAGCTCCACTTCACAGACTTCACACATCTTAAAACAAGTAGCAAACAGGAAGATGAGTCAAACAGCATTAAGAACAGTCCTCTTGATTAAGAAAGTACTTGAAGCGCGATGATTTGAATTGGTAATAATTGTGTTTATCTGCATGCTGCTGCGACACTTTCCCAGCTGCTTCTTAGACTTGAAACTTTTCTAACTGTAAAACTTATGAAGATGTTTGTGTTTTTCCTCAGTGCAGATGGGTCTCTGTCATCATCTGTATTATGCCACATGGTGTCCAAGCTGCTCACAAAGCATATTTCTATGAGACATGGGGCTTTCTTTCACAGGGGCAATACATAATGATAAACGTGTCTGTTAATGTCTCATGCCTGTGACATCTGTCTTGTTTTTTCATTTGGTAAGAACATCACAGGGCCTTGATCCTCAATCCTCAAAAGGTCTGGGTGATGTGATTGAAATATTAATGTGACATTCATCAAGCACTTTATTAGGAAAACCATATCATAATACTGGCTTGGGTTGCCCCTCTGCTGTCAGTACTGAAGAGTCCTTTGAGATTCTGCTCATTGATGCATCAAGTTGACATGATGCATCACATAATTTCTGCAGATTTGAGGCCACTGGGGTACAGTGAAATCACTGTTACCTTCATTTACCAGTGTTAGATGACTTCTACTTTGTGTCATGGTGTATCATCATGCTTGATGTCACTAATAGACAATGATAAATTGTGGACATAAAGAGAATGCACATCAGCAACAACACTCAGATAGGCTGCAGCATTAAAACAATGACTATTATACCATACTAGTATATTATACTACTATATTATGGACTAATATTAAGGGGCCTAAAGTGCAGCAAGAAAATGTTTCACTATTACACCACCATGACAACCACCGGTATGGACTTTCTACATGTTGTGTATTGTGAGAAGTTTCTCTGCTCTAGTTGTAACGAGTGGTATCTGAGTGACTGTGGCTTTTCTCTCAGCTCCAACCAGTCTGGCCATCCTCCACTCGTCTGTCTCATTAACAGTAGATTTCCATCTGCAGAGCTGCTGCACACTCAATGTTTTATTTTTTTGGTGTCTTTTGCACTAGTAAAAACAGCAACAGATTTGCAGTTTCAGATCAATCCTGCCATAGACGAAGTCACTCATGTGAGATTATTCTCAGTCTGATGGGAACATTAACGGAGGCTCCTGACCTGTATCTGCTGGATTAAATGTCATTTGAATGGCTGATGTGATCATTGCATGAATAAGCAGGTGTGGTGTGGTGTGGTCTGGAGATGTTCCCACTAAAGTGTTTGGTGTGCATACTGAACGTCATTGGACAAAACTTCACGTGTAAAACAGACACTTATTAACTTACTGTATCTGATTCCCGTTCTGATTACAGACTGCTTGGACACATTAATTTGGAAAACAGAATTTTGTACAGCATTAAGACGGTGACCTCTCGTTACATAGCAGAAAACTGGCAGAGGTGGCCAATAATACTGCAGCAGTTTGTGTTCACTGGCAGAGGCAATGCTGATGTGGGTGTCTTATGAATATTCCACCCACACCGTTCATCTTTGACTAATGCAATAACACCTGTGATGGACAACTGGCAGATACCTCTTCACTGGTATCCACAGAGTCTGTGTACAGGACACATGGACTGACAGTCTCTGTATTACCGATGCTACAGTATAAGATAACATACCATAAACTCACCACTGAGTAGCTTCTAAAAAAATTAAGTTATTATATGACACCCAGCACTATCTTACTAATGGCTGTTACAACATATTAGTGTATTTATGATATTATGCTCCCAACCCGACACAGTTTGTGATACAGAGAATTGCAGCTCAGACGAATGTGGATTATAGTCACAAGCCATGAAACAATCCTGATAACAGAATCATACAGTATGATATGATGTGTCAAATATGATTTAGAAACCAAAATGTTCATATCATTACAATATCTTTCCACTCAAGGGTGATAAACAATTACATTGTGGCATCGCTAACCTTCAATCTTCACTATACCAAACTGATGCTTGCATAAGGCAGTGTATAGATCATGTCTAATGTGGTCTGAGGACAAGATCTGCTTTAACATTCACATAGGCCTATAGCATTCTTGGATACACTGGTCTCTACTAATACTTGCTTTGGGATAATAACATCATTGGGGCCCATAGTGACTGGGATTGAATTGTTATAGCCTGCTCAAGTATGAAATGTATCCAGTGAGAGATGATTTATTGTTGTGCTGTGATTCATTGGTTCCACTGCTGAACACTCTAATTCCCTGGCTCCCTTTATGTTTCAAAAAGGTAAGGATCCCCAAGTAAAAACACTGCCAAGAGCCTAATCCAAATATGATATGTTAACATATGCAAGTGATGATCATCTATAGGACCCATGCTGCTGAGACAAGAGAGAAAAGCAATCCTCTGACTTGGCTGTGGTGCTTGGGAATTGAAATGACTCACAACGACATAACAGCTCAACACGCTGCTATGTGGTTGTAAAATAGGATGAATCCATTCCTGCAATGTTTAACATTATTGATGCACAAGCATGAGAAAGCAAATGTGGTTGCAAACGTCATACTCTAGTGAGGCAGGGTGCGACATCCACTTAAGACATATCTACGTATATACTATACAGTATTTTCAAACAAGATAGGATTAGACAATGCCATTCATATCAGTATAGTAGGATGCTTTCTATTAACATTGGCCATTTATTGAAATGATTTGCAGCTGTATATTTTTAAACAGGGAGGGGAATCTGGTTTATGCTTTTCAAGATGATCAGTCTGTTTAATTTAGGTGCATGTGGATTTGACATACAACAGAGCCTTAAGCCCACTTCATAGAAACTGCCAAGCTATATTTTACACGGCCATCCAGCCTAAAAATACAGACATGATTTTTGATCTACCTAACCCCACCTCAACTTTGTAGCCATGAATGTTTAAACACAGGAGTTAAAGTATTATTATTGCTTGAGCATGTCAGCATAGCTCTCTTTAATCTCTGACACTGAACAGCATGAATGCAGGGCACTTTGTGAAAAATTTAATTCAGTATTTTCAGATATTCAGATATTTACAGCTGCCATTGATAAACTGTATGAAAAGGCAATGAAAAGTCTATTTCCCAGAAACCATTGCTCTGTCATTCATCTGGACTGTGCTCTGGCATTATTATTATTATGGCTACATTGAACAAAACTCACAGTATATGGTAATACAGGACTGTAAATCACTCTAATTTGATATTCCCACGTGGTCAGTTCTGATGTATTGCTATGCACCTCAGGATGCTGCATTAAACTACACATCTCTCTCTCTCTGTCACACACACACACACACACACACACACACACACACACACACACACACACACACACACACACACACACACACACACACACACACACACACACACACACACACACACACACACACACACACACACACACACACACACACACACACACTAATCCTACCAAGCCTTTTATGCTGGCCCTTCCCCCTGTTAAAAGCTGCTGTATAGAGCTGACTAATGAGCCAGTCAAGGGAAAACGCCCTTTACCTACAAGGTTAATAAGTTATTACTATATAATCAAGCATGTGCAACTCCGCATGCTGTTCAGCTTATTTCCTCAGCTCAAATGTTGCAAAACTGACAGTAAACACCTTATGACAAATGATTTATTTTCCCTTTACTTTTTGTATTTTCTGTATTTAGTAAATACTGATGGTGGATTTCACTTTAGAATGTGATGTCCACACTTTTGGGCTTGAGTTTATGTTTTCAGGGGAAACTTTAATTGTCGGCATGTTGCTTTGAGATCGGCGGGGGAGAGGCGCACAATAATGAACCTATACTCCTAAAATTATAGGGATTATGGCAATAGGCGAATTTGCCAAACTTTAAGATTGAACCCTAAAAATGTCCTCACTCTACAATGTAGAGTAAAAGCGTAGCCAAGACCTGCAGAGAGCAACTACAGGTAACAATAGCCCAAAGAAATGACCGCAGAATGACATTCTTTGCTATGAAAAAGCGCTCTGTATTCAGAACTACTGTTATTTCTCTCCATGATGGCCAAATAAATGTTGCCCCTTAATTTGCTTCTGAATGGTGGAGACTGGCGACAAAGCAACTCTACTCTTCCAAATCAAATCTCATGGCTCTACTTTCTGCGTGATTACACAATAACTCTGAGCTGACTGATTGTCTACCTCCAGAAAATACTGCCAACGTCACTGAATAGAGAATTGTTGCATTGGTGCTGCCCGGTTCTATTCAGGGCGGCTGCCACAGCAAAGGAGAGTGCTAATGGTGTTGAATAGTAATGGCTAAAACCTCTTAGAATTGAGCTTGTGAAACACAGGGAAACCTGTGCTGAATGCAAGTGCTCAAGAGCATATTATTCACCAGAACGTTTTCGCCAGTGTAACAAATGTCTTCGATTGCTTGTTTTTAGACTGAAATGCGAATGTTTCTGTGGATTTCTCTGAATTCCAACAAGATTACACCGCAATCTTTCAGGAATGTGTTTCAAAGTTCCCCTTGTCCAGTGAAAAAGGAAATGATTATGGGCTCAAAGACGGCGGCTTTGCCTTTTCTTTCTGACTGGCCATAGACATCCTCCATATTATTGAAAACTTCTGCCAATAAGAGTTATGAAGCCAGAAATTTTCCGACATTGTAGAACTCATGAATCAAACAATTGTCTACCTGCACCATCAGGCAAATGGAAAGGAAAGATAGTACGAGTCTTTTCCTTTTCTCTTTTTATCTTAGCAGCCTTTTCCCGTTCCTCAATCTTCCTGCACTGTGCTCTTTCACATTTTCAGAAAGGACTTGTGAGGCCGAAGAGATATGGATTTACCAATTGCACCTAATGGCTTACTGTCCCCCAGAGGACAATAAAGAAATAATTTAGCATATAAAGCCAAGCAAAGGGGACTCATAATGTTAGATGATGCTCTGTGGACTAAGGACCAGTGCTCTTTTGGCCTGATATGAGAGACTTCATTAAGAATCAACAGGGGAGGACTTTAACGCAGCTTTACTTGTGCCCACGGGGTTCCAGAAAATGTTACTTATCCCCACTATTCCACTGACACACAAACTGGCTAGGGTTGCCCCAAACCGTGGAATAGTTTCTCACGAATGCTTGGTGTAGTTAAAGGCACCAATGATAAAATCAACAACTTAAAATGGATAGCAAAGAGGAGAGCAACATGCAGAGTGTCACTATGTAATTTAGGCTTATAAAAATGAGAGAAACTTACCTTAACACACAGGAATAATACCCCACGTCATCCAGTTCTGCGGGTCGAAACCATATGGCGTCCTCCTCCTTGCTCATCCTTGTGCCGTCAAAACTGATGGGTTCCTCGAAGTCCCCGTGTCCTGCACTTTTGTACCACATAAGGCTGAGTCCTGCACTCTGTGCATGTGTGTAGTTGGCCCGGATATATCCATAAAATAAAGCACACTTAATCCGTACAGGTTCCCCCAGAAGCACCTTGTATTTCAGGTAGTCCACTGACCAGTCCGTGCAGCCTTCCACTGTAACAAAAGCACAAAGAAATGAGGGATTAAGCAGAGGTTCATTGAGAAGGCTCAGGATATTTTTGTGAATCATTTTCTATGATCAGCAGGCCCAGCAGAGGAGATCTACAGTATACACATGAAAAAGGTGTTTGTGGCAACCGGGGCAAGGCAACTCTCTGCCCTGGCATCAGATTTCCCACAATCCTTTTCATTATAATCAAGCAACATGCTCTATCTCCATCCTACAACGTGTCCTCTCTCTGTTTCACAACCAGACACAGGCTAAATGCACATAAATTAATTCACAGCAAATTCATAAAGGTCAGAGAACAAGCAGAGAGTCTTGTAAGTAATGTGTTAATGTTTTGAAGTGTTTCATTACCATAATATCCCTTTAGATATTAAACTTTCGACATATCAATTGTGGCATCCAAGCACTGCGCCCCTGCCTGCACCTACAAACATTACTGTATTTATATTTGACTTGTGTGTCATCATCTTCCACATAAATTGATTCTTCTGGCACTAGACTAAGTGTAAGCTACTATCAATATCCACTGAAATGGCAGTGATGACCCTCATCTGCATTTGACCTGAGAAAATTAGAAGCTTGTGTTAATCTGCATTCATTTGCTGAAACTCATCAGACTATTATTGGGTCTCAAATGCTGTTTTCAGCCATAAAGCAGAAAGAGTAGCTCATCTCTTATTACACCGCCGCTCTTGCCAAGGCCAAGCAGCGGGGATCTTCCAGTTAAGACATCTAATAAAGCTCACTTCCTGTCAGTCAAAAAAGTTCCACCGATTGAATAATGTTTCGTGCACAGCATGTAAAGAGATTATCAGACTCTGTGTGTGTACTGTAAGATTTATTTGAAATATCAAATTTTATATTGACACTTAATCCTACACAAGATCTTGCAAACTAGTGAAAACTCACACACACTCACACACACACAGACACACTTCACCAACTACTGAGTTTCTGATTGAGATTTTCACACTTGAGTAAGTGGTAGAAAATGACAAATGTGTTTTTAAAGAACTGCCAACTATGACAGCAATCCTATGGATATTGTTTTTAGCATTTCATATAAATAAAGTGAGAGCTCCTGACGATGCAGAGGTTTTGTATTTTCCTAAATACATATGCTTTTGTGCAATACTCAAGAAATAAACTGTGTTCACAGTGAATCAAACACCTCTCCTCCATCTTCACCTTCCCTTTTCCATTTTTTCCTTCCTGTTCCTGAGATCTTCTTTTCCCTTGCTCCACCTCGCTGCATCGCTCTAGCTTTAAAAACAGCTGGTGAGCACAGCTGCCGCAGACTCAACAGGCTTCGCTAATTGAGCCTCTATAAATGTTTTATTTACCAAAGAAGCAACTCGACCACCAATCAGCAAGGTGCAGCGTGTGCGGCAGTCTTTAGGGGTAACTGGGGGAGTGGTGTTGGTGGGGAGATGATTAAACAATGCTGATTGTGATGCTGAATTGTATTGTGCACAACTAGTACAGTAAGTATCATGCTGGGAGTGGAAACAACAACACTGTGGGTATTTTGCGTGCAACAGAAAAGATGAAAAAGGGGTATTTGAGATCATCTGCAGTGAAAAATGAAGAACACATACAGTAATGTCATATTGGGATATTCTGAAGGTGGCTGCCATGGAGTTTAATAGCAGAAGATCCATTAGTTCTGAAAAACTGCAAACTTTGGGTGTCAATCCATCATAGTAAAAGAACAAAGTTCAATAGTCAAAGATTGTGGGGGGTTTCCATCACTGAAGAGGCAGTACTCCAATACACTGCAAGTGGATTTTACTAAAGGCCATCCACTTTTTATCCAAGTTGGAAAAACTCACTGACCTCCCATTGTTACTTTTACTGCTGCTTCACTTTCTGGATGTTAGCAAAGAGTGAAAATATCCATCACAGTTTCCCAGAGTTCAGTCTTCCAGTTTCTTATTTTTGGTGGATTGCCACAGATGAAATGGGCCCTGCAGGCCCGGCACTCCAGGGCCTCTCGAAGAAAACATCTGACTGTGTTAACTGGATTTTTGAAATTGTATCTATTTGGGAACATTCAAGCACAGTGTCTTGACATATTAATGACTTTTAGGAAGACCTCAGATAATTTCTTGAGGCTCTTTCTTACACAGTTAGGTTATCAAAATGTAATTTAAAGTTTGTTTTAGCTTCTTTCTCTTTTTGCTTCTGTGTTGCATTTTCATCTGATTACAAAACTGCAAAACTGGGCCAGATAAAAAGTATTCTTTGTAGAATAACTTTCCAGACAGCACAGTAAGTGAGAAGAAAACAGGGTTAATGAGGGCCTAATTTATCTTATCATTTTTTTATGGTTTAGTAATATAGACAACAAAGTGTCACATCACAGAAGCTAGAATTAGCTAAATGAGTTGATGAATATTTGAGGTTAGATTTGTCCTGTAAAGTCTTCCAGGCTGGTTTGACAGCTCATACCTGTGGCTCAGGACAGTGCTTTCCTAATCTAACTTGATCCTAAATCACTAACAATAAATTGCTACCTACATTTGATGAGACTGGGAACATTGCATCCCAATGCAATGCTTTGACACCACACTCTCAACCTCTTTTTGATTTCCTCAATTATGTAGGTCTTGCAGCAATGCCACAAAAAAATTAAAATGTACAAAGAGAGAATAACTAGAAACAAAATTAAGCAAATAGAAATGCAGGAGAAGGCTGTGTGTGTGTGTGTGTGTGTGTGTGTGTGTGTGTGTGTGTGTGTGTGTGTGTGTGTGTGTGTGTGTGTGTGCTCTGCAAGCTACCCAGCAGCACAATCCTTTCATTGTGATTAAGTCTAACTGTTGCTATGGCAACAAAGGGTCTACCCTCGCTTATCAAGAAGTTGCTAATTAGTTTGTGGATGATAATAACTTGAAGGCTTAAGGTAAGACAACCACAGCCAAGATGGTTTCACTTCTAATCATGTGTCCTAATTGAGACTCTGAAGTGTTTTACTCTCACAACTAATAAAAACAGCAGCAGGGTGTAGAAGGTCATACAAGCAGGCAGCAGCTCAAACACAGACCGTGATTAGTTTGGCAAGAAATGTGTGCATGCAGTTACTGCTTATCTGCCTGATGTGTCTATGGCACACTCACACACACATACACACATAAAAAGCACACCATAAATTCCCCTAAAACACATGTTAGTGCTGTGGCTTATACGTAGCAGCATTTGCCTACACACAAGTGTTGACAACTTGGTCTCATGTTACCTGTTGTAATATCACTAAACACAAAAGACAGTTAGTCACAGAGTAAATAACTGTAAATGTCTGTTCCTAAAGATCAGCTTAAAACCCTCTTTCAGAACAATCTTCTATTCCCATTGGTCCCACTGGTTGACTGCTAAAACAGTCCTTGTACCATACCCCCTAACATATTCTGCTGACCCAGACAGAAGAAGAAAAGATACATTTGTTCAGAAGAGCCTTCAGTTTGGCTGCACAGACTGGATTTTGTACCAGAAAATAACACAGTAAATGCTTCACTGCCAAACATCAGACAGCCTGGCTCTGTCATTGCCTTTCCCATCAGCGCTGCAAATAAACGCTCAGTCCACTCATTTTTAAGAGCTGAACATTTTCCCTCTTACTACAGAAAAATAATGTCTAACTGAGGGGAAGAAGAGAGTAAGTGGCTTCAAAAGAGTTATTTTGATGTTGTCACGGTACGAGGAATTTGCTACTGCAGCACACTAGATTATATCACGTAAAATAGTAATGTGCATCTGCATAAGTGGTTCAGTAAAACATGAAATGGCATGCACTTAAATGTAGGATATTACATTCTGTGGACTAAATAATTGAATTACATACATATTAGTTTGCATCTGATAAAAAGACAAATGAGATAAAAAGTGAAATGGCTTATTACTACTGAAAACATACGCACCACATTACAGTGGGTGTTTGCAGTAATTGAATGACTTTAAAGCAGCTCCTCTTCATTTTACTATTCAAAATGGGTTTTGAAAATATCTCTAGTTTAACTGAGGGAAACATCAAAAAACTTCTAAATTAATTTCCCTTTAAGGGCGAACTCCAGCCCAACTGTTTCAAAGGGCTTGTTGTATTTATCTCTCACACTGCCACGAGGAACTTGCCAGTGTGGGTATCTGTTATCGTCCACCTACCCTCAAATTGCCAGTTTCTTCATACTTCTGACAGAGGGTTATCATTCATTTCAGTAAGTGAGGGTGGGGATTCAGTATAATCTGTTGGCAGGAAACAAACATGGTACAAAGCCTAATTGAACTCGATTAACATTTCCCTGCTCACCAGATTTCCATTCTGCTGGATCACAATTGGTGAGGGAATTGGCCAATCTGCTGAGTGATAATAACAACTCCAGCAGCTCCTCAGCGCCTGGGACCATCGAGCATAAGCAACATTTGTGGCTTCACTACACGTGACCAATAAATAAAAAGGGGGTAATTCTTCAGTCACAATTCTGTTTGTCAACTAGGCGCACAGAAAGTGGTAACTGTCAGCTGCCATGTTTTACAAAATGACTGCAGAGCAAATGTTTGCACGTCACTGTGCCTGGAAGTCAGGATAAATAAAAACCAACATTCACTGACAATGAGGTCCTCTTGCCGTATCCCGATTTAACCACGCCATTAAACAAAGACAGGTCTATTTGTCAGGCCTGCTTTGTTTTTATGTTTGTTATGTTTGTCTCATTTGTACAAGTGTGTAAAAGACAGGGGGCCTCATTCGCAAAATGTTCTTATTCTCAGGTTTTATGCTTATACAGTAACCTCATCAAAACAAGGGTGTGGATTATAGAAGAAGAGAACAGTGGCTCTGATGCCAAAGGTTCTCTGCTGCTTAGATGCATTTTTCATGTCTTCAAGGTTTAAATGCAAATATAGACTGTAGTATACATATGATCCAAGGCTACAACAAAGAAGACTTTTATGAAGAAGGTCTTTTGAGTATTTCAGCTAATTATACTTTCAAAATATGAACATAAAGCATTATTACAGTATTTCCTCTCTCTGTTTAAATTTGACCCGTATATAAATCAGCCCTCAGGCATTTTCCACTCATCTACAGAAACTGTTTTTTTTTCTGAATTTAATATGCATTACTGTATACACTTCTATGGAAACTAGGTTGGTTATTTTAGTGGGGTTTCTTCACAGTGGATACATGGGGCAGGGTATTCAGAAATCTATCTTTAAAATAAATCTTGTCTGTATGCTAATGCTGAAAACAAACAACAGGGGCTGCAGTAAACGAGACGCTAGTAAACTTGCATGAAAAAACAACTATGATGCATTTCTTGTTTAAAAGGCGCCACAATAAAGCTGAACAAATGTTATGTCATTGTGTTCCTGCTGCATTTTACTGTCCCATGAGATTGAGCATGTGCTCCTTCTGGAGAGAAGGTGATCAGCTCATAAATTGGGTTACAGGTCTGCTGAGGGGTAATCGTATGCAGATTGAGTCAGGTCACCACGGAGACTCCTACAAAGTGTCTGTTCTCTCATAAGCACTCAAGGAGAAGGTTCACTACCATTTTTCTCCATAAAAGCCCCAGTGTAATTCAATCAGAAAGGCATACATTACGCCTTGGCTGATTGGATAAACACACAAGCATTTGTACACACATACACACACACACACACACACACACAATCTATGGGGTTACGCGACATCAACCTTTACTTGCCCTCAAGAAGTGTAGTGTCTTAGCTGGCCTGGCTCCAGGGTCCCTAAAGGAACTTATCAACTTCACAGCCTCTTCTGCCAGGGGAGGGAGGGAGGGAGGGGGGAGAAAGATGTCTCGAAATCTTGACCTGCCATTTTCCACCTTGTGAAAACGCTGTCGCAGCAGAGTGGGTCTCAATTAAGAGGAAAATAGCTCTGATGTGTGGGAACGGTAACCTCTCAGCTGCCAGCATGCAGGGGAAGATTACCTACATGATTGAAGTACCTCTAGCAGGTTGAAAAGGAGAATGAGTCATCAGCCCATAAAGAAATCAGCCACATCACTTTGTATGTGAGGATATGTTCCCACACACATGCACACACACACACAAACATACCATAGGACATCAGCAATAATAACCAAGACCCATGCCTTCAGCTTCAACAAAAAATAATCACTTTCCAAAATTGTAGTATGGAAAATTCATGGCCGTATACTGCTGGTGTAAAATGGCACTGCAACAGGAAGGAACTGCAAATGCTAAAGTGAAATGACCACAGTTACGGGCCATATGGTGGGATAAAGGAGAATCTACAACCACCTGGGTGTGAACAGTGATCTATAAATACACAGAGAGGCAGAGTATAGGGGCTGAAATGTTAACAGTCCAACATTTTATGAAATATTCTTATTGGGTGTGGAGCTGGAATGAAGATGTAATTAGCCTTACTCAAAGCTAGCATAGAGACAAAAAGGAGGCAAGGGCAAACAGATAACCCGACTCCATCCAAAGTGTAAAAATATGCTGTCACACCTGAAAAGCTCATTAATCCACCGACCGAAACAAGAACTCAAAATGCTATGGCATGCTACAGCCGCAGTCACTGATATCACTGTGGCCAGAGCAGGTGCTGAGGCTTCACAAGTCAAAGCTCTGTTAGTGTAATGAGGCCTGACCCACTGCCTGACCTCCAACATCATAGGAACTACAGTATATGCAATAACTTACCTGAAGACACTGAGAGCCGATGACAATAAGACCAGAGTGGTAATTAAGATAATATTGATAGTTTTCTGTTAAAGCAGAACTATGAGGTTGGTGACAATCTTCTCATTTCACCATGTATTTCCCCAAAAGTTATACAGTTAAACACACACACATTAGCATAACTTTGTCTTGCTTTCAGAAACAACCAAATTTTTCAGATTGAATGCAGATGAACTGAAGCAGCTTATTTCCTGATTGCAGTGACATTTACCTCCAATCCTGCTCCTCATCCCTCACAAGCATGATAAAACGTCTCTATCTGCCCCTGTCTGCCTGCAGTTTACTCTCATGACACTTCATCTTCATTTGTTGTTTGTCTCTCTCTCCCTGACTCCTTCTCTTTCTTGACAGCCACTGGGCTGTCATTTATATGCAAATACTCATATGTGGTTGGAAAAAAAAAAAGAAACAGTTTTTCTTCCTATCGTAAAATAAACATTGCCCGCAATCTGGCTGCCTTACCCCCTCTGTATCAGATTCAGCGCCTTTGATTGGACAAGGCCTCCAGAGAGAGCAGCGCCTGCTGTCTCCAATCACGGGTTAAATGCTGACAGCGACAGGGAACTCAGAGAGGTAGCTGATAGGAAAGGGAAGGGGACAAAGCTGACTTTGCCTGGGTGGACCCTTGCAGGGAGCAGAATAAGGAAATCGGTGCAGGGGAAAACAAAAATAAAACACACACACACACACACACACCACACACGCACATATACAGGTAGGTAACTTTGGCAGAAATTATTCGAATAGTGAAGAAGCTGTTCCATTTTACGGTCACGTCTACAACCATTCACCAACAACAGTCGTCAAATGTGTGTAAACATATTTACAATTATTCGTTTCCTCAGTGTATTGCAAAATAAGCAGTTCTGCAGTTCTTCTACAGACACTGTGTTGTTTCTGCAGTGCTACAGGACATGGTTCTCTTCTTGCATGCAGCAAAGAGTCATACAGTAGCAGCCCAAGGCAAATCTTTCCTGAGCAAGTTAGTATTTAAAATTCAAATGGAAGTCAATGAAACTTGACACTTTGACTTGTTGTTTGCAGGTCATGCATTTCAGACACACATTTCTGCCCATAAGATGACAAGTGGCCCCTCTCAACACAGCCATTTCAGACGTCTCTCAGTGAACATGTGTCAGGTCCTGTGACGTCTTTTGACAGTAGCACTGGTCTGTGGTCAGTGATGGTGACTATCCAGGCTCTGCAGCACAAGACAAATCTTCTGTTCTTTTAAAGGCAAGTGTAAAACACATTATGTGAGAGGGTTAGTTATTAGGGAAGAGTTCAAGCTTTCATCAGAGGGTCATTGGCTAAATTGCTGTTATGTAAAGTGGCAAGAGAGTAGTTAAAGATTATATAAGAAAAACTGTAGCCTGCAAATGTTACTCAAGCTCTCCTCCAGTCAGAGCAGTATGAACATGCAGTACAGTGAGTACTAAATATCTAACCTGCAGAAGTAGAACTGCATTCAACTGCAGCAGCACATTGCTCTTCAAAGCAGTATGTAAATCAGTCTGACTCTAAATAGGTGATTAGGCCTGTTTTCCCCTCTCTGCTCACAGGCTGTCATATTGAATTTGTGAGGAAAAAACCCATCATTGTCCAACACTCGTCTACGTCCAAGTCTGACGGTGTCTTATCATCTCATTGGATCATATCAGAGTGAAAATCTAATGACTTCTCCTCTGACTTAAAAGAGGTGATTATGTCTTCCAAACAGCCTCCTGATTCTCCTGAGCAATCAAACTAGGAAAATTGACTTGTATCCATATGTTTGCTCCCACTCTGTGCCTATCACAGGGTAACATTTGACAAGGAGCAGATGTGTAAGTGATCCTGTTATGGCTGGGGTGTCTCCTCCAGAGAGAATAGTATATAATCAGAAAATCATCCTTCTGTTCCCCACGGCACCAGTAATCCTCTCATCTAACAGAAAGCCTTGGGAGGCGTCGAGACACAAAACATAAACAATACCGACTCCCGAAAAAATAACAGAGTGCTGCATTGCAGACATGACTGTGCACATAGGACAAGAGTGTGGATAAGACATTTTTCCACACACTCTCACCCACCCACACAGGTACAAAATACACGCAGGGAACACACACGCGGAGAACGGGCCACACAATCCTTGCCGCCTCCGCCAGCAGCCCTGTCAGCCTGTTATTCTATGCTGTATCATGGTGGTGTGGGTGCGCTAAGCCGGTGACTCAGACCCGGTCCACTACAGACACCGACACACCATTTGGGTGTTGTGCTCCGATGCCCACGTGAAATGAGCGTTGGTGAAAATAGAGCGTGCCCAGATGGATAGAGTGCCTTGTCACATCAGCCTCTGCGCCAGCCGTCTGTGAAATGATAAGATGGCAAGAATATGTAACAAAGCAAGCAGCAGGCAGCGTCCTGATGGGCTCTGGTGTCAGCTCTCATACTTTAACTCTGACCTTATTTTTTGTCTCTCATTTTTTCCCACACTGTTAACTACCAGAGCGTCATCCCTTTCTCTTTTTTGCCTTTGTGTTCCCTCTCTCTCCTCCACTGTCGCTCCATTTTACCCCTCTCTATCTCCATCCTATTCAGCTGCTGTACAGAGGAGTGGGAGGGTGAGGGAAGGTTGTGCCAGAAGTTCAAAGACAGAGGGAGAAAATTATGATGGAGGAATGATTCAAGCTGCAGATCAGCAAGGACAGTGAGGTCCCCAAAAGCCACACAAGTGCGGGCGTCTGCGCTGTAAATCACTTGAGGCAATCACCAATAATTCAGCAGACGTTAACGGTGACTCAATTTTTTTGATAGATACGTCTTGAAGGTCGAAGAACCTGGAATATTGAAAAGAATTCAGAGGTGAGGCAGGGGAGCTGCAGAACAAACTGCCTTTGCCAAACACACTCAACCTGCACATTTGCACTCACATAAAAAACACACAAATACAAGCAGGTAGTTACATTCAGCATGCACAAGAATGCGCGCACACACACACACACACACACACACTAGAGTCACACACTCACACAAGCAGCCTGGGATCCAGGGAAACCTAGTGGCCTGGAACAAGAGTAGAGCCAGAGCTTCCCATTAGAGGACATTACTGTCAAACACTGGAACGAAAACTACCTGCTGTACACTGATTACCAACCCACCTCCCGCTACAATTCAATTACAAACTAGATAATATGACGCACTGCACTCATTCTCTGTGACAGTGTTCAGCCAGTGACATGGGGAGGTGCAGACAGCTGGCGGACATCTTTCTCGAAAATGCATACGCCTCGTTTCTTTCATATTTCTGACCACAGTTAATATTTTTGAACTCAGGTTTGCATTTATTTGTTTGGATATTTTGGGATCATTAAAAACAAAACTAGCTCTCTCCTCCAAATGGTAATCTGAACAATGTATACCCTTAAATGATGAGTTAAGGTAGACTCAATTAGCAGTGTTGTTCACATCATCTCTTACAGAGTATCTGCAGAACACTTAATGCCCAGTAAAAAGAGACTGTTGGAGCAGTGTCTTCACAGGAAAATAACTGAGTTTTCCCCAGGACAAAACTGGAGGAGTTATTAGTGACAAAGGAAAGTGTTCAGTCAAAATGAATGGGGAGAGAGAAGAGTGCAGATTGGTGATTTATAGAGAATGCAGGCCATCAGCAGATGTGCCCAGACTCTGCCACCAAGTCAATCATCCTCAATTTTCTCTTCAGTCTGAGGATGACTAATAGTCTCAAACGAGCCTCTTAGAAACAATTTTACCTTTGGGAGGAGATTCTCCCGACATTACAACTCCAATTATAGTGCAGGCAGTGGAAGAAACCAGGTCTGCAAATCACATATTAACTTATTCATACTTTAAATCTAGAAAGGCAAGTGACTCATTTATTGTACCAGTCAAGCTGTGAGCGTTCAGATATTGAATTATTAAAAGCTGGTCTGCACGTAAACTGCTCCAAAATCCTCCCCAAATAGGCTGAGAGAGACACCAACTTAAACCAAGAGCTATAAAATAGAATAAAATAGCAAATAATTTTAATTTGACTGCTGTTCCCTTTGTAATTAAATAAATAAAAATAATGCAAATTCAAATGAATAATATTAAAACACTGCAAATAGGGAGTACTTCTATTTAGGTCAGAAACACTTTCAACTATGAAACTAATTAAATAAGAGATGAACATGAGCCCAATCTGGTCATTTTGAGCCACTTTTTAGTTATATAACCATGCAGGCATACTTCAAGCTGCACACACAAACACAGCTATATGTTCCACTCACATAATATACACACATAAGAAAATACTCCCTAAATACGCAAACCGCAATGCCCTTATCCCTCAGCCAACCGGCTGATAACAAGCAGTTCATTTTCCTGATTCCAAATAAGCCATATTCTGCTCCAATTAGAAGCTTAGTAAGAATTCCATTACCATGTGCTGCACCCATCTTCTCCCTCCAAATGCACCTATATAGTTCGGGTACAAGGAGTGGAGGGGGGCAGTTCTGGGTGAAAACAGTTTAAAAAATGTATTCATACACAGTGTCAGCAAATTAGATCCTTAATGCAAATTGAATTTACAATAAATCCACCTGGAGGAAGAAAAAAATGAGAAGAAGAAGAAGAGGAGGAGAGAAGAGAAGAGGCAGAGAAAAGGAAAAAAACAAGAAAATGAAAATGGAGACTCTGGCACTATGAGCTTACATTTGCATATACATAATTAATTAAACCGGGGTTCACTGCTTTAGATGGATGACCGTCTGAGGGGAAATCGGGGAGCTGCTGAAAGTAGAACAGTAATAAAAAGGTTGTAGAAGAGGTGATTCTTATTTCAGGGAAGGGAATAACCACGAAGATTCAACTCACTGACTCATCATTGCTGGTGTTCACATACAGTACATGCTGTATTATGCACTGCATCATGCACTGTATGTCTGTATGAACAAAAACAAACAATTGAATGCCTACTACTGCACTGCACAGGTCCCCCAGTGCCAATCAACTTAGGTTGACAATAACAAAACAAAACTCAAAAATAATCCACAGCCCTCCAGCGAATGACACGCAGGGCTTGTTAGTGAGAATGGCAGGTTTGGGCAAAGTAACCAGTGTAATCCAACAGAAGCAAACTATCCACAGAGGTGGTTGACTACACAAAATTAATGCAATTGTTCCTTTGCTGTTCAGACCATGGCTCTCTCATTTAGTAAGTGCTCCCACTGCAGCCTCTGAATGTTGCTATGCAGGGGTGAGGCCTTTGAAGCTTCCAAAAGTACAACAAATAATAAGAAAGAAGACCAACTACTTCCACCAAGCTTAAATAAATTTTAAAACAAAAGATACAGTAAATAACCTGATTGTGTGGTAAACACAAATGCAACTACAAGATGATTAAGCAAATTCTAAAACTCAGTAGATTATTAGAAAATGTTATTTCTTCCTTCTTCTTATCAAACAGTCACCGCATGTCATTTCCATTTCATTCTTCCATTCCAATATCATTTTTATGCCATTCTCTGTATCTGAAAAGGTTATTATTCCAACGATTGTTTCATTTCATAACGCCACAAAGTTTTTATCTGTCAATCAAGAGAAATGGGCCACAGTCATATACATGACAGTGGGTGCTAGTTCGGCCTGAATGAGCGCACAGCCAATCAGGACTTATTTCTGATCACGGTCTTTAATCATTTAACACTAAATACTCTGGGAGTCCATTGATAGCTAGCTGTGACGGCTGAATGGTTGGCTGAATGTATACGACAAAGTTCACTCTGGGGAATGTCTTAGATGTTCTTACTTTGAAAAAGGCTCTTTTACCTTTCTTTTGTTGCATATTAATAAAACAAGTTTCACTTGTTGCAGCTATTCCCATTAAGAGACTATGGGCTTTGAAACAGAAAGGCCAACCAATAATAACAAGGCTGCTGTCTTGGCCTTGGAAACTAGATACAAAGATGGCTGCATCTACATCCATTGACCTTGCTGTAGAATTGAACATATTTATCTGTAGAAGAAACACAGGAGGGGGAAAATGCACTTTTCTTCTCCATGTAACAAAGTAAACTGAGACAGAAGCTTCAAACTTTAGCTACTTGGACCCATACAAAACTTGCTGTCTCTCCCCAAGGCTACTTCAACAGATAACGCTGGAGAGGGCTGGAGGTCGGAGTAAAACAACTCCAACTACAGTATATCTGTGCAGGAGATGCACTAGATAAAAAGCTGCAGCTCTGATATTGATCAAACGCTAAGACCAGTGCTCCAGTATATCAATCAAAGTAAACCAGCACTGCTGTTCCACCATCAATAGCGTACAGTAGTATCTCAACCTGGATTGCAACTACAACACGTTTTCGTCTTTTTTCATATCACTGGCAATATGAAAAGTGTTTTTTTTTTCTTTTTTAATCTGCTTCTGGCTCATTCATCCTCTCTTGGCTTTTCCTCTGCCAGTAATCAAGGAAAATCAAGGAGGCAGTGCCCTTGGTTGGACTTTAGACAAAAAAAACATGATAAAGGCTTTAGACTGTAAGAGAGCTATGAAAAAGCCATAATTCCCCTGCTGAGATGAAGAGGATGTCATAAAGAAATTGAATTAAAAATTTTCATGCTGTTAAAAGGCTAAAGGGGTCTGATGTGATGAAAAAGGGTAGTCATTGTTAGACTTTGACAAAGCATCAGGCTACTGGCTGCTCAAAGGTTTGACAAAGAAACTAATTATTTTATAAATTCTACTCGTGTTGTCTTCAGTTAAAAAGAAATAGATCTGAGCTGCATCTACAAACACTGAAACTCTGTGAACATGAAAAGACGTTCACAAACTGCCAAACAAGGTTTTACCAATTAATGTTATCAGGAACTTTTGGCCATTAAAGGACTTAAGTCTATTCAGGGTTTAAACAAAAGACTGGTTCAGATGTCAGTCACACCACCATGTTTTTTTTTTTCCATCAATCTATATGCGTAAAAGTGCAAATGAGATGTGGTCGCCGAGCTGTCATCTTTGCTCTTCTCTTCTCTCCACAGATGAAATTATAATATGAAATGCAGTGTCAGTGTTTTAAGAGGACACTGTCTTCTTTCTTTCCCACTATGTCAGAAAGTTGCAGTTTGCAAACCATTGTCATATTCGTCTGAGAGCTGCCCCTGGTTTTGCATTGGGTATGTGGATCACTATTGTGGAATAATGAACAAAAGACGAGAATTTTTAACAAAGTGCACCAGTATTAGCCCCCACCCTTCAGTGTCCTTGAGCAAGCCACAAGGCTGCTGTTCAGTAGCTAACACTGACCTCTGAACCCCGTTCGAGGCAAAGCAAGCAAATGAAGGCACTGCCTGAAATCTCATATGCTACAGTGAGGCAAAAGGAACAAGACGGGAAGAAAGATAGATAGCAAAGTTTGTTGTTTGACGTAAGACCTTTGTCATTTGTCATTCCTTTTCTCCTTCTATCTCTCCGTCTCTGCCATCTTGCTCAGCTACACATTATCTAATAAAGCAGAAATGCCATAAAAATAACCTTAAAAACCCTTCAGCCTGCCAAATTCTGACACCAGCCCAATTGAGATGCCATCATAAATTCTGAAGTCTGTGATTCTTTTATAGACAGTATGGGAAGAGGTGAGCTAAATGGATGAGGGAGATAGTTGCCAGTAATGTAAAGGGGGGAGAGAAAAAAAAATAAAGTGGGGCTGGGGGGTGGGGGTAGGTATGTGTGCGAAAAGAGGAAGACAAAACACACTTCAAGGGAAGCTGAGAGTCCACCTCCTAACCACGTGCATATTAATGTGGCACTGCGGAAATCCAGCCAGGCAGGAAGCGACCAAGGTCACCAGAGATTACCAGGACCATGACTAAACAGGCCGGCCAGCGATTACCCAGGGCCCCCTCCTCTCCTCTTCCCATCAGCCTATCCATCCTCACTATCAGCCCTTCACCCCGGCCACCTCTCACCCCGTGTCTGTGGCTCCCATCTCAATCCTATGGGTGATTGCTAATAAACCAACAAGTCGCCCCTTTCTCAGTGATCCGCTGAGTGGGAGGAGGGCTGAATACATGAATTTTGATCAGGGTGCACATAATACCGAGGGTTGTGATGATGTAACAAGACAGGGTTTCTTGCCTCTTCTTCACAGTCTCTCCCGCTGCCACCTTCTTCCTCCTTTTCCCTCCTGTACCTCCCTTCCCGACAGTGTGGGTGGGAATGACAGAAACCAAAGAGGGACAAAAAGCTGCGGTGGGGGGTTGGTGTCAGCGTCGATTGATTGCTTCAGCCACCAATTGCAGATGAGACTCTAACCACAACCATTAAATAAGCAGCAGTGTCATAAAGGGGCTATTTTAGGTCAACGTGCTCCCTGTGCCCACTCATCTGAGTCAGCAGGTTAGGACAATAAACACATTTACACTAAATCATAAAGCATTGTGGGACTATGGGGGGAACTGCGGGTAACAAGGTGGTCACATGACATGTCTGAATTTAAGACGCACGGTTACAGAAGTACTTGAAAGCACCTTCACGTAACAAGCCTGATATACTTATACTCAGACACTGTGATTGGAGTGGTGCTATAAAAAAGCTAAATTGCACCATCACACACATACATAGTGACTCTGACACACACAATAATGCATCTCTGAGCATTTTACTTTCACATTAAAACGCCTAACCTTTACCTAAACCTGATTCACACCCCTACAGCCAAAATGCAGACATCATGTACTTGTGAGGTCCAAACTTTTGATCCCCACAAAACAGTTTGAACCCATAAGAATCGTGGTCTCTCTGTTTTTTTTGACCCACTGAATATATAGTAAAACAACTGAGACACTCAAACACTGCAGTATTTTTTTTTTTGGACATCCTTGGTACAAGACTCCTTTTCGATTAACAACCAAAGTTTCTTGCCGAGTCTGAATATATGGCTTCTTGCTGAGTGACTACTAGACAATCGATTCTACACTTTGATGATCTTCTAATGAAGGTAGTAAATATGCAGATTAGAGACTGTCAGTAGCCTTTCTAAATGACTTTCCTCCTCCCACTTTATCTACTATCCACTATTTAGGGAGCCATCACGATTAATAGATCCTAAGATAAATGACACCATTTATCTAAGTAGCAAAAAAACTATTTTTGTTAATACACCACAGGAAAGTACGGAAAACTAGTTTCTTCAACAAGTCTGCCCTTTCAGCAGGTCTGCCTTTGTTACCTCAGTGAGATATGGATACTGGAAATACTTATCCCTAACCTCTGTTTCCAATCAGTTCAAGTCATTCTCGGTTTACAGACTTTTTCCAGCGTCTAATTTCTGTAACTTTTGAGGACCTAAAGAGATACAAGTCTCCAGTATTTCACACAAAAAACTAGAAAACTAGAAAAACATAAAAACAGATTTATTTGTCACGCTGATTTTAGTCTTACTGTACATGCACTGATCGATCACCCTTTCCTTCGTTATTTTTGCGTCTTAGAGAAAGCTCCCCTGTGACATGATGGGATGTATTTAATGGCAGGTTTAATTTCAAACTTTAAGCTTAGGTGCATTGCAGCATTGACCTTTGTGTGGCTATGTCCAGCCTGCAGGGACAGTGGGTGTTTAAATTGAAACCATTAACACAATCATGTCCTGTGTAACCAACTGGCCAAGTGTCACATGTACAGGTCACAACACCAGCTGCTGTTCATGAGGATGTTTTTGTGTGTGATGACAGTTTTATTGAATATAATTTTAGCAATACAACACATTTTTCTCAAATAAGTTTACCACAAGGGTATGATGAGGTCCTGCAGTACATTTCAATTTCATTTCTTATCCATTGAACCCTGTAAACAGCTTCTCAGATCAACACATTGACAAGTTGAGCCGGCTGTAATGACTTCTCTTTTTTTATTGGAATTAATCTGTCTTGCAGAATGTTCGAGGAGATAATTAACTGGTGCTTTCATCTTCATTTTAACTGGCATGTTCATTAACGGATTTGCCGTATCCGGTAAGAAAAGAGACCTAATGTTTCTGTTAATGAAAATAAACAAATAAATTAGTTGGACCAGAGGCAATCAAGTCGAGGCAAGGTTTTGGCAGGGTGACAGGTATCAAGGCACGCAGAGCCAGCTTCATTAGCTGGAATAGGGCAATCATGTAAGGATCATGCGGGCGGCACGAACATAATGATCATGATAATGTCAGCTGGCAAATAATAAAATAAACAGGTCCCCAAGGCCAGGCTATCAGCGTCACAAATCTTCTCTTCGTTATTTCCTACACATTTCAACGTCGGGTGATAATCATAATATCATTACTTTTCACTGCATTATTTTCAGTGGCGACATCGGTGATGCTGTGCAGCTTAGCGTGTCTTAGAAAGCAAAAATACCTCGGCGTTTCAGGAGAACAAAAACTGCATATTCACATTAGATATTCCTGAGAGGAGTTTTATAACCCAAGAGGAAAGGACAGGGCTCTTGGGCACTGAAATACACCAGAAAAAAAGTCAAACTGCCTGCATGTCATACGTTGTCAGATGACTTATCTACCCTTGGTGCTTACCCAAAACCCAATACTGGGTAATGGAGCCCTGCTGTCAAAGATGGTTAATCTTCCTGCCAAGAGGGCGGATTCTAAGAGGGGAGAACATATTTTTCCCATCTATTACCTGAGTAGCTTCTATATCTCAGTACAGACAGTAAGAATGGTATCTGAAATATCATATTAAAATAATAAGGTTGGCTAGATGGCCCAAGAGATAGCAGAGCAGCATCTTGAATTCCAACAGACACTGGACACGGGATAAGGCTCATTTTAGATTTCTTTTCTCATTTTTACCAAACTTTATACAGATTTTTGTTTCAGATTTTATGCTCCCATATGTTTAACTTCAGCTTGTTTTTCCTGCTACGAGAATACACATTAGATTACAGTGTAAGACAAACAGTGCATTCTTCCACATTTACATAAATCTTTAAATTACTCTCAAATATGTAGTTGGAAAGATTGTTACGTTATGTTGTAACTAAGCAAACAGAAAACAGAAACTATTTTCTGATGGTGATTAATGCCCATTCGGTGCTCTAGTGAGTGTTGAAAGCAACAGGACAGTGTTTGTGGGATTACCTCAAAATAAACAGCAGTAGCTGTGTTCACTGTAATGAAGGAACATGTCACCCAATGGAACTGTGTGGCTCATTGATGTGTTCTTTTTTTTTTTTTTTTGGAAGGGTTTTGGACCAAAATGAAGCTCTGTATGGCACAGAGGAATAAGCTATATCAGGCTTTGGCTGCAAAGGCAACAACACAGCCATTAATATTTATTCAAACTGGACCAAACTGAAGCACTATGAAAAAAAGAGCTAACCAAAATTAACTTTTTATTGATATAGAATGAGAAAATACCCTGCACATAAACTTCTGCCTCCTCATGTTCAAAATCTTAATGGTAAATAATAAATACAGTGGTTTCAAAAAATATGAGGAATTCAAAATGCAAGGCCTATGTGTGGCTAAGCCCAGGCCTTCAGCATGACAATGACCTGAAGCAGCCAAGACAATGTGAGAGACCTGAAGTAACAGTTCACAGACACCTCTCATCCAGTCTGACAGAGCTGGAGAGGCTCTGACGGGAAGAATGGGATAACCTGCTCAAATCCAGGGGCATAAAGCTTTTAGAGATTTACCAAGAAGACTCAAAGCTGCCAGAGGGGCTCCCACAAAGTAATGAATTCTAAGCCTGAAAACTCTATCAATAAGAGATGTCAGTTATTGATTTATAATAAATCTAAGTCCTCAAAATTCAATGTAAATAAAAAATACAGTTATTTGGTATTATTTGATATGCACACTGCAGTTGTTCTCAGGCATTACATAATAATCGTGCTGTGTGTACGTACAATCAGCTTTAGATTAAACACTGTATTTGCATATTACCTTGTTCAACCCGCAGAAGATCTTAGTGAAAACTGAGAAGTTTGCGTACGGCTTGGCAGGTTTCCCTGCCACACTTTGAGATAGATTTTTATACAATGACACGTTGGGATACTGGCTTATCACCTCCTGTCTCATAGTCCTCCTCCTCTATCTCTCCCTCTCTCCCTTTCCTTCAATGTCTCTCCCCTCTTTTGACTCTCCTTGTGTTGCTCCCTCCTCTCGTCGTTCTAGCTGTACACACTATTTGCATATCAGTCGCTGAGGAGCTGTTTCTCTGGTGGCAGTGGTTGTCGCCCTAGAGTATTCTTGTCTGGCATCACAACACAACTCAGAGATCAGAGAGCCGAGCACTGTGCCTCTTAATGGGAAGATCTCCCCCCACAGGCTCCTCTACCGCATGCATTCTCTCCTGCTATCATTTAATCCTCTCTCCTCGCCTCCTCTCCTCTTTCCTCCAACACGCCTTTTCCTTTTCCTTCTGCTCTCCCCTTCTGCACTCCTCTCTCTGCCTTTATCCTCCTCCTCCTCTTCTCCAGTCCTCTCAATCTCTCTGAATCCTCCCTTAACTTTTATTCCCCCTTCTTTCTCTTGCTCTCTTCCTCTCGTGTGCTTGTTTTGAACACACCAGAACCAGGACATGGGTCTCTAGGGGTGCCGGGGCTTCTTATATAACATTATAAAAAATTCACACATTGCATGTTCTTATTACAGAGAGGAGAATGAGAAGAAAGGGGGAGGAGAAATGTGGTTGGTGGGGGCTGCAACCACAAATTAAAAATAACTTAGGAGTATGGAGAAGGGGGTTGGTGGGGGGGGGGGCAAAAAAGTACAAAACAGTCTTCAGTGCCATTTTGGCAGGCAGGATGATGAATCCTGCTACTGCGCATGATCAAAACCAAGCTAGCCAGATTATAAACCGCCTTTGAAACACAGAACAGGAGAGAGGCAATGCTGCACAATTCCTTTTCATATCCACCACCACATCTACTGTACATAATGCATACTGTGCTGCGCAGCGCAAACTCATTTCTTCCCAAAATTACCTCTCCAGGAGAGGTTTCCTTCAGAAAAAAACAAACAAAAAAAACAAACAAACAGTGCAATTACCATTAAATTGATGCCTATCACGCCACGGTCCTATTTCCACATTATCAATCATCAAAAGGGAGTTATTGTAGAAGCGCTGAAGGATACTAGAGAGTAATGGTGCACCACTTACAATATTCCCCTCATCAACAGATATGAAAGCCATTATATACAAATACCATAACAAAATGAAACTTCAAATTCATGAGGCTTCTCATTTTTTCTGCTCGCCACAACAAGTTGGACTGAAATTGCACCAACAATGGGGTCATTGGTCATTTTGTCTTTCATGTGAGCATGTAATATAGCTGATTTGAAAGCCATCAAAGCGTGTTTACCACTGCTATTCACACATCATCTGCAGAGCATGAATTATTAATCGACCAGAGTGTCTCTTTCTCCCTTCTCTCTCTTCCTTTCTCGCCATTCCATGATGTCATGCAGAGGCATTCGTCGTTACTCAACTACCTACTAGAGAAAGAAGAGCAGAGAAGGAGTGTATAACATGAACCCATGTTGCCAAATCATTTGACTCTAATGAACACCTGCAAGGTCAAAATAAAAAAAAAGAACAAAACAATGGAGAGAGAGAGAGAATAAAACAGACTGACGATATGTTGAATGCATTTATTTGATTCTGCTGTTCAGTCTCTCTCTCTCTCTCTCTCTCTCTCTCTCTCACACACACACACACACACACGACATCACATTATCTCATTCTCCCATTTTCATATGCTTCTCTGTTTTCGTCAGTCCCTGTTTTTCCGTCTCTTGGGTAGAGCTAGAGCTTGACGTTACACTATATGTGGCCTGCATGGTTGTTTCTCAGCAATGGAGCCCTTATGTCTGCAATGTTAATGAGGAATTATCAGAAATTAATTAAGATTAAAAAAGGTCCCAAGGTGAAGGACTTGCTTATTACAGTGCCATGTAAATCTTCTATAATCCGCTAGCACAAGAGCTGGCCAAACACTGGAAAACTGTGAAAATGCACCACACCACTGCACTGTTCAATCTCTTACAGACTCCTATGGACTTGTACATGCAAACCTATTCAGCCTTTACACTCCTGCACACATTAACATAAGGTATACACACATACACAATGTATACTGTATGTGTATAAGTAGCTGGGCTCACTGTTGTTTCCTACACACACTCCACTGGCTCACAACAGTGAGCTGTGTAGCTGAGAAAAAGCAGAGGCAGCTATGGGACGATGGGACGAGCCCCTGCCTTCAGCTAATGAACAGGTGAGGAAAACTGTGCCGGCGCCGGATTACACCGTGTCGCACAGTGCCACAAATCCCGCATTAGTGATCCATCCTGTGCTGTGTGCTGATTTGTTGACTCGTGGAAAAATGCCAATGACATATTTTCCAGTTGCCGTCCTGCATGTATCAGTCGGTGCTTCTGGCGTTGCTGGTTTCCGACATGCCAAAAAAGGTTGCAACAATTCAGTTAGACAGACGACCTCCTTGCGCAGTGCTTTTTAACTACACACATGCACGCTGGGCTTCGTGTCAGGGGCTTTCCTAAGGTGGGTTCATCATTATTTAAAGGTGAAGGAACCTGCTGTGTTGCTGCATTGGACGCAGCTCAAGGTTAATCTGTGCAGAAGAAAAAGTGGCCCTCCCATGTAACAACGGCTAAGCTTGTTTCTTCTCGACTGGTGGCGCGTTATGTGGAAGACACCAGCAGAGTGATGTGACAGTTTACATCAAACATCTCTGTCTCACCCATCATGCATCTCTGGGGTACGGGCCAAGTCCCGTTGAGATCTGGATGCCTGACATGGAGTCCACAGCAGCTCAAGCTCCGATCACACAACAGAGTCATCTCTCACAGACGCATGCACACACTGACACAGCAGTATTCTCCGTAATAAATAAGAAATGAAAGCATGAAGCACCGGCTGGCCGGCTTTGAAAAAGTTTCGCATCAAAGTCATCAGCTTGTGGCTTTTTACTTTCTTGCCTTTAGTTTTTAGTTTTGTTTTTTGAGAGAAAAACATTTCATTTATGCTGACAAGATGCTGCATTGTCCCAGCAGGTAGATGAAGGACATCTAATATCGAAAATCTGTCTGGAGAAGTGCACCTGTGAAGTGCTCAAATGTGAAGGATATGAAAACAAGTGACAAAGTTTCTGAGACTGTCCTTAAATCCCCCCATCTCATAAGTTTCTGTCACTTAAACAAAGCAGCTGATTCACTCAGAGGAAGCACATCTGTCCTGGGTGCTAACATCCAAAAAATATTTTAAAAGCTAAAAGTTTTAAAAAGCATGACAAGTATTACTTATTAGCCATTGTGGGTGTTGACATGATTTAACTAATACAAAAACTTCACCACATTCAAGCACACTAGCACGACACAAATGTTAAATAGCTGTCATTCCATCCAGTTGCTGTTTTGGTCTCCAAATATTTGACCTTCATGATGCTCTTTTTAGTGAGTCTGGATGTCCCACATAACTATGCAATGATATCAAAGTGCAACAAACAGGAAGTTGCGTAACTCCATTGCACTGCGGCATGGCACGACTGCCGAACTGTGCACATTTTCCGCATACTAATCAGCTGCTCTGACACCCCAAAGCCAATAAGGCTTTCATTATGAAGGGGGGAGGCAGGGAGGGGGCATTCTGTGAGACTGGGGAATACCAGAGCAAGGCATGTTAAGCCTGTTTCTAAAATGGCTGAAAGAAATGTTTTTTTTCTCTCCCCCATTCCTGTTTTAGGAAGCAATCTAGCGTTTGGAAATTTGCATTTCTTTGCAGGAGAGACTCATTAATTCGGAATAATTGTGGAAACTGTGCCATTTGTTCCACTCTTGTGACTTTTAATGCAC
This sequence comes from Trachurus japonicus, assembly GCF_045865225.1. Taxonomy (NCBI): domain Eukaryota; kingdom Metazoa; phylum Chordata; class Actinopteri; order Carangiformes; family Carangidae; genus Trachurus; species Trachurus japonicus. The sequence goes on along the minus strand of NC_140908.1, from coordinate 7,300,098 downwards.
CAGAGAAAGAGGGCTGTTGCACCGGGGAATGATAATCAGAAACCACACTGTAATTCTCTGCTTCTAACAACAAATTCAAATTGCTGCACACTGACAGACGTCGACGCGGGTACAACACGTATTACTGATCATTAATACATTTACAATGCCAACTGCCCATTCATCAATTATTCACTCGTTTCACAATTAGTTTGTTTTGTAGTTTCTGTTCTGGCTGTTAGTTTGATGAATTATGGACATAATTTATATGCTTACTTTATATTTACCAATTTCATGGCATTGATGTTGTAAAAGCAAGAAAATGATCAAATGAACCCTAATCAGCTGCCCTAATGACAACTAACATTTGATTGAGTTGTAGCAGCATGTACTGTGCTCTCATTTGCAGAACAGGCTGTTGGTTGAGTCAGTAGAGAGAAACTCTATACAATGTGCCTCCCTCTAGGAATGCAATGAAGTGTATTTAACCGAATTAGTTAAAAAAAACGTTTTGTTAATAGCTTCAAATATAATTTCACAGCACTAATATAATTGCAGCCTCTTCTGTTTAAGGGGAAGCACCTGTGGGTATTACAGTATGCCATACAGTTACTGGGGCTATGTAGGCAGGGAGAGTATCTAAGCTGGACTTGGACACTTACGTTCACTGACCTTTGGTTTCCTTGTCTGTGTGCTCCTTGTCCTGCTCCACTGTCTTACTGTTAACTGGTCACCCAATAACCAAATAAACGCCTGCAAATTAGACCTTTTTGTTATGTTATAAATCAAATACAAGGGAGCTGAGACAAAAACAGTGATGTCACAGTGTGTTAGTTTCTGCTGATACTGTATAGCATGTGTGTCTTGCGGCAGAAGCGCAGAAACACAGAAGAACTTAAGCCAAAAGCAGCAAAGTGTGTCACATACAGCAGGTATGCACACTGCGTAGTTTTAAACTGCAGAGCTTTGAATTTCAGCCAACAGCAACCATTTAATCTTAGGTGTCATCAAAGCAATGCATGGAACCGGAGAGGCCACACAGCGTCTGAATCCAACCAATTTACCCACAATGCTACCTGAGCTGAAAATAGCTCAGTGAAGCACATTTTTTGCTGCTTAACTACACAAAATACAATATTCAACATACCAGTTTTTGATATAGGTGGCAAGTTATCAAATTACCTCAGCAGCCTCACTGTATTTTAAGTCGCTTAATATTATACAGCAAAGCAAATTGAATAATGTGTCCATTTATATTCAACTCAAGGGAGGCAAAGGCAATTTATTCAGACAGCATAAAAGCAACTCAAACTCTCTTTAAATACAGTGGATGTTTTCTTATGGACAAGGATGCTTTGTATATTTTCTGAGAGCTGTAAGAACCACCCAGACGTCTCCATTACAATACTGTGTACTAGCTCAGGCATTTTAAAAGTCTATAAAAACTTAATGCATTGAAAAAAAACAGGCACTCCAGGCACTGGGGCTTGAACAGGGTGGAAAACCAAATAAAAAAAGAGCCATTTCCCCTTGAAATATATTAAATTACATTTACTGTAAAACAGATGGCGCCTCCATGATTGGTCAAAATGGTTAAAAATAAGACAACCCTCATCCTTATACACCCCATTGAAACTTAAAAGGAAATTAAAAGCAGCAACAGAGTCAAGCCTGTGGAGGCGGCCATCTTTTCTTCTTAAATCCTTTCAGCCTGGTCCTCTAATACAGTAGAGTGTACACAGTAAGATTCCATCCCTCTATGTTGGCCTTTATCCATAATTTAACTAAGAGCTGATACAGAGCACAACTTAAGAACTCTGTATAAACTTTTATTATTGGTGCGCAGCACAAGAGAATGTTTTTTCCCTTATTTTAAAAATGCTGAATAAATTTTCGCTTGCTCATTAAAATTCTGTTTTGTGGAGTCAACAAAACGGCTGGGCCCTTAAAACAGTTCTTATTTACTTGCCTGCCAGTGCTGCTGCCATGTTGTTGGGTTAAAAATGACTCTGTGTCAGTAAAGGATATAGTGCAGAATGTAATCATCACCAGCAAGAACCTGCCCAAACCATAGCAGAGCCAAAAGGGGACACATTAAAATGGTAAACAATGATTTGCACCACCTTAAGATAAAAATGCTGATTCAATACACCCCCTGAATTGTTTTCTGCCAACTCTGCAGGTGCGCAAAAGATTCTCATTTTTTTCTGGGCCATTTAAATGAATCAGTGTCATGCATCACCGGCACCATCAAGACTCGATGAATACTTCTGCACATGAAAAGCGAAGGTGGGGAAAAGGCGGCAGTGAATCCATTAGCCTTGCTATGTCTCACTGACTCCATTGTTTTATTCTGTTTCCTGGCAGCACAGGATTCACCTCTGTGATGCTGCCGCACAGAGGAGAGTGGAGGTGATGAAAAGCATGAGCCCGGGCCACACACAGATCCAAATGGGAGAGCAGGCAGCTGGATCTGTGTGTGTCCCAGGAAAGGAAATGAGTGCTTGTTGTGGTTGTGTGCGTGGATGTGCACATGTGTCAAATGGGTATGTACTGTGAATTGTACTGTACTGTGAAGTCACCGCAGGGAATTGAGGTCACTGTGACACAAGACCAAGCACAAGTCAGACACGGGCCAGCAGATAATCTTGATTCAAAGGGAAATCAAGGTGTTTTATGTCATCAACCTCCACAACTACAACCTACATTTCTCATTTTCATTGCATCTGCTGAACGTAAGAGCACTACCATTAAAAGTCATCCATGATTTGCAGAATCAGCCGAGTGTTTTTTTTTTTCCAGGTCCAATCTAAATCCTAAAGGACCCAGTACTGATCTAAATTTCCTTCGAGCTTTTAAGAACGTGTGGGAAATTTGCTCCAAATCTACAATAGATTGCCATCATCCTTACAACTGAGGTGGTGAGTACAATTATAGCCAAGATATGAGAACAGCACCCAGTTTGCAGAATTAGAGTTGCTGGTACTTTATTAACAACCAGTTTGTCTTCCGTTTACCTGTCTAAAAGAGCTATTTTAAGCACTATAAAACCTTAAATTAAGCTGTAATTATACAGGAACATACAGTATAATTAATCAATCACTGATATCACCAGATTGGGCCTTTGCTGATTTTGATTGACACATTTTACTGAGCTGAGTTTGTGCACCAAAAAGGAGTTTTTCTTTTTCTGCTGTAAAAGGCAGCCGCCCACTCACAGGTGTCAACAGGCCTCTAATCTGCAGTGTTAGGACACCTCTGAGTGAACTTGTGCTTCAACACCAAACACACATTTACATATCTGCCTCCAACTGTGATTGTGGTCATTAAAGGAAAAACTGCTAAGAAAACTCCAGATTGGTGCGCCACGGCTGCTATGTTCTAGCACCCACTGTGCCGGGCTTGAAGGAGTGCTCTTGACATTCAGATTCAGCTGATTGCACATCATGGCAGTAGAGCCACATGTAGATATGAAATGGACCACGTTAATGATAGCAATGTGTGATAGAGTATGGTACATGTACTGTATGTGGAACACTCAGGACTTTAAAATGTTGGAGTTCTCAAAGAAGAAAGAGGGTGGTTGATTAATACTGGACAAAAAGAAAAGTCAAAGAGATAATGAGAAATATTTAAATGAACATACTTTCACAAAAATGACACTTGTAATGATTCACTTGATTATGAAGTTATTAACAGTCGAGACAATCAAAGCCATTAATCATAAAAGACATTTGATTCAATTAACTCCTCTGTAACGAGCAGGATGAGGAGTGATGGTGTTGTGTAGCTCTTGGTGTGAGCGATGATCTCTTGCGCTGTGCTCTCTAATGAATTCAGGTATTGGCTGTGGACAGATGTAACAAACGGAAGGCCTGATGAGAGCAAGCAGGTGAGGAGTGTGACTTGTGGAGCGAAGGAAAGGTCAGCCAGAGTGATGAACTCTTCAGGTCAGGCAGCATCAAACTGAGCATTGATCACTCTCCGGTATAGATCCGTCTAATCAAGATGGTGTCTTTGCTTAATGCACCTGTTTGTCTACACAACATTGCTGATGTCTATAAAAAGACAGAGAGGCAGGCTCACAAAGTAATAAGCTGTTCTGTAATGCTGCACACACACACTTACACCGAGACACACACACACACCGGCCATTGTCCAACCTTAAATGAGGCCTGCAATCCAACACACTGGGTTTTACTGCTGAGGACTGCAGCTACAGGATGGGTGTCGCAGTCCTAAATGAGTCCAAGTGCCCAAATGGGAAAACTGTGGATCCTAAATGAGCCATTACTAAAAGAATTTGGATTCCTCCCACTGCACACAGAGAGGGTGGAAAATAATATTTTATTTAGAGTTTAATTGCAGCTCGTGGCCCTGAGTGCCCCATCAGACAAACTATAATGGAATCTATGATCGTAATGGTTACTGTCTTCATTCTGCTTCTCTGCGTGATCCTGGAGCATATGGCACCGCAAGCATTTGTCCCTTTCTCTTACAGAAAACATGACATATGGCATGGCAGTGAGTGGAACCTTAACATGACAGATGCATTGTTTAGTCTTTTAGATTATCTCAGACTTTTAACCAAAACAGCATAGAGCTGAACAACAGAGCAGCTTTACGTCCTTATTCTCCAGTGCAAGAAGTCGACTGCCATGGGTCTAAGAATGTCAGTAAAAGTGAAAACATACTATTGAGAATGCAAACAAAAATGCATTAGTTTTGTATGAACACATAGGGCCTGTGTGTTGCTGTGCCACTGATCAGAAAAATGAAGAATACAGACATTTCTATCATTTGTGATGTACAAATTGTACAAGATGGTTTATCTTGCTATTCAAATTAGTCATCTTCCCAAGTGAATATATAGAATGAATTGAGGAAATTGAAGTCAATGTGAAAGAAACATTAGATAAAAAAATAATAATAAAAAAAAAAAACTCCTTCCATTTTATAACATTTGTAAAATGCAATCAGGTACTATTTGACCATTTGTCCCTTGATAATTGGTAAGATTGTCCAGGTATTGGAGCCACGGACCTTTGGTGAGGTCTATGCTGCAAATAAATGTCTAAAATTGCTCCGGCACTGGGAAAAACTGTATGGCTCCTTGGCTCATTATAGTTTGTCTGACTGCGAAGCCATCAAGTTTCACTCACAGCAGGATTTGTCATGGGGCTGGTCTCCACTTGCTTCACTTCCCACTACAGCTGTGAAGAATTCATCACAAGAGTAGCCTTTGACTTTACCCTTTGTTAGTGGGGAAAGAGTTGGGAAAATAGAATGAAAGAGCGAGCACATATTGTAGTACTGAAGGCCTCGTTGGGATCTCATAAAAAAGGATCCCGAACTCATCCATAAGGTCAACGCTACAGGACTAACATGAAAAGAGTGTTGTTTTGACATCAGTCTTTTTAAAGTCAGTTTCATTCATTCCATTCATGAAGGAGAAGATAACAACGCAGAGGGACGAGACCGCCCGAGAAGTGATTGTCAGGAGGAGGGAGGCATGCGGCAAATGACATGACACACTTCCAAAGGCTTGCTGGCAGAGACAACAAATCCACCCACATCTTTATCTGTGATCAAAGGAAAGATTTATGATTCTCCGCATTTGCAGTCCACCCTCCTTTCCCTATCTCCCTGCCTCCTCACACATTATCTCTCCGAGTTCGGCCTATCAGAATGAATTTGCCAGCTGACTTTTCTGACCAATGTGAGGATGAAATTTCGTTTGAGTGACACTTTCATCAGGCCACTTACTGTCTTGACCTTCTGCAACTCGTGCTCTTTCTGTGGTATAAACATGCCTAATGCGCGTTAGCCCCAGAGTCTTCAGGCTATCCAAATATGCATGGACACACAGGCGTATGCTGCAGTCACAGCTTGTCTCACTCTGTTCTCTGGACTGACAGACAGACCACAGGCCCTATGGATGGTAGTAAAGGCTGGGATGCTGACTGGGTCACTCGGTTGGTGATAGCTGAAGGAGCGGCTGTGTGAAGCATATGGAGCTGGCTGACATCCTTGATTTGTCTAAGTTCCCTGATCGCAGTGATGGATGGGTAGAGTTGGACTCCTTTGTGTGTTTTGTTTGGCTTTGCTCTGAGAGTCAGTAAATGAGCTGTGATGTTACATGACATATGACACATACAAACACAAATACATCATATGTCATATTATTGTGACTCATATTCCCTCAAACAAGACAATGACTATTCTCAAACCCTGTCAGGGGAGGAAACAACCCAGTCAAGGAGTAACTGATATAAACTGTGTTGTTTGGATATTATATTACAAGAGTAACAATGTTACATGGTAAAGACCCATTTAAGTGATTAAACGGGCACTGGTCAAGTTAAGCTGATAGGTTAGCAGGAGATGGGATGGAAACCACGATCCCTGGCCCTGAACTCACATGTCACACCAAACATCTTACCACCCACACTTTTTGTCCATCTCTCTTCTCTACTAGTAACTATTTGCACATTTGTATGAGGTTGCTAGTCCAGAAAAAAATAAACAAAGGTTGTTTTAAGTCTTTGATTAAATGGCTAAAGCTGTTTTTCTGTGGAGGATAGTCTTGGTATTTCCCTGTCTGGTTTTGTTTGTGTTGGTTTTTATATCTTTCCCCTCTCTTAGAAAATGTGTACACACAAAAAGATTACAAGGACTACACGTGAGAGCAAAAGAACCATCTTCATAAGCAGCATATTATCCTCATTGAAGCTTCTTAAACCCACTTCACCAAAATCTTTTACTAAATACAGAGAATATTATCACTGCTGTTTAAGAGTTGCCCTTTTCCCTCATGGACAGAATAGCTTACCACTAAGAAATGCATTAGCAGAGCTAATAAACTACTCAGCTGTAAGAATCTTGCAGTGCTACTCTGCTGCCATTGTCTAAACTTTATGTAAGCAGGCAGCTTGACTAACAACTCACTTTCATTCACAGTGACAGTCTGGCAGAGTTTCTGCAGAGTGAGGACGGTGTGCAATACTGTTACAGTCTTTCAGTGTCGGCCACTGAAGTTAAGTGCCTTGCTCAAGAGCAGTTTGGAGGAATAAGAGATTGAGGTGTGGAGGTAATGTTATGTATGGGTATCTCTCAGTACTCACATGCAGAATATGCCTTCTGCTTTGGGGATTTGAAAAAGCTTCTCCTTTAACCACAAATACACTTTCCTTTATTAGGCTATCACTGCCCCAAAACTTCATATTGGTTTTCTAGCTGAGTGGAACCAATCTGCATGGCAGGAAGCCTTCCCTGAAGCTAGTGCCAGACTATCTCTTTCTCACAAACAGCTCAACAAGCCTCTATTTGTGCATCCATTTCTATACTGCTGCTGCCGCAAATGTTCCTGTGAGCAGGTAATGCATAATGTATCTGCATATGGAAAATCTATTCATGGTGGTCTTTGGTAGAGATGATATGCCAAATCACGTGATGCATTTATGAAACAAAAACATGCCAAGAGTGGCACAGAAAAAGGCCCTGAAATTACATGAAAGCATCATGAAAATGAGCTCTTCCACGATACACTGTGTTTTTCCAGGATTCCTGGTGGCCAACAGTGTAGGTCTTAAAAACCGATTCACAAAGCCAAGGCAGGTTAAACCTGGTTCTAACCTAGATGGCTTTGTTCCAGAGGAGAGTTGGCCTCAATTTTTACAGGGTTACCTTCTGAAAATGGAGTAAACCTGGGGTTAATTGCTGTCGGCGTGAACCGGGGGTTAGAGTTCAGAATGACAGTGGAATCACATTTGTATTATTCAGTTAAATGTGTTCAGGTAATTTTGTCAATCTGATTGTGTGTTTTGTTACTGTAGCTACAGCTCCTTTAAACCGTCCTTCCCGTCATCGTCTTTCCTTCCAAGACGAAAGAACAGGGCTTACAGACATATCTACTCTAATTCAATTCAATACAACTTTGCAGAGCAATTGAGGGCAATTCGGTTTGCAGCTACCCAGTCCATAGACACATTCATTCATTCATTCATTCATTCATTCAGTCAGTCAGTCAGTCAGTCAGTCAGTCAGTCAGTCAGTCAGTCAGTCAGTCAGTCAGTCAGTCAGTCAATAACACATTCATTCCAGCTTTTTTCAGTTTAACAACTCCCAGATATGTTTCAAGTTAAATGTGAAGCCCGGGAACAGAACAGCATACATGATTACAATAGAAAATAGTACTAGAATGAATAAATAATTAATTTGTTAAATTAAGGGAACAGTATCAAGATAATAAAGCTTTAAGAAAAGGAAAAAAAAACTCATCAGACAACTCATTCAAAAAATATATTTAAATGACTACTGTCCAGATTTAAAAATCCAATAGCAAAGGCATAAAAGACTCAAAGAGATGGTTTGTTCTGCTGAGAGCTGCATTATAGCAGCGCCCAGAAGGCATTATAGAGAATTCACTGGACAGGATGTGATTTGGCTTGGTAATAATGATCTTAGCCTTTTGGAGTACTGTACCTCAGTATATCTCACAACAAAACAAATATGAGAATCAAAGCAAAGCCTCAGACAACATTACACTGTTGAACTAAAAAACAAATGAATAAACCCCACCTCCAACAACAACAACAAAAAAAAATGTTGAACATAGAAACCAGAAACATAAAATGGATTTTCCTACATGTGTCTCAAAGTGCTCAAAATGCTGAAATTAAATTTAGCTTGATGTATTAGATGTATTGACACAACTATTCCCAGCAAAGATAAAGTGACCACATCTTTTGTAGAGATGTGAGATTACGTTGTTTGGAATCAGCAGTGCCGATCATCAGTGTGAATGATGTTGAAAAAAGGAACCTGTGAGTGGAAAGAAACTGAAGCCTGGAGGAAGCGGCTGAGGCTGATAAATGTATTTCAGAATGAACATTTGACCGATTGGAGTTATTAAACATTTCTCAGACGGGCTGTGTTAAAAAATAAATGATCTCCCTGGTTTAGTTGAACTTTGCTAAGTCAAAGAAGGACAAAGACAGCTCACTGGCAAATGTGAATGTCCAAGAACGGACAGGAAGACTGGGGGAGGTGGGGAACAATCAAGTATTTAAAGGATTTGTTGAAGTTTTGCAAACAAGGTAATGTTGCCTTTTCCAGCTCAAATTTTCTATCTGGCTGACAAAAGTGGGAAAAGAAAAAAACTGCAGATCAATAGCAGTTTGCCACTAAAACCACTGAATAGTTACTCAGTCAATAAAATGAAAGAAAGAGGTCGGCCATCAAGAGTTACTGCTTTTTTCTCCACAGTCTAAATGCAGGCTGCAGTTATAAAGCATTCAGGTCAGCTGTGTGCATCAAACAATAATTCCCCTAATTTTGTTTATTTAGGCAGTTGACAACCTTGCCAGTGTCACAACTGCATGTTTGGTTTTATGCATCCAGTGCCTCTATGCAAACAGAATTTGGGTAAACAGAGGTCAATGCCCCACCAGCAAGTTGTACAATATTTAAAAAAATAAATAAAAAAAAGCCCTGTGGTGAAGTCTGAACAACTGCACATGTATTTTTGAGACACGTATCCATGGTGACTCATCTGCTACGACAGCAACAGGGTTTCTTTTGAAGTGAAAATGCTAAATCCAAAACAACAGAGAACAAGCCCAAAATGCAAGTATTCATGGGTATAATGAATGTGTTGCAGCTACTAAATATGGAGTCTAGAATGGCTGCAACACAATCACAGCACCACAGCACCACAGCACCACTGCACCATGTAATGTAAAGACCTTCCTGTCAAAAGCCTGTGGAGAAAAACACAAACTTTTCAAGACCAAGAGAAAGGCAGACAAAAACAGGAACATGGTTGAATTTGTTCCCTGCTGTTCAGTCGCACACTAAATATCTTGTTGAATTTAAGGTGACTGTGAGGGCGCTCGTGGGTGCCATCTGTGCATAAAGGAATATTTTCTGACAAGTTTTTATATCTCCAGACTGTAATATTCATTTAACAGATATTTAACCTTCTGTTTCCAAGAGCATGGTGAGAATCTTGGATAAACACAAGCTCTGGGTATATAATGTGCGTGTAAAAGAGGTTAACCTGACTGGTGGGGGTTAGCTGTGGTTTAAAGATAGTGTATCTCTGTTAAGTGGTCTATGGAGACTGACGTGTAACCACAGCAAGAGAGGTGGGGAACTGAGACTGTCAGCAGAGTGACTGCACATGTTACATCTGTGTGCATAGATGCATCAGTGTAATTCAGATTGCGTTAAGTGTGTGACTGCCACAGCAAAGTAAATGTGTGACTGTCATTTGGACAGCTGAGACCCGATGTTTGCACAGCCGCCCACTCCAATATGTCTGGAGAGCCATGTGAAAGCTGCTCCAAGCAAAGAGAAAAATATTCAAGGAGAACACTTCCCACAGGCAATGATCTCTCATCAGTAGCTCAGAAAGACATAATCATATCTATCTACAAATACAGGCAGCCACATAGGAAAGCAAAAATTGATACAAGTGCACAAAAACAACAATTGAGTCTCTCTCCTCACCTAAAAAATAATTTTAAACCATTTGTGGCCAGTTTAAGAAAGGTTATCATTTTCCTCCACTATGCTTCAAGCTAAATTTCCTGTGTTTTGACTCTTCTACTATCTGACATCTATATACTCTATTATCTGACACCTGCAGGTGCACACTCCTCTAAAGAAAGAGAGCTGTTCAAGAAAATGAACATTTCTGACTTGGGGCCATTTAGCAGGCAATCACAGCCAGCATAAATGGACCACTGACCCCTTTAGCTTAATCCAAAGAGGTTAATGCATTAAAGATGGAATACTTCCAAGCACTAAAATATAAGGACATTCTACTGAAGATTTACTTTTACTTTAAATGCTTAAGTACACTTTCTTCAGCACCTCACAGCTTGGTTATCTAAATTCTGAGTAAAGAAAAGGTGTTTCCACAATAAAATCTCAGCAGAAACTTTTGAGAAGAGAAGAGGCCTAGACTTTACCCATACACATGTACTCTCACACAATAAAAGAAAGCACAACTGTCTGCCATGTCAAAAAGACTTAACTATTTAACATTTGAATAGAGTGTTGTTACCATTATCAAATTCTACCACAAAGCTTTTTAAATCATCAAAGTTCCTCCTATAATTCTACACATGCATGCAAAGTGACAAAGAAAAAATCAATGAAAGTCCAAAGAAAAGACTCCATGAGTGCAGAGACATGACACGACTATTTAACACTTGGACAGCAAGAGCGTCAGTCACAAGGACTGCTCATCAGGCTGCAGGTAAAAGGAAACAACACAGGAGTAACATCTATATTTCAGTCTGTGGGGAAAAACAGCATAGCATCTTCCTACATCACTGAGCTCATCATTTGTTTTGTGTTGCGCTCATTGATGGCTATTTCAGTTAAAGAAAAACTCTACCTGTCAGCTTTGTCAAACAGATTCAGAATTGTTTCATCATATTCTTGCATATATCAATGAAAAGTGACATCAAGGGAAAAACTGAAAATTGTGTGGGTGAGATCAATATTGCTGCGCAGTGTTGAAAAAATGAAATAACAATGATAAATCAAAATTGGCATATTTGTTTGATTACTGTAAAAAAAAAAGTTAATCCCTTCAGGTAACTGAAATAATATTATCAGACTGGATACTTTCTCACTCAGTGGTAGATGGATGTATTAAAAAAGTGGTTTTCACTGTCCATAAAATGTGAAAAAAAAGTGTATATGAAGACAAAAAACTATCACACACTATTAACATGATGTCTGTTGCTTTGACTTGTTTGTGAGGGCATAACATTAACAGTGCAAGTGCCTTGCAAGCTGTCAACACTCATATTTTCTGATGCACTGTGAACACATTACAGCCAGTTTAAGCCACCATCCACACTGGCCTTGGACGACCACTTGAAACATTTCCATTAGCAAGGAGAGCAGGCGGGCGCACATGGAGGAGGCAGGAATGTATATTGAATCAATAGAGGTCTGCAGAGTCCAGCAAGGACAAACATACTGTACAGCAGAGCTCTGCAGGGTCTGCGACAGGCAGCACTGTGGTCTCTGTTGTTTGAGCTGCAGGAACAGAGGGGGTGGGGGTGAGGATGCAGGCTGATGAAAGGAGTGTGTGTAGAGGAAGGGGTCACCGAGGAGGCCAGATGGCACAAACTACATGAGATGCATAGGTGGTGTAAAGGAAACACACAGGGACAGGGACATAGGAGGAGGTTAAGGGGGGAGCCTGGCTGTGATTGCAGGGGAAGAACAAACATGTGCCCTGTCCCTGGGATCTGGTCGGCTTTGGTGACAAGACTCCACGCCAGCGGTGGCAGATGAGGGAGCAGGGGGCACTGGAGCTGTCAGCCCCCCTTGCACCCACATATACAGCTCTTTGTGCTGTGCTGGGAAAGGCCCTTTTGTTGCTGAGAAACAAGACTGTGCACAAGGTTTGAGTTTTAAATGCACAACTTTACAAAATGTCCACAGAGCACACTTTGTTAGAGCTTCGAAGAGTGCCACAGAAAAAACATTTCAACTTTACTGGCAACTGTCAGTTTTGCCAGAAGATATTGCCCTCTTTGTTTCCACTCTCACTGGCTTTCCTGGGAAAATGTCAAATATTATCTTTCACACTGTGGGGATTATTTGAGTTGAGCTTGCAATGAGTCACCTCCATGCATAATGATTTTGTTACATAATTTAGGACACTAAAGTATTCTGTTTGTCGGCTTGGTCTGCATTTACAACAATCCTTATGAGGTTATATCCAAATTATGAAAGAATATGATGAGCTGTGATGTGCTGATTTTAGCAAAAATGTTGAAGCATGTCATCACTTTCTTACAATCTTTCCTGCAGCATAAGCAAATCCTCTTTCAGATATTGTTTTTATCCAGGTAGAGTTTTCAGAGGGTAGTCTGTTATACCGCACTGTAACTCACATTTTTCAACTTATGCTTTCTAACACTTCTAATGTTTTTTTCCATTTTGACAGCACTTAAAGATTTAGCTTGAATCCTTGAGCTCAGCTGTGGGTTATACTTAATGTGTGGGTGGACAGAGCAGCAGTGACAGCAAAAGTGGGAGAGTTTGTCTCTGATCATGAAAAAGTTAGAGGTGGCTAAATTGCATTCTGGGGGTTTGAGTCTCCTGTTGTTAATCTCTTCCACCTCACTTTAGATTTCCTGATTCTGGGCCCAAGATGTTTGTGCTGTCAGTTGTTATCGTGGTGTCACTGGAAGAATCCATACGTAATGCCACACCGCCCGTCTGCCATTTATCGACAGGAAGGAAAAAAATTACAGTTGCTAAAATGGAAAGAGGCACAATGCACATCACTAACAGCTTTTTTCCTGCCACTATAAGGTGGATGTTTCTCTTGAAGCAAAATATGAGCTACAACTCTGCTGAGTTGTCACTGAATTAAATCTTCTTCATCAAAACTTCTTTGATCCCAGAATAGCTCAGCAACTTTTCTGCAGTCAATTCAAAAGCAACATGAGTCTTTTTACTATTCATTATTCCACAACTTATGGCCAAAAACCCCACAAAGCAATATTATTAATCTTGAGGAGGAGGAGGGTAATTTATTTTCTCTGGCATGTAAAGATAATTAAGCACGGGGGCGGACGGGATTTCGAGCGTGCTCACTTGTTGTCAGCTCACATGTCTTGGCATCATTCCCAACACTTTGAGTTTATGTCAAAATACAATTGCTCACCCAATAACCCACCTGCTTGTGGGAAGCACTAATCTGCATTAATAAACTATTGTAAATCCAAATTCAATGCATGTTTCAAGTATAATTGACTCTTATTTTTGTACAGTACTTACTCACAGTATCATATACTGCCTCTGTGCGTGTCTGAGTGTGTGACCTTTATATCAATCTACCCATGTGTCAATTTTAAGCTTTCATTTTAATTCCCGCTTGTACCACTTAAATTAACCTTCACATTTCATCGACAAAACAGTGGAAATGAAAAGTTGTTCTTCCAGGAATCAGGGTGGCCACTCAGAATGAAAAGCAGGGCACTCAACAAGTTTCTCATAATGTGATCACCATCATTTAAGGCCAACAAGTCGAGCCCCAAAATTTAGATTCAAACAAATACATGAATATTGGCCTTCAATCACGAGACAGACTGACACAAAGTACGGCATGGTTTCACATATTATACAGTTTTAACAAAATAAGACAGTAACCTCGGCCCAATTTGATGCCAAGTATTACTGAGGTAGATCATGGCAATACTGAATCATCATGTTTGCATCTGGTTTGACTACATCACTGTGCTGTTCTCAGTAATGTTTATACCAATAAGGCTTGTATTACTTTTATGAGATAATAAAGGGAAATGGCTGGTTGTATTCTTTTCATTGTGATTAACATCCACTGAGTAAACAGATGTTACCGCTGTAGTTTAATAAGTGATATGTGATAAATGTGCCATGAACTTATAACTACTCTTAGTCCTGAATATGCTGATTGTGTAGCACAACAATAACCTATTGATGTGAATATTGTATAAACATACATTGTATGAGTTCTCTGCAATCAGTCATCTTCTGAGTGAAACCAAAACAGACCATAACAATCTTCAGGCTGATGCTATCGACAAATGGTTAATGTCACTATAGTTTTTATTTTACATTATACTTGAAACTTTGCCAAAACTTTCTCTTGGCTTCTTCATACACAATGCCTATAAGTCTGAGCTGTTGCCAGGAAATGTTTGACTCAATCTCATGAGAAACATGGGCTAATTTTTATTTCAATAAAGACAGTGAGTGGGCGAGTGAGCACAGTGCAGCACAGTTCAATATGATCTGATTATAGTGTCTGCTGAGAACCAACATATCCTTCAACCCGCTTTAAGGTTTCCATTGTGCCTTTGTTTCCTATACTGAAGTATCATAGGGTTCCTATCACTGTCAGTGGACATGCTGGCAATATGTCGGCTGCACTGTGGCCTGCCTGGGGGGACACTGGCTTACCTACAGCTGTTGCCTGTCACAGTAGCCCATAATTGGCCCCCTGCTTTTCACCAGAGAGTGTGTCTGTGTATGTGTGTTGGTGTGCATATGTGTGGGCGCCTGCACGCTCGCCTGTCAAACTCTTGGATGACGCACAGATTCATGGGCACCGAGGAGCCCTGAACTGCTATGAAGACATTCTGTCAGCTTAGAGATGCTGGGAACTGCTGAGATAGTTCAATCTGCAGGCTTTTTCACAAGGTTAAAGTTGGGGATTTTCGGGAGGGATGTGCCATATCTGATCGCAGTGGAATAGTGCAGAAATAATAGATGTGTGCTGTGAAAATGCACTGCAGGGAGCGAGATTGGCCGCAAATGTGGAAATGTGATACAGATGAACAATTCTTTGTTATCAGACGAGAATGTGGGCTGTAATGCTGAATGAAGCAGTTCATACCCAAGTCGTGACTTTAATTTTAGAAGGGTTTTAGAGTGGAATAGTGGGGATATGAAGGGCAGGACTTTGCTTGCATGTAAACAGGGTTGTGTGGGAGTTTGTACCCAAAACAGGAGATAAGAAAGCACAGCAAGCAGAATTCAAACTGGATTCAAAAGTCTGGTTTCTGTGCAGAAAACTCAAACAGCCAGTGAAGCAGTGAAGTAACTATAGAAAATACTCTGATACACTACATCTCCAAAGAAACTGAGAAACTGCAATAAATCCACACAAGTCTGCATGATACAATAATGATGTTCTACTTCGTTAAATGTTGTCCAACGTCCAATTAAACTATGGTGACTATAACAGGCCAATCCACAGTCTGTGACTTTCTGCAAGGCAATAAGGCTCCCAATCTGGGGTCTGGACCTCTCAGCAGGCCGTCACAAGATCAAACTGAGGGGTTGTGAGATAATGAATATAACAAGGACAAAACCCATTTGTGCTACACAAACCTGGGTTTATTTTTTTCTTCTGCTAAACTCTACACTTTCAGCCATGTAAAAATATTCAAAGAAAACACTGTGAGAAGAAAAAAAATTCTTTGGCTGAACTTCTCACATCTTATACTCAGAGGTTGAGAAGAGGTAAACAATCCTCACTTCGAAAGGTCACAAGCTAAAAAGGCTGAGAACCACTTCAAAACACAGATGAAAGAGTATTATCTTGGTTACCTAGTTAAAATTAAAACTGTGAAGCGGAATTAGCATTTGACCTTCCAAAATAACAAATGCTGTGGTCATAATTGAAATTAGATAAAATGCCTGACCTGCCTGCAGGACGAATTGCTATTACAATGAGCTTTCACATCCAACTGCTGAAAAGAGTTGCTTTATAGCCATTCAAACCAATATAAATGTCTGACTTCAGTGACTGTGCTTGAAATCAACTAATATGATAATGTGTGTGTGTCTCTCTGTGTGTATGTGTGGAATTTGTTCTAACCATGTCAGTGTCCATTTGATCAGGTTCCTACAGAGAGAAGAAGTTTATCAGGGACTTCTGTTGCTCTTTTGTGTATTACTCCGCCTCCTTCCTATCCACAGTCCAATTTTGTGTAACATTTCAGTCTAAGCAAAATAATGTTTGCAAATCGTCGTGTAACTGCTTTAAACAGACACTCAATATGCCAAAACCAATTCTCAATCTCCCCTACGTCTATCTGCACTTATCAGTCCATTCCCTCCTCTCTCTCTCTCGTCCTCACTCCCTTGAGGTCAAACACTGGAGTTGCTGCTCCTGTTGACAAGTGAGCCCTAGGGGAGATGGTGGTAGGCGAGACTCTTGTTGCTGACACCTGTGATGTGTCCATCCTCCGGAGAGGTGAGTTTGACAGCGAGAAGACCTATAAGTGGAGGTGCTGTCAGATTATGCAGTAGCCCTGAGGAACAATGCACTTGGGGGGGAGAAGACAGTGGATGTACATGCTCAGTGTTCAATGATAACGATTGAAAAGGCTGCCAAGAAGCTGATGTACAGGGTCATGTAGCATATCCAAATTCAGAACTATTTTGACTTTTCTAGGAAATATTCATGAGTAAATGTGTGTACTTGTGTTTAAACAAGGACAAAGAAAAATCCTGGAGTATTTATAACAGCAAGAGACGGTGAATCATCACTTCACTAAAAATTCCCAGTACCTCACTACGTACCAATAAGAACACAGGGTGATTATTCTAACGGGCTGTCAGTGTGAGGTCGATACAAAATTTAATTAAGAAGAGCGTCACTGTTATGAAGAACACTGCTCCGTTTTGTGTCAGAGGGTTGAAAAATGTGAATTGTAATTTGTCTCGATAAGAATGATTTACATGAAGATGATACTCAAAGACAAGCAGCGACACCACAAGAGGCGCACAAGGTTGTTTTCTTAATTTCAAGATGGGAGCGAGAAACCACTGAGAAATCAGCTTTTCAGTTACTGTGCATGACTCTACATTAGATATAAAGAGCCGAGTATAAATCAAGAGGAACGGTGCATATACATGTAACTACGTACAGTATTTCTTTTGCATTTTTTCAATTGATGAGTGTCAAAGAATAGCTATGAAATGAAATCAACCAACATAATGTATACATATAACAAATGCAATTTTCAATACTATCAACTATCAATAACTCACTCACTGTCACACTGTTAATATGACTCATTCCCATTTCTATGCTTCAAACTTTCTGGATCCTGCTACTGACCTTATTCAACTTTGTGGACAGTTGCTGTTTATAACAGTAAAAAAAAGAAAAGAAAAGAAAAAAAAAACTCTTCTAAAGGGATAAAAGTTTTATTCAAGTGTTTTTATGTCTTATCGGCTACAGCCATATCCATTGCCTGCTGGTAAAAGCCTGTGGGCAGCTCCTTAAGGTTCACAGGCTAATCTCTCTAACCCAAAAGTGCCACTGCACCAAGAAGCCTGCCACTGAGCACTCCTACAGCCTTCAAATCAGAGGACACACCTGAAGAACTGGATTTTTTTTTTTTAATTTGTCAAGTAGTGTTATAAACATCAAAATTCACAATAGATTTTGCTTCAAGGATATGGAGGATGAACCAGTCTCACCTCACTTCTGTTTATTTACTGGAAGAAAGATAAAAGGATAGCTTCTCTGAGGGAGGAAAGGGGATAAAGTCATTATTGTTTAATATTAGATATTGCAGATTACTATACTGTGTGTGCAATTTCACACATGCAGGGTGAATAAAGCTGAAAATAGAGTGTTCTTCATAAAAATACATTTGATCTCTGACTGGATGTCATGGAGAACGCAGGTTTTTTCTGCATTACTGCAAGATCTGAATTAGAAAGACGTCTAATTAGCTAATGTAGGTTAAGGGGAATGATTTACATGATGTTTAATGCACTGTCGATCATCAGTGATAGTGTTAGGAGTGTGCAGCGGGAGTTGACAGAGATGTATGAGATGGAAGTGGGGAGTAGGCGGACAGAGGGGATGAGAGCAGAAACAGGCATACCGGAGAAGGAATGTATGGAAACAAGATAGGGGATGACAAAGTGTAGAGAGTAAGGGGGAGAGAAAAGGAGATGGACACTTTAAAAGACAAAACTAAGAGTGGGAGCGATGGGGCGAGAGTGCATAAGGAAACAAATGGGGGGGAGCGAAGGCACAGCAGAGATTACAGATTCGCACGCAACCACTCTTTTCAGCTGACACAGGAGAAAAGCTACAGTGTAGATTCGCATAACGAGACCACTGGACCATCATTAAAATCCAGAGGCCGAAAGACAAACTGAGCCCCACCTGACTGTCGGCTGGTGTTGCCCCCCAGAGAAACGCGCCTTGTTGAACCTGCTCCTCTTCTGTCAGCACTTTCATAAATAATTCACAGAGCACTCTGGGGCAAGAGAGCCACAGAGTGTACAGTAGCACTTCCCCTGTCTTTCTCTGTATTATTTTATTGCCCCATATTTGCAGCACACTACCAAAATGCATTAATTTACATACTCTGAGGACACCTCGAGGTGCAGGTCAACAAAACTGCCCATTCAGAGTCTGCGCTGTGCTGAAACCACACTGTAGTTTGGTTTCAGGTGTGTTTTAATAGTAATGCAAATGCTGAAGAGGCAACTACAGTATAGTTCAAAGTCCTCTCTACAGTTACAAGGTTGGAAGAAACAAAAATTACAAAAAATAAAATGATGTATTTTGTAATACCCCTGAGTACTTCCTGCCATTACCTCTATCTCTGGCACTTCCTCACAGGTTGCACTGAGGTCCCTGCTCATTGCCTCATCTACATAATCAGCCCTTAACACTGGCACCAGACACTTGTTAAAGTGACACTGAGGCAGTTACGACTACCTCTCCTGCCTCCACCAGTGTTAAAACGGGCTCCCTTTTCAAGGAGAAAAAACTAGTGGACATTAACATTGACAAATTTTGATGTCCGCTATTAAATGCATTTTATCTTTCCTTTTCTTGTTATGACATTTTGACAAAACGATTCAAATAGTTATGTGATAGAAAGGACATTGAAGGAGTAAAAAAGTTCCCTCAGTTGGTTTGTTTTCACTCCTCCTTGAAAACTCCTCCTTACACACATTAGACAGTATTCCTTGAAATTTGACAGGGCAACAGAGCCACCATGTCACTTTTTGTAATTTATTGTTGTGCAACTGTGGTGCTTCAGTGGAGATGTGCAGGAGAGGAACAGGAGAGTGAAACCCTAGATGTCGAGCACTATGTCAGCATCAAAAACAGTAACTTTTAGGACTTCACCACTGAAGTAATGAGAAACAATCCTACAGAGAGAGGTAAAGGAGAGTCCCCAATACTGATAGCAGTAGCTACAAGTGCTTTTTTGTATCTGAGTAACAGCTGTACACATATTGCTTTCATATTAAGGCTATACTGTATACACACAGGCTCAGACACACTCACACACATGCACTGTGCATAAATATAATATATGAAGATGAAATGCATTACAGTTGTACCTGTATATTGAGAGTTGTTTCGTTCTTTAAAACATACAACCCAAGAAGCGTCACACATAATAAACTCTAACTGAGTCTTCTACTTCGTGTAGCACACCAAACACTTTTCAAGCATACTGAGATTGACACACACTGTTATTGTTACATTACTCTGAATGACCAGAAATATTCATGGAGGCGTAAAGATAGTGAAATGGAATCTTCCTGCCAGGTATCAGCATCTGTAATGTCTTTCCTCACTGTGGACCTGGTTTTGTTTCTTGCACCAATGCTCACATCGTAAAAGATGAATTCACAAATACCCCCTCCCCTCCCCTCTCCTCCCACACACACACACACACACACAATACACCAGCATAGCTTTTAGGATTTTACAACCTGCACACTTTAGACACTTAAATACTTCAGTGAGTACACGTCAGTTTTAGTTTTATTGTTTACCAATCTGCTCAGTGGAAACTGGGTCACGTGGAGCCAAAATGGCTTCAGACAGAAAAGCTACTGAACCGTCTCTACTCGCTGTCCTTTTTCCTTCAGAATGCACCCATCTATTTTTCTTTACATCATAGCATCCTCCTCACACACCCCTAAATCTCTCTCTTCCTCACTGACCCACCCACTGCCATCCCTCTCTCGTCTTATCTCTCCTCCACTTTCTTGCGCACTGCCTTTCTGCTGCAGTCACTATTTCTGCAACTGTGGACAGTGTTGATTTTCTTTAAGGTTGGACGTGAGGCTCTTTTGAATGATTTCTCAAACTACAAAGAGCTCTGGGATAGACAACTTGCCTATAATTGGACGGGGCTTGATTAGCACACTGGATCAATTATTTTGAACAGACTAATCTGAACATGATTCGGCATTACAACAGAGTGTTGCCTGGTTTTGATTGTCAACGACTTCATCACTGTTTAAAAATGTTCCATACATGTTGATTTCTCTTAAGTATTTAGTGTCACTCTTACATAATGACTTCCAGACAAATGTGACAAAATAGTAGTAAATGCATAATAAAGTTGGTGGTCTAGTTTTTATTCTAACATCTTAAGTATAATTGTTACAGTAATAAATGATTGCTCCAAGATAAAAAATTAATTAAATATATTCTGTGAATATAACTATATGATATTTGAATGTTGAACATCTTATTTGAAACATCTGTGTTTTTCTGCTGCTACAGCTTCACAGAGATGCTGGACCCTGACCTCAGGGATCTGCTGCTGTTCATCCACTCTTTCTACTCTGCCTCCATTCAGCTGGCAGTCCACATTCACTCCAGACACACTGGATAAGAGGTAGAACTCAAGGCTCCGTAAAGGCTACTCAAGCTTTTCCACAACAGAGTGGGAAAACCACTCATCTGTAATGTTTTTGTCCTTGTAATGTTGTAATAGTACATAAAAAAGGGACAATGACTTATCAAAATGCTCCTGAAAGCATAAGACGACTCATTTACTACCAGAAAAGGCAAGTGGATCATGTCTAATTTTCTGTGTTGTCTAATGTGTGTAACAATAAAAGGTCTATTAGGCATGTTTGACTAATTTAATTGCAATATATGATGAAACGAGAAACCATTTAAGACAGAAGAGACAAAAAAATTATAAGCACTTGCATTTATTTCAGCTGAGAATCAAATCTAGCCAATTCTTTGGAGCAGTTTCACTGTATCTAAATCCCTGTGTCATCAAAAACTACTCATTCTTACTCATAAGAAAGTTTGTGTGTTTTCTAATCACTAAGAGTGAGGTATGCTGTGATCACTAAGCAGTAAAATTTGCATTTTCTCAGTAGCTCTCTTTGATGATCATTTATCAAACTGATGAATGGTTGTCATATTATGCATGATTTGTATAGACGCTCTACAAATGCCAGACTGAAGCGGATTCTTTACAGCAGTGACTGTTAAGTGAGAAGAAGGGGGTAAAACCAAGCCTTACTGGTGACTGAAAGGTAATTAGTATCTTGGTGTTCTGTGTATTACAAGAGCAAAATATGCTTCAGCTGCTAATGATGAGCTGCCGAGTGAAGACGATACAATTCGTTTGCTGAACTGTTAATGAGCAGGAACAAAGAAGAGAATTAAACCAAAAAATAAGAAATGAGAGTTTACTGTCAGGGCACCGGTGCCTTTGCCAACGCACACACACACACACACACACACACACACACACACACACACACATACACACCAGAGAGCAATTCAAGAATTTAATCCTAACAAGGTCAGTACGCAGATACACTGTACCACCCCCACCTCGCAGGTTTTATTACAGTAATGCATTTAGACAACTAGCCTTGTTTCTCCAATATGAGCTCATATATCCCTGTACTTTACGCCGCAGGGAGCCACTGGAGTTTACCATGTAAGGTTCAATTCCTTCAAAGAACCACACAGTGTCCTCTCTCATCAGCCTCCTATTTTTCATACAATAGTATCACACCCATTACTGGTTCTTTTCTCTGCACAAGTGAACTGCCCTGCCCGTTATCAGGTCAGAGGTCTGTGGAGACGCTGCAGTGTCTCTGCAGTGAAAACCAGACAAACAGCAACTGGGATTTGGTCTGATTTCACGGTAGAGCAGAGGTGACTGACAACTTGTAAGATTCATCCCCGGCGCATGATAATGGAGGCTTGGGATGTGGCAACAAAATGAATTGGGTCTCATAGGGCTCATGTTTTTTGGTGAATTGCTTTGAACTATTCTTAAAAGAAAATCCCTCAAGTCATGCTGTGAATATTTGCTGTGGCATCAGTGGTCTTACTCAAGTGCATCATTTCCATAGGCTTGTTTTGATTTGCTTTTTGCATATGCAAGGAAAGAGAGGAACGTCAGAAATTCAAATCACACAATTAAATGTAAATCGCCTTACTCGATAATATAAAAATTGTTTCTTTTTTGAACCTCATGATTCACTTCTCACATTGGAGACATAAAACAATACACACGCTACACTGCTAACAGCAGTAGCAGATGGAACAAGAAAGACTGAGAAAAGATTATTACCATAAATGTTGCAGATTGGATTTAACAATGAAACGACAAGTTGTAGCAGGTCTAAGGAAGATGTTCAAACACAACCACATTGTCTCAAAATAGCAACCATCAGAGAACTACTTCACCCACTGTCATTGCTCTTAAATGGGTGTCAGAACAATCACTATGTCCATTAGTTCAAGAAAATACAACTACTGCAGACAGCCTCAAACTTTAGACTATTCTGGACAACAGGACTGTTTTTGCCCAAAGGCTGGAAAATCCTTTAGGCGAATCCCTGATCCTCCTTATCTCTTCTCTTAGCCTCTCTCCAACCAGGTCTTATCACCTCCTGGACAGTAATTAACAGGAATTACACAGAGCTCCTATCTGCTGAGCCCACGTCGTTACCGCAAAGAGCCCTTTCCCATTTAGGGCCTGTCTGGTGGGAGATTAGCACTGGAGAAGGGCTCCTCGATCAGGAGGCGCTACACAACTATTGTACTTTTGTGCCAAGCTCAGCCACAGCTTCGGTCACTCGGACAGATAAAGTCTGAGTTGGGTGATGGGGTGAATTCCAGTGCTGCCTTGCCCTTTTTTGCCCAAATGTAAAAATATGAATGACTGATGTTTGTTCAAAATGGATGGGGATCCTAATAAGAATGTGTGTGACCAATCTTTTCTTTAATCTAAAAAAAAGTATTTTATTATCGCTCATCAATACTAACAAGGTACACCCATTGCAAATACCATTCTGCAGAAAAGCACCTCACTTCTTCTTGAAATAATAAGATATTATTAGTGTATTATCAGCAAATTCAACTGCACCACAAAAATGATGCTTTAGGTAAATTGGAGGTTTGTGAGCTGTGTAATTTCATCATTTCCAACTGTGTTACTTGATTACTAGAAATATAACCTTTAAATTAAAACCAATGTTGCAGAGGTATCCAATAATACAAAGAAAAAGATGGATACTTGACAACAACACATCTTCTCCTCTACTCTCCATCTTCTCTCTCTCTCTACTGTAGCTCTCTATCTCTCTCTCTCTTCACACTCTAAATGTTTAACAGGATCCTTGAGAAAGCCTCTCTACTTCTGTTTCCGTGGCAACTGGCATGCATTCGAATTGATGACATCTCGTGATCGCCCACTTACTTTGCACTAAAAACACTTTTCCCGTGAACTTCGCCAGTGCCATTTCCCTCACGGAGAGATGCCGCCACAGCAGAGGTGGAGGCTGAGAGGAGAAATATTCTCTCCGTTTGACAAACACACGCCAAACATTTTCATTGTGTCAATCTGTAAACGCCAGAGAGTTTGACAATGTTTGAAAAGACTACAGCCACCAGACCGTTGAATAATGTTTAAAGGGATTGAGTTAAGAGAATGAGAATAGTCAATCGCTTTAACTTTAATAAATTCAACATGACAGACATACCAGGGCTTCAATAATTAATAGTCTGCTGAGTGCCTGTGGTGTGATTTGTATACCTCTCCTATCTATGTGAATCAAGGTCTTAGGCATGAATCACTGTCTCTTAAGCTCCGACTTGAAGCTGCAAACTCTGTCCTTATTCGGGCCATCTAGTTAAACGTTTTTGTCCAACGGTGTCCTCATACCTCACACTTTCATTCTCTCCCTTAATTAACATAGACGGGCAGCCAGACAGCTCCGTAGGCCAGGACCTGTGGCAAGGCTGCTCGCTGCCACCTTTTTACCACCGTAATGGGTTCATACGAGGTCCCCCTGACACAGGAGAGAGGGGAAATGAATTCATGAAGCCCAGCCACATGTACGTTCCACTCTGCCCCCGCCTCCTTTTTCCCATCCTCCATCCTCCATCCTCACCATCCCTCCCTCCCACTAAGCCTTGTTCAAACTGTTGGCACCACACAACATAGAAAACATATTCAACATAATCACACCAGCCAACCTGATGCACGATTCATTTAGCTTCATTAAAACCGCACGGTGACAGAAAATTAACAAACACAGTCCTAGAGTGTCCATTAAAATCTATTCATTAACTCTGAACCACATTTCATCCGCTGCTGGTTTTGTCTGTAAGTGTTTACAGCACCACAATAAAAACGCAAACACTCAAAAAGCATTTGGTGAAGTTAACAACGTTGAGGCGTCTTTGGTCACTTGTTTAAACATTAGCTGAAGTGCTACTACCTTTGACAGCTAAAGGACTGTGGAGGCAGGCCGCTCTGTCAAAGAGCTGGATGTCATGTATGTGAGCAAGAGGCAAGACACTGTGCTGTCAACCCAATTAGGCTGCTCGGGCACACACTGACTCCATTCTGTAGGCCTGAAAGAGGTCAAACAACATATAAAACAGGACCCTTGAACTTGCTCGTCCAGCGGATAGACTAGCAACATTTGGCTTCATTGATAGACTCAGAGAAAGACTGAAAGGCAGGAATGTCCTCTGTGCTAAAGTCGTTAGGGGTGGATGTGCACACAAAAGCTCTGTGGGAAAACTGTTCACACATTGACCAATTAGGAGAGGGGAAAGACATGCGTGAAAGGCAACAAGACATAACTGTCATGTCTTCCTTTGTGTTGATGAAAACCTTGAGAATCACTCAAGGTCTTTGCTAGAGCATTAATCTTGGATAAATTAGCTTTAAAACTCTGAACTTAAACAGCCAATTCAGTGGAATAAACAGTCCAACAAAGACGTTTGGGGTGTCTCGTTGTTCTGATGACATGTTCTGTACACTATTTTGTTTGTTTGATCCAATTATTTGGTGACTCCACTATGCAGATTCCTCTATTTCCTTTATCCCACAGTCAATAATCCTTAACCCCCCTCTGAGCCAGCCGGAGAATCCATGAATGCCCACTGGGTCGTCAGCCCCGAGCAAATGTACTCTGATCAATTGTACATGGTCAGCATGGACTTTGATTGGATAATCTGCACCTCACTGTCTCAACATGTGAGAGCGTGTGTGTGTGCGTGTGCGCACAATCAATATTCCAAACAACAGAGGTGCATGTAGCTTGAATGCTGATTTAATAAGCATGGTGGACTTTCAATCTAAATTCAATTTGCTTAGTTTCAGAATAAACAAATAGTTGACAGATTTTGTCTTGGAAAGCATTGAGTGTGTATTAGCACACTTCCATGAATGTGTGCTGCGGTCGCTTCATCCCCTGTTCACATGGGTGAACTCTGTTTAGGGTCACGTAATAAACACGCCTAGAGGAGGCTGAGAAGCAGCAACATCTAGATGGTGTTCTGGAGGGGTTAAACATACTGATGTAGCTGCAACTGGAGAGGTAGTCCACACTCAGAAATTAGGTCATTTAAATCACTCAATTATAGCTGTTGACACTGCATATGCATTGTATAGCTCTAACGCTGGGATCACAATTCCATGATATAAAATGTTTTCTAATCCTTCCTCCTCCCCTCCGCACTGGAGATCAAAAGAAATGCTGGAATTGCTTTCTATGCCACATTTGAAATGGTTTTCTGACAGTGTAATACCAAAGTCATTTACTCGGTTGCATTTGGCTTTTGCTATGAATTGCAGAGATGTAGTTTTCTTATTTTGTTTGATGTGTCTGAGCCATGCAAAGAGAGTCATCATTTAAATTTAGCCATGTGGTTCAAATGAAATACTGACACATGCTTTTGACTTAAATTAATAATACTGAGTCATGTTGCTAAAACCTTGTATTTTTCTTGCATGTACACGACTGTGCTTTTAAGAGAGGCGAGTATTTCCTGATATCGAATGCACAGTGGTGAGAGACTATTGGATCCCTGCTCTCTGGATGCTGCTCTCTGCTGAAATGGTTAAGTCTGATCCTGAGAAGGGGGGGGGGGGTAAGAAGTAAAATAAAAAAATAAAAAAGTGGGAATGGTTCGCATCACCTCCTGGTAAAATAACTCCCATGCCAAACAGTTTCTTTCCAAAGCTAATCTTCTATTTGCATATTAAAGGCAAAGAAAGACGCATACAAAACCATAATCCTTAGCTGTCCTTGTGTTTTTCAAGACCAGGCACTTGGTGCACAAAAAAGCAACAGAGAGCCTTAGAGAGCGTTGCAAACAGCAAAAGGAGGCCCTTTTCATGCCTATATCACACGCTTTTAAAATCGCTGAGGGTGGCATGCACATTAAACATTATAATCAGGCCATATTTGAATTTCAATACTGAGCAGATAAAAGGTGTTGGAATGGGACTTGGATACTTTTATTTTGGAATTGAACTGGGGTATATCAGGGCTGGAACTAGGACGGATGACTTGTCAAAAATCAAAATAGAATAGCACCGTAAACTGTTCTGCTTTGTTATGCGTTTTCTTCTTCTGTTTTCCCAGATGTGTTTTCATTAAACCTGGAAGAATAAGCCGTAGGTTGCAGATTGCGTATAAGTAATCACCACCTTTTTAATTAATTGTCTTTGCAGGTGTGGAGATAGCTGTAAGGTCAGCGCCCTTGTGAAAGGGGTGTTAATCATTCATCAAGCTATTTGATCTGTCTCTTCCATCATCTGATTTGTTGATGAGAAACGACACCATCTCCACCATTTATTAGGCTCTATGTGAACGAAAGAAGAAAAAAAATCTTCATCATCTTTTGTCAAATAGCAGTAAGCAGACTTCACAGTTAAGCTATGGGCCTCATTACAGACGCTCAGAGGCTAACACTTCAAGAATCAAACTTAATTGGGCTGCCTGAACATTGCATTTTTATACAGCAATTTATTTTAAGTGTTTTTGATGTCAGATGATATACGGGGGAAAACTTCCATGAAAGGCTGAACTGTGCAGAAACAGCTTAATTACTCTCTGGCAACATCACATGCACAACAGAGGCTAAGGTTGAATTTTTAATCCAGTTTTAGAGAGTGAGAGCGTATGTATGCATGTGCTGAAAGTGCAGAAACTCTTGGGATTTAGAGGTCGTGGCGTGCTATGTTGCTTGGCTACTGGCAGGATTCAGAGATGCAACGCCTACTAATATGTATCATTTCGCTCAGTTAGCAGAGGATGCAAGTGGAGAAGTGAAGCTCTCTGGATGCTGCAGCCTCTATACTGTCACAATAAAAGCAAAATCTACAGCCTCAAACCAGAAAGTTTGTGTTGTACGACTTAAGAGGGTCTTTCTGTAATGACAGTGACGACCGTCTACATGTTTCTTCTCTTTTTAACTCCTCTTTTCAGCTCCAAGAAACAGAGATTAGAAGCAAACTGTGTGTATCCTCAGGAGTGAAATCTGACGTGTCTCTTTTATTTACGTTTCACACATTAATAGAATCTAATCGTTTCAGACGGGCACTAGGGCCATTAAAGCATTTCATGGCTGTTTGAACTGCGGCTAAGAACTTTTCACATTTACAGAGCTATAACTATATCCCATATAAAAGGAATTGAATGAAAAATATGTCTTGTAAATTACAGATGATAATGGCTGCTCTTTCCCCTCGCTGAGAACCGCACACTCCTGATGCAGCTCCACTCTCCATATTTGTTACATGTATGCAGGGGAAATGTGGGGGAGGCAGTGCAGTGCCATGCTGTACTGTGATGGGCTGATTAGAGACCACAGGGAGGCTTATCCCTGGGAGAGGCCTTGGAGATGACAGTGGAACTTAATTAATATGTAGAATTTATTGATCATTGCACTGCAGGGAAATCAACTGCCATCTTCTACCATTTTTTGGGCCCTGGGGGATTGTAAATAAGCAGTCTTAAATATTTCAACCATGCACCACATCAAATGCAAGCAATAAACATGACAGGAAAATATGTGGCGGAACTTCACTGTAAATCATGCAAGATGAAATTACAAGGCTTTCAGGAAATAGTTCAGCTGAATCTGAACAGAGTGGATTTTTAAAAACCAAATTTGGCGCATCTTAATTAAAGCAGCATTTCTCTCTCCAAACAATAGATTCCTTCATTTTGGATTAAATTACATACTTTCCTACAGGGGGGAATACCAGGTAATTCCCTGCTAATTACAATAAAAATGCTAAGCAGTAGAATTTGAATGGAACCTGCTTGTATCTTTAAAGGAAAGAACAGTGGTGAGAGTGGCAGCCAAGGCCTGGAGAATAGAGCCAACCTGGTTTGTTTCCAAAACTCCTGCAGTGCGTCAGTCTCCTGCAACCAACAAAGGCGTACTCCTCGGCGAGCAAGTTTACATCCTTTCTCCCTTGCAAAAAAGGAAAGGGGGGTGTGGGGACTGAAAAGCCCCAAACTTGGCAGGACTCCCTTGAGATTCACTGCACCTCTGCTTGTTGCAGAAATAGGTTGATTGTGCTTTGACCAATCCCAGTTTGACTAAAAAAAGAATGGGGGAAAAAGGAAAAACTAAAGGAAAGAAATGTACAAAGAGAACAAGAGAGTAGTGTTTTTTGTTCTTAGTCGTCATTGAGCGACAGGGAGACTGTGAACAGGGAATGAACACAGTGACAGAGGATGTGTTCAAACTTTCCAATAAAGGAGCATTGAAAAAGGCCACACGCTGAGTGCCTGGCTGACGCGAGAGAGCTTGACAGCCTCATCAAATGCTACGTTGTTGAGAGACTTCCTGCATTCACAAAACTTCACCTCTCAAGTGACCACAGCCTGATTGCACAGGCTAGGCTAATTAAAAATCGCAATTCATGCAGTTTCTTTCACAACGGCGACACTCAAGGCAGGAAAAGGACACACATTTCCCATCAGTCACTTTTTTTAAAGAGCAGTCTTTAAAAGCTAATAATTGGTTTACAAGGTCAAAAGGGTCAGCTTATCAATCAGAACAAAACAGCAAACTGAATGAACACTGTCTATGAGGTCATTTCTAGCTTGAACATTTAGCGCAGACCATTTCATTACATAATAAAAGGTTCACTTTAAGGGTAACTCCATTCACTAACCTCCTGTTTGTGGAAAAACATACTCATTACTGTATTGAACAGTTGTCTATAATCCATAGCCCAGTTTGGTGCATGATGAAGTGCATGAGAAATCTGCAGTCCCTGCACTATAAATCTTTCAGTTCATTTACATATCTGTCATCCCATTGCCTTACAGAGGAACTATGCAAGATATTTAGTTCAACTATGCTTTATTTCTACCTTGATTAAACAGCTTCGGAGTAATTGTGATGGTTAAATAAATGACTTGTGACTTGTTCCAGGGAGAATGGAGGCTCCAACCTTGCAAGATCAGCCCTCGTCTCTGAGCACTACGACACAAACATGCCCCGTAATCTATGATCCTTTGTTTATGACAGATAAGACTGCACAAATATACACATCGTAACATCGTATATGATAACCTTATCCAATGCTCCATGGATTGCTTTGTCTCCAGCTTCGTTAAAAACAAATGCACATGGCCGGGAGGAGGGTTAGCAAAACTGCGGAAAAGCAACCGGACTTGCATAGATCCTCTTTAAATACACACACCATCCCTATCATTCTTGCATATGGAGAGAATCCTCCCAAAACTGATAATGTTGTTAGAACAATAACATACATCAGATTAATGTCTATCTATGAGTGACAGTTGTATGAAAAAAGCTTAAAAAGCTTCAAATCTAATTTATGTCCCGAGCCATTGATCATTAGAAATGATCCTTGAGTAAAGCTGTAAGTCTCTGGATATACAATGCATTATGTTGTACACAGATGGCTAAAAAAACAAGGAAAATGCATTTTAACTGTGATGGAGTGGTATGTTTATTAGTTTTTCTTTCTTAAAAATGATTCATGTGAAATGTAACTCTGCAATTCATTCAGGGACATTGTTGTTTTTGTTGCTTGATTCTCCTGTTAACATCTCTGGTACTATAAGTTGGAATACCATCAGGTGAAGTATGACGGCAATTACAGAGGCTGATAAAGCTGGAAAATGACAAGAGACAATGTTGCCATGCAAATCAATGAAGCTCTCCTCAGAAATCAAACTTAACTGAATTGCATCAGCCCAAAACAAAGTTAGCGCTACAATCAATAGAAAACCAATGTACTCTAAGAGTCGCAACACTGGCACTGGACAAAAAGAATTGAATGTCTCAGAGATTGCAAAGGCTAAGATAAGTGGAAATCAGATTACAAGTTAGTCTGGTTTCCACAAATGACAGAAAAAATACTTGACTTTTTTTTTAACAAGAGGAGAATCAACTCTCACTTCTCAAAGATAGACCTTTTATCAAGGAGGAATGTAAGCTGTTATTTAGCCCGATATAACTCCACTCAAACAGACACTGCAGCTGCGCAATTCAAGGCAAAGCATAATATTTAGACTCTGGTCTAAAAACAGAAATCACAAATGCTTACAAGAATAAAAGCAGGTCTGGTTTTTGGTTAAACTGTCTTGAGTTAATCTAGTTAAAATCTAATGATGATAATGGGATTAAGCTTCAGTGTATTGCTTTAATTATTCTGAGACATCTATCCGACTCCACACTGATCCTGTCTGGCCTCCAGGAGAAAGTCACCAATCAATGGCAGCAATAACCATTACTTCTTATGCGCAGGAGGTTGGGGAGAGATGTAAGGTGAACCATAAAGACAGGAA
Source organism: Trachurus japonicus (assembly GCF_045865225.1). Lineage (NCBI taxonomy): Eukaryota > Metazoa > Chordata > Actinopteri > Carangiformes > Carangidae > Trachurus > Trachurus japonicus. The sequence goes on along the minus strand of NC_140908.1, from coordinate 7,268,685 downwards.
AGGTGGCAAGAAGAAACAGCAGTTATTTTTTTTTTCATTTTGAAAGGAACTAAAAAGAGCAGACTCGTCTCCATTGTGACAGGAGCGACAAATGACATACTACATGAGCATACATACACAGAGATTTTGCAAAGATTGCTGGATAGACATATAGATGCAGGCAAAGGCGACGCAGGATGAGGTGGAGTACCCACAAAGAATAATCATGCAGTGCAGCCCCAGGTTAAAACGTGTGATATTTTTGGGTACAGTCCCCTCAACGCCTCCAGGCACTTTACATAGTACTGAGAGACTACAGCTTCATTTCCCCCTGTAGCTCAGCTTTGCGAGAGCTGAGCAGTCAAGGGGAATTAAAATAATTTCCAAGACCATTGCTGTTTATGTCCAAACTGCAACCTTATTACAAATCTTAGTTATTTACTTATCATTTTCACTGTTTTTCCTTTTTCCCCCTTTGGGGAGTTTATTTCCCCTAAAGTCTTCTCCCTTAAACCTGGGAGCCAGATTTTCTTAAATTAAGCAGTAGCCAGCCTTCTCCATGTTTAAATCCTCTTTTGGACTAAAGCTCATTATCATCCACACATATAATCTCTCAAATTGGTACCAAACGCCCTAGCTGTAAAAGTGGGCTGCATAATTTGCTAAGGGAGCCTGAAATGAACGTATTATCTTTCAGAGAGAAATATTAAAATGGAGATAATGCAATGTATTGTATTTAATGTTGAATGCCTGCAGACAGTTGAAGTTCCAAGACAATGAATAGATAGAGGAAAGCACAACAAAACAAATAAAGGTGAGAGGAAACCTACAGTATTGCAATCATAGAATTTGCATGTACTTAAAAGTTCTCACTTTCTAGTTTTTGTTTTGTTTTTGTTTTTGTTTTAATAAAAACAATTAAAGCAAATCATGCAAAAGTACTGGGATAACATACAGGACAGCTAAGCTGTGGTTGTTACATGTATTGTGGTAGCCTACTAAAACATCTTCTTCTGGTAGATCACTGGGGAAGATCACCATGGTAACCTGCTGCATGACTGACCTGCTCTGGAGCAGGTTAACTTTAGAGGATTAGATCAAAACCTGTCCAGTCAGATTACTGGAAAAACTGAGTTATCATTCCTACACAATGATGACAGCAACAGAAGAGTTCACAATGACAAATAATCAAGAGCACCATATTGATATTGTAGATCAGATGGAGCATTTTGCTGGTTCACACCAAATCTACTGTAGAGCTTCTAACAAACAGAGGCAGAGCACATCACATTAAAGAACTATATATAAAGACGCTGAACCTTAATTGAATTACAGCTGCATTTCTTTGCACAGAGGTTCCTTCATTCCAAGCAGGTTTACTAAATGTCAAGATGGTTTTAATCTTCTGCCCATTACTTGGACTGAAAATAACATAGGGAGATGATAACGATAATAATGTAATAATAATAATAATTGGGAGAAAAAAATCTGCTACACTTTCTCAGAAAAAAATATTTGGAAATTCCTGTAATTTGAATTGCAACATGGCAGATAGATCTTATCAACTTATATCAACTATTTGTCCTCCTCATTACTGACATTTTCTGAAACTTTCCATGTGCATCACATATTCACTTATTTTCTTATCAGAAGAAAAAGCAAAAATATGATGCAAAAAGACCCTCATAAAATCCTTTAACTGAGCATTTCCCTCTCATTTCCCTTAACCAGTCCTTAATCACAGTATAACCTTAGTATTACTTTAGACTTTACACTTACGGTATTACTACATGTGAATTGACCTACAGTTATCACCATTTTCTCCTCTATCATATTATCAGTACTACATCTACAGCACTGACAACGTAGCTTCTCATTAACATGTTACCTCAACATGGACATACTTGAAGACAGATATGTGAACCCAGTATCAACCAAAGACAGTTGTTAATTGTGATGCCACTTATAAAGAGTAAGTACAACAACCTTCATGGCTGATGCCTTTGCTTTTGAGTGTCTTATGATCAAGTTCAGCTATTGAGCTCTGTATGCAGCTATCAATTTATTTCACCTGTTTCTAACGATGCTTAAGATGACCATTTCATTGTGAGATTAAGGAGTGGTAATGGTGAATGAGTTTGTGGGCAAATCTGCTTGATTGACAAATGTCTGACCCTCTTAGCTCCACCCCCACTTCCACCCTATTTCCTAAATCTGGATTTCACTAAACCCAAATCCAATCATCCTAGGGGCTCCATACGCCTCTGGGTGACATTTTTCCACGGATACATCTTTGATCCACATACAGAGGCACTGACAGTTCACTTCAGCTTTGAACACCTCAACCTGCAGCGACACACTGCATCTTCACAGAGCTGTAGCCCTCTCTATCTTTTCTGGGCATTTTTTTCTAAATTGCAGTGGTGTTGTAACATTATTACAGGTCAGGAAACAGACCACAGAGACACCATTCAGCTCATAAATCAGGTGACTGATTGTCATCCATCTCCCACGGAAGGCTGTGCCATGTGCCTCCAACCAGGAACACATATCCATAGTAACTCTGAGGCCTATCAGGTACACTTGTTGAGTGGTTTCTCTCTCTGAGCAGCGGGAGAGGAAACAACTCCAAGTGGCAAGCCATTACAAATCTAATATCATGTCTGTGAGGAGATCATTCAACATTTGTGGTCAAGTATGTGGTATTGACCAAGAAAAGATGAAGCGAAGGTATGCACAGATGTGTGCCACTGATGATTCAGTTTTCAATCTTAGCTGAAGTTTCCTGGACTTGTTTTAGAAACATTTCTACACATTATTTTGAGCATTTCCATCTCAAACTGTAATCACTGAAAGTGTGAGTTTTACCTCTTTTGAGAATCACCTGACATTCAGTAGTTTTCACGTGTAACTGGCATATTAGAAAGGGTCACCAGTGCTGTGCCCCCTCTCTCCCTCAAAGTTCTTGCTGACAGCTTCCTGCCATATTCAACGTCCTTTAATATCAATTACAAAGTCAAGTGGCTGGCTATAATTGAATTTGTGCAGTGCGCTGACGTCCCCTGTTAGGAATCACTGTCTTGTGCAATTAAGAGGGGCCTCGTTATTGGCCAAACTGCGAGTAGCCCCATTAATGCGAGGGGAAGATTCCATCCTATAACTGACGTATTAATGTTGACATCCTCCGAGAGTTGTGCATTGCGATGGGTGTGAAGACTGTAAATTTAATTGACTGTCAGGATGTCCTTGATTCTTCCTCCTGTTAGAACAGAGGGAAGTCTGCAAAGCAAGGGAAAAATGTATGCTGTGGTCCTACTATAGTGTCAGTAGATAAATACATGGGGAGAGATGGATGATGAGCAGCTGCACTATAATGGGAACCAAGGTCTTGTTGTGGTGGCGTGTTTTATTTACAGCTGCTCTTCATCAGAGTGACAACCTGGGCCCTCGGACCATCCTTAATAGAAACTGGAAGCAGAGGGTATTCTCTATTCCATTTCCAAATGGGAACAAATGTCGAAGACCTTGCTTTTTACATATGCATGAGTAACAGAATGATGCATTCACAGCGAGTGAGTGTTATGGGTAATATATCGCTGGAATTACTGGGAGACTGTGGAAAGGTAAGCATCATTTGTCTAGGGACTCATCAATGTCTGGTGAAGAAATGGGGACTAATGACTGTACAGCAGAGGGGAGGGGACAGGCCAAATCTGTCTCAATCAATGTCACAGAACATGATCATGAATCTACAACTGTCATCAGTGTTCACCAGGGGGAAATAAGTTAACAGTTTTGTTAAGGGGTGACTTTAACTGAATATGATTTTTTTTTCTTTTTTGCACTTCAGCCACTAAACTATAAATGCTGAGGCAGCCAGCTGGTGGGCAGAAAAGCTGCTTGTTTTTGAAACTGACATGACTGTTGTGAAAAGATTGAGTTATTGTCTCTGCAGTGTCCGGTGGCCGTGGCTGACAGCAACGCTGCCCCTGCTTTGCCTCATTAGAAGTCATCCATGATCAATAAAGATGTTTGACAGCCCATTTTTTTGAAGAGTTTCCTAGCTGCTGTGTTAATATGCAACATAAAAAAGTTCTTACAAATCAAATAATCAGTAATATTCATCAAGCTGGGACTGAGAGAAAAATGTTTTTCTCACAGAAGAAAGCAGTTACAGTGAAGAGCTTAAAAGCTGGCCTTGTGGTCACTGTGACAAAAAGACAGCAGGTCCACCCCTCAAGACACCATGTGCGTCATCAATAGACATGCTGTAAAACTGCTCCAAGGCAAGAGGTATCACAGTAAATCACTGTGGATAACAGAAACTCCTGATGCTCAGGAGGAAGAAGTAGCTGCACTGTGCACATCTGAATATCAAAGATAAGTAGACACAGAGTTCCAAGGTAATGCAGCTGGATGGTGATGCTAGTGAAATATTTTTGAAAACGACTTAAGTATTTAGGTAATGTTCAGACTTTTTGTCAGTCTTTCAATACATGCACAGGCCGTTTTTATTTTTACTATGCCTGCAGATCTGCCAAAAGTCATTTTCAGTACCCTCCAAAGATCCTTCTCACTCTGATTGTAATCCATGTTCAGAGATGAAAAAAGAATAAATGCATAGTTATTACTTTAGAGAGTTTAAAGTGAGACCTTACATGAACTCAAGTTTCTATTTCATATCAAACAAAATGCAGCTCTGTGGTGCACAGAAAGAGGATTCTGCTCCATTTAGCTCACTGCCAAGTAACCAAACGGGCACATGCAGGGATTTCTCACATGGCTCTTCCAAGCATCTATTGTATAGTACGGTACAAGTGGCCAACAAGGGAGCTTATTGTGTGTTTAAGACAATAACAGCACCACAGCCCATTTTCAGAGAGCAGGACCTTTTCTTTCTTTTTTTTAAATGACCAATGATAAAAACTGAGATAGAAAGAGACCAACAAAGCTAGAGCTTGTCCTAGAATCACTCACAACAAAAGCAATGTCTAATTTTGATTTCACCAGAGAATGGAACAGACAGATTTCCTATTCTTTAATAATTTTGAGATTGATGCTCAATCTTTGCCCAGAGGTGGGATATGCAGACCTCCAACCATAAAGTATTCCCTTCCAATGCCAGCGGTGCTCTTCAAAAAGCACACCATTATCAAGTGTTTTAATGAAGGCCATTTTGGAGGGTGGATTTTTCCACTGGGAAGGCCACAAGCACATTTCTCTGTCCCTCATATCTGCAAAGTTGTGATGTGCATTCTGAACACAAACAACCAACAACACTGATTTACAAGCATCTAGGGTTGTAATTCTGACTGTAACCTGTAAACTTCAAACTATGTACTCTTTTGTAACATTGTTTTCATCGATGAGATGGCTTGCCACACACATATAGCTATAATGTGACACGGATATACTATACAATGCCACTATAATAGTGTACAAGAGAGGACAACTCTTTAACTCATCAAACAATATCAAAAATGACTCTTCTTGTACAGAAATGTCAGAAACTGATCAGAAACACCAATTTTGAAACAGACAATAACCTTATGAGAAAGCAATGCAGCAACAAGAAACTTCAAATAGAAATAACCCCTGGGATGAATCACATATTATGGTTTGACCATCATCAACTGATAATATACAGCATGTAAGAGCTTCCAAGTGTGCGGTTTTACTTCTAACATCTAACTTGATGTGCTGCATTAAGCAGAAATATGTGTAATTATTCTGTTCGCCCAACCATTCAGGCCATATCAGCATTCTAACAAAGAGGAACCACAGCAGAGGACAAATGGATACGTTCCCCTACATATGCATGCTGAGGATTAGTACGGCAGATATACATTGTATGTTTTTGCACCGTTCCACCCCCGAGTACAAGTGCAGACAAAGCATTACTCAAAGAGAGTGTTTTGAATTTAATCATCTACAGATAATAGCAGGGCACATGCTGCAGTGTGCAAGGGTTTTCAGAATTTGAATGTGTTTATTTGTGTGTGTGTGTGTGTGTGTGTGTGTGTGTGTGTGTGTGTGTGTGTGTGTGTGTGTGTGTGTGTGTGTGTGTGTGTGTGTATGTGTATGTGAGCCCAGTGAAAGGGGATGCAAGTGAGATAGTAGATTCATTGTCTCAAAGGGAGGCAATCAAGTCATTACATTTCTATTAATGGGCTGACATTCCGAGTCCTAGGTTTGATATTTTATAGTGAAATTCTTTTAAGAAAAGGTACAAACAAACAGCACTGCATATTGACAGAGTTTTGAGCAGCAATTTCAACAGGATCCCCATAGTTCTCCAGACAATATTGAAAAAGAACAAGGGACAATTTGGCTCTGATATAGAAATTACAAATATTACAATGGTGGGGCTGTTTGATTTTGTTCCAAAATAAAATCCAGACTTTCTTCTCTCAAAAAACATTTTCTGATTAAGATTACGTTTTTTTTGTGAAATGACAAACTATTTTATGTGTGCTGTTTGTGTGCAAAATCCTCGCTGGCCTTAGCAAACGCCGACATGTTTGTTTACAGTGTGTGGAGAGCGTGATGAGAGGAAGGGGGCGGAAGTCACTATGGTAACCCAGCGCAGTACCGTTATTACCCTAGTTAAAACATTGATTTTACGATTTACGTTTTTAACATCACAAATAATAATCACAATTACGATTTAAAACCGATTAATTGAACAGGCCTACTACAAGGGAAAGCTTAACAGCTGCACCAGTCAACCAAAGCTTTGATTCTCATATAGTGCAGGTGGTGACAAACTGTACCAGAACTACAGAAAAATGTTTCTTTGAAAATAAACCTGCGACGACACCACGATACTCACCTTCCACCCCCACTGTTTTTTCCATTCTATAAAAATCAAAGCAATGCAATTTCAAACTGGATTTCATTGCACAGAATCCCTTTTTACAATGCTGCTCTAACTTGCAACCAGCATGGTTTCTAATAAAGCTGTACAATCTAAAAGAGAAAGAACAAAGGACAGGGGTCTGGCTCGAATGGGGTATTCATTTATCAGTGGACACGTTTCAAATCCTTGCTCCAGGCAATGGCTCGTGAAGCATCCGAGGAGATAGCCCATAGGGACTTATGCTGGAAAAGCAGAAAGCCCTTTGATGAGCCGTGGGCCATTCCTGCACCTGTGTCTAATATGCATGGGTAAAAACCCAGACGCAAGCAGCCTCTGGGTAGTGAAAAAACAGACTGGCAAAAGACTTCCCTAGCCAATGTAGATGTTCCACGATCTTACATCCACATGCCTGTAGAAATTATCATTCAGTCCGCAGAGACATGCGGGACTGGTGCAACGGCCGTGTTTAACAGACATACTAACAAAGACCACAGTTGCATTCTTAGATGCAAAGTGATAAATGGATCCATAAAGTAATTCACTACAATCCTCATTCATTTGTTCACTCACTCACCCACAGTTTGTCCTTGCACCTAGGGGGGCAATTCAAGCAGGGGGATGCTAATTTGTGTCACTGAACTGGTATCATCAGCTCTTTGCCTATATGCACTAACACAGTCCCAGTAAACCCAGAAGTCTTCAACCCATTTTCTGGCTGTTTACCAATATTGTGCTTTTGTCACAAATGTCACAACTAAATAACCAGGCTAACTCTACATTTAAAAAAAGGAAATTTACACCAAATAGTTAAGATACAGCAGATAATTTGTAAGGCCAACTTTACTCTAATAACTTAATTTCAGTATGTGTGTAGAAATGGAGATGTACGTAGGTTATGTTGTTATGTCATTAAGCAGCATGTTGCAAACCCTTCAGGAATAAACAAATTAGATGTCTTGTAATTTGACAATGAATTAAAAAAACTGTACCATGCAACAAATCAGTAAAGATCAATGATGACATATTCCATCATCACTCACTGCACTTCAAATTGAATCTCTGAGACTTTGTGGACTTCATGCTGTTAAAAGACAGGACGGCTCTGTTTTTCATCGCAACTGGTTGTAATCCAGCAGTTCAAGGGCCATGTGATTCCTTCGCTGTTAACTTAATATGATTTGTGCTTTCAGCAAAGTAGAAAACAGAAAGCCTTGAAATCTTGGCAGGTACCAGGGAATCAAATGTCTGTACTAATTAAGGTAGCTGTTGTAAATATTTTGGATACCCAGACCATAATAGAAACTTTTACAGTTTTCAGAATTGTCTTTCATGATAACAGAAGTTATACAGTAGTTGCAATAAAAAGACAAGACTTACCTGAGCCTCTCTTTGACACCACTTTCAGGCAATGGACCACAACGGCATGAAGCAGGATCAGAAGTGGAATGGGAGCTTTCATTTTTCACCAGTCCTACAAGAAAACAAAAGCTTGCATTATTACTTTGCACCTAGGCAAGATGTGAATACGCTGGAACCATCCAAAACATCAAAAAAAGAAGAAATAATGATTTTGGCAGAAGATGCTTGTTCAAAGCCTGAAAATATATATATATAAAAAATCTCTGCAGTTTCTGAGCCAATAATAAGAACTTTTACAAGCCCGAAGGTCACATGGAAAAAAATCAGGCACCTCTATGCGCAAATCCTGTTCTCTGAAGCATTTGTCTGCCTGCTTTATTTATACCAGTGTCTCTTCAGGGATTTACTGTATAATGAGGGCGAGGCTGTTGATGATACAAATGTCAAGATGCATTTCTATCAAGGCAAACCTGAATTTGCTGCGACAACACTAATCCAACGTCTTTCACAACCAACATGACATGTTGCCATCATTGCTGCTATTATTAATAAGACTATTACACACATATTATTTTTATATGTACAGTTTGACAGTGCATGAATGCAAGAGTATGTTCTGCTGCTCACAAGTCCAGTCACACAGTGGGCCCCACTGATATCAGCCTTTACCCTGACCAATAACTTCCCAGAATTTGCAGTGAAGATGTGCCAAAGATTACTGTATATCTTTAAAGAGTGGTCGTCTGGGTCATCCACCCATGGACATCACTAAAAGCTTTCCATCAAGGCCAAGTCTCTCTACCTTTGGTCTGTCCTTCATCAAGCAGGATAGAGCCCATTCAGACTGAGATCAGGTGACTGACTCTGCCAGGCAAGGACATTCTTGAATTTAGGAAGCTGTCTAGATGCTTTGGCTGTATGTTTAGGTTTGAAGTCCTGCTAAATTATGACATTTTGCCCAATGAGTTTTGATGGATTTGGGTCTGATCTGAGCACATAGAATGATCTGAATCAATCACCATGTTTGACAGACAAGGTGTTGGCTTTGTCTGCTGCTCTTTTTTTCACTTTCTTCTTTCCATCATTTTCATACGGTGGCTGGTATTTATTTCATCAGTGCAGAGAAGTCTGTTCCAGTATTCTCCGACTTCTTTTTGTATGTTTCAGTGAAGTGCAGCCTGGTCTCTCTGTTTTTGAGGCTTTACCAGGCATTCGTATTTTGGGAATCCTCTGAGATTACAGTCATGTCTTCAAGTCTTCAGTCTCTTCAGACTCTTCAAGTTGTCACTTGATCATTGACAGGGAAAAATGTCCGCCTACATCCTACAGACATCCTTGACTTGCTGTGCAGGGGTTTTTCCTTCACAATGCAAATCATCTCACTTCATACACAAAACATGAGTATCTCAGTCTACTGGGTTGTTTGCTACTTTGTAGTTGAACACCTGTTTTTTTTAAAGGGATCCAGATAATTGATTTTGACAAGTTGACCTTTGATATCTTTCTAATGGTTTAGATATTATTTCACATATTGAGAGAAAACTCCACCTAAAACTAAATGATGGCTCACAATCAACTCCAATCGCCTGCGAGCCCCTGTACTGTAGTTTGTGTGTTGAAAGCATAAAAGAATCCCCAGCACAGGTATTTCAATGTTGATGTCACCCTGAAACAAATCAAAGCTGTATTTCATATTGAGTGCACTGAAACACAGCCTGACAACCAAAATGCATAACTCCCCAAATACTTCATTCTTGATTGTTCATATTTGTTGTTGCTAATTCCTCTTTTGTGGTAAAGCAAGTTTTATATAATTCATTCAGACATTAACTGAATGTTGCAACAACAAGGCAAAGCCATTTCCGAGTGACTGGAGAAATTAAATGGAGCTATAGTAAGTACTGTAATAAGACAAACAAAAATGCTGCAGTATGACAACCATCTGAGGAACACAAAAACTCATATGCCAATCAGAGCTGAGGATAAACCATGGCAGGAGAAAAGCGCACTGAAGTCAAACTTCATAATATAAAATTAGTCTTAGGGTTGATTTAAATGTACAGTGATTACTCAGGTTTTGCCTGCAGCTAATAACATTTCTCAGTGATACACTGAACACATTGAACCCCAGAATAAAACTGTATAAATCTTCTTTTTGTTTGGCTAATAATTGAGCTCCTTGCTAGAGGCAGAAGTGCCATTCTAGTCGTGGCTTGAAAATATGCCAATGTCGACTACACGGACTCTTCCATTGGCATTTCGGTCACGACAATGATGCTTCACATAGATTCCACAAAGCTGCATCAGAAAAGCTTTGAGGGGAAACCCTGAAAAGCCACAATAACCCTTGAGACACTCACAGAGGCATGCAAAACTGGCCAGCAGCCAAAGATGGCGACATTGTCATGTTCTCCTTGTCAAAAGGACTATTGTCGTCAGCCCTTGCTTCCTGCAACCAATGCCACCTCAGAAAAGCTACACGGCACCGCACAAAAATCTTATCTTTTTAATTACTTTTCCATGTTGGGTGCAAACTCTGCAACAAAGCTGTGGTCTCCCCCTTTGGTTTGAACACTGAGGAAGGCACTGAATCACCAGTTCTGCTCTGGTATCCCTCCAGCTCACAGTGATATCCTGGACTACTAGACATCAAAGCCGATAGCAATTATCACTAAAAAGGTTAAAAGTGTGCTATTTCTTTTTCTTTTACGTCTCTCTCTTTTGTGTTTTGGGGATAAATGAGCAATTACAACTGATAGATACACTGATCCTATGCTGGTCCAGCACATGTGCAAGGAACAAAAAGATATCAAATAAACATCCATGACAACATGACGTCTAGTTTTGCTATGATGTTGTTGAGCAGGATAATGCTGCAGAAGTGGGGTTTCACAAAACCGTTTCCAAGGACACTGATCACAATGGCCATCCTCCTCTCAAGGTTAATCATAAATATGTTGTTGTCATTTTCACAGGCATAGATTAGAGGAAGAGTGTACTTTCGAATGGTAACAATACAACCAAAATAGAAAATCAAAAAAGTAAACTAATGCATTGTATTATGTTACATATCAAATTACATACAAATAGTGTGCCACTTTTCAGCTGTCTAATGACTATCAATGTACCAGGCTAGTGCAAAGAAATTGTTCCTGTGCAATGGCATTGTGATTCATCACTATAAATGTACATTGTGGCATAATGTAAAAAAAATACTGCCCGGTGCTCAGACACCACAATGATCCACATCCCAAAACCCAATGACAACTCAGTGAATTATCACAAATGGACAATGGAAATCAACAAATCCTCACAACTAACATGCTGGAACTAGAAAATTGTTCACATTTTCTTGATTGAAAATATTTGTTGAAATTGGTTCAACAAAATTGATGCCTTTTTAGTTTGTGTCAATCAGCTCATGGTGCCGTTAGACAAGTGTAAGTAAGATATAAGCCCTCAGTAGTTGTGATGGGGTGAGGGTTGGGAGGGCAGAGTGGTGTTGAGGGATCTTCCAGCCTGAGGGAAGACGCTGCTGCAGAGCCAGCAGATTCCTGTGCATGTCCTGCCAGATGAACAGCGGGATGAGCAGACTCAAGCTGAACTAGACTGTCCTTAACTGTTGTGAGGGCTCTGTGCATTCATCCCATCTCACCAGTGCTGGGCAGTTATTCAGTAATGATGATATTCTGGGTGGAACATCCACTCCTGATTCTCAGTCCCATGTGAGTAGTGCCAGGTTGTCATGTGGCCAGTCAAGATACTTTTGAATACCTCTGTAAAAGTTTGAGGAACCTGGAGCTCAGAGTACAGCACATGTATAGAACTGACTGGGAGCATGTCCAGAACTGTCCAGAATCCAGTTACATAAGATAGTACTCAGGACTGCGGAGCTTGTTAAGCAACATTCAGACATAGGTACTGTTATTTTTAAGGTGTGAGGACTCAGTGGAGTATTGTTGAGGATCCTTGACATGCTGGACCTCGAGCATCTTGCAGCACCTCAGAATGATGCAGGTTGGTAATCTCTGTGGCCGGCAGCTGCTGCAGACTTTCATAGAGGGACAATGCTGGCTGTTTGTTGGTGGGTGAGGAGTTTTAATGTAAGAGTCATGTGTCAAATATTTCAGTAAAGCTATCAGCCTCAATGCTAGGGACATTTTTTTAAGTTCACAGCCAGCTTCACATTCACTCAGCAAGGTCTTTCTCATATCTGCTGTACACACAGGTGCCAGGTCGTCTGTTGAGAACATCAAAGCAACCATTTAAAGGTGCTGAGCTCATCCAACAACCAGTGCTCACAGGAATGATGCAGGCATTCTTGCTTTTGTTATCCATTATTGCCCGCCACATGTCTGTGTGGCTTCTATTTGCAGTATGGTTCCTTTCGAGACTGTACTTTATGCTTTTGCTTTGTGTCCAGTCCACAATGACTGCTTTCAATCTCAGTCTGGTTCTTTGGTTCATGTGAACCAACTTAACTGAAAGCCACTTTCTAGACCTTTACCACAGCAACTGTCTGTATCATTACAGGATAATCAGCTGATTTATGAAATAAATGTTCTTGTCTATTGACCTTTGTTGCTGTGGTGCTCTTGGGCAACATATCCAAGTCCCTGGACTTAAAACAGCAAATCATCTACAGTTAGATCAGTCTGTTATTTGACAACTGACTTTACTGATAACACGCTTCTTTTAATTAGCTGAGAGTAAGCTGGCGAGAAAAGGAAGGAAGGGCGCTCTCCAAATGGACCAGAGGGGGCTTGTAGGAATAAATCTGAACAAGACCTCATTGTTGTCCCTATTCTACCAGATTACTGAAGTGTTACCACAAAAACAGTAAATGATAATGGTTTATCTCTCATTTTGTGCTCCTGATGCTGATGTGGTCTATTTAACAGGATGGCCACCTGTTTGAAGAGACAAGCAACTCAAGGGCTTATCGAGGTGGAACACTCAATTTGTTATCTGTAATCATGAAAAGGGTGTCAATGTATTATTGTCACTATCGTCTTACTTTTTGGCACATGGTTATTAGCTAGTGATAAGTGAAAGATTCAGTGCAGCTGTCTAACTGTCAAGAGATATGATCAGGGACACAATAGAGCAGAAAAAAAGAAAGAAGAGTTATCCCTCTTCAACAAATGAATGGATACTGGATGTCCAAAAAATATGAAATCATACAGAAAAAAACAGCCCTCCCTTAGAAACCCCACAATGAAAACTTATCCTGCCAAGCATCTCAGTGTGCCATTCTTTAAAGAGAAGCTCATCCAAGAGGTGCTGTCACCTGCCTCTCATTCTTTGATTGTTTTTTTTTTTTTTCCTCACGCATCCACTTTCTCTCTGCCCTGACAGTGTTTCCTCCTCGGCAGATTCATCCAAAATTCAATTACTTTCGAGGAGGGTTCAGCCAGAGAAATGGGGCACTCTCTCAACACTCTTGGGGCTCAGAATTAGCCCTGAGGAATGCATCTCCCTCTCGCACTCACACAAACAATTTCAGCGATCGACGAGTGCGGCTTTACTGCTTTACTGAAGCTTGGCAGATGGATATTAAGATGATGATTTATACGGATCTCTCGGTTCAAGTCTCTCTTTCTCTGTCACACATTTTCTCGGGCTGTTCACACCGAGGACCCTCCTGCTCAATCCTGAACAACCGCTCATATCTGATGTTTTCTAGATGACTGTTCATATCTTTTTAGGATGTTACTCACACCAGACACCAGTGGGAACTGACAGCAAGCAGCAATATCAGACATCCGTTTAGTATCAACACCTCTCCTGCTCATTTGGAAAACATTTCAGTTCTGTGGCCCGAAGTTTTGATGGAACTGAGCCGAGGTGTAAAACTGATGATACTATTCATTTTATTTTTCTTAATGTATTTTTATTATGGAAGAGCAGTTTTATTTGAATGTCTTAGAAATCCAGGCTGCAGCCCGCATGATGACAAATTCTGATCCCAGCTCTTAGCTCTCTAAGTATAAGTTACATCCATTGAATAGCAAATCCAGATTGAAAATGAAAAAAGAAAATCATCAGAACTGCGACACTTGGAGATTCAGTATGAACAGATACCCTCTCTGTCCCTGTGATTACTCCCCCACCTCTCCCCCATGTCACCCCTCTGCACCCTTCCTCCTACCTCCAGTCAGAAAATTGGTACTGTGCTCGGTGAGTTATTAACATTTCTATTTGTGAGGAATACTCTTCAAGCCCTTGCACCCTTGGCTGACGCACACATACACCCACACGAGTCTGTGCTCTCCTCACTGAATTATTCCATTTCAGATTATCTAATAACCCTGCAACCAAAAACCTCCATGTTCTTGACATGCATGGAGGAAGTGAGAGGGGAGGAGAGAAGAGGTCGCTTCTTGAACATAATCAACATCTCTAAACGTTTAACACTGCAATTGTCTGCAAATAAATGTTGATTCTGCGTTAGTGTAAAAATATGCACAGTCCATTTCCTCCCCGGAAACAGTGAGAAAATAGACTGTGTAAATCATCCAGAACACAATTCACAGATGAATAAGAAACAATTAAAGACACAAACTGTGTGCAGCAACATCTGATTGCTAATTTGTATTTGTGTGGTGAGAATAAAACAGCAGACTGGAAATCCTTGTGTCATCGATTGTAAAATTACAGATGTCTGAGTTGCCACTGTGGTTTGAAATGTTACTTAACCATCTAGTTAGAATTGGTTGTGCATAAATAATGTGAAAATTATTACTAATCAGGCCAAAAAACTTCTATTCAAACATATTGCTCTTGCTCTACAGCATAGTTTAAATGCAGTTTGAAAGCCTTATTCGTAACTGCATGAATATGATCGTGGTGGAGAAATACTAATCATTGTAATGTCATTAATTTGGGAGCTCGATCTGACAATGAATCAATACATATCATAATCAGACAAACTCAGATTGGCTAAATTCCCAAATTCTGAGAGACAATACTGAGGACACATGACCTGAGTGTTCTCGATGGCAGCTGTGTGTCTCTTCAGGTCAAACGGTAATTATAATATACTGCAGTGCACTCCTCTTCAACTTCTCACTGAACAACTTCGGCAGTTCAGCACAAGTTGCACAGTCATCATTATAACTTCCAAAGATGTAAATGAGTTAGCAAGGAACACATGAAAGCAATACTATCATTGCCAGCTGCCAGTGTGAATTCACATCCCCTGCCAGTCAGAATGGCATGCATTTTATCTAACGTAAGGGTTTCTTCTATTCAGAAGTGACAGTTCTCAGAGTTTTACACTAAGCTAACTGCCTCTGGGTTTAAAAAAAAAATCTTTGGTTGTTGTGATGCTATATTTTCCCCAACATCTATTAAATCTTCATACAATCCCCGTACCATGGGAATGAGGAATGTTGAACTCAACAAATGGCCAAATAAACAGCTAGCCTTAAAATTTAACTGGGCTCTTAGCTTTTTCCATTTGACCTCCACTGTTATAAAGCCAGTGGAAGTGACAGAAACCACTTTCAGTAGGTGAAATATGGCACACAGAATGTATAATGTATAATTTCTATTTTTTATTTTTGGTCTTGGGAACTGTTAGCCACTACACTTTGAGTGAATTCTGTGGACACACACACATACAAACTGTCTTTGCAGTCACGTCCAATTCTAAGTCCCATTCCCTGAGCTGCCTGCTAACTAGATTCTTTATCCTGCCTGGCTGTCAGGGAAATAAGGATGACATTAAATGAACGGAGCTCTCTCTTTGGATATTCCAGGCCAGTGGTGAGAGGACTGAGGGAGAGCCTGCTGGAATCACTGAGAGGAAAAGGTGAAAGGGGAAGAGTGGATGAATAAGCGCTAGAACAGGGGAAAAGAAGAGAGGACGAGAAGACATGAGAGGGAGTATCATGAGACGGTGAGGCAGCAGGGCACTGGAACATGCAGAGAAGAAAATGACTGGGGAATACAGTGTTGTTGAACTGAATTCTTGTGTAAAGTATTTTCACATGATAGTGATTAACATCTGACTTTTACTGAGCTGACAGTCTTCATAACTTTCCATTAAAATGTGTTGATGTGATTTACAAGATTAAACCAATTTGTAGCAACTGCATAGTAAATTTCCCAGTGTTAATAGATGTTGATTTTTCAAAACAGACAATTATTAGGTGTGTCAAATTTGTTTGTTTGCTCCACAGCTGTTATGGACACAAAGCTGCAATTCAAACTGTCTAAAAGTTTGAAATTCATTGTGATGGATAAGAATTTATAGCAAAATAGCACAGCCATGATTCACACACTGCTAAATTAGTACTGAAGATGCTGCTCTAAAATGGCCCCTTTATTAGTTTTTGTTCATATCTACAATAAATTCTCAGACCATAAAACACATTAAGGGCCATGCAGATTTGAATACTAACATTTTCAAGTTGAGCCACTCCCTTCAGACTATTAAAACAGCCACAGCACACTTGTGTTCAGGTAAAAAAAAAAAAAATACTGGTTCCTCCAACATCTACAGTAGTATGCACAGAGAAGAACTGTGTCGATTGAGTTGGATTCGCTCCTTCTCAAAGTTACTTCAGTAACAGAATCCAGAAAGCCAGTTAAACTCAAGCGCATTCTTTTTCTCTCCCCAGCTTGATCTGTACGGCTGATGTCAATCAAACTCAAACACGGTCCGAGTCAAGGTCTGAAATAAGATTCACCTCAAGAGGAAGCACGCTACAGTAGCTGGCGAATGACACTTGTAAAACTTGATGTTGCAGGGTTATCTGAAGTCTAACATAAGCTATCTATAGCAGCAATAGGTGCACTTCAGAGAGACATTCCCACTGCTAACTGAAATGAAAATTCATCAAGCCGAGGTAGAGACTTCCAGTGGCAACAATGAGATATTCACAGGCTGAAGCATTTCTCTCTTTATCTCCCTCAAACACAACCTCTAACACACATTTTTACTCAACACCTAAAATTTAAATCTGTGACACTGAGACTGATCTGCTGCTGAACAGCCGAGTCTCTAGCCTACTCTACAGTATGCTAATGCTATTCATTGGAGAGCATCAAAGTCTGAGCTCTTCAAGGACCTCTGACTTTAAGAAAGTCAGGAAAAAAAAAAACACTGCATATTTTATAGTATACCGGTAGGAAAAGATTTCATTGGGTGTCTTTTTTTTGTTGGTCTTTAAAAGAAGTAGGACAGCAGCTTTTCAGAGATTAAAGAGACATGAGCAGCAACCAATAAAATGTCTGACATAAATGTTCTCAAATGATAGAAATGTGAAAAGTAAAAGCCTTCAAAAATGAGCAATACTGCCCTGGCAGATTCTGTAGTTCGCCAAATCATTTCAACTGAATACTGTCTGTCTAAGCTGCAGAACTGTGGGCTGATTTAAGGGGGGATGAAAGAGGATTGTCAGATTATTAACACAAGTTAATAAATGCCTACCCTGCAGCAACTGTAATCATTAAGGCTGCTATTTTTTTTTTCATCTAATAGACCAAGGAAGAATCAAATTGAGCCAAAAGCAGAACAAATGTACAAATAAGTCAATAACAACAATAACATCTGGATGAAAAAGCATTTTCTGTAAAATGATAACATGACTGAAATTGTAATTGTACAACAGACCATTTGTCTGACTTTGTATGCTAAGGTTGTATGCTGCTTTTTAAGTAACTGTATTTAATCTTTCAATGAACAAGATCGATTTGCAGGAAGTGCCCTTTAAATTATTTGACTGAAATATCTGTTGAATTGGATCAGAGCAGGCTGATTCATGCTGAAATTTAGACCGAGCTTAGACAAAAGCATGCTTCCCACAGGGACAGGTGAGCAAACAGCACTTAGAAAACAAGTTGTTTTACATTATATATATATTCAGAGATCCATAACCACATCACAAACATATATACACACACCAGCCCTGATGAAGGCCTGTGGCCGCAACGCGTTGGCTTGGTTTTAATTTGTTTGGCCATGCTGCAATAAAGGCTTTTTAAAATCATCTTCCTACTCTGAGTGCCTCAGTTCCCGCTACCACCCAGTATTTGGATCCTCACACTGAAGAGCACCAGAGGTAGAGACAAGAGACAAAGACAATTGATATCCATGCAGCACTCCATGCAAGTTTTTTGATTATATACACACACATTACATACACATACTCAATGCAAAGCTATTTGTCTCCACTGCAACTTTTTTTCTGAAAATGTCCCTTGTAAGACCGAACCAAACAGCACTGCAAGCAAAAATAAACTTAGCCGCTAAGGTGAGCAGACATGTTGTAGTTACCACTGAGAGCTTAACGGCACAATGCAAATAAGCTTTCACACAATAACAGACGACCCGCATCTCCCTGCTAGGCAGCCGAGATTCAATATCGGAGGACAAGGAGTGCTGCGTCCCCAGGCCCTCCTTGTAAAGTGGCCCATAAATCAAGAACCCTGTTGAGAGCCAGTCTCTGCGGGTCTGGTCCAGCAGGGGGGAAACAGAGCCACGCTCTGGCTGAGGGGAGGGCACATCAGTGACCCCTTCAGCTGTGATGCAAAGGATATCTTAGCTGCATACAATTATAACCAACATTAGCCAAGGGATTGGCTTATTACTGGAATTGTTATGTTTGAATATGGATGATGCCAGAGCTCAAGGGCTTCAGCAATGCATGTAACTGAACCAAATCAAACTGTATATACTTACTAATGCTGGTCTTAAATATCAAAGCTCTCACAACGTATTACATGCTTGAGTACTCGACAAAAAAGGTAATCATGGGAAATTATATAAATTAATTTACTGTAACAGTTGCACGAGTGTTGCTGAAATTGCCTAAATGAAACTAAAATAGAAAAGATTTAAAAAGTAAGAGCAACAAAGGGATGTGAAAAATATCAATGTTAAAGAGGCATGTCTGTTGCAATAATTATTATTGTGTATGGTTTTTATTGTCTATGACTGGTATAATACCTGTCTCGTAATGTTTCTCCAGCAAAAGTTCAACATATTAAAAACTCATTATTTTACTTAGTCATAAATCTCACTTTGCATCTTATTATTATCATCACTGACGGTTGTTCTATCATGTTATATTGATAAACACATTTTAAAATAGTTCAGAATTGCATTGCTGGACTTAAAAAAAGAGGTGATGCTATTGTCTCATTTCCAATGACAGGAAGTAGGGAGTCATTTTAGGCCCTGTGTGTCAGTGTGAATTGTTCTAATGAAGTGCACCAGGCCCATCTTTTACTAGACGCACAAAGAGATATATGTATAAGATCATCTGTAAATAATAAGTCGCCCCCGGACTCATGTCTGGTGGGTAATGACAAATGAAGAAGTGTTAATGAAGCACCCCTTGACTTCACTTACTATTAATCCCTTGATGTAGTTGTTCTATTTAAGGTCCCACGTCTGGCACAGAGGGGAGAATCAGGTGCAAACACTGTCAGGAATCCTACTGAGTGTATCCATGTATGCACTCATACTGTATGCAAATAGGCTGTGTCCATGGTTGCTGCTGTATATACATGTATAAAAAATACTTTAAAGCCCTTGTGGACACAAAGGAGTCCATTGAATAACCTTAGTATCTCAACAGAAGACACTTGAAACACCAGTCAAAGTGTGAGTGAAGATTTGCTGTGTTGATCGTGGTTTGATAAGCTCTGAGTAGTGTCTCTTTGTGCCATTATCTTGTAAATGCATTAGCTTGTACAATAATCTAGACTACGTCTTGTTTTCCTCTGCCAACTGGATTTTATGTTATTTTTCATCTCCTCACCAACGTATGGAATGTCACAACAAAGCCTTCATGAATGAGTAAGCACAGATCCGATGAAGAGAGGAGGGGAAATGGGAGGAAAAATTGCTCATTTTGCTTCCCCTGGCATGCAATTTCCATCCTCTATCCACATCTCTCTAAAAGCTATCTAAAACACATCAGGTTCATCTTTCTAGGCTGGATGGGCCTCAGAGGATCACCTCCAGACATGGCACGATGACAGTGGGGCTGAAAAGAAAGGATGAAAATGATAATTCTGTCCTCTTGCTTAAAGCAATGGGCTTCTTGTTCTACTGCTGATTAAAACGTAAAAAAAAAAAATCAAACGTTCATTTTATACGTCACTTGCCCCTAGGAAAGAAAAATATTGTATATTGAGGTAATTGATCATTCCTCTGATGGCTGTTTCATCAGAGGAAGTGCAACATGAGTATTTCATCGCCTCTTTTTTCATTTTTAGATGTGTTACAATTGACCAGCACAACGTTTCAGCTCCGGGGCAACCACACTGTGGCTGACCCTGAGTCCTTTTATTTTCTGCTTTAACAAATGTGAAAATAAATGCTTTTAAATTGCATTTGATTCTGCTCAACTTGATGTTCTCACACATACATATGCATGCACAGAATGGCTTGCATCTGTTTTTCAAGAGCAATGTAAAGAGACAGTTGGAAATTATGCCATTGCCATCCTTTTTTATGTGGCATTAAGTGTTGCTCTGTTCAGATTAAAATGCTATTACAAATAGAGAGTAAATAAAGCTCGTATAGCAGCAGCAGACGCTCAGTTGAGCCCAGCTCAGCTCAGTTCACATTCATACATGAAGGCATTCAGATCAAGGTCTAAAAACTAAGTGGCCCATGAAAATAATTAGCAAGAAGGAGCATTCTTTTTGATACCTCTCTGCTGAATAATACCATGAAAGCTCAGTGAGAGCTCGTCAGCCACACAGTGAATAGAGGGCGGATTTGAAGGCCCTTTACTGTAGTTTTCCATACAACCTGGTCTCCCATCAACAAGCAATCGCTGTTTGTATGTTCTCTGAGAGGGACACAAGGGTAGAGTTCCTAGCCTCTGCACAATTAGAGGACAGAGAGTGTGTCTGTGTTTATCTGATCTGATATAACATACATAATGGTTATTGAATTGTGTATGTCATCTGTTATGGACTGCTCGGCACGGCGGGTGAAGCCTTGTTGGATTTCATCATAGTGGTGATGACAAGCTTTGGCCTTAAATCAAAATATGGTATACAGATGCAATAATTTAGTTTTTGGCTATGTGGATAAATGTGCATTATGATATACTGTATATCATCCCGTTTTCTGATCATGGCAATATGCAGGAAGGACATGATACATTTTCTGCAGGATGAGTTAAAAATGGTTTATGGGAGCCTATTTTTGGCAAATTGGTAAAGTTAAATGTCATAAATCAAAGTAAGCTGTCACACACTGATACAAAAATCCAACAATGGCTTAAAGCAGTCGTGCAACATTAGCTATGATGGTCTCATCCTAGTTAGAATAAGTCTGATTGTATATGAAAAGGTTTGTCCATACAGTAGCCTAAGGGGTATAAAGTTATACCACTTCAAACCTCTGAAGAATTCTTTAAAATGAGATAACTGAGAAAATAAGAAAGGGCTACTTGGCTGCAGTAACCTGCTACCTGCTGTGATGGGTGTCACAATGAGACTTTTTTGTCTGGTGAGCATTTGAAAAGAAACAATGAAGGTTTCCCTCTGTAATCTGGCACCTACACTGAGCCATAACAATGACTGGAACAGCTGAAATTATTAGTTGAGATGAGTCTGAAAATGCATGGAGAGATTGAAATTGTGATAATCACCACCAGTAGTCCTGATTCAGCTTTGTAAGGGCAAGGTGGCATGCTCAGACATATTGTAATCTGCCTGATCTACTATACTTGTCAATTCATGACATGATGGCTGCAACAAAAATAAGATCAGATCAATGCCAAGTGATTGCAAGGGAAAATGGAACAAGGCATGTGGAAAGAGGAATCTCATCTTCACGGGAATTGGATTTTCAAAAGATTTAACTGTGAGTGCGTCTGTTATGCATGTAGTCCACAGCTTCTAATACTCAGATTCAGAGTCAATACATCTGCACAGCAGGGCCATGCAGGAAGGAAAGGTGCTAAAGCTGAAGTACTCAATTTATGATATTTGCACACAAACACATGACCACACACATATACGTCAACACACAAGCTGGATCACCTATCACTATTTCCATTTCCCCTCCAGTCTTACTTATGTAATTTAACAGCTATGATTAAGGTGCCCCCCTCTCAACTTCCTCTCCAACATTCTTTCTCACAAATCCTCATCAATTGCTCCAATCATTCCTCACAGAGAGCCAATACTCCACAGCGAGACAACTCTTATTTCCACCACATTAATGAACTCTTTCATTTGAAAGCCTTTGACGGCCCGCCCCTTGATTGCAAAGCCAAGGCCAATAGGCCTTGGTGACAGCTCCTTGAAAATTAAAAGTATCAATCAGGACAGGAAAGGAAAAAGGTTGTAATGTCTTTGGATCATTCTGTCTACCAGAGAAAGCACTGTAGCTGAACAGAGTCAACTGCTGTTTGCAAATGATTGTCATGGTTTGTTTTGGTGAGACAGGTGGTGTTGTCTCATAAAACAGGAATAAAAGATTGAATGTCTGTTATTAGGAGTAAAGTGGCAGCTGATCAGTTTCTATGGTTTGTGATATTGTAACGCCACAATTAACAAGCATCTTGTTGTACAAGTTGCCACTCTGTGGAAACTTGTGGAAATTCAATCACAGGGTTTAAGCAATTGAAGCATACAAATATGCTGTCAATGTTAAAATACGTTTTACTGTGATCAAGTATTGAAAATGATACTTGAACGTCATTGGTGCATTTAGATTCTCTCTTTAAAGCTACACTTAATTCATCAGAGAGCAGAGGAGGAATTCAATGCCGCTGGGTAAACTTGACCAGCATAAAAAATGTGCCAATGCTGGATGACATAATCTCTGTCTAAATCAATTTCTGTGTGAGAGCACTCGACTCAGCTCAATATGTAGCTGCAGGGCTTGCGTTAAGTGGCCACTGCCACTTACCTATTAATTCATGTGCTGTGTTGCTCCTGTGGCAAAGCTTAACCCAAGATGTTGGAGATGAATAAAGATAGCATTAAAGAAACATCATAAACCGAGAAGAAACCACCTAAAGCACAACATGTCAAGAAGAAACTGCAGTGGAAAGATTGAGTGCAGAGCATGGTGCAGGTTGTTTTTTGGAGCAGCTGAACAGCTGAGAAAATGTTACCATTAACAAAATTAGAAAATCATATGTGATTAATGAGGTGATGGTTGAGTGTGAAGCCTGCGTTGCATGTAAGCCTCAGGCTTAGAGGAGAAATGGTAAGAAGCAACTTACAATGCTACAATACCTCTGGCAACTCTTGTCTGTAGTGGAAGAGAATAGGGGATAGTTTTATATTTGACAAGCTGGCATCTGCTCTAACTTTACATCAGTATCACTTCCTGATTCCCAAATATGTCTAAGTGGCAAAGCCCAGTCTGGTCAGAGCCAGAGTGGAGCTCCAGCATCCATCTGGACAATCATAAGCCATCATCCATCCAAGCAGGGGAGAGAGGCAGGGGAGAGGAGAGGAAATACTAGCAAATAGGAGCGGCACAGAGAGAGCTGACTTGCCAAGCAATCACTCAGCAGAAATAATTTGAAATAACTAAGCCCGGGTTCTTCTCGCCTCCTCTGCCACACAGGCGCGCTTTGAGTGCATGTGATGCGCACATGTGCACCAATTCGCAAAACACCCACGGACGCATGCACGTAGGCGCGCACTCCTACAGGGGCACATACACAGGAACACACATTTTAGAGTCACACATACTGCTGACGCACCAGCAAATGCGCACGTTACACGGTTAGCGCCAAGAAGAAAAAAACAAGGCTTAAAATTAACAGTTCGTATCACTGACACTAACTGCTCTGTTTAGATAGTTGGGTTTCACTAAAGAATACAGACGACTTCAGCAGTCCACTTCCACTGTCGTACTGCAGCCGCGAGCAGTTCCACTGAGGAGGCTCTGTCCGCAACTAAAGCATAAAGATCGCATGGGATTCATGCGTAACTGAGGGGAAACATGCTCGCTCCAAATGCGCATTTAAGTGCCGCATATAAGGAGATCGTGGATCCGTTTGTGAAAGCGCTTTGATAAATCTATGCATATGAAATCTCAGCGCCATCCAAATGAATCGAAGAAAAAAAAAAAGATTTCAAATGTCCACAAAAGACCGCATCAGCATCTAAGCAACTTTGAGAACCTTAGGATGAAAGAATGAATTGAACTTACCCTCAAGCAGTTTCCCAATGATAGCGTACACTCTGCTGTCACTTCTGATAGCCCCACAGCATCACGGTGTATCAGAATCTGTTTTGGTCTACAGAGTAAAGCAGTAACGTTTTAAAAACAAGGAATCCCAGTTTTGAGATAGTCCACTTGTCCAGAAACGCAGCGTCTATCCCCAAATTACATATTGCCAGCCTGGACTGGCACAAATCAGATCACTAAAGAAAAAAGAAACACCTGCAGCCGGTCACTTTCAAACAGTAGGAGAGACGAAAATGCAGAAAATCATGTCAGTGATTAGGGGGGCGGTCGACACAATCAATGGAGGGCAATATCAGAGGAAGCAATTAGTCTGATTATCCTATTAAATCAGTTGCTGAGCCGCTCACAGCCACACAGCACCGGCAGGTGAGCACCGCTTTAAGCAGGACTACACGAGCGCAAATTTCCAAAGTGATGTGCAGGAAAAAGACACATCGGATGCTCTCTCTCTCTCTCTCTCTCTCTCTCTCTCTCCCTCCCTCTCTCGGAGTGCCGCTGTGTCAACGAGATGCGTCGAGTGCGCACAGGTTCACCAAGATAGCACAGGACATGAGGAGATTTGCCATCAAAATAAGAGCACACACCAGAGAATAGCGCGGCAGAACTTCAAACGCTCCTCATAGCGTTTAATCTGAATGTGATATGTCGCTTTAGTTTCAAGTAGGCTACGTCCTGCAGACCATAATGTGTTTCTCATTACAGTGATCATATCGAGATATCACATATTCTAGCCGAAACTATTGATTACATCCGGCTCATTGGTTAGTATTTGGCATTACAGCCTTACGGCTCTTATTTTGAAAAAAACACCGGAGGCGTTGTTTCGTTATTCTGTCAGACTTGACCGTGCCACCACTATGAACGCGTCCTATCAGACCTGCGTTCCTCTGGAGTCTTCATCCTCTGCATGGCGCACTGGCTGAAACCTTCCCGACAGGCGCCCTTGAGGAAACTCATCCTCATTATGCACCTGTTTCCAGAGATAAATTCGCAATGTGGGAATTATTTTTAGAGGCTTACTTAGTGCTGAATGGAGCACATGGGCCGACAAGCAATGCAGTGAAGCTCCAGTCTGAGGAAAGACGCACTGCCGCCCAATGGAAATAACAGAAAAGGGTTTGAAATGCACTGTAAAACAATCCTCTCGATGACAAGTCTCTTGAGTCTAAGCATTATCCATAAAAGAGGAAGAATATAACATGATCAAGACAACCAATAAAAGTATACATGCGGAATAATATTTATGTAGCTTTTCTGTGATCATAAAGCTAAGGAAGCTGAATGTCTTCATTTGATGAGACAAGACAAACTTATTACATTTAGGTTACATTATCATTGTGTGTGAAGTAGTAGAGCTGTTTTCTTGCAAAGTCACTGTGATCATGAGGAATCAAAGCTTGTTATGAGCAGACCACTAAATTATTTATAATAATTAATAATCATACAACACATTAATTACATGCCTGTTTATACAGTTGTCAGTTGAGCTAATTCTTCTTTGCATCAACATGTTGATATTTGTGAAAGATGACAAATCAATTCATCCAGTTGAGATTGAAGACGCATGACAAGAGATTATTTATTGTAACTGTGCAGAAGCAAATCGTCTGCAGGGATCCAGTGTGATACCATGTGTTGAGGAATAATCTGAAAGAGCCAACAAAAAACCCCTTAACTTATGTCCTGAGACAGACCTTCATCTTCAACTGAAAATGGTCCAAATATTCCGGTCCATTACCACAAAATTAGATATTTTTTTCCTTGTCTACTTGTGGGAAGTTTTGGAAGGCAATCTTGTTTTCATTACACTGATAAAATACAAAAGCACCGATTTCAGCTGCACGCACAAACAGGTCTTTTTTGAGAAATGTACAAAACCAGCCTCTCAATGGACTTTACATTATAGGCAGTATATCCACATCTGACTCTGTATTCATTCCACTGTATCAATATTAATCATCACTGTTTTTTTGTTCAATATTCACTACACACAGAGATGAATGTGACAAGTCCACTGAAAAGTCTGAAAGGATTTCAATCTGCACAGCTCAGGTATTAACAGTATTTATGAGTAACCAAGGACTCATACCCAACAGGCTAGAGACAAACCTCTCAGTCACTAAAGATGATAAATGGACAGTAAGGCCGCTTGGCTTCTCATTGAACTGCAAAGGTGTGGTACAGATTAAGGACTTATATGTAAGCGGGCCTCGCTGTAGGCCAGCCAGGCCGTCAAAAAGGGGCTCGTTTGATTTCCCCCTCACTGGGCTACCCCTGTCAAGACTTTGGCCTCTGGCACTGGGTTTCTGTGAGGTGAATTTCGATGAGGGGAGGGCTTTGAGGAGGAGAATAACCACCCTCCTTGGACTGAAAATGTGCACTTGTGAGCTTTCTTTGTCATACACTGACCCTGATGTGAATAGATGTTCCTTAATGAGCAAAGAAGTGGACAAACAGGGCATTGATTCCCCCGTCTATCAGACGTTGTCGTCTGCAAATGGCCTCAACTCAATCAACTAGTTAGTGTGCAACTTTGAGGACAACTGTCTCATCAGGGTTGATTGTTTGACTTTCTGCTTGTCTGCTTTTCTATCTCTGATGCACGGTATGTAAAAACTGAGCAGCCCCTGGTAGGTTTTGGATTGCTTAAGCATGCTCCAACAGAGGCTAATGGTTTTCTGCAACACTTTCAAATCCAATCTTAAAGCTTTAAAACATCATCACCAAGCTCAAAACAAGGCTGCTTTCTAACGTTCTTCAATCTGACAGTTTAGGAGTATACATTTCCACTTGAAAACACAAGTAGGATGGTTTCTACTGTTCCAATTAAAAGTGACACGGCCTCTGATGTACTGGGTGGAAAACATGTCACATTGCTTACAAAACAATTAAATACATAAAAGTTAAAACTCAGTTTATGAAACTTGCATTTAAAAGAAAAAAAGGATCATAAACAGTTTTTGAAGCATTTACATTTTCATTTGAACCATTAATTTGAAGATTAATTTTGTCTTGTGGAGATGTAGCCCTTTTGGAATTAAGTCTTATAAAGTAAAAATGGTGTCTCCTTGACTCGATCAAGTAAAACCTTTGGAATCAAACACTATGCAGCAACAGAGAAGTAGGAAATCTCAGCCAGATCTAGAAGCAGAATAAGTTGAAAGGACAAAGTGAGGCTGGTGTTTATGTAAATGTGTAGCGTGTGAAGTTGTTCTCCCTGAAGTGGTGGAAAGATGATGATATGTGGAGAAATGTTTTTAAAGCATCTTATTTAATGACTCAAATGAATACTAAACAGCAGGCTGGGGGTTTCAAAACATCTGCAGGACTGAAACAATGTTTGATTACATGTGACTATACCTTATGAAAAGCATTACTGATGCAACCCTGCTTAAGAAATCACAGACAACATCCAGGCATGCTGACAGGAGGAGCAGAGGATAAACTGTGCTGTGATATTGATAATTAGCAAGATACGTCAAAAACACACCAGTAAAAGATTAATAATGAATATGATCTTCATTTCTAATCAGCTGCATCATGGCCAAAGCTATTCTTAAACACCAACTGTACTGCAGTACAGTAAAGGTGGTCTGTACAGTAACTGACAATCATGACTCATCATCACATTGCCACAGAGTCCAACACCAGATACATTCAAACATCAAACTGTGAAAAGGTCATCGAGATCACAGCTCTACCTTCCCACTGTTTCTTTTTGTTCTGTCATTCTTTCCATATTTTCCTGTATTTCTTTGCTGTTAAAGACAGTAATTCCACTGACATCTTGAAGAAAAATTGACAACCTATCACCTTTGCTGCTTTTATAGGACAAACATGTAGCAGTGTGTGACACTGATTGCTGTAAACAAATCAATTGTTTGTTTTTAAAACACATTACGCGAGTAATTATTCAGTAATTGTACTAAGAAAACTGCTAGAGCAATTATTTGTATGATTCAAACATCATTTTCTATTTGACAATTTAATAATTATTTCAGATGCATCCATTTTCTTTTTGATGATGAGAAAAAAGCCACTGCAGCAAACCATACAAGGCACAACCGTATGTTGCTGCCCTGCTTCCTCGCCTGAATATCTCAACCTCATTTGGACTGGGAGTGATAATCAGACATCACTTTGTGAGATGGACTGTTTTCTGAGAAGGCTACAGATTTAATTGGGGTAATGAGGTCACTGGAGGAAGCCTTGAAGCCCCTCTCCAATTACTGCCTACCAAACATAGACAACCAAACAGCAAAGAGCAAAACGCATTTTAACATGACAAAGTTATTACAGTGTACCACACAGATTAACAAAGCGTGACCCTTCCCATTAAGCCAATAATACATGTTTTAATTTGTTCTTGTGCATGAATAACGATACTGAATGCAACGTGAACAAAAAAGGTGGTCATTTTCATGACACCTTTTACAGAGGACGAGCTGAACATGAAAGATTGCATTGTCATGATCTGCTAATTGCAGCTTGTATGATTAATAGAAAACAAATTTAAGTGAATAATTTCTGACAATAACAGGACACAGTGTCTGTTACAGGCCTATTGTATGTGTGTATGTGTTTTTGGAGTGATGTCATCACAATGTTGATGCATAATTTACACTTCATTTCCAATTCAGTTCAGCTCCTTAGAGAGAACTTAATGGGATATAACTTGATGTAAGTTTCAGTGTGATAAACACAGAGTCCACAGTGCTCCTGCTGAGGTATGTGTTTTGGACATTAATGTGTAGCACTGTTCAGTTCTAAAATGTTTACAGAGATGCCATACTGTATGTGAGCCGCCCTACACTAGTAAGCAAATACAAGTAAGTGATTCTCATCAGTCTACTGAGGCCTCTTGATGTGACAGCAGTCTAGTTCACTTCCAGTTTGTTGCACACAGATCATTCTAAGTACTGTCGAGGCACCAAGTGGCCAGTATACTCTGTTTTTCTACATTATGTCTCTTTCAGCATGTGAGGGAAAGCAACACATCGGGTGTTACCAAGTCACAATGAACCCCTGCTGCACCAAACAAAGCGGGATGAAACAATTTGTGCATGATGGAGGTTGATTTCTCTGACAGTGGAAATCTCTGTGTCATTTCAGCTGTGGGAGTCCATTATTCTGTACAGCATGATACATTTGACTGGGGAGCAAAGCATTCATATGAACACTTTTTTTTTTGTTCAGGCTTGCTGACTGTCTTGGCTGAATATGTTGGTCTGATTTCTGTTATGCTGAGCTGTGTTGCAAGCACCTTAAAAATACAGTAGTGGTAAAGACACACATTCATTGGTCTGTAACAGAATCCCACCTGCCCCTATTTTTCCGAACAGTCTTCTTTGCAGCGTTATGTAAGTAAGAAAAGGTCACTGAACCAACTACCTGCGTTCCGAAAATAAATACTTGCATGCTCTGGCGGAGGTATGTCTGGCAGATATTTTTATAGCCCTCGTGGCCTACATCTGACAGCTCAAATGGTAATTCTTGTCAGGGAGCCACTACTTACTCTAAATGTGGTTTTATTTTCGTGTGCCTAGGAAATTTTGGGTGAAATGCCCTGGACTTGAACTGCACCAAATAACCACACCTGAAAATGCAAATCTCTTCAGAGTAAACTGCAGCAAGGATCACAAGGGGGGGGGGGTATAATTCAAGCCAAACATTTTTAAAAAAAGCAGTTTTATGGGTATAAAGCAACAAAATGATGACAGCAATAACTCTTGCACATGCATATAAACTCTTGTACAACAAAATGTACCAACTCATATTTTGCTTTTCTTACCGTTTCCTCATGGGTATGGATGTATATTTTTCTGAACTTGCAGAAACTTTAAACTTGTTTTACCAAACATACTGTATACCCCAGACGAGTGTTGTGAAAGTTCACATTTGAAAAGAACAAGTTTTAAATTTTGAACTTAGCTCACAGCTTCCAAAATGAACTAGTTTACGTTTATCTATGACATTAAATCTATTTTTTCAATTAATATTAATTTTGCACTTAAATAATGTGTTATATTTCTATGAAAATGGAAAAAAAGAGGAGCGAATAAGATATACAGTGTGTGGAAATACCTGGTGGACACAATTTACATAAAAATGTGACTTTTTTTCTATCAGTCTTCACTTGTTTGTTCAAAAAACTGCTTCAAACTGTCTTCAGCAGGAGTACGCACTGTACCGCAGCAACAGACTATTGATGCTGGGCTGTGTCCATGGAGACACGATGCCATGCTCTGTGCCGTAAGACTGTCATAAAATGAGAGTGACGTTCACGTTCATCATTTGTAAACTGATTCCTTCAGTTCACGATCACAAAAATACTGCTCATTGAACACGTTCATGCTTGACACTGCCACAGACTCCAACGTGACTTGTACAAGCTGAGGTACACTTTTAATTGGGCTGCACAAACCTAGTGATACTACTTCTAAGTCAAATAGGACGTTTGCATCACAGATCAAACCAATGAAAACAAACTTGAGTATTGGCAGACTGCCGCTCAGCCCCAAAACACTATGTGTATCCCACCCACCACAAAACCAGTCTCTGCATAGCGACATGAAAGGTCTTCCAGTTGTTGAGAAAAAGATGCTGTGCTTAGCTGGGAAGTGATGAAAGCACTTTCTCTGACTGAAAGTGTTTGAAGCTCTCTCGACAGCTTTTTACTTTCTACAGAAGTGTACAAGCTTCAGAGTAAAGACATGGAGCAAAGAGTGCAAGTAGGAAGAGCTACCTTGCTAACCTAAGAAAAAGGCTTAAAGGGGGAAGTGTGCTAAAGCACTGGCCTTTAAGTCAACCACATTAGCCATGTTAAATGATTGTGGTCAGCAGTATAACCTTCTCCATACCTTTTCCATTTCAGCCACCTATAAATATTGAAATAAAATCAAATTAAAAAGTGTCGCATGTCAATATTTTGCAAATGTGTCCAATATGAAAATCTGTCTGGAAAGTTGAACAAACTGTCCTATGTATTTCACGAATACATTAAAAATTAATTTTCTGTCAGAGACGCTTGATAAAACAGTCACTGTATGTCGCTCCAAAACAAATTTTGCTTATGCAGAGAAGTTGCATATAAATGAAATTCACAGAAGTTTG
This sequence comes from Trachurus japonicus, assembly GCF_045865225.1. Taxonomy (NCBI): domain Eukaryota; kingdom Metazoa; phylum Chordata; class Actinopteri; order Carangiformes; family Carangidae; genus Trachurus; species Trachurus japonicus. The sequence continues at coordinate 7,237,183 of NC_140908.1, read as the reverse complement.
CAGCCCTCTAATCATATTTTGATGATGTAGCTCAAGAAGAAAATTAGGCCCTACATATATATGCACCAGGGAGGGAGGAATGAATACCACAATATCTGAGGGAATGTGCTTAACATCATTATTCAAAGACTATGTTCAGCTTGACGTTATGTTTAATCCTGCACAGCTACAGTGCACACTGAATCCCAAATTTCTGTGCTGTCTGAAAATACAGTCTCTGTGGACTCCTTCAGATCATTTTAAAATCAAAGTATGTTAAGTATAAGACAGGATGCACATTTTCCACACTGCCTAATTACAGAGAATTTAACAACAGAGTCAGTAGAGTGTAAGAATCGTTAGGTGAACAACACCTCAACCTGTTGCCAATAACAGTTTGTTTGACCAGTTTTATTCTAAAAGCTTTAATAACCGATTTGGAAAGAATATTACTCTGTAGAATCTATCTGTTGAAATTCTCATTTAGCCTTTAGCTACTTTACCTGATCTACTTGGCTGGTGCTTAGTCTTTCTGAAAGAGAAATCATTTTTATTGTATTTTAGCATCTAAAAGCAGTATTCTAGGGGCCCTGTATACTGTAGCTTAGTGGGCTGAGCAGGTGCCCCATATGCAGATGTCGTTCCCCCTCTCTCTGACTCCTCACTTCCTGTCTCTCTCAACTATCCTATCAGTTAAAGACAAAAAGCCCCAAAAGTATACTTGAAAAAAAAAAAAAAAAGACAGTAGTAGAAAGCAGTATTTTACAGTTTGTTAAAGAATAAATGATAAGAAAAGAAAATACTGAATAATATTTTTAATTTTTCTTTAAGCTCCTTTAATTTTTCTTTGTACCGTTCTACCTCTACCATCAAAACCAAAACCGCATGGTCTGTCTTGAACTGCATCATGTCTTGATCAACCCCACTGTGACTCATTTTAATAATTTCCTAGAAATAAGTTAAAGTGTTTCTGAAACAAGTACAAGAAACGAACAATTACGACTGAATGAGGTTAAATGAACTTGATGAAGGACATGTCATAAATTATTACTTCTGTTATATGGGTCACAATCTTCAAAGCCAATCATTTCTGGCATTTGTGTGTACAATGGAATGTGAATGCACCAGGTCTGATCCTGCCACAGTGTCCTGGATGTTTCCCTGAAATGTTGTTTAGAGGGTAATTGAGTGATGTGAATAATAAGTAATTCCTGGTGTGTTCTGCTTGGCTTTGTAGTGGTAACCAGGTGCCCCAAGCCTTGCACTTTGATTTATGAATGATGCATCAAGAGGCCCAATCAATATATTCAGTGCTCTGAAACAAAAAGCCCCCCTGCCTTCATATGGACATCACGCTTCACTTAATTAATGGAAATAGACCCAGGTGGTCAATGTGTACTTGATGATAAACCTTAGATCATGTTTGAAATGTGCTCCTCAAGATGAAACAAGAAAATTCATTAATACGAGGACAGAATGAGCTGCAAGAGGAGTGCTCAGTGTGGATCTATGTCAATTTGGCCAATGATTCCAGCAAGAAACAACAAAAAGCCTCCTGGTACAAGATTAGAATAATGTGGGCATCCCATGTAACTAATAAATGACCATTCAGCTGCTGTTTCCTAAAACACATCATGCATCCCACACAGCTGGCAGGAGAGCTTGATCTGAGCACATCGTTTGCTGCTGCTCAGTGGGACACGATGGGGTAGTGCCATGCTCTCATCCAAGTGTGTGAGGTACGGGATTATCCAATTTAAGATATTATGCAGGGCATATATCACCCCAGTGAGACTGTCAAAGATGACTAAGAGCCACTGGTTTGTGTTGGCATAAGTGCAAGATAGTTGGTACATTACTCCATCTATTTTGGGAATACCTTGCTGCAAAATCATTCTGCTGTGAAATGGTATCCTTATTAGAGATTATTTTCCTATATCTCTTTAGAGCCCAAAGCCTCATAACACTGGAAATAAACTCTGTTAGAAAGCTATGGACACAGGACTAGTCTTAGTGGCTCTTTTCAAGTGGACAGAGAAAGGTAAACTGATTTCTCCTTGAGACATTTGATTGAAGGACTCTCTGGACTTGATTAATACAAAGTGTAAAGTCACCCGGTTGAAAGAGTTTGATAATGGACTCACTGAGATTGAGATGAAAGCCCCAGATTGTTTGGTTTCAATCATCTCGATTTCTTAATTAATCTGTAAACTGCAGCTCCCCTGGTCTAGCAAAGTAATGAACTGAAATCCACTACAGAAGACAAGGAATAGAGGTGATGAGGTGAGGTTAATATTTGAAGCATCTTGCTAGAAAGAAGGAAACATTCAGTCTTGTCTGTCAAACTAAGTGGCTTCCACTCAAAACAGCAGAGCACAGTCAAGCTGGTCACTGAGGACTCTTTATCTAATTGTCACCAAGTCTGTTCTGTGATATTTAAACTTGATCTACTGTCATCTTACGTTGTGAATGTGATTTTGATGAACAGTCTGAGTCAGCACTAACTTTGCCTTTTCTGTTTTTGTTTCAAAACAAAAAGTCTTCCCATCTTTGCATCAGAGTGAAGAGTGGGTTGATATCAGTAGTATGGTAATACATTCATACATATGTTTACTGTCAATACACGGTGCTGTGAAAGCTTTATGAATCACACGCAGAGATAATATAATTTACTACTGTATGAACAATAAAGTCTACTATGCAGAGAAATGCAAGTGTATTGAAAAGCTATGGCTGTACATGACACCCATAACAAGGATCAAAAACACAGTTGAATGATTTAATGAAATAGTGACTTCAAACAGTCAGAGTTCCTCGCTTGTCTCTTTGTCAGTAGTAAACTTATGGTTCTTTGAACAACATAGACTGAGCATCAGTGATGTCACATCACATTTTGATGCCTCTTTTGAAGCAAAAGTAATGCAAATTAACTCCACAAACAGCCAGACTCAAATTTGTGAAAAGATACATTACCTTTGTACACGTGCTGAGAAAAACAGGGATTTTCTATTGACTTATGTACTGTTGCTTTTGCGATGCTAAGAAACAACCACTCAAGCAGCTGCATCCTTTAGCACTTGCACATTCACTTTAGCACTCAGTTGTCATGTTAGCAAAGAGCACCACCATTTATTTAACACTTAGTCAGAAAGCCTTCCTATACTCAACAATGAGTAAACCCACTACTTGTGCCTTGTCTCCATTAATTATAGCTTATGCAATGTAGCACATCATATTCTAAAATTATTCTGCAAGGTTGAGAACAAAACACTCTCCTCCGAACTACAGGGCCATGTCTTTGTTCTTTCTTTAATGCAGTCTTGGTTCATTTGGACTTCAAGCTCATACATTTCTAATGGGAGCTTTTTAATGGTGCTTGAAGCATCTAGACTGTAACAGAATGCATCTACACTCCCAAACACTTTTGGAAACTTCTACAAACTAGTGATGTGTAGTCTGAAGACACTCATGAGTCAAATGTTGTCTTTGCAACTGGATTTGAGGGAAAACTGTAAATCCTTAGTGACACAGTTTGAAGTTACATCTAGTCAAAACACAAGCATTTTAAGCAAAGCACCTCTGAAAGGTGGTGTAATTCTTTCCAACACAACACTATTGTTTCACCCAGCTGCCCTTGAAATAGACAGATCGAGTCTTCAATGGGAGAACAAAGCTTTTTACCACAATTCCCAGGGCTATGATTACGGATAAGACTTCCCTCAGGCAATTGCGAGTGAAGGGCAGATGAGGAACAGAAGCCTAGCATGTGGTCTAACTATGGGCCAACTAATTGGCTACAAAGCCAGATTTAAAAGGATGATTTCTTTGTATACATATGCTAAGCTGCATTCATACACAAATAGAAAAATTGACACATAGAGTCTGAAGAGCATGTGCCTATTCTCCTATATCGAAAGTGACTCTATTCATCAGTTTGTGGCAGCTCTTGGCAGAAAATGGCGATCAGTCTCTGATGGCATATAACACAGCTTTGGAGAGCCATCACGCTAAAGGCCAGGTTTGTTTGAAGTTCGCTTTGCAATGCATCAGTGGCGATGACCTAGATTTCCTATCTCTCGTTCCTCCAAGAGTGCAGAGAGAGACGGCCTCGTTTCAGCCCTTTCCATCCTCTAACTATGTCAGCTTGCCTGTAAACATTTGGCATCGAGTCACATCACTGCGTCTCCTTATTTCCCTACACACGACTCCGTTTTCCTGGTGTCATCTCTTGACTGCCCACATGTTTGTCCCCCAGAATAGAGGTGGATGGCCCAGCAGCTGAATTTTTTCAAAGCTTAACACAAGTGAGATACAGTATTGAAAACTCACACTAAAATAAATGCTTTAGTTAAATTCTCCTGCAAGTATATGATCAAGTCAAAATATTTGAAATTATGAAATAATCAAAAATAAAATAGATAGAAAGATATTTAGGTCAGCATGTTCCCTTTTTTTGGCTATAACTATATACCACCCCTAAGCTTCATCCTGCAGGGATAGACCATGCATGTTCTGACCCATGAAATAAAACACAGGTTAAAACCCCAGGTAAACATGGTCTGTCTGCATCTCTTCCAATCTGTCTTCCTAGCCTTCCATCCATCTGCTTTCTTGGTGTGTCTGACTCACTGCCTGACAACAAACACAAAAAGAAACGAACAAATTGCAGAAAGAAACTAACACAGTTGGAAGCTGGCCTTGTGCCTCAGAGGTGCAATGTTTATTTTGATCAAATCTAAAAGTGGCCACTAGAAACCAAGCAGGCATTAGCCAGACATCTCTGCCTCTTTTCCTCACATCCCTTCTTCTGACTTCTCTCTCCTTCCCACACACCCACAGGGGACAGTCGTCAGTGCAGAGTACACTAGAGTGAAGGCATGGGAACAACATTAAAAACTGCTTCGGCTCAACAGCAGACTCATCAAGCCAGAAAGAGCATGTGCCACATTTTTAATTATGCATGCAGCACAGCATTACATAGCCCTGTCAGTCAGGGAGATAGTTCCTTCTTCGCCATTGCTGCTGGAGCCCTTTTTTTAGTTTCCTTGGTGATGCTGTAATCTGACATCATAAGACAAGTAGGGTATGCTAGTAGTCGGAGTTGCCGGTGCCTTATTCCAAAATGTCCACCCTATTCCTGCCTAATCCTGTCACACCAACTGCCACCACTACCTCGCACTACTACTGTGTAGTAATTTTCATTAGAGAACCAGTTCTAAAAAACTCTGTCAGACCTCAGGATCCCAGTGAAAAACAGTGTCTCAGGAGAGGAGCGAATTAATGTTCTTTCATGGAAAATCAACTGCACACTGTAGCCTCGTGTGTGGGCTTGAATTTTGGCCTGGCTCCTGGCTATTTAGCTCTTTCAGCTCTGCTTCTTAATATCCTCCGTGTGCAAAAGCAAGGTGCAAATGTATAAGAACACAACAACATGATGGATTACTCAGCTTCCTCACAACAAATAAAGAAGCACTAATAAAAAATTCTGTAAAGCAATAAAGTCTGACATACAGTCTGTTCCGGTTTCTTACACTAAACACCTGGAAGTCAACAATAACTCCATGGTTCTGTTTGCCTTTTCTGTTTTACTTGTAAATAAATGTCTAAATCTGAGGCTGTAACATGTTACATGTCAGTGTACTCAAGAATCAAGGTTAGTCACAGTAAATGCAACAGATTTTAACCATGGCCTTATTTTTACATAATTGACCTTATTTTTTTATTATTAGTAAGATTATCTTTCTGGCAAGCAATACACAATAAACCTTATAATGACTCACTACATACTTTGACCTAATTTTTGATTTGGCTTATACAACTCTTCAAGGGAAATGTGTGTGCATTCATATTTTTTTTAATTCATAGAATTCAATACAAAGACATGAAATAAGCAAGGTTATATATCAATCACAGCATGCACCAGTGTACCCAAATTAACATAAAGTGAATGGGTAGAAATTAAGATGGTGGGTGGGAAAAGATGTACAAGAATGCAAAAAATGTCATCATAAAACCCTGCACTATGCTGACCGTTTAACCCCAAAGATGACAGTCAGGCTAGGGAGAGATGAAACAGTGTGAAGGTGTTTATATGTACAGTAGCTCGAGCCTGTAGGGTGAATTAAAAGTTCAGCCTTTGTGTGAACAGCATTTAATAAATACATTGCCTTTGATATGACTGAAACTGCCATCTGGAATCTGTTATTGTTTTACTGTACATAAAAATCACATTTGCTGTGGCTCTAGCAGCAAGATAAGAACTTGAGGATTATTGCTATGCCTTCAAGAATGTGAAAGTTTGTTAAAAGTCTTGCTGCGCTTTTCAAAATTATACTCCTACAGTATTTATTATTGATGGAAACTGCTGCTTGTTTCTGTTGCTTGACTGTCATTATGAACTTAAAATCCTCCAATGTAAAAGAGTTGATTACATGAGAGGCAAAAACTGGGTCTATGGCTCATGTCAGGCCTTTCAGATTTAATGGGTATTAGAGTTTAGGGCTATCCTGGAGAAGATCAGGGAGAGGAACGACATGTTTTATCTCGTCTTGATCATGACACATTTTCTGTTCAAAGATTCAGCCTGTACTGCATGAGCAACATCTGACTCTGGCATTTCAGGCACAAACTTAGATGAAATATTTAACTGGGTGTCTCTACAGAGTTTCCTTCCTTACTTAACAAGCTACATCACCACACAGCAGTTTTTCTCTTGCCCAATTTGTACTGACCAGTTCAAAAGCAACAATACTTAAGACTTTAAAAACATTCTGGCTTGCAGTTCTCCAGCAAAATTATTTGTCTTTATCTAGAAAATGATTTCTCTTTGGTAATCACTGACATTTTGACAGCTGTGGGCTCAGAAGGGTAATGTGTGCACTGCAGCTGCATTCGACCCTCAGGTGTTGAGTGGATCCTGTGATATCACCTATCCTTTAGAAGCACTGGCAGCTTGAATTTGATTCCTGTAAACATAGTAGCCCCTTCAATCTTCAGTTTATCAAATCAGAATAATAGGCTTGTGTGTTGTCTTGTGCGTCTCGCATGTACAGGCAGGGCACAAATCAGTAACGTCATAAAAACCTGGAAAAAAAAAATCACGATTCAGTTATGAGCTTCACAGCAGTATTTCTTCTGAGGAGTACACAATGATGTACAACATCTGCACATGCCAACTAAAGTATGTTTAGTTATTAAGGTTAGTAACTATGATGGTTGGTTTCTAAAAATAAAGTGGTGACATTTTATAAGGATTTTTATGAGAATTTTAACTTTTACAGCAGGTCAGTGATGGTACACAGTCAAGCTCTCGGTCCCTGTATGAGTCAGACGCACACACACACATCCATCACCTTCACATCCAAAGGTGGCACTTGACCTTCTGCACTCACCACATTCAGCACCACTAATGGGTGTGCTAAAAAGTGCACTTTGTTGCACCTGTACACCAAGGTGACTATTAAAACCACTCGAGGCCAATAGGAACAACAAAGACCATTACTTCAACTGTATGTGTATAGAACAAATGAGCCTTCAGTTACCAACACTGAATTTTATGAACTCAGCTGGGAAATGTCACAGTTATTGCTATTTTGTCATCTTGGTTGCCGCATGCTCATAGCATGTTTATAGCATCCATGGCGTGAACTTTTTAAAAAGATTTATATAAAAATTCCACTACAAGTATTCTGTGACTGTACGTAGATGTCTTTGTGCAATTAGGTGACACAAATACTATATAACGTGTAAGTAAATGCAAAAGACAATAGATACTTTGGCACAGGCTACAAGCTTGAATGTAACATGGGCAATGGGCCACAAACTAAAAAGAAATGAATAAGTCTCTTGTTGAGTTGACAGTTCAGTAATGTGATGAGTAAAAAATAGCTGTAGAATTTCTGCAAGCAAGGCACTTCTAAGGTATTAATACAACTTGTAATGAGCTATCTTTCTCAAAATAACATCTTAAATGCTATTAGGTTCAATGAAAATTGATCAAGCACAAATTATTCCACATTCTTTGGAACCCCTCGGAGATTCACAGTTTTGGTGGGAGGCCAAGTTGAGCCCATGGATCGTACTTTCAGCAGAATCTCGGATAGAGCTTTCTGAAGCTTTTGTTATCATTATTGTCATTTTGCTGACACAATTCCCAACTCAGCACAGGTACATAGATATGGCCCCGGATTTGCAGATAGCAAAGATTCCTTACAAAGCAATACCAGCTAGACAGGTTCACAGGGGGATGGCTCTCTAATGATTTAGTATCGGAAACTTTTCAAACACATTTTGAGGAAACTCAATTAAATTTTCAATTCAAACCTATAAACTTAATTTATCCCTGCATTGCAATTTTCATGTCAGGCATAACATACTGTAAAACACAATCTAATACATAAACACACAGGACTACAAGCTGTAAGATTATTTTACAGAGAGCATTATTTCAATTTGAAGGAGTAGCAATATTTTTGATTGTCTATAATTCAGTGTGTGCCTGTCTGTCATCTTCTCTCTCTCTCTCACTCACACATACAAACACACACAGGTAAATACATAGTTGTGTTGAATGTGATGCTAAAGTCATCTCAGGGCAAAAATAAAGAGGACATCAATTAACTAGTTTTGCTATTCACCATTAGTAGACATTCATTTTTGTATTTCAGTGCAATCAAACTCATGATGAATTATACACAGCATAGTCTGTGACATAAACATCAAAATCTGCAACGCACATCCTGTGACTGTAAGCAATTATCATTTTTTTCTGTACTCAAGGAACTGTTTGAAGACACATCATAAAAAATAGTTTTGAGTTTTCATTTTCTGATTCTGATTGATGTGTGGCTGCAAGTATCCCAGTGTGTGAAGGACTTATTCAATTAACTATTGAAGGACTTGAAAGGAATTAAGATATTGAGTGTAATGATACTTTGGACAACACTTGAAGGCAAGGCTCTTTTTCCAACAGGTTTTGCCTGAGACTGGAGAGTGAACAAGGTCTTTCTATTTTTATTTTTTTTTTCAAGTTTCATGGCCACCGCAATAAAAAGTGAAAGTACAGCAATTTGTGAAGAACATGTGTATAGTATGTATTTTTTTTCCTTAGCACTTCAGACCAAATTGGAATAGGTTTCCCTCCATCTGTTTCTGTTTATCTGCTTCTTATTTGTTTATGAGCAAATGCATCTGAAAACATGACAGAGTCAGATGAAAGATTCTGGAAAGATACACCATAATAATTAGTTGATTAGACTTTGTTTATACTCCAAAGCTGTGACATTTGCCAATAGACTTTTTAACATATCTATATTTATACAGCCTGTAGTGTGTTTACTTCTTTTTACATGATACTTCAGCCTCATAACGGGTTACTTCACAACGTCCCGTAGGAATGCTAGATGGTGTAATGTGCAATCTGCTTATTATGGCACAGAGCCAAGAGAGCAGTGGTCTACCACTATGTTCACCATTAGTTGTCTTACAAAGCCACTGAGATCCAATATCTAATCTAACCAACATAAATAAGCTTGTGTAACAGAGAGAGCTGCTGACCAAGTAGATATCCCAGTCTTTTCTTTCAGGTAAATAAATTATCTATTATATCAAACTGTCTCACATGGACTATTGGTTCAGTTGAAGCATCCCAGAAACGGGGGCATTGTTTCTGACAACATATGTTGCTGTAAAAATGTGTTAAATGTGTTAAAAAGTGTGATTTTTCAATGCTGATAACATGGCAGCCATAACTCCATTCATGTGCACTGTACTAAGAGGCAGAAAAGACAAATCTCTCCAAAAACAAAAAACTACGACTAACAGAAATGTTTGGCTTTGAGTAAAAATATATTTTACAACTTATTGAATAGAATTATCCTCATGGCACTCATTTCCTTGTGAAATAGACTTGAACAGTGGATCAATCTGCCACAGCTGCTAACATTAGCTGTCTGTAATTTATTTCTGTTTTGTTAGCTCTTGTTTATTGTTTCCTAATTTAACCAAAACACCAGGCCTAAAATTATGATCTGAGGAATTTTGTGTTGCAGAAAATAAACAGCTCATTTACTATGAGCAGGAAGAATAAACGAGCTGATAGCAATAAATGTCTGTATACCTGTTTAAAATGCAGATCCCCTTATTGACAGTATTTCACAACAGTCGATAGCATGCATGGGAGAAATGCAGCAACAGGTGAAAAGCTTTGATACCGACTTCAAAGCAGGAAGCATGAGGATGTCCTCTGGCATACATACTCTCATGTCATCTTTCGACCTTATGACTTTTAACAATGATTAACATCTGATGTCCCCTGTGATACAAGATGAGAGTTTACATTCAAACCTTTGTCAGAGAAAACAGGGAGCGAAGGTGCAGCATAAAATCAGGAGGGCACCTGCTGCAGAGTTACAAGCAGCATTATTTCTTTCAGCAGTGATCTTATAGATTACCAATCTAATGGAGGCCCTATTAACACATATTAACCTTGTGAGATATGTAAGGCCACATCTTATGAATTTTATTAGAGACAAGATTAAAATGCAGTTTAATTTGCACTCCATTATATTCTCATCAGTAGAATAATCACAAGTCTATCTGGATGTTACTGCTTAATAAAAAAATGTGGTCACCCTTTAATTTACAAACCTAATAATTATGTTGTAATTATGAAGTAGTATGAAGAATTTATCAAGAAATAACAGTTGAGCAGGTTGTTAATTGTGTAGTAATTCTGTGGTACTGTGAAGAAATTGCCAGAAAATAAGTAAAGTAAGTATAGCAAGTAAAGCCAGCCTGATGGCAAGCTGTTATAGTATAATTACTGGGAAATTAATGGAAGATGGAGTAATTATGGAGTAAAACTCAAGCACAGTAATTACAGGGAACCTATACACTACACTAAGTAGCATAGGCCTTTGTAGTAGTCCGACTTGGCGTTTTCTTCACATTTACATGAAATTACAACATGATTAACAATCTACTTAATTTATCTCTCGGTAAATTCTTCACATTACTACAAAATAACTACAAAATGACCAACTTGTGAATTGTTTTATTCCTGGACGGTTCAATTTGACTGACAGCTACCTGTTGAAACTCATAAGATGGACCATGTGTGTAAGTCAAACCAAATATGATAGGTCAAGGAAAATATCTGATCAATAATTCACTACACAATGTACTGGTGCTGATAGTCCAGTAAACGACAGAGAGAGGTGGGAAATTTGATTATTTCTCCAGGAAAGCTTCAATTGAAAGGGGGAAAGAAACAGAGTGGGTAGAAAATCGCATTGATCACTGTCGATGAAAGTGAAGAAACAATGAAGAAGAAAAGTGATGTATAACACCGAGGATGAAATATGTCTTCTACATGCATCATCGAAAGCACATGTATCTGACAGGGGGCACTATCTCCGTTGTTATTCGGAAAAAATACTGCTTCATGTTTGCAGCTGGGCTGACAGATGTTTTTGCATCACCAACAAATATCCATACATAGTGTAATCCAAATGTTTTTGTTGGAGAGGAAACAGGTTCAGGAGTTGTACAGTCGCAATCCACACAACCCATTATCAACAAACATTGATACTGTAACTAGTGCCTTCTGTATTACAGCAACAACTGGAACTAATATGTCTTGGTTAGAAAATGTTATATGAATGTCTGATGAAGGGCCTGGGCCCGAAACGTCACGTGGTAATATTTGGGAGCATATTCTAGTGTGCTGACTCTATTTTTCTATTATTGATTCAGTTCTTATTGTGATCCAGTTTTAATTGTTTGTAGGATGTGCGTGTCTTTTGACACACTGAACATCCCCAATCAACCCTTGTGAATACTGTAATCTTTTACAGATATTTCTCAATGTATGAATAAAGGGCTTCTTTATGAATTCTTTATCATTCATTTGCAGCTATCACATTTTCAAATATAAATAAATTGCACTCGGGAAATAAGCCCTTCCCTTGTTTTGGTAATTCTTCCAACAAAACCATTCAGCCACTTAATGATATGTTTGAGAAAGAAGGTGCAGAACAATTGGAAGTACGCTCCTTATAGCAGGTGAGGTCAAACTGAGTATGACATCCCTGGAGACTTCGTTGTAGCTGACACTAAAATACAACAGTGGCTGTTGTTTCTAACTTCTGTACTGCTGCACAGAGAGGAAGCCTCATTTGCACTAGCGACCTTTATGCTATAGTATGTCCCTAGTATGTCACATTTAATGCTTATTTGTAAAAGCACCCAGGGTATTGTGGCTTTCTGCAAAAGTAGATTTATAATGGAGAGGATACAGGCTGTTTGCTCCTTAAACAGATTCCAAATAGGCAGTCTTCATTGTGACAGCACTCCAGTGGTCCACGTAGTCATTTTAGAAACAGATACATTTGGTTTTGAGTGAAATATACTGAAGCTTAAGTCTTACAGGAACTAGCCACATGCATGAGTTACTATTTCCTTTACTGTTGTATTGTGACAACACATGAATGACTGGATGCAAAAAACATTATTAAATGTGGATGTCATGGTTATAAAAACCATTATGCACAGCACAGGATTATCCATTTAATTGATTTCCTTTTTCTCCATCCACCACAAAGTGCATTTTTTTATCCTTCCATCTAGGTATCATTCATACAATGTCTTTGTAAAAACTGACGAAGGGCGAAGTAGAAATATGTGACCCTCTGTCCTCCTCTTCAATGAACGGTTCAGCTCCAGCACTGCTGCCAGTGTCAGATGCCAGCATCTATAAAGCCAGGGGCAAGATGGCAACTGTCCACCCTGGAGCCTGCATTTTGAAACTGCTCCTGCCTGCAGCTTTCAGATGGGCACTAACTGAATAGATGAACTCTGAAGGCTTGCTGAGTGTGTTTTCTGTGAACTTCTAATGGTTCAATTAAATAATTTTCAAAATATTTCATAATACTGGGGATAATACACAGGGATGATATCTACCACAAATTGCCCCCAAAAAGTGCAAATGCTACTGATACAGCTACAGTAGAACTAACTTACAGCACAGCAAAGAGAGCCATTAGATGTCATAGACCTGAACACCAATCCAGCCTCACATGAGCCACTCAGTTAAACACACCCTCTAGGCATGTTTCATGGTCCTCTCCAATCTCAAGATTGCAGATTCTTTATCTGCAAGAAACACCTGGAAGCTGAGCCTTCAATAACCTACACAGGTTACATCAGAGACAACTTGTTAATGTTTCCACAGGATTGCCTACCACGTTATGTTACAGCCTAGAGTAGACAATTAATGCAGCTGGGGGAAAGAAAGAACATGGTGATCCAATGCTTAAGCACGCCTGCAGAAGATTACAGCAAGACTCATGTTCAACCAGACTCCATTTCCCAGCAACCAAAGCTGTGGTTTACTAAAGAAGCCCAAAACTACTCATCAACCAGGTCACTGATACTCTGTCCAATAGTTCAGCAGAATTTCTTTATGCAGCTGAAATTATTTTCTTTTGATATAATATAACTATTTTAAATGCTGACTTTAAGCTCCACAGCCCACGTTCAAAGACCATTTTACCCATTTGAAAAATTTATAAAATGAATGTGGAACTTCCCTCTGGCACTGTGCCATCTGCTTTTGAAACATAAGCAATTAAGCTGCAACTAATAAGCTCATCCGGAAGGTTGGAAAGTACCACGTTAATGATGTGCTTGCTTCTGATTCTGATGTATTAGCTTTACAAAGTCATTTTCGCTCACAATGCCGCAATCTTCAACACGCTAAATCATACCTCTGAGTTTTTCTGTGAACAGCACTGGCATTAAATATGATGCTTTTGTCATTTAGGTCCCTTGTTTTTTCCTTTTGAAAAGCACAAGGCTGAAGAGTTACTGTAACTTGTTATATCAACAGTTTCATTGCCACACTGGAAATACTAAACAGTGCACAAATCCAACTGATGACGAGTATCACCTCAACTGACACAGTCTCCTCACAGAGTAAGTTAAGGTGGTCGGTGAATCTTAATTCAAGGCCAGGATCAATTTTGAGTTCTGAGTCTTCTCAATTAATATCTAACAATAATAGTTATGGTGCCTGGAAGAGTCAACCTTATGGCCAAGTCAAGCAATTACAATTCAGCTCATTAAAGCAATAAATTACATAATCATTCTATCAAATCAACAGGTTGTTCTGTCTAAAGCGATATCACAAACCAACTCTCCAAGTATCTATCTATCTATTTGAGGAGTTGGACACAACTACTGTAGACTACAACATGCCAAGGGAGTCCACACATTCTCTCCTTGATGCAGTTGTCTTTCTTCAGTTCTCTTTATCTGGCCCTCCCACACTCTCCACCCAGTTCACTCACTGTACTGAAAACATCACCCTCAAATTTCTCCTCCTCTCACTTTGATTTGTCATATAGGTCTGTAGCTATGGGGGTTGTATAGTGTCTCTTTATTGAGTGTCTTTATGTGTGTGGGGGGGATGGGGGATAGTAACAACACCCACCCACCCACTCTTTGAACTCTTCAGAACGATGGCTAGCCAACGCTGTGATCTATAATTTATCTGCCATGAGACCTGTAAGCACACAAGTGTGAGGAGAGAGTGTGCATCATGCCTATGCCAGAGAGAGAGAGAGAGAGCACAAATGAGGGGAGGGAGATGATTTTGGGAGGAGCCTTGAAAGATGCTCAGATTGAGAATAATGAGAGGATACTAAACCCAAGCCCACTGAAAGGAAACACACACACAGATAACTGTGTATTGCAGGGTGGAGGTCAAGTGGAAGAAATGTTTCCTCTATTCCTTTGAGATTTAAATTTGACTTTTTACAAGGAAAAAAAGAAAAATTCAAAAAAAAATTCAAACAGGCAAATCTGAGGAGGCAAATATTAATTTGCCTTAAATGCTTTTGAAATTTAGACAGACACTTCACAAGTTTCATTAAAGGTGATTTACTGTACCAATCAGAGAAAACTGTTGTATTAGGACTTCTGTGACAGTGGAGGAACTTTCTGCAGTCTGACAACTCAAACAAAAAAAAAAAAAACACTGTGTATGAATAAAGCTGAAAGGGACTTGCTATATCTTTGACAAAAAAAAAGTGACTATACATTTTAGGGGTGAGTACTTGCACTTACTGTATATTTGATTGTGTCTGTATCACTTTATAATGTGTTGACAATACAGAAAATAAATGTGGGAGGTGTGAACAGCTTTTCACAATGTATAGTAAAATGTATTAATTAAAATGCCCAAATTTAAACTCACAAATTTAGTTTTTCCCTTGGATATTTATACCCGTTCTTTTGCTTTAGACAAGCTGTGGGATTTCTACCTCCTCTTCTACGACCCGATATCCCATGTACAAAAACACCAAAACCAGCTTTGCTAATTTGGTAAAACTTTAAAGCTGCTCTTGACAAGATCATCATCTTCTGTCATAAAGAGCGGCTTCCTTGAGGCCAATGGATATTTCTTTTCACTAAATGAACTTCTGGTCACTGTGATAATCACATCTTTGCCCACAGGAGGTAATGAAATCAAACTTTGTCAAATCAAAATTCTCTTCAGTGAGAGTAAGTGTCCAAGTACAGCTCCACCACACATTTTTTCCTTGTAGACTGGTGCTGTGAATTATACACCCACCAGTCTCACCACTCTACGGTTTCTGTGCAAGGTGTTGCTTCATTTATGGTTAAAAAGTTATTTTTTTATTTTCTCAGTTTTACCATCTTGTTCTACCTAAAGCTTCCAACATATGAACACAGCTTTCAATATTCAGGAGGGCAGTGAAAGGTGTGACAAATTAAACAGATTAGTTGTAACTACAACATATATTGTTTAATGCAATTTGTCCTGCATAATGTGGTGTAGATGTGTTTGAGTGTCCTTTGTTTATTTTCTCTTATCTCCAACTTGCAGACTTAATTAGTGGTGTGAGTCCATGTGGAGCGCACAACACGGAGAGGTGGTGCACCACTTGCACTGGTAATTATTTTGTACTTCCTTGCTTGTAGACAAATCCACTGAAAATGTAAGCAGCAGCTATGATGACAAGGCGTCAGCCATGGGCTGCTCTGGGCTGATTACAGTCTTAGTCTTAAAGATGGAATGAGAAAAGAGGAGGAACATTAGCCATCTTGACATAAAGGTCAACTTTGTGCTCATAGTTGAATGAGTCATGTTTCATTCAACTTACAGTATGTTTAACTTTCAGTAATTACATCAATTCAAATGAGACTCTTGGGATAAACTAAGACCACCAGCACCAGCAACATTTTATTCAAATAATGCATGTAAAATACATTTCCCTCATTTGAAAGCTATTTATTTAAAAAGTCTTTTTTCATTGTTTCTTTTGGAAAAGTCTTTGCAAAAACTGTCTTGATAGTCAAATAACTATTCAAAGTGGATGGCTCAATCAAAATAACAAAATAACCCACAGACGGACGTACCTTTAATTTGGAAAGCACAGCTCTGCACTCTAACTGAAACTGAGAACTGCAATGTTGCAACAATAAATCTCCCTGTAAACAAATAATTTTACAGACCAACATTACAGAAGTAATTTTTTATTTCAGCTCGGTCCATTGTTCTCTCTCTTAACCATGGCTGTTCCTCCTAATAAGATGCTTTACTAAAAGGTCTCAAAACTGCGTGGTCACACTGAGCTCTGCGTGTCGGCCAGGTGTCATCACTTTATACCAGCGTTCAGAGACAAGACCCCTCACTGTCACCAGCTGCTCTCTCTAATCTTTCTCCCCTCGTCTTTCTGTCTTGTATTTGTCCTTATTCTTACTCCCTTTCATCTTGTTTGTTTCTGACACTCTTTTTATTGCTCCTAATTCCCTTTTTACTCTTTGTTTTTGCCTCCCTCTGTTTTCCTGCCTTTCTCTCTTGCCAACTGATCTTGAAGAGTTCAAATTAAATCTGCAAAATGTTACACAAAATGTAAATGCCATTCTTATGAGGGAGATATAATTCAAAAAGGCCTACACCTACATCCTTTGCCATCACACCGGTTACTTCTTGCATTAGTGGGCTCAGTAGTATTAACACAGTAGTAGTAGTAGTAGTAGTAGTAGTCAGTAGCAACACTTTTTTGAAGTTTACTTGAACGCAGATACCTGCAGCCACTGTAGGAACTTTCAAACTACATCCTGCCAACCACGAAACTTTGCTTTGAAAAGTTACTAATTACAAGGTGCCACAGGCCACGTCCACCAGGCGATGAAATTATTTGGTAATGAGATATTGTCAACAGTGAGAAGAGCGTGCTGCTGACAACTGATTGTATTTTAAAGAAACTTCCTTAATGCTCCTGAAGTCGATCAGACCTTTGCACTCTACATATAGATTAAAACTGGAAATTCACAAACAATACAGAGAGAAGAACAGACTAAGTTACATTTCTCTTCATTATCGAGCAGCAGCTACTTGCCGGTTTTTAAAGACATGTCACCTGCAGAATCTTTCTGTCATCTTCTACTTCTCTAATGAGGGCTGCTAATTTAGCCCACAGATGTGTATGACCACTCTGAGCATCCGTCCGTGGGTGTGCGGTAATTGCAAGATGTGTGCATTATGGTGGAGAGCGATAATCAAGGACGCGCTAATACCGTACAACCACTTAGAATAGCTAAAGAAACACTTCTCAACACGGCATTATTTCTGCACCACACATGGTAAACTTGCGAGCCCAGAGATAAGGAGACATTCAGACAGAGTGTGTGTGTCAGATTTATTTCCTGCATTACAGCTAAGACCAAGTTGCACTAAACCAATGGCAAAGATGTACAAAAGTAGCCACACATGACCTGTCTTTTTGTAAGAATTCAACACTAATGTAAAGTTAACTTTCAGCGTGAAAAATACCACAGATCCTTGTGATATTTGGACAGTCTAGCTGTCATCAGTCGATACATCCAGCTTGTAGCCTTCTCATTTTATCATCTCTTCCCCTGGCTTTGTGCTTTTGGAATGACGCCTGGCGGTATATCAGCACCAGTCTGTAGTCATCAAACTGTAACCCTTACCAATAATTTACTTTCTAGGCTTGTTAAATACTGGCTTTCTAATCAGTGTTAGCAGCTGGTGTTGGACTGATATGCCATGTGTGAAGAGCTTGGATAAAGAGTTGAAATGAGGCAGACTAAAGTGACAACCATATCATGTTTTTTTTTCTCCTCTGTCAAAACTAAGTCATGCTTTTTATAAAGGTTATTGTAAAGTTCAATCACCAGGACCCTGTGATAAACAACAGTTGAAACGATGCACTACAGTATTTGCAAGAGAGACATTGATTGATGATTCCCCCTTCTCATGTGACTGCTGGTGCAATGTGAGCCAAAGGGTGGGGGGAGTGAAAATACAGAAGGTCTTTAAAATGATAACCGAAATGCACAGTCCACTGAGGTCAATCAATCAGTGAGATAAGTGAAATAATCCAACCTTTTATTCCCATCCAGGGTTAATGTGTAGGACGCAGTAACCATTTGAGTAAATACATAAAAAGACGCCTTATGATAGATGCTTCTGGACTGAAAAGACAGGCATCCAATTAGACTATAGTTTGTTACCTCAACTGGCAACATCAAGTGTCTATGAGAGGAGATGGGTGACTACACCCAGTCCTGACCAGAAGGGAACTGTGATGTGACATGAAACACAGATTTTAATTTCTTTTGCAGTCAGGTAAGTTACCACTGCCGACACCGGTGTCTGATCTGAGAAAATTTGAGAACTCACTGTGAACGTAAGACATGTTTCTACAGTGCTACAGTTTGCGACTACAAAGTCAATCACTTTAAAATCAAGTCAACATAAAATTTTAAAAACAATTCTCAACAGCTTCAGTTTTCTCTTCTCTTTTTTCTAGTACAAGTTATCCCCAGATCCTCTCTTTGTTGATATAATCATTATGCTATAAGTCTTGGAAAACACTTCACCCAAGGACTACACAGTCCTCGCCACATTTGCATGCTAAACCTATTTTTAAGTCTTCTCCATTGTGGGTATACTCAGTTGTAAGCTCACAAACATTACACAGTGCTTAAGTTACTGTGGAAGCACCAGCGAGTCTGTCACATGTTGAGTGTGTTAACATTTCATTGTGAAAAACTTAAATGAACAGATATTGTGTATCATACACTGACATAAAGTGATGTGCTGACCCGGAAAGGGAAATTGAGGATGTAGTAAATCTCACAATAGTAAACTGCACATTCCATATCCCACTAAAGCTCTATGTTTTCCCCCATGTCTGTTTGGTGGTTGGTTTGCCGGCAAGAAGTACTGAATCAATTTGCACCAAACCTGGTGGAAGGATGGGCCATGGTCAAGATTACAAGACCATTTTTGACAGTTTCTTAGGAAATAACATACTGTACATGATGGTGTTGAGATTTATTTATTTGTACAATTTGCAGGAGATCTAGATAATGTGCATCAGACAGATGTGTGGGATTTTTGTGCTATATACTGAGTGTCATTCTTGTTAACCCCCCAGTCTGTTCCTCTGTGGGGGTTCTTGCTTATTTCATCCTTCATACAGTACTATATCTGGAGCCATGGAAATAATTGATTCCCTGAAGAAACCAGTGAGCTACAGTGACTGTCCACTTTTACATTAAAGGTGAATGGCAACTTGATCAAGTGTCAAGTTTCAGTGTGACTGCTTTGAAAACGAACCTTTGAAAGTGCTGCTTAAGGCTTTATACCTGTTTAGTGGAACGTAAAACTAATGTTCCTGCTAGTATAGCAGGTTGAGATAGCAAGTGCAGTGTTGTGGTACAGTAAATAGAAGAGGGGCATTCTGGTGCCTTTTCTTCTCTCACTCACCACTATGCAGTGGTTTCCATGTAAAGCTGAATTACTGCAGTGCAAGCCTCACATCTCAATGTGTGCTCTGCGTGGGCGGCTTCCTACGCCAAGAACATATGAAATTCAGCTTTGTCAAAATTGAAAATTATAATACATTTGATACGTCAGCCTTTGCCTTTAGCGCACTCTGTACAATTGATCTGAAACACTCAGCAAGGTGTGTGGGCAGCACATGCTTTCCTTAACTGTAAGAGAGACACATGTGGTGCATTCACCTCAGGATACAAAGGGAATGTGTTGTGCTTCAACTAACTGTTTAAAATGAGTTTGAGAGTATATTAGCATTTTAGTTCAATTCAGACTATTTCTGTTTGCCCTTTTCAGGGCTCTAGTGTTAAGATGATGACCAATAATTATGGTATGTTCACGTAATACAACAATTCTATTTATCATTAACTTTTCTCAAAAAAAACATTGGAAATGTGAAACATTCCCTACCTTTTTCCTGTTTTAATTTTATTGCTCAAACTCCCCTTCAGTCAATAAGATAATTGCCTGTTTTAATACCACACTTAAAACATCCAACACAGCTTCTAGCTTCATCAGGCTATCAAAGAACATCAGCATCCTGAGTAGCGGTATCACTATATGTGCATTACCAGAGCCTGTGGAAACTCCCAGTGTTACACAAGAATAGAAAGGAAGAACTGTTGCATGTAGGGAGTGTGAAAACATTTCAAAACAGTTTTACTGTTAGCTGTTCCATGATACTGGAGGCTGACTCAAAAAAACTTAGTCTACCTTCAAGCTGAGATGCACACAAATAAGGAAAGTAGTAGGCTAACTTTCAAGAAAAAGAGGAACACTAACAAACGTGCACCCTGTGAATTATCTTATTCTGTAGGAGATAATTATGATCCTTTTATTCAGCTCACTGTTCTCTTCCCAACCGTTATTAATCCATTTTAGAGAGAGAGAGGACTTCATGACAGATGGGATACTTCTCGTGCTCATGTCCTCCCACTCTGATTGCAGCGACCCATCCATACCGCCCAGGGGGCCATATGTGCTGTACTCCTCCTTGAAGGAGTGCAGGGAAGGGGCATGGAGACACGCCAGCTCACAGTAGCCTTGTTTCAAATACATTGCCAAACATAGGCTTTGTCACATTAACCTACAGTTTGTTTGTTTTTTACACAGATTCATCTACAGTAGACAGTTGCAGATTTCTGATCAGATTTTGTCAGGGTGGCAACAGAAAACTGAACATGTGTTTTTGTATTATCAAAATGAAATAATCTTTGTGTCAATTTATTGCCAGGGGGAATGGTTTTACTACCGGGGGTATTGTTTCCAATAAACAAATAGCCATTTTGATCTTGTATCACAGTAAATCACGCTGGATTGACCTCAGACCTGACAGACACCACAGGGTGCTACTGTGAAAAAGTATCTATTGGCAAGACTCCAGGGCTACTCTGCCATGTCAGAAAGAGCTTTTATGGATCATTTCCAGCACCATGTGCCATTTCTATTGACCTCAATCATGACCCCCACTCGTCAGTGCTACCCCGGAGTACTGCTATTGAAGTCATAGTCACCCAGGTTGGCTGTGATCTCTAATGTACAATATCTTGGACTGAAGTGGAAAAAGCAGAGAAGAGGGATAGAGCAGGTGAACCTGCATCAATCTTCACAGTACCAGACTCTGCAGGGAATCCAGCCCTGTGTGCCACAGTGTTTGCTACTTGTCAAATGGTAAACTTTTAAGGAAGTAAGGAGTCAAAGGAGGGACAAAATGAAATGCAAATACATCTTGGACTTTAAACACTTAGTAAAGGAAATCAGGTTGAAATGTAGATCCCATTGAAACCTTGCAGTTGTTTTGGTTCATGAACCTAACTCGAAACATGAGGGATCACATTACATTTCAGAAAAGGCTGCAAGTAAATGCTTCAGCAGGGAAACCGCACCCATCACTGCTTTAAAGTAGAACTACCAGCCATCAAGGCTATTATAAAATCAGACCAACATAAATGACCCTCGGTGGCTTTTCAGTCTCACTTCATCAAGAGTGATATGAACAAACTGATCCAGTCAGCTGGGTCCAATGCGTTAGATGCTGCTCCAATTGGCTTGAATCTACTTCCCTTTGTAGAGCATGTATTGCCTATGGCATTTGGAATCCATTCACTTTTCAGAACCAATGAAATAACATAGTAAAACAATACCACAAAACAAATAATCGATTACTGCTGCTTCTTGTAGTGATCAGCGCAGATTTTTTTCAATGATGTAACACAAAGGACAATAAATTACACTCATGCAGACACAGTGAGCAAAAAAGTAGTTGCGGTTTTCTGGTCCAGAAGGTGACAGTTATGTAAATGTAGCGTCCTAATCTGTCAGTAGCACTCCTCGAGGATTGATATTTTGACAGCATGACAGACTTGAGCCTTCTATTTTTGGGAGATAGCTTTAACTGTCACAAACACTGGCTGAACTGTCTTGCATCAGGAGAAAGATTATGTTTTAGGGCATTTTCTCATTTAAGCTTTGAGGGTTTGACAGACCAAAGGAAATGGCTTCCATTCACTGGTTTAAGGTTGCAACAAACGACTGCTTTCATTACCAGTTTATACGCTGTTGACTGCGCATTTGAATTAATCAATTAATTCAAAAATAGCCACAGAAGGCAGAGTGCAAGATGGCATCATCTTGTTGCTTGTTCTGTTACATCAACAGATATTCAGATTGCAATGCTATAAAACACACAACACCTGTAAACTAAAGTACCCCAATTAACAATTAATCAAATATTCTGTGAATCGATAACCTGCACAATTTTTTAAGCCCTTTACAGGAGCTTGATATTTTGAATATGACTTTAAAGAGCAGCATAATACTAGTAATTAATGTAACAATTCTACATCAGCATAAGCATGAGAGAAAGCCTCTTAACCGTATACCATTACTTCCAGCAGTGCAGTAATTTGCAGCCAGTTTTCTATTCTTTTTTTTTTTTTCAAAAGTAACATGACAGCTAATACAAATGGCCTCATTTCCAGGTGCACAACACCCCCTGCAAGTTTAACAATTAATGCTATGCTTTTGATAAACTACCCTCTCAATGAGCTCATTTCTGGCAGAGAAGGGCTTAGTGCAAAAAGGCCACTGAATACTTTGAGTGCACTGTCAGAAGCAACTTACAGAACAGTTTATGCAAAATGAATATGATCACTCAACACATTATGAAACACTAATATTTTTAGTGTAAGAATTTTCCACTTCACTGGATGAAAGAGATTTTCTCGTCACTAGTATACATAATGTTACACATCCATTGAACTCAAGGCTCACATGTGCTGCCACTGACTAAATGTTCCCGGAGGCAGCAGGCATCTGACCCAATGATGGCCCTTATTCTCCCTAGCAGATGCAGAGAGTGCAATTACTGCTCACACAATTACTACTCCTCACAGTGCACAGTAGGCCGTCGGGTTCAGATTCTGTCTCCTCTCTCTCTTGCTCCCTCTCTCTCTCACACACACACAAAAAACAAAACAGTTCTGCAGAAATGAAGGAATCCTCTTTTAAGGCATTTCAAGCTGTCATATTCCAAAATAATGTATGTGAACTGAACCCAGAGGAGACGGAGGATTTAGTATATGTCTGACAGCATTGTAGCTGTGTAGCCAGGACATATGGCTAATGCCATCGAGAGTTACTACAAAAAGTAATTTGGTTTCCTGCAGCAGTCTTAATATGGGTTCATTTAAACAAAGGGAATTCACTTTGACAAGCTATAAATTCTCCTCTCATTGAGCGCTGAAGGATTCGGGACGATTTGGGGTTTTTATGGCCAGGTTCTCAGGTGGAAAATACTCTGGAGGAATGAGGAGTTTCTCCTCATATTATTAATCAAACCAACAATGCATCCAAAGAAGAGTGTGCGTCTTTGCCCCTCAACGGCACTCTGCTGACCAATTTCCCATCACTTGCTCTGACTCACCCATTCTGAAGAAGCAGCACACTGACTTTATTACAGCGTCACAGGCAGACAGGGACTCATAAAGCTGACGGGTGTGATAACTCGTCCCCTACCTTGTCATGGCTCAGAGAGGAGGATGGAACAAAGGTGTGATGGAGAAGGGCATGAAGTCATCATCCAGCAGGGTGCTCAATGGGTTTTCCCAGTGACACCCTGTCGCTCCAGATTTAAAGACTGAGGGGAAGGCCCAGACAGTGACGAGTGATATAGTGCTGGAGACGCACACACAGGGCCAGTGTTCTTTGGTTTACGTGTTGCCATACATGTCTCTGAGGAACTGTTTGTTCTCTTGACACCTGCATTTTTAACACTCAGGCTGAATTTGTAAGGCACATTTATCCAGTCTTCCAGAAATGTCCATTCATTTTTAAAGTTAATGCCATTAATATTCATGATATCATCATTATTTAATGCGAACACCTATCCCTGCCCACTCTGTCAGATAACAGAAGAAACTCTCTACCTACTCTCTGGTTTCATCTGAAATTCAGCTCTGCAACACACTGACCAAACTCCTAGAGATTTTGGGGCAGCAAAATGTTGCTTCTTAACAGATTATGATCAGAAGTTACAGCAACACAAGCAACATTTTTCTGTTGAATTGACATAATGTTCTACTTTTGGCCGCAAGAACAACACTTAGAGACTCACACTATTATTGACTGACAACTCAAAACTATTGATTTTGATCCTGACAATCGTTTGCTGTTGCGATGGACATGTTTGATTAGGGTAAAAGCTTTGAGTAACAGGTTAAAGTATTTTGAATAGCTGAACAGATTAAGACCATCGTTGGGAGGCCATCATCTCCTATTCACAGCTCTGGAAGTTTGCTCAGGGGTATTGTTGACCTTTACGCTGACACAAACTTATTGCTGGTGTAAATCACACTCCAGCCACACAACTCTCCTGCCCTCTTTCCATGAATATTTAAACAAGTATACATACCACACTGCCTTACATCGTCTAGAATATTATTGCTTGCCTGAAGTTATGTCTGAATTATGCCTTTGTCTCCGGAAGTGCAACTTTGGATTTTTACATCTTGGGTTTATCTACATTGCGCTCTTATAATAGATGACAAAATATAGAAAAGGAATATTTGCTTCACACACTTGATGTTGTTTTTTCCATGAGGTTACGGGGGACATGGAGAAGTGACAGGGTGTATCCACACTAATGCATCTCTGCTCACAGACAGATGACACACCTCCAGACCTATCTGTTCATTTACCTCCACAATCAAGATTCACGGCTCTATTTTCTTCTGCCCTGTTTGCCAGAGGTGCTCTGTTTTCTTCAGTGTTAAATGAATTAAATGGGCTGGCTGCCAAAAGCACTGCTCATTCCACGCACCAGATATAGCAGCGTGTCTGCGTCTCGGGTACGTATAGACAGAAATTTGGAGTGCATTCACACGTTGCCTGCAGCTGATTCAACGTGATGAATTTTGGTTTCAAAGCTCTACACCATGACCTCCTTTTTTTTAAAGGTCAAGTGTTAATGTCACAATAATGAGAAAAAGTATTAATACTGGCTTTAAGTTATATTACCAAATGCATTAGATTTAAATGTCAGTACAGACTCCACACTTGAGTGCACAAAAAAGTTGCTAAAGAATGTCACTGTGATGAGCACAGTTGCTCTTCTAAATGAGCCGCAATAAGCCTTGTGAGCACAGTGTGCAGCAGACAGCCGAGCCCTGGCTCTGCATGACTGGCTCTGTCAGCGGCAGCATACGGAGGCCTGGCGCTGGCCAGGTGGCTCTTACATCTGGCCCATTAGCTCTCAACCACTGCAATGACTCTCCACGCCACCGAGAGCCTGTTGAAATAATATCATCAGGACCTGTAAGTGCTGAAGGCCGCCTTGCCCATTGCCTGCTCAGAACAGCGAGTCACAGCCCCACTCTGAATCTGACCTGTCAGCTCTGAGGCCACATCCAATCCTGAATGGAAAACCTTGCAAAAATACGAGCACTCTGAACTGTAGAATTACGTTGAAGGCCAGTGCGGTGATACAATATGGATTTGGACCAAATTAATGTTGTGATGGACAGATTAGTCAGCTAGAGTTGTATCTAATTGGAACAGCAATTTTCATCTATCAGGAAAAATACATGTTTATAGTTTTGTGAAGTATTTCAGAAACAAATTTTTATATCCAAACTTGGCTTCTGACAAGTTGTCACTATTTTATTATTTTAATATTTTAAAAGACTTGTTGATTGATTCCAAAAAATAAAATGAAAAGTAAAGGCCAACTTATAATGGACAGAAGATGTCATTTCCTGCCATCTATTCAATTAAACCTAATTATGGTTGAATGCATCTTCTAAATCACTCCCAAGCCAAATAAACCACGTACTTACTTATAATTTATTTACAAAGGTTGGTAGCTTGTTAAAATGCACAAGGACACTGTGTCTATCTGACCACAAAAATAATGATTTCAGATGATATAATGAAATTGCTGAAGCTAAACAACAAGAACTCATGAAACACAGATACTGTTGCTTTGTGTAAAATCAGCAACATAAATCCCAGATATTGTTTGTGCTTCTTCACAATAGCAGCTGAGTTTAAATAGAAGTTTTTGTTTGGAACATTTTTTTTTCCTCTGTGAATTACGTGCCCCTGTCAGGTCTCGGTAGTTAACACGAATAAAGTGGCCAGGTCTTTGGCCTTTACTTTCCAGTCTCCAGTCCCCTGACTCTCAGGGACAAACCCCCACCTCCAAAAGCATGCTTCTTGCCCTGAGCACTGCACCAAGTGACACATTCTATCCATCAAAAACTGCACTGCAACATATGAAGCAAAAAAGTGCTGGGACGGCAAATTTTTCATGCATATGATATTCGGGCTGCAGCTCATCCGCCTACGTTAACCCACGAGAGAGAGAGAGAGAGAGAGAGAGAGAGAGGAAGGGCGACGCTTTGAAGATGGATTACCAGATCACGTCACGAGCAAAGAAGCAGCTATGACCAAGCACCAATTTCAAGAGGAGGCACTCTTAGCAGAGTGTGCAGGAAAACAGATACTCATTGGGTATGAGGAGTTTATTTTCATGTCAACAGACGAATACTGTGGATTAGAGCTGTCAAACACTTTTGACCCCAAGCTCAAAGACACTCTTTGTACTCATAAATAATAACAAAAACAGATGTCATGGCGTTAAATTTGAAATTATAGAGTTACTCACATTCACAGATAAGTGATGATAACACAGATTCATTTTTGCTTTCTCCTTCTTGGTTTTAGCAATCAATTTCCTTACAGCTAGGCAACATTTGGCATGTTAAAAATCTTCATTTCAGCACTGTGTTTTATGGCTGCAATTCTATTGAGCGAAAAATTAAATGCATAATTCAGGGTTGAACAGGCTGCCCAATTCATTTTACAAAAGGGGACAGAGGGCAAAGAAAAAGAAGATGGTGATCTGTGGAAATTTCTCTGTGCATGGTACACACTCAAGGATTATAAAATCTTAACTGATTTTAAAATGTAGTACACAGATAGATTTAAGGATGAACAACATGTCAAACATGTCTAAGAACTTGGGCCAAAATGGATTGTAACTGACAAAGAAGATTGAGATGTTGACTATTTTTTCTTCTGTTGGCAACTAGTCTGTAAAAAAATAAAATAAAAAGTAAAAAAAACAAAAAACAATGCTTTTTTGTCCTTAAATGACAAGGCCTGGCTGATGAAGTTGCCCCTAAATAAATAAGGACCAGTGTAATGAATACCCAAGTCTCACTCTTGCCAAAAACCACATTACAGTGCTCCTAATGGTTTCCCTTGCCTGAGAAAAAAATAAAGAAAAACTTGTCTGTGGGCATGCTCCCAGCAAGAGTAAATTAAACCCCCAGAGAGGAATTGTGGGGGGAAACTGTGGAGTCCAAGGGTGGGGGAAAAAGACCCACTAGATACATGACCCCATTCACAGACCAGGGGCAGGTGCAACCATTATCATAAGCTCGCTGAAATGAACGACAATCCATCACATCCAAGGTTAGCAGTTCTCACTCAGCAGAGCTTTTTCATCTCAAGGGCAGCATGTGAGAGAATATACAAAGATGACTGTGCCATTGCACAACCCTATAGTTCTACCAACACTGGCACTGAAAGTTTATGTCCAAAGATGACTGTATAAATAAACAATGTCGATGGACACAGAAATACAAAACTACCACTTGCATACACATACAGTATGATTAGTTTTGGATTGAGTGCAACACAGTTTCGCCATTTTCCTAAAAACAAGCCAATTTCATGTTTTGCACATGAATCATGTAAAGGCTGCTTTCTTTCCTCATATGAAAAGAGTAAAACTGAGCAGACCATTTCACTGCATTTTCCAAATGAGTACCCTAACAAAAGAGACTACAGAAAGTTGAAGTTAAACAGTTATTCTCTGACCTAGGATTTATCCTATCTTTTCACAATTTCACTATGGATAGCACAAAAAATGTAATCACTTGGAGCTCTGTGTTGCTAAAATTAGAAGGGAACAGTCTTATCTAGTAACAGGCACAGACAGGGCAAAGGGTTGAAGCTGAAAGTGATTAAAACACATCTACTCAACACATTAACAGTCAGAGTGCAACAGTGACTGCCATTTTCAATGTCCTTTGGAAAGTCGTCAGACAAAGATTATAAATGTCTCTGTGTTTTCTGGACATACAAAACCCGGGCTTTGACAGCTGAGGTCTCAAAGTCAAACCCACTAGACAAAGAATAAGTTGTCTAATTTTAGAAGATTAAAGTTGCCATGGTATTGAAACTTATCACACAACTAGAGTCACAAACACCGCATTACTGCAGCTGACCATTTCAACAATATAGTGAATCTCTATGGTATTCAAAGTGTGCAAAAGCATTCAGACATGGTTAGAAAATTAAAGAGAACAATATGTTTTACAGACAGTTTGGCTACAATGGGGGATCGTGAATAGTCGGCAGTATCTGGAAAGTTGATAAAGCAAAACACTTACTTACTATTGTATTTATAACTTTCTTATGTACTGACCAACACTAAGGCCTTACTCAAAACTGTCAAATTCCTGAGAAGTGTTTACTCATTCAAACAATGACCTAAGGCCAGGTGGCACATTTTCTTGGACACAGACTTACTGAGTTTATTTTTATGCAGAACTTGAGCCGTGAAGAGGAGTTTAATATATGGGCACATTTTAAATTGGATGATGTGGAAGATTTTAAATAACCTTGCGTGGCCTTGGTGTTGCTGTATCTCCCCCTGGCTGTCCTTATTCATGTTTCTAAGTACTTTTCTATTGTTTGATAACTGTGTGCTTTATATTTTACATTTACATTTTTTTCACTGATGGAAATTGGATATTTGGCCCACACTTCATTGGCACTGACTTATTAAAGTTTAACTTCAATATATCCTGTGGATCTGGCAGCACACCCTCTGGGAGGAGTCAGGACACCATGTCTCGAGTATCTGTACAAACTGATGCACTCATATTCATACACTGAACAACAACTTTGACCAAATTTCTCCAGGAGGAAAGCACCGAGACTTGATTTTAAAGACAAGCACACTACACAGAAGAGGAGGGATGCAGCTAAGGGACACTAGAAGAGGAGAGTGTAACCTAGCGAGCAACCGACAATGTAGTGAGAGACCATCTCTGTCATAACCCTGTGGTTTGTCACTCGAGTCAGAGAGGTACTGCTACCTCAGCAAATCAAATCCCTGCAGCTCATTACAGCACAATGGACCATTGTCGTTTGTCCAGTGAGACTCTGGTAGCTCATCCTTTAAGGTTGGCCCATTATGTAAAAAGGTCACCTCAAAATACACCACAGCAATACTGAGAATTGAATAAGCCTTTCTGTTGGGTCCACATTCGGAATTGCTTACAAGCTAGATCACTTCTATTCTAATTATAGGACTCACCAATTATTTGTAGTTTCCTCAGGTCAAATGCTGAAAGACTGGAGGGAGGACGTTCCACTTGCTTGCATGCAACATCGTCCTTTCCATTTCCTGCCATTGACAAGAACAGCTATCAGTGATCTGAGCAGCTGGATTATAAACTCCAGTGTGGAAAACCTTACTTGTGTTCATTGGACAGCTGAGGTGTCCTTGAGTCCAATGAATTACTGAGTGTAACCAAGTATGAACATCATTTCACAGCACTGTATGACAAATTCAAAACTAGGTAATGCAGCTCTCCATGGGGCAGGCTGGCTCTGTCCCACCATACAGTACACTACACGTGCAACTTGACATGTGCAGAATGATCTAAAGTTTATCTTAATATTTGTCAATGCATGTTACATTCAAACAACATTAGTTGAAATTCCTTACAGTTAACATTTTGTGTGTTGAAATGTGAAAGATGCCTGATGCGGGTTAAATGGACTGCACATGTGAGAAACTGTAGTCCAGAAAGCAACGGGAACAGACGTTGGGGTCTCTTTTGATTTTGAAAGAAGCTGCAAACATTGCCGTAAGTTTGCTTAATGCTGCAATGCTAAAAAAAAAAAAAAAAAGTCTTTGGGCCAACTTGTCACCACTCACCTGCCTGTGTCACTTGTCTGTGTCACTCTTTTGCTTAAAGAAACAAAAAAAGTTCTACAGACAGCAATATTCAAGATGATGAAGGACAAACACCGCAGCTATCAGTCAGCTTGAGAGACAGTACAAAAAGTTAAAAAGACAGTTTACTCCATCATTAGGCAAGCTTACAGTTGGCAACGTGACGGCAGGACCAGGCAAACAGTTGTCAGAGAAATTGGCAGGCAGGCACTGCATCAGCAATACATTTATTGGCCTTCAAGGTAAATAAGATAATTCAGTCGCTACAGAAATTCAGACAATCTGACAGAAAATGCCACCTCTGTCTGCTAGTGATGCTAACGAGCTAAATAAACAAATAAACAAACAGTTGTAACAGGTGAAAGGACCAGTCGTATGCAGAGGCAGAAAGGTTAACTGAGGGCACACACTGGACAAGCGACGTGTTTTATTTTCTCATATTCAAGGCACCTTGATCAGTTACGTTTAGCTACTGTTGTAGGCCTATCTACTTGGGTGACGTCACCTAGCCTAATTTGAACAGTTTCACCCTGAGCTAATCAAAGGGTTGCCCCTGGTTATCAGTGATCATATTTATCCCCAGTTTAATTTATGCTGGAAAAATGTTTTGTTTGGCTACACTGAATATGATAAAAAAACTAAATTCTCAGTTTTATATGATTAATTTGTTAATTATTGTATCCAAATTTTATATACATAAGTCTAAATTTTCTGGTAAGAAGCCAAACTTCTTGGAACTGTCTGCGTTGGTCAATACATCTCCTCCCTCTGTGATTGTGAGACTAAAATAGCTGTTAAACGTATGATCTTTGTAAGCTTTACAAAATATTTATTTAAGTTTATGTTTTTTCTGTCTTGCTGTCATCCCCTGGCGTATTTATGATGGTTTGGTTGTGTATTAATGTTGTATACACTTATTTCATCTAACTGTATTCAGTCCTGTGTATACTCTTGTTGTCAATAAAGTTGTTAAAAAAAAAAACCCTGAGCTAATCAACTGTTATACTTTGCACCTGTGCTGGTGAGCGGGGTCTTTGCCCATGACTGCTACTTTCAGAAAACCACAGCTGTAAATACGACAGAGCAGCTTCACCTAAACCAACATGTTTGTCAACAATAAAAACAAAACATCCATCTGCTCCGAGTACTGAGTAGGCCACCGAATAAACTCCATTAATTAGGCTAGTGTGAACAGAGCCACCATGCAATAAGTAAGTTAGTGTGTGCAGTGTGCACGTAACATAAATATATCGCTGTCATTTAATTAGGCTAACAGAAGACTCACCTGTCACCCGTTGCCCCTCACATTTCCGGTTTTCCCGTTTGTTTTGTTTCCATTTCTCATGAAACTCGTGCAGCACGCAGATATTCTTCTTCCTGCAGGTTATTGAAACGTACTCGGTAGTTTTACGGTGAAACACCCCCCCTCCCTTATTTTTTTTCCGTAATATTCAAAACTTTACCTGAGTCCTCGCGCCATCCTCCTGCTGACGTCAGTGAGCCTCGTGACCGTCACTTAGCAACTGCGGACAGAGGTAGCGCGTGGGGCGCAACCTACGTATGGGCGCAGCTCGAACCACAGAGCACCATTCAGACTCATCAAGCTTATTATTGTACCTTACTAAGGTTTTAAATGAGCAGTTAAATTATGTTCAATTCTATATTGTTGTTTACCATTATATTATATTAGATAACTTCAATTGCATAATACTCCAATTAAGCTGCATGGCATAAAATCAGTTGTAAAAATTAGTCTCTCTTACTGTACACTCATTAAGTAAACCACCTTCGTCTGATACATGCACAGAAAATTATTGCACATTTGTCATCTCAAGTGGACTAATGATATTAGAGCTCCAACTTGAACCTTTCCCTTCTGCAGTGGTAGTATGATTTGTATGGTGTATTCTCCGGTCTTTGACAAATGGACAGATGAAAGCTGAGCTGCTGGATGGAGTTGTTTAGGTAAATGTCCAAAACAGGAGATAGAGATGATATATTTTAAGTTAATGCTTGATTTTATCATATCACTAGTCTATACTGGAAAGAGAAGAGGCAAACGTACTTAAAATTCATGAAAAAAAATTCAATTTCACTTGTATTAGAACATGAAGGGTTAAACAACAAATTAAAGCGCGAACGACCACTGGGATTTTCTCTCAAATATGAATTTATGATATTATTAAATCACTGTCATATGTCATAAAAATAAATATTTCACAGCTGCTTTAAAAAAACACATTCATACCCCTGGGTGTAGACCGTAAAAGTCCAAGACACACACATTAAGACATTCATAATTGAACATAACATTGAGGCTATCCTAGACTATTATAAATATCAAAGTCAGTTCTTCCTACATTTATTGATATGGTCTGAGTCTTGGGTGTGTCCCTGATGTGATGTGAAGTGAAATCAACTAAACTGCCTGCATCAATTTTGGTGTCCATCCTGCTTCGGCTGCTCGGACATTTGAAAGTAAAAACCCTCAATAATGTATGATCTCAAGCATGATGTAAGGCTGTAGATTCATCAGTTTCTCTGAAATATTCAAGCAATGTAAAAACCCTGTAGCTGTGCACTATTATGTCATGTAAGTTTGCTTTCCTATGATCTAGCATCAGACCCAAACACCCCAAGAAAGCAGCTTGAAGCTTGTAAATCTCCCTCCCAAGAGCACATATCTAATCAAGTTTGCTCTCTCTGTTTGTTTCTATATTGTTTTGCCAAAACAACAGAGCAGCAGGGTGTCATTTTGATTAAGGAGACCGCCCTTCAACTGGAGGATGCTGTGCTCAGGCCCCCATGTTGGAAAGATTCTGTCCCGTTGTTGTCTTGTCTCACCCCCCTCACTGAAGGGAGGGGTGTTCTCTTTGCTACCTGGGGAGATTTCTCATCATCGTCTCGCAAACTTTGGGGAAATAAGCATTTTCTTTGAAATGTAGATTCAAGAGCATTCTTGCATCTCATTGGTTACATTTGCTTTTCAAGGAGCTCAAAAGAGTTGATGTTTTTATTTTTTTTATTGTTACTTAAAACTGAGAATTAAACGCCATCTCCATGACTGAGAATAAGCAAAACAACATATTTTCCTAACTGAGAAAAACTGTTTCGCTACAGCAAAAGACACATGGTCATGCTAAACAGACCACCTGAGGCAGCTTTGCGTTCTGCGAATGGCAAAAATCATAAAAAGGGATTTTGAGGATTATGAGGCTGAACTGACAGGGAAAAGAGCGATGGTGGCTTGTTAATTCATAATCACCCTGAATTAATGATTGAGTGAGACTGAGAGGCACAGGGCATATGGAAAAGAGAGGACTGCAGATGCTCCCCAGTGCCTGGGGGGCTTCAAGGAATGGGAGCAACCCAGTGCCTTGTCACACACGCCAGCATGCCTATAAGCAAAAACACACACACACACACAAACACACACAGACAATCCCAACATGAAAACATCTCAGATAAGAAAATGGTTTCGGTTTTATTTACTTTCACACCACATCAAAAATTTGTTTTTCCAGTTTGAATCTTAGCAGTTTTGAAGCTGGCAGCCTGAGGGAACTACAGCATAATGAAAAAGAGCTGTTTACTCCACCCTGGACATTAAATTGCAGATTGGGTACTTTAAATAAAGCCTTTCCCTCTCCTTCATGTTGTCTTGACATTGCTGAACATATCAATTCAATTAATCACAAAAGAAAAGATCATCCTTGAATCGATTTTTACCTGAAGTGTTTTCTACTTGAGCTGCAGCCATTCACTCAGTATCTCTAAACTGGATCGCAGCATGGTAAACAGACACAAGTATAGACTGCAGCTGAAATGAAAACTGCCTTCTCTGAGAATCCCCTCATGCTTCAAGTGGAAAGTAGAGGGTTTCTCTTTCTTGACCATACGTATTATCTGGATGAGCCACAAAGAACTATTTGGGGATTCATTTCTAGGTCTGGGAATATTGCACATCCTATCTTCTGACATACAATATAGCCAAGAGAAGAAGTGCCCAAACATGTGGCAGTGTAAGCAGCAGCAGCCTAACTGTCTGCTATTAATATGTACAGCTGGCATTAAACAGGAGAGGAAAAAAACTTTATCCTCCTGACAATAAAGCTGGGAATGGATGCCTGGCTGGGACTCAGAAAATGAAAGGTTGCAACCCTAAGTAACTGCAAACATTCCTTTAAATTATTTATACTTCTACAATCAGGTATGGATTTTGGACTGGTTCTCAAGCATCAAAGCATGAACATACTATAGTGGACCAGCTCATCACTGCAGAAAAAGTTCAGAAAATATGTGGTAATCAATGCTATTAGTTGTCAATTGATGCATACCAACATTTCTTTTAATGATATCCTCAAGTTTAACCTACATGCATGTACTGTATGGGTGTTTCTTAGTGTATAACTCTTCATGTACTGTACAGTATGCACTCTATATGTTTATGTTACCGCAAACAGTTTCTATTTTTGGATGTGTTTCTGAGCATATCTGAGCCAGGCCAGGTGGCTCTTAATACTGCAGTACCCTTGAATCTCAGCTACTGTTGCTATGGAGAGGAATTTAGTTATAGGCCATGTAAAATTGCCTTGTTACTACCAATGGGTCCAAAAAATGAGCACAACAATATATACTGTATATACTTCACAAATGTATCTGATATTGACCCAAGATCCTGCAGCTCAAAAGCTGAAATGTTTTTTATTAGCTTCCATTTGCTATTGCAGTGCACACACCTGATTTAAAGCTCTAGGACTAGCCAATTCTTATGGGAGTTATTCACTTTCTGTCTTTATATTTTCTGAACACAGGCTTGACCTGTTGAGTATTTAAATATTTTACAATTCAATTGCTGTTCACTCGACGACTTAACCTATACACCCAGTTCAAAAGAGACTTCCTAAAAGCTTAGACTCAGCATGTTAGTACTCCTCCATGATTCATTAAACTTCCATTACAAACCATGATCACTTTGGCTCATTTCTGACCTTACAAAAACATCTGCAACTTCGGTCTCTTACTCTCAGCCACAGAAAACCTTGACTTGTGGGTAGAAAATTTAGTACAAAGTAGCTTGAACTGATTAGAAGGAAGTCCTGAATGAAAGAGTAGAGGGCACAGATTTGCGAATGAGGCAATCATCCTGATTGAACCTGCACTAAGCTTCATTTAGCTGCTATTGAGAAAGAATAATAGAGACTAAACAGAGTGAATTCAAGCTTAACATATAGTCTAAGCCCAGGGGTGCAGAGAACCAATTCAGTTTTAGTGACACATGCCTCTGACCACTTAAACCTAATTCCTTTTAGTTTGATTGATAAAAAATAGTTTAATGCATTTTTGGTGAGAAATACTTTTTGTATAATGTGCAAAAGAAAACTCTGCAGGGTACCTTTAACATAAATTTGCCATTGCATTTAACATTACAGATACAAGTTGCAACATTAATGCTGATATTGAATGAGATACATTGTATCTGTCAGAATAGAGGAACCATCTAAATGCTTGTTTCCTACTCTGCTGTTTGTGATTATGGTCTATACTATATGACATGCATGCAACAAGGGCATCAGCCAAGACCTTTTACACAGATACTTAAATCTCCACTGTAACACCAACTATCAAAGTCTTATCCCAAACTGGCTCCCTCTATTGTTCACATGAATATAAATAACTCCTGGCACTTGTGCTGAACTCTGTATTTTCCCCTTTTTTGGGCGTCATCCTCAGAAAAACTCATCTTTGGCCTCTCCCCTCCTGCCACAGAGGAGCAGAGAGGTGGTGAAAAGTCTGTTAACTTCACAACTCCCACTCTTACTCGCTGCTGTGTTGATATTGGGATCCTCTTTTAAATAACTTTGAGGGTTTTTTTCTGACCTAGGCCTTCCTGACTAAAATAGGATGGCCTTCATCCTAATAGAATAAGGCCTCAGATGTTGGCTGAGAATATTAGCTCCTGCCTATGATGCTCTAGTCTTGTAGGAAATGCCCCACACCCCTGTTTGATGACACTTTATCTACCATATTGCAATGCATATTATAAAAACTCCTGGGTCACAGTGGGAAAAGTCACTTCTCAATCACAACCCAAAAAGCTATAATTTACAGAGTATACAATAATGTAATATCCATGAAACATGGTAATAAGAAACACAGTGTCAAGAACAGCTAATGCTATTTCTATCATTTTTTTCTTTTCTTTCTGCAAATCTTTGGGGAGGAAATACATTTTAATGTCACTCTATCTAATGCACTGATAATAAGTGGTTATATAAATCACAGATTCCCATATAACTAGATGAGCATCATCGTTCAACAGCCAACTCCATCCAGCTTGGTCTTAAAGCAGAAAGCCACTTAACCCAAAACAGGCTGTGGGAATAACAGATAGGACTCTGTCAATCTGGAAGGTATTTGTATTCGGATTTCATTGATCCTTTGTGTTCCTGGAGGGATATCATTATTTTTCTTCAAAGACACATCTCACCATTCCACCTATCTTTGAACTTAAGGCGCTGCACACCCTGATGATTGAGCGAGGGACATTTTGTAAAGCTTGAATCTAGCAGTGGTGATTCATAAGATTAAACAGGTGATCCGTGACACTGGAAGCAGAGGTCTCTTTAGACGAGTGACACTCAACCCTAATGTAGCATATGCATTCACAGCTAAGGGAGCATGGGGTCACAGATGCGGCCTCTCTCACTTGGCTCAGACAACACTGAGTCTCTGCTGCTCACATGCATCCATACACACACATGGCACACTCACATGCCAAAGGTCCTTGTATATTGATGTGTTAACTTAACTAATCAATAATGTGCATCCAAGAGCGTGTAACTGGAACTGCAGGCCCTGGTGCTGGATTATCAGTCTGTGAAATTTGTTGATGGAATAAAGACTGTGATGTTGCTGCTACTACAGCTGCTGTATTGGAATCCGCATCTAAAGCACCTGATTGATGCCACTCATCTCAGCTCATTATTACATAAGTGTGTGCTGACTCTTCCTCTGAGAAAAGGGCAAGTATCAAAATGCAGTTAAGTGCTCCTTCATAGAGGTAAACCCACGAGGGGTTACGAGTCCAAAGCTGCACCTCGGTGGTCGCTTGGCTTGTTTTTCTCGCTGCTGCCCCTTGCCTGCCTCAGAACGCAGATGGAGATTCATCTGTTGCCTGTTCCCACTTGACTCGTTTTCTTTTTCTATTCCTACCCCACTCCTCAACCCCCCCAAGAGCCTGTCTGCCAGCAGAAGCCCTGTACCTCACCGTGCGCTTATCAGACAGTTTATCCTTTTCCTGTGGGCGCCGTCCTCCATCTGTGGCTGTGACAGCCAATCGCCACGCTAAGGGTCCATTCCAAGCCGTGATTTAGACACCCAGCCTTGCCAGTGCTGCTCTATCAACCCCCTCTTTCCCCTCGCTCGTGTAAATTTTTAACAACCCAAGCACTTGTTCTTTACTTTCCACAGTTCCCTCGTGCACACAAAGTTGAACACATGCATGACAGACAATTATTATTCCTTTTCATCCTTACATCTTTAGCACCTTCATTTCTTCATACATGCAGGGACTAGCATATTCGTATACTGTTTATGTGTGGTACACCCATATAGACTGTATGTATACATATATAGTATATGTCACCACCATCTTGTGCCTGACAGGGAGAGTGTATATACTGTATTACATGTAAAACAGTGCAATGACAGGAAGGGACTAATGAATAGGCCCTGTGTTTACATCCCTCAGTGCTTAGGCTCTCCCTCTTAATAGCCTGACTCCAGTCGTATCACTCAACAGTTGCAAACATCCTCAAGAGGTATCTTCGTTAATATTTTACTCAGTAGAGATAGTAAATAACAAGCAAGGCATTTCCACAGAACAAGAGTAAACAGAGAAGGAAGAAGAGGCAGAGAGGAAGAGGGAGAGAGGATGGCTGTCTCCAGGGTGTCAGCCACAATTGCTTTCTCATTTTTAACTTGTCAAGTTGGCTTTATCTGTTTTATCACCAATGGAGCTCCAAACGCACCAAAAGGCTAAGGCAGCTTGACAGACCAAATATGGCTATTACAAATTTCGATGGGGCAGCAAAAGGAGAGTCGAGAAGAATACCTGCCATGCATCAGCTCTTTCCCCCTGCTCCACAAAGAGGAAAGAGAAAATACAAAGCAGAAAATAAACAAAGGAGAAGCTCTCAAGCCGGTTACACTGATTTCTTTGAACTGTGCTAGATGGGTTTTATTCAGCAAGATGTAGGAAAATAAAAGAAAGTGAGCAACGTCCTTTTCTAACTGCACAGCCTCGTCAAATCCTCCAAACTGAATTTAAAGTGTGTGACAAACAAATTTAAATAAATAAAGAAAAGAAAAGAAAAATTGAGCCAAGGCTGAAGTGCACCTCCAATCCCAGCACAGCAGGTGAGTGAGAGATAAACATTTGTGCAAAGTCGGCCGGGTCTAGTCAAGCGGCTGCTACTCCTGGTTCATTTGCAGTTGCCAGCGATGTGTTAAATGGCCATCTGTGATGGGGTGAGAGCCCCTGTAATGACTTCCTGTCTGGGAAGGAAGACTGGCATGTAGGGAGGGCTGCTGAAACACACAATCCATTTGAGAACATGAAAGGTGCAGTTTGGAGAGGAAAACAGTGGATGTTGATGCTATTTTTCAAGTGATAAATGTCCTGTTTGTGTGGCCTCTCTGAAGAAGCCTGTCAACATGAATTCTCAGGGTGATTTACTCAAAGTTTCCAGTTCAAATTATTTTTAAAAAAGCAACTTTTCTGTATTCTAGCTGTTTACTGTATGAACAAAGTGCAGCAATTTCCTCCTAAGTGTAGAAGAGGAAAATTGTATTTAATTGAGGTTCGAGAAGCAGGAGGGAACCAGCTCAGGTTTTCTCCATAAGAAGCCGGTAACTGTATTTACATGTGCCATGCCACAGTTGTTGGGACCAGCAGCAGATAACTCACTGTATTGTTTTTTTTTGTGTCCATTCTAGCTACCCTCTAAGGTCTCCTCTTTGAGGGCATTTCCTGCTGCATAATTGCCCATAATCATCTTTTCACCCAGCTTGCTGTGTAATTTTATAGCTTGACAGCTCTCTACTTTTGTGTTCTACTTTCAGCACCATCAGCACTTCTGTGTTCAGGTTCTGTGGCAGTAATTTAGCTTTCACTCCAGATCCCTCACGCCTATCAGTGTGACTCATGATCTAAATTTAAATGGGATGGTCGCTATGACTGGAAAAAGATGGACAGCAAATGTAAACTCCAACCGTGTTGTTTTGAGAGTTTTTCTTGTGCGACAGAGTTATTCACAAACCTATTCAGTTGTTGTCACTTAAAGCATGACAAGAATTGACTGGGGAGCCTTTTGTCTTTTTCGTTCATCTGATTTAGCTGTGGCAAAAACTTGATTAAATGCGTTAAATTAAGTTGAATAGAAGCATTTTGAAGACTTTCGCCTGCAAACTAAATTAACACTTTGATTTTTTTGACACTGGCAAAAACATAAACTTTGTGAAAATAAGGAGTGTATTCTTGACATGCATCAGGCTGTGCAGCTGAGCGAGTGGAAGGAATCTTCTGCTTGCCTGATGCTGCCTGGATGGAGCTTATTCCCTCGAAAAGAGGCAAAGTGAGGGCCGGCGTTGGCCACGAGCGATTTCCACTCAGCCATGAAAACAGCATCGCTGTCCCTGCTGCTCGGCCGTGCCGGGGCCTGCCACCAAATCAGCCTGTGCTAATGACACATGACCCTGGGACGGGGCCCCAAGGGCTGCTCCGCCGCTCGCCTCTGTCGTTTTAAGACTCCACCAGCAGCCAATGTACTGTCCATCTCTGTTGCTTTTCACTCACTCTCTCACACACGACACTCAGAGCAGAGTGAACTCACAACGTTCACCTGTGTGGCTGCTACTATTACAGGGTTAGGGCTAATATACTGCATTTCAGTGGGATATGGCAGTAGGAACTGTGATTTATTTTAATTAGCTGTCTAATTTTGTTCTTTATTCATGCCCACTGTTTGTTGAAAAGCACTCTCAGACAAAGCTTTTTTCACTTAAAACTTGACTCCACTCTATTTCAAAAAGGCAATTAGGCAGCGACCACTGTGCCTGAATTTTAAAAGCCAGTGTGACAGGAAGTGACTTCCACCAACCAACTCTACCCTTCCAACACAAAGATGTTTCTGACATGATCAGTTCAGTGGAGTCTATTATTCAGCTCCAGCTCACGTCTCCTTAACATGGCATCTATTTTCTTCCTAAACAGGTAGACAGTAAACAATAACCAAAAGGCCATGTTCAGGATATTCTCAAATCAACAAATGTTTTCAAGCTCCAGGACCTCAGTGCATAGCCTACATGTACATCCTACAAATTACTAATATGATTATGATCACAGAAAATGTTTATGCTGTTAATACAGCCACAGCTGAAGTGCTATTGAAGACGTTTAGACTTTAGACTTTTATAAATATTTGTGTAAAAGAGGTATATACGTACATAGATGTACAGTAGTTGGGTTGCAGAGGAAGCAGTAGAAACTTTTCTGAATGTCTTAGACAAAGTTTAACAGAAAATGAACAGTCTTTGGATGAATACATGTGACTGTTTTAAATGTGCATTTGCATTCTTGTCTTGTCATTGTGGCCCCCGGGCTCAAAGCAAATGTTCCTTGCTGACCATCAATGGGTAATAAATAAATAAACAAACAGAATCAAATGTGAATAATAATAATAATTGTATGCACCAAAGAAAAACTCTGACAACCTGGAACAACTGTTGTCACTGTTTTGCATTGGGACATTTTGCCTTGTAGCGTTTTGTCAGCTGGATAGAACTGGACTTCCAAGGCCACCTTGGGAGAGAGAAGCTGAG
Source organism: Trachurus japonicus (assembly GCF_045865225.1). Lineage (NCBI taxonomy): Eukaryota > Metazoa > Chordata > Actinopteri > Carangiformes > Carangidae > Trachurus > Trachurus japonicus. The sequence goes on along the minus strand of NC_140908.1, from coordinate 7,195,886 downwards.
GGAGGAAGACAGCAGGTGCAGACCAGGACAGGAAGAGCAGCCCAACTGGCAAAGCCAAAAAAAAGAGAAGCAACTTGTAAAAATATCAGGCTTGTAATTAATAACTTCAAGGATGTTTAACGTCTTCTTTATTCATGAGCAGCTGCTCCCATTGACCTAAGGGGCATGCAGAATCAACCTGCACTTTAAACATTTGCAGTTGGGAGACTAGATTTTAAGAGTCAGACATTGTAGAGCCATCTAAACAGTCTGACATGATTAGTTTTGGCAGTGCCATTACATGGTCATTTATTTTCTCAGAAACACATCCTGCTGAAAGATGATCACTCTTTGTCAGCACTCAGATATATTTTAATTAGCTCCAGGCCCAAGTCACATAAACAGCTGAGTCCTTGGCTTACTATAAAGTGCATCCACCTAAAATATCAGCCAAGCTACCAACTGGACCGCAAGTGTGTTGAGGGTCGAAGAGAGAGAAAAATAATGAATGTTTGGGCTGAAACACAAACAGACTGTATTTCCCTTAGCTAGCAGAAGCTGAATCCCACTGCAATCTATATTCAGGAGGCAGAAGAGAGAGATTGATCAGTGGACAAAAGTTCAGACCACGGGTTCAAATAAGACTTGTGACCTTTGTTACATGTAATTCCTCATCCCTCTCTCTTCCATCTTTTCTGCTTCTCTTCACTGTGCAGCATCTTACAAAATGAGCAATACCAGCTATAAAACTAGTTATATCTGTTTGTGAAACTGTAGATTTTGATTCCAACTGGACTAGAGCAGAGCTCACTCATTTCTCTCAGTCTTTGGAAACAAATTGCTTTGTTCTGTTGTAACTGAGAAGAAGAAGAAAGAAAAAAAAAACTCAACCACTTTCAACCCAAAAATATTGGGCTCACTAACTGGAAGCCAATGCTAAACATAGCTTGACTCCAAAGACTCAAACAACAATGAAATAAAAATTGAAATATTGTTAAAAAAAAAACGGGGTGGTTTAAGTGCTCCAGTGTGCAGCTTTGAAGTGCAGTCAACAGAGAGAGCTCTGATTACATTTGCATGTTTCAAATGTGGACCACACACTGCAATCTCTGAGGAAGAAATGGGAAATGATTGTTAAATGGGAATTGTTGATTCTATGACTGTCACTTGACTATAGGAATACTGCAGTGTTTTAGAAACAAAACAGACTGAGACCACTCTCGTTAGCAGGCAGCCACTTAACATACCTCAGCATTCAGACTGGAAACAGCTAGCATGGCTTGATGAATTTTCTGAATAGCACAATTTTCAGTAATGAATAACAATGATAATAAATAATGTCTGATAATTCCTTTGGCTGCCAACTTTGTACAACCAAGCAAAGTACTCCGCTGAGGCTTTTTAAGTACCGAGAATACTGCTGGTTCACATATTCCACTATATCCACTATATTCATATCCATGTGATCATTTCAAACTGGTATTCAACATGCTTGCTGTTCACATGCTCTACTGTGCCACAATGCAACACAAAAAGTCAATGGGAGAGCTGCTAAGAACTGCAAAACATTATAATTCAGTGTGAACAGCACTGAATAAAGAAGACAACAGAATAGTTAAGTTAAGAAAACTACACTAAAAGGACTACACATAAGGACTCTATGCAAATGAGTACATGGCGTATCCATATGTACATTGGTTCCCTTTTGCAGCAGAGGTGTTTACTTGTTATTGAATCAAAAGCACAGGTCTAACTACGAACATTAACAATGGTTCAGCTGCATTCAGTGTACTGAGGCCGGGACGTGCACACTTTTAATGAAATGCAGCCATGATTAATGCTATTCATTACACATAGCTCTTTCTGCTGTGACATGTCAAAATGTCTGCCATGAAAAAGGTCTACTGTGCATGATGGCTAACTGGTGGCTTACAGGGACACTTAACAGGAATTAACCCATCATTAAAGTTATTACCTGTGAATTTCCTGAGATGACATGTCAAAATGTCTGCTGTGAAAAAAGGTCCATCGACTAATTTATCCCTGGGACAGAAACTACAGACAAATGACGGAGGCTTAACTTTCAGTCAGTTTCACTCTGATTTTAAATACTTTTTTCAATCATCTGTTGTTGTACTGTAAATTAAAAATATATATATACAAGCCGCTGATTGAATCCTTTTCACATAGCAATGGATATTCACCAAATCAAAGTGAACACAGCTCATTGCAGTGTATCAGTGACATTTCCTTTCAGAGTGATAACTGCACTGGGAGCTATTAAAGCCAAAAACATCAGATGAACGCAAAATATTTGCAGTACATGTAAGAGATCATTTGGGGAATGAAATGAAAGAATAAGTAGTCAGTCCATAACTTTGTAAACCTCTCTCTAGAAGCAGCCATGCTATTAAATTTTAAGAATATAAGACTTTAAAGGGCATCCCCACTACGGTGGCGGCAAGTTTTGTCCTTTCTGTTCTTATCAGTGTCCTTGGGACCTGCTCAGGTCTTTTGGATTTATCATTGTAATTCCAGCTACGCAGCATCAAAGTGCTCTCTTTCACTTGTCTTTCAGCTCTGTTTGCCCAAGCCGCAGCGACAGATGTCTGAATATCAGTACAGATGTCTATGAGAGGAATTTAGCTATGTTAGACCATTCAAGTCATGTACAAACACTCAGTCACTGTGGTCTCTCGCTGAGTTCCTTCTGTAACTCTCAGGGACTCGTGGTGCTGCTTTTCTATCCTCATAGCTAGTTAATTACAGCTAATTACACTCACCTGGCCTCCCAGGTGGAAGCCAGCCTCTTATTAGAGGCTGAAGATGAATGAAAAGCAGTGCAGCAGCAGAGTTAAAACCACCCATGTAAACCTCACTCTCTAACATGAGGGAATTAGTCGTTCCTCAGGAACACGATCCATCTGTGATGTTCAGGGCATTGTAGGAGCTATTTTGAGATGTAGTGTTGTAACACAATTTTTTTCCTTATTTTTTTATACATCCAATTTCCTTCAGCGAGCCTCATCTGATTTCCTACTGTTTTTTTTTCAGTCCCCTAAGAGCATGCTTGAACTCACTTGTGTTCCAATTCAGGTGCCACCTCTGTCAAAGTCACCACGCCGCGACTGAAAACCGGAACATAATAGGTCGCAAAGTTGTTTCATTCTTAATCAACCAGTCAGTGATTTAATTGTGTGTTCAGGTAGCTCTTGTCAACTTTGTTCCCCGGGCCCTCATGCTAAATTATATTATCAAGAGACAGGGTGCCGGTTCTGCCTGTCACCCTGACAAGGATATGCCTTCACAGGTTCAACACAATGCAGGTGGACGGAAGAAAATCAACAGCAAAGGACGAGTAACAGCCTCTCCCATCTCAAGAATCTCTGCCTCTAGTGCATTTAGTTTTAACATTTCCAGCCATGTCATAAAGAAACTTCTTCAGACTTCTTTTAAGAGTTGTAGTACTACAGCCTGCTCCTCCCCTTTCTGCATTTGATCTGTACTTTTGATTTTGCTGTGGGCTAATTGTTCGCCTCCAAACTAGCTCAGAAAACCCTTTGGATATGACTTTATAGGGGATGTCCTAAGAGCACGTGAAATAGCCTCTAGTGCTGAGCATTCTCTTTGCAGTGATCTGGAGATTTGCTTTTTTCTCGAGAAATCTAATTTATTGTGTTGTGATGATTGTGAAACACTCTTGAAGGCTACAACCCGCCTCGTTCCATTGTTACTTTTTTTCTGAAAAAGAAAAGAGACAGAGCAATGCAGGGAAACAAGAGTCACTTCAGAGGGTTCTGATTAAAGCCAGTTTTGGCTGTAGCAGTCTGCAACATCATGAGCAAACCAATTCAATCTCCAAATTACAGATTAAATGTTAACACTGTACATCTATAAGTGGGTTGGCTACATTTATGCAAGTATTAGCTTTAACCATGGAGACAAATAATTGTATTAATCCAGGGCACTGTACCATTATAGCTAGATGCTAAGCCTATAGGATCCATATATAAAGTGATATTACTGCAATTTCTGTTTGAGATTGTGCACAGCAGGAAGCCTGCTTGTCAGCCAACAGCCTCTCGTCCTTTCAACATCCGAGCTGTTATCTTAAACCCTAAATAGCATTTAAAAAATACTCAATATTCACTCGACAGACTACCATGGCAACAGCTGTATTTCCAGTGGTGTTATCAGTGCTCCTCCACTGGAGTCTCCAGCCCAAAACCAGAGACTATGACGCCGGATGTTGGAAAACAGCGCAGCGTGGGCTCCACCTAGTGGTGAAAAATGGGAACTGGAGGAGAAGAGCTCACACTGTCAAAACGGACACCCATCTGTCAGTTGATCGATTAATCCTATTATCTACTGCTATGGGCCATCTTCAAGAAGCAGCAGCCGCCAATCAAGGTGCTCTGCAAACTCCACAGTGCACGTACTAGCTAACAGCAGTCTACTGGTCAATCAATACTGACAGTCAGTCAGGACACCAGGCAGAGAAAATCTAACCAAAATACAAAAACTACAGAGTGCACTGATGACACACAGAAGTGAAACCATTAAACCAGAGAACACACCAAGTAGCATCCCACTCATGTAGAAAGGATGAATAAAAATAAATATAAAAATAAAATTAAAAAAGCCTGATTCAAATGCACAACATGAGAAGTCTTGAAAGAACTAACTGTCCGTTACTTTAAGTGCTGCACACTTCTTAAAATACAGAATAGGTAGCTTGACAAATATGTCAAACTGTAGCTAACACACACCAATAGATTTAATGTTAGATTACTGTAATGGCTCTGTTGTAGAATTTCTGTGAAATACTACTTCATGTATCTCACGTTTGAAGGTGTTGACACTACAATGATTGGTGGACTTCACGGTAAAATACACTGATAATCCTGACTACATGGAAAAATACAAATGGACATGCCTCTTTGCAGTAAAAAAAATCTTAACTTTATTTAAATTATGGGTCTATTTTATCAAAATTTTTCAAGTTTTCAGGACAAACAGCAACAGTGCAATAAGTGACAAAGACAATTCACCATCAAGACGTGACACAGACGACAGAACTACAGACAAAAGGACACAGCTTCAAGTATTGTGAACAGTAATAAGGACATACTGTGTATATACACACCCAGATAAAGCAACAAGAAAGGCCATTTTATACATTTTACATTTCATTGGCCAATACAAAAGTTATTCTATACAAATCCCTAAAAATATATACAGATTTAAATCACACAAAACATGTCTCAGTATGTGAAAGCTTGTCAAAAAGGAAAGCATCCTCTTGTAATAGGGCCATTAGGGAAACTCGAACATAACGCTTCATTAACAAATGATGAATACATTATGACAAGTGATGCAACAAATGTCACACGAACACTTTCCTTTGGATAGAAATGCATTGTGATTAAATAAGAGGTTTTACTGCATTTCCATTCATTAGTTGTGTGGTTTATTTCCTTGGCAAACCTGCGGTATCTGGCACTTTTTAGATTTGCAGTACACTTTGGAAGAATACTGTAGTCGTTTCACAAACAAACATGAATTTTGTTTCTTTTCTTTTCTTTTTACCCTTCACCACACGCAAATCATTTAGTTCATCTGTGAGGCACACTTTTCACATGGGTACAACCACTTGGTTTGAGTGTTCATTGTGTTATTTTGTATCCATGGAGGAGTCACCTGCACATCCCATAATCCTCTGCAACTCCTGAATACAAGGCACGATTGACTGGCTGTGCAGCTGAGCCATCTTCAACCTGGAAAAAGAAACAGTGGTTTGTTACAGTCGGCTCCTGAAACATGTTCAGTGCTGCTGACCATGTTGGGTTATAATAAAACACAAACATCTGGAAGACAATGTTAACACTATAAATATAGCAGCATCTGTGATAACTAGCTCATCTCGAGTCTGGGGATAAAGCCCCTGGATAAAACAAGTCTGTAGCTGGAAAATTTACTCTACCAGCTACTTTAGGGTGTAAACAACCACCATTTTGAAGCTATATCCAGTCTTAGTGCTACAATAATAACTAAGAATCACAATACATCCAATGAAACTACCAGCTTAAGTCAAATAAGATGATGAAGAAAACAAGTTCCTAGTAAAGCAACTACACCCAACTATAAGTTCCTTAGGGCTTGGTGTGCCAACCCAGGAATATAAGAGGAGTGGACTTACACTCACAGGTGGTGAGGACTCCAGCTGGTTTGCTTCAGATGAAAACTTAAGTTGGCTTAAGAAATCGCCGCAAAGCGTTAGTAAACGCATGCATCACAGAATCTGTCGTATGATCTTTCTGCCTGAAAGTAATGACTCAGGCAAAACTACGGTGACCAGTTTTGATAATCAGGTTGTTGTTCTGAAGAGCATGGGAAGCTGGCAGGAAAAACACTGTGGCCTTTCAAATGAATGAATAAAGCCAAAGTCAAAAGCAGATGTGTGTACATCGAGCCGTTCATGCGACAGAAGAGGTGTGTTACCTTCTGAGCAGCTCCCGTCCTCTGTTGGGTTCAGAGTGGTAGTGCTGCAGGGCGGTGAGGCTGTGAGCTGCCAATAAGCTGTAACACTGCTCTCGGAGAGCGTTGTGGCTGTTTGTGTCCCACTGTGGCAACTCGCTGGTGTAGCGCCACGCCATCAGTGTGTGCTCCAACACGGTGTCCCACTCTTTGTTCCTCAGAAGAACTTGGCCCCACTCCTGACACGAAACCTGAGGGAAGGATAAGGTGGTGAAGGATTAGTACGACACAATGAAACACTCACAGAGCCAGAGGGGTGTCCTACGGACCAGTTTAATAAATCGTACAGAAATTCCCTTTATTAAAAAAAGCTCAATTAAAAAGAACAGTAGGGGTGTCCTTTAAGAGTCAACCACTTCTTTTAAAAGTTTTAAATAAAATACAGCATCACTTAAAGCAGAAGTAAGCGATATTTTTGTGTTAATAAGTCTTAAATAGTTATATCTTCCGACAGCAATCACTTACATAGAGTGTTTGGTCTGAAACACGGGTCTCTCAGTCCCTCTGCTCTGAGCCGAGGAGAAAACTTTTCTCGTATCCTACAAATTTTATCCGATGAGGAGAGAGAACGGCATGAAGGGCTGTGTGTGCAGCCAAGGGATGCGCGTGAATGTGGTGACGTAGGGACGAGGACCAATAGATCCATGACGAGGGCGGGGACAGCTAACTCCATCGGCTGACAAGACGTTATGGTGCGTTCAAGGCAACCCGTAACTTGTGTTTTTTCCGACCTGTGAAGTCGTACCAGTTCGATCTGGTACGAGTTCACGGGTCGGAAGTTACGAGTGGCCGTTATAGTGCACTTTCACAGGCAACAGGTTGGAAAAACACGAGTGGGTTGCCTGGAACGCTACAAAGTCGTAAGTCGTGACTTGAAGCTGTAATTTACGGTTTCAAAAGCCTGCCTGGAACGCAGCATTACCCAAAACGACCGGATCGCTTACTTCTGCTTTAATGAGATTAAGGACATATATTTATTTTAAATTCAAGGATCTCAAAAATGTGGTACTCACCTTAAATGCCACCAGGTGAGGATACGCCTTTCTGTAGCAGTGTGCATCCCTGTTGGAGCCAAACCGGGAATAAGGAATGGACCTGTAAACATTTGCCTTCTTCAGCTGCAAGTCTTCCTGGAGATACTTCAAGTCTGAGGCCAGCACCCTGGGCTCTTGGCTCTGTGACACAATGAAACACATCACATTGAAGGTTATCTCGTACACAGTGAAAGCACCAAGCTGAGCATGTATTTTATTGTGCTTGTAATAAGTGATAAGTACCTGTTCAACTAAGATGAGGGATCTGATTAACTGTACAAGCTGCTGTTTGGAGAGTGGGGTTTGATGCTCGTCCACCTTGTCACAATGTTCCTCTAGTCTCCCACTCCACACTCCACCAATAGGCAGGTCCACTGCAAAATACAGGGGGTGTCATTAGGACAAAGAAACCACAGCAATGAGGGCAAGAGGAAACCAGCAGTCACAACAGTGACGACAGCAGTCATCAGTTTGGCAAGTATTGAGTTTTTACCTCTGAAATAATCTTATTAGAGGATGGGAGCAAGGCCTGGCAGCTTTCACTGCTTTGCACATTAATTTTTATAACAGTAAAGTAAGCTTTAAATTTCCATAAAACTGAATGAAGGGGGAAAGAGGAGTGATAGGAGAAAAGAAAGAAAGAAGACAAAACACCACTCCTCAGTCCTCACACCAGCCTTATTTTCCAGTTTGCCTCAGAGTCAGCTCACAAAACCAACCCCATGTTTGTGTAGCAGGTAGATGGACAATTAATTGACTCTATACTTACATGACTGCACCCTCCTCGTGTTTGCAGATGTGTTCTTTCCCCGTGGATGTGGAGTACTTAGGATTTCCAGGTAGGACCTCCTCATGCGAGCTGGTAAAAACATTTGAATTTTATTTTTAAAAAAGTTGACACTTGAGGTGAAGGTGGCTCGTGTGTGACTTGGAGGCGCATAAACACACCGTGAAATGCGTGTAAATGTAAAATGTCACCCACCATTGTGTTAAAAAGAAATAAATGGGATTTACCACGTTAAAGTTAAAACCATAGAGGTTAAAACGAGTGATCAGTTATCATCTGACTGTTAGTGGCTGTGGCGCGCGCGCTTGTGATTAGCATGATAGCAAAGTGGCGCGTCGGGCACAAAGAAAAACACAATTTAAAGCAGTTTGACGCATTAATTGTTCAGTGGTTCAGACTTACCTGCAATTTTTGGTTGCGGGGCAGGTATTTCCACCAGGGCACGTCGTGACTGACACACAGCTGCCATTGTGACCGAGCGAACTGGTGAAGCCACGGAGCTAAGTACCTGCTAGTAGCCGTGGAAACTTTAAACCCCCACAGGGCGCGCAACAATAACTCCTCCACGGTGGTAGTAGTTGGCTTCAGCCGTGGGGACTCCTCTCCTCGGTCTGCAGCTTCTCCGGGGGGCGTAAATGCAGCTTTTTAAGCCTTTTACTGCGAGACAACTAACTTTTGTTAAATTTAACTTAGTGCTACAAAAGCTCCTTGCACTGTTGGCGCTGCCTGTCGAGACGCAGGTGAACGGGAAACTAACTTTTGTCCGCCAGTAAAACGAAGCTGCTACAGAGGCGCGCGACACGAGTTGCCGCGCGGGCGTGGTTTCACTGCAAGCGTCAATCTGATTGGTCAACGTCGCTGCATGCGTGAAACAGGCGCCGAATATGCTAATGAGGTGATACCCGCCACACTCCTCCCCCTCGTAGATAGACGGACATAGACAATAAAGGCGCGTGACCTCAGGCACCAGTCATTGTAGTGTTAAAATTTTTATCACATTGCTCCCTCATGTTGCCCTCAGATGTGTCACTACTAGGCATGGACAGGGATGATTTTTTGAGGATATGAAGCATAAACTGCATGAGGTACTACACTCTCTCTGTGTCCTATAAAACTCAACTAATATTCATATTTTTTTATGCTGTCAAACTCTGAGGTGGAGACTCAGATTATTAGGAGTGATATTATATCTGTGAATCAGCTATGAGAGTGCAGGTGAATACAGTTATGTAAAACATCCTTCTATAACATCAAATGAGGTCTGAAATAGACTAAGAAGCTTGAACTCCAGTCTTATCAACTGGCACTAGTGACTAGATATAGATATGACAAGGGGGAAATGGTTGAATGTGCACGCATGTTACATTTAGTAAGAAAAATGGATGGTTCAGTCACAAAATTCTGTTTTAATATGAACAGCCTGTCTAAAAAATCAAACTGTACGCTTTCAAAGTATCTGTAAAATGTATTTTAATAGGTTGGTGGATTATTGAAAAAAACAAACAACAATTTCATTTCTTTTCAAGAGACATGACTGTATCTTGATACATGGTGTGGAATAATTAATAATTCAAGCACAGAACTTATTCCAAAACAGATGATAGTGAAACACAAAAATTAAAAAAACAAACAAAAACAATTAGATATAATTAAAACAGTCATCGATCTGAAATATGTCTTAACAAATTCAAATGTCTTCTAAAATGTTGTTATTATAGAGTATTATAATTTTATATATTTAGCTTTTCTGGGGAATAGTTAATTATTTACTGCTCATTATTCTTATCAGAAAATAATCTAGGTGATAAAATATGAAGCAGTGATAATGCAGTGCAAATTCAGTCTCCCTGTATTTTCAACATTTCAACAATTCCCCCTCATATCTTGCAACACACTTACACAACAGAGTTGAAATCAGTTCACTTTTACACAGTCATTCAGAAATTTAGCATTTATATTTAGCATGTGAATAAAATGGTAGCAACGGTTTCCTCACTGGACTTACAGTGGCACATTTCATTTATAGTTCTACGGGTAAATTATTATTATTACATTTATAAATACCTGTAGTAAAACTGCACTTTGACTGATTGAACTGAAAGTGAATTCACCCCAGCTCTGTACAATATTAGAGCAAATTAAGATGAATACTCAATGGCTTCTTGAAACTGCTACGGCAAATAATATAATTTATTGTATTTATGTACATTATATACATTTTTTTTCAATAACTTACATAATGCACAGGTAAAAGGGTATCTATTAGGTTCATCTCATATTACAAAGGTCTGTGACAGTATGGCTTTGTAAATATACATTACAATATTGTCATCAGAAAAGCAAGTGCAGTCAGGATAGACTGCCTTTCAGCATCTTCAACATCTTTTCAGTGTGTGTTACATAACTTAAATGGTAAGTTTAACTGCAACAAGTCTTGCACTTTGTGACATGGAGACTGTCCAGACCTAATATGAAAAATATACGACTTCTTCAGCAGACTCAAAAATAGAAAGATGCTTAAAGACAGCCTTGTCCTGACTGTGTAGGCCACACTATAAAGCATAAGGAGTAGCCTCTACTTGCTAAGCAGCGTTTTAAGGGAGCGGGTGAGTGCGTTAGCAATGGCCGACATGGTACTGGAGTGGCGGACCAGGGCTTTCACGCTGTGCTCCCCTGGCGCTCCCACTGTGGCAGTCTCAGCCGCTTTGAGCAAACAGATGTAGTTCATGACGACCTCATCGACCTTGGCCACGACCTCCCTCTGTTGGTGTGAGCTGGACACTCCCAGACCCCTGACCAGACACATACAAGCTTCACAGAGACAGCACAGCACCTGGAAGCTGCAGGTTACAGCCAGCAGCATCTCCTCAGGACTACCGTGGGCCTGCGCCATCCTCCGGCACGCCCGGCCCAGTTCTTTAGACTCCACGGAGAGCAGCTGCTTGAACTGGGACACGTCCTGGATCGGCATCTGGGGTCCACGGTCGCAGCGACCTATGCTGGACCTCACCAGCGCAATGAGCTCGCTGGCGTCGCGGCGGACGTCAGTGAAGCCGGATGGGAAGCCGTACATGCGGTCTTTGAGTGCATTGATGCGTGCCAGGCGGTCACTGAAGCTCATGTTATTGAGGACTTCTCCATACAGCTGCTCCCCAGCTGCATCCACCGCTGAGCCGCAGGGCAAGATGGCTGAAGCTGCAGCACCATCATTATTAACATCATTCCCACCGCGGCTTCGTCTGGGCCTCTCCCACTCAATCTCATCCTCTTCACCCTCACACTTACGTTTGAAGAAACAATAGCTAAAAGGCCCGTTGCACCTCCAGGGACTGGTGTCCAGTTTTTGAGAGCCCTTCATGTGCTTAGCGTCTTTCTGCAGTGGAAATGCCACAGATGCTCTTCTGCTGTCGACCCTGTTGCCTGTAGACCAGCATGTGTGGGAGGATACAGAACCTTGGGAATAGCTCTTGGAGAGCCGCTTCCTCGTCGGCCTCCGCTGCACTTTGGTCTCACCTTGCTGGGGCACAGATGGCAACAGGGGCTGCTGGCTCCGGCTTCGAGTGGGCTTCTCAAACAGAACCTCCACGCTACCAGAACCGGCAGTCACGTTGCTGGAGCTGCGTTTGAGCTCCCTGCCCCTCTGCAGGCTACTGCCGAAGGGATCCGTCTGCGGCAGGGTCGGGGTAACAGACTGAATGTGGTTCTGAATCTGCCGGGACTGGATGGAGTGGATGGAGTCCTGTGAGAATCCTGAGTTGCTGGAGATGGCGTTGGCTTGCGCTGGCAGAGACAGAGGAGGAGGAGGTGGCGGCGGTGGGGGAGGAGGTGGTGACTGCGGGTTGGGAGTTGGAGATGCAATACAAGCTCTGCCGGTCGATGCCTGCCTGATAAAAGCTGACGGGTGGTCCCCCCTTCCTAGTGAGATGCTGTTGAGGTCTGCTCGTTGACCACTTACACTGGGGGCAGCAGAGAAACAGAGAGAATCATTAGGACGAGAATGAGGAGACTGACGAACTGCATGCTTTGCCCTCGGGTCTGATTTTAACCAGTCCTCTGTGCTGCCAGGTTGGCTTCTTGACCGAGGTGGGGGGCGGTTAGTGGAACCCCCACAATCGCGGTTTCCACCTGCAATGAATCCCCCATCGCGGCTGATACAGCCCTCTGTCTTATAGAGAGACAGGAAGTGCTCTGGGTCCAGACCGCTCCTCTCTAGCTCGCTCTCCAGGCCGGAGAAGGAGCTCCTCCTCTCAGCAGAGACCGGCCTGAAATCTAGACTGTCATTAGGTCTGTGAGCATGCATCTCAGGACTTCTCTTGAGTTTGGCAGGAAGTGTGGCCGAATGATATGACCGTGGGTTTTTACTCGCCAGCTGCATGGCTGCTGCGTTATGCATTGCTAAATTTGGGCTGAGGAATGGGGATGATACGGAGGAAGGCATACAAGGACAGCGAGCAATGGTGTTCCCCCTATTCTTAACCATTTCAACAAGCTGAGGGTTGCTAGTGATAAAGCGCCTGGTGTCCTTTTTCACTGCGCCTCCCATCCCAGCACTGTGCAGCTTCCCTCCCTGATGCATCTGGCTGACAGTCAGATAGTTAATCAGCTGTCTGTAGGCCTCGCTGCCTTCCTTCTGGTTCAGCCCCTTAAAACAGGCCTGTTGTTTAGCATGCAGATCATTGTGGGCCTTCTTGTTTCCAGTACCTGTTGTCTCTTTATGCTTTGACAGCGTTGCCGAGGAGGGGCGGCCCGGTTCAGCCCCAGCAGCAGGGGGGTGAATGTTGGGGAGCATTTTCCGGAGGAGGGCGGGGTCTGCATGAGGGTGGAGGTCTTTTCCCTGAGAGCTCTGGCCAGGGAGGCTGTGGGGGGCTCCAGCCTTGTTGTCTTCGTAGTTTAGCACCCTGAGTAATGAGGAGGAGGAACTGGAAAGAGGGTGCCTTTGCAAATGGTGATGTTTTGATTCAACCGCACCGGGGCCTAGTGGCGAGTCAGTTGGGGTGGCACAGGCACTGCTGTTGGTGCTGGCACCAGCATCCAGTGATGAGCACAGAGAGCCCTGCAGTGAACTGTGGGCTTCTCCTTGCAAACTTGAAATCCTTTTCGCTAAGTGGTACTCACACAACCGTGCAACACTCTGCTGTCTAGAGATGGGCTGATGGTCACTTTGTATGTCTGATCCCTGGTCTGACCCCCCTGATCTGGACTTTTTTGCTGGAGACAGCAGCGATGCTACAACTAGGTGTTCATCTTGCTCAACAGTTGCAGCTCCGTTGTCTGCACCACAGTCCCCCAGGTTGACGACGTCTAACAGGCGATCAGAGGTAGCAGAGGAAGGGCGGGGAATTCTGTGATGGTCGCGGGGGAGACTGTTCACTCCGAGCCCCTCCGCTACTGAGTTTTCTACCACAAAAGAATTCTGCCTTCCTTGACTTTCTGCTCTCTCACAGAATGAAGTGCGCTGGTCCAAGTCTAGATGGCTGCGACTGCCACCGCTCTCACCTCGATGCCCTTCCCTTGTGCTGAAGGTGTTGTACTTCCCGCTGGAGTCTGCTGACTTTTTGTGATGTTTCCCCCCGGGTGTGGTGGAGCTTGGGCGCTGCAGAGTGGATGACAGGTTAGTCTGGGGCCTCACCTCTAAGCAGTCTGGTCCCGACGCCGCCGTGTCCAACTGGGGGCTCCGTCTCGGAGGAACTGCTGGAGGCTGAAGGTGCCGTGTTGGACTGCGGGGCTTCTTCTGTATCGTTCCCCCTGTGCTGGGGGAGACGGGGAATTCAGTTTTCTCCTCAAGCAGAGGTTGGTATCCCTCCCTGGTGGCCACCAGCAGACGCATGTGGCTCTCACTGAGCCTGTGTGTAGCAGCCAGCTCACAGATTTCAGTCATCTCTGAGGAGTTGGTCTCGTTGCCAGAATCTGAGGACGACTCTGGGCTGAAGCCTCGAGATGTGTAAACACCTAAAATATAAGACACAGAGTTAAATATGGGTCATTCAACTAAAAGTTAACTACAGTTAAATGTTCATTGTAGTAAATATTAAACAGCTTTGAAATTGCAGTTAATGATATACAAATGATTTGTATTCTGGTGTCATGATTGTGTTTTGGGAGTCTGCTAATTTAAGCAGGGCAAAGGTGACAGAGACTTAAAGAAAGAAAACAACTTAGGGCAAAAAGAGCAAATGGTTACAATGCAATTATTCTTTAACTTTTTCTTTATTTAACATTTTTGATAAAACACATGATTAATGGTCAAAATCATACCAATGATTGAAAAGAAATGATGTATCCAGGGTAAAAATGTCTGAACTATTTAACAAAGACAGGCTGACGGTGATCAAACATTAGTGTATTAGTCAGTATTTAACAGACCTGGATTGTTACTGCTGGGTGGTGGTGGGGGGGGCCTCTGTTCAGAGACAGTCAGAGCCTCCAGAGCCTGTAGGGTATTCATGACCGAGTTCTCCAGCCTCCTCTCCCCTCCCCTGCTCCCTTCCCCCTCCCCTTGGGTCGGGATGGCGTCAATGAGTGACACTGGGATGTCGTCATTGTCACATGTGCTCAGCGGCCTTCCCTCGGGGGCCGCGTCCTCATCTGAACTGTCCCGAAAACCTGGTGGCGGAGCTGCGATCGCGAGGTTGAGCGTCTCCAGCAGTGTGTCATCTTCGTCATCGTCCACACCGTGGTCTCCCTCGGGAGGAGGGAGTGACGTGAGATCGATGATGTCATCAGTAGAACCAGAAAGTGTGAGGAAGGTGGCTTTGCCGGCTGCTGTGGCCAACCCTCCTGCTTGGTTACCGCAGTTTTCATCCCCGCCTCCTCTCTCGTCACCCACCGGTGTCCCCCCAGTGGAGTCTTCCTCACAGGAACCATCGTCATCATCCTCTGCATCATCCGTGGTGTCACGGTAAAACAGATCCCTCAGCAGCGGCTCCTCACCACCCTCCTCACTTATAATGTTACTGTAGACGTGTGTCAGACCACTGAACTGGAACGGGATCCTGTCCTGTGACCTAAAGTCTGTGTTGTTGTGCAAGTAGAGCGGTCTGTGCTCCGGTACCTCAGGGCTCTCCAACAGCCTCTCGTAGCCTAAGTTCTTAGGCTTGTTCAAGGGTTGGTCCCCCCCAAAAATAAATGACACTTTGGCACTACGAGGTGAGTCTTGAGGTTTGTGTCTGGTGGCGGGGGGAAGAGGAGGGGGCAATGGACTTCTCCGTGTCCCAAGGTCTCTGTCAGGGTTTTGGGGTTCATGGAAGTAAGGAGAGATGCTGTTCTCTCTCTGCACATTGTCTGAATACTCAGAGTCCCTGTTGTAGACCTCGGCCTGGTTGGGTGAAGGCTCCTCATTGTCTCCCAGCGATGTGCTGTACGGCCACTCCAGGACACGGTCCTGACCTGCAGACAGCAGCAATACAAGGTTTGATTACTTTAAGCCTTTTATATTTTACATTGATTAAATTTTAAAGGAGCTTTTTTTCACTGTACTTCTGAGTGCTCTCCTTCAGGGCTTTGAGGGTTTGTGCAGCACTGTAAAACATACATTTTTAAGACATTCAATCTACCCCTGAGCCCCTCTCTTTTAAAATGTATCAAAGTGAGAGTGTTCATCAAATTCTCATATCTTTTTTATGGAAATGGTTAGTTTATTATATATTATATATTTCCTCTGTGTCTCATGGACAAAGCCCTTCAGACTGAATTTTATTGCATTTAAAATTAAAATAAACCTGGCCGACATCTTTCATCAGAAAGAAAAAAAACAAAAAAACACCTGATATACACATGTTTAACTACAACTGGCATGACTTCTCCTCAGAGATGAGTGATTTCACTTTTTTTCTTAAACATTACACTATCTTACAATTACATTCCTACACAGTTAATTACTCACCAGCGTCATCCCCTCCAGTGCTGTTGCAGTGGGCCATGCTGAAGATGGATCTCCTTGAGTCCACTAGGAGGCGATAGTAGCCTGCTGTCAGACAGGCCAGGTTCATTGCATCACTTGACTCCATGATCAGTGTGATGGGCTGTAAACAGAAAAGCCAGTGAAAAGAAGCAGAGAAAGAAAATGAATGGGAGGAAAGTCATCAGATGCTAGAACTGGTTAAGGACAAAATAACTTATGCTTTCAGGCAGAAATGTGCTCACCCTGACATCCAGAACATGCAGCTCCAGCCGGACGTTGATGTCATCCTCGGTGAGGATCTCGATGCGGTTAACATGGCTGAAGTCGGCCAACAGGGCCACTAGGTTTGTGCGGGCGTTGATGACATGACTGATGCCATAACGTGGGCCCACTAACAGGGTCACGTCTGTCTGTTTCTCCCCTTGCTACAGAAAATAGAGTGAACGCATTAGACACTTAAACATAATTCACAAACCAGTCATATGTGAAGATTTTGTCGTGAACTAACGGCCTTACCAAAAGTATGGATTTGAACTCCCTCCCTCCGTACAGTCTGAGTTCACTGAGGTACCTCAGGTAATGCACCTTGGCCTGCAAAGCAGTCAGCTGCACAGAGAGAAGTGAGATACATCAGTAAGCATCCAAGAAAAAAATCACAACCTTGTCTTCTAATGTCAGGATATAAAACTCTCAAGCCGTTTTGATCTGGACAAAATCCCATCATTTCATTTAGATCTAATCAAAATCTGAAGCTGCTCTGTTCCAGTGCTCTTTATGGCTTGCTCGTATGGATGTGTGCCTCTTCAGCCGTTTAGGGTCAATGGGATTTTTGAAATTCAAATATGGATGCCTGAAAAGTTGGTCTTCCTCAAAGTGGTGATACTTCTACCACTGTGACACATGGATACACCCAGTTGGCATATTTGAAAGTCTAAATGGCATAAAAAATAAAAAATAAAAAATAAAAACAGTTAAGAAAATGACTGAAAAATAACTGAAGGTATGTGTGTATATTACTTTATAACCACTTTCATATTCATCAGACATAGTACAGTGGTCCACTCTCTGTATAATCAAGTTATATTTTATCTCACTATCAGGAACAAAAACAGAAGGCTAATGGGATGTCTGACCTTGCTTGCTGAAACCAGACATTGCTATTAAAAAATAATTTTGTCTCTATGAAATTCTTTCTCAGTCTTAACCACAGCTCCTCAACTCAAACTGGGTGAGCAGCTTCTTTTGATGGAAGCTGTGTGATAGCTCAGAGACTGTAATGAGAAATCTATCTCTCCAAAGTTTTCAGGTGCACACGCCAAAGTTTCTGGTGCGCACGTGAAACTTTCTAGTGCACACCTGAAAACCTTCACGTGCGCACCAGAAAACTTCCCCATGTCCCTTTATGGGTTCTGTAGAAAGCCGATTTGGAGCATCAACAGTTTGAATTGCGTGTCAGTTTATTGGTGCGGCTTGGCTTTATTT
This sequence comes from Trachurus japonicus, assembly GCF_045865225.1. Lineage (NCBI taxonomy): Eukaryota > Metazoa > Chordata > Actinopteri > Carangiformes > Carangidae > Trachurus > Trachurus japonicus. The sequence continues at coordinate 7,178,167 of NC_140908.1, read as the reverse complement.
CTCCCTAATGAAGAGACTGGCACTGAGAATACAAATTATTAACCTGCTCAGGCTTGGAGCAAAGAGATCTATAGCCTTCTAGTTTGATTACATTTTATACACACATAAATATGAAGCTCAGATGTCAACTCTTCAGCCATTCACAGAGGAGCTTTAAACATAAAAAATAATCAGATAACTGCAAATGTTCTCTTATGTGTCGTTGACAGGCGGTTAATATACAACTATTTACTAGTTTGGCTTAAAGAATAGAGCAGCACTATTACAACTGCACACTGGTAGAAAACCTTAAAAACTGGAACATTTCATAGAGAATCGGGATGTCCTATAATGATGTGAAATAAAGTTATCTGAGAAGAAAAAAGACAAGAGTCTGAATCACTCAGTTAAGTCGTACACAAGCTGGGTTGCCGAAAGATCTGTCAACTTGTTATTCTGTGTTCTTCCCGCTGTAACAAATCCCACAAAAGGAGCACAACCAGCGATGTGTTCTTTCAGTACTTTCCAAACTTCCCTGCCCTCTTTGTGGTTCTCAGCCTGAAGCTGCTTCGTTCCTAATGAGGATGTAAATCTTAAAAAACTGGGTCAAAAATATGTTGTGTTATACTTGTACTAATAAGCTCCAAAAACAGGTGGGTACTATTAGTTCTCAAAAATCCAGAGTGATAATATTATTCCATGACTGATACACATTTGGTGAGCATAGCAGTGGTTTAGTGTATGCAGGACCAACCACACACATCAGACCACACCCAATTCAACGCTGTGGCTCATCAATGTGCTTTTAATAGTAGCTTGGAGAGAAATGGAGCTGTATGGCACAGAGAAATAAGCTCAGTATATCATTCATTGTTGGCTATGGTCCATTCTAGTGAGAGATATAAAACTACACCGGCTGCAATGGCTTTATTTTTGTGGCCTCAGCATTTGTGGTGGCAATACATCAGTTTGAGAACTAAAGAAAACAACTAAATATATAATCCTATATGAATCAAACTAAAACATCTCCTAAATTGATTTCCACAGCACAGTTCTATAACGTGGGCCCATGGCTCATTCATAATTACAGCAGGACCCCACAAGTGCACTGTAGTTGACGTCATATCCACACATTTCAGTGTTTTGTTTTGGCTCTGCTGCAAACATAGACTAAACCGGCACCGATATTCACTTGCTGCTAACCCCATTAGTGTGACAGCTGACGGTAAATCACTAACTAAAGAGGCAGATTTTGCAGTGTCATTCGGTTCTGCTGTATAACTCAAAGTTAACGCAGGTGTCAGAGAATGAACAGAGCAGAAGTTGTTTGTTTTATGACAAAAACTTTGGTTGAATTTGGATCAGTGGCCCCTGACTGTGTGTGTGAATATGAATATCTGATTATGCACACAGCTTGATAATGCATTTTGCTTGTTATCCACATTATCATTCAAGGTCTGGCTTGACAAAGGGTCTTAGGGTTGACAAGGGTGAGAACCTTTACAAGGTTGAGCATGGCAGCGCTGCTATTTTAAGCTATTGCGTCAGAAAACTGGGAGACAGTGTGTTTGTGCGCATATGTGTGTGTGTCAGAAGTTTATTAACAAGGACAAAAGAAAGACAAACTGAGCTGCTTACTTTTTTCCCTGGAGGCACGAGGTTCTGGTTGGTTTTGAGGATGTGTGTCAGAGCCTTCTTGATGTTTTTCTCCTTCATGCTGGACAGCACGGCGGGAGGCAGGAACACAGATAGACCCCACTCCTTTCTGTTGAGTGGAGATTGCTTTACTGTATGTTTAAAGTCCCCCTTGGAGGAAAAAGTACTTCCACTGGACCTGGAATAAATACTTGCAGAGGCTTAAAATTGGATGTTTACTTTCATGCAAAGTGTCAGTAATTAAACAGAACTCTGAAACAACTTTCTCTCTGTCAAGGGCTTCCTCATTAGAAATCATATTAGAAGCTGAGCTGCAATAAAACCGACAGAATCTCCTCTCAATAACCTGCCAAGCAACGATGATGATACTGTGAACAGAATATTTATTTCCCAATACATCAAGCTCGACATTCATTCAGACACAATAATTAAGGTGACTAAGTGTATATGACTCCGGACAAGTCCTGGACAATAGATGTGATCTATTCTGTTTGTTTAACCAACAGACTGCCTCAAGCCAGTGAGAGAAAATAAGATGATGAATTCATTTTTCTTGATAAACTCCTGTGAAGAAAAAAAAAACTTACTGAATGTATTTAAGGGATACTTTCTGGCTCTGTCTGGTTGTCATGGTGAGGATGTACATCTGCAGTGCAGCCAGTCGCAGCGCAGCATCGTATTTCAGCTCCGGGCCGAACCGTTCGAAGACCACATCGTTACAACTCTACGACAAGGAGGACACACAGTTACACAACTTTTGTTGGCTTGTAAAATGAAGTCCATGTCTCTGTGGAGCAACGTTAGCAGCAGTGCCTCCCCACTGAGTTGAAATAAGTCGTTCTCAACATTTGTGGCTTGAGATTCCTTCAAAGGGATAATGTTTCCTCTCCCTGGTGAAGGAAGCACAAAATGGTAAACTCTGACAAGAAGAAATGACTTACTCTCCTTCTCTCAGGCTGTTTCATTCGACTAATTATCAAAGAATTCTATGGGGGAGTAATTTATTATTTCACAGAGACGAGAGCGAGTTTATTTCAGGACTTTATTTGCAAATGAGCGTCTGCACCCCTCTCAAAGTCGACTGGCTGCTTTTGCTCACCTGCACATAGAGGTATTCAAACGCCACAGCATCTCTCCGGAGTAGCTCCACGGGATCTCTGGGCACGAAGCTGATTCTAAAGAAACACTTCATCTTGTCAGAGCCGGACCTCCGGGTCACCTGGGGTCACAGATGTAGGAGATAGCAAGGGAATGAAAAACTGCATAGATTAATAGAAAACAGAAAAAAGAAACAGATAAACTAGAGTAAAACAGAAACTGTATATACTATATATCAATAATTCAGTATTGAGAGTTTAGATTCAGTGTAGGACTCAGTTATCTATTATATATCAGTTCTGACCAACATCTACCACAGATACCAAAGTAAAGATGCTCCACTACACTGTTATTTCTAATGCATTGTCATGTAGCTGGATCCACTGGTTCCAAGTAATACATCTATATGTCTATGTGTTCAGTCTCTATTTTTTTTAGATGCTTGAGATGTTATTATGTATTTTACAAAATCAAATATTTAACAGGAAAAAATATGAACATTATCTTTTGCTCCTCTCCTTGTGACTCCTCAGATTGGTTGGTTTAAAATGATTGCAAGTCGTCATCTGCGTCACATTTTTCAAAACATAAATTTGATTATTTTCTCCTCCATATACCCGTCACCCGACTGACATTTAGGTGTTTACAGTGTAGTGTGTGTTTCATCAAGCATGACACAGAAACATGACTCTTATTCAGCTGCCATTGTTTGTGCCACATGCAGAGCCTCAGATCTCAACTGTGTGGTATGAATATTAAAATTGTCCCCTTGTGATCCCACAACCTCATTAGAATGGAGCGGGCATTGTGGAATAATGTGCGTGTGTCGTATTTGTGGGGTTTGTGATTGTGTGTGTGTGTGTATGTGTGGTAGAGTAGGTGTAATGTGAGCTGTCGCCCATGCTGTGCCAGTGCTGATAAATGACACCGGGGTCCGAATACTGCTGGAATACTGAGCAGGAATGTGAGTGTGTTTGTGTATATGTGTGTGTGTGTGTGTGTGTGTGTCAGACACAGAAAAGGAGACAAAGAAAGTGAACAAGGAGAAAACAACTCCTACCTGAGTAAGCATCTCCTGTTCATGCAGGAGAAGCAGTTTGCTTCCAGAGCCTTCTGTCCTCTGCTCCAACATGAGGGAGAAGTGCTCGATGCATTTGATTGACAGCTTCTCTTGCAGGGTCAGAATCACATCCTGAAATAAACAAATACACATGCACATAAGCTGAGTGTACAGCTGCCATAGTTTTCTATTTTTATAGGAATGTACTGCAACTACCACATATATCATAAAATCATTACATAAATCACTTTGATTACAGTTATTATTAAACTTCTGTCTATATGCAGCTGTCCTCTGAATCAATAGCAACAACGGCAGTGAACTGTTCATCCAAGGGGTAAGAGGAAAATCAATAATATCTATCAGTATTAGACTAAATGGCTCATTATGGTGGCAATAATTAGAGAAAAAAGTCTTGTTTCCTAAACTGCACGCTGGGGGACAGCGGACAATTTAACATGTCAAATAATCTGAATATGTTCTTTCCACCGAGCCTGAATAAATAAGATTCTCAAACAAATGGAACTGAAAAAGTGATTGAATTTCATGGTCTGTGTGAAATGTTTCAAGACACACTAATTTGCACTCTAAATGAATTCCCCCCTTGTAATTATAGATGCAGCAGAAACTGCTAATTTTGTTGAGTGTGCCTTAAGCGTTGGAGCAAACACACACACACACACACCTTGATAGAGGTACTGCTGTCAAAGCGAAAAGACTTTGTCTGCCCATTCTCCAGGTAGACCTTCAGGACATTTGGCATGAACAGAAGAGAATTGTCCTTCACCGGGTTCTGCAAAGGAGGGAAATGATCAGTGTTCTCATTCTGTGCAGTTGAAATTAAATTTGATGAAATTTCTTTGTGCATTTGATTTAACCAAACAGGTGAGTTTTCATATATGAACATTTTTTTAATGTCATGTTGCAACACGTTTTTGTGAGTGTCCCATCTATCGTGCACACTGAACTGTCTGTCTTATGTGTTCGGTGGCAACCACCTGCCATTGCCTTTATAAACTTAGACTAGATTGTATTGTTATTCAGGATTTGTAAACTATACAGTGTACAAACAGAACATTTTTTTTGTTTCAGTAGCCCCAGAACAGCGCAATGGAAGAAAGAATAGCATAGAATAAAAATAGGCTAAGGAGTATAAAAATATAACTAAAAGTGCTAACATAGCAGCATGGTACAAGTGCAATTAGTTTACATATAGGTCATACATAAGCGTGTGTGTGTGTGTGTGTGTGTGTGTGTGTGTGTGTGTGTGGTAGAACTGACTGGAACCTGGCCGTTTATAATGACCTCCTCTGCAAAGCGCACTTTGACCGGATTGGACTTGAGCATGGCTTTTTTGGCTGCACTGATGAACGCTGATTTAGGGGACTAAGAGGCAGCCATCCAAAAAGAGAGACACACAGAGAGAGAGGGAGATGGAAGAGGGGAAGAGGAAGAAAGAGACAGATGGAGCGAGAGAGATAAAGAGAAGCATAAACACATGCTCAAATTAATAAAATTAAAAAACAGTTTTCCAGCACATTCTCTCAACATTTAATATTGGAAAGTCAACATCTTAAAATTGGGAAAAAGGCAAACAGGGTTTGACTAAACAAACCTGGTGCAACGCAAGAGAAACTTAAGAAAAGCACGGTGCAGGATGAATTAATATATATCATTGGAGGCATAAAGAATAATCATTTCATTCCCTTCAAAGGAAAAGACTGGTGTTTTTCTATATTTTTCTGAGAGCCGCCAGTAATTCAACCAAGAACAAAGCAAAAATGCATCAGTTCATCTCTCAATATTTTCTGACTCTTGAACCTGTTGTTTCCAAAGACAACTGGACACTGTAGATTTTAGACTTGTAGATGTTGCTCAAGATTCAGGAAATACTGCATTTAGTTTATAGATTCATGCACAGTTAAGGCTTTAGTGACAGTTCACAGTAACAGGATGATGCATATTGAATTAACTTACATTAACAGCGACCATGGCAACAGATGCTCTCAAAACATATTCTCTTTATTTTCTAGACTTGTTATTTTTGCTCCATTTTATCACATCATGATCTAAAACTTCTTGACCTTCAAAACAGTCCTTGACAATCTATTGCTCTCATCAAACAACAGTTGACATTGAGAACTGGGTAAATCAATCTGAAGATGAACATCATGAAATTGCAAAAACATCCCACTGTGTGTTTAATAGTTTTCGTGCAGCAATCGTGCTCTATGGGACAGAAGAATTATATAAATATGGCAATTTACAGTAAGTAGTTAGGGTCGATTCAGCATGGCCTTTAAATGGGTTTTGTTGAATTAAAGAAATACAGTATAGTACCAGTCTTATCCTCTAAATGCAGGAGAGTTAGAAGCTGCAAATCTACAGCTCAACCAATATGCTTTGAAGGGCAGACAGTGTCCTTTATGGATAAAAGATCTTAGAATTCTGGCAATAACAAAACCGCTGAGACGTCAGACATGACTCATCATTATGACCATCAACATTATATAAAGTTCACAGGTATTAATGGATTCAATTTATAGTTTCTTGTAAATGGGACCTACAGGAGAAAAAGAGGCCAAAATGAATCCTTGTATTCAGACACTAACAAATACATACACACACAGTAAATCTTCATATCAGCTCATTTTTGGAAAACTGTGTCCGATACATACAGTCCTTGTGATTTGCTCCAAGAATTAAAAAATAATTTAAATAATTTAAAAAAAGAAGCTATTTGCAAGAGCTGATCTACTCACAGGATACGGTTGGACAACAGTCAACATAATGGATTCTTTGCAGCTCCTGTAACACAAACACAGCAAATCACAGAGTCAACAAAACCACCATGAGAAACCAACAATCACAATGGACATTATGGCAGATAAACAACAAGATCTTGATTAGCTTCAGTGAAATGGAATGAAACGCCTGTGGCAATCACACTTACAAGAAGAGGCAGTCGAAACCAGATGCACACACACATACACAAACACTCCTGCTCATTAGTTTCCCATTTAAAAAACATGCGACAGCATTTACTACAAACAGAAACATGATTTGACTCAAACAGCAAAACACTTTTAGCTCTTATTATTATTCTGAATATGTATTATATTAGTGGGACCAACAGAACTGCATCAACTAAGCATTAAGCACGACGACTGGAAAGCATTGCAAATTCTTGGCAAGACGTTTTGTGCAATTAATGATGATTTAAAAAACAAATGAATGGTAATAACTTTGTTTAACTGTGACTATGGCACTGACAGATGTTTTTGTTGTTGTTGATTTATTATTCTATTATCGAACCTGCCAAAAGTTTCAATTTAAACTGATGCAATTGGAGAATAGAGTTTATTTTATTCTTTTATATTACTTGGATTTGTCACAGACACACTATTTTGAAAGAGAACACATTAATGGTAAAAGTGAACTGTTCCTTTCAGGTTTCTATTTCCTTTGGATCCACCACTTCATTGTCCTGAACTGCACTATTGCAGCTATTGACTCGGACCAATCTCAGATCCCAGAGGATTCTGTATCTACCTGACGAGGTCGATGACCCGTTCTCTGGGAGCTGAGCTGACAGGTTCATCGTTGATCATGATGATCTCATCGCCTGGCAACAGCTTCCCCTCTGATGGACCACCTACACACACACACATACATGTACAGGAATATATGCAAACCAGAAGTAGTTGATCAGTCAGGCAGTCAATGAACGAATCAGTGTGTGAAATGTGTGTGTTCGTGGTGTAAACAGATCTGCTTTGTTTGTTTGTTTGCCTCCTGTCATATGAAGTAGGTGTGGACATTAATCTTCTGCTGTGGTTTCAGTAACATGTATTCCCTTCCTCGGCCAAACACTTGAAATAGAATATTCATTTGTTCAATTGTCTGTTTAGAATTCAGCGCTGATTGATTATTGAGTCGCCGAATCAATATGTGTGTCTGTGTGGCCACTGGAGCTGACGTCCAGTTGGAATCTGTAAGCAGTGGTTTAGCAGTAATTTGGTAACCAGCCAATCAAACACACTTAACAATGCATCCAAGGAAACTGTAATTTGTATTCATTTACTTTGCTGCATGGGTCAATGCCACTGAGCGGTTCAATCCTAGGCCGGAGCAGCAAACAGTCTGCATGTTTCCCTCTGAACAATCATTACAGTGACTGCTCGCACTGATTAACACACTTCACATGGTGAGGAGCGACTAATGAAATCACACACATAAGTTGTTTCTGTACACTAGAAGCTTTCTGAAGGAAAATTGCACATTTAAAAATGAGGATGTGTTGCTCTAACATACAGCAAAGCATTAGTGAAAGTGCAGGATGGAGAGTGTTATATAAAGAAAATGCAGGGAACTGGCAGTGAACAGAAAAAATGAGTAAAAAAACCAAAACATTTACTGACTTTAATATGAGATGGCAATATGAATAAACTACATAATATTAGGTTTGAATTGAATTGAAGATACAACACAACTCTGATCTGCCTTGACATATTATTTCTTTTCCCTTTTTATAAACTAGAGGAATGTGCACAGTGTGAAACTACTGAGTGATTTATTCCATCAAATATATGATTTAAAGCTCAACACTTCTACAGACATCAGAGGCTGACACGCACCTGGCGTGACGGAGCGGACCACCACTGGTTTCTCGCTGCCGGCCACAAAGCCGAAGCCCAGGACTGGGTCCCGTCTCATCTCCACCAGGCGAGGGGCAGGTGGAACCCCGTCCAGGTGAACCTCCTCCAGGGAGCTGCTCTGGGACACTTGGCTGGAAAACACAGGAAAGGAGAAGTAAGAAGGAGTAACACTCAAAATATCTATTTAGTCAATGAAATAACGGGAACAAGGACATCATACAGATGACTCTAACTTAAAGCACAGTTCAGACAATTTGCTGCCTACTTAGCCAGAGCGATCTGCAATGACTCAGCAAATAGTGACAAGACATAGATGGTAAAAGGCCAGACAGATCAAACTTGTCCCAGTGGCTAAAAGAAGGCCTTTTAAAGAAAATGACAAAGCGCACATTAAAATGCGATCAATGAATTCATTCCTACAGTAGAAATAGTTCTAACCTAGATAGATATCATTACACTTGGAATGAGTGATTTGGGCTGTGCTGGCTGCTGTTCATAAATCACAGTCCTGGCTCAGGTTTGGTCATTAGCACAACATTTTATGCTTGAGAGCCACATAAAAAAGGAGAGCACAGGTCCTGCATTCATAAAATCCTTGGAATTTTCCACCTGCAACGAAATTGCCTCTTACATCCATATAAGAGTTTGTGAGCTATTCCAAATAGAAAGGTACCCACAGCTTTATTTAGTCAAATCCATTTTTATTCCTCTTACTTTTTCAGTTGTTTTTGATCACTAGCTCTCTAACAAGGTACATGACCCAGCGGTTCACCTATGGACAATTATAACATTACAAGACAGGTATGTGGGGTAAATGAGGGGGGTGGGGCTCAATGAGCAGTCAATGAAAGCATGAAGCTTTGCAATCAACATCCAACCTTTAAAGTGTGATGTACCTCACAGCATCAGCAAAGGTGCCGGTGTTTTCCAGTGACATTTCCTGGTCTACACTGAAAGTCTTTTATAGGCAACTCTTAAGTTTAATGCTCTGCTTTGGGCAGCTTCTTTATTTTTATCAGCAGTCATTTTTTATCTATGTGGACGTGATCCTCAAAAACTCCTGAGGCTGTTTGTTTTCCAGCTTTATGCTTAGGTGGAAAAGTCCTATCAATTGTGATGCATAGGCAGGGAGGAAAAAAACAAGATGTTTCCAGTTGAGCAAATGTGACTGCATTGCATTTTGGTCTTTTTGAAGTTCCTACTTTTTACTTTCACCTCGATGTTCTCTCAGAGAGACTGCAGATAAAAGATGACAGCAAACTAATGAGAATTGTTTGTATTTATATGCATCAACCAATGTTTAATGCAACTTTAATGTAGGTTAATATTAGTGAGGTTTCACACTGTCCTTATCTCAGGCTTATTGCAAGTCACTTAGGATGACAGCAGCACCACCAAAATGTAAATGCACCATATTAAATTAAACCTTCCTTCCTGCTGGACTTCAGATGTCTGTCTTGACCGGGACACTGAGTGTAGCGTGCCTGTTAATTAAGCGGTGACATACACTTTCAGTAGGGTTAACTCCCTCTCCCTCTCTGTCTCTGTGTCTCTCTCCCTCTTTCACAACTTAAAAAGCTTCCCTGGCAGCTGTTACTTCCTCTCTGCACATGAAGTCCTGTGCAGTGTCTATTGTTACAGTACCTGGCCAACATCCAATCCATCTCCATCTGCCTCCACTGTCCTTCCAGCAGCACATGTGGATTTCCTGCATGGCCGTCTTAACTTTACGGATGTTTTTTCTGTTTGGACACAACGCTGGTATTGTGCATCACAACATGACTTTGGCATCACTCACTACACTTAAATTGACCTGTGTGGCTTTATCAAGTTATTACAACATATATATACCTGCAGCTTTGCCTAAATCTGATCTGATGATGAAGGATGTTCCAACGATACAGGATGAAACTTTATCTCAAACCAATCCGGATCAGTCTCAATCTCTGCCCGGCCTCCCACCTTCTTTTCCTCTTGCGCTTTCTCATTCTCTCCCTCTCATTATCGCTTTGCTGTGTATTGTGCATACGGCACAGAAATCTCAAACTAAATCTGTCTGTAATGAAGCGTGTTCCAATCTGCGACGACGGCTCATCTTCCCTGTCAGGGGTCGGTGGGCTGTAATCCCACAGGAGGGCGGATGTCAGAGGGTCAGGGGTAAGCTGCACACAAAAGGTCAAACCCTGGTATTGCTGCTATCTGTGGAGGAATGGACTACTAGACTACTAGAGTATGCACACCCTTGAATTCACACTGATGTCCCGGGATCAGCTTTCTATCATTTATATGTTTTTTTAAAATATATATTTAAATGTTCTTTACTGCTACAGGAGAGAGACTGCCAAACAAAATTCCGCTGTACATGTCTATGCAATGTCTATCCCTAACTTAGTGGCTAACTGGCTGAAGTTTAGGTTCATGTATTCAAAGGCTACAATCCTTTGATGGATAACCAACGACGTGAGTTCACCGTGAGATAAAATACAACAGAACAAAGGACAGAGTATGTCAGAGTTACATAACAAGCTTAATAAACCTACCTAACCTTGACTCTACTGAAACTCAATTTTAAAGAGACAACACAAAGGCTGACGGTGCTTGTCCTAGACCATGTGATGCCTGAAGCACTTGTACTGAAGCACTGAACAAACACATAGTTTGTTTGGATGGGAAGAACTTATAATTTTTATTGACATCTCACTGTTGGAGAAAAGTGCCTGCTTGGTGAATTTAACTGAATTTAAACCGACGCTCCTGCTGACTGGTGTTTTATCCAACAGTTCCTCAGTAACTTGATATATATCAGTATTGCCAGATGTGTTAGAGGATGTGCTCTAGCAGAGTAGCATTCAGAGCTGCTCTCATGTTAGGTGAGGTTAGGAGAGGTACCTGTCCACTAGAGTGAAATCAATCATTGGCTTTACTCAACTCTCTTTCTCTCCCTCCTTTTTCTGTCTCACAGAAATCCAATTGTAACACTCAATCAGCAACTCTAAAACCATCAGCTTTGCTCTGAACAAAGCCACATAGCCAGAACTGTCATCTTCATCATATTTGACTCCCCAGTCACGAGGAGAGATAGGGGAGTGTTGAGGAGGAGGACTGAGGAAGTAAAAAAGGAATATATGGAACAGACAAGAAAAGAAAGCAGAGGTATGGAGTTTGTGGGGGAGTGATGGTGGGGTTAAAAGATGTATTTACAATCTGTCAAGCTATAACAGCTTTTCTCTGACAGACTGGGCTTCCCAAAAGCATGTTCACAAGAAAAATCACAATTTTTATATTACTTAAAAGGGTTACACGGATAAATTAGAAATCAGGAGCTTTTAGGAACTCCATTATCAACCAAGGAGATACACTGCATTATCCATTAATGAAAAGCTGGTAGATAGCATGCTACATTTGTCAACTGAGGCTAAAAAATCAGGGGGTCAGAGGGAAGGAATTGATTTCAAGGAGGTGAAGTGGAGGCTGCGACAACAAATTAAGCCGTGGCTCTATCCAGTCTGGGCCGTGGCAATCTGAGATTAGTGCAATTCCAATTGCCACCAGGCAGTTTTACAGCAAGTGTTGACATAGCTGGACTCTTTGTGTGTCATGCACTCTCTGCCAAGGCCGCCAACGCCAGTCCAACTGGAGGATCTGCATGTTTACCTGGCAGAGGGTTTTTGTGCTGCGTGACAAATTCACACGGGCGGCAGGGGCTAGGTAGAGGCAAAAATACCTGGCTGCTTTCTGTGCATGTTGTGAAGAAGAATCAAGCGGAACAAAAAACAACAACTAGCAGCTTTCAGTCTGATAGTGATGGAACTACAGTGATGGTTTAAGAAATGGCACGGAGGGCTTCACTCTATTTGCAGTGTGATGTGCACTCAGTTCGTTTTTCCATTAACTGCACTATTACATACAAGCCTATTGTTCATGCTCTATATTTGATTGCTATGCAGTCTGTGCACATACAATCTATATGCACCATTGGTCGATAGAACTACTTCATTGTTCACTCACACTCATGATTCACTGTGCACTGACAGGCTAATATAATTGAATATTCAGGTGCATTGTGTTACGCCCATCACTCCAGAACCAGCCAATTTAGACTACCATCCTAATCTGAACCCAACATTTATTTTCACATCACTTTTCATATGTATTTGCAATTCATGGCATTGTTCCAGTTCACATGAGACTGTTCATGATGACTCGTAACCATGCTTGACTGGAATAAACCCAGATTGTTTAAGAATAGATAGCTTCTACACATTAAAGAGAGCACATGCAGAGGTATTTGTGATCCCACATACTTGGTGAGGCAGTCCCGTCCTTCCCTGGAGCTGTTCATGCTGTCCCAGCTGTAAGGAGGCCCCTGCAGTCCACTCCATGAGCCTGGGCCAGGAGGTGGCCAGCCCGACGCTTTGTTCTTATGGCTGAAACACAAGAGGTGGGAAAACAAGCTTGATCATCATATTTACAGACATGTGAGTTTGTCTATGTGCTCTCAACAATAATAAAAGGGATTATAGACTCTATGATTATAGAAAAACAGGAAGTATCAGGTCTAAAGGCAGAGTCAGTCTGATAGATGGATCTTTGCTATTTTCCAAAAGAGTGAAAATGAAAACACGCACTTTCACCACATCTGAAGATTTAACACATTTACTACTGGTTTGCTGTAGAGCTGCAACAGATCTTAAGATTCCCTGAGTTTTGTACAGGGAGATGATCTACAAGAGAACATAACTCATACATAAACATCACATTGCTGTATCTACTCTACACACTTCAAGAGTTAAGAGTTTTTTTCCAAGAGACCCTCTCTACAGCTCTGGTTAGATTACTCCAATTAGTGCGATGTGTGGTGTCTCGGTGTGTGGCTCGCAGTGTGAGATAGCACTGCTTGGGTGCAATCGACCACAGTCAAATAACGTCACCAACAGATAGGCAATCAATGGCTGCATGTACGCTCAGCGCTGCCGCGGCTGCTATGATAAAGTGTACATGTGTGCAGCAAGACAAATCACTGATGTGACAGCTGATTTGCTTATTGCAGATTATGCTAACAATGTCATCGATGATTTCAGGGCAGCGGGGATGGAGAGAGGAGATGGAAGAGGAGAGTGTCTTTGATGAGTTACAGGGTTGAGCAGATGATCCTCGTGAATCAACTTGGCCCGAGTTAAAAAATTCAAGTCCTCAGCGACTCTCATGCTGCAGTGACTAATCATGTGCAGATCATAACGGGCCCGTTCCATAACTCTCCACAGAAGTAATCACAAATGCAACAAAAGATCAGCAAGCCAGTGAAATGCCACTGAATATAAGCATTGATGCACATCGTTCTCATGTTTGATTTATTTCTGACACCAGCTCCTCCAGCAGCCATAAACCATGTAGACGAGTTTATTGTCCTGACCTCAAATCTGTGATAGAAAGCTGATGCAAAGCAACAGTAATAATAAAATTATGAATGCCTTTGCAGTGCCAAAATTCAGACTGATATTCTATTACACAGCATCTTCTCTCAGAGAGTGATGCTATGTGCTGGGATGTCACAAGTCACCGTTTCAGCTCTTTGACCTTTGCCCCTGAAAAAAAGTCACAGGGCACAAAATGAATGGCCATCAGTCAGTCATAACACAGATATTAAAATAGGCAGAAAAGCATACTAGATGAGGACATCATCGCCGTAAGAATCCAGCTGATCGATTCCCATATTGTGCTGCTGATGGGTTGAATACATCAGTCAGTCAGGTCATAGCTTACAGCGTGGAAATGAAAACTGTCCTTTAGATTAAAAGCTCCACTGGGGTACAGTAAGGCTGCTGGTGGAAGTGTCACACACTCTCAGCCATCCTGAGACTGGTTGTCATGAAGAAGAGAACTCCCTTTTACTAATGATACTTCATTTGCACCTCATTTGAAAAAGTACACATAGCTCCAGTGCTTCAGTTCACACCAGCTGCAAAGAAAAGGGAATAACAGCAGCAAGTCATCCTTTGAAGCAGTACATCCATTGCAATACTTCTTGGGCTCCCAAGTTTGATTCCTCTTGATTCTGTTGTTGCCATCCACGGATTTCTCTCAAACACTCCTGTTTCTGCTGATCTTCAGTCATCCGAAAGAAAAACAGATCCACCGCCACTTCAGAATCCCAATCAGAGACTCTTGTGTTGAAAATAAACAGAGGCCGCGATGTTAACGGCCGTGCAGATCTCCAGTGTGTAGCCGCACATTCATCTGTGTTTGTCATTGTGCTGTTGCTGAGAGCAGCTTTGGTCCGAACTGAACTAAACTGCCATGGCCTCGCCTCCTTTATCCCATAATCCCTCTCATCACAGAGAAAACAAATCCACGCTGTGTGTGTGCTAGTGTGAGTGTTTGTGTGCGTACGAGAGACAGAGAGAGAAAATGAGAGGGGGAGACGGAGTGTGTGCTACTGTGCATGTATATGGGAGGGTGTGTGTGTGTGTGTGTGTGTGTGGAGTAAGAGGATTTTCAGAGAGCAACAACGTGTATGGAAACAGCTCCATCTCAGAGCTGGAGTCTCACAGCAGGAAACAGGAGGAGGAGGCTGCCTCTTATAGTTCACCTGGATGCCATTGCTATTTCATCTTTAACTTCTGATCTTCCTCCAGAGAGAAGTTGTTTCTTTCACCTAAATGTTTCAAAATATTTTTTATGGCATTGCATTTAGCCATTTACTTTTTACCCTCAAAAGTCAGAGTGTGATCATAATTGTTAAGACTGATTTTGCAGTGTGGTCACAAGGCCTCCTCCTGTTTCCCACCATTTCCCTTCAACAAACCAAAACTCCAAATACATGCATTCAAAAGAAGCAGCATGGTGCTTTGTTCACATGCCATTACTAAAAAGGCCAGTGTATTGACTTCAAAACTGATCAATTCATGTATCTTTCAAAAACTTGAGAGATCAATTCCTCACCGTCACTCAAACCTTTACTAAAAATACCTCATTCTTATTTTAAATGTACTGAGGTGAAGCATACTGCAGGTGAAAACATGGACTAAATGAATACAGATATTTTTAAAAAAAGACATGGTTTAAAATGTGTTGGCATGAAGTTGAGGAAACAGTGAAATGACACCTACTGGTTTATATATTTATGTTAATTTGAAACCCTGCTTTGCAAACTTTACTTGATAAATTGAACTAATGATATCTAATAGGCTTCATAGATTTGATAGAATACTTTAATATATTCTATATCAATTGAATATTTTGACAGGTTGATAAATTAATAATATAAAGAAGCCTCTACAGCTCTGCTAGCTGTTCAGAAGAGCTTGAAACTATAACTGCTAATGCTAGATTAGCACTAAATGTGCATAATATCTCTAAATATTTAACAACAACAAACTACAGGAAGTCCTCCTATTTACTGCATGTCAAAATGGCAAATGTTTCTGCAAATACACATTAGTGTAGCAACAGTACAGTGGGCTCACAATGAGTTTGCCATAAGTATTCTTTAATTTAGCTTTAAATATTTTGGTCGACTTGATATTCTAATGTTTTATTTCAGCCTTTTTTGCCTAAATTACAATCCTGATGCCTGCTTCCCCTATAAAACCTCCAGCCAGATTGATTTGTCGAAGCTATTCTTTCATAGACTGCCATTAGAGATATCGATCCTCTCCATCTTTTCATTAGGTTGTTTAAAACACTAAGAAAAGAGATTGGATCACACAGTGATGTAGTGCACGGCAAGGTGGTGTGGGAGAGAAAGAGTTGAAGTCAGTGAAACATCTTTGCGGCGGAGTATATCTCACCACATGACAAATAAATGTCTATCCTTATTTAGTGGCAAAGATGCTGGTGGTTACTGGAGCTGTAGTCAGGTTGGTTTTTTTTTTTGCTGCATCATATGTCAAACCTCCCTATCACAGAAAGCAGTGGAGCCAGCTGGCACAGACCTCCGTGTTCAGCCACCACATGCTCCACTCAGCAAGAACACTGAGCTCTGGGTTCATCTTAACAAATGTTTCATTTCTCATCTTTTGCAGCTTTGATTTGGACTGTTACTGCCCAGAGAAGTAATCAACCCGAGTAGTATATATAAATATACTGTATATACATGATGTACACATGACCTAGTCATGTGATAACCCAGAGTAGATTATAATCTCAGTTTCTCTACATTTCATCAGTAAATATGATTGTTGATGATCCAGCGACTAAATAACAAATACAAACAGTTAATATATCCACTGATGACAGAACCCAGCTGCTGTTAGGAGCACTTTTAACTCATATACACACATAGCAGAAGTAATTCCTGGTTTTGAATGAAGGTCAAGTTACTGTGACTGCATTGTAAGTTGTTTTGATAATGTTAACAGGAGAGGTGAGAGGTGAAGTGATGACATTGTTCAGAATCAGTGGATTTTTAATATCTGTCATCATCCACTTCACTGCTTTCATACTGTACAGTTGTGGTGCCTTTTTTCAGCTGCTCTTGCCAGTTTTAGATGAGATCAGTGAGATGCAGCCTACAGTAAACAGCTACAGTTGCCAGGCCATGTGTTGATTTTGGCTGGGGATCCAGTTTTTTTAAATTATATTTGAAGAGCATTTTGGTCCTTATTTATTTTTGAGAGAACAGATAACACATTTTCCTCTTACAGATGATAAAAGTTGAATTCAAAAAAACACTTGCTTATTTCAGTGAAATACAGAATTTGGAAGTTACAGTCTTTTATTTGGTCTGTAGGTAATAGTGGCTAATGTTAGATAATGTTAGCGTAAGGTTAAGGTTGGACAATGAAATGACTCCATCACTGTTCCCAGCAGCTTAGCATTTCAGCTCACTACTGAACAGCACTTTATCAAAACAGTAGCTTTGCATGATGCCATTACTGACAACTGCATGTGCTTCAAAAAGTAGTCGACAGATTGACAGATACTTACGTATATTGGTGAGGAAACATTTGGCAAACAATTAATAACTTAACCATTCAACTCATTTATCATTTGAAGTGTGAGTTTCTGCTGCTTTTCTGTATTTGACATTGTTATGAACAAATGTAGGTTTTGACTTGTTGGTCATCTGAGGACATCGCCTTAAGCTCTGAGACACCGTGATGACAACTTCTCACTACTCACTCACATTTTAGATAATGCTCTTGTGTGTTATTTTTCTCCCCACACTGTTTTTGTTTGACCTGATATATGACTGATCTCTGGTTTGGTCTGTGTCACTGAACCATAACATTAGTCAGCCTTTGTCTGACCATCTCTACTGAGCCAGAAATCTGCAGCAGAGAGGGATCTGAGTCACTCAGACATTGCTGCTTTGACCTTTATTGACACACATTTCAATTCAGAATTTAAATCAGCTTAATTGTATTTTTTTGTACTATTTCAAAGGGTCCTGCCTCGGGACTGAGGGCATTTAAAGGACTGTCTCTGCCACTGGCCTGGGAGAGAAAATTATTTTGTTTGACCTTCATTTTTTGTGTAGATCACACACACAAAATACACTCACATACACATACAAGAGGACATTATACCTCTTAAAACCACTCAAGACCTTTATCCAGACTGACCGAACCTGCACAAAAGGCAAAGACTCTCTAAAGATGCTTTAGCCTACATTATGACAATGGCTCCTACAGCCAGTAGCGTAAAACCCACCTCCCTTTGCCTCATACTCTCAGTCAACACTTTACACTCTACAGAACAACTAGGGTAATTTCAGCTAAGGCACAAGTCAATGTAAGATGTACTGTAGTAGTTTCTTCCTTTCAGAAGCTGAGGTCCAGGAGTATCTTCATGGTTTGACTCACTTTAACTTGTCAGTTGAGTTTGCAATAAATAGAAACTGATATAATGACTTAAGTGCTTTAAGAAAATCCACTTTAGTCAGATGTATGGCTCTAGGGACTGTGGGAAAAGATGCAAAACATTTTTTACTCGCTGGGATTTCACACTGCTGAACACGCATCGCTCAGAAAATCAAGAGAGGAAAAAATAAAAACTTTCTGTAAAACTTCACAATTAGCCTGCAGTGACTCTGTGTGCTTGTTTCAAAAGCGTACCATCTTCAGTCTCAGCAGGAGACTCTATACATAGACACTCACTGGCTGAGCGCCTTCATTCAACCTTCATTCAAACATTGTACTGTAACTGTGGACTTTTACATTTTATATATCAGCCATTTATCTGTGACTCCATAATGCCACATCTGTAGTGGCCTCTATCCTCATTATTTACAGAATCTCTATTGCAAAACACTTTCACATTCAAGCTGAAATGATTCAACCATTTTTCAAAATAGAAAAATAACAACCATTTTGGTAATTGATTCAGTGATGCTTCAAGCAAAAATGTAAAATACTCTCCAGCTCAATGAGTATTTTAAATCTGTCAACTTGAGCCCAGAATGCAGATGATAATGGACTCTGACAGGAATAAAGAATTGACTGATTAATCTGGTAAATAATCAGCAGATATTGTGATTTGTTAACTATTAAAAGCTCATGATGTGGCACTTTTACAACTTCAGTTAAATTAACTGGATTTGTGTTGCTGTCAGTGGAATAGCATCCTCCAACTTGTCACTAGAAATGTCCTAATTGGCTTGCTAATGGAGTGTCTTTCCTCTCAGCCTCCCTCATTATGCTCATTAATGTTCCAACTTCACACACTCTTAGCTCTTAGCAAGACAACTCCAGCCATCGCCTGACCCCCATCCCATCCAATCCTCATCCTCTCTCTTCCATCTTCCCATTTGTTTGCTTTTTTTCCCCACTCTCTCACTCACTCTGCCTTCCTCTGTGACTTTAAGCTGTTCATAAATGAAACATTGGTGCACGTTGTTGAAAGTTGCCCTGAAAGTGCTCTCACTTTATATGGCTTTACTATCTGAAGACAACATGCTTTGGCTCTCAGTGCCTTTCACACACCCAAAGCATGCACACACACACACACACACACACACACGCATAAACATGAGCAAATGCAGTTTCTTTTTTTACCAGCCCTTAAACATTAAGCTCCATTCTGCATGCCTGGACATCGTGCAGAGTGAGGATGTTTGTTAAACAGGCATAATGGAGTTAAAAAAAAAGATAAAGAACTCCATAAATTTCACAACTCTTGCTAATTTGCAGCTTGGCAAACTTAAAAACTCAATGAATGCATCTTCTCAAGAGCAATCTCACTCACCCATAAACTAATGCTTTAACAAATCCATCAATTGCTGCTTATTCCCTTTCCCCCCTTTTCCACCCATCCATCTGCAGCTGAAAAAGCTCTACCATTTACTATTTAAAGATCAGATTCAGCATTGCTGCCACAAGCAGCACTGAAGGCGTTCGGGCCCTTAGACAACTCACTAAACCTTAACACGTCGTCCCTAAAGATTAAAGATGCAAAAGTATCCAAACTCATGATGGCAAGACTAATAACCAAACTGAACTGAAATGTCTTTCCACTTCATTATTTAGTCTGTGTTGTTTTATATCAGTTTCTGTTTGACAGGAAGTTAATGGCCTTAATTTTGTCCCATCCCAGTGATTCCTCACCTTGATCCTCACATCTGATAAATGAGCTCAGGTAAGTTAGAAGAACAAACAAACACATTCTGATGTCCCAGATTGATTTGAGTTGTTATTTATGGAAGCTGACTTATGACTTATGTCATATATAGCCACTCTCTCGCTCCAGCACAAGAGGATGACATCCCCATTCTTTATTATTCCCTTAAAGCTCTATTACTCTCATGTGCACCACAACAGACCTACTGGATTTATGAACAAAAGGAAGCAGAAACAAACTTTGATATGATTTAGAGGTCAGGATCCAGGTTGTCTGCTGAGCCCATGTGTTATGCTGATGTACAGTAAATAAATCACCTGCTAACCATGGTATCTATCTGTGCTGTCACTTCTCAGTCAGTCTATCACGCCTCTAAACCACCAAATGCTGTTTCCTGTATTGTCTCCTCAGCCAGCCAGCTGCTTCATCCACAGTCTATCACTGCAGAGTGACTCACTACTACTCTGCTATTTTACGGTTGGCGGATAAATGTTGCATTTGTCATGTAGCACTGCGTGATATATAGTCCATTCCCATGAAATTAACTATCCTCTGAGATCATAATACAGATTTAAGTGTGTTCACACTGATTAGAGGGATTTGGATGTTTCTATCCCCCAGAGATGAAACTCAGCTCCTTCCAAACACTCTCTGGTCTTGCTGATGTGGAAACACGCCAACAGCATGTGATGTTGGAATCAATTAAAGAGCTCACTATAAAAAGACCATCCTTACAAAGTCATCACAGTAGGTGACTGAGCACGGACAGCCCCCTTCCCATTGTAAAGCTCTTTTCAGGATGTGGCTACCGATGCTCAAGGAAATGCACACACACAGCAATATACACAAGCACAAAGACACGTCAGGGTCTGCCAATAATCACACAGGTGCATCAATCACAGCTGTTCCACTGGACAACAGGACACTAGAACCATCCACCTCATACAGAGCAGGGTGCATGTGTGTGTGTGTCTAGGCCTGAATCTAGACACTTACACACACACCTCTGGCTCTGTGAATGTATCTAATGACTAGAGACAAGCATGTGTCAAAATGTCACAGAATAAAGGCATTTTGCAAGGGAGGGGGTGGAGTTACTGGTAAGAAGACACATGTCAGATCAAACCCAGACCCCAGAGGGTAAAACAAGCGCATAAACAAGCCAGAAACCATGAAGAAGAAAACACATTCATCAGATTTGTTGTAGTAAACAGAATGATGGAGAGGTTCTGTAAGTTTTGTGTTGCCCTTTGGGAGCCGTGTAAGTCACAGCTTTGATTGACTGACAGGACTGCTGCTGTGATGAAAATGGGGAAGCTGAAAGTGAGATCAATAAGTAGCATGACCCTCACAATACAATAGGTCGTCAGGCTTGTTCAGCTAAACGTACTGTTTTAGATGAATTACTTTTTTTTTTTTTTTTTTTTACACTATAAGATAATTCATTTTGACCATGATGTCCTTGCATAAAGAGATTGCATGTATTTCTTCGTCATCATAGAATATACTAAGTTAAATATCCCCTTAGTCTTTGGGTGTGGAAGGAGTCTTCAAATTTTTATCCATTTTATCATTTTATCCATTAAATGAAAAGATTTACAAGAGAACAGTAGACAGGAGAAAAGGACAAAAAATACATCTTCAGTTCTATCAAGACAAGATGAAAGCGATGAAATGTACAAAGACTCTAGCAGGGAGTATTCTCTCTTCCTTGTACTTCACCTGTGTTTACAAGCTGTCATTGTGTTACATACTGTTAGACTCCACTGTATCTGTATCGGCAGCGGCCCTAAAACACTCTCCAGCGCAGCTTTTCAACCTTTGCAGCACAGCAGAGTGCATCTCTGTGGGACAACACAGTCCACAGCACAACATCCCATTGATTCTTTGTAAATGTCACATAAAGCCCAGTGGAACCGAGGGGCAGAAAACACAAAGGGCAACAGAGCCAGTTTTAAATTATGGTCTTAAAAGATGACTGGTGTGAGAATTATGTTTATGCTGTTGTTGAACCAATGATGCTTAGATTTGGTCTACAGCTCAGCTACACTTGAACTCACACATTGGAGATAGTATCAAAGGAAAAAAAAACTTTTTAAAAAAAGGCACCACTGATGGTTTGCAGTTACAATTTGTCAACGTCGCTCTTTAAATTCAGCTTGAATAAAACTCTGCACCTTTATTGCAGGTGTCAAATAAATTTCAGCTTTTCAGCCAAGGGTGGAAAACAAAACAAATAATAAAACACTGAATTTCCATTCATTGCAAGCTGTAACTTTAGGCAGTCAATTAATGGATCCAAGGAGAAGCACTGAGAAGCAACTTAAATACAAGAGTCAAACTGATGGATCCCTAGAGACAGCTACAGCCAATTACCAGTCACCTGATTTACCCTGTCTGTGATGAAGGAAGCAAATGGAGAATCAAGTCTTAGATTTTCTGTTTTCACCTGATTATATTGTGTCAAACAAACACTATGTTGCATGTACTGTTCATGATCTGAATTGCATCACTGTGTTCTTTCTTTAAAAAATTCAAGAAATCTGACTTTTAAAAAAATTAAATCGGTTTTATTCAAAAATAGAATCATATATTTGTTCTTAATTTCTGCCCTTAATTGTAGTTTGTGTTTGCACTCGCGAGATGTAGTTTGGCTGAGGTCATGCCTATGGGGAGTTTCACTACCAGTGACTTTCTGGTTGGTTAACTGTACTTGCGTGATGTAATGACGGCCAAGCATTGACTACCTCCGTCTATTTAGCTCAAGTCAATCGGAAAGGTTAAAGAGAAAGAACAGTGTGTGTACAGGAGCTGTGTTTGTGTCCACAATGCACATCTGCTTGCAGTGTGTAAAATAATCTATGGACGCACCATTGACCAGCTTCATTTGTCACTGGATGTGTTCAGTCTTGGGTAAAAACACATATAGGCAGAAAACATTACAGCTGACTAGAACATCTGCATCTAAGACCAAAGCGTAATTCTGCAGCTAAAAATACCACAGCAGAACAAGCGCTGCTAAACGCTCCCTAAATAAGATTACACATGAAAATGGTGATCATTAGGATGAATGAGAAACACTTACGCTTCTATCGCTCTCCGTGAATCCTAATGTTTGAATGAGAATCTCTTTACCCTCAGTGCACCCCCAGTGCATGTGGGGTAAAGAGAAAGAGAGCAAATAAAAGGAGCAGCAGGGGAGGTATATGGCACAAATTGGTTTCCACACTGTTGAGCCTTGTCTGAAGCACACAAAGGAATGATGCACTTTGTCACATTAAACCTTGAAAAAAGAAAAAGGTTCAAACATGCTTCAAAGTGAAAACAATGCAACTAAAACTGTCTGATTAAAACCATGTTTCATTTGTTTTCTATTAAAAGGATTGATCAAATCTCAGCCCACTGACCTGTGCTCTGTATAAACATAGGGCCACATTTACTTCTTGCTTTAGGAGGTTGCATAAATTGTTAAAATGAAAACTCACAACGGACTGTAACTGTATGCTTCTCTTTGTTATGTCTCATAAATAGGTTGAGTGAGTTTTTGATTTAGTGCTTTCTTCCTCACAGTGTCTACACTCCTTATTTGTTGCATTTACACATGAAAGTGAAGTAAATAAGCAGCTGAGTTGTAAGTTTCACACACTTTAAGTGATCTCAACCTTACTACAATCTGACGACCGGGAGGTTTGAGCTGATGTTTGACTTTTCAATTCACTATAATTGAATTAGTCAATTCATTACAGGCCAATTATGGGAAGTAATAACCATGATAAATCAGTGGAGGACTAGGTTCAGGACTCTTGACCTTCATGTTTGCACACACACATCAGGCCTCAGCATCTCTGCCAGAGGAGATGTGTTAGTTAAGTGTTTACAGGCAGGAGTAGTGTACTGTATACTGTATGCACTGTAGGTTTACAGTGCATTTGGCACGTTTGACAGTGTGGCTCTGTGAATACACAGTGGCACTTAAGTATTATGTGATAGTATTTGGAGCAGAACTAATGGCTGCACTATCCTATTTAGCTAACAGATGTACAGTGTATTCAGAGAGTATTCAAACCAGGGAAGTGGTAAGAGATGTGACCGAGAACCTGATGGTCAGTATGGCTGAGCTCCAGAGATCCTGTGTGGAAACAGGGACACTACAACACTCCACCAATCTGTAAATGAATACTAATGAATTTAGACAGTGAGAAAAAATATTCTCTGGGCTGAGAAAACCAAGACTGAACTGTTTGGTACAATTTCTAACTGTCATGTCTGGAGGTAACCAGGCATCAATCATCACCTACTCAATACCTTTCCCCATGGGGAACATGGTGGTCACACGGGATGGCTACTCAGGGATAAGGACAGGCTGAAACCAAAATATACAAATATAAATATACAGACATCCTCAGAGAAAACTAGACAGATGCACACAATCATTTCAAAGTCGATTTAGTCTGTTTCACTATTGCAACTGCTAGCTGATAAGACACCATCTCATCGGTACAAATACAAAATACAACAAACTTCTGAAAGTGAATAAAATGACTCAGAACAAATTTTTTCTGTCATGTTTGATTCATTTGTTCCACAGCGCTGCCTCCTTCCCTGCTGCAGACCTCACCCAGAACACCAGTGTGTATGTGTGTGTGAGAAAGAGAATATAAAATGTAAGATGTATGAGATATTTTTATCTTCCCGTCCGTCCTGCAACCACAGAATTGCTTAGTGCATGTAGTAAAAGTGAGTCGACGTGATCAATTATTGAGTATGCACTTGGTAAAAGGCATGTACAGTACGACTGTTTGTGAGTCTTCCTCATTCACCGATCACTCTCACTCCACGTGACATTTCTATGTACTTTAGTGATCAGTTAAAAATACACAGCCTTGGCAGTGAGGTTACTTGTTGTATAAGAACACAGGTGTTTTATGTGAACACTTTAACCATGTTACTGAATGCATCCAAGAGCGTTTATCTAAAAAGGGAAGAACAGCAGCTGTAAGGGTAAATGGTACGGAAAGTGGGGGGGCAAAGGTGCAGTACATTGAGTACATTGTAAACTATCAGAGTCTGCACTGAAAAACTGTTTTTCTGTCCGAACTGCAGCAGGAATCTGAGCCTTTCTCAGGGACTTATTGTGTTGATATTCCTACACAGTTTCAGCCTGAGCTCACTGAACTCACACAGTACCAAACAATCTTATGATCTAAATTGAATGTCTACATACACACTGAAAAAAAGGTACAGTGTGTGATAAAACTGACATGTAATCAGCATTTCTACAGAGTGGTATTAAATCATTTTTACAGTACACTTATCTGCTTTCCCTCTGACAGAACAGGACTGCACACTTTAAGTGAGGCAAGGCCCAGGGGATAATTAGCTTAGCTTAGCATG
This sequence comes from Trachurus japonicus, assembly GCF_045865225.1. Taxonomy (NCBI): domain Eukaryota; kingdom Metazoa; phylum Chordata; class Actinopteri; order Carangiformes; family Carangidae; genus Trachurus; species Trachurus japonicus. Next base: position 7,152,763 of record NC_140908.1, on the reverse strand, counting down.
AAGACTGGAAACAGGAAGACAGCAAGGCCATCTTTCAAAAAACAATATATATCTCCTTTATTTAATCAATACAAACTCTGGGGTGTTTCTGCTGATTGCCTAGCAACCTCACGTTGACTTCAGTGTTGCTGTCTTTGTTGCATGAAAGCCAAAGGAAACAAATGAGGGGGCAAAACATGAATTTCATGCAAAATTGTCAGAATTTGACTTTTCACATCTAAAATACTTGTGAATTTATAATAAACTGCTTGAGTGTTCATGCCCCACACACTGTGCTGTTTGCAACTGAGACACTCACTTTAAAAGAAAAGCTAATATAAAATGCCTCAGTAATTGTTGGGACAGTAGAAAGCTGCAATAAGTGGTTTTGGTGTGGATTCTCTAAGTCTTTGAACTCTGCTAAAGGGATGAACACAATTCTTACTAAAGATATTCCTTCATTTTGTCTTTTAAAGACGGTGCCATGCTTCTCTGAATTTTTAAATTATCCTCAGCTGAACTGTCATGTGGTCACTGCCTGTGTTCTGACTCATTTATTCAGCTTTTCCGTTTAATTTGTCTCTCATCTGTATGATCCCTGGAATAAGTCTAAAAGTCACCCTCTACAAATATTCACTTAAGACACCTAATGTTACGGCCTTATGCTAACTCATCATGAAGTCTACAGTAGAGTAGGAATAAAGTCAAACTTCAGAGAGGAGTGAATCATCTTGGGATGCAGGCGTGGTTTCAGTGCCTTTGTTCTCTGGGTTTCTTACAGAGGTTCAACCTAAGGCCAAACACCATTACATGGCTTCTTATGAAGGGCATTAGGGAAAATAGAGGGCTGTCTCTGCACATAGAAATGACTTGAATTGAACCTCCACGGTCATAGTACCGTTACAACACAGCGGTTATGCAGTTATCCAGTTATGAAGCAAAAGCCAATGCACCTGTGTCATTAAATAATGCAGTTAGCGCTGTTTCCTCCGAACCAAAGGCTTCATGCACAATACATGAGACACAAAAGAGAAACATGTGCCGTATGTCAAATTCTCTTAACATTTACAGAACATGTGACAAACTCCTGTGGGCAAAGGAGTGCCTCTTTTTGCATCACTGATCAGCTGGTGTATTGTCTATGAATTTCAGTGTGCTCACTGTTTGAGATTCACAGCATAATTGGGAAATGATGCTTGCTCTAAAAGCTATTTTGTTTTTGCAGAGGAGAAATGAAGGAAGGAAGTTTGAATCTGAACAGCAGCAAAGAACAAAATGGGTTTTTGCTTCATTTGCATAATTGATCAAATTTCAGTCTCTCGTCAAAGGGGGATGGAGCATAAAGCACAGAGTTTCAATGTTTGAGTATTATCTGGTGTGAGAGATGACTGGAATAACGGGAAGTTAAATGCGATAATCATAACACAACAGAATATTAGTGTTCACCAGGAAATGAATTTCTGCTGAAAGAGGGACTGATTAAAGTGTTCCATTTCAGAGCTGGGAGATAACAAGTATTTTATTCTGCCAGCCTGATACTGTGGCTACACCTAAAAGAAATAAAGTCATGTTAAAACAAATGTGTAAATGTACAACATTCCCCCCAAAATATCTAATTTCAAGTCAGAAAGCACATCAGTCTCAGTTTGAAAGATCATATCTACAAAGGTGACGATACCTGGTTTAAACTACTGCCAGGGGCAGATTGACAGATAGGTGGATGGATGTGCTGTGTGATTTCATTTCAATATACTGAATGAAACAACCAACAGTGTGCTCACCCTGTCAGCCCCTCCTGCAGTGATCACAGACCAAATCCCTTAGGAGGATTATACTGACTCAAATCAAGAAAATCGTGCAACTTTAAGGGTTACAGGCAGAGTGAGGAAGAGACATGGAGTGAGGGGTGGCTGTCCTGCAGCCTGATGACATTTCCTCTCCTCTCATGACACCGATTTGTTTGTTTTGACCTACACCCAACAGCTACACCCAAAGTGGCCAATAACTGACGTGTGTGGATGCTGTTAAGGTTACATGACAGCACTGATGATCCATTGAGTACTGATACACTAAACATGAAGATACACCAACCAATTGAAAGGCCAAATTAAGGTTCAAACAAAAACAAAAAAGTTCAGTTCAAAAATATAGAAATATGACATGTGTTTACTGAGCTCTGGAGGTGCTGAGAGGTGCGTTTTTTGTTTATTCAACTTCCTGACCTCAGTAAAAGCCGAGTAATAGTGAAGTACTGAAGCTATAACCATTAGGTTCTACACTTGAGGTACGAGGTGATGAAATATGGAAACGACAGCCCACACTCCGAGAAACAACATCCGTATTGGATGATTCAGCACATCCAGATTTAGCAGAATTCAGTGCTGCTGCACAAAGTAGCAGTCAAGGTGATGGATGGGCTTCATAACAACAGTAAGTGTTTGGTCTGGTATCAACCACAACCACAATCTTTCCCGAAACTTAAGTCCTACAGGTTTAAGTTTTGCAGAACACCTCTTCCAACCCTCATTTCCTTGTGCATCTTTTAAAAGGTTGGTCTTAAAGCCCAGATTTGTTGAGTTCAACTGCCTTCAGGACAAGTGTGAAGTGGCTTTCAGGACATTTTAAGTAATGAGGCCCCTGACTTACTCAAAACTGAAAATCACAGACGCAACGACTTGTCAGATGGCTCTTGGTACAATGGAACTTTGCCCTCTGAAGTAGCAGCATGCATTGGCACAAAGCAGAAGGCAATTTGGCAACGTATTACTGTAATCTGATATTCAGAACACAAACAAGCCCTGCTGGCTAGTTTCACTGCCAAATGCCGACACACCAAAGCCAAGTTTTTCACACACTACAAACACAGACACAAGTCCCGCCTTTGTTTTTTGACGCATGGACTGAACCGGATAAGAGAGACTGGGTTAATGTTCCCGAAATAAAGCCAGATGTGCGATGATCAAACTGTCAAGCAGAATAAAAACAACAATCACAAACAGTAAGATCACAACCCTCTCACCTGCCGCAGCCCTTTTATTTCCCATCCTACAATCATTGATTTATTATGAGCATTACAAAGGTGATAAATGATCTGTAACTTCTCATTAAATCAAATTCGGGCTCGTAAGCCATCTGCAAACAGAGGGCTCTGACACTGTGATTATGAAAAGCTCATGGATACACACCGGCCATCTGGGTACCAGCGAAATGCAGTGGACTTGCCAGTGATACAAACACCCTCTTGGTGCCTATTTAGTGTTGCACTATTATTAATTTCCACCATTTTACAGTCTGTTGACAGCGCTGGGAGCCAAATGTGTAAAAGTGAGCGTGATGCACCTTATGACTGGCTGACAAAATTGGAGAGGAGAAGGAGAGGAGGAAGTGGTTCCCAAGGGGTAAAACTCTGGAAGAACTTATGAGAAATAGAGACGATTTATTCAAATTAGAAGTCAAATAAAGACAAAAATGTGATAATATACAACGCACTGCTTCTCTGGCACATTCATCTATATTAATGTGCAACGTTCTTCACTTTATGTTTTTTTTGTAATAAAGTCTGGTAAAAAAAAAAAAAGGCTCAATTTCCCTCCTTACGATTTACAGAAACAGGGACGTTAGCAATGTGCTTTGCATGTATTTAAAAACACACAGGAGCACAACGCCTTAGACAACGTTAGACACAACGTTTAGACAATCAATAACAGTGCTGCAGCCTTGCTTTTTGTTTTGTTTCTTCAGTTATTAAAAAAAGAAACAAAGATTTGCTTCTTTAATTCACAGATTCAAATCTTTATTAAATGTCGTGCTGGGGATGAAATGAAAAGTTCAATATCACTTTGACCCTGACCTTTATTGTCATGGTAATAATAACACAACTCCTATGAGCACATAGAAGCTGGCAGACTGCACTGTCGCTAAAGTAACAATAGGGGATACTAGTGGCAGGGTTTATGCACAAAAATGACTTAGTTCGGGTTAACAAATAGGTTATAATAAACATGTGTGGATCAGTCATGAACACTGATTATTGGTTTCACAAAGAGACAAGCAACGGATGTCTGTGTTTTGTCAATTCACTCATCCATCCATCCATCCATCCATCCATTCACAGATTAGGAGGATGTCACAAAAACTTTCTTTGCACAAATGTTCAAAATGAGTAGTCTGTAGTTTAAGACCTTGATGCTCTGAAATGTCTTTTTATTAAACTATGAACATCAAGAGTCTTGATGTTTTAAAAGCCAAGTTGCAGGTTAGACAGATTGATGACTGAAACAAAGTTTCGTGAATTTTCCCATTCTCAATGTAATCCACCAACGCATGACAGTGTTCACCTACCAGCAACACGTGCAGTATATAATGAATCAAAACACAACAGGATGAGTCTGTGTGAGGCCTCCACAGGACTGTATGGACTCATTAACCTCAAAGACTGTGCAGTGGATACAGACACTCTACCTGCACGATGTGGGGAATAAATAACTCTGCTCCTGAAGACATGTCACAGTTTGTACGAGTAGCTTTATTACTGTTTCAAGTATTGAAACAAATATTGTGGAGACTCTCGTCTCATTCTCTTCCTCTGACAGGACTAGAAGCCACTCCAGATGTGCACCTCTGACTCTGTATCTATATGTGTGTAGATTTAAAAGATTTGTCATGAGCCATGTTTAGCGGGCTTAGTGCTGTGACCACACATGAGTCAAGGATCATGGAAACATGTATTTATGTACATGTGTATCATGCGGTCTGTGTGTGTGTGTGTGTGTGTGGTATGGAAACACAGTGAATGGGGATTGTTGTGTGCTGAGCTCCTCATTAAAACAGCAGCTCAGACTTCATCTCTGTCTTAAGACTTCTTAGTATTTCTTTACATTTCAGATCTCAGGCTACTTGATTTGATATATAAAACTGTTATATGGGGTCATTTACTAATTAAAATAGTCTGTTATAATATATTTACCTTTAGGGAAAACATTTAGACTAACTAACTGCTCATCTTTTAATTTGTCAATGATACTTGCATGCTCACATGCCAATTCACCCTGCTGTCAGTAAAACTAAATGATTAAGCTGCAGGGCTTTTCACTGTCTAATTAGGTCTGAGTCCTGTCCCATGAGCTGCTCTGTGACCCAACTAAGTGGGCGTGGTTGTGTGTTACAGGGGACTTAATAGGGTTTAAACCAAATTGTCTTTTTAAATATTTAATAGTCTTGAAACAGTTCCTGTGCTCTCCACAGGAGCCCATCCTTTTCAGTAACCACTGTCTGTCCTCTCTTGTTTCCTTATCTTTGTCTTAATCCCCCTCCACTATCTGGTTGCTCCTTGAACTCTCAGACTCAATTCCACCTTTCATTTCCCACATTCTCTGAGCCTCTGCTGTTGTTGTACGGATCCAGCAACACAGACTTTATAGATCCTGCCATGGAGACTTCTCAGTTACTCAACCACTGCAAAAGAAAAAAGCCACAACCAAGCCTCTGCTGCACAGACACAATCCATCAATAACAAGCCTTCACACACAGCCGCCAATTAATGCCTCTGACATTAAGGCAGCACAGGTCACATACAAATCTGTTCTGTGCATGATACACATCAGAATCAGCTCTATCTTGTTTTTCTTTCACTGTTTCAAATACCAAGGTTTAACTTTGTGAATGAAACAAGTGAAAGCTGTGAACAAGTCAGTACAGGTTTCATCCAACTGCTATTCCAACTCTAAACTTGAACATGAGACATGACTATTAAACCCTGAAAGGATGCTCAATGCAATTTATGCTGCTGAAATAAATTCATCTTGGACATTTGTCTTCACATAAATGATATGCAATGAATCACACATCCAGGTGTATGGCGCAGGTGGTACAGGAGTCATTTCCATTTACTACATTTACTTCTTGAAGATGTTTTGTCACAATAAGAAAGAAAAGACTTATAGGAGGTTTAAAACTCAACACACACACACACTCACCCTGACAGCTTTGGCATCTTGGAGAAACCAAACATGTCCATGTGGTCCTGCTACCAAGCGCTATGTCCCAAAGCTCAGGTCCTCCACATCAGCATTCTAATCCACATCCAAAATCCCTTCACACCGCAAAACTCACACATCCAGTTTCAACCCGGATCCATATCAAGAGTCAACAAAAGCCTGTCCAACACAGAACGCAGAATGTTTCTTTTGCAGTTTTGGAAATTTCAGTCAAACGGCAGCAAGTATCATCCTTGTTGAATGTCCCGTCCAGTACAGACTGTTCAATTCCCTGTCTTTCCAGAATATTGCGTTCCTAAGTGATGATGGAGGGAGAGAGTATCACCTCCCACCTCTGTGCTGTGTCTGGGACCAGTCAGCCCTTTCTACTGCTCTCCATACGGGCTGCAACAAGACCTCTGTGTGTGCTCTCCATCTCAGCGCATGGAGAAGTGCAGTGATCCTCACCGCGGTGAGCAGGGGAGAAGAGAAGAGGAGGGAGGGGGAGGGAGAGAGAGAATGGGAGAGGGATGGGATAGAGAGGGAGGGAGGGGGGAGGGACAGAGCGAATGGATGACGGATGCTCTCTGGCTCTATAGCTTTGCCCTCTGTTCATCAGGGCTGCAAGTCTCTTTGCAGGGCAGAGAGGAGGACTGAGGGAGGATGCAGAGCAATGAGGGCTACGAGAGGGAGAAATCAAGATGAAAGATGGAGGAGGGACAAATAGGGAGAGTAAAAGTGCTTTGGTTGTACAGAGAAAGCAACTGAGAGACACAGAGAAGGAGGGGGAGAAGAGAGCGGTGATGGGGAGAGAAAAGCTGACTCTGCAGAATGGGAAGCTGATGGGAGCAAGACCCCGTCTCTCTGGTTTTTCCTCTCCCCTTGTGAGCATGTACGTCTGACCACTGATGGCTTCCTTTACTGACTCAGAAGGAACATTTACATTTTTTTTGCATCATTTTTTAAGGCTGATCATGGGACTGCCTCTCCTCCCAACAATGGAAGAAATAAACAAGATGAACTCCACAGACTTGTGGAGAAAGAACATTCAAGGACTCTTTTTTTTTTCACCCCTTGTCATCAAACCTTAACAACAAGTCACAGTCTTGTGTGTGTGCACAGATGGTTCAGCCACGGCAAGATGGTGCCCCCGCTGGCCTGGTGCCACAAGAGGCCAAGGATGAACCATAAATGAACCTCAGTGGAGTTTGATCAACTTTAACTGAATGCAGAACAGCAGGAAGAATGTTTAGTGTCCCATGTAGGGCCGATCAACTTAACTGAGCGTGCAATGAAAGGGCATTTTTCAGTTCCCTTAAGAATGAAAGTATATTTTTTCTCACTCTCTTACTTCAGGCCTATAACAGACAAGACCACAAGAATCTCTGACCCCCAATGTCCCCAGTATTAACATACAGTCTTAAAGGACAACAATTCTGCATTTCTTTTAAATCTGTTTGACAGGAAACATGATGTCAAATGGCACATGAAATGAGAGAAATGGAGACAAATATCCCCACGATGAAAGCAACACGACTGAGGAATTCATCAAGATTATTCTGATGGTTTAGGACAGTCTAATCACTATTTATGAGCAAGAGCATTTCTCCTGGGACTGACGGAACTGCATACTTGATCACATTAAAAGTTTGAGGCTTCAGTGACTTTAGTGAAAAAGTTTTCAGCAGTATTACACAGACTGTTGATAGAGCAACTAAATGATATAAAGTGGCATTTCTAATAATTGTACAAGGGCATCTACTGTCAAGAAAACATACTATTGTTTCACAGATTTCTACAACTCCTAAAAGCTCTGGCTTATATTAAGTCCAGTTGTGTAACAGTCAATGCAAGAAGCTGTAAGAAGCAGCTTCATCCTTTGATGTCTTGTTGTCCCAGTTTGTCTGCTCTTGGTAGGAATTGTTGGCTCTTTCTAAATAACACTATAAAGAAAAGGTCTAGACCTCCTCTGTTTGAAAACTGCCTTGAGATAACTTCTGCTGTAACTTGACATGACTTATTGTTTGTCCACAGGGTTTGATTTGCCAATTACATAACTTTCTCAGCATGGACACATCAGAGAGGAAGACTTTTTTAAATCAGTCTCATTCAACAGTGCTTATAGAGAATTATAAGGCTCTCTAACAACAAGATTACAGATATGGCCACATTAATTGCTCTTTGAGGAGATGCACCATGGCGCCTTGGGCTAAGTGCTAATGTCAGCATGCTAACATACTCATAACGATGACGTCTTGCTGATATTTAGGTGTTATGTTTATGCCCTGCTCACCATCTTAGTTTCATCATGTGTGTTCTCTCTTTTGCTTTGAGTGCAAAGCAGCAATGGCCAAAAAAACAATTTTGCAGCTTTGATGAAAAGACTCTTTGATGACCCTCGTCCTCCCTCAGGCTTCACACACACACACAAACACGCACATGCATCCACACACATCAAACGTACGTTTGTGGGCAGCAGGATATAAAAGGCCTTGCTCCCCTCTTATAATTTCATACTGGTCTGGTCAAAAACCTATCTCGGGATGAGAAGAAGACAAATGGATAAAGCCCTTTTATCTGTTAGTAGATTCAATTTCCTGTCACAATTTATTACAGATAAAAGCTATTTTGGGATATCTTGTGTTGTGCATTACTGAAAGCTTTTGGATAATAGTTTTCAGGAATCAATTCTGATGCAAGCTTTGAAATGATTTGGCTTTTGTGGTGAATAAACGCAGACTGTGTCTTCTATTGGTGATTTTAAATGGGATGAGTGCTTGTCTATACTGTTATGTTGGGTCAGCAGGAGAAACAAGACAAAATAGCTGGAAATAATAGGTCAACTTTGTAGCACGTCAGTTTATCTGCACAGCTCAGTCTTCAAATGTCGTTTTCCTCCATCAATAGATTTGACATGACACATTGACAGACCATAGAGCAACAAACATAGATGGAAGCAGGCAAAATAATAGCGCTGCACAATTAAAGGGCTGCATGTGTTTTTAAAAACATGACCGTGAGCAGACATTTGTTGAGTTTTCTTGTGCCTCTTGTGCGGTGTGTTCAATTGTAATTCGAAATGTAGAAAATCAGTACAGTATTTCGACTTAGATAATAGAAATAGAATAGATAGATAATAGAAATAAAGCCTCTGAACACGGCAAATAATTGTTGTTGAAATGTGTTCGATAAAATGAGTCCTTACAGAAGCAGCAGACTGCAGGAGTAACTGATTGGATTGGCAGAAGAGAGGGTGCCAAATGATTGGTTCCCGTGAGGGTACGAGAGAGGACTGCCACTTTTAGGCAGAGATTGGGTAACGTGACTGAGGAAGAATTTGCCTAATTTAAAATTGACATGATTATTAAGGGTAGAGGGGATCTATCAGGGTGGAGAGGAGCCAAGAGGTGTGAGGGCTGAGAGTAAGGAATGAATGAAGAGGTGGAGGAGAGAGAAAGAGCTTCTGCCAAGGTCCGCAAATTCCTCTTTTACAGTATGATCATTATTCATTTCATAAAGAGATGTAAGAAAGGACACAGTGTGCTGATTACCCAAGATTCTTTCCACCAACCCTTTTGTTGGTCTTGTATAGCTTTAAGTTCAGACTGCAAGAAAAATCCAATTTATTCCTGATATTACTGATTTTTATTAAGTGTCATCCCTTAAGTAGCAGGAACAAGAGCAATTCAGTTCAGTAAAACTCAGAAAGTGCATCATAAATATGAAGTAAAAATGGGGGGAAAAAAGATGGTTTATTAAACAAGTCTGCATTCTTAACTTTTTGAGTGGGGTGTGAGTGAAGGACGAGCAGGGCCTTTTACTTCTCAGCCTGTAATTTACTTCTGCACTTCACTGATTCCACCTCCAGTCACTTGAGCACCCATTCAACCCCCAGATCTCCCAGTCTGAAGAGTCTCCCATCTCAGAGGGAAACACACAATGAAACTCTTCCTCCACAACAACACACAAGCAAGAGAGTCATCCAAAATACTGTTATTTATACAACTTCTGCTCATCATGCTCTTAAAATAATTTCTTGGTTCCGATGCCTTCAGTGACTTCAGCTGAGTCAAACCGGAGTCATCAGTCTGATTATTTCAAACGTCCAAAACAATTTGATACTCAACTGATATGACCTATACAAGGCTGAGGATGAAGTATGATATTATAAAACAGTGCACCGAGAACCATCATCATCTTCCTGTCAACGGATAATAGCAGCTGATCCTAGTCACAGGCGGAGGGGAAAGGTGTGTTTGGCAGTGCAGGCCCAGCAGACAGACAACAGATGACGCCTCAGACTGTCACGTTCTGATAGATAGAAAGGACTGTGACCGGCTGTGGTCAACAAAAAACAGACAGCAACCAACCAAAAACACTGAGCTCTGCAATTACAAATGACTGTAATTGTGAAACAACAGTTAGCACCAAGGCAAACCTGATCACTGCTCTCAAGTTTATTTTAATTAGGGAAATGCAATTGTTAAATGCATGCATGAATGAAAGGAAGCAGAACAGGCAGTAAATATCAGGTGGGATGAAGCCTAATGACTTCATCCCAGCTGTGCTCATCAGCTGTAATAGTAATGCTCCAAATGATTTATTATGATGGTTTGAACTATCAGAGACTGTGTGTGTAACTCACCATGACTTTCACTGTGTATCTCAATATAAGTGACAGAGAGTACTGTTTTCAACTTGTCAGTCTGCCAGTTATTTCTCCACATGCCATCTGGCCAATCTTTCTTTTCATCTCTTTTTTTGGTTCGTTTATAGTTTAAGGGTTTGTCAGAATCTTAAAAACATTCAAATGTTTTCTACTCTAAGAAGTAATAACCCGTATGGTCCATGAAGGTGTTAAGCACCTGATGGACAGGACAGTGGGACCTCTCTCTTATCTCTCAAGGCTGTTGTCTGATCTCCTCACTTGGCTGATTTAAAACAGTGATGCTTATTACAGTGAGGACAGATAGGAGCGTCACTGGCACCTCACTGCTGGTTTGTGTTCTATAGAGATAAGAGGAGACGAGGCAGGCTGCCGGCCTCTGTCCACTACTGAATAACAATATAGCCCAAGGTCACCGTTAGAGCGTGCACGACTGTGTGAATGTGTGTGTGTGAGAGAGAGGGGGGGGACTGAGAAAGACAAAGTATGTGCCCTGCATTATTACACACCACATTGGCATTCAAGGCTCCTTCACCTTGTGGTCTGTGATGTTTGACACACATACTGAGTCAATCATTAACCTGCGTTTTTGTGTGTGTGTGTGTGTGTGTGTCTATATCGAACCATCTTTTCTGTCTCCTTTAAAAAAGCACGATGTAGCCCGTCCAACAAAATCACCATCACCCTGAAATGAGATTTTCACTAGAGACTATAGCGTCAAGAACAATAAAGTCCCACAGTTAAAATGTTGTGCTGAAGCTGATCAATCATACTATAAAGAATTCTGGCTGATCAGCTGATGGCAGATAATGAAATAATAAAGCTTTGTTTCTTTATTCAGCCAGAAGAATGTAGACATTGATGACTTTGACATTCCCTTGAGTCTCTGAGTGCAAGTGTTAATACATAAATCACTGTCACCTTTGCAGCAGTCACTTCCATCTCACTGGCTGCTCTGCACTCTGCAGACCACTGACCAATGTGCACAGAGCTGCACTACAAAATATGGTCATCTGCCCTCTATTTGCTTTGTAAATTACAACCGCTGGCAACACTTTGTTTTCAATTCGAGAGTGACATCTTCATACTGTCATGAGAGTCTGAGAAGGTCAGAGTGGATGTGTGTGCAAAACACGTGAGAGACCTACGCTGACGTCCTGCATGGCTTTAGGTTCAGTTGATAAAAAACACTGTTAGTCGCAAGGAAAGATCACGGTTTTGGTTATTTATGCTCAAGTGGGAACTGGAAGAAAAATAATAAAATGCATTCAACACACAGCTGCAATCTGTGTTGCAGATTCGATTAGATATGAAATAAACACAATTATCGCACAAAATATGATCCATCGGTGCGGTTTAAACCATTCAAATTGTACATAGCCTATCATTTAAAATGAGCTGAAATGAACATCATAAGACTCATAACTCATAATACTCATGAGGGCCAATCTCAATTTGAACTCTCACTTTTCATAAATACTTACAACATCAATCCTACAACTTACTTGAATTAACTTTACTTAATTTTGAATGCAAGTCTTAAATAAGTGATTGAAATGATCCTAATAGTTCTTTAACTCTGCAGACAGAATGCAGGTTTCAAGAGGTTTTATGAAGCAGAGAAATAATTTATTGATATGACACTTCTTTTCTAATTAATATTGAAGTGTTTATAAATGTCACTCTCTTTATATTTAGGTAATTATTATCATTATTTCTATTTACGCAGTGATATCTTCATTCAAATAGTCAGGCCATGTGAATACCTGATGACTGGATAACATCCACTCTCTGCAGCCCAATCCATCATCATAGAGTAATTTGATACGCTGTCAAGTTTATGCAACAACACGATGATAAATGAACACAATAAGAGTGCAAATCAGTCATTTAACATTGTCACTACACTAAAGACACTTTCCCAGTGTTATTACCCAGCATGCAACAGTGCAGGGCCAGGCGTTCCTGGCCATCTCCCTGTCATTACATGGGGTAAATCCGACGCCTCCCTTGACATGCACACACACACACACATACACCAACTTTATGTGACTCGTCTAAACAATGAGATCATAGAATTTCATTCCGGCGCCCCCTTTAATCCAACTGGCAATCTCGCTCTTTCTCTCCGTTCCTTATGACGCAGGCCTAATCTGACGGGGCAGACAACCCTAAAGCGAGGGAGGGGAGAGGAGAGATGGAGGGATGGGTGTGAGAAAGAGGAGAAATAGACTAGATTGATTCAACAGCAGGGACGAGGGAGCTGGACCTATGGAGAGATGATGAAGGTGTGAGGGGGGAGGGAGACAGAAAGGTCAGGGAGGATAAATGGGAGGAGGGAGAGATGGATACTCGAAAGCGATGGGTTACGAGACGGAGGTGTGATGTGGGAGTTGATGATGGATTGGGGGAGAAGGAGACTGAAGGATGGAGTGAAAGAAAGAGATGGGAAAAGGACAGACACAGAGAATTAAGAATTACATCACAAGAGGAGACGCGAGAAAGAGAGGAGGAAGAGAAAAGTGTTTCATCTCAAGATTCAGGTCAGACAACAAAGGTGGTACTTTGTGGAGAACAAGTAAAAACAAGATTTCAAGGAGACATACTTCAAGCACAGTTACTTGAATCACTTCTTAACCTTATAAATATATAGGAGCTCTACAAACACACACTGGGCACTGGCTCTAACAGATATAGCAAGATAAATCTCCTTTACTGTGTAACCTCTTATTGCCCATCTTATTACACACATCCACATCATGTTAAACCTGCTCCTCCTGGCCCGTTATGATGCACAAATGCAGCCATTGGTTGAATGTTTATTAGTTGTTAGTTAGTAGTTATAATTGCATATTGTTTAATGTGAAACAAAATATTCTTCCTCTTTAGTTATAAATCTGACTCAAAGCAGCTAAAAATAGAGAAAATGTTTGGCAATGACAAGTTTAGTGTTGACATCAAATATATTTTGATATTTCTGCCCTGTAATGTTTGGCTTCCTCTCAGCCTCACACAGAAAAGTCTGCACTAAGATAGCATCATCAGGATTAATGGCCTGCTTTAATTGGTGTATTTGTTCACTGGTGTTTAAGAAGTCTAGAGTCCAAGGACACGAGAAACAAATTAAAACTAAAATTGCTCCAGCATCAGTATCGCCTGTGTGACCTACTGGTTTGGTCTTCTTTATCAAACACATAGCTAAGTGGTGGCCCAGCAGTTAACATGCACATCATACACTGTAGCAACAACTTCCCTGCATCGATTCCATCATAGACTTGTGTTGCATTTTATTATCTGCCCCTTTCTTTCCTGTCAAGCCTTAACTTTCCAATCTCAAATAAAGGCAGTAGCAATGTCAAATAAATAAACAAGTAAACACATTCTTTGTCTCTGTATAAGACCTGATCCATTTTATCAGACATGGATCAAGTGGGATCAAGCATTTTCAAAAACCTGCAGTTGTCTCTTGCAACACGATGAATACCAACAGGGACGGACAATGTCAAAGCAACATTTCAAAGTGGATTTAGCCCAGCTTGCAGAGTGTGAAACTTTATCTCAAGACAAAGACAAAAACTTGCCGTTTGCCCAGGGAAGACAAAGCAGAGAGAGCAAAAGAAAACACTTGATGCTTTCAATGACTTCTATATCTTCCTTGACATGCAAAACAAACAAACTGCATTAGACATACTGGGTCTACTGCAGAGGAGGTGTCCGCGCTGCTAAACACACTTTGTTCCTCATGTTACTGTCAGTAAAACTTTCCCACAGGCCCATGAGAATCCTGTTTTGATATCAAAATGTTGTCTTATGTTCTTCCAGAGCAGCTGAGTGTTTATCTACCTGGCATACCTGGTATACCTGGCTGCAAACAGACTCTGAAGCATTAAACCTGCTGACTGCCTCCGTCTGGCGTTAAACAAATAATACATTTGGCACAGGCCTGTTTTGTTTCTGCCTCCCTGCTTCTGCTGCTTTCCTCATGCCTCCTACTGTCAGCCTACTAAACGTCCCTCTTCCATAACCAAGCCTGTCGCAGACACTTGGGAGATAAGGAAGAGTGGGAAACGACTGGAGCTATTTGTCACTTCACAGCATAGCAGCAAACAGCCGGCTGCCCCCAGACCCCTTAAGATTTCCAGGGGTCGCTTTCATGCAGATGTGCAGCATCTGTACACAAGCAAAGATACAACATCTACCAAGCAAAGAATCACATTGTCCTCTGGGGCATATGTTCACTCGCTGGTTGCATGGCATGCATATATTCACGTCCTGCCTCGAAAATCAAAATGCAAAGATGGCCAAAATTGATCAAATGCTATTAGCTATTCTTCCAGCCCAGTCTGACATTTAATTACGCACACACACACACTCACTAAGCTTGAATGCTGAGGAGAGGTGTTTTTTTTAGGCTACCAGCAGTATTTCTAAGATGCTGCCAAATACCCTCACACATAAAAACAAGCACGCGAGTATATGTGCAAGACTGTTTCTCTGTTTCAGTAAAAATAAATAAATAAAATATGGAAATCACAAATATGTCATATTTCTTTTTAGCACTTAATAACACATTAGATATCTTTGGCAGAATGATTATCAACTGGAAATGGTAAATATTAAAATATGATCTCAACTTATTTCTGTGTAAAAATAAATATTAAAAAAATAGTTGACTTGTTAAAAGCTGCTGCTCGGTGGACGCAGCGTGATTGCCAGGCTAAGGACTCATAATATGTGACGACAAAGACGCCTGAGGGAGGGGCTCTTGTTTGGGCAACATTCCCAGTGTTGCTGAACATAACTGGGCAGAGCTCCCACTGATGAGAGAGAGAGACAAAAAAAAAGTGGGAATCAGAGCAATGGTGGAAGAGTGGAGGTAATAAATAACAGTTTTCCCCTGGAACAGAAGCTGAGAGGCTGCATTGTCGTATTGTTTGTGTTGCACTTTTAAAGCTGTTTACTTGTGTGTTTGCGTCAGGCTGTTACACTGTGACAACACATGATGTAAACTCTCCACTGGGACCACACTGGAAACTGGTAAACAATAAAATGCAGCAGCATTAAACATGTGGAGGTGGTGATAACCAATGTAAATAGCAGACAGTGAAAAGCCTCCTCACAGTTACTGTGAGGGACTAACTTCAACATATCCTGCAGCTGCTTCACAGTAAAACCTTCACCTTGGCTTCCCATGCTTACTGCACTTTGGTTAAATTTTAGCTGTCCATTGGTGTATAACAAATAAATCAGAGGCACCTGTAAATGTGTTTCAGGCAGGGAACTGATGTGTCTGAGCGGTTTCAAAGTGGATTAGCTATAAGCAGTGCTGAGAGAGATGGGAGTGGATAAGATAACAGTGAAGTGTCTAAAAGTAAGATGAATAGAAGATAAGAAATATTTCAAATTTGCACAAAACCTTTGAGTTTTTCAGACATTGCTTTTGATTCTGTGTCATAAATCAATTCAAAATCAATTCCTGAGTCAATAAAAAAAAAGAGGGCACTGCTTTCAGGCTGCACTGTGATGTGCCCCAAACCATACTCATATCATTAGCCCAGTGACCTGCAATATGAAAGGTTAAGGTCACTGACAAACACAGAGAAGCAGGAAAATTAAGTATACACTTTTTTATTTCGAGTTTAACTGCTCCTAAAAGTAAAACCAACTGAGCTGTTTATGATGACCAGCTGAGCAGGTGTTAAGTATGTACATGCTTGGTTCAAGCATATAAATCATATGACTGGCTCCTGCATTGAGGTGTCCCCATTTAGCATCTGGGCCCAATGAGGGACCATGACATCCCCTTACTTAATGGGTATTGTTAATGTCCATTACATCTATTGCAAAGAGTCAGACCATATGTCTAGATGAGTTAAACAGAGAACTTTTTGCTAAAGCACGCTATGTCATACACAGTACAAGCACAGTGAAAGGGGCAAGTGGTAGTGATATTCAATTTCACTGTGAAGTTCTCAATAAATCATATTTCCTGTTCATGAATACAAATTCTGAGAAGTGAGTGTAAAAGGCCTTAAATAATGTACACTGGTTCCCTGGTGCTGAGTTGATGTGGTGGTGTGAATAGTAATGGTGTCAACAGCATATTTATGATAAATAATAATAAAGCAAAAGCTTCTCATGAAACAGTGCAAACAGGAAAAATATTTCTTATCAGACAATATAATGTAACAAACAAGCACTTGTATCCTGGTTAATCCAGATCTCTTCCATCTGTTCCAGCCATTTGACATGCAAGGAAGCACAGCTCGCAGCATATGCAGCTAAGTGGCATATGGGTTTTAAATCTCACAGTTCCTACAGCAGACATACAGAGATAAGCATCCTGTGATAACCCTACTAAATGTAAAACTTCTTTAACTGGCGGGGCTGCTGCCACATCTGCATTTAGTCATTAAAGGATTGTGGATTTACACATTAGCTCATCTGACATTTATGAAAGATCTCTGACTGTTTGGAAACAGATTTAGCACAGCAAATCCCTACTCTGTGCAACATGCCGTTACATGTCTGATCCACACACACACACACACACGCACACACACACACACACACTCATAACACTAACTCAGACTGTGGACATCATCATGTTTGTGTGATAAATGGTATTCCCAGTGAGATTATCATCCACTGTCTCAATTAGCTCATGAACAAATAACAATGGGATGGAGCAACTCCAAACAAAAACAACCAACTGAGACACAAAGAGAACACAAAACCATCCTGCTGATGTCAACACCTGCCGCACAAAAACAGACACAGGATTCTCAGCAAGAAATGTGGTATCAATGGTTCTACCTAGCTTTTATCCTGAAAGGTTACAATTTTGAATATAATTTATTGCTACTACCTGGTTAGACAATTCTGTAGCTCTTAAGGGACTCAATGACAATACACTTTTGAAATCACAATCCACCTTGATTACAGACACCTGTATAAGGAATCCACAGAGGGAGGGGAAGAAAAAACAAGTGGACAAACCCTGGAATTAACACAATCCTCAAATATATTTAATGAATAATAACAAAAGGAGGTGTGTTTTCACCGCCAATGATATCAAGACTTGAGGCAGCCCTATCACCTGCTCTACATCAGCTGCATCTCAAAACATGACAGAGGCAGAGTAAAAAGAAAACAGTGATCTCTCAGAAGAAACTGAAAAAAAACTAACTTCATTCTTCGAAAAGCTGGGAGACTATATAAGGTCATCACCTATGGCTTTGTGTTTGCAGCATCTCTGGTCTAGTTTCAATAAAACATGGAAATCAACAGGAATAGTGTGCCTTTTCCAGCCAACGAAGGATGAGCTGTTTTCTAGCAGTAGCACCCCATCACTGATGGCACTGACATCCCATCACCGATAACACTCTGATTTGCTGCCCTGTGGTGCACTGAACAGGAAATAAAAATCAATACATATCCCAAAAATATATGTAGCTATAATATTTAAAACATGTTGGTACATTTCCTTCAAAAGAAGTCTGAACTGGAGGAGCCAAGTGGATGATTGTTCCTGTAGAGTTTTTCATTATGCATCCCAAATCATTTCTGATGCCATTCTGTAGCCAACAGGAATTTACATGAATTTCTATCTGAGGGAAGAAGAAGAGGAGCAAGACTAGACTTTGAGCACCTGCCAGCAAACTAATCGGCCTATGACCAATTTGGCCTGAAGGCCCGTCCAGCCTGACCTGACCTGTACAGGCACAAACACCCTGCAGTGCAGCAGTGCAGCAGGGCAGAGGTGGAGCAGCTGCTGATTACACAGAACAGCACTTCCAGTGGACACACAACTTTTCTGCATGTTGTTTGAGAATGATACAACTACCTTTGGCCTCTATCAAAACAGCCAAGGTGTCTTATTCCTACCTGTAGGAAAGCTACAGTGTCCAAAGAGTCCAAACAAAACTACTGTACTCCATCACTTTCAATTCATCTTGAAATTTAAATATAATTTACCGTACCTCAGAATTTAATTTCCCTATATGTACAAGTCCAATGAGAATGAAATTGGGTAAACAACAAAAGATAGGTCGCCCAAGGTGTAGGTCCACTTTTAGAAGTGAAATGAACAAGTCTTCTCATTTGCATTCATTATTTCCAGGCGTTTCATCTTTACATATTCACAGGTCAGAGCCTCAGCCTTCCGTTCATTTTGTCTTGGAGCTATTCCACTGAATATAAACTCCCTAGATTTAACAACGGCATAATCAAGAACAAAAGAAAGTCGATCCCCTGTTGTCATTTCTTGTTTTCTACAGTGCGGGACATGGCTACTGATTTTTGTTGAGCCTTCTGCAGTGCAACCGGACTGAAAAAAGAGCACAGCAGGTTCACTTGATTTTACTTGTCTCACTCTTTCTGCTGCTGACTCAACATTCAAATATTTGGAATATCGGTGGTTTAAAAGCCAAGAACAGCAGGTGGAAAGATTGAAAGAAAATCAGTCCATGCCTGCCTGTCTGTCTATCTGTGTGACTGACACAGCAGAGCCGAGTCTAAATCTGAATCAAATTTCATTTGTCTGCTTTCTGGGCCACATGTTTCCTGGCCAATGACCTCTCACCTCATTGCTGTAATCCTTCGACAATGATGCTGCGATCTGGCGCTTCCTCAATCCCACAGTCCACTGCTGCTGACTGCAGGGGTTTATGTTTAGGTAGAAGGGGAAGAAAAGGAGAGAGTGCAGCAAACTCTCTTTTTTGCTTTTCTTTCCCAAACACTGTAGAAAGTATTTTCCTGAGTCCTACTAATTTATTCCATAGCTGCTGCATGAAACTCTCTACTCCTCGTCTGGGATACACACTGAAAATTAACCATGTGCTTTTCAGAATTAAAGCACCAACAACATCTTACTGTAGGTTAAAGAGACTGTACATGAGTTATCATGTATCTACTGTATGAGACAGCGCTGGGCTGAGCACTGGACGCCCTGCCAGAGAAACTCACGTCAACACCACCCATCATGTTCTCAATGAACCCATCTGAATTAGAGCCTGGATGTTATTTAACGTACATCAACCTTTGCTAACTATTCCCATCGAACCATTACCTTCCCTTTTCTACTTTACTATCAATTTCAACCATATATCTGCTTTTAGCTCACTCTTCATCTCTTTCATCAGTCTTCACACAAGTTCAATATCAACACACGACATTCAGGGATTACAATCAAATCAATATGTTAGTGTGGATTTTGCTTTTAAATCAAATAATAATTTATTTTTTCCACACCTGCTCTAGAATGAGAATTAACCATCCAGCTGTTGAAGGGATGATATTAAAACAATTAAATCCCCTCCTGAGCCTCAGCTACTCAGTGTAGTTAAGTGAAGGCAACTCCTGAACCTAACAGCCTGCAACACACACACACACACACACTGAGGTGGCACATATACCAGTTTATACACACACACAGCTGTGATGTTTAATATGCACAGTGCAGAATGCAATATGCATACAAATATATGTGCAAAATAATTTTATGAGGCTACAACACATGCACAAGCCACACACACATACGCCCAGACTTCCCAGCAGCCAGCTAGCTAAACCCCTTCAATCCATGATGTAATCTCTAAGTGTGTTCAGTAATTACAAGGTCCTGGGTTCCTCTGCTGCTTGGAGCCACCTCAGCCTTATGTAATGGACGACTCACGTGCCGTCAATTCAGTGAGCAAGATTACAATATGGCTCCCATAAAGCCTGCAGCAAGAAGGACGGGCGCAGCATCCATCAGCTTGATTAGTCCAGCTGGGGCCGTAGCCAAGGCATGGTGGAATAAAGAGATAGGACATTTAATGATAACTAGCAACAATGCTAGCAGTCACTCAGTCAATCTGGTAGAATTTGTAGTAATTAAGCCGGTCATCACAGACGGTAGCTGCCTGTCATTTTCAGTTCAATGTGAATGAGAAGCAAAATGGCCTAATTGACCTTTGTGATATCCATCTTTGAAATGGTTAAAAAAAAACACACAGCAGCAAACAGAGGGAAATGTTTTCTACACTTCCAAAGAGCATTACCAGAATTTCCATCTAATGCCACTTATGTACTTAAATTAGCTTGATATTGATCAGCAACGTCATCAAAGTGACACTTACATATGAAACATCAATAATAATGGTCTGTTATGAAACTGACTGGAGCCATTATCCATTATGTATTCTTTGTTTTTCTTTTTTTTTTTAAACTTTAACTTTTTCTTATTGATTTACTTTTGATACTTTGAGAATATACTGTTGCAGTATTTTTTACTTAAATACAGATTTGAATATATAACTTGTGACTGAGTGTTTTCTGTGTGTTATTACCACTTTTACTGAAGTAAACTGCGTGAATACTTTTCCACCAGTGACTCTGATTGTTGTTTGGTCACATTCTTCACTTTTTCCAAAAGACTGATTGAGATTATGTTTACAAGTCTAAATGTAGCTCTGAATAGCCCTTAAAATGCTATTGTTCCACACAGCTTCATCAACAAAGCCCTGTGTAAAGAGCTGTAACATCAGTAAATGTGGAGAGAGGTGCCAGTGGCTGACAATGCATCTTCAACTCAAAGAAATCCAACTTTCCAAAGCGGTCACAACACGTACTCAAGGCAACAACCAGAGAAGAGTAAACAACAACAAGCACCAAGGGACACCAGAACTTACTGGAAAGCGGTTAACATCCCCAGTTCGTCATCATCGTCACATGGCTCCATCCTGTCAGCCGGACAGATGAAGGAGTGAACGGGTGGAGAGAGTGGGATGGACGCCCCGGCCCCACTCGCCACCAAAAAGGCTCAGAGCGTCGGAGAAAGAGCTCCTGTCCCGCTCCCTGAGTCCAACTCCTCCACTAAAAAATCCACTTCCTCTGAATCTCTTTAAAAAAAATCCCCAAACTCAATTTTCTCTGTGTGTATGTGCATATGTGTATATCTGAGTGTGTTCCTGCTTTTTTTTTTTTTTTTCATTCCTAGCTTGGTGCCAAATGTTCCAGCTTAGCACCGCTGTGCAGCACCACTGGTGATGGATTTAGCCGGGGCATCTGGGCCAGCGGGGATAAACTCCATTCACACACACACACACACACACACACACACACACACACACATACAAAAGCACGGACATCAGCAGACACACACACACACATGCACAAAGTGTCATACGGTGTGAGATAGTGGGGGACAATGATGGGAAGACCTCCCCCACACAGCATCATCAGAGAGATGACAAGTTGTGTGATATACAGTTTGTCACACACACACACACACACACACATGCAGTGGGTGGATCAATGCATGAACAGATGTGTGCCAACTTCAGAGCTGCCACTAAGCGCAGACATCAGCAGCTGTACTTACAGTGTGCATGTGTGTGGATCTCAGACACAAAGATGTCTGATGCCACTCTTAAACAGTGATGCCACACAGCGAGGATGTGTGTGTGACATATATATGACATCTTATGGATCTATGTACATATGTAGGTTATGTGTATGTGTGTGTGAATATGAGTCAATGACTGGAGCGATTCTTCCCGGTCAGAGCAGAGAGAGGTCAACTGAGCCTGAAGGCACAGCGCAGGCAGCCGGAGATTAACATAACAATAACGTATAGACAATAAGAGAGGCACACAATGTAATAGTGCAGTCGTCCTTGTTGACTGAGCAGAGGAGATAAACAAAGACAGGTGACAATAAAATCTGATTGGGTTTGGGTGAGAAATAAAATATATTCAGCCAGCATCACATAAACTACTCCTGCCCCTTCTTTATCATCTGTGTGTCTCATTTAAGTCAAATTGAATGAAGTTGCTTAAACAAACTGTTTAATCACACAGTCTGATCAATGTGGGGGTGCAGGGCTATAAAACAGGCAGAGAAGGGACTAAGGGAGGAGATCGCTGATTGGCTTCACACTCTTTACTTCTACATGTGGACAAATAAGATTTCAAGGGCACACTTTGTGTGTAGACTTTACAACACTTGACAGGTAAAATGTGATTAAAAAACAAAGGTAAACAGAGAGAGCTAAAGCCCACTGTCACTTGCTGAATTACATTTTCTGCAAATAACATGAGCCAACACTAACCTCTAAATTTGTTTAAAAGTCATCTCCATGCTGCCAAGATTAGAATTCTAAGTCGGCATTAAAATCAATTCCTAGCCTTAGTTAAATTTCAGACTAGAAAGTCTGCAAATTGGCCTGTAATAACCACACCAGAAGTTTTAATTGGGTAACTAAGATTGAAAAAATCCACAAAGCCACAGACAATGCGCAGAGGTGACATGCGCCCACAATGGCAGCTACTGCCCTGAGAAAGCTGAATAAAGAAAAGTTAAACTAATAAGACATCACTAATAGTAGATCAATTGAATAATAACACAAAGTAAAATGTCTGACTGACACTTTGCAAAGATGCAAGTTTTAAAAAATTGTGCAGCACATTATGTAGGCTACATGAGCACTCAAGAAGAAGAAAGCATCTGGAAAGAAGTGTCAAAGAAAAAGACTCAGAAATCAGTGACTTGAAGCAAAAAAAGTGATGTGTCATAAGAACTCAAGAATCACTGATTGATTTCTATTGTTTAAAGCTGCTGGAAAATGCTGTTTAGACTGGCTACAAGCACATTTCTAAAGGAATATCAGAACTGTGTGCTCTTATTTTCTGTTGAGGTGGAAGGTGCAGTCAAGATGCACAGTCAAGTGAGCTAGAAATATTGTTCCCCTGATTCAATAAAACATCTGGGATAGCAAGCAGATCTAAGGTGAGCCAAGTGCTGGTGAGAAGTGCTGCCTGTCTGATAGTCCAGCAGATTTATCACTGCACGGTCTGATGTCCTCCAAAGTCATCCTCTGGAGCTGAATACATCATCTTTTGACAGCTAGATTTAGTTTCTCTATGCTGAAACATCAGTTTTCTTTGTGTTATAAAATACCAATGGTTGTTTCTTAATGATAAATGACAACGACAGACAAATCAAGCAGGATAAGCTGCCTCTGTAAAATTCCATGTATTGACTGGTCCATTATTTTTGGTCTGTGTGCTAGTCCTGCATATAACAGTTCAGTTGAGGCCAGTTCCACTTGCTACCCCTGTGATGCCACCTGGTACCAACTGATGGCCAAGGCTATCTATAGCAATGTCTACAGGGATGTACCTGCTGATTTGTTCGTGCCTATGGCTGCTGTGTGTCTAATTTTACATACAGCACAGCAAGCAAAAGCTTTTTCTGAAGAATCTGCTGATACGATATATTGTGTCGATATGGAATCAGACATCAGGCGCTTTTAACTGCAGAGCTCTGGAGGCTTGACCATCACTACATTAAGCAATTTGAAAAATGCAAATAAATCATATTTCTGTCTTAATTCACTTTCTCACTTACTGAGTCACATGTTGTACAAATAAACTTTATTACAATAACTCAATAAGTAGTTAATGTTAGTCAAAGGTGGGCATGTCAGGAACGGATATGGGATTAAGCAATGAGAAGCTTCTAAAGCGCACACAGACAGGTGTGTGTGCTTTTGTGTACATGTTGTGCTGGAAATGACTTTTGGCCAAATGACTGGACCTCAGTCAGGTCCATCTGGAGGGTTTGTAGGCTTTATGTAACCCGGTCTGTTTACTGAGAAAGGCAAGCACAAGAGTCTCCTAAGTAAAGGCAATTTGGTTTTTATCCACTTACAACAATGAGCTCTATTTTATGTAATGCTAGAATGGCACTCAGAGAGCGCAGCAGACCTCCACCAATGTCAAACAACGCACACCACACATCAAAGAAAAAAAGATTCAAATTTTAGGTAACTCCAAAATTTCATGGGCTCTGTCCCAGCTGTCCACCACATTCAATGCAAATTACTTCAGTCATTTCTGTGTGATCCTGGTGACAAACAAACACAGATAAAAACAGCACCTCCTCCGCAGAGGCAATTAAGTGGATTGTTGCAGGAAAGCAGGGGAAGAAGACAGAAGATTTGGACAGATGAAGATGGGGGAAATGGAGAACAGAAATAAAATAGGAGTAAAAAAAGAGCAAAACCCTGGGAAAAGAGAAGGAACAAAGGAATGAGGAGTCAAAGGAAAGGAGAAGGATTTTGGTGATGACTCATCCCGTGAAATACAAGATGACCGATTTGACTTCAAGGTGAACAGACTGTTCATTGGCTAAATACAATAATATCAGAACAAAAGCAATAACCTGTGATCAGTTCTCATAATCAGTATCATTCACATCCAATTCACAGCTGAAAGAGATGACAGTGGATTTGATGCAACAGCCGGCTCCTTCTGGAGTGCCAAAGGTCTTTACTGTTTCATTAAGAAGAGAATAGATTCATCCTCTGCTTAATTACACTCCCTCCTATCATTTATGACTTAACTGACCTCACTACCAGTTGATCAGCACAGAAAATCTGTTTCTTATGCCTCCTGAGCTTCATTTTCCCATATTGTTGGATTAATACAGTCGCTCAGTTTTCTGTGAGTTTATTACATGCAGGGGCAAATCTGGCAGACAGTGTCCCAATGAAAACAAGTCATTAAAAGTCAACACATCTCATCTTAGGAGGCTCTTATTCCTGAGTTTCTACTCCACAGTAACTAATTCAAGAGGACACTGCAATCAAAGGTCAAAATTTTAAACTCAAATGCGATCTATCAAACACCACAGGAAAGAGTCAGACATCCAGAGACTGTGCTAAAGTTGAAACAACACACACTCTTTTAATCTCTTGTTACCTTTAACTACTGTGGCTGAGCTGCATCCACTCTGACCACTTACAACATCACATGCACACAAAGTGTGACTTAAATGCATCAAGTCCTTCCACATAATTGTGTAATATAATAATGTAGTGTGAGTATATCAAGGCAGCCACACTGTCATCATTGTGTAACCATGTTACGGTAACTGTACACTAATTTAAAAGGTAGCCAAGTGTCCCAAAGGACCAGTGCATAACACTAATCAGGTAATAAGAGTTTTTAAAGGCTCAGCCTTCATTCCTCTTTGTCATCACTTCTTATACTGTCTCCACCTTCCTGATACTGCTCCTATGATTCATTGGTGATATTAGTACTTTAATAAAATAATATAAGATATTATATAAAAACAGCATGTGACATGTGCGCACATAAAAGCATTACAAATCATTCATTTTATATCTAAATCAATGTACTATATCAAGTTATAAGAGATCAGGAAAGGCATATAAAACATAACCAGCATTCATTTTCAATTCTCGGTCATTCTGAAATGGTGCAAAATCTAAAAAGGACAAGATGATTGATGACAGTTGTAAAACTGAATCAAACTGTTAACGTTGCAGGTAGTAAAACCAGAACAATGATCTGAAAGATGCTGCAGTACTGTGATAAATTTGGGGTTTGTTATTTTGAGTGACGTCTTTCACATTGAACATAGTAACTAACCATTGAGAAGATAACAAATATCAATAAATCTTGTCTGATACCACACTGCAAGATAGACAATCAGCTCAAGAACAAAATTGTATGAACACATTACTAAGAGTCTACTGGCCGGTGGCCTGGGATGAAACATAGACAGTGACAAGTATTTGTTTGGTTTCCTTTCATCAATCCAGCCTGGGAAACAGCAGTGTATATATGGGAGTTTATGCAGTAGACTGCAGTTCATAGCCTGACAGTCAAACCTGAATATAAATCCTCTCAAATATCATGTGTGAAGCACAGAGCTTAAAAGAAGTAGGAAATGCTGTTACTACAGTAAGATAAGTGGGAGGACTCCGATCAGAGTGCCTCCACCCAACTGTGAAAATGTCTGTCTGCCACACACTCTGCTTGACTGGAGAGATAGAAACTACTTTTTCCAAAATTCTCCTCAAGACCTATATACAGGTGAGGCACCATATGTGCAGTAGAACGTGGAAACATACTGCCAATATATGAGCTATAAATGCCACAAGTAGGTAAAAGTGAGTAGGGCTGGGATTTTGTAATTCAGAAAAAAAAATCTAATCAATGAATGGAATAAAAAGCTGACCTCCGAAAAAACATCTTGAAAAAAAGGCAGCAAAATTAAATAAAACCTCAGACACAAGCGAAACCAAATGTATTCACTCCAGTCCACAGACATGCACACAAGCTGCACCTTCTCCACACTGCTGCAGATACCTGTTCTCACTGCAATCAACACAGCTCATCAGCACATCATATGGACACGCAGGAGGAGATGTAAATACTCTCTTCTCTTACCTCATGACTCAGATTGCCATCCTGCTGCGTGTCTCTGCCTCTCTGACTGTATCCTAATCCTCAGGCTACCACCGGCAAGAGGGCAGGCTTCAACAAAAACAATCACCACAACTGCAGCAAAATGACTTCATGTTTAGGTCAGTGGGGGTGGGGTGATGGATGGAACAAAAATTAAAATTTGTAATTGTGAAGCTGTTACGATAAGAGAAAGTTGAAGACAGAAACAAAATGAGAAGAACGAGACTCTGGAGAAAGAAGTGAATACACGGCAGAAGGTCCGAAGGAGTGGATGTAGTGTCAGGTGATTCAGTAGCGAGTAGAGAGATCACTCAATCTCTTTATCTGCTTTTTTTCAATCTTTACATCTCTGTAGCTCCCTCGCTCTGTGGCATGATCTCTTAAAGCTGCCTCCCTTTTTCTCACCCTCCCTCCCACTCACTCTTAATATCCAAGGATCTCAATTTTAGTTCACTTTTGTTCAGGAAAATTCTACCCAGCAAATTATAAAAAGGTAAGTGACAGAAACAGTAGTTCACAATCAATCAAAAATTAAGTAATTATTATTAAGTAATTATATCATATTTTTTTGGGATCCCATCTTCTTCCAGATGGTCCAATCACCACTAAGCTTCCCTAAGTGCACTAGCCAATAGGGTTTAAGTGCACTGACCGCTGTAACCTTTTTAGACTTTAAATACAGCACAAGAACATTAACTGTTTCCTTGCAGGAGAAAAGTCACACAAAGAGATCAGGAGGAAGAAGAGCGGAGAATTACATGTGGAAATGTCTCCTTTAAAAAAAAAAATACAGACATGAGTAACGCAGCCTGAATCTTTTAATTTAATTCTCGACACAAAAAGGAGTGTATTTCTCATATAGTCAAATTTTTGAGCTGGAACTTTGAATGAAATCAGAGAAATCAGCCAATGGAGGAAAAGGTGAATATTGCATTTATATTCATCAGGTAGCTCTGAAATATTTCTCAGCCAAAGTTTAATCAGTCTCTGTGTAAAGTTACTGAAACACTCCACAGGGAATTAGGGGTCATTTAAAGACCCGGTGAGAGTGTCTGCCAGTCTGTGTGCTCACACCTTTTTCTGCCTTTGGAAGGGTAATTATATATATCACGGCAGGCAGAGTGATGGAGGCTGGAGGAAAAGAAAGAAATACAAAATGAAAGAGAAAAAAAGAAAGGTTTGATGAACAATACTCTCGGTTTTTCCCACTTGCCTGAGATTCTCTAAAGAATTCAAGGAGGAGAGGTGATTTATAGTCTCTCTCTAAATAAATGCAGGGTTTGTTTTATCCACTCTCACAGTCCTGCTACTGGGAATCAGAGGCCCATTATAGAAGCGCTCATGATTAAAACCAGATGATACCGATAATCATCACCACTGTGGGCTTAAAGCAAAGTCTCAGTGAGCACACTTGTATTCATATGCTGCTGGTAGTGGTCTTTTATCCCCTTCTTTCCCACCCGTTCCACAGAGGTTAGTGGGATCTCTCTTGCTGCTAAATTCTTAACCAGAGGGGGAGAGAACAGACCTTGCCATCAGCAGCAAAACTTTTTTTTAAAGGCTCAAATGATCAGATGGATTTATCAAAATGCCAATGGGATGCCATCGTAAGCTCAAGAGGTATGCAGAACCACATACTGGTATTTCCAGACCATGTGTTTGTATCAAAGCTCCTATTATATTACACTGCCGTCTGCAGCGTCAGTTTAATGATGCAGAAATTGTGAAATTGTTATCATGATTAAAGGTCAGACAGAAGGTAACATATTTAAAACTGACTGCATGATTAGGGAAGGCTTGCTCCCTCACTTTGATTAAATTCAAGCTAATACACACAATCATGCATTCCAGTATCAGAGTGGTGCGTTAAGATATCAAGGACTCTCTGACATGGGAAGCCATCTTGACCTCTGTCTGCTTAAGTCCAGAAAATATCTGAACAATTACTGAATGAGTTATTAATCTTAATTTTTCAATATTAATCTTGACTTTCCATCTTAGACCAACGTGTCAAAATTAGTTTTCTACTTACAAGACAGACTGAATACAAGATTTATCCAGACACTCATGCTGAAAGAGCACTGCTGGAAAACCTTGGAAAGGTGCCTGCATGGCACAACAACTATAAAAATTTAAAAATAATATACAAAGACATGACAACAATTCTGTTTCATGGAAACAACCAGACTCTATCTGCAAGACAGTAATTCCATCTGAGCAACAGGTATGACCAAATTTCTATTTCTCACCAGTAGATTACATGTGACAGTGTTTCTTTCAACTTATTGTCACCTGCTCTCTGATGAATGCTCTAGGTATTACAAAGATATACTTACTCATCGTTTCCAAGAAAAGATGTCTCTCTCCATGCAACCTTTTTGGTTCGCACGTCAGAGGAACTCTTGACAGATAAAGAAGACTTCTTCAGGTGCCGGTCCTCAAACAGTTTCCAGCCACACTGAACTGTCACTGGACTCAAGATTTGGTCAGAGCTGATTGATGTGAGGTCAGTGCTGATGTCAAATGATGTCCAAGAAGAATCGGATGAACCGGACGGGCTGGAGTCTACCTTTTCCTCCAGCAATCTGTCACGTATGTCCATGATGCAAGAAGGAAAATGAGAGAATGAGATGATGGAAGGTAAGAAAGAAAAGGATGAAGATGAGTGACAGACAAAAAATGATAACGACTTTGATGCAGGTGAATGCATGGATGTATGTCTTGATAGGGCAAAAGCCTTGAATGGCTGAAAAAAAGGAAGGTAAGGAGAAAATACTCCCAAACTAGATAAATGAATGGAGAGAGATGTGTCCAGACACTTGCACTGGCAAAAAGCTTCTTACTCGTTTTCTCTTGTCTCAGCAAAGTACTGAGGAGTGAGGAGAAAAATTAAAGACAAAAGACCAATCACAGGGCGCATTAGAGAAAGGAGATGGTGATATGGATGTCAGAGCAGGAAAAGAAAACCACTCTGGGACTCAGGGACATGGAGCGTGGAGAGTGGGGTGGAAAGATAGGACTGCACCTGCCTCAGATGGAAGGGGTGAACACAAACAAAAGAAGCAGTGGAATCAGGTGAAAGGTGCGGGCAGCAGCACTTACGAGGTGATAGCTCACATCTCATTACATCCCATTTCCCCCCATTCAATGATTGAATCATGTGGTAACTGGAAAGAGACGGCACGGGACGGGAAATCGATTTGAGATGCATGGAGAAGCTTGAACCAGTGGCTTCTGTGGTTACATGATAGCAGCAGGCAAGAGAGTGCTGTCTTGGGTTGCACTGATAAGCGGTTCATTACAAGGAGTCTGACCCACTCCAAATACAATAAAGGTTCACCACTAAAACCCATTAGAGCCCTGATATGAGAAGGCCAGGTTAGCCAGCCTCCCATAGGTGCACTGGAAATGGACTAACATACTGTATCTCTGCAGACAGTACAGATCCACTATGGAGGTGTGCAAGAACAGAAGAAACTTAGCACAAGTGTTTGCTTAGATTGCAACAGAGACTGAGCTAATAAATCAGACTCATACTAATGTATTTGCTGATTTTAGGAGTCAGGCCCGCAACACGTCTGGCTTAGGTAACTTCACACAAGAAGTCCATGAAGGTTCTCAGTCATCAAGGTCATTGTAGTTGTTAAGTGCTGAAGATGTCCAGTTGCCTTCAGCTTCTTAAATACTTGTTTTCAGAATTATAGTTTGTCATTCATTGGTTTGTCAGTTGCGACTCCAAGAAAAAAAAAAGTCTCTAACTTTGTCTTTCACTTCCTCAGCACTGTGGTGTTCGTTCCAACAGTACCTAATTTGAAGTCTTATCTCAGCCAAAATCATCATTCTCTGCTTAGAACAAACAGTGGGAGACTCCCATCCATCTTCAGCAGACAAGGGTACATTGACTATATACAAATTTAAACCTGTCCACTAATGCTCACCAGGGCAACAGCAGCAGTATCTTAATACATCAGTGACAAATCTGTGCTGTCACTTTGGCTCTCATTCTGGCACTTTTTACCTTTGAGTGGTGTCGGACTAGTGTCCGGTTATCATATGAATGAGAACCACTAGATTCAATATAGATTGTTTTTAAGTGGTTGAAACACAAACAGAAGAGTCATGCTGCCAAGGACAGTAGATCAAAATTGTGACAAAAACATATCCATATCTTAAGAGTGCAAAGTAAAAAGCAATGGGAGGTGCAGGAATGGGCAAGTATTAAAGATTGTACAACATGTTTAAAAAACTGACACTTAAGACCAGTGCAGTACAGTGTATGTATACACCATTACTGAGTATTATGTTTGTAAAGAAGCTGACAAGTTTTAGAAAAAGTTTTTATTTTATTATCGTCTGAACACAATGAAGACGATAATGATAAAAGGAAACTGAGTTCACAGAAAACAGTTGTAATGGAAAAAAAAAATAGAAACGTCACTTTATTAAACCTGTGAATGTGTTACAATCAACTAATGTCTGTGACATTTTATCTACAAATATGTTTGTTAAAGAAACAGCTGACACAAGCTTCTTGTGGTTGTGTATTATTGGGTCTTGTCAAGTATTTTTACAAACAACAAATCAACAAAGTGAACCAGTGGTGTGTGAAAAAATAAATATACTGATCTAACATGTGTACTTTATTTACATTTACACACTGTCATAACAAGTGAGCAAAAATAATTAGAGGTGTTGCATTTACAAATATTTATAGCACTGCTTATGTCCTAAATGAGTTATGGTGTAAATCACATTAAAGTAACTTTTTCAGCCATTGTTACATGAGTAGACAATGAACTCCATTGGACCAACTGAGTCGGTCCAAAACGGTCAGCGCAAGATTGACCTTTATTAACACATGGTGTTGCATATTGGATGTTGCACACAGCACCGGTCTACACAACATTGTCTTTTTCACCTTTCACCACTGCAATTTAATACCCTTCCTGTTAGAAAGGGGGACAACAGTGGCAGACAGACAAAACAAAAGCAAATAAAAAGCTCAAACATTCATCAGACATGCATGGGACAACATCCAAAGCAAAACAAAGCAAGAAATTTGAAAATCTGTAATCATACAAAAAAAAATATTCCTAGAGAAGGGGAAACAATGCTCCCTTTGAAAGTCCACAAATTAGAGTTGCTCAACAAAAGCAGCAAAGCACGTCCACGACAGGAGCAGCACGTCCTTCTGTAGCTAGAGGAATCATTTCCAGAGGAGGCAGCACTGCATGGGAAGCACTACCAGAAAGCCCCAACATTAAGGCTTCCAAAAAAGCATACAATGTGCCAAGGAGCATCCAAATGAGTTTATTAGGCAGGCCGACACACCACAATATTCCAAAACTGTGGTGATTAAGAGTGGCAAAATGATAGCAGGAGGGAAAAAGGCTTTGCCAAATAGCTGGTTGTGTCTGCTTCCATATGTCAGTTCTGGCCAGTCAATAATATCTGACAAGCCAGAGAAATTGCCAGCTTTAGCCTGGTCCTAAAAGGTGTCGGCCACGTGACAGAAAAAGCAGACAGACAATGAGGAAGCCTTGGGAAAGGAGTTCATTAGTAGCTGCCTCCTAAGACTTCTAATATGAGGTAACACACAGCACTCAACATGCCTTAGAGCAGTACACTGAGGCAAAGCGTCATAGGGTGGGCTTCACATGCACTACAGTACCACAAACAGAGCACAGGCGAGGGTTAGTGGCATGGGAGAAGCTACTTGTTCCGCAAGGCAATAGGAGGAAAATTTATGTTAGGCCGGAGGAGAAGACAGGGACGTCCAGGAAAGCACAAGCAGCTAAACTCCAGAGAAAACTGTTATTATCCCTTTGTACATGAGCCCAGACAGGTCAGTCTTGCCAAGCTGGAGGGATAGGTCAGCGTAAAGGCAGCAAGGAAGGAAACAATGGCCAGTGTCTCCTTCAGTACACAGGCCTCGGTTGTTTCATGCTGTAGTGGGCCTCGGATGCTGACACATATGCAGACTCCGGAAAAAAATCCTCGTGGAACTCTGCCAGAAACCTGAGAGAGAGAGAGAGGGTGGGGGAAAGGAAGTACAAGAGAAGGAGAGTGAACAAGTGAGATGGTTTGATGCCAACGACGTTCAGCACCTCTTTGTTCGCATTAAACATTCAACATCAGCTGTTGCTCAGATGACAAACGCCGCAAACACGACGGGCTTACATGAAACAAAAAGCAATAAACAGGGAGGCAACAGAAAAGTCACATCCCAGTTCACTTCTGGTTTTCCTAGATATCCCTGGCTCGTTCCACGTAAATCCCAGACCCCTTGCCCTCTGCCTGTGGGTGTGCATGTCAGAGACAAAGCCCCCTCATCCATATACTACCACCAGAGAACCAATCACTATAGCAGAAAGACTGAGAACATGAGAATGACAGACCAAAAGTCAGAGAGGGAAAGAGTGAAAAATCACCCCCCTCCTCCCATCTAATCAGTAGCGGGGAAAACTAATCCGGAATCTTCTTAGTATCCGCTACTCGGCCAAATCCTCTAAATCTTGCCATCTCATCTTAGCTCCACCGGCCTTCCTAATCTCAATGCAAACAAATTATCCTCATCAGAGGAGAACTTAAGAACGCTTTAACAACGAATATCAAACAAGACAACCTGATGGGACAATAAAGGAAATATGGGAGTCCCTCAGAGTGAGTTCACTCATGATAAGCAAGAGATGCTGTAAGGAAATGAAGTTTACGTGAGCTAATTCTTCACTACAAACCAAAAGCTCATTCAAAGATATTCATTACAAGGCATTAATAGGTTTAAATACATATTTATTAATCTAGGAATTATTTTTTGGCTCCTTGGTGGCAGAAATTCAGGCTTGTGTTAATCTTTATTGCTGTTAGAACAGTAATAACACAAGGCAAGCCGCTTTAGGCATACACATTGTAAATCAGCATAACGTGTGCGTACACATTTGTACACACACACACCCACACTTAATCATAATCATTCTTGCAGAGAAAGAGAGAGTGAGAGATCAACTGTGGCCAAATCCCAGAATGCACTGCACTTCAGTCTCCGCCACATCAATCAGTTTTTGCCCGCTCTGCACAATCTGCCACAAGGCTGAATTCAGAGCAAAAGGCATCAAGGCTTTCCCAAAAGACACAGTCATTTTAGTTTGTGTCCAGTGTCCTGCAGAGTCTCCAACACGGTGAACATATTAATTAGTCACTGGGAGGAGGAAAAAAAGGGAGTGTTCCCTGTACTGAATACTATCAATCCTGTCTTAACGACTTATAGTTCATCACAGAGCTCCAGAGGAGATTGAAACTGCAAAAGTAATTTACTTTTAAGCACTTCACTCTTTGCATCCAATTCTGCAATTCTGCAGAATAACGCTCTATGGAAAGAGATACACCAGTGATTTGCAGTCCCGTGTCACTGAAGTGAATCAAAGGACTCGACTCATGTCCCCCTCACTACCGATGACATTGCATGAGACGCTGTGCCAAGATGAGGTTCAAATACATATTTATTAATGCTGGGGAATAAAGGGCGCTCTCTTTATTTTATTTTGCACAGGGTGTTAAGGTCACTTGTTGAAAACATCGTTGAAGAGCCCTTTTACCCTGCTGTGAGGAAAATCTGGATACGTTGATGCATCACATACTAAGTTGAATGCTGTAATCCTTTCATAGTGCACAGCACTCTCCTCCCACAAACCGATATGGATGCCAGCTCTAGCTATTTTCAGAAGATTTTTTGTGGCACCAAGTATGAAGCTCCACTTTATTTATTTATATACGTTTCTGGTCGAGTAGTGAACATGAGATAGTTATGGCTCTCAGACTCAGGTTTGTTCCTGTTCCCACTCCATGGTGCATTCAGGCATTGCTCCACAGCACTGCTTGGTGGCAGAGAGCAGCACTGCAAGTGTTTGATTAGAGAATGAGAGGACCTAAATCCCCCCAGGTTTGGGACCGGCTGAACTGAAGATCGCTAGGGAGGATTTAAAGATTAGACTCCCGTGCTTGTGTAACGCCCACTCATCTCCCTCCCTCTAACACATGCTCTTTCTCACTCCATCCCCTCCTCCCCTCCATTCCCATGTTCTCATTTACTCACTCTCCCTTGCCTTTTTTGTTTTTTCGTGTCGCTGGGTTATTTTTGTGTATCAATGATTTTCAGACAATCACTATTTTTGTCCTTTAAGGAATTAAACTGCTGCCCTCCATCTTTTAATCTGTCACCTTCACTCTGTTATAGTGAAGCAGACAAATACAGACATCAGTACATTAGGAGACAGTGCAGAAGGCATAAAATGTATTTGTCAAGGGTGTGCTGATAACTTCTGCCTCGCCCTCCATATGAAAGAGAACCCTGGCGGTTGCAATTGAGCTTTAATGCTTAGGCAGGTCAAACCTCGGTTAACGAACCGTGCTGGATATTAGCGAGCTGCATTTTAACTCAGAGTGCCTCACATTTAATGTCCCTTTAATACTTTGCGGCACTTTATCTTTTTAATGATTTATCCTCTGAGGAAATTACAGTTGATGTCACAGAGCTTCTGTTCACCTGACTGCACAATCCATTTACTATGAATGGGGTGAGATTTCCATTTTTATACCTGAATGTTTTTGTGAAGAAACTTAATTTTTATGCCCTGAGTGAGTTCTACCACATCTCTACAGGGTGGGTAAACTTAACCTGTACATTGTTTGTTTTACTGATTTAACATTACACTGTTTCTGTCCCTCTCTGGGTTCGTATTGCATTTACCTCTGAGACTGGCCTCAAATGCAGAAAAGTACTCGTCACTTACCTTAGAAAGAGTTCCAGATGTTTGACCAGTGCTCGGAGATTCCTCTCAGGGATCTGCATCTTTCCCAGGATCTCGGGAAGCTTCACTATGAGAACAGACAGTGAGCAGAAGTGTGTAAGGAGGCTGCACATAGCTAAACCCCCCAATTAAATCATGTATAACAAGTGAACTAATGACAGTGACGTGATCAGACACCAACCAAAAAGCCGCAAGAGGTGCTGTGAGCCGTACAGATAGGAAGGTGGAGGGGGCTGGTCATTCAGAGGGTAGTTATCAGGAGTCAGCTTCCAGCTTAAGACCTGGTCAGCAGAGCAAAGAAGAAATATATGGTCAGGTTTCACTGAGCACTGGATATATTCCCTTTAACACTGGGAAATATAAACATCACAGAGTTCCTACAGGAGACATCAACTATTTCTAAATGCCATACACAGTTCTGACTTAACAACAGTGGATGGTTATGACTAATATTCCACTATGTGAACATGACATATGAAAATATGGTGGACAGAGTGTAAACCATTTCAATTCATACATGTGTAAATTCTCTCCCTGCAGTGATGCAGCCTACTTATATAACTGTCCTTGTGTCCTTGAGCAAGACATTGTTTCCCTTCCAGGTAATAGTACGCTCTTCACACACAGTTGCATCACCTCATTAAGCTCATTGTTTCTGCGGCTCTCCAGGCCATAGAACGGCCCGCTTCGCTCTTTGCTCGGCGTCAAGGGCAATGGGGAAGAGGAGCCGCTGTGCACTGGGGTTTCTGGGTAGAGGGGAAGACCAGATGACAAAAAAAAACATTTATGACAACTTTCTGGCGATGTAGCTCATTGCTGCAGGAGAATGATTAACAAGGTAAACAAATGACAGCAAAATTAACACAGGGAACAAAGAGTTTGAAGACTTCCAGTGTGCTTTTAGGGGAGTATACTTCTAAAGTACTCAAGGGAGGGAAAAAAGAAGTAGGGTGGCACCATCTACTGGGAAAAATTGGCTATTACACACAGGACAAGTCCATAGATGGGGTTGCTGTAATGTCACGTTATGACAGTTGTTTACTGTTTCTAAACAGACAAACTGCTGTGTCATGTTTTGAAGGGAGGGGCAGCTTACTTCTGTCGAGGTTTAGGAAGAACTTGGGCTGGGATGAAGTGTCGACCAAACGCCGTTTGAGCTGCGGGGACGCTGTAGCACTGCCTCCGCCTAGTTCATCACATACAGCTCACATGTAACCAGTGCAACAGTATATGCCCCTTAAAGATCATAATAAATCACACAACAAGAAATCAAGTTCCTTTACTTAGTGAGTTACCTCCACTGCTTCCCTCAGCCGGCTTGTCACCTCCAGATGTGTTCCTGGTGGAGCGTCGGAGAGACTGGGACTGGTATGAGATACAGTCCATGTCAGGGTGGCGCCGGCGCTTCGGGGTGGGGGCTGGTGCAGTGGGCGTGGTGGCAGAGATGTCGCTCAGTGCCGGCTGGCTGTCTGTGGACTGAGGGGTAGGGGGGTTGTGTCCCAACGGGCTGGGGCTGCGCTCTCGTTGGGCGCTTCAGAGACAAATAAAAACCGTTAGAGCTCAATGGAAGGGCACAGTGACCAAATGTGGTGCATCACAAGCTAACAGTGGCACCTGTTATCTGATTAATCATGACGGCACACTTACTTGCTGGAGCAGGGGGAGCTTTCATTCATGGCTAGAAAGAGCCTGGAAGAGCTGACCTTCTTGAACTGAGCTTGCTCACAGGGGTAGAGGAGGATCATGGGTAAGGTGAAGTCAAATGTGATCCTCAAGCCGTCAACCATCTCCTTACACAGCTCCTCACTTACAATGTTGGGAGAATTGAGCGTTATTAATAATAATATGCAACCATGCAACTCAATGATATAAATATAATAACCATCACAATACAAATATTGGGAGAGAGAAAAAAAAGATATTCCAATAATGCCTGAATCAATATGTATTTTATCTTTTATTGATAACCGATGTGTACATCTGTTTCTGTTTCTCACCTCTTCTCCGGCGGGATTGGCTGTGGGCTGCTGCTCTGTGTCGTACTCTGCTGCCGCCGGTACCTCTCATTAGCCATGAATGCTTTGTTGATGGCAAAGTGTTTGACGTAGGACTCCAGGATGTGCACCACATTCGTCTGACAGGGAACCATCACCAGCTAGAAGAAAAAAAAGGAAATGACAATGTCATAAAGTTTTGGTCTCAAGCTATTCAATTGTTTTCTTGAATTTATAGTTTAGTCTTGGGAACAGATCCAGATCAGAAGAATCCATATGAAATAAAAATAATCTGCGATACTATAGACAAATTTCAAATTGCTACATGATGCTTATTATCTGCAGCATGTACCTTTTTCCTCTTGTTGATGTAGAAACAGTCATCCTCCAGTTTCTTCTTCAGGACATCAGGGATGCTAATGTCAACATGGACGATCTTCTCCTCACATTCCCTCTTAACATTAACGTCTGGTTCAACCCTCTGAAACAACCACGACATAAAGCATCAGAAACATGGTCAGTACCAATTACAAGTACACAGTGTCTATGATCTATTTGTACAGAAGGTTTGACATGATGACGGTGCAGATCTGAGACATATTTAACCTTCAATACCACAGGTGTACAATGAGACAGTGGACATAATATGAAGGGGAGGGGGAAAAGGTTCTTTTGGACTGGACACACTCCCAGTTGATATTGATGATGGGATCAACTTAAGTGTCAGTTTTTGTGTGTTTTTTCAGAGATACAGACTGAATTGCTCCACCTCACCATTTTGTTGATATCCTCAGAGAATGTGCTGTCCCCGCTATTTGAAGATTCAGGGTCAGAATCGTCCACGTCACTGCTCTCTGAAGACGAAATCAAACCTACAGACAGACAATGCAGATGGATTAATTTGTTTACTGAGGGAGACTGGGAGCAAAAGACAGAGACAGAGCGTGATTTCTCACATGCGTCATCACTGTCGTCCTCCTTGGGGAGAGTCTTCAGAGAAGATTTAGTACCAGACTGACGGCGACGACGCTTCGCCCATCCCTTTCTCTTCCTAGCACAAAGGAGAAGAAACAAAACACAGACCATCTGTATCACACTTGTCTGTAGGTATGAAAAACAAGTAAAAAGGGAAAAATTCAGAACTTGTGGATACGAGCCAGAGACTAGCTTTCACTGCTCTGTCTGAAATCCCTAAAAACAAAGTTTTCTATAGTCTGTTTACCTTGTGGTGGAATCTAAGAACAGGTTCTGGCCTCAATTCGTAGGTGTGAGGTGGTTTCAATGTTGTGTATTTTTGATAATACACAAAATTTGGAAAATAAAATAACTTACATGCGACCTAGAGCTTTACGAGCCAGTTTACGCTGCAATTTTCGATTTTCCTCAGTGTCCCTCAGGACATGGTCTTCTGCAGCCCAACGATCCCAGCTACACAAACACAGACGTGAAAAAAACAGAAAGAAAAGACTACATGATTATAGACAATAGTAGCTTGAAGCTACATCATTACACAGGTCATTGAACATGGAAGTTTGCAAAGATAAACACTGTAATGAGTAGGACAAATTTAAATTTGCAATTCAATGTCACCTTCTGTTCCAACCGTTGAAGTGAATCAGGTACTTTGGGATTCGTCTTCCATGTTCATCTGTACCTATTAAGACATCAAGGACCTGGAGGGTAAAGACACAACAAGTATGATCTTACTTGAAGCTCCTGAGCTTTGAAGGACAGCTTGTGAGAACATTTAAATCAGCAGTGGTGAGATGTACAGTTATACATGCATTTCACTTGACCATAATTTGTTGAGGATGAGTATTTCCATTTTATGAATCTGAATACTTTCAGCTCCTTCATATTTCAAAAGGGCATCTTGTACATTGTGCCCCCATTTTTTTCCCCATGCTTTGGCAAGACAATATTTTATATTTAAGAATATATGTTAAGTGTAAACAAAAAAGACAATTTTAATATGATCTCAATATTATATTTAACATAAACTACATAATACTGCGTCATTTATTTACCATGAAAAAGAATAGCTACAAAAGCTAAAATGATGCTTTTACATGTTTACTAATAAGCTACAGTTGCAATTTAACGCAGGACTTACGAGAGGTATATTTGTATTTATCTATTTTTTATATTGTTTCCAAAATAAAACCCCGGGGCTTTTTAAAACAACGTAACACACAAACATAAGTTAGTGTCAAACTGCAGTAGTATGCTAGCCATGGTCAGCTAAAGCCAGGCTGTAACCTTTATTGCCCTGTGCTAGCATTAGCCAGTTGCTAACTAGCGGCTAATACACGTAAATATTACTCAAACTCGCCTGGAGCGTCGTCGTCTCCTTAAAACAAAGCAATATTTCCCTCTTTAACAGAATGTAGGAGTAATAACATAGCTAGGCGGCTTTATTTTTGGTGCATTACAATGGTGTGTGTATGTGGGCTGAGTTAGTTAGCGGTGCGTTTGTTTATCAAGTGTTGCCATTAAACTGCATCGGGTGATAACTCTCGGCTGTAACTTCACTGATAAAATATCACTAACATTTGCAAGAACATTAATGCATGCATTAACTTAGTTGCAGCATTAGCAGTAATGCGTAGCTCAATAACTTCCATTGAAGTGAACAAGAGCAGCTACCAAACATTACAGGAGTAACTTGTGTTTTTACTTATGCGTTTAAAAAGAAAAAAAGCAGACGTGCAATCAAACGCACCCGGAAAACAAGTTAGGAAACCGCAACCGTGTTAGCATCACATTCACAGCTCTTGTTTTCCTCCCGAGGCCTCGGTGGCCTTCACAGTCGACTTATTTATATCATCCTCACAGAAACAACCCCGTTTTTTCTTCTATGAATTGTTCCTTTAAGGCTTCTTCACGAACACCGAAAGGCTGCGTTAACTTGCATTAAAACGTTACCTTAGCGTCATACAACACTTTAGCCTTGGTGGGGTCGGGTTCAAAGCACAGGACTCTTTCTCCTTTGTGAAATTGATATTTAATTCCCCGCGAATTCATTTGTTCATGGCGACGTGTGGGAGAGGAGGCATCGATCTGGACCCTATAAACTCCTTAACCCTTTCCCTGCCAAACACTGTTTTTTTTTCCGTGAGGGTCTCCAACCAAATCCAGACCGAAGGAAGGATGGCGCTGTTGTGGGACGAGTGAAGCTGCCTTCACTGACTACTCGTAATTTCCAGTTCTACGGGCGCGTCGTTGTAACAGGGGTGTAGGCTACATGTTTTGTTTTGATGTTGTTTTTTACACAGACTGTAAAAGCATCACACAACCAAGCTTTAAACTGAGTATCACACACATGCAGGATTTAGTGAATTATCACAGTTTCAACATTTTGATTTTCAGATTGTAAAAGCATAATCAAAACTGTAGCCTATTTAAAGCGTGGGGAAGACAGTCGACGATGCTGCAGTTTAGTAGCAAGGATATGGGGATAGAGTCGAGTAGCCTACCTCTGAAGTAGGTGTTGTTTTGCTAAAGAAATGCATCACATCACACCAATTCCCCACAATTGCCGCATCGGTGAAGGCAACACAAAAATGCGATTTATTAGGTTCACATGATCTCTCATGGACACCGTACTAGTAGTGCAGTTTTAAGCTCTGGCCAGTAGATGTCAGTATGTGAGCAGAAAAGGTCGACATCAGACTCACTCGTCCAACTAAACATCTGTGTAATCAGAACCGAACTGTTCCTGATCCATGTGTTTAATTAGCTTCAATTGATATGTGCAGGCTACACATAAGCATGTAGGCTAATACTACTTAGTAACGTGCACTGACAATAATGTATGTATGCATGGAGCATGTGCATCATATCAGTAACATTAAAGTTAGGTATTAGGTTCTCAAACTGATGTGAAAGGCCCCCCATCTCTTTACATGGCTTCATGTGTTACCCATTTGTCATGTGACATAGTTTTTAATGTACTTCATCTGTATTCACCCCAAATTTACCCAAATAAAACATGCAATGCAAAGGTCCATGATATAAGATCTAAACATGAAAACCATCTGTGTCTGTTTTGGGATCCATGACATGAAAATGATTAAGATCTGGGCAATATATTGCTCCACTGTGAATAGTACCAACTACAACCATGCAGATCATATTCTGAAATTAAGTCTGCGTATAAATTTAGCAACCTGCTGGGTATCGTACATCTCATACCTTGCAGGAGCAAAACATGTTGTTTTGGTATTCACAGTTTTGAGTAAGAGCTTTTACCTTGAGGCAAATTGCAGAATAAGAAAATTCACCATGTCTGAATAATCTAATCTTTCTCTACTGGAACAATATGGCATCTCTTAAAATATACTACAGTATGGGGATGTTTACATGAGCAGCCGGGAACACGTGAAATCTTTGGTCAGATAGATACGTAGCTCCAGGGTACGAAGAGTGTGTGTGTAGCATATTCAATTATTTCTCCAATCTCAGACTTTAATCACGTAAAAAAAAAAGAAAAATCAGATTAATCATTTGTAGGCGTATAAATCAGGACTAATTTGGCGCTTTCCTCTTTCTATAAATAATGTTAAATGTTTAGGTAAAAATAGACCCTGTATCACTGGCTCATTGTTTCACATTTCATACCAGTAATTTGAGTCTTTTTGTTTCTGACCTTGTAACCTTTTTATTCCCATCTATGTGAAACAGCCTTGGACAATGAAATGTAGGCTACACTGATCCCCAGCACAGGAAACCATGTCTCTGCAGCTGTGGCTGAATCTAGACTCATTTTGCTTAAAATGGTTTCAGGCCATGCTATTGTATACCAAATATGGACAGTGTGTATATAATACTGAACATGACTGACTGAAGTGTAGCCCTGTTGATTTACTCTCCTTCTCTTCAACCCTGACCGTGTCCAATGTATTTTGACAGTCACGTCAAATGATCACTGTTTCTTGTTAAATGTATTCCATGGTTGCACATCAGTAACAGGAGAACTTGATTGTCTTCAACATTTGATGAAGAACTTGAGGACAGCAGAGTGAAAAAGTCATGGATGCTGCAGGGGTCTATACTTTCTATTCCCATGAGATACGGGAATGCATCTGTTTAATATCCTTTTAAATAATGCACTCTTTCCCCATATTACTGTTGTTTTTGGCTTTTCACCCAAGTAGGAGTAGTGGGCAATAACGCCTCAAGTGTTGGCCTCTCTCCATAAACCTTTTTACAATCTAATGCAAAACACCATGTTTTCATCTATAATTCCTGCTTCTGTGTTTTCACTCAGTCAGTGTCTCATTCGTTTCCCCCTGCAGACTGTTTTTAGAAGTGTCAAATCTATCTCAGCTGTTATCAGTGTCATGTCATGCTGTGTTGTGTGTATGTGTGTGAGTGTGTCATGCGGTGCAGCTTCATAAGCTCCTTTATCAGCCGGCCGGCACCCTCCTCTCCAGACTCCTGCTGTCTCCTCTCATTTTTCCCATACTTTCACACACTAGGCCACACATACACACCCTCTCTCTCTCTTCCTCTATGTCTTTCTCACACACTTTAAACAAATGCACACACTCACACAGCACACAGCTCTATTAACACACTGAAATTACTGAGCTATTCTACAAGCATCTGTGTCAACAAATGTCTGGCACTATGTCGGCCTCTTACACAGGTGTATGAAGTGAGGCCCTGGCCATTAATCCTAGGCTCACTTATTGTTTAGCTAATAATAGCACACAGTAGGGTTCACTGATAGGCCTATTATTCCCAGACAGCGAGGTGGATTAATGGGAGACAAGGATTAATATGCCTATTTTCATCCCAGGCTAAATCATGTCTGTATAAGAATGACCTTCTGCCCGTCTAATTATTGTGACAGGCTACTTGTCTAATTACCCCCATGAGCATGAGCTGCTTCATTACAAAAACTCATCTTACTCCACATCGTCAACTGTTGAGGCAGCGGGAAACAAAGTTAGTGGTCAAAGTGTAAGATGCAAAATGAAATGATGTTTTTCTAAATTGAATTTGGTGGATGAGACAATTGTTTAACTCACATATCATTCGGAAGTAAGTTACATTTTAATTATAAAGAAAATGAAGCACAATGGAGGCCTAAAGTTGACTTTTTATGCAAAGAGTTGGAAAACAAAACAAAAAAGTTCTTAACAATTCATTACTTTTACTCTGAAGTTGGTTGTTCAGTAAAATTACAATATGCAAGTCTTCATCTCAAGCGCTCTGAACGACCTCCCACACTCATGCACGTACACTTTCACACTGCTCTCCCTGCACTCCAGTTTGTCAATGACCAACGTGCAGAAGATCACAGCAGAGGAAAAGAAGATTTGACTCGCTCCCCTCTCCACAGTGCGCAGCGTCTGCAGCCAAATGCAGCACATTCCAGCTCTTTACCAGCTTGTACGCGGATCTTCCTTTTGATGGAGCAACAACAAATTCCTGTATTGTAGTTGGAGAGTTTTAGAGAGAGGCACCGGGCAGCGCTGATGTGAGACCCAAAACCAGGAGACATGTCTGCCTCTCAAGGACTTCTCAACAGCGTCTTCTCCTGCTCCTCTCCTGCCTCCAA
Source organism: Trachurus japonicus (assembly GCF_045865225.1). Lineage (NCBI taxonomy): Eukaryota > Metazoa > Chordata > Actinopteri > Carangiformes > Carangidae > Trachurus > Trachurus japonicus. The sequence continues at coordinate 7,108,512 of NC_140908.1, read as the reverse complement.
AGCCATAATCAAACGGAGGCTACGCCAGACCCGCAGCCTGGACCCCGCTATCATAAGACACTGTAGCACCGGCACCGAGGGAGCATGTAGGGCTCTGGCTTCTGGAGCGGCTGGCGCGGACGCAGGTGCGTCTCCGGAGCGCGTTGCTGCCAAACCGGCTTTACGCACCAAGATCCCGACGCTGAAGGAGCCCATAACCCCGTCCCTCTCTTCTCCTTCCATACCACTGGATGTTTCTCCATCCTCCAACTTCCACTTTGACTATGACACAGTGAAGTGTGCCAAAAGGAATACCGCCGGGGATTTACCGTTTCTGGTGAGGGGACCCGGCACTGCGCCGACCGGGAGCACCGGTACGCTGTTCTCCCCGCGGAGGTGGCTACAGAGGAAGGTGCAGCCGTCCAGCTCTCACGCCTACGTTGTGTGGAAATCAGAGGTAAACCTATTTTTTCCCCTCTGGCCCAGCTTGTGTTGAGTGAAATGATACATTTGACAAACAAGCATCGATAAACCCACGTGTTTTCCTCTGTTTCTTCGTGCACATTGCTCACTATGCAAACACACAGCACCGAACGGCTGGAAAAGTTGATTCACAGCATTTAGGTCTCCAAATCTGCCAGCCTCTTAAGTGTAGGCCTATATGTAGCAGTTCTTGGGATGATGAGAAGAAGCAATCAACAGCCTTCACACATTGTTTATTTTTGCTACTAGAAGTCAAAGCCGCTGTCTGCCAGGAGACACATCTGCTGAACATCTCTGTCAGAACCACCAGACTCTACAAACTACACTTTGATTCTTGGGCTCTGAAACTTGTCTGTGCAGCTTAAAAGCCAGTCAGGCAGCATGACTTGAGCTGTTGGTGTCCGACTGGAAGATTTATGGGTATTGAAGAGGGGAGTGTTGACCTGACTCTGACATCTGCACCTGGAAGCTGTCCAGTATTAAACCAATGCACAGCAGCCTACAACTAGAGCAGTTGTGTTGCCCAGGGGCATGTGGGGAATTGACTCGGGGAAGGGGTTGTGGGCAGCACGGCTACTGTACCACCTCTCCCACCTGGATTATTTTGTGGCTGGCAGTTGCTGTGTTCCCAGCCCTTGTGAGAGTCACACCTTACACAGAGGGGCTTGTGGGAAGGAAGGCTAAAGCAGCTCTTATGGAGCTTCTGAGGATTAAACCTTTCCAACAAAAGGTGCAATGAAGTGCACAGATAGTTTTTCCCTCTCAATCCCTTTCTTCCCCTCCTACTGTTGGGGTCATGAGGCTGGTTGGGCTTTTGTCTTCATACAGAATTCAAATTGAGTGTGAATAAGGGGAAGGTAGCGTATGAAATCCTTACCAAAACATACTTGGGCAACTTATTTTTAGCAGGAGGGGGGGGGCTTTATAGGCTGCATAGTTGGCACAAGTCCACATGCAGTGGTGGAAAGGTATGATAATTTTCCAGCTTGTTTTCTGGACCCACTCTCTCTTTCTCCGCCTTGGATGACATGTGTTTTGCTTGTCTTGTTTCACAACTGTATCTGTGTCCATGTGCAAGAGCGTGCATGTGTGTGTGTGTGTGCTGATGTGAAGGTCTTATGGACACATGGGTTCTCACGGTCACAGGGTCAAACCCAGCAGCCCTCAAACAGCTCTCCCATCATTTCCTATCACAAAGAACAGCTCCAGCTTGACTCTCTCTGCTGCTCTGCGCCTCTGTACTTCTTTCTCACACACACACACACACACACACACACACACACACACATCAACACATTTCCTTCTTCTCTTGAACTCAGAGTTGTTGAGAAGCTCTCGTTCTGCAGAGTTTCCCATCACTGTGGCTCTATTTTCCATGCCGCTCGCTCCCTCCCCTCCTCTCCTGCCACGGCCCACTGAGGATAACATGAGGCCATCAGTTTGGAGTCATTAGTACAATGTGGAGCACTGACTTATTACACCTCAGGGTGTTTGTAAAAATACCGAGCCAAGATGTGTTGCTCGTCCTCTGGGATGTTTCACACACTTTAGGGTGTGAAGTAAAACCCTGAAATGGAGTGTAAACTTTACATTAGTTATGCACTCAACGTGGCAGACTGATTTAGCTGCAATGTAACTTTTCTTTGCAAATGCAAATTGAACATGCATGTTCAGTTATGAACAGGAGCCAGTCAGGAGCACACTCTGTCTGTCAGATGTGATGAGGGAAAGAAAAGAAGTGTCTGACAGCAAAGCAACAAGTGTTCACTCATGTCCAGTTTACATTTGTCAACACAGGGAATGTGTGTTTTCCATTTCTGAAAATATGATTGACACCTGATACTGACATTTTGATACTTTCCAGTGCCTTGTGCACATGCCTTGTTTCCACTCCGGGCTACTTCTTTTAAAATTGTTCAGTTTACAGTACATAATCTTTTTGCTATTTTTTATTGCAAGAAAAATTGTCCCAGTCTCCAGCTACATTACCATCTAATGATGATTTCACTCTGACTAAAAGATGGGGTTGAAATGATTTAGTATTCAGGTTTTTTTGTATGTCTTGTGTGTGAGTGTGTGTGTGTAAAAATGATGTTGAGCCCCTTCAAAGATACATTTCTGTCACCCTTTAGTGTCAGACAAATACAGTTTCTATTCTATTCTATACTATTTTCTAAAAAGAGAGTGAGAGTGAGAGAGGCTGATCAAAGCAGCAGAGGTCGCGGTATCCTGACTTTTAGTTCTCCGTATGGGTCAAACCACAAAAACATTAGTTGCTACATTTCCCACAATGCAATAGTGTCTCTTTAAATGAATGATAATTCATATCATGGAGAAGCATGTGATGCAATTTAGATATAGTTTCCAACTCATTTAAGAATACATTTTGCTCCCAGGTTCATTATTGTAAGTAAAGAAATTATTGTCAAAACACAGATTTGAAATATGGGTGCAAGTCCAGACTCCTGTTCACTTTTAAGTTGTGAAGTGAGTTCTGCAGAGGGTGTGTGTAGAGCAACCTGTGCGGAGATGTCTCGTGCTATGCCTTTTTAAGGAGGGAGAAGTGCAGCAGAGAGAGACAGAGTGGAGATGTAATGGTTTACACAAAAAGCAACACATGACAGTTTTATTGGCCGTGATTGCTTAATAGCTTTTTTTTTTGTCTTTCCGTGGCCAGGTTGTTGATGTTGAAAGAACCATGACGCAGAAAAATCATCAGAAATGGAGCTGTGTGTTATTACAGTAGGAGGGCTGAGTGACTGGAAGCCGCTCCTCTTGTGAAGTGATTGATCCTAAAGTTAGACGTCTTATCAACATTCTAGTCTTGCAAAACAGCAGCGTAGGTTTTTACTGGAAAGCTGTATGCTTAAATCTTAATCTGCCCTCACTATACACACTGTTTCTGTCTTTCACACATCACTCAAGCATATACACACATACACAGACGCACATGCACAAAGACTCGTGGAGGAAACAATGGCCGTCTAATTTAAAGCTGGTTGTTTATGGGGCGCCAGAATGTTGACATAGAATCGTCTATTTTTAGATCCACTTACCCCTAATACTTTACAAAGTAGACTTGACAAAAAAAATCTTGTTTCCACTACTGCAAAATAAGAACTAAATGATCTATTCCAGATGATTTCAAGTGATTTTGCAGTGGTTCTTTCAGGTCAGAGTCTTGTCTTCTGATAGTGTATCTTAGAGGGGATAGCTGGAGAAACTAAAATTACAGCACATAGGTTTTTCCTCAGCCTCATAAATAATCCAATCTAGTAAAGTCAATAAAAAAACCGATGCTATTTAAAGGTTACTGAGATGCTTTTAGTGTCTGTTTTGGATGTTTTAGTGATACCTATGATAGAAATCCATGTTTTCTGTTCATTATATAACTGAACCATGTTTTTCACATCTGGGAACTTGAAAGATTGTGATTTTGTACTATTGTGCTCTTCTGAGAATTGTTGCATGGATTCTAAAGCAGCTAGAAATACAAACATCGGCTTGTTTGTGATTTTTAGAGACATAAAAACTTCATTTTGAATCAACATCTCTCTGGAAAAAGGATGCAGCGTGAAGGAAAAACACAGAACTTCACTGTTTAGTGAAACGTCATTACTTGATGTGTGTCTTCATTTAAAACACTAACATTTAGAATTACACTCCCTTGCATGCATTTGTTACCACTCTCTAAATGCCCCCTTGTTGATTTATCTTGAATGTATCATCAGTCAACCACATTGGAGTACTCAGAAGAACTGAGAGAAGAACTAGAGAAACCCACTTTGAGAAACAGTCAACTGTTTGCTTTCTTAGGATCATGCAGTACGTGTTTTTTTAGTCTTACTAGCACCATGCCTCTGTAGAGCAATCAGTTGGTCCACCACTTTGGGTCAGACTAAAATATCTAAACAACTCTTTCATATTTTGCTAAGACATTCTAGAGCCCAGAGAATGAATCCCCATAGGTCACAATTTTGACTTGAGCCTAAAAATACCTTGACACTATGGATGGACTGCCACAAAGAAGTTTTGCACATTCATGGTTTCTAGAGGATGTATCCTGATGACTTTGTGAGCCTCTAACTGGGACTGTCAATAGCTGCTTGAATCCCTTTCAGACAGTTTGTTGGCTACTGGGTAGATTTTTCTGTGTAACATTACTGTGATAATTTCAGTAGAATCCCCCTGCATGGTTTGTGAAATATCCATTTGAAAAAAAAAACTATTTGTGTTGCAAGTTTACTGCTGTTGTTAAAAAACGCTTTTTTCAAGCAGCTGGTGTTTAATTTACCCGGAATCAGGCAACCTTGGTCAGCCTCCATGCTTTCTGCAGCAGTTCAAGTGCTACACATGTTTGCCATTGTTTATGCTGTGAACCATACAAGTTGCGCTTTTTTCCCTTTTATCCAGAGTGGTTCACATTGAAATGTTTATAATAATAATAACAAATACCTTTAGTTGAGCACTGGGATGAAATTGAGCCTCTAATCAAAGCAGGAGAACAGATTTAGCATCTTTTCGTTTTTGTTAACAGTTTGGAAGGATTTGGGGGGTGTTTGGATTGTACCGTGCACAACCCCTCTGGTATTCCAGACTCACGGCTAAAAGCAATCATGCATTTGCTGTCAGCACTCTGAGCCTGCCCATGGTCATCAAGCTATGCAGATTTAGCCTAAAACCAAGGCAACAGTCACTGGCACAAAACAAGCTGCAGATATGCTATAAACACTTGTACTTACTGGTGTTGCACTTCAAGAAAACATGATCTCTCTCAGGTTTTCACAATCACAGCCTCCCAGCAATGAGGCAAATCCAACCATACGTTGATCAGCTCCAGAAAATCAAACCTAACACAAAACATAAAAACATACACAAATCACTTTATCAGCAGCTGACAGTGTATGTGTAAAATGCAGTTATGCAAGAAGCCTGTTTCTCTATATTTTCTTTTGGACATGTTTTAGGAAACAGAGAAGTGTGAACTTGTGAACTGAGCTGTGATCCATTCTGCCTTTCCTCCCTGATTTCCTCCCTACGTTCTCTCAGAGTGAGGAGACGGTGTTGGAGGACACAGACTGTGATGGTTCGACATCTGTGGAATGCTCACACCAAAATGCACACTGAAAGTAAATACAATACAGTTCAGCCAAGATTCACAGTTTTTTTTTTTTTTCACAGTATCACTGTAGAAAGAGCACAGAGCAAGTGGACCATGATGTAGATCAAGGAGTTGAATATAGGATGTCATCACGCTGTTGCAAGAGCCTCTGTCAAAACACTGAAACTGTGATGGAACACAGGTGAATGTTCCTGGCGTTCAGCAGTAGTTACTGATTTGAACCTGTTCATGGTTGTCACTTGTCTGGCTTTGTCCAGTTGAAGGGCTGCAGTCAGTGTTTATTATTTGGAGGTGGGTTTTCTTTTTCTTTCTTTCTTTTACTTCTGCATGACTGATTCAACTTTCAAGCCATTTCCTGCTAAATCAACAGTTTTAATAGAGCGTGCTAAGATGTCCTTCAGAAACATTGAACCTGTCGTTTCTTGCTGCGGAACACTGCTGCTCATGGCCACATGTTCTTGTTCAGTTCCTCCTCCTGGGAGCAGCTCTGGATTTGTGTACATGGGTCTGTAAGGGGTTTGTAGTTTGATTATGGTCCTTATTAAGTTTAATGGGCCTGGTTATTTTCATGTGGCAAACAACCCACTCACAGACCAGCTATGCTGACCATGCTATTGTCTGCTTTCAATGGGAGTGACCTATATACCCTCAATAGAAACATTTTATATATATACTATATATATAGAGAGAGGCATTTTACCAACATGCCATTGCTTAACTTTATTATAATGTTGGTCCAAATTTTTTTGTAAAGCTATTCAAGACCATTATCATATTTTTTTTTGCAGATGTTAGGTTCAAATGCAAACAAAACAGAAGCACATTATTGTCTCTAAATGATCTTAGTATTATTTTTTGATATGATGATTATGAATTATAGCACTAATTTAACCTCTCAAGACCATTTGAAGCTTCTGTTTCACTCCCATGTTATGTTTGGATTTATATAGTACTCAATACGAGAGGTTGCAGCGATGAGTCCCACAGTGGAAACATACAGCATATAATAGGTTTAGGTTTACAGTAGGCTATAGCACAGTTTTGGATTTCACCCACTGATAGCTGCCCGTAACACGAGGCTAGTTATACAGCTACAGTATCCAAGTTCTGACAATCAAGACTGTCGGTGTTAATCACCCTCAACATCAAATCCCAGAATGAGGGGGAAATCAATGTTGTCAATTGAACATTGAAGCTGTTCTGTCAACAAGTGGTGGCCCAACACCTTACAAACAGACTAAATTGGCTTTTCTTTAATTTCTCATCAATATGTCTGTATCATTCATCTCTAAAGAGAAAAACATTTAATGCTGACTTTTCACGAATGGCCAATTTCTGATATCCCATTGTGTCTTGAAGTAATCAGACAAACTGACAGCAGAGTGCACTGTATGAAATGAAGTTTAGAGGCAAAGAGGATATGACATCAACATTTGATTCCAATGAGATGTCACTAGTGTCTGAAGGAGACCGCAACACACTGCATGTGTGTGAAAAATATTCTAAGCCATCTCTCATTGGTGTACGGAAACGTAGTACCTTGCAGGGCAAATTTTTGACAAGTTTGCATGATATTCTGTTGAGAAGAACCATATGAAACAGCGGGTTTTGTTTGGCAGTGTTTTGCTTTAGCAATCTCACATCTCCTTTGGGATGTTTTCTCAACAATGAAGGAAAAGAGAGCAGCTTGAAATAGAGACGGCTGAAAAGTAAACATTAATTTCCGCAGCCAAAATCTCTCTGTCTGTTGCCGATTAAACCTCTCCTCCAGTGAGAAGGCTGCAGTGTAGAGTTACTTTTAGTGTGCATGAATATGTTTTCATGTGTGTGGGAGTGAATCTGAAGGCAGTGGGTGGATGATCTAATTGTGCACTTTGGAGTCTTGGAGGCAAAAATGTCCATCCCCTTGTGTATTTGTCTGTGTGTATTACAGTGACCCCTGTGTCCACTAATGTTCCCTCTAATGTGGTTTGTCATGGGCCAGAGGGAAAGCATGGATAAGATCCCCTCACATAAGCCATGGTGTGCTAAGTTTACAACTTCCCATTTATGCATCCTTCTCAATCAGTGTAATTGCTGGTGATACGATACTCACACTGGGTGAAAAGGTTTCACAACATCTCAAAACACACCCACTCTTTATCTAATGTTGGACAAGTAACGTAAATATAGGCACTGAAAAAAATGGTTCAGTTCACAGAGCTATTTAAAAAGTTTGTTGTTGTTTTTTTTAACTTTGGTTCTAAAGTGACTTATTTTGCAAGGATTGGTTAATGCATGTTTTTATTGTGCATAAAAAAACAATAAAGAAGAATGTAACTGAAGCTCTCTGTGGGCTTGTTAACAACTGGTCAGAGCGGGCCCCAGGCATAGCCAAATGAAGTGGGCCCCCATGAGCACTTCTTTTTGTGATATAAAATATTATGCCACTAGTGATTACACAAAAATGTAATGTTGTGTTAACAGGCTAATAAATACTACTGGTTGAATCGGTCCATGCAACCTTCATCATAGCATTACTAGTACAACTAATAAAAGGAGTAATGTCAGTGCTTAGGTGGTGGGGGCCCCAAATCAAAATGTACCCATGGCTCTAAAAAGGTTTGGTTCAGGCCCTGCAGCTGGTGTGATATTAAAGATATTAGTAAAGAGTTTCTCAGGATTATGGATGTATGTTGAGTGTGACTGTGTTTTTACCAGTGTGTGTGTGTGTGTGTGCAACTATCTTTATAAGGAAAATCAAGAGGATGTTACATGTTCATATCCTGTCTCTTTGCTATAATATGAGCCCAAAGGAATAAAATCCAATTTTGTTTTTGATTTTATCAGCCTGTGGGTTTTTATCTGAGCGTTGCTTTGTGAAATTGTTCCCTCTGAGTTCAGGCGAGGACATCTTGCTTACCCTCACAGATGTATGATGACCTTGCACTTGTTTTTTTTGTTGGTTCTACTACATTTTACACAGTGAATTCTTGCATGATTTACCCAGGATGCCAGCTCAGTCACTCTGTCTGTCTCCATCCTGTGTATATTAATTACTTCTACATGCTTCAGAGCGGCTGACCTCAGTGTCGTGCCTCCCTTTGCATGCCTATTTATTACTGAGTAAAACTGTTTCATGCTGTATTTAGTGAGGATTAACTGAATGTTCCTGTTCACACATACAGGATTTAGGCTACTCTGAGAGCTAAGCTTTGAGAATTAATACCTGTCAGTGTGTGGGCTTTTCTGCATGTGTGTGTGTGTGTGTGTATGTATATGTGTGTGATTTTACCTCACTGACCGATCAAGTGTCTCCTGATCAAATATACCTTCAAATGCTTGGGAAGCTATTTTAAATAAGCCATGGTTTTGGAGAAGTTGTGCATTTGGCTTGGTGCAGCCCCCATCCTTTATGTGTGTGTGTGTGTGTGTGTGTGTTGCTCTGTGGGGAGGTTTAAGGAATTATTTATTTGGAATTCCAGGTCAGAGCTTCATGCCGAGGGCCTGGGGCTCCTACTGAAAGAGGGGTGGCTACTGACTGAGTGACCCCCAAACTTCCTCTCCTCCTCCTCTGCTTGGTTTCGTGTTTCTTCACAGACGCTCACTCCTGTCCATCCTTCACATATATTGACTCTTTTTTATAGACACCATGCCTATAATTCTCTTTCTCATTTGAAATGCCAAATCCCTTTCTTTATGCTAAGAGACTACACAACCTCCGAAGAATCAAGAGTCGAGCTAGGATCAAAGCCGGAGAGTTTGTTGGACAGGTCCAGCTTTGCCCGTCCAAAGAGTACACGAAGCATGCAGTCATTTGTTCTCATGAAGGCTGCTTTGAACTGACCTGCCTGAGGAGCTGAGGGCAGCTAAATGAGTGTCATCTTTCAAGCTGCTGTGTAAAACTTCTCTTTTTATGGACCATTGTTTATGTAGTTTCCACATATTTTTCCTCCCTAACCTCATTTTCCGTCCGAGTTAGTTTTGAATGTTCCTGGACCTCAGAGCATAAATCATAGTGTTTCTGATGACCTTCCTCACCTTTAGTCTGGTTCTTTCTTCAGGCCAAAACTACCAAAATCCATTTATGCTAACTGTACAACATATAAACATAGAAGGCAATTAAAAATGCATGTGAATATTTTACATCAAATGAGTTTCCCTCTCTTGCTACCCTCAGGAGAGTGTTCATTATACTGTGTGTCATTTCCATGTAATCCGCTGAGAACCCATTACAAGGTGTTAAAGCCCCAGTTGCCTAATTTTTTGGTTCAGGTTGATTTCAAAACCCACAGATAATCAGTTTACAGTAAAATAAGACAGAGAAAAGCTGATAATCCTCTAATCTGAGAAGCTGTAACCAGCAAGTGTAGTTTAGCGTGATTATTCAAATAATTAACAACATTTTCTTCTTATTGATTTATTGGTAATTAATAACTATTGTTTTGATAAGGAGAGCTGATGCTCAAACAAACCGTGTCGCTCAAACTTTATTTCCCTGCAGCAGTTTTGATTGCAGCTCTAAAAATAATTTTCAGTCAGCAAGGAAGAGGAGGAGGAGGAGGAGGAGGAGGAGGAGGGAGGACAGGACGAGGGACACAGGGAATCACCTTTGAATTGAAGTGTTACTGTCCCCTTTGATACACACATACACACACACACACTGAGCCCACTTCATAGAAAGCCATCTCCTTCCCAGTGTCTTATCTGGGCTCTCTCTTCTGGCAGGAGTCCCCACTATCTGGGCTCCAATTGGCCAACACTTACTGGGTTCAGTTGGAAATGTCTCCTGGGAGCATATCCATAACATCTCTGACATGTAACTTGGCTGTGTAACAGATCACAACATCAACACTAGCTGATGCAGGGGCAGTGAGCTGCACATAGGATCAGAAGTGTAGTGATGGTCTACACATACTAATGAATTCAGCAGGATCTGAACATCTGTTTAGCATAGAATCAGACTGTGACAGACACGTGACAACAGGTCCTGAAGAGCAAAGTGATTTAAACCGGAGGACCCGCTCCCCTCCAACTCCCCAACCAAATCTGTCACAGTAAGGAAGCAAAACACAGCAGGCATTTTAGACACAGCCGGGGCTCTGCGCTATAAATAGAAAAATAGCTCAGCGAAGGAATGGGTTGACACACTCAGGTTCCAGAGGCAGACGCAGAAGCAGGGAGAGGTGTATTGGTTGCACGTGTGAGTGTGTGAGGTTCATGCAGCTCCTGTATATTCCTGCAGTAAGACTGTGATGTGTGTTGGTTTTAAGTCAGAGGAAAACAGGAATGTACACAAACAACTCTGAAGCATGAGTTTATCAGAAAAGTATGAGAATGAGAACGCAGACGGAGCATTAGGATCAGATTGTGATTATGCCATCTAGTGGACATTTGTATTTAAACTATCTCCTTTCTGTCTGTTTCTTTCCCTATGACATCATCACAAGTCTCTTCTCTCCATCTTCCCCCATTTTCCCTGTACTTCTCCTTAATGCTGCACATGCCGTATAAAAATCATATTAAAAGAAGAAAAAAATGCTGCATGCCAAAAATCATGAAACAAGAAACACATTTCTACAAAATAAATAAACAAATAAACAAAAATAAAAAGTCTAAGTACAGTAATAGTAGATTATTTTAATACAACAAAGCAGCCACGTTTATTTAGGCTCTATAACCTTAACTATTGACTTCTGTCGTATTTAACTACTGACATTCTGAGCTGGACTCTTTGAAGTTTCCTTTAAATCATCAGTGGGCTGTTTACTCTGTCAGATCCAACCTTAAAGGGATAGTTCAACATTTTGGCAAATTGGCCCATTGCCATAATCGCTATAGTCATAGCAGTAGGTTCGTTACCTTTAATTGTCGGTGCAAGCTATTTTTAGAATGGCGGAGCAGAGCCGTGAGCTGTTCAGAGCTACGCTATGGAGGCTAAAGGAATTTCTTGGTTTCCCTCAAACTCATCAAATACAAAATCCAAAAACTCCAAAACGCTTTTGTGGACAAGTTGTGACCTGCATAATCACCATACTATGAGGTAATAATGGAACGTTACGAGATGGAGCCGTTTTCAAGGTAAACACAGGGTAAATACAGAGTCTGCTTGCTGAAAAACTGTCCCTGAATGCAACGCGCATCAGCGGTTTTGCATGAATTTACCTCTAAAACAGCTCCGTCTCGTAACGTTCCGTTATTATCTCATAGCGTGGTGATTGTGCAGGTCACAACTTGTCCACAAAAGCGTTTTGGAGTTGTTGGATTGTGTATTTGATGAGTTTGATGAGGGAAACCAAGAAATTCCCTTAGCCTCCATAGCATAGCCCTGAGCAGGCTGCTGTTCCACTCCGCCGTTCTAAAAATAGCTTACACCGACAATTAAAGGTAACGAACCTACTGCTATGACTATAGGGATTATGGCAATGGGCCAATTTGCCAAAATGTTGAACTATCCCTTTAAAGATTGCAGTAGCCAGTTATTGATCAGTATTATTAAACAGTTACCAGTGCCATGTTTGGTCAAGAAGTTGTTGTTTTTTTTAATTGTCTAGTAGGGATTTTCTGTAAATGAGCTGGGGCTTTTTAAAATGCAGTTAAATGCAGCAAATGTAAAGAGCTATTTTAGTCAACAGAGGGCAGCATTGAGCCTTTAATAACCCTTCCAGGAGGTGGCTGGAGTTTGGGAACGTTCAGCAGCATCTGGACTCACACATACACACACACAAACACAAATGATGAATCACAGTAAAAATGTGGGTGGGCTGCGTTGTGGCCAGTCACAGCTGCGCACATCTGTCTCTTCGGCCTCTTCATGTCATAAGTATCTTACAAAAACATAACAATAGCTGATACCAGCTGCAGTCAGGACATATTTCACAGCGCAGGGGCCAAATAAAACTGTTTAAAATGCATTGGACAGGGAGACAAATCCAACGGTCTGAAGCTAGCTCCTGAAATGTGTTAACTTTATATGGCTGTTTTACAGGCTCACAATATGTTAGATCTCAAATATTTACATATACTGTACACCTCACTAGACCCGTTGTGGGCTGCAGAGTGCTTCTACAATTGAATTACATTGATTGTCCCAAACAGTCTTCCCTCTTTACTGTTAAAGACATTCAAACCTTCTGGTAAATGGTCCTGTGTTATTATTACACACTTGCAAAGTATTCTCATAAGGGATCTCCAGTGGAGTGGACTTGTTTGTACTGTCACCAACACCCACATATCCACACACACATAGACACACACACCCACACACTTACTCACTCACAAACATAACAATGTGTGTTTGTACTGCTTTCATAGAGAACAGCGTCACTTCCAAGCAGCAGAGATCATATTCTCTCCTGCAGAGTACCTTCCCAGAATATTCACGTGTGTGTGTGTGTATTTGGGAGTTTGTGAGTGTGTGTGTGTGCATGAGATATTAGTTTTAGAGGTCCAGTAGTCCCCCACAAGATTCAAACTCTAGTGCTGTTGGCCTGGTATTTGGATTTGGAATGGGGGAAATAGGTTGGACTTGGACTTAAGATGATGATTAAACAATGCAATTACGAGGCTAACATCTATTTATATATTTTCTACTAAATAAAAAGCTCTGTTTGCTACTTTATAAGGACAGTTGCTGCTGTAGCTTGCTGTAGCACATGAGAACTTCAGCCTAACGCCAGCTCAGGAAGGGTTTTACCTTTCTAAACACCTGGCTTAAAGTACATCTTTCCTGGAAAAATTCCACTGGTGCAGGAAGTGATGCATTTTACACTTCCAGCAGAAGAAACAGCAGTTTGTTTACAATAAAACAGAAGCAGAGGTGGTTTACCAGAGCAGTAGGAGACAAGCAATGTGTGTCACTTTTATATCCCCAATAAAGACATCATTTTTTCCCTTCATCTGTCTACCCTCCGCCTCTATTCAGTTCATCTCTGCCTATTTTATAATCCTGTTGTCACAGCGCATCATCTCTCAGCCTCATTATTCAGGCACTCAGACAAATAGAAAGCAGATGCTTTGTCTTCTCATGTCATTCTGTCTGTTTCTGCCTCTCACCCTCAGACATTTTAAATAAAGATAAAGAGATAGGAGGTGTTGGGGGCAGATTGATGCAGCAGCCCAGGGGTCAATTAGCATATGGGACACACTTACCCCAGGCTGACGACGGGAGGCCAATCGATTTAAAGGGGGAGGAATCGACTGTCTTTTGCAGGCTGTAGGTGACTATAGAGATGACTGTGCTTAACAAGATTACAGTAACAGTGAGGTGTGTCAGTCTGGTTCCCCGCCGAGAGCTGCAATTTGCCTTAATTTGACCTAATTGGAGGGGGTTTGTTGTTGCCAGGTTGACGGGAGGGAGAGCGTGGGAAACAGAGATGCTGTTGGAACTGTGATAAGAAATGTTGAGATATGAAGAGGGTGAAAGATGGAGAGAATGTTGAGGGAAAGAAAGAAAGAGGTCAGGAGAGTGAGGTGGCAGTGGAGGGATGGAGTTAAAACAAAGAAAAAAACATTCACAAACACACACACACCTGGGTTGGATTAGCTCAGGCTAGCAGGGAGGCTGTGTGTTAATGGAGATTTAATAGGCTCTGAAATGACTTACCGCAGTCATACAGTGTGTGTGTGTGTGTGTGTGTGTGTATGTGCAGATGTGCTTGAATGCAAATCTTTCCATTTTGCTCTCTGTTGAGAGTGGACTGAAAAAGCCAACATGCCGAGACAATCATAACAACACAAAATAGATGTTTAAGTCCGGTTCATTGACTGTGTTTACAGGATTTCACTGGGAATCTTCACAAGAATGAGGGATGCTGGGATGACGTACTGTAGCTGCATTTCTCCACTGTGCTCTCCACAGTCTGATACTGGATTTTTGAGGCTGATACTGTTAGACATGTTAGCTCAGTGTTTCTAAACTATTTCAAAGGGATCTTTTTGTACAGTAACGGTGTGTAACATTGAGCCAACATTATGTTGTTTGGTGATACCAAATGTGGAATAAACAGATTAGGCTTATTTACTACAGCTCTGCTTCTCTGTGTGAAGTTTTTGCAATGGCCTTAGTCCCATCCTGTCATCATTACTGCACTGCATTTAAATATGTCAAGATTTTCTATTTTAAGTGTGGAAAGTCTCTGTTGACAGACCAGATTCTGTGCCAGGCCAATGGGTCACTATGCTATCAAGACATAATGACATTTTTTTGGACATAATTCAAGATTCAAGAGTTGTACTGTATCTGAATGTGTGCTACTTTCCAAATGCCGACTTTCATATAGGGAAGTTAAGTTTTCATGTCTCTGCTTATCAAACTCACATCTCATCAGAGTTACTCCCTGCATGCATTTTTTATATATTTCAACTGCAGCATAAATTAGGAATCAGAAATGTTAAAATTTTGTTTTTGTGAGACAACATATTTAACTTTTTAATGGGTTACTAAGAATTGAGATGGTTCACATTCAGATCAACCCCTAATCATTTCTGTGCATCAGAGGGAAACAGCATCCATTCTGATGCTATTTTGCTTTATAATTTTTCTATGATTTCTAAGTCCAACTCTGCAGACTCTCCTCTTTCTGACTGTGAGGTTCTGTCTGTTGCCACGGCAACACCTCAGTGATGTAAACACGGCACTGACCCTGGCTGTAGGAGTGAGAACAAAGAAAGCATCCCTTTCAAACGTAAGCATTAAGAGATAGTTTATATGTTCAAAGGCTCTGACGCAGTTAGTGCAAGTTCTCGGCAATGGAAAAAAACAGATACAAGGAACATTAACTGAAATAATAAATAGATTTGAAAATAGCAATAAAGTCATGGAAAGGTGAAAAACGTCATCCACTTTAAACATCCGTCACACCTTACCTGACGTTATGGCTGCATTATTTTACATGTAGCAGTGATTGAGAGGGGCACTTAAAGGGTGCATTTATATTCTGGAGTTACTCAGCAGCAACTTCAGCAGTGACTTCTGTGCAAAATATGCAGCGTCTGTGTGTCTCAGCACATATTATCCACATATCTCAAACTTTGTCATTTTTAATGGGACATAAAATCACCTCAACATTATTACTTTCCCTCCTATGGTTGGGGAGTTTCAGCAAATGCAACAAAGATCTCAGCTATCATGACCAATATTGAACTACATAGAGGAAATTAAGAAATTAGGGATGATGTAGTGAGGAATTTCCACACTGTCCAAATGCATATCATGGGTTCACTGGAAGATTGATGAAATGTATTCCAAGCACAGCCGAATCTAAACAGCTCATGTGTAAATATGCTGCAGGATGAAACGGTTACAGAGAATCAGATTCAGATCAATATCAGCTACGGGACTTTGCACAATCTATCAGCAACTAACCCGCATATTAAAGGAATGGAAAAAAAGCATCTGGAGCCTGACACAGCTTCGGTCATTTGTAATTCTATTTAGAAAAAATAGTTTTCACCTACAGGCCTAGTTTGTGAGAGTTGTTCTACTTTGAATATACTCATACTCACACACATATGTGTATATACATATATATACACACACACACACACACATGAAGTAGTGTGTAGCATGATATGAGGTGGTGGGAGTGTGGGCGGGGCCTAGAGGGGAGTCAAGCTTGGATTCCAGCTGCATTCCAGGGAAAGAAAGAGGGATGGGATGGATCTCACAACCCCCACCTCATGTCTTTCTTTCACTCTCTTCTTCTAATTCTACACCTCCGCCTGCAACGCACACAGAGGGACACACACGAACACAGTTTGCCTGGTGAAGCTCAGGTTAAACCACACAATACTGTCTGAGAAATTAAAACCCTCCTCAAACAGAAAACCTTTGTGTGCTTAAGTGTCTCTGTGTGTGTGTATGCTCGCAAAATTCTTAAGTTTATCCTGCTTCTCCAAATTTAGATGTTTCAGTGGTCAAGTCCAAATCAGAAAAAGTAAATGTTTAAACTAACTGTGGACAAGTTCTACTGGAAGAGTTCTGTTAGGACAAATTGTTGAAGCAGCTGAACAATTTACAAGTGGGGCATACCAAAGCATTGCAAGAATAATGTGGAGAAAACCTTGATACTATAAAAGAACAGTGGGATTGTGGATGTTTTTTTTTCTTGGGGGAGGATGGCTGGTAGGTCAACTTGATGGAGGAAGATTTTTGTTACTGTCAACGAATCTCATGAAGAGGACCAGAACCAAAGATGGATTGATCCAATTGTCAAGTATTTTCTGTGAAGCCAAAACCAGACAGATCTTATCCTCTTTAGGTTTGTGCAATGTGCAGCGACAGCCACCTGTAGAGAGTCCACCGCTGCTGTAGAAGCAGAAAAGCAGCTCCCGGTCTATTTTTCATATGGATTCTACCAATTTAATCAACAAATCAGCCAGACTTATAGCCACACAAGGATAAAAGCATTGGTGCCATTTGTGAACAGAGCATTCCTCGAAGGCCGGTGTGTTTATACTGCAGACTAAATATTTAGACCATGAGCTGAGAAGAATTGAGGCTGCTCAGCTTGACTTTGATAAAGGTTTGATATGCTCTGGGCCAGGTGACTGACATACTGTAGAAACTGCACACACAGACTGTGTATACAGCTATTTAAACATACTGCAGTGTACAGTTCTTTACATGCACATACTGAGTACATACATGAGCGCTAGGAAAAAATGAATATTGTAAAAACACCCAGGGAATCCAAATACATGCACACACTCATAAACACAGATGAAGGGGATGTCCAAGCACTGTCACTGTGCTTGTTTTGTATGTGTGTGAGGGTTCAAGTGAGTTCCCAACAACAGACAGAGAATGAGTGAAGATTGTGGATTTTCCTAAATAATGTATTTACATGAACAGTATTCCTTAAAAACTCCTGTTCTCAAATGTTAAAATATATTGTGTTCCCCTCCTGCAAGTGAAAAAGAGCAATTGACACAAGAGATGGGGTGAAGTGGGGTGAAAGCCGGGACAGACTGTACCAAAAAACACAACCACTGAAGACACAGAAGAAAGAGAGATGAGTTAAAATACAAAGAGAGAAAAGAAAAGGTGGGGCAGAGAAAGAGATATGACTCCAGGGAGAAGGAAGAAGAAGAGAGGCGGCAGTTGAGGGAAACATGTCCATCCAACCAAACCCTCAGATCTTGCACTTGTGAATAATTCCTTATTTTTAAAGGCACTTTCTCACAGCTCCATTATTGTAAGTTGAGAGATCTGTGTCCTGCACTTGTCTGGGAAACACCTGACAACTGAAAATTCATGAGACGAGTTGATTTGCATTGAAAACAAGTGAAAGTGTTGCCAGGATGAGCTGATTATCATAAAAAACAAGGGCAATTCAAGCCATGTATGTTACACTCTGCCTCCCGCTTCCATATTTTCCACATTACCGCCTCTGTACATGGTGCTTTTTATGGATTTATTTAAACTGCATTTGCATAAACAAACATGCAATTAGAGCAAAGCGCCGACAACACTCAGTAAACTCATTAACATGCAAGCAGGTGACTGGACACACTCACCCATCACCCTGTGTGTACGTGCAGTCTGTGTCCATAATAGATGAGTGACTGTCTGTGGCAGGAGGCCCCCAATGGGATTAGAGCCGCTCCAACAGAAATACTATATAAAAATAAATGAATAAATCAATGGAGAGGAAATAAAAATAAATGACCTCTTACTATGTTAACAGTAGTGGGAAACAGTTCCACTCCAGTAACCATGCCACCAATTTAAAAAGCAAACTCAGCTCAGCCCAGGCCAAGGTAAACCAGTCCAGAAATACTGAGAGGGGCCATCCGTCATTCAAGATAACATACCCTTGTTTGTTGTATACTCAACTCTCTAGGGGTTCAGATCATGGCTGAATTACTGTAAATGGCTACAGGCTACAGGCAGCACACGGTTAGCTTAGCTTAGCACAAAGCATGGGAATAAGGGGAAACAGCTGGTAACTGTGGAAGGTACACAGCAAAACACCTGAAAGCCAAAGTAAAAAGAAAAGTTTGTTTTACAAAGGGTTAGGTGCCGGACTATTATTCAGCTCTGGCTAGTTGCCAAGCGACCAGTGAGGACTTCCAACAAAGAAATAATAGTCCGTCATACAAACTAAAATCATAGAGGTGATAAAATGTAACCTTATCTGACTTGATATGTACTTTAGTTAACTAAATTATCAAAAAGCAATTGACACGCATGAAGCTAAAGCTTGTGGGGCCCCTGAGGGACATTTAACCCTCATTGCCCAGTTGTTAATCAAGTGTGGGTCAACATTGTTGACTTGGAAAACTCTGAGAGTCTCAGAGTCAAACACTAATCATTAAAAGAGTCTTCAAAATGTCCTGGAATGGTCATTAATATCTCATTCACACACACAAAAGGCACTCAAAGTGTTTGGATAAATGTGCAGAGAGAGATGCTTTTCTACAGCTGAACCAAGCCGAGCCAACACACTCACGTCACATCACTCAGTGGACATTTTATTCTATTATTCAAGCTATTCCAAACCCTTCACTCAGGCGTCTCTGGAGATTTGCTCACGGCAGAGACTCCTCTACGGCTGCTCCTTTAGTTTACTCAAGAGCAGCTCTAGTCTTCCATGTCAGGCAGAACTGTGTCAGCGACAAAAGAGAGGAGACAAAGTGGAGAGGGGTGTGTTGTTGTTGTTTTTCAGAGTCTGGATCACTTGACGTATTATAGCAGCCGTGGAGATGGGGTTTTAAGTGCTGTCACCTCCCATTAAAGAGGACTGTGAATCTGCAGGAATGCCTCAGTGTTTTGTTGGGTTTGCATGAAAGAGAAAATCAGTGTGAGCTACGGCATGTTTCACTGTGTTATGTGGATCAGACACTAAATTAAGTTTGCACTCTTTTTTTTCTTTAAAGCACATTTTGCTGCAGAGTTTATTTTTGTTCTGTTGTTTGATGAGAACATGAGCAGTCTCATGTCTAGACTTAATAACTCAAGTGGGGGGTTATTTTTAATTTTAATTGTTTTAATATATCGAAGAACACTCCTGTGACTTTGTGTCCCGAATGGAAGCTTATGAGAACATTGATTTCACATCACTCTCCCTTTAGACTCTTTTACTGTGGTGCTATGGCAACAAGTAAGGACTATTTGCTTCTTTCCTGCTTCCAGCAAATGCATCACACAGCATTAAAAAAACAGAGACATTTTCATCCCACATTATTTTGTAGTGTTTTCTCAACAGT
Source organism: Trachurus japonicus (assembly GCF_045865225.1). Taxonomy (NCBI): domain Eukaryota; kingdom Metazoa; phylum Chordata; class Actinopteri; order Carangiformes; family Carangidae; genus Trachurus; species Trachurus japonicus. Next base: position 7,088,738 of record NC_140908.1, on the reverse strand, counting down.
TTAGATTGAGGTGAAAATAATTCAGAATGGCAGTGGCTTTTATTCGAAACACTAACAGGCAGAATGATGTTTTTTTATAGGATCATTGCTCGGTTTAAAATCAACCATAAGACCACATTGGCGCTTAATATAATCTGTCACGTGCAAACACCTGCATACACACACTATCAGAGAAATACACACTTCCTTGTTATTGTGCTGTCCAGCACAGCTGGCAAGCTGAGACACCATGGCAACTGTTGTGGCAGAAAACACTAAGGAGGCGTGGGAGGTGGAGGACAGTGTGTGTGTGTGTGTGTGTGTGTGTGTGTGTGTGTGTGTGTGCATGTGCACGCATTAATGTTGAGGAGCCAGAGCTGAGAGGACAAGGTATCTGTATGTGAAAAACAGATTTTATTATAGAGGCAACAAGACCGCTCAGTCCCACGTAGGTAACAGACTGCCATGCACGTGAGCTCTATATGAACAATGACATTGCTCATTACGTCTATAGTAATGGTGACACACAAACACACACACAGTAGGATCAAATACCCACAACTAAAGACAAATTATACTATTTTGAATACAATTCTACTGTATATTCTTGACTTCCCTCCAGTTTTACTCTGTCATAGTCTTCATTTGCAGCTTGGACTCTGGTTTTAAATGGAGCATCAGTCAGCTAAAACATTCAAATCACACTTTTCTCAGTTTTTTCAATAAGAGACAGTGGCGTCAGTGTGTCTCTAGGTCTGTCTGTTTATTACAATTTAGGAATTAAATATTTAGCTGCATGAGGGTCAGTGGCCCTATTTGAAAAACACAAGTTGAATGACTAAATCTTTGGAAATTGCTACATTTATTTAGTTTGTTTTGTTTATTATTGCTACGGAGATCCCTGTTGTTTTTATGGCAATTGTCATAGAAATGCAACAATAACAGAAAAAGAGAGACGTCAGCAAAGTACCACACCACCTTTCTGATTATCAAAATCACTCTTATCATTATGTCAAACCTAATGCTACACACACACACACACACACAAACAACGGACCATTTCAGATCAAGCACCAAAACAACAGACACCGTATTGCACGCCTTTTGGGCCCTAATGAAATACCAACCCAGCATCAGCCAGGGATTGACAGAGGGACCAAAGCTGCCAGCCGAGCAGTCAGACAAACAAGCTGACAGAGCAGCAGGCAGAAAGATGGATAGATGGGCAGAGGGGTGGAAGGTCAGATCAGCAGATATTTACATGAGCACAGAGACAGACACAGATAAACATACACACAGATGAGTGGAAAGACTGACTTCACTAACAAAGACCTGATCTCTTTTCTTCCTCGGGTGGAGGTGACGTCACTAAAAGTCGGGTGATGAAAACACACAGGCTTAGTGAGGTATGCGCTGACATGAATAACACCTGCACATGTGCGCACACACACACACACACACACACACACACACACACTGAAAGTCTGAGAAACACATGCTGGTACTGGATTCCATTTATCTTGTGGGCAGACAATGTCAGCACGCAGACCTGTCCACAGTCAGATTATATTGATATTAAGATATGGCTGTCTTTCTGTGGGACTGAAGGTGCATGACCATTTCTACTGGAGACATGCATGGACATATTTACGTTTGCAACTTTAATCTAGAGTGAGTGGTCACCCCATTTTCAGGTGACAGAGTCATCAATGCTGTTATAAAGAGGCATGATGTAACTGTAAAAGGGTCAATGCTCGGAAAATTGACTGAATATATCAATAAATGCTTCATCTGTACTCTAATAAAAGGACTGTTATTGTGAAAGTGCTTCCTCATGTGGTGTATTTGTGGTAACATATTCAAATCCATTTTTGAAAATGTGGTTCGCACTTCCCTTTAGTTCTCTTCACTGGTCAGGCAAACAAATGCCAAACCAACTCCAGGAAACGACCGCCAAAAAAGAAACAAAAGCATTTGTATGAGACAATGATGCTGATGGGATGGCAAGTGGTTCCTCATGTTTGGAGAGCTCAGTGAAACAAAATGGACTATGGGCAGACAACAGTCAAACTACATCAAGAAAGCACGCAGAGCTTGCTAAATAATGATGTGAGATTAGTCATAATGAATATCTGACTAAATGTTCCAAGTACTTTTATTGTCCTTGACGTTCCATGCAAGCTTCATATGTCTTCATTTGGTTCCTTCAATGTGGCAATTTCTACATGCGTTTGTGAATTTGTTGTGTTGAGACATGTCATTCAAGTATGTTGAGTTGAGATTTGTGTGGTGCCTCATTATGCAAAGCCCTATATGGTAGGCTGCTTGAGAACCAATCACACATTCACCTTTGATGCACAGTTATTACGGCTGAGGAACCAAGGAACATATTAGACAAAGCAACGTACAATATTTCTAGCACCAACACAACAGTTTGTCTGGTGCAAATCTGCACGTTTCAGCTTCATATGACGGAGAACTGAGGAACAACCTGCTGGATTCAAGGTTCTTCAACACAGAGATCTTTGTTAGAGACCAAAGAGCAGCATTAGGATAATATAACCAAATATTCCACATTAAGAATACAGCTGGTGGGTGTTTCTATATTGCATTAAAGCTTGAAGTCCTTGAAACTCCTTTAGCCTGCAGCCTAGGTTGCAGCATTTCCACTGTTCTGCCCTGTCAGTTGCTTTCAGCATGGTCTACTGGAGGTGCTATGGAGATGGACGCCACAGAGCCACACTGGGCTAGTCACCAAAATTCTTTACTTACATCCTCACCTGCCCCCTCGCTCCCTTCCTCCCTCCATGTCTATTTGCCCTCAGGACAGACTGTAGAGATTTAGGACAAGTGGGTTGAGCCTGCTGATAGAAGCATCTAGATTGAATCCAGACCCACGCTGTCGTCACATTGTGTGTGTGAGAGAAAGAGTTTGTGTCTGTTTGTTCCTCTCAAGAAAAAAACAACAACATCTTTTCGGGGCCATTGCTGGAGGGAGACCGTGGTCTGAAACCCTTGACAAAATGAAGTTAGTTTGGATCTATGTGATTTCTCTATTTACCTCCCAAGTAAAGCAGTGAACCCACATTGGCACTGTCTCTCCCTCTCCCTCTCTCTCCTCTACACACACACACACACACACACACACACACACACACACACACACACACACACACACACACACACACACACACACACACACACACACACATACACACACATTCCCCAGTTCTGAGGTCATCCCCCAGAGCTGCTTTGTGCTGCTCCTGCTGTAAATTCGTTTATGTGTGCCCAGTTTTTTAGCATCCCACCCCCGACCACCACCACTACCCGTTCCCCTTTCTCTCCTTCTCTCTCTCTGCCACTTGTTCTTTGGTCTGTCTTGTGAAATCAAGGTCAAAGTTTAACGGCTGAAAAAGAGAAGAGATAAAGACCGCAGGCTAGTAAGCAGGCACACTTGGTGGCCATTGCGAACAAGTCTTTTTTGTTCTTTATCTGCTGTATCGTTGTCATAACTTGTTTATCTTTTTCTTTTTTGTGTCATACTTGATCAGCTGTGTTTGATTTAACAACAGACAGAGACTAGCATCTGTTTTTTTTTTAAAACATGACCTGAAGAAGATTGTGGAAACAAGACTAAAGGCTTTTTAGTGAAATATTTGTATATTCCTAGGCTGTGTGGTGTCTGCAGGGCTAAACACTCAGTTACTATAGGACCACTACTAAAAGTTGACCAACAAGGAATAAGCTAACACTGCAATAGCTCTTTATTTTTAACCTGTCCCTTCATCGAAGCATTACTGTAATCAATTAGGTTATCCATCTATGAACAGGAGACATTTCATGCATTAAAATGCCAATTCATTTTTTCAGCAGCTATATTGAGACATGTAACAGATTACATATTAGATTACATAATCAGAATAACCTCTCAAACTGTCATTGTGATTTATTATGTGATTCTTGACCATTTGCCCACAGTTTTCATCCAGCATCCTCAAAGAGTGAGTTAGTGATTGTGATGCAACATGCATGAAAATACTTGGATCTCAAGTCTCGCAACTTCCATTTTGCAAGTGTTTATGAAACAGATCGAAGACCTTACGAGATTCTTCTCTGTCATTTACTGGACCGTCTTAAAGCGCTTTAACAGAATACTTTCCACTCCATGCAGTGATTTCACAACTCAGGCATTCAGCCTTTAGATGGACAGCACTGCACCTCCTGCTGAATGATGTAAACATTAACATTTTGCAGCTCACATTTAACTTACAAAAGTGACCTCATATATTCCCTGTAAAATATTAGAAATCTTAAGGTGTGCATTTTTAGGGGGTGACATAAGTAGCCTGAGCCCATAGGATATATATTTTGATGTTATTGTTTTTTTTTTAAAACTGGTGTATCAGAGGCCAATTAGAAAAATAATCATAATGCAGATTTAAATCACCATAAATACTCCTCCTTGTCACTTCTCTCGCTCAAACTCCAAGCTGTTTCTTCTCTAAATCGACCCTTAATAGCCAGGATTTGATATATCAACACAAAGAGGCCGTGCCAAATTCAACAGTGGAAAATCCTGAGCATGCTTTGAAATTGATATATGATCATGGACGGCCTCATTTCAGCGTCGTTTTAACAATTTCAAGATGATATGAGAAGTGATGGCCAGATGAAGGGGAAACGAAGTCAGGCCTCACTTTGCAGGGACCACCTCAACAACAGCTTCATCATGTTCTAACATGCAGTAGTGGGTGAACAACTGTACTATCCATATGTTATGGTCTGCTGTTTTCCTCTCTCCTTCTCTTCTCCAGCCTTTCCTCCCTCTCCTACAGGCTCTGTGGATTGTGTATTGTGTATGTGAGTGTGTTCGTGTGCGATGGTCACAGTGGGACCGTTTAAACACCATTTTAGGAGACAATGGGCTCCTCCTACAGGACCATAAAACACAGCTCCACTCAACTTCACTCAGTGTTTTTAGGGGAAAACAATGCTTACATCAGTCCTGTACTGTACGCCTTTCTCCTCCCCTCACTCTCCACATCATCCCCAATAATGAGACCGTTTTTTTTTTTCGGTATTCCTGTCTTGTCACATGAACGTCTAGTTACCAAAAAGCTGTGGCAATTGTTCCCATGCAAATCAAACAAGTTCATGCACAGCAACAGAAATGGTATTTGACAAAACAAACCTCCACTAACTAGCCTTTTCTGGTGCTTTCCATGTCTACAACAAAATCTCAGGCAGCAAGAAAAGTGTGAAAAAACATAACAGCTTCTCAGCTGTCATGTCAACAGCTCTGTCTCCATGACAACCAAGCAAACTCCATCCACTGATGAGGACCTTGTCACAAGGTTGTTGGCACAAGAGAAAAGCCAGAAAAGGACATTAAATTATGGTCATTTTGGGATGATATTGTAACTGGATTAAAGTGCTATTTTTTGTTGAAAGTACTTAAAATCTTTTCTTGTAGTCCAGTGTTTTACTCAGTGTCACCAAAAAGTCACAGGACTTTGCAGAAACTGTGAACTCTGCAGATGTATTTGGCAGAGGTTCTTATTAGTCATTCATCAGGGGTAATTTCCATCCCAAATGACTTGCATGCAGCTGATTACATAACCAAAAAATGTGACCAAAACTTAGGATAAATGTTTGTATGTTCCTCAGTTTTACTTTGACTTAAAAAATGACTCACTGTTGCAGCGTTTGCACATTTCTCCTTTAGTCATGGTTCATGCTTCCTCATTCCAAACTCATGTAAGTCTGGAGATTTAAATGCAGATAAGTCCTCCTCTCACTCACGTCCTCACTCACTCATCCACTCATACGTATATAAAATAAGAGAAAAGAATGTGGTTAGTTTGTGTCTTTCTCAATAAACCCACTCCTGCAGAGCAAAGCAAATGTTTTTCATTAACTCTGACTGCGTGTGTGTGTACGCGTTAGTGTGTGTGTGTGTGCATGAGGCCAGCTCATATTCTTCGGCCACTGTGTCCTTGATAAAACTGAGTTGTGCTCCATTTGTTTTGCATACTTCTGTTTTTATGTGGTTAGACGCAAACAGAGTCTTTTGACACAGATTGCTCAACACTGGTTCCACATCAAGTATTTCACAAACCAACCCCCCCCACCCACCCACCCACCCTCCACCCCTGTAGCCCCTGTACAGATTCTTCCAGTAGTGGACTGGCCTTTCATGGTTGTTCTTAAGAGCACATTTGAACGGGCTCATAAATTAAAATTGATACTCCTGATTTTTCAAATGGTGTAATCAATCACAGTCTTGGTTCTGCAGTTTGTAAATTCTCTCTGTGATTTATCCACTGCAGTAATTAGGCTTAGATCCAACTATTAGCAGCCACTGCTCACATGTCCAGAGTTTCAACTGTCCAGGGGCTAAGATAAATAGATTTGTTTTTGTCCTTTTTTTATTTTTTATTTTTTTAATATATTTCCAGTAAAGATGGCAGGAATAACTCAAAATCCCCATAATTCATGTGGCAACGTCAGATTGTAGCTCATTTTTGTCTTGATATATTTAAGAGCCACATGAATCATGAAAGGAAAAATTATTTAGACGGTGAAGTTGTGACTGGCAGAGTAACATTATGATTATGCTACCTGGACACAGTTACACTACTGCACTGTAAACTATCCAACAACTAAAACCTCCCTATATGGTCTTTCCTCAGCCAAATCTTATCAACTGTGGAGCTCCATTTGTGGGTCACTGACATGAAAACATTTGAGCAGCCCTGCTGTTGATAATCAAATGCTTCTTCTACTGCCAATCCTCCTCCTACAGTGCCCCGCCTCTCCTTCTTTGCCTCCGTTTTCTCAGCGTCAATCACCCACAGAAACCTAGAGGGAGACCGGACATAGATGACGCTGCCTTCAAAATAAAAGCATGCTTTCCAAATAGAAAACCGTGTTAAAGAAAGTTATTTACTGACTTAATAAGACTCAGTTATACAGTTTGTCTTTGTATTAAGTCGAAATAGTAAATTTGGGGCTGAATAGAACAAATAGGACAGATCTCTTAGTTCTGAAATAGGCAGGTAGCTCATTTCAAGGTTAATTCTATAGGGAAGTAACATTATTATGATTCACATGACTAGGTGTGTAGAAATATATAAAGTGACTTCAATTATTATTATTTTTATTTGAACTGAAGAAACAGCTATATTTATTTACTACATCACATCAGGGTCAGTATTGTCCAGGAGTAGTTTTTATTGAACATCATTTTCCAACTGCTAAACATGTATACGCCTCAATGTGCATTTCCCCCCGAAAGGGCAGTTTTCATGGTTCTTTCTGATATTTGTAAAAATGCAGACCTTATCCTACTGGTTATATTTTGAAAACCCACACCGGAAGTGAGATGTGGCGCAGTCGCTAGTTTGACCTAAGTCTTTCAGCCTGCCCTCACTTGGTTCAGCATCTGTCTTCGCCAGAGTCCGCGGGGCGCGCAGTATGGATCCGTTACGCATTACGCACTATGGTGTCCTTTCTGGCACTGATGCTTCTCTGACACGCGCTTCTGACCGGCGCACAGACATCAGCTCTTAAACGGAGGCTCCTACAGTTTAGATATAACAAAGGTCTGTGTTTGTCTTTTATGCAGAGGCAGGAGAAGACACAAGTCACTCGTGGAGACTTTTTGACGATCTGTCCCGACGCGCAAACTCTTTCCCTCGGACTTATTTTTCTTTTCTAACGGGATATCATTTACAGCAGCTGCGCTTTTTGGGGGGTTTTACTATATGTGGATACTTATTCGGGACCATGGGAGACTCCGTGTTCCTCGACAGGCAAAATTCATATCTTGTAAGTACTTAGTTTATTGGCCATAAATTAATTATAATGACTCGACATGCACTGATAAGAGCTGAGATGTTACATGTTCCGCGTTTGAGACTGTGCACGCGCATGCACGTGCAGTGAGTGCTTGCTTGAAGAACAAAGCGGAAAAGATGTTTATTTCCTGCATGACTCTGACTTTAAAGCACATTTGCATATACAATATAAGCGTATAATGCCTCTATGTCTCTGAGGATAATATGCATTAAGAAAAAGAAGACTATTATTTTAGTGAAGTTGTTTTTAGTAAACCTTTCACCATCAGGCAGTTAGAACCTCATTGTCCCTCTGATCTTACATGATTTTGAAAAATAATTAATAAATGTGACTGAAACAACAATTCGAAACTGAGCACCTCAAAGGAGCCTCAATATGCAAAAACTTCCTGTGATGGAACATTTTAAGTGACTCGTGGTGTATAGAGCACATACACATGCTGGCACACAAGACCACACATGTTTCCTGGTTTGAAGAATAGACGTCAGCTCTGAAAGCAGCTCAGTAGAGACACAGAGAGTTACCGCAGACTGCAGCTCTGGTGTTGTGTTTGACACTCTACACCTCAAAGCCAGGTGGCCAGATGAGGGCAAAACACACAGATATGGGTCAAGGCCATGAGGACTGCCTAGGGCTCTGATGAGAACTACGCTCTCAGAATGAGGCCCTCAGCATTCTGGTAGCTCATATTTGATTATCTGGCAAAGATTAGCTGTCAAAGTCTGGAGCAAGCAACAGGTTGCTTGCAGAACAGGTTCATTCAAATGTGGGAATGGAGTTGGTTAGTAGGTTGACAGGCTTAAATATGCACAGATGCTCATATTTTATCATTCACCCTCTCTCCTGTGTCCCCTCCTTCTCTTTCCATCTCTCCCCCTTCTTCTCCTCTCGTGCGGTGAGGAATCCTTTGCTCACTGCTCCAGCGGTCTGTCTCCTCTTTATGAGCAATGTTTCTGTGGCTGGAAGCCCTCATAAACCTACAAGCATTGATTGGAAAACAATACAATTTTTTGGGGGATGGACTGGCAGCACGCTGTGGTCTGGATTAGTGCTTTGTGGCAGGACTGTGTGGTGTGAAAGCCGTGGCCACATGGCCCACAGCGGTGGGTCTAAAATTCAGCCAATACAGGCTGATGAGACTTGAGTGCACTGACCAAATCATACTTGCATGTCATCTTTGTAGAGCAATGAAATCTGATATATCTGGACTCTCACTTGTGTATTCAAATTCTGGCCTCCTTTTGTGAACTCCGTCAATACATGGCGGAAATTTCTACTGAAGTTGTATTGTGAATAAAAATGAGACAAATAGCTCTAGATTTACATGATTTTCACCTGTGGTCATGAGCTGAAAGAATGAGAGCAGAGATTCAGGCTTCCAATATGAGTTTCCTTTTCTGGTTGTCTAGTCTCAGCCTCAGGGTGAAGAGCTCAGACAGACAGACGAAGTAGAGCTAGAGGAGGTAATGTCCTCTAATTGGCTGTGGCTCCTACTGAATGCCACCCCATGGAGGTATTCCAGTTAGGGCTAGTAGAGAGAAGTCCTCAAGCTAGACCCATAATCCACAGGAGTGATTATATATTCTTTTTGGTTTGGGAATAGAGGAAATGGCTATGTAAATGGGAATCAGGGCCGCTTTGCTTATCCTGTATCCAATTAGGACTTAACTGCAATAAGTTGCAGAAAATTGACAGTACAATTTATAATCTTTATTTGTTCTGTAACAAAAGATGTGTCAGATACACCAAAGAACAATTAATCAATTACCCAGTTTGATGTTTATTATTTTTTTTGTCATCAGACTAACTGATCAATTGACTAATGATCTCAGTGCAATATGAGTTATCTCAGTCAGTGCAGTGGTTAACCACCCCTCTGCAGGGCAGTTAGACAGCTCAGAGTGCCTGTGTGGGAACCTGAACTGCTCTCAATCAAAAAACCACTAGACTACAAGTTCTTCCAGGAAAATATGCATCTGAGACAAGTTGTATAAATTTAAGCCAATATGTCAAAAGGCTGCAGCTCAAAAAGCAGGTGGAGATGTCCTGTTAGAAGAATGCCAGTACTGGCCACTGAGGGAACTCCAAACAGACACATGAAGGAAAACTGTTTGATTTGATATCTGATGAAACATCATGCCTTTTCTTTGTTTTGAATACAGCGGCATGGCTCTTTGATTTATCTGATTGTGACTTGTCCAGCCTGTGCACGGGGACTCACTACGAGTACATGTTTTATGAATATGTCTGCTATAGTGTTGATTCAAGCAATAAATATCTAGCAAAGTGATCTAACAAAGTAAGTCTGGAGTGTTGAGCTACAACTGTGCCAAGCTGTAAAAATGAATATAGTTTGCATAGGAAATGTGTCTAGCACAGTAACCTGCTTCACACAGGCTTTATAAGGTCAGACATTCATTCAGACAGCATCAATTGATAGTAAACATTACATCTTTACACAGGAAACCTTAAACTACCACTATATTGCAAAGTGAAGCAGGTAAACAAATGGGTTATGTCCTGTGCATTTTTTCATGGGCAGCCTGCTCATGGCTGTCTCATAAATCCCCAACGCTCCGTTGAACTTGGTACAAGAATGCAGCTAAAATATGACAAAGAGGCAGTTCCAAATAAGACTGCATTTGTGTTAATGGGGGATTATGCCCCTTCAAGCCGCCCTTCGGCAGCCGATGATAAACAATTGTAGGCTGTCATCATTCCTGCCAGGGCAGATAAATATTTCAGATTCTAGGTTACCAGACAGGGATGGAGGAAGAGTTGGAAAGAGAGCCAGAAAGTGAACGAGATAGACGTGTAACAGCACCTCGCGGTTGCCAGTGCGCAAACGAGGCAGCTGCGCATTTCTTCCACTTGCAGTGACGTGTGATGTATTCTGCTAAGGCGTCAAGGCATTGTGCTAATGGAATACCGTCAGAGATAATATATAATGGTTTGGATTGATTGCTCCGCTCTCGTCTTGGAATGAATTTGTTTTCCAGGATTGCAGATTAAAGGTTTACATGGTATTACGAGGGTTAGAAGAATAAAACCTTTTTAGTCCACACAGGGAAGATTCATCACCTGCAAAGGCAATGACAACGCCAAAGGGAACAAATCACTCCTAATGCAATGGTTAGCAGCAATAATACCAAGCTGAGCTGGCTTCACATTCATGTTTGTTGGCTTTTAAAGTCAGTGAGAGACTTTTTTTTCCAGCAAATCCACCAGACACCACTGCTAACTTACTATCCTGGCCAGACAGCATCTGCAGATACAGAGAGAGAGATTGGTGTAAAAGAGTAAGAGTCTACAGCCATGCCAGCTGCTCTATGATGTAATAATGAGCACTAATCACAAAGTAAAACTGATTAAAAGACCATTAGCTTTGCAGGTTTTAGGTCATGAACCAAAGGAATGAATCAATCTTGTCTGTATCATTTGAACAACTCTACTGTTTGTTCAGCACAATGGGTTGATTTAGCTTCAGCAGATGAGACATCCACTACTTTAAATTGACTAAACAAATTATGAATGATTTCATTCGATGCAAATCATGTGCACCACATTGGGAAAATTGCCAGTTGACCCAATCGGGTTTGATTATTTAAGCAGTTATCCAGGGTTTGTCTTGTAACATTGAATATTCAATGTTTCATGAAGATACTCTTCAAATACTGCACAACAATGGTTTCCACTATCTGATTAGTGCTCCTGACTGAAGTTGGGTCATAGACCATGTGCAGCGTGAAGGATTATGCCGTCTGGGTGTCACATAATGACAACAGAGGAATGAAAGAAGAAGGAAGTTTTAAGAATAGGGGTTGGATGTGAGTGAGCTAATCCTGGAGAGGAGCCAACCAGCCCAGAGGCTTTTGCCACTGCTCAAATAATGATTATCTTTGTCCTGAAACCTTATATTGTAAATGTTGGCCAACTGTTTGAACCAGTATGCTTCAAAGCAGACTGAGAGTCAGAGTGGATGAGCTGTAAGCGACTAGAAAGTAAAGATGTTCAATAGATTTTTTTAATCAGCCTAAACTACACTGGATTGAGAGAGGTGCATTGCAGCTGGTTGACTGAGTGACAAGTGACACTAAAAGAAAGTATTGATGAAATGATTGATTACCCTCCACTATCATATCTTTTATTTCTTTGTGCTGTTTGACTCCATCTCTCATCATTGACCAAATAGAAAATGCTCTGTCTTCCTCAAGCCATGCAGACCCTTGTCCTCCTGAGAGCTGCTGCCCGTTTAGACAAGCACCACATTCCCTCCCTTTGTCTCCTCTTTACCGTCTCTCTTGACATTTGACTTCGCTGTGCTCAGTTATTTTCAGAAACTTTCAGTTCCTCCTTTTTCACCCTCCTTCTCCTCGTCTCTCTCTACCTCCAGAGCCATGATAGGACCATTTTATAACATGCTGTCCTCTCCTTACCTGCTGATGTGTGACCTTGTTCTATTACAGAAGGAGTGTTTGTTTTACTCCCCTGCCACTCCCAGTACAAACAGCTCTGGCAGGACAAGCCACAAAGCCTCCAGTCTTGTGGAAAATTCAAATGAACTCTTACAGAATGAAAGAATGAATGCATCTTTATTGATTTTAAGTGTTATTCAATAGACGCCCATCCTTGAATTGCAAACGACTGTCCTGAACAGCATGTGTGTTAGTGTGCGTGGGCAGACAGCATCACCACATTTTTATTTACACTGATGAAAAGTTTTCCTAAGCACACGCTAACCAAGCACCAAGAGAGAACTTAGCAGGAATGGATGTTTTGTTCGCAGGTGTGCAGTTGGTAGGAATGCACACAGATATTGAAAAATACAGTTTTGGTTTCAATACAAAAGCCTGTCAGTCCAATTATGGGTGAAAATATTTGATATTTTTTACAAAGTCTGACTTTCAGGTCAGCCGTCTTTGTAACTCCCTCACATGAATGGAAGGCTTGTTGACCACTTGTCATGTAAGATCATGTGTTGATTGACACTCAAGACACGTTCCTCTGCATCCATTATCCTGACACTTAAAATGATTCTTCTTGCTCTGAGGTCATAAGTGTAAGACCATTCCAGCGTGGCAGGAAAAAGGAAACCACACAGTGGAAGGCTGCCTCTTCACGTTCCACAGCCGTCACCTCTGGCTTGTCATGACAACACTGTCCGTCCCTCGTTTTTCTTTCGAGACCCTGTCAGGGAAAGGCGCTTTTATTATCAACAGCGAAAGAGAAGTCCGCCCTCCTCAAGACTTGTCTTTTTATGGAAATGGACGAAGGCTTGAGGGGAAAACAAAAGCAGAGGAAACACAGAGGAGAAAGTTCTGGCAAGATCTGATCCACTGTTTGCTGTGGGAGATGTGCTTCCAGAGGCAGGAGTCTTTCTCTGGGCCTGAGCAAAATATGCGCTCTAGATGTTTCAAAGAAGTTTGATTTACAGCTGAAGCTCGTGCCCTGGTTTCTTCATGACTTCATCCGGAGGAGTTTCTGTCTTTGTGAGGAAAAGTTACGGGAGTTTCAGCAGGTTCAAGAAAAGGTTACACATGTTTCCTGGCTGTTTGTGTAACAGCTATGAGGGCGCAATGTCAATCACCGCATTGCTGTGTAAAGTGCAGAAGGATTACATCACGGTTTGGCTGTTTTAAACAACCATAACAACATGTTCTCCTTGAGTTGCCTGCACTGGAAAACAGGCTAACGAACTGGCACTAAGACAGAACTAATCAAAGCGACCATCCCGGGTTTTAAGAGCTCGGAATCGCGCACTGGGGTTTGCACTCTACCCGCACTGCCACACATGGACGCACACATGCACATGAGTCATACACACAAAGCAGAACTCAACGCTAAATTAGAAGAACAGACTGTGCTGTCCACTGGAGAAATCCCTGCTTAGATTTTCAACACCTCAGACAGCTGCTGGTTTCTGGGCGACCTTAGCAACGCAGCTATGCCAAAACTAGCCAAAACTGTTAAATCTCACATTTCACTGCCTTGTGTTTTCTCCCAGCACAGTGCATATGCATCTCAAAGTACCCTGAAGAAGAACAGAATGAGAATATTAACACTAAACATGTGGCTCCAGTCCGCAAAACATACGAGAGGTTAGAAACTTCCATGAAAGGTCAACAAGTCAAAAGCGTAGGGCCGACATCAAGCATCAAGCCATCTGTTTTACTGCGTCGGTGTGTCTCCAAAGGTCAAAGGGCAGGCTTCCAAGTGTTTCTGTGAGTGTTTTTTTCTCTAACAATGTGCATGTGTTTTGTACCAACCTGTGTCACATACTGTACAACCTCACAGGGAATGTCTTTGTATCAGATAACAGAATCATCCATGACATAGACATTCAGAGCACTGATGGAGGAGGAGTTGATTTACATCATTCACGTGAAAGAAATCCAGTGCAGGAGCACAGTTACTGACATGAAGCTACTGTCCACTACTCTGCTCTTCTAACATCGTGACAACTGATGTCCCAAAACACAGACATCTCTTTGTGGTTCTTCCTGCCATGTCTCCACGTGCAGTGACGGCTGCAGTTTATCAAACTTGTCGAGTTTAACCCACAGTGGTCTCTAGTAATGGGTGGCTACTCAAACATCTATATGAGCGTATTATCCAGGGATTTATTTATGCATCCTAATTTGAGGTACAAACAACCACAGAAGCAGACAATTTGCCAGTGTTGTGTACATAACTGGCTCCACTGTTTTGGAGCAATTTGTGTTTGCAGTTTGTATGATGAGGGATTATAGCATGTGCAGCAGTGCAGCAAATGTAGATTCAGGTAACCTCAACATCAGAATAGAAAGCTGCCTCAGCGTTTCTGAAACTGCACTGAGGTATTTTTTTTTCTTTTTGCAAACAAGTAACTTGAAATAAGTTTCCTCGTTCTCAGTCTGAGTGATGATGATCTTGTAGTCACGTCTACCTGAAGGTGCTCTGTCCACTGATTATTAGTGATTGTGTTTGCAAAGCAAGGCGAGCGTAAACAACCTCAGAGAGATAGGCAGATAGATGGAGACAGATGGACTGATAGAACCAAAGCCAGACAGATAGAGACAGATGAGCTGAGAGGCAGGAAGGCAGGAGTTTCTTTCCAGTTTGGCGACATCATCGAGACTTGATGAAAAGGACTCAGATGAGGAATAACTCAGATTTTTGTGACAGGAATAACACAGCTGAGATAACACGCACCGTTTAGCACTGCAGTGGGTGTGTGCATTCATATGCCTGGTATGTAATGTGTGTGCCCATGCATTTAACTTGTAACTTGTGTTTGTGCAAGGACTGGTAAGAAGTGTGACCCTGGAGTTCAAGGCACCTTTGACTAAGGCTGGATCAGCTGCCAAAGGAATGTGGTGGTGCACACAAGCACACATGCCCATTACATCGTGGCACACTCACTATTTACCTTCCAGTCTATTAGAGTCTATTAATATTCCTCCGCCCCTCTTCTCCCCTCCTTCTCTATCTTTTCTCACTGGGAGTACAGCAAATTAGATTTCATGAAACAAGCACCAGTTACAGGAGGAAATACTGTAAAGCTATTTTTATCATTTACATCACAGACACAAACACAGGTTTACTGCTGTTTTGTTTCAAGTTGCCACAGACACCTCAAAAAACACATCAGTTAATCTTATTCTCAATTAATTTTGGTAAAAGTGTTTAATTTTCTTAATTCTCTCCTAACAATTGAACCAAACTAGACATAAGCTGACAAATGAAGAGTGAACGAAGAAGCTAAATTGATGGAAAATCCTCAGGGTGCGTTATCACCCTGGTGACACTTGTTTATAAAAGACGATGAGAGTATGTAAACAGGAAAAGTCCCTGTGTGTGTATTTCTGTGCGTACTGACAGTCGATAGCTGAGTGAGGATGTCCACGTGAGGATTGATGGATGAGTGGATGAATAACTCCATCCATCAAGGCTTAGGTGCTGTTTGCTGTGTTTCACCTTTGCCTTGGTGCATCCTCATGCAATTAGTGCATCAGTGCATCTCTGGTATGTTATTTCTGCACATTTTGGTGTAATCATACGTTTGCCAGTCAGGTTACAAATTGTTCCTCTGCCACTAAAGTGAACTATACGCTGTGAAATCTGATCCTACATGGTTCTCTTCAGTTCTCTGTTAACTCACATGTTGTGTTGAGTGTATTTTGGCATCTATAACTACCATTGTCCAAAGTAACACTTTTTTTGTTTTACTAATGGGCTTTTATTGTTTAAAAAGTGTTTTCAGAAGCACAGGGTACCAGATGTGTATCAGACCCACTCTGCAGCTCGTATTAAAACAGTGAGAACAGTAAAAGTCATTCCTGGAAAGTGTTGAGATGTTTTGTGTAAATTTCACTCTCGTCTGAGCCGATTGTTTTTTTCTTGAAAAAGAAACCCTTTCAAAATGTTCTTGCATCTGCACCTGGATCTGGATCCATGTGAAACACAAATTGCTTGGCCTCTGGCCAAACATTTCACCTGATTTGATCAAAATATTTTGCAAGTGGTTAGACTGATTGTTTCAGGAGAACAACCAAAGCTTTTTAGTTTTTACTTGTCTGAGATTCTTCTCCAAAGAGACTGAATAAGATGCTTTCTGTGCACCTTAATCCTGTTGACCATCATCATGTCTTTTCTTTGGCTCTTGACAGTTAGGAATTGAACACTTTCCAAAGGGCGTGGTGGTAAATTAGCAATTTGGATTGTCTAATGATTTTTGTTCCATGGACACAAATTTAGAACATGAAGTTTGAGTGAGGAGGGTGTGGATGATCAAACTGCCTCCTTTCCATCCCTACTCTCTCCTTTTCTCTCTTTGTATTTCAAAATTTGACTAAGAGGCTGTTGAGTAAATTTTGTTGTCATCAAGTTTCATTGTTGGATCCTGTTTAAACTTTGTGGTAGAAGCTTTGTTGATGTAGTTCCTCAACTCTAACCACGAACCAAACCTACACTAAACAGACCCAGTGAGAAACACACTTGGCTGGAGTTTTGATGGCTCATGCGGAGCAGCGCCAGTGGGGAGGTGATAAGTAGTTTATCGTGTTCATTAAACAGCCCATTAGCACTTATCAGCATCTGTTTAAAGTGTTCTACACCTAGTTATTGTTAACACTTTACAGCACACAATCATCCGCACATGTGGGTCAGTTGAAGGTTGGTTGGTATGCTGGGCAGGACAGGACAGCGGCACTGGAGCGCAGTCTTCTTTCTCTTTCCGCTAGGAAATCAATAATAGACCAGCTGACCCAGCTGTGACCTGTGTTACACGTGCACACAGCATGCACTCGTACGCACACAAACACACTGTCACATCCACTGTCCAGGCAGAACAAAGCATCGCTGGGCAGTGACGGGTGTGGCGTGGGTCTCCAGGAAGTTACACTTGGCTAAGGCTTCCTGGGGTGAAACGAGGCTGATGGTTTTCAACGTTGATTCAATTACTTTTGAGGTATTTCTTTGTTGTTTTTCACTGGTTTACGTCATAATTCTTACTGGTCAGCTCTTGTCTGCATGATATATCTTCTTCTGCACTGTAAATTTCCATATGGAGAAACAAACAAACTGGGGAACCAGTGTAAGATATGCTGAAAAGGTCTTTGGCCAGAGTCAAACCCATGATGTGCAGTCACAAGCATGGAGCATAAAGGAAATGGTCTTCAGGTTTCAACCATCAGTAGCCCTCAGGGGGCTGACAGCTTCCATGTCTCAGCCCGGTCATACATTCCAGTCCAGTCATGGATGGCTCTCAGTCTCCATCAGAAGCTGCAAAGTCAGTCCCACCCCACCCCCTCCTACAGGAAGAGAGAGCCTTGGGGATAAAAAAGCAGCCCTTTGTGGGTTAAAAAACAAGTGTCATGTTGTTGTGAGCGATAAAAAGTACAAAAAACAGACTTAAAAACAACAGCAACGAGGAGACTGCTTTTCTTTGGCCAGACTTGGTGTCGTCAGACTCACAAGAGAGATCTATTTCCTGACGCCTTTTACACGACTGCAGACTGACCAAAACATCGTTTTTTTGCACATCTTCCGAGCAGCTCTTGCATCTGTGCATGCAACAACTTCCCCTGCACATACATTGTGTATTTTCTTGCTTCACTTTCTTTCCCCCACGTGGAGCATATGTCTGCAAATCGTTGGGACATATGTGAGGCATGTGCGCACACGTTGCATTTAAGCCGCATGTAAACTCTGCCATGTGCCTCGTAAAGTGACCACTGCTCTGTCATCTTCATCATCAACATCATCCGGATTGTGAGGAGCAGACCAGCATGTTATAATCCCTGCTCTTTAACTACCTCACAGGATTAACTAAGAGGCAGGGGGAGGTTGGCACCCATGTGGAAAATAAAGAGTCTTAAAGAGACTTTGCTGTGATCCTGCTGTGTTAAATAGATACGGTGGAAGAAGCACAGAGGGAAAACCAAGGCAATGTGCTTTGCTATTGTGGGATCAAGTTCTTGCTACTGGCATGAAAAACAAACTTACTATTCTCTAATAGGATCAACATGTAATCTTGCACACACTTACCACCATGACAAGTAAAGACGGAGGTGTTAAGTCAATGCAAGCACACTCTGATCTGTTAGAGTGGAAGGTGTTCAGGCTTCCACAATGCAGAACAAAGAGTTCAGATGCAACAGTTGCATTTATCATGCACAAGAATGTGCTTCAGAAATACTTCAGTCAGATGTCAGACTTATCTTAAACCCCACTTGTAACCCAGTTTCCTCAAAAGATACATGCACATCCTACATGTGGACCAGTATATGTACACGGACGTTGCAAAACCAGCCTCCAACTGTAACGTCTACCAGACTCTTTGTGCTGAAATTCAACAAGCTGAGAACAATGTCAGGCTCTTGACTAGAAAAAAAAATGAAGACAGCTGCTGTTAAACAACTGACAGATTGATGATGCTAGTTGTTTGGAATTAGAAACTAATTGCCAGACATTCTGGAATTCATTATCTGCTTTTGGACATGAGGGAGCATTTCAGGTTTTGGTTGTTTGGATGTGTTGAATTCACACTTCAGAAGGAGGGAGTTAGTGTGTGTGTGTGTGTGAGTGAATGTGTGTGAATGTGTATGTGAGGAAACAGCCGAGTTACAGCTTTACATCTGAGGCCCGACGTGTTTCAGCTTTTTGGCACCGATGCCAGTTCTAATCTCTGAGTCTATTTTTTACAACATTCCAGGATTGATGGAGTGGCACATTATTTCTCTGGGAGTGGTTTCTCTGAATACTATGTGAGTGTGTGTGTGTGTGTGTGAGAGAGAACCCGTTCTCACGGTGCTGACAGTGGATCGCTCAGACTGCAAAGGGTTCGATGGGAACGTAATACCCATGGGGCTACTCACACAGCCATTTTTACTGATCAACAGATAAACTGCACACACACGCGCAAACACACATGCACCTAGCAATTGTATATTTATATCCATGGATTTAGGACAATCAGCAAGGTCATAAATATCAGGGGTGACCTTATTAAGTCTATTTTGCAGCAGATACGGATACCTATGAATTTGATTGATCAATCTACAGCTGATGCCGATCAATGTTTGCAGAGGGTTTATGTTACATCCATCTGAGGCCTGTGGCATTGTGACTACACCACTCTTCTGTCAGTCAGTATGAACCACAAGTGATCAGTTTTCTGGTGATCGGAAAAAAGAAGCATTAGTCGTGATCTATTGATCGTGTATTTTCCATACAAACCAGCCAATCAATAGAGGCTTTCAATAATAAACATGTAAGAAGAACTAAGAATAAGCAAGCTAGATTTTAACACTTGAAATGTAAAACAGAGTCTACTCTGACTAATACTCCCCTAAGAAATAAAAGGATGAATATTTGACCAAATAATGAATCAACTAGTGGAGACAACATCAGCAGATACAGCAGTGATGTAAATATTTGTCTGCTGCAGCTCTGTGATACATGGAGGAGCTCACGTAAGCCACACAAGACACACTCTGAATGCTGATTGCTCAATCTCAGCCACTGACGATGTCATCAGGCCACAATCAGTTTAGTCTCAGTTCAGGTGGAGCCAGCGCCGCATTTTTCCACTTCTTTATGCAAAAATGAACA
The DNA here is from genome assembly GCF_045865225.1 of Trachurus japonicus. NCBI lineage: Eukaryota > Metazoa > Chordata > Actinopteri > Carangiformes > Carangidae > Trachurus > Trachurus japonicus. The sequence goes on along the minus strand of NC_140908.1, from coordinate 7,068,803 downwards.
TGATCAGCACCCTCCGTCCCTACACACACATACACCAATCTCCTCAAGTGTCCCATGCAGGATTAGTAATCATTAACCAACTTCATTAGTTCAGCCAGACAGTCTTGTCAGAGGGACAGGAGGAGAATTAACTGTCTTGTATGTAGTTAAGATTACACGCATTGAAATTAAACGCATTCCTTGGATAGGGCTTGGTTGGTGTGTGTGTGTGTGTGTGTTGAATGCTGGGAGACAAGATATTCACAGTAAAGTCATAGATACAGACAAGGGTGCAGAGGAAAAATTGAGATGTTGTGCATGTTCTTCATTTGTCTGCATGTTTTGTCATAGCACAGTCTAATTAAATTAGTGACGCTGAGATACTGTCTTTAGTGCAAAGAGAAAAACACTGTTTTCATTATCCATGAAAAACATGTAGATGATGTCAAGTGGGTTTTTCAGAGTGTCTGAAAAGATTCCTCAGTCTACACACAATAAATTACTAGCAGTGCATCCGAGTTGCAATGTATATTTGTGTTAATATGTTGAGTTTCCAGCTTATATAAAAAACTAAACACACAATGTTGATTGGTGTCACAGAGCTGTTTCCTGTGAGAACCGACTATTAAGTCCTTAAAGGCAAAATCTGTGTGCAGAACGAGGACACTGTTTAGAGACATTGGACTGAAGCTGTAAAACTGGGAGGAACAAAGCAGGATTTTGAAAATCCCTCTGTGGAAATTGGAGATGGGGGAAGAGGGCGCAGAGAGGGAGATAAAGCAGGATGCAGAGAGGAATAAAACAGTGAACTTATCCAGTGTTTATAGTCTGGCTCCAGGACCCTCTCAAGCAATTTCAGGGTTTCCCAGCACGCCTTGCAAGCAAATCATTGGTTTTGCAAGGCAAAGTTGCTGTCCTCTCCCACAGCTGCACTCTCTCTCTACCTCGCCCTGGTTTCCCTCAATAGACACGTCACTCCCTGTCTGCAGCGCTATCACATGCACAGTAACATTTAAAACATTCCTGACTGAGGAACGGTGGCTCATAACAGGACGCAGGAGTTAAATAATCACCAAAATTTAAATGTGGAGCTTCACACTTCATGCTGTGATGTTTCACCTCCCACAACTCACTTATATATAGATAAAGAAGTGTGTTGCATCACGACACAGAAACAGAGAAGAGATGCTGTGACATAAGTGTTACATTTATGCCTAAACAGTTGTGACAACGTCTGAGAAAAAAACCCCCAAAAAACATGGCAGATGTATTCTTGGCCAGAAATGGGGAAAAGGTTGGAAGTCTGTGTACAGACTTCAGATGTCTCAAGTTTCTTTTTAGCACAAATATGCGCACACACACACACGCTCAGCCTATGCGTAAAGTTCAGTGTTTTAACAGGAGTGTTGTGTCTCTGACATAAATCCAGTGACAGCTGATAGAGAAATACTCTGACATATTTTTGGATGTAATCATTGGTTGCTCTGCCATCCACAGTTTGCTTCGAGCCAATACCACACACACACACACAAACCACACACACAACCCGCACATAACTTTAACTTCTCCTTCCACTATCAACTGTAGTGTTGATACAATACCTGATTTTCATTGCTTTTGTGGCTTACGTAACCATTATGCAAGATCCTAAGTCTTCAAGGTCGGGCCTCATTATTGCTGCGGGCCCTCCATATTAATCTGTCTTTAAAATGTTTGAAGTTTGCCCGAGGCTTTAGAAGTGCCTGCCAATGATTTTTTTTTTTTTTTTTTTTTTTGGGGGGGGGGGGGGCTCGAGCACACACTCCAAGTTGCTCATTCTTGTGACTGAGCCAGGGAGCACTCATTAAATGCAAAGGCAGAAAAAAAAACAATCTGGAGGGAAAGCTGATACCCACATAGTAATGCTGGCATCCCCAGCCTCGTGGCTTCCTTTCCTCTTTTTGAGGGGTAGCCTTCCACAGCCAGCCAGCTCCATTGATCTGCACTGTTAGCATGTCAATAAAGTAACAATCTGGTAGTTTAATAACTGCTGTTGTGAACTAACAGTGAATTATGATTCCTGAAATACAAACAGGAGATGTAACTGCACTGGAGCCAAGTTTTATATTTGAAAAAACAAACAAAAACAATCAAACAAATCAATCACCACTATAACATACCGAAATATCACTTCTGACGTCAGAATGTGATCCTCTAAGGAACACGTTGATGCATGCTGACACACTGGAAAGGACAAACTGGCTTAGAGTTGTGTAACTTTGCTAAATTTGTGAGTGACAGTGAGTTTTATTCTCCTCTGATTTAATGGAGGTTGATTTTATGACTCATTCCTACTTATGGCCAGATCAGTGGTGAGTTCCGCAACCATAATGCAAATTTAGCTTTCATTAAGTTTGTACCATGAATCGTTAACAATAGCAGGGACAAATGAAACGTCATAGTATCAACAGCTCCTCCACAATAACAGTTAAAGTCAACACTTAAGCACTTAAATCTAACAATTTGCCTGTTCTGATAGGCTCCAGTCATTCATGATGTGATTTAGAATCAGAAAACAGTGGAAAATGACGATCACCAATCCAAACCTATTCCATTCCCTCAGATATCATTTCATTTCAAACATTGATGATGAAAAGCAGATCAACAGTAGTACATCGCCACATTCAAGAAGCCAGGAACAATAAACCTTTGACATTTTTACTTTAAGTTAATGATTGCAAAAATATTGTTTAGCTTTCAATTGATTTCAGTTCTGATTAATGTGCTGTAAATGATTTCTGTTATAGCAGCAGCAGGTATGTGTAAATTCCTGCTGCTGTTTTTTTGTGTTGGAATGGATGGTATGGTAATCACATTTACAGCTGTAACAGGTTGTTTGCCTCACATAATTCTCCATCTGAACGACATGCCGTACTGGAGGCTGATAACCTCACATTTTACAACCAAAGATAAGCCTGGTATCACTGAATTACTTTCACATTGGGTTATATAACCTGCAGTAGATAACAGGGATCTATAATCTGATGCTTGTGCCCCTCAAGGCAGCATCAGGGACGGCCCAAAACAGCTGGAGAAGCCTATTAATTGTTGTGTGTGTGACAGGTACATGTACAAACATGCAGACACACGCGTGCACACACATATAAATGCACACCAACAGCACTGGCTGACAAGTGAGGGTGGTCAGTAATTACAAGCAGATGTGAACCATGAGGAGGTTCCAGGTCAGCGAAAGCAATCTATTACATGCATGCATGAAGCCAACCTGTAAAAGACAAGAAAAAAAAATTCCTCTGGGTCAGTGTTGTGGTACATAAACTCTGCTCAAGGGTCATTTAAACGCCAGCTTCAACAGAAAAGAAAAAAACAACAAACTAAAGTACAATGTGGAAAATGTTGGACTGCTCCTTTAGTGACTGTAAGTATTGTGCAGATGTTGTGTTGTAGCGATGTTTGCATGTAGCATGTGTCTCTCTGAGTGGCTTTTCACCCACTGGCACATCTATAATTGTTATTACATAACTTGTTGTCACTGTATTGATGCAGTGGATGTAACATGTTGCAGTGATTACAGAGACGTGCACATCTTATAAAGAAAAACTGAATAATGTATCATTTGTTATGCAACCATGTTTTTATTTTTTTTGTAAACAAGATTGTGAAACTATTTGATCGTAAATTGAGTATGCGAGAATTTAAAATTTTGTCTTTTGGATGATAAATGATAAACTGCTGGTGCTCGAGTAAAAACTGGAGGCTCACAAAACACATTAGGATTCATGGTTTGGAAACAATGAATCACTCTGTCATTAGCTGCTGTCAAAATGTTTAGAAATGTTCAGTTATGAGTGGGAGTGGGTATCTAAATGACTGTTGGGGCAGAAAAAATCCCTCAGTTATAATATTCCAGCGTTTGATAGCTTTATTTAAGAAGCTATTACATGATATCACAATAAAAAAACCATAGCTCTCCATGCAATACTTAATTCTATGATTTATGGGCTTTATTATAGGTTCAAAACTCACTGGAGTCCTGCAAAATTTTCACGCAGTTCATTGCACAAACCAGCGGATTTAAAGCTTTCTAGCAGATTTTTTTCTCTGCAAAGAGGATTTGCTTCATTGTCTCCATGTACTAAGTATATTTCCTACAGCACTTGAAAGCAGCATGTGTATGAACATGTTTCCTCTTTCAGTCACATGTGTGTGACCAGATGGGGAGCAGCAAGTTTTGTCAATGCGTTGCCATGGCACTGCAGACCAATAATGATCACTTAGACTCAAGTCTCATGGTAAAAGGAATATTGAGCTGAGTTATTATTGGCTACATTTATATGCGTGGTGCAGTCGATGAGCAGGGTCAATGGCTCTCAGCTCTCTTTTGTACCTACGGTGTATTAATAGATACTATTAGGATGCAGTTTGTGTGTCACATGTTCAACATGTGGTCGTCACCAGGTCAGCTTGACGTAAAAGCCTCATGTTATTCACCTTGAATTGGGAGAGATTTATTCCAAGCATCACAGCAACAAGTGTCCTGCTGCCTCTGTGTGCGTCTTCCAGGTGCGTTACCATAGTAATATTTATCTAACTTCCTGGCCCTTTGGTTTTTCTGTGTATGCGTTGCCACGGAAACTGACATATTTATTTTTTTGCCTGTGTGTGTGTGGCTATATTGCCATTTGTCCCTTTTGTCTGAGACAGAGCAGAAAGCACATGCTGCGGTGCGCTGGATGCCGAGTGAGCATTAGTCATCTAACTGCATGGTGCCAGTCCAGTCAGCACAGTCATTACTCTTTCCAGAGGAACATCTGCCGCATATAGGAACACAAAGCAACCATAACAATGACAACATAAGTCCTGAATCCCACTACACAGCTTTACATAACCTTTTATATAACATACATGTCTCATCAAGCAGTCACTTGGCTTTGATGAACTACTCACATGAGTAACTTTATATTCTTTTGGCCCATGTATCTGGCACTGTCCCATCCTTCTCTCCTGCAGAGCATATTCATGATTTACACTCATTCATTCCTTCTCATGCTAAATCGGTTTACAGTGGAGCAAACTGGCAGAAAATGCCATTTAGTTAAACTTGGGATTATTGATTCGATCTGTGCAGCCATTCCAGCAAACATCAACTCTGTGTGTGTTTGTGTACTGTACAGTATGTGTGTGTGTGTGTGTGTGTGTGTGTGTGTGGCGGGGCGTTCAATAGCTCTAATAAATACAGGAAGAAAACAGATGATAGCAGCTGTGTGAAGGCTTAGCAACCAACTATATTTTGGAGACAAACAATAGCAGTTAGAGGATTGTGACAGTAGCTCTCAGGCTATTTAAACAGTGTTGCATCTCAGTAGGCATTCACGTCATACTGAGTCAGAGAATATCATAACATAGCTTGTGCGTTCAAAAGGCTTCACATTAAGCATATATGAGCAGGGAGTGGATAAATGCATCTATTGGTGGTCTACTAACATGTAATCAAATAAGCCTCTGTGGTGTTGTCTATCTCATTAAGGGGTCATTCATGATCTAATCATGCGTGTGTGCTTTGTAGCTTATTAACAGCACTATGTCATAGTGACAGGCAGTTACGTCAGGGGTGAAAAATAAGATTGAGAATTGATGAGTGGATGTCTGCTGATTTCTCACTGAGGGAGCGAAACAAAATAAAAAATAATATCATTAATCATGAACTCTTCATGACTTCAATGTAGCGATCAGCTTTAGTGTTTGCGTCTACTAAAGGCTTGGACGTCTGACTAGGTAAACTTGGCCGACAGCTCGTAACGGCTCGGAGGCCAAACTGCATCCTAAATCAGTGTTCTTTGCCTCATTAAGTGCAGCGTTAATGTGGAAAAAAGGCTTGTTCACAGCTTACATTTCTAACTTTCCACACGTTCTGCAAGTCCGTTGAATCCCCCCGTCTTTAACGACAGACGTCACATGTTTGGTTTGCAGAAAATGCAACTGCATTCTTAGTCAGAGGTAATAAGACTAAATGTGATGCTCTGAAAACATAACATGACTGCATATCACATAAATAAGATTAAAATGATGGACGGTTGTTGCAGATGGTGTCTTCTTGTATCACCAACTAATCATATAACACAAGTTAAAAATCTGTATAAGAGTCACGGCCTGTAAATTTAAATAGTTGCCCCTGCCGGTCACACAGGCTTTCAACTCACTGTTTCCAGCTTGATACCAGGATTTAGTCTGCCCCCTTCCCTCTCCTGTCAGCATTCCACAGGCTTCACAGGCTGACACTTCAGAACTGAAGCTCATCCATCCCCTTCAGAAATCCTGCTGGGCAGAACCAGCTCGAGCGCACGGAGAGAGGCCTCTTATTTTAACTTTTCCAACTGTTTGTCTTCTCTTTTACACTGTGTGTGTGCGTGTGTGTAAGTGTGTGTGTGACTGCCCCTCAAGCTGTGTGTGAGGTCAAGCGGGAGGGAAAAGGGCTTCTTCCTCCAGCGATAAGGAATGACATACACACACAAAAACACACACAACTGTGCTGGATAAAACGCTCTATTAAAAAGGGCCAACATGCAACTTGGTTTCTGGTGTACTCATGACAGGCTCATTTGCACACATACAGATCCACACACACACACACACACACACTCAGGTGGCTCTCCAGGCTGCCTATGTTCACATCTTGTTTTGCTCCCCTGGCTGAATGATGGCTCTGTTGCTTCACTGCACTGAGTGGGGTCAAATAACAAGAGGTGACAGCGGGAGGCAAGACCTCAAAATATTGTTGGGAGAGGTCAGAGGTATGAAAAAGCAAAGTCATATTTTTGACATTAAGGTTCAGAGAAACACATTTTTCTAGAAGATGTGAAGAACCTTTCTGTTTATAAGATAAAAAAGGTGATGTAAATGTTTTGCAGGAGTAGCAACAGACACATTAGAGTCCACTTATAACCCCTCTGTCTGGATAAAGCATTAGATAAATTGGAGGTATGTCTCCTCTCTTTCCTTTTCCCTTCTTCCTTAACCTCTACCTCTCCCTGACCTCTTCCCTTAGTAGACACAGAGGAATGCATGACCAGAGATTCAGATGCCTCAAATGTTCATCAAAGCCAAAGCGGTCTCCAGCTTTCCAGCAAATTCATTACCATTCATTTCAGTTTAATTCCACCTTGATCACGGATTAAGCCAAAGCTGCAAAATGAACCCTGTCTGATGCAGGAAGAAGACGTTGTGTGATGACTCAGACTGTTTTCTATATGCTTTGGTCTTCCACAAACCACATCTCTTCTTCCACATATGCTTTGCATTCGTAATGTTAGTTTATGTGAGTGAAGAGCATATTGCAAATCCATCAGTGGAAGGGCACTTCACTGCTGGAAGATGTCCTCACTTGCTCCTTAGAGAGATTCTTCTTCCCCAGGTCTTACTGTTTATCTTGCCGTCCAGGCTACATCAATGTTATACATTTAGTTTCTCTTTTATCCTCCTGTTGTAAAAGTAACATCAGAGTTTGCTTAATGTTATTTTTTATGTTTAGATTTTACTGAACATAATCTACTGCCAATTGTATCTTTCACATCATGACTTTTTCAATAGTTTTCAGTCGGGTCGGGAAAGAGAATATCTATTTTTTGCTTTTCTAACCTTCAACTTTCAGATTCTATGTATTGCTGAAGCCACTTTACCATTTCTAAGACAAACAGCAGTGAAACAGTAATGTACATGACATGAGAAGTCATAACACCATCTGTCTGCTCTTCCCCAGGGTGATTTCACCTGGAGCAGCCTGTCGGGGCGGAGCGTGCGTCTGACCCCGGTTGCCATCCAGAGCCTGTCGGAGCTGGAGAGGGCCAGGCTGCAGGAAGTGGCCTACACCCGTTTACATCAGGACTATGACCTGGGATGTCAGATCACCATGCCAAAAGGTGGGAGCCTCAGTGTGTGTGTCTGCAGACCTGACTTTAACAGTGTTGTGGAATTTTTATGCACATTCTCCTGATGGATGGAATTTACTGCTTCAACATAACTCAGATAGCATCAGCTCGTCAAAAACCTGACATTTATGTTTTATAAGACTGTTAACGGTGGCCTCTGTTTCTGACTCAAGCGCTGCTCTCTATCACAAACACTTCTCATTCTTAACCCATGTTTTTTGCGGAAGCTTGTGCAGATACGTTCAAGTGTCCCATAAAGAAAAAGCCAACACTCGAGCCTCTGACCACATCCTCCTGTCATCCTTTAAGTGGATTTAAAGGAAGTCATGTATGGCCTATGTTTGGGAAAGTTGTGACAACACATGAATTTAGATGTAAACCGCGCTTCACATCAGGATCGGGGGCTTCCTGTTTGACCGCCCTCCCCCTCACCACGACACGCGACTCCCTTTCCCCTGCTGCTGAGGCTCAATGCAGTCACCACACTGAACACTCACTTAAAAAGTCCTAAATGTCACAAAAGCAGGCTGTATCTGTGTGCAACTGTGTTTTGGCCTTGTAAACCAAACTATAAAGTGAATTAGTGTTTGGAGAAAAATAGACAAATTAAGCCAGATTTAGCAGAAATGAGCAGTGTGCTCCAGAACTGCCAGAGTTGGTGGTTTGTTTCCCACTGGGCCCGCCCATACTAAAAAAGGCCTACGTGCATCACAGTTTAGCAACAGGATATATATCTATATATATGTACACACAAACCCACTCAGTTTAAGGCAAAGAAGTGGGCAGACCATAGTTAAGTCCACTACAGCACACAGATTGTGATACTGGAATATGTCAGACTGTATTTAAACATTATACAGGATGAAAGCTAATATCTGGAAAAAAAGACAATAAGAAATATGAGCGACAGGTTTTGCTACTGAACAAAGTGCTAATCTCAGAGATGATCTGCCTTTTGCAGCCTCTTCTCACAGGCTTCATCTATTTAGCTAAGAAGTCTGTTTCCCTGTGTTTATTTATTTAGAATATTTAGAGGCCAGTGAAATAAATCCAGATCCCTCCTGCCACACGGACTGTTTTTTGTTGTTGTTGTTGTTTTTTTGGATTGAAAACCACCTCGTGCTACTGCTGCATTTTCAGACCTCAGCGATCAGCAACAACTGACCCAAGTTGTAAGAAATCTCGATAACTTTCTGCATAAGTGCATGCTCACACAAATACACACATGTGAGTGCAGTGTATAGCAGTGCAGTGGCTGCCATAGCAGCAGTGTAGAGCAGCCAGTGGATTATCCAGGGCCTTGCATTCCAGCTGAAGGTTAAACCTCTCCCCACCATGATTTAATACGTACTTGTCTGTGTTGCTTATGAATTCCAGAACCCCTGACGGCCGCCATGTGCTAACGAGGGAAATATTTCAACGTGTGTGCAAGAGTGTGTGTGCGAGTGCTATTTCAGCACTGCTAATGTGGGCTTTTTATCCTCACGGTTCTTCATATTTATCCAAGTACCAGGGTTCAAGTTTCTAGTGTTTTCTTCAAGAATGGGAAGTAGATTAAAGAAAGAGAGACCGTGAGGAATTGGATGGGACGGGACGCGAGGGGACGAGGGTACGATGAGACAGAAAAGCAGTAAAAGTTCATCAGGTGGTTTCACAACTGGTTGGAACTTGGAAGTTGAACTGGGGAGGTTTGGAGGTTCTGGGGATTTCCGTACAGCTTTGGAAGTCATCTGTCAAAAATCCAAACCATTTCCTATCTCTGCTTCTCCCTCTCTCTCTCTCTCTCTCTCTCCCACCCTCTCTCCCTCCCTCCCTGCCCTCACTCTCCATCACAACATCTGCTTTCTCTCTCCTTCTATCTCACACCCCCTCCTCACTGTTTCCTCACCTATTTCTCTCTCATCCACACCATGATTTCACTTCTAGTCCTCTCTTCAAGCTGCAGCTCACAGGCTCAAAGCTCAGCTCATGCATGTTTCTCATGTATCACCACAGTGGCAGTAAATGGATTATCAAAGAACAGCAACTTGTTCAGATTTATCAAACATGGTCAGACACTCGGGGAAACTGAACCTATTTCCTCACGTAAGAGGCTGACGCCATCGAGCGTGTTGTGGTTCCTGAGCTTCACAAATCACTCATTCGATACAGATGAAGGGAACATCTGGGGTTCAAACTGAGGTTGCTAAGACAAAGACTCTCTGGGCAAGTCCAAACTGATCTGATGTGTCAAAGAGTTGTGGATCCCAGAAAGCAAACAGCAGAGTGACTGAACGATAGCATTAAAAGTTGCTGATGCTTCCATGAACTGACATCCTGGCCTGAGACGAGGATTCCAAGGCTTTAAAGTTGCGTGTGCCACAATTTCCAGAGTTTCCTGATCATTAATCAGCAAATTCGGGACTCATTCATCATGTTGACAGCTGACAAAGTGGCTTCCCCCTTCCAGAAAGCTCCGGTCCAAAACCTGGATGTAAAGCTCTCACTAAGGCACATATAAACATATTTTTCAGAGCAGCTCATATCTTTGTTTGCAGTGGCAGTTTGCTCTTGAGGTTTTGGCAAACGTAGCACATCAGATATGTCTGTTTGAAGTATGCAAAGTGCACTAATAACCCTCAGAACAAAGATCAGTCTCAGCATTGTGGTATACAATTACTTTCATACTTGCTGCATTATAGGCTATATATATTTCAAGGGAAACCTTGCTAAAAAAGTCTATGGATGCCTGTTTATGGCATAGCATGGCATTTCCCAGCATCCAAAGTGAGGATTTCACTGTAAAAATATGTTTAGATCGTTTTTTTTCTGTTGACTACCCTGGACAAACCTGTCTGATGTTTCAGTTTAATGGATTTAGGTCCATAGACAACTTTCCACCCGTGGCTAATTTATGTCTGCATTCCTGACATAAGCTTATTAGATATAATAAGCGAGATAAGATACAGCTGTTATGGGGACTGTGCAGATGATTTATTTTCTTGTTTTCTTTCAGATGGACAGAAGAGGAAAAAGTCACTGAGGAGGAAGTTGGACTCTCTTGCAAAAGAGAAAAGTAAAGACAAAGGTACGCCACTATCTTTGACATGTTCACACTCCGTCTCCTCTGTTTCACTCTCTCTTTGTCCCGACTCTAACTGGTCCTGCCAGCGAGACAGAGGAGCAGTCTGTGGCCTCCACCCTGCAGGCAGGTGAACAGCAGGGTTATAAAAACACAGTTTTTGTTTACTGGGCTTCGACAGTTTATATTTAGCTTAAGTGGAGGGACTCCTTGTAAGGGGACTGGGCGCTGAGAAGCAGCCACTCTGCTGCACTAAGGAAAGCATATTTGGCAGAAAGTGAAAAGGATTTTCATCAAAGAAGTGCAGATGGAGAAAAGGGCACAAGATAAAATAAAATAGGCTCCTGTTGTGAGATTTCTGAGAGTGTGGGAACAGATCCAAAGTTTCATTTATACACACAAACAAACGCACATACACATGTTTCTAATAGGCTGCTTAAACCATTTTTACACAGCTTAACCTGAATCCTCTGACCAACAACTACAATAACTAATAGAATACATAAAATATCATAGAAACTGTTATATGAGATGATTTTGTAGGATTAGTCTTTGGAGAGCTGCCACTTGATCCTGTAGACCTTAATAATTGAGCTAATCTAAAATAACCTGAGGTTCAAGGTTCAACTCATTATCCATACAGTAAAACCACAGCAATCAATGTGCTGCCATCTTAATCAGCAGCATGAAAATTAATCCACAGAAACACAGCGCAACATCACATCATCCTGTCTGTGCCATGTTGAAAAAACATCCAAATTATCAGCACATCATAGATGACAGGACTTTAGCAGTATTGTTTATTCATACCATTCAAACCAGAGTTATGTGAGTCTGTAATTCATTGCTCAAACAAGTGGAGGAAACAGCTGCCAGGCCATTGGGTTTTATGTTAGAGTGGTGATGCCATGCCACAGCTGTGTGGTCTGAAAATATGGTGCATGCTTTGGCCAATCAACCTAGCATTCTTGGCGACAGCAATGACAATACTTTGGCAGGTTGCCAATGACCTCCAGTTGAGACTTCAATCTGAAGACATGAATACAATGAGTTATATACTGTATGTTATCTAAGTTTACATATGAACACAAAGTGAGCGGAGGTACACCACACACCTGGCTGCACCCCTCCAGAGCCCAACTATCTCACATGTACCTGTGGTCTAACCCTCCAGATGGATTCCAAGTTTAATTTTCCCCACAGTACCCTGAACACCAGCCCTGCATTTCACTCTAAAGAGAGAGGGAGAAAAGGAAAATACTGTCTCCTCTCATGCAGCCACAGTAATGTGTCCTGCATGTGCTAGGACCAGACCTCGGTCAAACCAGATTTGAAAATAAGGTTGAATAGCTGTTTTAAGGATGCATTTTTACCTCAGATAGCTTCACAACAGACCCAATCTTCACTAATTAGTCTTTTAAAAACTCTTTTGGCATTGTCAGTGTGTTAAACTGGTAAACTGCACCCATCTGTGCACATTAAAGCCAAAGTTTCATGTTATTTATGACTTTCCTGAGGTTCTGAGAAACACACCCAGCTAATACAAACACACTACACCGACATGAATAAGTAATAGCGAGGAAAGAAGAGTGCTGAAAACCCAGACCTAGTTGTTCCTGAGATGCTGCGGGCCTGGAAAATGTAGATTTATGAAAATCTGACATGTCTTGATGAATGAGGTCTGGCTGCAGACACGCTGTGAAGTGCTGTGCATTACGTTGGCAGAGACCTGCACGTTATGCGATCCAGATTGTGTTTGTGTGCATGTGTGTGTCTGTGCCGGTTACATAAGCTCTGTTAAGTCTGTGAGGCTGCAGAGCAAATTCGTTGTGTCACTGCGTTAGTGGTCATGTTGTTCATGAACCACAGCCTTCCACTTGTGGTTGTGGAATGCATTTTGCTTTCTCCCTCTGTTTTCCTTTGCTTCTTTTCTACTCCCTCTCTCTCTACACACACACACTGAACAGCTGGACTGGTTTTTCCCAGCTGTTGGCTCAGGCTTTGGGATTCAGTATAATGGAATATATAGCCTGTGATGGCCCTTGCATGACATCATTTCTCTCTGCAGTGAGCCCTGTGCATATCTTCAAGTGCTTGCATTTCAGCAGTTCAACACAAATTGGCAACAGACACAAGTCCCAAGTTAATTGCTATGGTTAAGCTTCACTTTATCATTGTATAAACGCTACGTCTCTTACAACTTTACGCCAAAACAAACTCCGCTCTGCCTCTCGTCATACTTTAAAATTAGGGAAAATGGAACAAAGGCCTAAGCTGGATATCATGCTATTCTAGCTGTAATTAACATGTGTCAGTGCTGAGCAGCTTCTAAAAATGACCCACAGAGACAGCACGGCACTGTTTGTGGGTAATCAAAGTTGTGTCATTTGGGTTAAAAGTGGTCTGTTTATTGTGGACCGATTTCTTTTTCCAGCTTTCTCCCTGTGATGTCTTATTTTGGAAAACAGCTGGAGTACTGTAGGAGCGCTATAAGAGTTTTAACTGACTTCGTAAACATGTGTTGATGCTTTAATCGCATGTAAAAGTAAAGCTCCAACAGAAGTAATAAAGACTTTACGAAATGTCTTTGAAGCTCTTGTTTACAGCTATATTTGGAAGTTTCTAACAGCTTTATTTGTTTTTATTTCTCTTCTTCCTGCAGCCACCTGTGTGCTTTTGTTCAGGAATAATGCCATTCAACTGTTTCATCTCCTCTTTCTCTCTATTCTCTCATCTCTTTCTCTCTTTCTCCTGCCTCCTCTGTCTTTCTGTCCCTGCAGAATGCATGCCCCAGGCCTTCAGTATACCGCTCTCCCAGGTCATAGCTAATGACAGGGCACACAGGCAGCGTCAGGACAGCTATCGTCAGGACCCCCCGCAGCGTGAGGAGCACAAGGACTCCTCTGACCTCGTCTCATCCATTTTACAGGTCTGTAGATTCAGCTTCAAGCTTCAAGTTTATCCTTTTCCTCTTCCCTGTCTTTGGCAAATTATCCCATTTGTTCCATATGAGAAAAACAAATGTAACTCCTGGATCATGCGTCCTGCAGTTTGCCACCAAGCGACCGTCCAATAAGGAGTTATCCAGCAGTAACTCCTCACTGAGCTCGACATCAGAGACAGCCAACGAGTCCACATCGCCCAACACCCCTGAAGCTGCACCACGAACCCGCAGGAGGGTGAGAGGAGATCATAAAACTGATTACAGTCTGAACCACAAGAATCTGTTTTTTTGTGTTTGATTTAAAAGCACAAATCTTCCTTCAGGGTGGCATGTCGGTGGACTCCATCACTGACCTGGATGACAACCAGTCACGTCTGCTGGAGGCCCTGCAGCTCTCCCTGCCTTCAGAAACTCCCAGTAAGAAGGAGAAGCACCGGGACAAAAGGCTGAGCCTCAATCCCATCTACCGTCAGGTGCCCCGGGTGGTCGACAGCTGCTGTCAGCACATTGAAAAATACGGTGAGTAGGTGCTGCTGAAGCCATTATACAGACAGTATGAATACCCAGGCCTCTATCTGTCACTACAACAACAACAGGTGCTAGACACTTATTTTTTTTCCTTTTCCTTTTCACCCAGGTTTGCAGACTGTGGGGATCTTTAGAGTGGGCAGCTCCAAGAAAAGAGTCCGACAGGTGAGTCTTCTATTCACTGAGCCCCATTCAGTGAGCGTTAGGTTTTTATGTATCCCTTGTACCCACAGAAAAGCCACATAGCACCGTTCAGCCTCCTAACAGAAACCCAAAGGACAGTTTTTGCTCTTCACACATTTTCCAACAACAAACAAAACCTCCTCTCTAAGAACAAATTGTGTGATAATCAACACATTGCACTGAAATGTGCCGTTCATGCTCCTGAAGCTTCATCTGTTGCATCTTTCCCATGTAAACAGGTCTAAAACCACCAGCCTGATACAGAACACAGAGCTAACCAACACAGCTGACTGTGTGTTAGTCAAGCAAATATATTCTTACCTGCTCAATACACAATATCATAATAAGTTATGTTAAGTACTCCTACACCTCCTGACCTGTAACTATGGCTCCAGTGGAATAAAAGAAGATAAACACACTGGTCAGGGTTAAGCTTTGGGTGTCAATCAGTGTGGGCAGTGTCCACTTTTACATAATCTTTTCTCTGGCATGTTTTCATAACACTGACTTCCACTTGGAGCTCTTACAGTTTATTAGATATCCATTCACCTGCAGGCACAAGCACAATGGTTTTACCTTCAAGGCTATGTCCATACTTTCTTATAATACAATACATAATATATATTGAAAGCATTAAGGAGCTTAAATCAGTTTCCTTGAGAATCTGGCTCCTCTTTAAAAGCTCATAAAGCATAAATAAGATTGCTTTATCTTTTCTGATAATTGCTAATGAATATTACCAGGAGAGAGAAGTGGTTTATGTGTACGAGTTCAGTTTATACATGCTGCTGGAGAAAGTCTTGTCAGAACTTCCTGTGTTGTTTTCCCCCACATGTCTTCACTTTTTACATTTTAAAGTTCAACCCAACAGCTGCAGCGGAAGGAGTATCCATGATAAGCTATTCTGGTTATAAAAACAGTGTGTTCTCCTTCACCCACATGCTCTTGTTGTGGTTTCCCATTCATATGTGTCTTTGCTCTTGTGTAATTAAGAGTATATGTGTAAATAACATATTGAAAGTCAACTTCTCTTTTCCATGTTTTTACTGTTGGATGGACCCGACTACCTCTGCATGTGTTTATAACACCTCTTCTTTATTATAAACTTGTTAACTGAAACAGTTTGGATTCACACATCTGTATATTACATGAGACAAATGTAATGCATTCTCTGCTGCTCTGTGTTGATACAATCCAGTGTCAACATTTATGCATTTGACACCATTGTCAGCTTATTGTGACTAATAACAGTTTATTAGCTTCAGTAACGGCGGTATACGCTGCACCCAGATGACCCATGTGTATCCCTCATCGTGGTCGACAATAGACTCTCTATTATTCTGGAAGGCAGCCAAAGGTCAGAGGAGATTAGGATCCTTACTGGTAGAACTAGTTTGAACTGAGAGTCTACCAGGTCTCTTGGAGGACCAACAGGAAGCGAGCGTGTGTGGGTGTGTGCGCTACCTAGAATATAATGTCCATTGTTATGTGCAGAGGATGTTTCTGAATCCCCCTTCTTCCTCTCTTTCTCCTCTGCCCTCTCTTTTCTTTTTGTCCCTCCTTCAGCTGCGTGAAGAGTTCGACCGTGGCGTCGACGTCCAGCTGGATGAGGAGCACAGTGTTCATGACGTGGCGGCTCTGCTCAAGGAGTTCCTGAGGGACATGCCCGACCCTCTCCTAACCAAGGAGCTCTACACAGCCTTTATCAACACCACATGTGAGCTTCACCCTCCTTGCTCCTCCTCTTCTTTTTTCCCTGCATTTTTCTCCCTTTCTTTCTCACACAGTCCATCCTATTCTGTGTCGCAGTGTTGGACCCAGATGAGCAGCAGAATGTCGCCCAGCTGCTGGTATACCTGCTCCCAGCATGCAACAGTGACACGCTCCATCGCCTTCTGGAGTTTCTGTCTACTGTGACTGATCATGCACACGACCGGCAGGACAAAGAAGGGCAGGAGGTGAGCGCTTCATCAAATCCAGACATTAAGTAGCAGAAAATAAAAACAGAGAAAGTCCAAAACATCCAGCCCTTCAGTCGTGTGCAACATGTGCTCATGGGCAACCTTTTCTTTCCACCTCATTGGGAGGAAATTGCCACAGAAGAGATAGGAATCAGTCTCTGTGGTTAGTATGTGCACATATTTTTCTCTTTGCCTGAAACAGCACCAGCGTTGATGGAAGATTGCTAAACAGCCTTGCTTTGATTATCACACCCATCTTGATGTCAGCAGCTGCATTTACTCCACACTGCACTCTGGTAGCGTTGGGGTGACACTTGTTGTTTCTACTGCTACTGGTTGTAAAATGCATAGGGGGAAAATCATCTCAACCTCAATTTGGGAAAGTCCAGTCAAAGTAAATGTTTCTCTACCGTCCTCGAGTAACAGGAGAAGCTTGCATGACGGGGATTTCACTTCAGAATATTCTCAAGTGCTGATCAGAATGATTTCAATCTCAAACAAAATTTGAAAGTATATAATCACAATTAATCTGTGGTTCAAGACTGAGATATAATACGGTGGACGTTACAAAGGATTCCCCAAGACTGTGGTCTCCATGAAGAGGGTCAGGACTTCCCCTGTGCAAGATACACCACATGGATAAAACATCCACATTCTTTTGGTCAAGAATGTTTTTTGCAGCACAATGAATGCAAAAAGTGAGTTTCATAAAAGAAAAAAAAGCTTTTCTGGGTTGAGTCCTGATCTCAACCGCATCCAACACCTTTTGGATGAACTAGAGCGTTGACTGCGAGCCAGGTCGTTTTGCTCCAGAATGAGTGTTCGACCTCACTGATGTTCTCCTGGCTGAATGGGAGCAAATACCTGCAGCCAGGCTCCCAGTTTGAATAAAAAGCCTTCCTAGAAGTGTGGACGTACTTATAACAGCACAGCGATGCTCATGGATTTTGGAGCCATGTCTTCAACAAATCACATGAGGCCGTAAAAAATTGTGTCGACACACTGTCTACCAGTGTCTACATATTTTCAGCAATGTAGTGTAAATCTGAGGGACAGCAACAGAGTGGAAAAAATGTGTGCTCTGTTGTCTGCTGAAGAAATCAAAATGTCTGAATGAATGGTGAAACCAGCACGGCATGAAGTAGAAACTGTGGATTTTGATCCTGTCATAGCTGCAGGGAGGGGAGTTGTGATTGGGATACAGGAAGTGACATCATGGTCTGTAATCAAGACATGTCCATGGTTTTCCTCTCTCTCACTCTCACGGGCCCTTTAGTCTTCATCAATTCCCAAACTGTGGACATGTGTGCATGTGTTCTGGAGGAAAACTGTGTGTGTGTGGGTATGAACCTCACCACTATGTGCAAGGGAGTGTGCGCATACTGTACGTGTGAAAGAGGGGTGTGTGTGTGCAGATGGACATTTGTTCATCTCTATGTGTATACATGAGAAGGGGGGCTCAAACACTGATGTGTGTGTGTTTCTGCTCCAGTTTCTGTATCTGAGATTGTGACAGGAAGTCAGAGCGTTTCACACTGAGCCTGGAACTACACATCAATACTTTTGGCCGCTTGTGGCTGCTGTCTCTCCTTAGGGACTGGGAGTGGGGAGGGAGGAAGGTCGGAAAGAAGAGCAGAAATACATTTATCACCAAAAAGAGCTTTGAATGGCTTTTAACTTTAGATGCTAAATATGTCACAGGATGCTCATCACTACCCAACCCTAGTGGAAACAGACCCTAGTGGAAACCTCTGTTAATCTTAACATGTTAACACAGCACATGCACACTGCACACACATCTAGCACCATCATCTGGTCAGCATTGCTCTGTTCTCACCAATCTTATTTCACTATTTTTCCAGAGTAAAATGAGTTATGAATTACAACAGCACACATCATGATGATGTAATCCTTACATGCCATTGCAAATCTATTTGCATTCTTTAATTTCTCAAGCTCCCTCACCCGTGGAGGACTCAGTTGAGCAACTGATCTATAGCATTAACATGGTGTGCATGTTTGTCTCTTCAACTGCAGGTCACAGGCAACAAGATGACATCTTTAAACCTGGCCACCATATTTGGGCCGAACCTGCTCCACAAGCAGAAGAGCTCAGACAAAGAGTTCAGCGTCCAGAGCTCGGCCAGGGCCGAGGAGAGCACGGCTGTCATCGCAGTGCTGCAGAGGCTGATTGCCAGCTACCAAACCCTCTTCATGGTCAGTCACTGAGCTTGCATGGTTCTAACTTTCACCTCACCTCACCTCACCTCACTTCCTCGTTTGATTCTTTTACCCCTCAAGGAAACACACACACACTCGCTGTCTCACATTCACTTGCTCACTTGCTCTCTCACATTCCTGTGTCGACTTAAAGTAAGACAATCCCTCCTGGCTTAACACACAATAGCTGTGTCTTGGTTAATAAAAACAGAGTTCTGCCTGCTTTAGTGAAGAGAGAGAAAGAAGAGACAAAAACAAACAAAAGAAAGAAAGGAGAAAGAAAACAAAGTGAGTGAAAGATAACAGATGGATGAGGAGGCTTTTTGAAAACCTTGCCTGAAATCTTGGTAGTATAGGAAGTAAAGAGAGTACAATCTTGTCATTTAGCTGACAGTTACATCAAAAACCTTTCATCCAGATACTTGAACCTTTTCTTTCCAAAATAAAAGCGGAAAATTCATGCTTGAAATCCTGAGTGTGGTGTCAGAAGAGGTCACACATTACTGCCTCATCACTTGCTTTTTGTTCCTCTCTGTTCCACAGACTCTCAAAAACAGTGCAGACAGGCACTTCAGGTCATTTCAGGTCCAAAATCTTAAACCGTAATGTTTTGTAATCTGCCACCTCGGTTCCCCTCAGGCTTACATTCCTGCTGTAAGCCAATGAAGAGCTATTAAGCGTGTATAGTGAA
This sequence comes from Trachurus japonicus, assembly GCF_045865225.1. Classification (NCBI taxonomy): domain Eukaryota; kingdom Metazoa; phylum Chordata; class Actinopteri; order Carangiformes; family Carangidae; genus Trachurus; species Trachurus japonicus. The sequence continues at coordinate 7,049,311 of NC_140908.1, read as the reverse complement.
TTGGGACTGAGCTGCTCAGTGTCGGTGAGTAAAAACAGATTTGTAGGCGGCTCAGGTTCTCTATATGACACCTGAAAGTTGTTTCATAACCTGCTTACGTCTGAGGTTGTTAAAGATCTGGCAACTTTTACTTTCAAAGCACTCATTCTAGAGCAGCTTGGACAGCGTTCTTCATTATAATCCACATGTTTGATAAGCATAAAATTCAGCTAATTACCTGATGATCAGATGGACACGACAGGAAGGTTAAGAGAGATTCAGACACGGTCATTTGTTCCTGTTGCCCTGACATGTTGACCCTTGAACAAGCAGGAAACTTCTCATTGCATTTCAGAGGAGAAAGAGAGATCCTGGTATAAAGTCATGATGAATGATGAAGAAACACAGACTGGGATCCATTAAGTTATTGTTGTTGTTGTTGTAGGTGCCTGCTGATCTGCAGAATGAAGTACTGATGAGTCTGTTGGAGACTGATCCAGATGTAGTGGACTATCTTCTGAGGAGAAAAGCTTCGCAGTGAGTTACGATACAAGCATCCATGTGGAGCATGTGGGCTTGCATCTTCCTTTTTCCTCTTCATCCACACTTGTTTTGGCCCCCAGGAGTCCTGACCTGTTGCCATCGGAGGAGCCCTTCACTCTGAGCGAGCGGCGCTCCTCCAGCGACTCCAACAAGGTGTCCAGTGGCGAGGTGTCCCCTTATGACAACAACTCCCCAGTGCTGAGTGAGCGAAGAGGAGAACCAGGGAGTCCAGGGGAGCAGCTCTTCCGTGTCCCAGAGCAGTACACTCTGGTGGGGCAGGCTGGTTGGAGTAGAGAGCATGGAGCAGCGGACACTTGGGGGTCCAAAGGTGACTTATTTTACAGTTGCTGCCCCCTCAGCAGTGATGTCTTTAGTAGTTCTGGGTCGTTTCGTATGTTCTCCATGTGCTTATGTTTCCTGTGTGACTGAATATAAAGAGGAATTTGACCTCTTTTTCCTTCAGACACTATATCAGAGGAGCATGCTAACATATGGGGGACGTGGCACAGCACTCTGAAACCAGCACTCAAGGACCAACCATACACAGGTAAACAATTGCCCCGTGGGTCCTTGCAGTTAATGAGCCAGAGCACTACAGTATGTGCCTGACACATGGTGCTGGTTATTAACCATCAGACAGGAAGAAAATGAAACACCAAGGCCTTTGAAATCACAGTTTCTGTTGTGATTTGCATTTCTGCTCATTACAGACCAGAGTCCTGCTGGTTTTATTCATTAGTAGTCACTTAACATTAGCTGCTGAGTTACACCTGTGCCGCCTCCCTCACTGTGAGACAGAAAACCATTCCTGCTGGAAAACCCACAGCTAAGACCTCTTGTTGTTGTATGAGACTGACCTCAAGTGTTGGAGCATCTCCCTGTGCATTCTTATGCAAAGCACTTTCTCGTGTTGTGCGTGTCTCTTGTTATTCATTAAACTCTAATTAATGCCGCTGATCAAGTTGATGTTCTGTTTCAAGGTTCCCATGGCAACATGTCAGAGGGAAGCTCCCGCAGCTCACAGGAAGGTCTCGACGGGCTCCACGGCGATGGCAGGCATCAGGCAACGCAACAACGGACTCAGACAGCGCCGGGCGTCACCGAGTGCAGACCCCACCCCCCGGTCAGCAGAGTGTGCACCAGCCCGCACCTAGGGACGGGACGACCGCGGCTGCAGCTGAACATCAACCCCTCCGTGACGTCACACCACAACAGCACACACAGCCTCCAGCGAGCAGGTGGACACAGGATTAACCCCACCTCCAGACCTCAAGGCGGGGTGAACACTGCTGACGGCGGCCCTGCTACGCTTAATGACAGCCGCTTTCCACCCCCTTACAACGCCCACCACCGACTGGCCAGTTCTCAAAGTTCGCCCCAGCTTGCGGGGGCCGTGCGCCCCCCTCTGCAGCATGGGAGGCCCAGTGCCACACAGAGTAACCCAGCCTCCACAACAGAGGCCCAAATGGTGCCACAGAGCCCCGAGTGGCAGGACTGGCAGAGAGACCGGTGGCAGATCTGGCAACTGCTGTCCTCGGACAATGCTGACACACTGCCTGAAACGCTGGTGTGATGTCAGACGTTTGAACTCTAGCCAACCGTGGCCCAATCAAGCTCCTCCTATTGACAATCACCCCTCATCCTTACCCTCTTTTTTTCTCTCGCCCTGCCTTTCGTCCATTCATCCATGGATTTCATCCTTTCCATGAACCTTCTATGCTTCTCCTGCGTCTTAGCACCGTGCCCTTGTTGTTTACCTGTGCAGCTGCTGCCTTATACAGACTTCTACATCCAAGAGCCACTAGTATTTCTTATTTTGTATGGATGTATCAAAAGTTGCTTCTGTTGCGAGCCCATATGTTTTATCCATAATAACTAATGATTTGGGAGCATTAAAAAAACAATGCCCACCAGAAATACCTCAAAAAACACATTTTCTATTCAGAGTTGAGTCTTTATATCTCAATTGTGAACAATAGGAAATCACCATTTCTTTAGGTTGTTATTTTTTTATTTCATTTTTTTAATTTTATATTTCGACCATGAGACACTAAGATGTACGCATTATGAATTGCTGCTAAATGTAGACTTGTTATGTGTGTACTCTTAATGTAATTCAGCCACATCTGTCTAAAAAGATCAAAGAAATTTGTCAGATTTTGTTTGATTGTATATATACAACCTGTTGACAAACATACTTATACAATATATATATGTAAATTGACATGTAAAATATATAAATTGCCAATCTACCTAAAAGTAAGTCAGCCCTTAACAGGCAGTCTAAATGTTGGTGTTTGTCAGACTGCTGTTCTGTCGTTAATATTGAATGTAAAATGCTTCACTTATGGCAAGATGCTTAGAGCTAATTATAAAGCGCTTGGCTGGAGGTCCGCTTCTATGTGCTCCTGCCTGCTGCACTGCAGGATCAATGTGCCAAAGTCTGTTTTTTTTTGGTTTTTGTTTTTTCAGGATATTTATCGTGCAGTTTTGGTCATTTCACCCAGTTGTTCATTTCTAAGGAGACTCAAGACATTGTGGCATTGTCGCGAATTTCAGCGTAGCAGTGTGGGAGAAAGGAGGCATGTTTTTTTACACACACACGCAAAGATTTTATCATGGGGTTAGTGTGGGGATCGTTTTTCCAGTATATTTATGTGAATGACATGACTGATTCAATTTTATTATACTGTACCTCTCATACTAGACTGAATATCCCAACCGGGTTTAGACTCATTACCCGTCTTAAAGGATTGATGAATCATAAAAATTTATGAAAAAAAAAAAAAGTTACAGCAGTGGTCCAACTGAGGTGCTAAAAAAAATTCTCATTGTGCAAAACCAGGAAGAAATAAATATATATTTTCCCTGAATACACCCACAACCAACCTGTCCAAATCCTCTCACATGTCTCAGTTTGGTGGGTATTTGCTGGCAAATATTTCACATTTTCTTAAGTTATGGTGTAATATTTGCTCATTTGAAGCTACTTCATTGTTAAATCTGGAAACACACTGTATTTAATTTGCCATCTTTTCTCGTCCTGTATTTGCTTGGCCCTTGAAAGTTAAGCTCAGTGGACAATAGAAGAGTCTCAATGCAAGTATAGCACGTGGACCATTGGTAGAGTAATGGCGCCATCTATCGTCAGATCATGTGCATTGTTTGGCATGCTGCTGCTTCCCACAGTTCAGTGTCTCTAGCATCCAGCTGCACTCAATTTAGAATCAAAGCTTGTGATTATAAGCACCTTTTGTGAAAATGTAAAAAATCAGTGTGAGGTATTAAACGTGCCATAGGTCTCCATGCATTACTCAACATTCATATTGTGAATTTTTTTTGTATGACTTTTTTTCTGTTGAGTGTTGTAATATATAAATTCAATATAACAATTTTTATTCAAGACAAAGAAGAAAAGAGAAAAAAGGAGCAAATAACCCTAATGGTCCTAGTTATGTCTCCCCAAACCAGGATCCTGTTTGTCTGACCGACGTCAACCAAGAGAAACTTAGTGATATGGTGTTTTTTTGTCGTTGATATTTTGGTGGGGTTTACTGGGTCCAAGTTGTAAATGAATATCTGGTAATTGCTTTTGTACTGCGTGTCATCAATATACTACTATGGAATTAAATATGATAAAGTCTACACATGTGGTTGGAGTCAAGTGCTTTATGGTGACAGCAGTGTTTCACAGCATAAGAATGTCAAAGAAAACAAATGTCATGTTTGATAAAACTATAACTCACAGCCATTTTCCCACTCGCACACATGATCTCAGGAGCGCCAACGCCCTTTTGTCCCAAGTGCTTAGCTTGGCTGGGCTGCAGCTCCAGGAAGAGCCCTGCTTACTCCAAACTTTAGTGTAAAAACACATTATGTAAACACACAAGACCACAGAACACTATTGCTTTTAAGGCCATAGGTCACATGTTAGGTACTTTTTTTTTAAATCTCCAAAGAGACCCAAATTACCACAAATCCTGGGTGTGTCTGCCTGCAGTGCAACGCTCCTGCAAACTAGCTTTTTGGGAGAGCTGAGACATTTTTTGCAAGTGGGTGGCTCACCAGTATTGTTTGTGTGGTGTGTGGTTACTGCAATGTAATTTTTCCCCTTTAGTGTTCCACCCTAGGATTCATACAGCCTTCTCCCTTTACCTCCGACTCACACACCAACTAATCAGGTTTTGCTTCTATAAAGGATAAATTGAACATTACTTTTCATGGTCTCTCTCATTGTGCAGTGAGGAACCATTCTTCACTTTGAAAAATTAAAAGCTTTTTGCAGGCAAATTCCATTTTCCATTTCACACTGAGGAGAAACACAAACCTGTATATTTCAAGGAACTATTCAAAGGGCTGACAATGTGAGCTACTCTTGAGGACACAGAGTCTCTGTCTGTGTCTTGCCTCCATTATTTTGGCAATACTTGGCTTCAAGGTGAGAACAAAGCAACACACAGGGACTGCTGAAAGTTTTCGAGGTAGGAGACAGAGGGTTAAGAATCAGAAACGACGGCTCCTTAACCAGTCTGCAGAAAAGGGACTAAAGTGACGTGAGCCACAAAGATGTCTTCCTCACACCCTTTAACCCTGACGGCAGTGATTCTAGCTTTAGATGCGAGGACAAGGAAAAAAGAAGCAACTGTGAGCCACTTGACTGTAAATGTCAAAGTGAGCCATGAGCAGGCAATTTCAAAAACTTGACGGAGCGAGATATGGTAGTTGGGCTATTGTGCATAAAGCCCCTTATTACACCTGGAAAAAAAATACATTGCTGTGAGTGCAGTGGTGCAACGAATAGAGGCAGTGATCTAGTGAGCAGTGGAAAAATGTCAGATGGTCAGATGAGTCATCTCTCGAAAAGGCAGAAAAGTATATGCAGGGCTCTAGCCAACGTGAGTCAATGAGTCTGGGAGGTTATTTCCCATGGAGAAGATGTCTAAATGTTCTGTTAACCCCTGGAGTGGCGAGGAGCATGCTAATGAGTTATTCCGGTATGGAAACACTATTCACTGGATCACTGAATTATCTGAAATATGAGGATCTGACACAAATGAGTCAGCCGATCTGAAATCAGCTCGGCATCCACAGGAAATTACCTACACGTGCCTGAGGTAGCATTTTCCATGACTGTCACAAAAACACTGCACAACAAAGCTTATTATGGACAAATGATGTCAGTCCTACAGGGGAAGAGAGAAAACAACAATCCAAGGCCTCCTGTAATTGTTTGGGTGGTCCATGATTGCCCAATATGCTATTAACTCAATTGATGTTTGTGCTTTCTTGTTTGTGGGAACCTTAATGGAGTATATTTCCATCCCTTGAGCAGCCGTTCTTAATTTAATTTGTCTGTGATGCTGGAAAAAAATTATCTAGAATATTAACAGAACAAAAATGTGGGTGTTGTCTGTGATGTTATGTCAGGTCTACGCCTCTAGAGGTCAGTGAAGAGCCTTGAATACATTTTTGAGGCACTTACACAAGATTGAGACACTGCATCTCTCCAAGCCAAAGGAACAAATTCTTCTCTTTCTGCACTGTATATCTCCCAAACTGCAACTGATGATGATGAACAAAATTAGTTTTTGAAGGCAGCATCTGCAGATAGGTCGACCTTAGAAGGAAGGAAGTCTAAAAAATAAAAGGAATAACTGAGACTAATTGTTTAATTGTTTTGCGATGGAGAGCAAGCGCAAAAGGAAATGGGGAAAAAAGAGATTAAAAAGATTTCCTAGATTTTGGTTTCAGTTCTCCTCAGCCCTGCCTGATGGCATATTAAATCACCTACAGACCTCCAGAGAAATGAAATTAACTGCTAGCAGCCTATTAGACATATTGAAAAAAGGTAATGCATGAACATTTGGGTGTGTGAGGGGACAGAGAGGAGACAGCGTAACTGACTGACAATGGGAGGGAAGTAATAATTGAAACAGACACAATCTGCAGCTCGGACTCTTCATAATGGACTTGGGGGGATAATGAGCATAAAGTCAATTGCATCTTTCTCTTGCTAGAAGTTAATTGAGAGTTCTTAACAACTCCAGAAACTTTGGAAAGTTAAAATCTATTCTCTCTCTCACACAATCAGATGAACAGATCATTTGAATCAGTGAGAACGACCTGAGGAGTTTTTTTTTCTTATTGGTGGCATCTTCAGCCTGCTTTTATCAGCTGCCTCCCTCTCCATGGAACTTTCCTACTATTCATCCAAGGAGATGCAGTCTCCTTGATGCACACTACCCCAGCATCCGTCCCAATTAAAGCTTTTGCCATGCACTGTGTGCCGGTGATGTTTGAAATGACTATGTCATGTTCTGCTCAAGGAAGTCCTGATTAATTGTGATCAGTGAGGGGACAGAGGCAGTTTGTTTCAGATACTGTACACTGAGTGTGTCTCTTCTAGTTTCTTTTGTCTTTTTGTTGGTTACTGGAAGGGAGCCTGATTTTAAATAGAATTTTGTGGACCATGACAACAAAACAAAGCTGCTTTATTTCAGTGGCTAATGACTTGGCCCAGAGAAATGTTATCCAGTTGGCCAAGCTAAAAGACAATTTGCCAGAAAAATACACATGCACAAATAGGTATGCATGAACTCATCCACACAGAGACACTTGTAATTGCCGGTACAAGAGTTCGGCCGCGCTCCTGGAGGGAGTTAAGAATTCATGCATGGCAGTAAACAAAATGTGGATTTCAGTTTGTTTTATCACATTTGGGAGGAGGCATGTGAGGTAGTGCATGTTTTATGAGCATAACATTTTGAGCAGTGTATGCACAATATTTTTCTTTTTGCCTACACATGCAGAAACACATGGTCTCTCTCTCCCTCTCTCTCTCTCTTACACACACATGCACACTCACAAACACACACACATTTTGAAAGGAATTTGTACCCACAAGGTCCTCATTAGCAAGCACAGTCAGTTCATTCTCATGTGTTGACTCTAACAGCACAAGAACTGGCCTGAAGATACAAATGTTAAGAAACACAGAGAGGTTCAGACCTGAATTAACCCATCTGCAATTCATTGTTGAATAAATCACATCACTGTCTGAGGAAATAAAACACAAACATCATCATATGTCCAACCACTACACTGAACTATAGCACCTTCTCTCTCTTGCATAGATTGATGTCAAAGTTTAGGCTTTTTTTCTATTTTTATACCTCCACCGCAACTGCAAAAGGTGATGTTTATGTTATGCACCAAACTTGGACTAATTCGCTGTTGGTTGTGGGATTTTCGTGGCATTTGTTGATAAGGAGAAAACATAAAATGGTGCCAGCCTAGAAGAATCCCTTCAGAACATTTAAATCCCTGGGTCTGCACAAAAAGGGATCCCTCTGTTCTTGGCCTGCAGCCTAACTTTCAACCTAATTTCATGGAAATCTGTAATCCAATGTGGTTTTTGAAATGCCCCTCAATCTTAAATAGACCCTTATCTTCACTGATTAATATAATTTGTGTCACTGAAAGATTTCACTCATTCTATCTCTTGTTTGGACGCAGGATGACCTTAGAATTACAATTACTGTCCTAATATTCTGCCATAAATAAAAAGTTTCTGGATGAACTCCACGTGTCCATGAACTGCAGAGTGCTGCAGCAGATGGAACAGATTCAAAAAGCCACAAAACTATAATTTAATAATGAAAACATCATGTTTTACCAAAGTGTAGGTGACTCAAGATGCCTGGGATGATGAATGCCACACAAAATGTCACAACTTGGAAACTAATGGGAAAACAAAAACAGACTCTTAATAAGAAAAAGGAATAGAAATAAAAGTCTAACTGTAACTGAGCCAGAGGAAGCCTTAGCTGATAGCCATTCATGAGTGTGACTGCTGCAGCCCTGTGACTGTGGGGCGCTGTCCAACCAACCATGACATATACTGATCTGCCTTCAGGAGCGGAAACACATAGGCATGCTGTACACATGTTCACACACACATCGACACACAGCCCTTCTCAGCAGCTTACGCTCATCAGAAGTAATGGTTCAATTCATTGACCGTGTGGCCCAGTTCTATAAGGGAGCCCTGACAGATAAATTGTCACAGTTATTTCCATTCAAATGGATTGCTAACAGTCATGCACCATTGTTTTCTGAGCAGGCAAGCAGTGGCCGAGCTCGTTGAGAGAGTAGTCACATCAGAAAACGCCCTATGTGACTAGAACTGAGTTGGAAACACATGTGGAAACCTGTTTTACATATTCCAGGACCGAAGGAGACTCAAGAACTGAAAAAGCAACAAAGATAGGTCAGAGCATGATTAGATTAAATGAAAAATGATAATAACAAAAACTCAGATTGAGCAATCTGTGCTAGGCTACATGTGATGTTTTTGCAGAACCCTACAAAGCCTACAAAGGCAATAAATGGCTATTAACCTTTTGTTAGCAGGAATTATCAGGTTTTCTGACCAGTGTTACTACCTCTACACAGAGCATATGCAGGGACCAGATGTGGAGGACATCATACTGAAACTCTGCTGTCCTTGAAAACTGTAATTTCACCCCATATCCTGTAAATCTGTGCTCCTGGTGATTCATACTGTAGGTATGCGTGTGTGTGTGTGGGAGAGAGAAATGAGGGATCTTTGTTAGCCATTCACAACTTTATTTGAATTAATTATTGTGGTTGAATAAAACATTTGAATCATAAATTGCAAATGAAGAGTTCAGACTTGGGACTGTTCAATTAGTCAGCTAAATCAGCAATCTCAACATGTGTAGTAGTGTAAATGAAAGCTTCATCATCATTTAAAAGGCTAAAAATTTTACTTTTAAGGAATTATAGCTCCAGCTGCTGAGTGCATGTTTTAATTTCTGCAAACAGCAGCTTAAAATCCCACTGAACACAATTTAAGGGTAGTGGGCCCTTGTAGGCTACAAGATACAACATTATGCTGCTGTAGGTTGATGTTAGCAAGAGTGACGCTCCTTGCAGTGATGCTATTTATAGTATGGACACATAAATGATGCGAGGTGTGTACATGTGATCTCATCTACTCCTCAATTTCACGGAGTCTCTTTTGGTCATTTTGGTGAAAATGTTTATTTGTCAGGAATATTTTCGGGACAGGACCTTTAGGAAATCTCGATGAATTTAACATCCAAGTGTGCTTTGAATGTAAGATTTCTGCAGGACCTTCCCCCAGTGCTGTGGTGTGTGCATAGCGGTGATAGTGAGGAGATCCTGTGTGTAGTCAGTCTCTGGCACGTCATCATAGCTGACCATTTGGCTCCTCTGCGATACGGCCATCCAGAAAAAGCCCCGCTGAAGTCGGTTCGCTTCTCTTTCTCCGGCTGGCTTTCAAAGCTGGACACAGTCAGTCTCACAGGGAGGAAGCAAAGAGTGGTGCCATGTTGGCGTAACCGTATCATGGTTTTCCCTTTGGTTGCTTGGCACCGGAGGAGTTTGATTTCTCTTGAACGCTACTTCTTCACGGCCCAAGGCAATATTCACCAGCTGTAATGATTTTTTCTGGTGTTGCTCTTGCAGAATGAAAATAAATGGATGGTTAGGTAAACTAACTTTCACCTCTACAGAGCTGGAGCTAGTGTTTGCGGCCATTACTGTTTATCTTCTTCTTCCTGTCTGTATTGGAGCATAGTTTTCCAATGAGAAGAACCTCACTGCACTTTAGTTTAATTCCAGGCGTAAATCATCAAATTCATCCTGACACCTCCGATATTTACAAAATCTTCTCTGTGCCTTTCTCTCTGCTTTTTAGAGTGACTTTGAATGTTGCGATTGACATCCACTGCCCTCATTCATTCTCCTAGTCAATGTGCAATCAGATCCACATCTAATTCAGAGATTATTAAGTAGTCAGCTTCAGTAATGGTCTGGTGCAGAGATAATACACTGATTGAGGCTGAGTGATCCTCATCTCCTCTGTTAGAAACCTTTGCACGCACACATTATTTAAAGTCCATGCCTAATTACACGTTATGAAAAGACATTAAGGGAAACCTACTAAAAGCCATGAAGCAATAAATGTCAACTTCATTAAAAAGCAGCCAGTATTTGAGCCATTTTGTAATAACTGAGCCTCACTTGCTGGGTACCAGAAGTTGAGTAATTCTACACATAGATCTGTCTCAACCACTGATATTAGATGGAGGGTTTTAACACATTTTTAATTTGTGTTACACATGGGTTCGTGAGGTGTTGGGCTTTTTCATCATCTGGAAAGAAAATTACTCTAAACTGTAAAAAATCCCAATATTTTTTTGTTTGCTTTCCTCATTGACATTCAGCCAAACTGAAGGACTCCTGGCATGGCCCAGTGGTGAGATATAAATCAGCGATGCATTATTCAACGTGGTTAACGTTATTAGAGATGGTACGAAACGACTCCAAATACCACAGAGATTCAGGGATGGAGAGGCAGATGTTTTGAAAGGATTTCTCATCTGAAGTTTAGTTTGGGAAAGTTGAATCCCCTGTGTGTTCAGTGTCTGAGTCAGAGACGAGTGAATGAGTGAGGGATGAATAATGCAGGTCAGGATCCTATTGTTTGGTGAAGGCCCTCTGCAGCCCTGGGCACAGCACAAGAGACTTTGTAAAATATTGATTCACCACTTAAAAGTTGTTGTGTGGATGCAGCCTGACTCCTTACAATGTGAGAGCAGGTTTTCCTTGGTTTTCCCTGGTTTCCTTGGGTTTACTGCGGATCCCGGCAAAACATGAAAGAAGCTCAGTGACTGAGCTTCAAGTCTGATTTCAACCTCATGTTTGACCAAAGGTTGCTCAACACTTCAAAACCAGACATAATCCAAATGGGCTGCGACATTGTTCTCGACACGTTAAGTGTTATAGATGAAACTTGACATCCAGCCTCCATCGGTACGTGCTGCATTTAAACTTTGTCAGATTTAGTGGAACTGATTTATGGCTCAAAAGCATGGAAGCAATGGAAATAGCTGAAAAACATGCAAACAGACAGAAACTCCATCTGTTTATGAAGATAATGTAATATGATGGAAAGCTCCAGAACCAGCCAGTAAATGGACCTAATACCTTATAATTTTACATAAAAAGATACCCAGTGCTCAAGGCTCACTGGCAATGGATTTATTACTTTATCAAAGTTTTATCAGTTTGTTTTCTGTCTCACATTGCACACAGTGGAGGACTCTAAGGAGGTGGCCTAGACTGCTGCATCAGATTGGTTATCATTGTGGAGAAACAGCCGAGTCACAAGGGGATCCTTTATTTCAAGAGTAGTTTGCAGAACTTGGCAGAGAAGCTTCATATTAGCAGGCTCTGAATGAGGGGCCAGATATGAGGATACACTTCAGCACATGGGGGGAAATCTGTGGGGGAGCTGATTGTACATAATAAGTGGGCAAAAACATGATTTTACATTTCTATGCTTTGTCTTCTTCAATATAGATTGTTTAATCTCACTAGTATTTTTTAAAACTCCTCATAACATGAGCAGCATACACAGTGTCTAATGCAAATAGCAGAATTTGACACTCAGAATATTAATTTTCCTCCATGACCACTTTAAGTTCACTACACTATTCAAGTGTATAAGTTACTATGGTTACAACGACTCTCCGTGTCCACACCACTCTAAACAAATTTTTTTCTACAACCTCTGGTAACAACTGGTAACAAAAGAAAACCTGTCATTTGCAATGGAAACTGGCCGTGCCCATGTCGCTGATAATGGAAGATCACTAAATATCCTAATTGGCTATAATAAAACGACCAGTGAAGCCTTGAAATGTGACACATAGCACCTTTAAACTGCAAAGCTATTGCCAAAGCAAGCTGTGAGTTCATCCTGAATTTCTTGCGATATTTGCCTGGCTACAGCAGTTGTGTGTGACAAAACAACAGTCCTCTTGCAGCCTGGAGATGGACTCACCCTGCTGGCTGAGCTAACACGCAGGTCTTTCCCATGCATGAGCACAAAACGTCAAGTGGCCCAGATCTTTCCAGGAGGAGTATGGCGAGGCAAATGGACGAGCGGTATGGGAATGACAGTTGACATGGGCAAGAGAGGAGGGATGGGGAGAGAAAACATGTGAGGGAGGTCGGGGGGTGGGAGGCGACTGTGGAGAGGAAGTGAGAGGCTGGGGGTTAAGAAGGAGGTATGACAGGGCAGGAGGTGAACAGAGCTGTTATTATAGGATTTGAGAACCTGGCTGACATTTCTGCTCCTCCTTAGGCATGGCACTACTGCTATAGCTGCACCTCCTCACTCCTCCTGAGCTTCTTTCCCTCTTTTTGGATGATTTTAAAAACCATGGTCTGGCTCTCTACAGCCCCAAAAGACATTTGTTTTCTTAATTTGCAGTTATTTCTCCAGGCACATGTTGGATTTGTTCCTGCAATGCTCCTTTCTTCTGTTTCTCCAGCTCCTGCTCCTTCCTCTTAATTCTCTTCATCTATAATAATCAACATTTTAATATATTCAGCTTTATCAGACTGAAAGATGTTCAGAAATTGTTTCTTTCATGATGCTAACAAGCATGAAGAGTCGCTGATATCAAAGCCAAGTTAGCTGCACCCATCAAATAATACTGTATGGCTTGTGCTTATAGTCTACTTGCCAAAAATGAGTACCCGGAAATGTTGAGTACCCCAAAGTTTTATGTTAGAAATATATAGTATGGGTCCCCAGTATTCAGAAACTGCCGGATGCTAACTTATATATATTGGGCAATTAGCACAATTGACATAATTAGCATAAATTAGCATAGTTTCCTATATGGGCAATATTTCATCAAAATTGACTTGGCTGATCTGGGCAATATTGGAGTGGTTTTAGGGGTTATTGATGATGCTGAATCCATTTCTGACATTTTCAAAATTCAAAATGGCTGTCTAAACCGGAAGGGACCAGATTGAAATCCATCAAAATCGGCCCACTGGCGGTTTAAATCTGGTCACTACCGGTTTAGACAGCCATTTTGAATTTTGAAAATGTCAGAAATGGATTCAGCATCATCAATAACCCCTAAAACCACTCCAATATTGCCCAGATCAGCCAAGTCAATTTTGCTGAAATATTGCCCATATAGGAAACTATGCTAATTTATGCTAATTATGTCAATTGTGCTAATTGCCCAATATATATAAATTAGCATCCGGCAGTTTCTGAATACTGGAGACCCATACTATATATTTCTAACATAAAACTTTGGGGTACTCAACATTTCCGGGTTCACAATGGGGCCCTATGGGCTGGCAAGTAGACTATTATCTTCACTGTGTGTCTTCTATTTCTGCTCAGCACTGTCCTCTTCCTTAGCATCCACATCCACTTCTGCCAATTCCTCCCACTCTCTGTGCCCGGCATATCAGAAAAATCAAGCGCCACAAAACATTTCACATTCCAGCACACGACTGCTGAATTCACTGCTGGTTTCCAGGGGGGGAAGTGTCTGCTTTTGCTTTTTCTTTGGAGGGGAAACTTACTGACATTTTCATTGTCCTGCAGCCAGACGGCCCTGTGTTTATGAAGCCTGAGGAAATCTTGCAAAAATGAACATGGCTGCAGTAAAATGTAGGGTTTTTTGTGAGAGTGTTTTTCACTCATTCATACACACAGTGTTGTATAAGCATAGTTTCACTTTTTACAACAGGAAATGAGTCTGACAGAAAGTGCACAGATGCCTATATGTGCCATAAGCAGTGGGCAGATCAATGTTACGGTTCTGAGCTCTGTGTCGTCTGTTCTCTACTTTTTCCATCTCCGTTTTTTCCAACCTCGCTTTTCATACAAATTTTTCTTTTTTGTCTCCCTTCACTTTTTCACTGGAAATAAGAAAAGGATCCCTCATGAATTAGTTAATGCAGGCCACAGAAGCTTGTATTCTACTGTGGAGCTTTGTGGTTATGGCACGTCTGACTTTATATAGGGTTTCTCCCTCTGGGATATGATTCCTACATGATCCTTTACTGTGTTATTTTTGGTTACGATAGAGGTGTGTCTGTAGACACAGCAGATTGGTCAGTCTGTCAGTCCATCACTTTGGTCCCTGCTGAAATACTATACAGTAATTGGATCTAAAACACTGACACCACTTTACCCCACTTTTCAACACAGTGCCCTGCTGTTTACTTTACAAGAGAATTAACATTAAACTCTTTGATACTCTCGTGACAACTACAGGTCACAGTTATAAGGTGAATCTGCAGAATTGCCATCCAACAACATTTGGTGCCAGTGGAGGAGCCAGCAATGTAAAACAAAGCAGACTCCTGTCACAGTCTGACAATAAAGGCTGAGGTTGACAAAGGTGAGTGAAGACTGACAATGCTGATCTGAATCAGAGTTGTTCTAAATTGTCCTCTTTACAAAGAATAAACCTTCATCTGATTCAGGGTGAAACGCGCACTTTTCTCTGAGGTCACCTTCTGGTTGAAGTTGTTTTTCATCTCTAGTATGAAATAGCAATCATCTTTCATGCATGAATGAACCAGACAGTTTAAACTAGAGGACTGATCGTTGCTGATTTCCTAAGCAAGGTTGTTATTTTTATAGCACTTTTATAAATGTCTTAATATCATTTTTATTTTAATGAAAAACATTGTAACGTCTTGACATTTAAATGCTACCACAGTGCCATTAAAATCAAAATTTATTGGACTCTCTCTTTATCACTTAGGCCAGATGACTTTGTATATTTCATCAGCACAGAGGCACTCAGGTTAAAGGGAATTAAAGTAATTACCAAATAAAACCTATGGCTACACCTAACCTTCATTTAAAGACAAACCAAACCCAAATCCTTCTTTCCTACAAACAACAAAAAACGACTGATCGAAGTGATGCACCAAAAAGGACTTAAAAGGTGTGTACAAGGCCTCATTAGGTGCGTTCAAGGCCGATGGAGGTTGACATAGTCAACGTATTAAAGGGACAATGAGGAGTTTCTATTCGGTTATAAAAAAGTCTCACGTTAATGTGGATGAATCTCCGCTACCCACACTTGTTAATGGGCCCATTTTCGATAAATATATCGTTCTGTCTCTATCGTTATTTTGTTATTATTAGTGGTGGCGGAAATGCTGGTCGAGCCGACCAGCGTTTCCTTCATGGCGAGTCATGAGAATTACGCAGCCTAATCGCTGTTTATGGTCAGAACTACGACGGTATGTGAACCTCTTTGAACCTCTGACTTTAATTATTGATGAATGAAAACATGAGTCCGTCTTGCACCGGTCAAAGAATTTTACGGTGCGTGTGGAGGCTCATAAATGTAGTGTGAAAACCAAGGGGGCAGTTGTCGGTCTGAGAAGTGAAGCTCACTTCCGCGTTCAAAAAACTGCAATCCCCTCGAATTCCTCTGGGGGCTGGTGTCAGAAGGGAGCATTCCCCATAGACCCCCATGTTAAAATCGCCGACTTTACATCCTCAGTAAACATGTTAAAAGCCTGGTGTCAGAACGTTTTTTTGTCTCAACCGATAGTTTCTACCCCCGCACACACTCTGAGGGGGGTGGATTTTTTTTTAACTCTACAGTTTTACTGTTATTAGGTTAAAATTCTGGCCAATTAGGGCGCGGAAACGTTGAGTGACAGGTCCGAGCAGCTCCGTGGACAGCTGCTTCGAGGCCAGTGGGCGGGATCTCGGCCGGCCAATCCAATATGGCGCTGTTCAGGCCGCCATATTTGAGTCACAAAAACGACTCCCCAAAACCAATGGGTGACGTCACGGACGCTACGTCCATTCTTTTTACAGTCTATGGTGAAAACGCTTCGCTTTTCCAAAACTCCTCGTTGTCCCTTTAACAGTAATTTGAAACAGTTATTTGCCATTTCTGAAGACAACATTTCATTTCATCCTTGGATGATGAATGGCAGGAAAGCAGAGCTTATTTTAATATGTTGTCCTGCTGTAGCAGAGCTGTTTGCTTAAGGCAAATTCTTCTCTTTGGACCAAGTTGCTTCCAGAAAAACCCAGCAAGTAATACTTTAAGAGCATTACTCAAACATCGCTGCATTATTTATTCCTCATATGCATCAGAGCAAAATTTGTAAGATCGGTGTTGAATAAAAATCATACTCTCCTCTTTCTCTATTTTGCTTGAAGTAGTCCAGTTAAAATTCTTTATGTCTGCAGTGAGTGGAAATATCCAGTGTGTGGTTTGAGCAGGGTGTGTCGGTCCACATCTGTGGTCTTTCACCGAGTCAGAAACCACTGCATCAGCATCCTGTCTGTTCCATCTCCCTGACAGAGAGCAAGCGTCTTATTGTTTTCACCGTGACCGCCATCATATGATGCTGTAGCTTTGAATATGTCAAACATTCGGTCTGTCAATTGATGATGGAAATCCAGAGTGATCATTATGGTCAGAGTCCTAGAGGGTAAACCCAATTCAAATCCCATCTGCCATCAATTTGAGTCCAATGTGCTTTTTTCCCAAGGCCTCAGTTTGCTGTGTCATTCTGTATCAAATTAGAGTAGTAACAAAGAATGAGAAACTGTCTTTGTGGACTCCCGCAGAGGCTGCAATTTTGAGCAAATTTTTAGTTTTGTGTGATAGTTCAAGCTTTTACTTAACAAAATTATACATGCTGAAAGAAACGCCGCAGATAAAATTACAGTGAAAGTTTTCCCTTATCATGCTTCATGAAGCTGAGTACAGACGACAGATTTTGTTGAATTCTAATACAACAAATTAGAATAGAGTTTACTGCCAGTATTGTATGCATTACAGTATTTTGCCAGTGTTTGAAGCATGCCCCTTACTCTGTCACATACAAGGTGGCCACAGAGCAACCGAGCAGCCGAGCTAATGTGCTAATGTAAAATTCACTTAATGCAGATGTCATTATGATGCTCAGCGGAAAGAACAAACTGCCAGGCTTCTTCTGGATTTTGATTAAGACAGAAAACATGTGACATCTGATGTCAAAAACCAAGATCTGAAACTTAGTGATATTCTCAGTTTTGAGACTTTTCACAAGCACACAGAAGACAAGCACTGGAAAGTTGGAGCACATGAAGATTGTTTGGTTCTTGACATTGCTTAAGATAGCCACAGGCTCCTGGAGATACAGTGGAAAAAGTGACGAAGGTGGTGTGTGTGTGTGTGTGTGTGTGTGTGTGTGTGTGTGTGTGTGTGTGTGTGTGTGTACAAATCTTGCCTAAAGAACCAAAGACCTTACTCCTACATTAAAATCACTCATAAAGTACGGATTAAGTCATCACAAGCACACAAGTCTGATGTGATCGCACAAAGAAGGCGCAATGTTGCTCCCATACTTGTTTCCACACAAGTGTTTTAGAAAAGAAATTGCAGGCCATCCTCTGTGCTGTGGGTCCACATGTTTCAGAGGAGCAGAGGACCAAGCTATTCTGCTGGTAAGTGTAACAAACAGATGTCTTGCCTCTTTACAAACATCTCAACATCAAATCCACATTTACTTCAGTTGTGCATTTTACTTCAAAGAGGCCGCATCTCCCTGTGTCTGTCCTGTGGCATGTACACATGCAAACATGCCTTTGTGTCTTATTTGCGAGCGGTGCAAAGAGCATATCCTACTGCTGCACACAACTTTTATGCCTTGGAGAAAATGCAATGTGTTCAGGGTGCACAATCTTACCAACATTTCCATATCGAGGGCAACAGTGCAGGATATAAGCTCATTAAATCAACACTTGCAAGAGGATTTTCAGAAAACTTTGTAGTGGAACTAATTTAAGAACAGGTTTGCATAAATTGCCCTTCGAATGACCCGTCAGCCATGTTTTAATGATATTTTTAGGTGTTTTTGAAAGATTTAAAAGCCAGCTGTTAAAAGCTGATGGTGTGAAATTAGAGTTTAAGAAATGCATGTTTGCAACAGCATCACTGATTTTGCAGATGAAAACAGATATTGAGGTGTAAGAGGTTAACTGTGTTGGAAGAAGAAACATCAAGCTAAAGCTGTAAAGCTGCCCTCTATCTTCATAGTTCCTCTCTTCTGTTAGCTCTTTCAGCTCATTTTGGTTTTTGAACTCAAACTAAACACGGACTGCAGAATGACAGAATCATCCATTAAACATCTGATCAGCGTTTACTAACAGGGTTTTCCCTGGGGTTTTTGAGAACAAGGTGACAAGGCCAGTACAGCAAGGGGGGCATATCTCAATAGCTGTATTGTGAGATACCGTCGGACAGGGCTGTCCCCCCTCCCAGAAAGGGCGCTCTCATATCTTTGAGTGTTGTAACATCAGAACAGATATGTCCTCCTTATATATATTTACAATATATCTACACTGAAAGTAAAGGATTTATGCGGGCAAAAGACGCTACGTTTGAACGGCCCCCCTATGCCCCCACACATGGGGGCATCCAACCAAGGCGGGAGCCAAAATCACCCAGGCGACCGACAGTCCCTTAGATAGGCAGGGAAAACCACGACTAAGACAAATCATGCAAGTGCAAGATTTGTCACTCTACTAGAAGTTCCTTTTAAAGGGAGAAAAAACTTCATATTGAATTTATTAAAGACATTGTGACTGAGTGTATTATAATATCTGTTTTATTCATGAAACTAAGAACTTAGTAATTTCACACTCTTTCAGTCATAAAAAGGAGACCAAACTCCATTCAAGATAAACAAAAAAAAGACATATCCTCACTTTATAAATTCTGTTCACACATCTGGGTTCCTTCTTGTTGACAGTCAACACCCAATCAGAAAACACCAGCAAAACACCCACTGAGAGAAACCTTTAAGTTTGTGCAGCGCAAGCACCACTCGCCAAATAAAAGAGAGAGAGAAAAGCGCTGAAGAAGTGTTTAAGATTTCATGTGGCTTCTGAGAGCCTTTCATTCCCTCTGCAAGCGTGATTTTTCCGATTCATGTGACAGACCTTAATGCTTCCTAAGAGCCAAAGGCTGCATTGTTCTGTGGACCTACTTGGTAAAAGTAAAAATATAGACTTATATACAGATGTAGAAATACAGTACAAGAATCAGAGAGCATTAAATATACATGCAGGGAAGTGGATCCTGTGGTTTCCTTTTTATTTGAAAAGCTCTCAACATGATCTCAATTGGGAATTTAAAGGAGAGTGTTAAAACAAATATAGAAATCCTTTTTTATGCAACCTTGGGTTTTTTGACCTAATACAGATACAACTGGTCAACTATTCAGTGCAGCTGAAGACGTAGAAGGGCTGCTGTCCAAAAAAATACAATTATGTAATTATGAAATGAATAATGAGTCAAATACTCACTCATTTACAAATTGGAATTCAGAAATGAACCTTGCAGCTTTAGAATAAATTTCATACACACTGACTAGTGATGGCTGTAATTTTTAATAATGAATTGGAATTAAAAATTCAAGACTACACAAGTGACCTCCCCTTGCACTACAACACTGACGCACAGAAACACACACAAGCACCATATGTACTGCGTGTGTGTGTGTGAAGCAGTGCATTTTCACTGTATGCTAAAAACAGGTAAGGAGATGCATAATTGAAGGCGTGCAATGGAAAACAGATGTTGGTATACTGTGAGGCTGAGAGACCAATAATCCTCTCAACATGTCTCGCATGTGTCAACGGTGTCACACATGTGCAGAGCATAAAGTAAGGCAGGAGAGCACGCTGACAAAGCCACAAGACCGCAGATGAAATTAGTTGAATTTGTGTTAATAACTGATCACAACCACACAGCCACACACACATACACATAGACACACACACACACACTACATGTTTCTTCCCTCTCTGTGTGGGAGCTTGTTTTTATGTTTTCTCTTTACTGCCGTGGGGACCTGTCCTACACACTGACCTTCTGCCTGTGGCCACATGACCAGTGTATCCTTAAACCACCCTGATGGACTCAACTGTGTGTGTGTGTGTGTGTGTGTGTGTATGGCATGTTATGTGGGGATTTCTGGCTGGATTATGTTGAACAAATGAGCAGGGTAGATTTTTGTTGCGCTGATTTATT
Source organism: Trachurus japonicus (assembly GCF_045865225.1). Lineage (NCBI taxonomy): Eukaryota > Metazoa > Chordata > Actinopteri > Carangiformes > Carangidae > Trachurus > Trachurus japonicus. The sequence goes on along the minus strand of NC_140908.1, from coordinate 7,028,852 downwards.
TGTCTGACTGTCTGCAGCATTTCTATGAATCTTTTTTTTCTTTAATATTTCCATACACGTTGAGTATTTATGACATTTCCATGATTTTCACCTTTTTGTTCTCTTTGCAGGTTACACTCCAAATCTACATATGAATTATGTATTTTGGTGTGACAGGCAAGCTGTACAGTTGTTCAACATTAGCAGAATGGCAGCTTATAGCTATAGTGTGGTCTGGTACATCGCAGTGTGATTTTCTCTCTGTGCAGTGTGGGGATTGAAGAAATGTCTGCAGTCATTTTAATCTAATCTGAGGGAGAACACAGAGATGAATTGCTTATTTTCTGTACTAATGATAAAAAACAATCTCTATCAATATTTCCAATCAAACCTGGATTGATTAAACTAGATTGCTCGACTTATATATGGTCCTTTGTCTAAAGTCTTCAATTATAAATTGCCCACAACTGCTCATAATATAAAATATACATTTTTTTCTTTAGTCTAGGTCGTGATTCTTGCTAATTAACCTCGTTACACTTTGAACTGTCCTATGGGACCTCTGAGCCATCTATGAGCCACAGCCAGTCTGATAATAACACTCAGTTTTAGAGAGAAATCCCAAAGAGAAGCAACCATTTTGGAAGTAACATCATCTGTTTAACACTGACATTTGAGAAGGACAAGCAGACTCCCTGAGGACTGTACTTGTCCTAAAGCCCCAATCTGACACACACATCATTTACACCATAATTTGTGAATGAGCCAAATATTTCAGATATAGAACTGAATATTCACAGGAAAAATTACATAAAATAGATTCTTTAAGTGTATTTAGTCAAAAATATAACAACTATGATGATCTGTTGTGTTCTGCCTTTCAAATGGAGACTACACTTGCACCTGTAGAAAATCCTAAAAGAAAGGCCTTGCCAGAGGTCCACTTGCTGAATTCCTCATATGCTATTTACTTTGTATTTCAAGTTTATGAATAATTACAAGAGAAAGGCCAGATTTGACTTTTCTTAATGCAAATCAAGTCAGGGGCTGTGAGGGGGATTGTGCTGAGCCACTCAAATGAGGAAAGGAGAACAAAGACCAACAAAGAGCAGAGGAGTCACCCATTTTATTAATTGTGTTGGTTCTAGCAGTTGCCCTTTAGAAAAGTCAGTGGACTTAATTAAATTACCATGCACGCTCCGAGGAGGAAGCAGTAGGAAATAACCCTGTAAAGCAGAGCCTTGTGAACGTTCAATCCCTTCTCTAATGAGAATGAGAGCCATGGGGATGCTCAAAGGTCTTTAAGCGTCCTCTGAGTCCTTCACTTAGTACTGTAATATCTGGATTTACTGAAGAGAAAAGCAACGTCTTTGGAAAACAGCAAAACTACAGCACAGCAACTGCCTCATATGTGATGGCATCCGATTTTCTGCTCGCGGTTTCAAAACAGCAGTGCATGGTGAACAAACACAGCCGGGGATGATGGGAGCGATATTGCCAATGCTTTCAGTCCTGCCAGCCACTCTCCTATATAGTGCCCTTAAAACCCTCTAGGCCCCTTGGAGTAAAGGCATGCTTTTTCCAGGTCAGCTCATGTGTTTACTTCTCACAGCTGAGTCTTGCTGCCTACTGTTAGCACAGCACATATAGGATAATTAAAAGCGGTCCAAGGGTCGAGGGAGTTGAGCAGGAGAGGCTGGCACGAAGAGTAAGTGGTCATGACATGCTTGCCCTTCCTCCTACACATGTTCCAAAGCCCGGAGGCAATGCCCGGGGTTACAAGGGCTTCGTGAAGGGGCAGATGCATACTGAGTAATACAGTATATGGCAAGTGGAAAAGCTGAGACGACTGGGCATGGAGAGCCAGAGTGTAAATGCCAGTTCCTGTTGTGGTGTTGCGTTGCAGTGGTGTGGAGGGAAAATGGACCAGAACATGAGGAGAAAGCAACAGTGCCAATACATCTAGGAGAGGTCAGAACATAACAGCACAACCTCTGTTAGAGGTGCACACAACCTGCTCTGTGATGGCATTTAAAAAGCCTCTAAAACTCTGCCACTGGCCATTACAGACTCATTCTGTGCAGCCACACATCACATTCAAACACACAGTCTTTGAGATCACTAGGTCATTTTAGGGATGTTGCCATGCAGGGCAGATATAAACACTACAACCCAGAGCCTTCCTGCTGTGAGGTGAAAGCACTAACCACTGCAAATATCAGGCTGAATTTCAACAACAGAAAGATGGGACATGCACATCCCAATCATCCAGTACTCGCACACTTGGAGCTAGCGTGATCTCCTTCATCAGTTACGGCCACAAGTGTGGATTCTAGTGGAATTAATCTACATTTTACTAAATATTTAGTTTTACTGTACATGGAAATATGCTGCAACTCATTGTGAACGGTATCTCCAGATAGCAGCCGCTGCCTACCACTAGACAATACACAAAACAAGGCTCACAAGATTCAGCCTAATACAACTGTTCTCAGACATGCTAACCTTGGAGTGTGTTTAAAACCTTTTTGATCTTCTAACTGCGTATGTATTTTTGCATTATTTGACTTATTCTTAGCGAGGCTGCCCTTCTGTTTAGGTAGTGGAGTCTGATTGGGCAATTATAGGTCAAAAAAAAGAGTGTAAAAACATGCCATTGAATGAAACAACCTTCAGTAAAACTAAATGAATTTAGACTTATTGCACTACCAAGAGCAAGTAGGTCACCCATGCGTCATTATCTGGGCCAAAGGCAACACAGTCACTTAAATATCTTCAAATTCCACTCATTTATCTATGACAATATACTTACTAAGATTAATCCCTGAGGATACAGCGACTTCTGTGCTTTGTGTCATCCCTGAGCTATCATACCCTTTAACTAATGCTGATTTCTTTGACATATGAGGAGAGCTGATGAGGATACAGGGAGGTTGCTTGTTTGATTTGTTGACCAGGGTCCATCTAGCTTGTTAGAACATATTACGCAACACTATTGTGTGCCCATAATTCTTATGTATTTGCAAATTTTAATTTCCACTTAGACTCCCTTTGTTGTTGAGCTGAGCTTCCCTCTGGCCATGATGCTTCGATGGCTCTCTAGTCAACCATGTTCTGGCTCTTCAAATGGAAAAGAATATTTGTTGTTATTGGTTGAGCTGATACACTATGTGAAATATTCACATAATGATTCAGTGGCAAGGCCATATTTTACTGTAATTGTACACCATGTAACAATAACAGTGTGGCATCTATTGTGTTCAGTCTATGAAAAAAAAAGTATATTTTCTGTTCATTAGTATTTCAAGTATAATTTTGTTCTATTTGCAGAATGGTTTTGTCTTATTTAGCACATTGTCTTTAAAATTCAGATTTAAGTAACAGGAACACTGTCAGGCTGGAAAACCATCACACATCAAAAGGTTCAACACTTCAATGATCTCTTCTTCCTATAATACAGTACTGTAGGTATGTGACTCAAGATTTAGTCTGAACAAGGTTTTTAATGAGTCAATCTCACTCAGGAGAGGAAACAGGAACTAGGACACTGTCATGTTGATAACTGTGACCCGTTGACCTGTTATATCACCCCCAAATACCAGTATGGTGATGTACTTTTTTTGCCTTTTCGTGCTGTACAGATGGGCTAAATGGGTCAACAGACGGTGCATGTATGTCAGTGATTCCCTCCTGGTGCAGAGCTGACCTCCTGCCGGTGTAGATTCAGCAGAGAAAAGGCTGCTGAAGCTCCTTTGAAACTAGTCTTGACCTGTTTGTTTCACTGTCAGAATGTATACACAGCTGGGATCTCTGTGCACAGTGTGTGCCGACACCGAAATAAACTTACCTCTCAATTCGAAACACATTGATCCCATTAATTACCCTCTTTGATGTTGGTTATAAACCAAACTTGCTCTGTATGAGTGCAGGTTTGAAGCTTTAGGCAGCAAAGTAGTGAACTCTAAAACTTCACTACCCAGAAGTCACTTTACTTAACAGGTAATTAAACTGCTGTCCCTTTATTCTCCATCCACGTTTCTAATTAGGAGCTGGTGGCAGTGAATGTGGTGGGGCTTCACCTCAGAGTGGACCCAATCATTTTTATTTGAAAAATGATACATTTAGCTTGATGAATTATAATGACTTTTCCCTCCAGCTCCAGCATGAGGTCCACAGTTTTGTTTTGTATTCAAATAGCTGAATGACTTTTGGAAGGACATCAGATGGAGCCACTTTTGGTTCAAATGAATGATTTGGAGCTAATCTGGTCCCATGTACACTTCCTATTACTAAAGCCTTACTACTGACTTCTCTGGAGGATCAAACAGTTATCCATCCATGGTATCCATTTCCATCTACTGTACACCCAGAACTGGACAGACAACAAGCTTGCCACAGCTGGTACACAACATGTCCCACTCTCTTCTGTGTTGAAGTTATATAAAACACAACAGCTCTTTCACAATATGTTCCAGTGCAGCAAAGAGAGGTTTAAAGCAAGGTGCCAGAGGTTTGTGTGGAACGTATTAGGACTGATCTTTGAGCTCTAGGGAGATATTGAGACAGCTCCAAGCGGCACAAACACAAAAGCAATACAGATTTGAAATGTGTCATGGGAGATACACTGTACATTGTCTATTCTTCAGCCAATGATCACTCATGTTTGTGTATGATTGTTTAGAGCAGCGGTCCCCAACCTTTTTATCTCCGCGGACCGGTCACCGGTGGAAAATTTTACCGCGGACCGGGGGGGGGGGGTCGTTCTCTTCGGGGGGGGGCTAGGGGGTAGCGTACGTTCTCCTGTTTACATTACATGTAGGCCTACTGTATAAACAGGACTACATGTTCACATAGCCTAGTTTTCTCTTACGTTTACGTTCTTTGTTACAACTCACCATAATATAGTATCACAATAATAATGTCAGTCATCTGGGGGTGATGCTCCGTCTGTCATCTCGGTTCCTGTCTCTACCAGTCTACTCTGTCATCTCGTTTTGCTGCTGAAGCTGCAGAAAACTCCGTTTCACAAACATAATATGTTTGTAATGGAAGCAGGTTTTCCGTGCTTTTGTGGCGATCTCAGGATATTCTGCTTAAATCCAGAACGCAGGGAGATCAGTTTTCTGTGAAGTGATGAAGCGGCAGAGAGCCGGCCGGGTCCCGCACACACATTGCGGAGCTTGGAGCATGTGAATCACCTGTTGCAATGAACCCGTAATTTAAACAGGACTCGTGCTTTTTCTTTTAGAACAGCTTTCTTCTTGTTGGAAAGCGTCGGGTCTTCTGTCGTCTCATTATTGAGTTTTTCCCGGCCCGGCGACGTGTGTTTTTCACTCTTTTACGTTTGTGCCTGCCTGTCAATTGCGCAGCGCTGGAACGATGCACAAACGGAAGTGGCAACATTTTCAAAATAAAACGACCGGAAGTGTGAAATAGACGAAACAAACTATTTTTTTTTTTTTTTCATTTTCATTTCATCTTTCTGCGGCCCGGTACCAAATGATCCGCGGACCGGTACCGGTGGTTGGGGACCACTGGTTTAGAGCACACAATAATGGCCATTTTTAAAGCAATGTGCAGCAGGAGAACCATCTCAGTTTGTTACCCTTTCAGCAGAAATACAAAAATAGATGCACTTGCGTAATCTGACTTGGATAATACACACGGAAAACCTAAGGCCTTCTCCTGGGTGGTTTGTAAGATTATCCTACCACTTTGCTGGCAAGCCAACACATCTCAAGATTATCTCCCTACGTGTCCATGAGCACGAGGGAGAGAAGATACAGACATGAAAATCAGCTCTACATCCTCTGTAATCTTTATATACTATGAAATAGTCCTCACTCAAAAGCGTTTTCTCTCGCAGCGAAACAGATGATTAGGCATGTCTGGCCTCATCAGCAGGTCTTATGCTCCCTGGTGGAGCTCGACTTAGCTGCTGATCATGTTGTTAGAGCTGATGGAACAGCTTGGGTCATTCAATTCCTATCCACTGTCAGCAGGGGTGAGGGCCCAAATTGCTTTCCTTAAGCAGAATATGGGCAAATGGGTTAATCTGGATGATTTAGCCGAGTGGATTCCTCCCCAGACACGGCTGTTCTGGCTCCGTAATGACCGTAAAATGATGCTGACCAGAAGCAAAGGCTTCTCATTCATGCATTTGTGTTGAGTTTCCCTCCATGCCACAAGCTCGGTGTGTGTGGGTAAATCTGTATACTGACCTGCCACCTGACTCCCAGCCTTAAGGTCTCTTGTCATCAGAGACATCAGATGGAGGGCAGAGGGTGCCAAACAAAAAAAGGTTTATGCCTCAGCCTGAGAAATGTTTTGGAGTTTTGACATGTTTGAGGTTTAAATGTTTTGAAGGTTTGATTTGGGTTCATCTGTTCTCACTATCGTTGTCAGATGCTGGGGCTACCAAAATAATCCAAATACTGGCTGAAGCTGCGGTCGGGGGTAAACAACTCTGAGCTGACTGTGATAAACTGAGACACCTGTCAATCATACAAACATGTCCTTGCACCACTTCTTAGCAGTTACTGAAGTGACACTAGTAACTGAAAAACTGATCTGCTTAGAATTAGACCTCAAATATGTATGATGGTTAGAATAGTAATTTCATAATTCATCTAACAGTAATAATCTTAAACTTTGCAGTGGCTTTAACATTCAGTGAAGGTGGTTGCTTCCTGAAGTCCAATGCCCCGCAGCTACACTGGATGATATCATGTGCAACAACTATAGAGCATAGTGCACTACACCACAACCCATGGGCAAAAGCAGGGATTACTGTACAACAGAGAACATCTGTGAACACCACGGCAAAACCACAGCATCATTATCGACTGGGAAGAGGTCAGAGTAATTGACAAGAAGCCAGTGGACGCCTGGAGAAAGATTAAGAGTGTATTTCACATCCAAAGCCAAAGAAGACTCTTTGAAGAGAGATAGGCGTCAGTCACAACCCCCCTCCCACAGAGCACCTGCTATCACATGACTGATATTCCACACTAGGATTACAATGCTCACAGTATCAAGGACGGTAACACTGTCCAGCCAGACAGGAATAACTCAACCATGATGATGACATTTGTGGTTTGGAGAATACTACTAGTGAATAAATTGGTCTGAAATATGCTACAGACTTTTGTTTCCCACAGGTGGCCCACATGCCGAATCCAATCCCTTTAATGTATCGTAATAAAAAATACTTAAGTGTGTTCCAGCATGAAAATGTACTAGCTATTAGTCTATTAGTCTTCAAAAAGTTTGTTGCAGCATTAAGTGCTAAACGTCAAACCTGCGGCATTCGACTTTGAATATAAACACATTTACTTCTCTGTGCTTCTATTCCCTTGGGTGACAACCACCAAAAGTTAAAAGCAACTCAAAGCTGGGACAGTTTGCAAACAGTAATGAAAACTGAGACAGTTTGCATCAGCCCTTTCAGTGAGAAAGAGAAAAAAATATAAGCAGCATAACATATTGTGTAATCAGCAATTAGCTGCTAAGAAAAAGCTACTTTTTTCACTGAATTGAGGTAACATGAGTATGTGTCCACGCACAGGATAAGTAGCAGTGGGACTTTGGTTTTCCACAGGACCCATGAATTGCTATTATTTTTAGGATTATGTCTCAGTGAGGTGTGATAGAAGAGCCAAGGTGCTGGATATCATCTCCTGCCTCTCCATCCATCTGCTCTGGATCAAACACACAGAAGGAGCCAAGAAGCTCAATGTTCCACGTAATAGAAGCACGAGTTTCCCAACCGCTGGACAAAGCACTAGGACTGCAGGTTTCCTCAGCCCACTTCACGCTTTCCTGAGCCTGAACACATGACAAGTAAAACCCGAAGGCACTGTGGTGGGGGGTGGCTGAACAGGAGGAGGAGGAGGAGGAGGGGAGATGCAAGAAAAGATCCTAAGTGTTATGATTTGCTTGTACGCTGGGTGTGTGGATGCATGAATCTGCGTCCTCTCTCTCTCTCTCTCTCTCTCTCTCTCTCTCTCTCTCTCCCCCTCTCTCTCACCTTTCTTTTCCATCTCTGTAACTCTCTCCCTCTCTCTCTCTCTCTCTCTCACCTTTCTTTTCCATGTCTGTAACTCTCTCTCTCTCCCTTTCTCTCTCTTTCCCTCACTTTCTCTCTTTCTGCCTGTCTCTCACTTAGGGTTACTCACTATTGTTATTCCAGACTGGAATCACTGCACGCTTCTCTTCTTTTCTGTCGGAGGACCATGTGAGGCTCTTCAATGTAAGTGCCTCCTTTGTTGCTTAATTCACTTTCATTGGGACCGTTCCTTTAGAGGCAATAGGTTTAGGGTCGTCTTTTTTTTTCTCCTCGTAGCACATGCACAATGGGATGTCATACATCGGAGGGGAGGAGTGGGTTGGGATGGGGTGGGGGTGTTTAGGGGGCAAGATTCCTCCATGTGGTCCAAGCGTGGGAGCTAAATGCACGTGTTTGCTACTGTCATTGTCTCAGGGTAGCTTTAGCGCTGCTTTGTCTTCAGTTTGCAACTTGGATTTCTGCATCTATTGCTTGCTGACGTTTGTTTGGCTCTGTATTGTTTGTATTTGGTGAACTCAGAATGCTTAAATATAGGACAGGATCCTTAGTTTAACTGCAAACAGTGTGCTGGATTTGAGTATAAGCACAACACAATTCCATCTATTTTTCATATTAACAATAGAATTCCAATAGTATATTATTTCAATTTGAACAAATCAGGTCCAAATAGAACAGAATAGTGTTGAGTGGGTTATTACTTTTTCTTGATGGTGTTTAAACACAATTTAAAAAGACAAAAAGTTATGTTAAAAAACTAAAAAATATATATTTCCATCCACCTACCCCTTCATGTATATTTGTGCACTGATTGTACATTACAGTAATTTAACTATCTCTAATTCAACCATAGGTAATTAATTATTGGTCAGGCTGCATGTTTGAATAATTTACAGCTTTATGAAATAGTCTAACCAAAGAAACAGGAGTAGAACTATCTGTTCTGAATGTTGTGTTTGTGTTTTATGACTGGCTCGTTAGCGCTACACTGCAAGTACCTGGAAGACCTCTGTTTATTTATACCAATATATCATCCAATTTGTTCTTTGTCCTCGACAGACATGAGTCAATGGACAAATTGCTTGTTTGGTTACATTAAGGAAGACAATGTTCCACATTTGAACTGAATATATCATAAAGTTCAATCCTCTGCTAGTCAGTCAGAATAATAGGCCTTGTTTCTTGGGTTTGTTAGTCGCCATGGAGACTTCAGAATACTTTCATGATGAGGATGCTCCATGCAAGATAAAACATAAGTATTTACATACACTTTAATCTAAGTCTTCAACTCAATTAAACCTCTTTAAATACAAGCTCAATGAGTCTGCTAGCTTTTGCTATGAGCTGTCAAACACATGCTGATGTGAAACAATGTACACAGTGATTTAAATGAACCAACACTGTCCTAACTTCAACACAGACCCACAACTTTGACTGACAGAGAGGTTTTCTTCTCATTATATTCTACACTATCGATGATTTCTGGGGAATTATTCAGTTTTAACTTTGTGTGCACTCTCAGACGCCTCCAAACTGAATCATCTTCATTACAGTTTCTAAACCCCATCTGCTGGGTTTAGATGTAAATATGTACTCACTCCTCTGCAAAGATTAAACAACGCACCTCGATTTTATATAAGTAGTTTTTGTTCCTTCTGGTTTGCATGAAATTCTGAAATACCAACGTCAAACACCCTCCCAGGCTTCACTGCAAAGCAATGTGTCTGAAGAGAATTGCAACTGACATAGCCAATGAATAATACAAATAGTGTATATACTGTTATCAATTATACACAACTTTGCTAAGATGAATGCAGAACATAGAGTTCTATGGTGAACATGTCGTTTATCGACAATATTTCTTTGGGGTTATATTTATGATTACTTTATCTAAACATCACTGTGAACTGACAGAGTGAGGATGCTGGCTGCAGAGTGTTCGGTTTGTTTAAATCCAGCACACAAGCACACAACGTTGTAAATATTGAATACCAATGTAAAAATACATTCAGTGGCAGTCAGAGGGATTCATCTATTGTTTACTGAGTAGCATGAGTCTAGAGCTTAGTAAGTGTAGGATAAATTAAACATGCTATAGACTAACAACTATAAATGCAACATAATTTCTTCCCAAAGACTTGATTTGGAGACTTATGTTTATGTTTCAGTTGATGCAAATCTCCAAGAAAAAGTGACATGTTAAACTTTCTAAGGAAGTCTCCCTCCAGCAGGGACACTACTTACTTTTTAAACACATTCTTCCATTTTATTCATGAGGCCTGGTGCACTTTAAATGATGCTTATCTTTTGTAGATTAGGTTTTTTAGGAATGTTAGTAGTGTGTTGACCCTTTTCCCTCCACATGGATGAAATGTTTCATTATTCACATCTACCCAAGTAACAGAAATGCTGCAAGACTGCCATTACTACTATGGCCGTGCAATTCATACATAACATTCCTAGTCCATTCCCATCCCCATTATGGATGCCACACACTCGATTCCCTTATCAGTACTGACATGTTGAGAGGGAGGTGCTGGCGAATGCATTAGGATGTGGCAGTTTTGTACCTGGAGCTACTGGCACTGAGCTAAAATGAAGTGAAAATGGTGTGTGGAGGAAGGTTTGGATGCTTGATGCTAACCTGGAACACACATGCGAATTTCTGGCTAATCACAGTGTGGAGTAAAGGTTCTGGAGAAAGTAAAAAAAAGGGCTGGAGAGTGAACTAAAAGAAGAGACGTTTGAGTGGGAGGGGAGTGGGAGGGGACACTCTTAGCTCCTTTATTCTGCACAAACTGCTCATGCTTCTGCCAGAAATGTGAAAATTTCAACATTTGTTGATTTAAATATATGAACATTACGTAGTTTAATACACGTTAACACTTGTTCTCCTTTGATGTCACAACTATTTGCACCATGCTCAAATTATTTTCAGTTTTAACACCCTCTTTGCCATATTTGGAGCCCAGCAGGGTCTCAAGCTTGGAGGCCTTGGCATCATCGACAGCCAGTGTGTCCAATCTTTCTCATGCCCAGCCAAAACCCCACTTCTTTCCAGCTATAAAATCCCATCTCTCTGCTAAGGACTCAAGAGCTTGGCATTCAAGTCTCAGCTCCCCAACAGACGAAAACTGGCTCTTGGCCACCTCCTTGTCTTGTACCAAAGCTCAAGAAAATGATTTTGAATAGAGGGAAAAGGAGGGTGAGCTTGGAAAGAAGGAGGTGGACTTTAAATGGAAGTTGAGGCAATTTATTTGCAATGCCCCCCTTTCATCCACCCTGGGGGTATTGGACTATGAATGAGTTGGTTTGTTCTACGGGTGACCAAACATGGCACTCGAATGTTTATCTGCACAATGACAAAGCTTGAGAAAGCCAAAGACACTTGGTGACGAGATGGACCGTGAACTAGTCAAGTGCCCCATTCTGTTCAGTCTTTGCTGAACACGCACAGCTTTGGCTTCACTGTGGATTTGGCCATGTTGGTCATCCAACTTCTTTCAATACATTGTGTATTCATGCCAGCCTCTACAGGACAACGCTGCAGTCTTACTATGGCTGTACCTCTTTGAGAACTCACACTCATTAGCATACAACTGCTAACATGTAAAGCTAACATGATGTTACCTTAAAAGAAAACTTCCATTCAACTTAGATGCACAATAATGAAGCTACAGGTACAAATGTAAATATCAATTCAATTTGGGCAACCCTAAGTTATCTTCAACACCTGTGATGACACTTTAATAAGTTCACTAGCAGTAGTTTTTTTAATTTTATTTTTTAGTCGTTTGACAAAACCTGATGTGTGATTGTCAGCAGAAGGACACAACAGAGAGAAGCAGCCATTAGCACAGACAGAAGTTAATTTAAACAAGATCTTTTTTAAAGAAACATAATAGCTGACACTCTCTCATCTGGTTTACAAGTCCTTCTGCCTGTGCAGCTTAGTATGTCATTGATTAACGCTGCAGCTTGGCCTGCATACTGCCGCCTGCATTAATTGGCTCTTTGATTAGCTGAAGCTCAGAGTCAGTGTCTGGCCTACAAGCAGAAGTAGATCGATGTGTCCTCATGGAGACTTTATAAACTGGGAAAGCAGTGTAGGGACAGCAGGTCCCAAAGCTGATAGAGTCTAGTTCAGTTTTATCACTGTATCATGATGTTACATCACCCTACTCCCCACCCTCCACATGTGATTCTAGGAAATGATGCCAACTAATTACTGTATAGGGAGCAAGTTTTTTATGTGCAGCGATGTAATTTCTAAGCGACACTTCAAAGCATTCCAGTGATGTCTCATTCATTAAACTATATGTTGCAAAGTGACGACAAAGTTTCAAGCTATGCTCTGACATGTTGAGCTCAGAGAGAGAGAGAGAGAGAAAAGAGAATCCGGTCTCAGTACAATAACCAGCAGACAACAAACATGAGGGCAGGCCAGCAAATGAATGGAGACAAAGTTAAGATGTTTCATGCCACGTCTCACAGTGCTGCCCCCAATAAATCCAAAAATACCCAAACACTGCGGCACACCCAGCCTTTCTTGTCAGAAAACATAATCCTAGTCATCACGTACAAAAGCACTGTTACTCCTAGGACCAATATAATGACGACAACAAAAGATTATATTGTCCAAATACAAAATCCATTGTAGAGGCTTGTAAATGACAGAGTGGACAAGTCGACCTTTAACATCACATAAAAAAATAATAATTAAAAAAAAAAAGGATTTGCGTGCTGTCTGAACTAAGCATGACGTTTACGAGAGATTTGAACACTCTTGGTTAACATTAGTCCCAAGGGAAAAAACCACAATAGGAATGTGTGTAGTAAATTGGATCACAGACACCAGACTGTCCTGGAAATCCACATTCAGAGCAGTGCTGAGGGGAAAGTTCAGCCCTCTAACTTAAACAACAATTCAATTATTTAATCATCAGATCTGTATGAGCATCACAAACCACGTTTAATCTCTCACATCTGGGTAAAACCTGATAAATACATCGATGTTTGACTTTGGACTTACTGTAGCATGGGATTCTTATATGAAGTACTGTGACAATATACTGTACATACAAATCAGTCTGTGGTTGCTTTCCCAGAGCTGAACCCTGCCCCTTGACAAAAGAGAACCCAAAAAACATACCTCTTTATCACAGTTGCAGTGGCAAGTCTCTCTTAAATTCGGGGCCTGTTCCGTCTCATGAGTTTGTGCTACTGGTGCTGAAAGTCTCGCTGCATCTCGTTGCTCTCGATGCTCTCTGCTCTCCACCTTCCTGTCAAAAAAAGTATTAGGATTATTCCTTTGAACTAAGAAATATAAACCTTAAACCCCACTAAACATAACCAACAGAAGGCTACACACACATTGCACTATGTTCATAGAGATCACAGTGCATTTTGTTTGTTTACTTTTCTTCCACTGCCTCTTCACACTTTCCCATGCGCCTGCACTTGAATGATGCTGATTGCAACAGTAGAACCTGAATCAATGCTATTTTGACAAGGACACTTTGACTACAGCAAATCACCAGTCAACAAACCCAATATTCTCAAGACAAAGCCTCGGCCTTTTACAAAGGGGCATGTTTTCATACTCAAGTAAATTACAGGAACTGCAGGTGTAATGGCAAAGAGAAAAGCTAGCTTTCAACTCTCTGCTGCTAAACTGCACTAAGGCAATATCAGATTCTTGACAGGACAGAGTCAGGGTTGTGTTACTAAGAGTGGAATGACTGCAGCGTGTTTGGCCATTCCTGCGGGTTTACTGCAACGAAACTTGATGCCAGACAAGGGAAAAAGCACACAACCTTTTCTTTATTTATTTTGTTTTATACCAACAAATGTTTAACCAGTCACAGGATCTCTACTGATGGAAATGAGACGGTCAACTTGTGGTTCAAACTACGCTTATCTCCAACCACCTGCTCAGTTTGATTTATGCATCCAGCCTGTTTGTATCTCCACCAGCGTCTGCACCTGCAACTTGGTGTGTATTAAACAGAAGGTGATGCATGTTCTAGTGTTCTCCAAGAATGGATCCCTTTGTGCAGACAGATAATGTGAGCTGAGATGTTCAAAGGTGCATTCCAAGGGAGAGTAATGCAATATCACTAATGGTCTTATAGATTTTCTTGTTTGTTTTCAAGAGCAATACTGAAACACACAAGTACACACACATATACACACACAAACAATCTCACTATGTGTCTCTAAGCTTTGGAAAAGTGCCGTGGGTGGTTTATTGATTGAACTTTTGAGGTCAGAGTGTTTACGTGTGTGTGTGTGTGTGTGTGTGTGTGTGTGTGTGTGTGTGTGTGTGTTGTAGAGTGGCTCTATGTGTGTATCCGGCTGGCAGTATTTATCTGCACTGATGTTTGAAGAATAGAGACGAGGTGTTGGCTGGGCCTGAGGGCACAGCTCGAGCTTGATAGAGAATCAAGACACGCAGAGAGGGCAAGTAGCCATGTTGGAAGCAAATGCCATTCGCTTTAAGACGCTCCGTCCCCCGGGATGAACCTTTATGTGCCAGCAAAACTACCTGTCTGTCTGCTTGCCCACCTGTCTGTCTAAATACTGCATTAGAAGTGACTCAGATGTTTGTTCTGCCTCGAGAACCTCTTTCATTTTTTATAAGTCAGAAACTTCCCCAAGTACTCAGATTTGCCTTTGACTGTGAGCTGGACTGAATTATTATACAGATGACTTTTGAAATATTAAACAACTGTCTGCTTCAGTGGTTAACACGTTCTCCACCTCAAAGTTGAACGTGTTAATTGTGAATGGTGATTGTGAATCTCCTTTTTTAGCCCAGTCCTGGGTGTACAATGCCTCACAATGGTTTGAGCGGGGACTGGTTCCAGCCCCCAGAGCCCCTGCACAAGACAAAACAGGGATAGATAATGGATGGGATGGGTGGATGAAAATCTAATGTGACATCTTAATTTAGAAAGAAATGCATGTTTAATTAAATAAATGTTTTGTTTTTTGCATAGTGGTTGTAGTCTGGACATGAAAGCCCTAACAAACCTGTTGCTGTGTGTCCTCAAGCAAACTACTGTATGTTGTCAGGGGAGATGACCCAGGCTGTAACCAAGGTTCATTCCAAACATAACACAACAAATTAGTAGCATAATATAATTTTGCATATGCACGTGGTCATTTTTATTCAGGCTCTGCAGCAGCGATCCCTGCCTTCCTATCATGATCATGATCTACAGTATGTGCCCTATTTCTGTCAATAAACTAAGTTCTAAAATGTAACTTTTCCACATTAAAATGTCAAAAATGATAAGACCCATGAAGTGTATTTATGACTTCAAGACACCGTCAACATAATGATTTATGGTTATTATGAAACATACCTGGGCCCAGTGGAGTTTGTTAATAATTCAAAACATTAATGATCCAACTGAGGCCACCATTTATCCCATTTATAATTCATTTCTGTCCTATGCTGTAGCCACACTGTGTGGAGACCCCTCCCCGCCTTCATACAAAATGCATGTGCTGTGATTAATGCTGCAGCTTCCACAGACTGTACTCCATTCAGTCATCATATATACATCCCCACCTTGCATCTTTTTATGGCCACAGGAGAAACAGAAGCTTCTATATTCTATGTTAACAAAGTGAGATGTCCCCACTTCCTGCTTATTGTGTGTGTGCAGCTTGTGTGTGCACTCCCTTTCCCTGGTGATGATGGCAGACCCATAAATCAGAATATTTTTCTCACTACATAACCATTGCAATACATTAACCACCGCCACATACGCATACACACATACATACACACACCGAGGAGCACAAAGCTGCAGGGACAAGAACAGGGGAGGTCGGAGGAGACTGACTTTCACTTATAACTTATTCATGCTTCACGCCGTCATTTGGTACACCTGGGAAAAAGTCGATTTCTCTCACAGTGGGAAGGCTCATCTAAAGCAGCGGTATGTGACTTTAAAATAACAACTTGCTCCTCAAATGTTTCCACGTGGAATTTCCCATTACCTCCTTCTTCAAGGCTTCAAATCACAAAGTTGCACTTTGTTCTGCACTCAAGATGCTGTACTATGTTGTCACTGCGTTTCCCACGGAAGGAATCAGTGTCTGAGCTGGAGCAGTTTCGGACATGGCTGATTAAAACGTTGACGCCGGGTTGGTGAGATCCAATAAAAAATTGTGACAAGGGTGAAGGCTCAGGTCAGCACATATGACTCTTCAGATTTGACTCATGAGGAGTATGATGCAAAATACAGGCAATGCATTGTGGAGCAGCTCCACATGCTGATGCACTAACTCAGGAGTTACAAATTGGACATAATCAGGATTGAACACTTTGAAAAGCAGCATGATAAACGCAGGGTTGTAGTTCACAGGAGAATAAAGAGGACGGCATAATGATCCTCCTTCCTGACATGAACTCCAAATATATATTTTAAATTAGATTTGCTCTTACCCTGAGCTCAAGGGAAGAGAAGTGAGGAGAATTTAACATGCCTCATCACACGCTTATTTCACTCAACACTAAATGGCAGATATACTGTACTGTGCTCTCCTCTGTGGGGGGGACTTAAATAGATAATGTAGTGACGCCTGAAATAGCACATTAGCTTAAAGAAAAACATGGCTCTGTGTGACAGTGAACGCCTGAGAGCCAGTTGATGCTCACCAACTCGTGCATGGTATTCACTGACCTGTTATATACAGTCCATGGTCATTTTTCTCTTTATGATCTGGTTGAAAATGTTATGCCATGTGATACACAAAAAACTAAATTCAATTTGGAACTAATACAATATTTCACTTTTGGCTCCTGCACCAAAATGATCCTCAAAACACAGAACCTTCCTTTAAGAAACCACAACCAGCTGTCATTTTGATTAATGATCCAAACTTAAAATGCCATCTGAGCCACTTCCAACCTGTATTAATCTACCTCTTGGCCATTACTTACATGTTTCTGTCTCTCACTGTCAAACAGCAGACATTTCTCACTAACAACAGATGCCTGCTGTGTCTGGGAACAGCGCTGATCTATGTTAAAAGGATATTTACAAGCTGCTTGGCAAGAAGAAGATAGTAGAGGAACGTTAAAAGACTCAGCACTAAGATACCTGGATTAGTGTTTCTTTGGTTTCAGAGATATCTCAAATACTTCCCTTTGTGAAGATGTTCAAAGGTTGCGCAATTAATCTGATTTATACTGTAGGAATGTGTTAACACTTTGAAATGTATTAATCTCAACAGAAGGGAACAGACTTGAAATTACAGTCAATTAGAAAAAATACAGAATTCCATCACAAGCTTTGACGTTTATGCTAATGCTAGTGGGTCTTTTTTTGTTTAGTTTTTGTTTTTTGAGACTGATTGAGTGTGTTTTCATGGGGATAATGTGTTGCTGAAGCAGCTGGTGTTGGTATGGGTTAATGCCGAGCAGCCAGGGATATGACTCCCTTTGTGACAGTTTGAGGACACACTCGGCCTGCTGACAGCTAATGATGATGCTGTCTGACACCCGTATGCATGTGTGTTAATGTGGCTGTACGAATACATCTGTGTGTTTATCTTCATCAGGATTTATGTGTATGTATGTGTGTGTGCGTCCATCCTTGGGGATTTGTGTGTATGCTTTCGGGCATGTATGTGTTGTGTTTGTGTGGGTGTGTGTGTGTGTGTGTGTTTTTATGGCCACATTTGCATTAGCCTGGATGATGCCGCAGTGAATTTCTTTACTGTGACAGAGGATGACCTTGAGCTGTAGCTGCAAGTGAATGTGTCAGATTCTGGCAATAGATCTGGATGTGCGTGTGTGTGGTTTGCATGCATAATGCATAGAAGCCACTACTGGATGCTAACTTCATCTAAAGCCGCTAATCTGACAAGGAATGCATATTCTGTCTTCATTGTCTTGGATGATGTTGTTTTTATTGCATCCGATTTGATGTCATGCTCGACAGGAGCCAGCAGGGTAAAGATGTTCACAACTGCTGTTGATTCAGAGTTTATTATTACGCACACTGACCTCGGTTGCCTTGTGCTTCTAATTAGATATCCTCAAACAGCAGTGAATCAAAATATTTCTGTTCATCACCTGACCTCTGTTTGATTCTCTGACTCACAGCGAGCGAAAGCATCACAGGCTGTCTTCTCTGTCCTGAGTTTTATGTTTTTGTACTGAATCTCATGGCCTGTACTTGCCTGGAGCATATGAGGGGATGTTTATGTCAGTTTGTTCACAAACACAGAAAGGCATGGCTACAAACACACACACACACACACACACACACACACACACACACACACACACACACACACACACACACACACACACACACACACACACACACACACACACACACACACACGTCTTCAGCCTCTGTGCTTTAACTTTGCTGATTCATCTGGTAAATGTGTGATTTCCTGTGATTATAAGTCACGTCTTTAGTGTTTCTAACCGTTCTTAGTGGGCACATTTAAAGGGTCATTTCACCCAGACTACAAGAGAAAAACATTCCCCCATGCTGCGTCTATATCCATCCAGACTGCACCAGCTTTCATCTCCCTTTTCCCTCCTGATTTCCGACAACTCTGCATACTAAAAGTACTGCGGCGACATTTTAACATTTATCACCTCCTCTTCTTTATCTCTTCCGCTCCCCACCACTCTCCCTCCACATCTCTTAATCTGTCTGTCTCTCTTGCTCTCCACCCTCCCCCTCTCTTAAAATCTGTTTTCAGAGCATTTCTGTGTATTAGTTTCACCCTGATTAGATCAGTTCATCCACCCAGGTCACTTGACAGAGGCAGATAACTCACGGACGACACAGCAGAATCTCCATAACAAAACCCTCTGAAATACTAAATACAACCACGACTTTTTCTGTACTTTCCTTCTCCTCTAATCCCAAACTGTGCTTCAAAGCAGCTGCTGCGTCTCTGCCTGGCTGATACCAGCTGTACATCTTCTCCTCACTAATTGAATCCAGTCCTTTACTACCATGTATACTCTCTTTTGAAAGCCAGAGGTGAGTTTAAGGGGAAACGTGATTGACATTTTCCAAAAGGGCCTAAGCTGTGACTATGGAGCTCAAAGGTCACAAACAATTTTTTTTGAGAGAGGGAGGGGGCACAAGTGAGACATGTAAATACAAGTTCACACATACGCATAAGTAAATGAACAGCTTTACAGAATATATCCCACCCTGCCATGAGTCATGCACTGTGAATGCATATCTAATGTTCAGTCTGAGACAGCCATCAGTGACTGGGGAGGTTTGAAGACAGTATATCTAGGTTGTAAAGATGCCTCTGGAAGATAATATGCTGATGAAGCTTGTGTGTATGGATTCTTTAATGGGTGTGTGAGTGCTTGCATGACAAAATGCTGACCTGCCCTGTTGCATGGCCTACAGAAAGTGTCCTTTTGCATTTATTTTACCTGGGATGTTGACTGGAAATATCAAAGTCTTGTGGTCACATATGTGGGGGATAAATCCTAAGAACCCCAGGCTACCCACAGCGACGGTGCCCTCTACAAAAGGTCTTGGTCATAACCCTGTCATGCTTTATCCCCATAATGGTCTCACCCCGAGAGCGGAGACGGACTCCACCGCATTCCGCTCATTCTTGGTTGTTAAAAATAAAACCTCTCTAAACTCAAAGTAGAGGCCAGCTTTCGGAAAGTCAGAGAGTTGCCATGAGAGGGTTGGAGACGGAGGGCAACTATGTAGTCAAAGGGTTGTTTTCTTCCCCCTCTTGTATTTTACAGAAACAACATCAGCTAACATAAGGAAAAAAGCTTCAACAGTACAAGTTTAAAGATGTTGATTTTGCTTTCCAGAGCAGAGCTTTAATTTCTTGTATTTCTCTGTTGCTCGATTTTGAACAAGTGACAAGAATACAATGCTGACAAATTGTGCCAGGTAACAACAACAGATATCACCTCACAGGAAACTTTCTAAAGAGCACAAAACCACGGCCTTGACAAACATCAAACAAGTGACACAAAACTGCATTTACCATCTCAATGATTTCTCACTATGCTTGCAGCACAGGCAGAACAGAAGATTTTCTTTCTTGTTTTATAATTCAAAATTCCTTTTGACATTTACTTTCTTTGAGTTTTAAACTGTTTTCTACATTCAGGATGCTCTGTGTCTACTTTGTACCTTGTGCAGAATATGTCTCTTGTAGATCTTACATGTCCAATGTGACTGCATGGCATATTAAACTATTATGATTCTGAACTCAATACCCTCCATTTCTATTTGCACAATGTCATTAGACGCTCTGGAATACCACCAGGGGCAAGATGGGAACATATAGTTCAAGGTGAAAAACTGCCACTCGACTTTGCAGCATTGTCGCAGAGGACACCTCACAAAGCCGCAATTACTGTGTCTGTGGGCACACATGAATGAAAGAAGAGTCCTTGTGTGTGTCTTTTAATTCTGAAAAGTACTGTTGCATAACCCCTGCAAGGCAAAAAAAAAAAAAAAAAAAATCGCAATATGTGATGCATTGACTGCAGAGTATCACACACAAAATAATAGACATTGCAGTACACCTTAACGTAATTAAAAACAAACTGAACTGACTCTTGCTGAGGTGGTCCTGAGAGATTGGTGCACGGCAACACTTCAGAAAACACTAAAAGAAATCCAATTGAAGTAACCACCACTCGAGTTGATATGTAGCATTTAGGAATACAAAGTGCACACAACACATCTGAATACAGAAATCCACTTATGTTCACTGCAGTGAGGAAAATCAGTTTGTGATTAGTAAACACAACTTTACCAACTTAGTATCCCAGATTAACAACATTTATGATTAAAATGCTTGACAATCATTAACACTAAGAGTAAGTCCAAGTACTGTAACTTAGCAGAACTGCAGCAGGAATCAGTAGTGATATGCACAGGCTAACAAGCACTGTGTCCACTTTTGGATTTTCCCATGAATACAACAGCTGAGTCATACATGTGGGTTTGTGGGCTGGTTTATAGTCTGAAAACATCAGAGTCAGACAGTCACTATTTGCATTTGTTTCGGCCTAACTTTGCCACATGCTACTCTACTCTAGGTATGTAGAGATGAGTGAGCAAGTTTGGCGGGTCTCTTTAATGCTCTGTTCCTTCCATAACTATTTGTCACTTTTTGTGTAGAAAAATGAGTGAGAAGTTATCCATATTTGATCTTTTCTTCTCTCGTTCCCTTTCTTGCCAACTCACTTTAGAGTGTTACTGTTTGGAGCAGGTACAGCTAAAACTTGAGTTCATGACTTGGAGGCAGCTGACTCACTGAACCATTGCAGCTATTTTCTGATGACACACCAATAGTGTATGAAATAGGAGAGTTGGAAAATCTACAATCGGACTGTAAAGGTATATATCCTACTGCTTGTTGAATCACTGTCCTAACTGTGTGTGTGCCTGTTTTTCATCTTGCTCTACAAAGGGAACATTTCATATCCACATGAACTAGTAGAGAGTGCTCACACAGTTTGTGGTCCTGCTGCTGCAGAGAACTGACCCAAGATGGAAACTCTTTTCTCGTCCCTTTTCCAGAAGTACATTCTTTAGCGGCCGCCTCACCTCGACTGATCCCACTCCAACCACTCCAGACACACTGCCAGAACCCCCACCACAGCACAGACACACACACATACACACATACATACACGGACAGATACCCAAATCCAAATATCACACAATAATATATTGAAGGTCTAATGGAAAATGCCATTCACCCATAACATTTCTGCTAATAGCCATGCACCACATTCAATCTTTTTCCATATAATTCAGCTACAACACAACTTATCTCCAGGTCTCACTGGAATTTGTAGATGTGTTACATTTCAGGAAAAGTTTTGGTGTTGAAACTTTTCACCGAATCCACTAAACAACTCCAATTTAAGATCTTTGAGTCAGATCTGTAAAAAGCACATTTTAAGTGACCTATTAGAAATTCCAAAACACTCTGATTGTAATCTCTGTCTGACTTGGCTTTTCAGTGGTGCACTCAGTTTGGAACCTAACAGACCCAAACAAGCAGAGTCATTTGGTGCATAAAACTTCTTCTTTTCTTTTTTTGGTGAAAACACAGTTTCTGGAACCACAAACAGCATGGCATTCAACCCACAACCCTCTGCAGACAGAGAGAGAGAGAGAGACAGAGAGAAAACATTTTCTACACTAACTCACTGGCCTGAGGCAAAATGTAGGGATTATTTGGTGTGTATGAGTAGCCAGCTTTCAAAGCCTTCACGTGGTGGAGACTGTGAAGATCTAAACAATGGTTCAAGCTGATAGTTTTCCAGCTTTCTGGCTTCATTCTGCTTTTCGTTATTCACAATAGCCAGGACTGAGAGCATTGTTGACAGCGTATCAGACATGATGGGGAGGTGCAGTTTCCAATGAGACAGCTGATGAATGCTGGGGATTGTTGATCAAAGATTGTAGTTATGGCAGGACGGCATGCCTTGTGTGGGAGGGTAAATGACTGACTTGCATCTTGGAGATTAATTTAAGCTGCTTTCCTTGTGGGCCGCATAAAAAAAGGGGGTTGTTTTTTGAGTAGCGGCAAAAACAGCTGAAGTTTCAAAGTGAAGAGGGACGAAGAGACAACAGGGAGACATTAAAAAACCCACAGGGTGAGTTGCTGCTGAGGATGTGTCTTGGTTGCAAATGTGGAGACAGATGAAAGGTTAATATACAATTAATTCACAAAGAGCCTGATAACACAGACATTTCTGCTATGTTAGATATTTATTTTTAATTGCTTGTGCTGTTAAATGCAAACTCAACTCTTCTTCCTGTTGTCTTCATGTTCGTTTGGTTTTCAGAAACTTTCTTGCTGTTAACTACCAGAAAATTCTCATTTTCATAAATATGTTGAAATGAATGCTATTTAAAAGTTAAAACACTGTAATTAGCAAAACTACCACATATTATCAGTGTGGCATATACTATTATCAGTGAGCTGAACATTTCCGGCACAGATGTTTCAAATTAAAAGCCTTCAGCAGCTAAATGGGTCTAATCCTCCCTGTCTTTAAAGGGTTTTAATGTCAAATGGCTGCACTGAGATCAAAAGAACAACAAAATAGAAACGATGGAGTTTAATTAGTGGATAAAACTTTAAAGAGAGAAACTGAGAGTTTTGAGTTTAACAAGACTTTGTTGCTGTATAGATGGGAGTCATTACAGTATGGGTAATGCCGGTGGATGTGAATGGTGTTCCCCCTCATCTTTTTTGGTCTTCAGCTTTGACTAAACTTTCCTAAATTCATCCTTGACTTCTGCTCTGATGTTGATAATGAATAACAGGGAGCAAAGTGATGGCAAACTGTGAGCAACAGTGTGCAGTGATGCTGAAACTTGGCAATTACAGTAGCTAGTCCCAACAATACTGAGTACTGAATGTGCAGAACTTGCAGGTTTTAAGTTGGAAGGTAAATACAGTGTTTGCACACACTGTACCAGGAATGCTGACTTCTATTACCAGATGATGCACTGTAGTGTTTATTATTGTTGTTATTGGCAGCACAGAGCTGGAGAGTAAACTTTGACCTTTGAGGTCAGTCAATAAAGATGTAATCGCAAAATTTACAGAAAATATTTTGACTTATAAATTCAACTCATGGAGGTGGGGAGAGGTGCAACCATGACTGTACATGCGTGAAGAGGAATAATTATATAATGACGGTTAATGGAGAGTGAAAAGTCTCAGAACATAGCCTGGCTTCTGGACATCCATCCACATACATGATTGCATGTCAGCAAACACATGAGCAAAGGCAAACAGACACACACATATGTCTGTGTGACACATCTGACTGCGCTCACACTTGCACACGGGCGGCCCAGACTCCACCCCCACTGGTTCAGTGATTGGCCTACTTAGAGGCAGGGCAGCCCACTGGCAGATTTGAATACAGGGAAACAGAGGGGGAGGGATGGACAAAGAGGAGGAGGCGGAGGGGCGGGGAGATGTGGAGGGGGGCGGCGCACTAGTTTGTCCCTGCTCTCTCTCTCTCTCTCTCTCTCTCTATGAGCCGGGTCAGGATGGAAAGGCTTACACAGGCAGGGGAGGAAACATGTCATGAGAGGTGATGACACAGCCACAGAGACGTACCCACATCCTCGCTGACTCCTAACTTCGCTGCCCGCTGCTGCTCCTGCCGCCGACGCTGCTGCTGCTGTGACTGCATCCCACAGAGGAGAGAGGGAGCCAAAGATAGCCTCCCTTCTCTCTCCCCACCTCTCTCTCTTCCTCTCTTTTTCACTTTGTTTGTGGATGATGGGATTTTAATCATGTGGAAGGTAAGAGGGGAAGATGACTTGGGCAGGGAAGCTTGTTTTCTTTTCTTATACTCATTGTAAAATGGGCCTGTCTCAGTTTGTGTTCCTCTTAGTTTACTTACATCTGTTTGAGTCTCTGGGGGATTCCCGCACGCTCTCACCCTCTATCTCAGCTCAGACACTATTCTCAGTGGAAACGAGGAGTGGAAGAGTTGAGTGCCAGCACTACTGGAATGATAATGATAGAGCAGTGGCTTCGGGACCCAGCCAATGAGTGCTGTGGAGCCATCTGTACTGTATGATGGTCAAGGGGAAACTTTATGTTTGCAACAAGGAGTCTGTTTATACTATATAGTTGAAATGATTATGAATGCATTGCTCTATCCTGGTTGATTAAATGTGTCATGCTTTGAGCTGTGAGCAACTTCATTTTTATGAAAAGTTTAATTTATGGGTTTCGGTTTTGAAAAACATTTGCAATTAACAGATTTGCTTTAAGGGTGGTGATGGTGGGGAATTTTATGGTATGTTTTTTATATTAGAGTATTAGACTTGAGAGGTTAACAGGTACTGACCCTGACATTTTTGAATATTAAGTAGAGAAGGACATTAATTTGAGTGAGTGTTTATGTGTGTGCGTGGGTGGGTGGGGTTATATTGCTGTGTGAGAGTCTGTTTTGTGTGACCCAATTTCATAGAGCCACTGTGTGTGTGTTTTGGTGGACGCTTGAAGCCCAAGACACATAAAGACAGGGGACAGTGCCTTGAGGGATGCTTAAAAATGTGTGTGTGTGTGTACTTGAGTGCTGGGAGTGCGTGCGAGTGTGTGAGTGAAGGGGAGTCGCTTTAAAAGGTCCTGAATGTTTGGTCTTTCCTGCACTTAGGACGGAGGGAAGTTTGCGAGTGTAAATGTAACAGCTGAGGTGAGAGGACACGTCTAGCTGGATGGCATTTGTTCCCTAAATTCTAACGTGACATGTTAATTACTGTGCATCCACATGCAGGTCACACCACTGTACGTGTTAGCCCTCCATTCACATTGGTTGCAGCTCTGTCATTGTCTGTTCTTATGAGCCTCCCAGAGGTCAGCTTATTCATTTTCACAGCATCTCCTGTGTGTTGAGGCATGTACTTTATGTGTGTGAGTGTGTGAGTGAGTGTGCTGGAGCGTGTGTGTGACAGCTGGCTGCCACAGGCTCAGCTCTACTGCTGATCCTTCTCACCTGCCATGGGTCACAGGGATCAAGAAAATCCAGGGTCAGTGTTTGATGTGCAAAACAATGGGAACTTAAGGAGGGCTTGGCTACTGTAACTGTAGATTATAGGTCTACTTAAAGGAATGAGTGTAGCTTTGATTTGAACAGAAACATGTGTAACCTTTGTGGCAGCTTTTCCACAGTTTTACTCTTAACCCCCACATTTTTGGACTTGTTTTTTTCAGAGAGCTTCAAATGTCGATATAAAAGTGTCAGTTTTCACCTGCAGTGATGGCGAGGATTATATTTATGGATTTGTTCTAAAAAAAACCTTTTAAGTTGTCATACTTTTGATGCACACAAACTTGTAGTTTGCCATATCCTCCATTCGCTCTGACAAATGGAGACTAGGAAGTACAAAAAAGCTTTGTCTGAAGGTTGGTTTGTAGTTGTCACGATGCCGACCAATATAGCAACAATAGCATTGTTGCTGTTTCTTTTCCTGTTTCCCTTGACACATTTCAGTGGTATTGTCAGCTGTGGCGAGCTTGAGAAAAGCATGTTAGCTCTCAGATCCTTCAACCCCCCCCAACCCAACTCTCCTCCCTCCCTAACCCAACCTGAAGATTGACTGTGGGAACCGTGCAGACAAATATAGTGAAGGGTGTGCTGCCATGTCCTTATCCTGCGTGGGACACGTCTGTCAGTTTAAACTCAGTAGGAGGTAAAGGTGTTCTCTTGATCTTTAAGCAGTTACTCTGAGTGCTGCATTTAATTGCAAGGGGAAAAAAACACGTTCTTGGGAAAACTTTGTTGCCTGTTGCCTGTTACTGATAGCATTAGCCACCTACACCGCCCTTCCAAAATATGCTGTTATCTCACAAGTGTATGGCTTTGATAATAAATAGGGAGGTACAAACTCATGAGAGTCTTATCCGTCATTAATTGGTTAATTTGATCTTCAAAGCGTCATCAGTCGCCCACTTCAGACGCTTGAGGGGCAAACTACTAATTGCTATCTAAACATCCTTCAAAAAAAGGACAAAGACAGACTGGAATAGTTTTTTTTTCTTTCCTGCTCACATCCTCCCCTTATTTCCACCCCAGTTCAGTTCATTTTATTCACCCCAGTGCGTTCTTTAATCACCAACCGAATAAGATGAGAGTGCAATGTTGCCATGGAGACTTCAGAAATTGTGACAATGAGCAGAATCGGTTCAGTGAGACTTGGCAGCTTGTGCAGTCCTGTGGAGAGGATAAGTGGTTCCTCAAACTTTTTTTTTTTTTTTTACTTTACAGTTG
The DNA here is from genome assembly GCF_045865225.1 of Trachurus japonicus. Taxonomy (NCBI): domain Eukaryota; kingdom Metazoa; phylum Chordata; class Actinopteri; order Carangiformes; family Carangidae; genus Trachurus; species Trachurus japonicus. The sequence continues at coordinate 7,001,997 of NC_140908.1, read as the reverse complement.
TCAGGAGCTTCTGCATAGGGATACTTTACAAATCCACAGTGTGGTATTACCCAAAACTTTTAGCATTGGAACTATAAATATATTATCATCCTAGCTTGCTCCACTTTTCCTATAATAGAATTGAGAGATAAAGGCAGTAAAACAGCAGATTTTGCTACATGCTTCCATGGTGGCTTGAAGTCTTTGCAGTGCAAGTATTTGATGTTTCTAAATGTTTTCCTCTGACTGCAGAGGTTGCATCAGCTTAGCTTGCAGAAAGTGCAAATAAAACTATGCACAAAAGTTACAAAAGTAAAGCCGCCGCCCTGTGAAACCTTCTACAGTTTCCCCTTTAGAAGCTTAATAAGCAGTGGGAGCGCTGCCTGATAAACAACTTTCACATGTGTGAGAGTCTGAGAATGTGTCATGGCCATTTGATATGCATCGAGGGGTTTTTGGATAATCTGCTACAGACCAGCAGATGTTCAAAGCTGGGTCACCTCATTCTGGAGTACCTGCCACAAGAGTCGACTCTTCAAAATCCAATATCATGTTTTTTCATTCCTCCTTCCTCTAAGGTCCCACTTTGCTCTGTAATGTCATCGTTCACACTCAAAATATGCAGAGGGCTCACAATCGTGTGCTATTGTAAACACATTCCTAAGATGTCCATATGTTATGCATTATGATATAGTATGTCCTCTATGATGTAGGTTAGCAGGGTCACTTTAGGTATGTTCGGGTCAAACTGTGGTCACAGACAGGTTCCTTGAGACGGTGCAGACCACCTGTATTTCAACCTGTTTCAAATAAAAATGCCTCCATAATTCCCCAGAAGGGTGTTGAAACAAGAAGAAAGAAAAATAGTTCACAAATGGAACATGAAGTCATGAATTCCCAAACAAGTTCAAATATACTTGCCGCAGCGCCACATTTCATCTGCAAGGATTCAGTGAAAATCACTAGATAAGGACATGAGAGGATGTGTTTCCAGTAACACTTGAATGCCCAAGAAAGTTCATTTCAAATGAGACAATCCGACTGTGCCACATGACTCCCCTGCAGCTGCCCTGCATAAGCCATGCAGATGCTGCATGCTTCGGCTTCATTGCACTATGCTGTGTTAAAACACGCATATATGAGCTTACCTCAGCTCTCTGGGCCTGTTTCCATATTGAAAACATGTCATTATCCAATCCAAGTTGCAATGATAACTCAACACTTCAGGGAATAACCACTATTTAATCACTTTCATCTCCACTAGGGATCCTAAGCACATATTTTGAGGCAACATCAATGCATTATGGAGGAACTGATAATGGAAGGGAGTATTAACTAAATGTGTAGAGCCCTTAAAGGAAATAGAGCACACACGGGCTCAGCTGTGAATCTCCCATCATTCCACATCATATTCCAAACATTTCTATTCATCTTGCCGCACGAATAAGATTAAATGAACGTAAACAAGGAGGAGCTAAATCAGAAACTGTGAGTGGGATTTATATCTCTATAAATAAAAAAAGGGGAGAGAAGTGGAGTAAAAGTGAAGTCTGAAATGCTAAGCTTTCACATCTGGATACAAAAACTGACAGATTCACTGGTGTGGTGCATTATTCAAGCTACAGCAAACAATAAGGGACTGTACACAAATTATAAGGGTAGTAGCAGAGGTTGGAAAAGAAGGAGGATATTGCTATATTTCATTAGAGTCTTTGGGGAATTAAAAAAATAAAATAAAACATATATATATACGTATATTATACTTTTAGTCTTCATTTGCAATACAGAAAAGGCAAAGAGTTAACTTGCTCCATAAAAACTGCAGATAGCAGTTCTGCCTCTAAAATTTTATAGGTTTTTAAGACAGTAGAAGTTCCACTTAGATGTTGATCTTTAAATTGTGATGCACAATCAATCAACTTGTAATAATCCAACACATTAATCTGACATGTTGTTGGGATGATTTTTTCTCATCAAGGGTTTAGGAAACATTAATATCCCCAATGACAGCCACGTTTTCGCCTTCTTTACTCTCAGCTTCTCCTCCATCAACACTCCAATAATTCTTCTTCAGTCCCTAGGATATGTTTTTTACCGAACGTCTTTGTCACTGTGTGTGTAAGTGTGTGTGGGCATGTGTGCGATGGGTGTGAAGATCATTCACCCTGATGAAATATGTCCTTGATGACACCAGACTTGTTTTTGTCCCTTATAATCTCCGTCCCCCAAAACATCACATCTAATTTCACATGCAGCGCTGTTCCCAATCTGGGTCACACAAGCAACAGTCCAGACAGACCCCCACCATACACACACACACACACACACACACACACACACATGCACAAGCGTGCATCCAGGCACGCACAAACAACACACAATCACAAATGTCACCCTTTATAATAATCACTAATAGCCCCGGCATCCAGAGTACAACCAGCCAATCCCGTTAGGTGTGACTGACCGCTTTAGAACATGAAAGGCTGTGATTGGTCACGGCTGGTGTGGTAGGAAGCGGATTAGGGATCAACATGACATGGCGTCTGGAATCAGATAATGACATTATATGTGTGTGTTAACGACCCAGAGAATGCAGATTCATACTGTTCAGGAAGAGGACGAGGAAGGCGAGGAGGTGGAGGAGGAGAGGAGACAAGAAGAGAAGGAGGGATGTGGAGAGATGAGAGAGATTTGGAAATCTAATTCTCTTTTAAATTTGACATCTAAGGCCCCCAGTCTTTTATCACCAGCATAAAAGTAGGATTTGGACTTCTTTAGCTCCTGCTCTGGGCACGATCATGTATACTTTTTCTGTCTTAATTGGACTCACAGCACCTCCACCTGCCAGACAGTGTGGTGTGGAGTAGATGAAATGAATTTCTTCCAGAGCAAGCACTGCAAGATTTATCACTTACTTCCTACAAGCAGTGGCCAAGACAAATATTTTACTAGGAAATGCTATAATGTTGTAGTATAATATTTTGCCTTTGCTTCACATGGCAGGGGAACATATCCACACTGCTTCTGCATGGCTGTAATAAAGAAAGAAAAGAAAGGGGAAAAATCTATTTGCAGAGCAAATTTACTATGACCTTGGCATGGAAAGCATGACCCTGAAAAGACAACTCGTTCTCGACGACTCTGCGAGGTCGAGGGTTAATCTGTCATAAGTGTGCTATCTGCTGTGGCTGCTTTGTAAGAAGATTACGGTTTTTGTGATTCGCAAATCTCATAAGCAGTTGAGGGATTTTTACAAATTCTACAACAGACTGCAGAAAAAAAAAGTTTCAAAAAGGTTTAAATGTTGGAGAAACAGGGAGAGTGCGGGTTTATGGTAGAAATTCACGAAGTATTTCATTTTTACAGTAATAGAAAGTGAATAATAACACTGGTTCTTTGTCCCTGTTGATATGTAGATGATGTAGGTCACATGATACAAAAACTAACTCTAGATTGCACCTGTTTAATCTGCTTTGGATCATACATGAATTTCAATCTCCAAATTTCACCATATGCTGACTGTTGTTCCCAAAATGTGTCATCACAAAGGCTGACAGGCAGATACCATCATGTTTACGCTCAGCTTCAGATGCTTTGCCCTCTTTCGCTCTGTTCCACTATTTCACTGCTATTTTCTGTCTCTTGTGAGTTAAAGAACTGAAACAGCACAATCATACTGTCACACACACACACAGAGTGTATGGTGATTATGTGAGCTAGGTCAATGGGGATGACCTACTTCTCGCTTCTACTCCGCGGACTGCCACAGCGGCTCACGTCAACTCACCAAATTCACCCGTACCCCAGCCAAACGTTGGTTTGGGGTGGTTAAAAAGCTTTCAGCTGCTCACTGTCATTATTTCTGAATGATTTTGTGTCTTTTTCTGGGGATGAACTGGCAAAGCCATGGAGGAAAAAATACTTTTGTAGCTCAGTTTGTTGGGCAATGCTGTTTGTAATTGTAATCTTAATTTTGCTGAAGATAAGTGAAATCAAATTTCCCAGAAGCAGAATTCAAAGAGAACAAAGTAAAAAGCTTTTGTTGATAAAACATTGGAGCAAGATCCATAATTATTAGCAATTATGAACAGAACATCATTATAATGGCAAAGTTGTATAATTATGCAGAACTGCTGGAAAAAAATTACATTATTTTCCATTTCAAAAACTCCCAGATACCCTCACCTCTTTTCCCGTCTTTCTTTCTTTCTGTCCGCATTGTGCTCTTGTCGAATCAGTTTTTAGAAAATGGATAGAGAGAGCTCCTATGAAAATTTTAACAGCTTAAACTGTGAGTGGAAAAGAAAGCAGTAACCCGCCTAGACCCAAAGTTAATGAAAGATTTAGAATAGCACAGACAAATGGGGAAGTCGACCCAAATATAAACAGGAAGAAGGATCAAAAGTTGAAGGATTTAATGGGCTTTATTAGTTGTTCTCATGGACGTTGCTTATTTGTTTTCCATAGAGCCAGTGTGCATCCTTCAAATATTCTGTGCCTGGGATTTATGCCGACGTAACACTAAATAACGCTCAATTGCAAAAGGTTATTTGCTGACATTTATGGATCAGAGACCTTATAGAAGCTGTTCCTTCAAAAAAAAAACACCTGACATTTGAGGGGCATCAGGGCAATGGCATTTGTAACCCCGGAAATAAGAAATGTAGCATTTGTCTGCTTTTCGACAGTCAGAGGAAGAGAAATAGAAACTGCCAACAATAGAAAGAGAGAAGGATACAGGGATGTCAACCATCTTGTTTTGTGTTACAGTGTCCCTCACATATTGTTGTCTGTGGACAAGTAGAGGTTGTTGAGCAGCTGTTTACAGCTTTTTAGTTACCAAAAATATAAGTATGAAAAATGTAATACCAGACTTTACTGTTGCTGTTTTTCCCCTTGTTTTAATGTTACAAGCAGCTTATGTCAGAGCAGACAGACACACTGTGCAATTCATTCCTCACAGCTCTGTTTTTGGTTTTAGGCTGAGAGTAAAAGGGTCTGGAATAAAAGACAGTATGTTTATGAAAGTTTTTCACATTTTTCTTTACATATTTTTCTTTGCAAAGAGCAGACTGACAGCTATTCAAAAGTTAAGGAGGAACAGAGAGGAAATACTTTCCATCCATACTTTACACTACAGGCTGTGGTTGTATATGACTGCAGTATAGAAATATATTGATAAGAAACATCATTTACTGCTCGCAGGCAGAGTCTCTTCCTCCAGTCATTCAGCTTTGTATTGCCCCCCACTGAAGAGTATTGGTACTGACGTTTCCGTGGTGTCAGCACAGGAGATAAGCCTTTCACACACACTAGCAGCTCTGACAGTTATGAGGCACAAAGTGATGGGGGAAAAATAAACAACTTTGCCTTGATTTTTATCAAGTTCCACCACCAATCTGAATCCTCTTTTCTCCCCCCTCACTCCCTGGCGTTCCTATTTCCACCTCCATTCTTCCCCTCCAGCTTTCCCCTTTATTTCTATGCTCCTCTCTCCTGCTCTCCCTCTGTGACACACACTTTCCTCTGCTCTGTGCTGCGTCACCTCCGTGCACGGTTCAACAGTGTCACCTATGGTATGCTGAGAGGCATTTCACCCTGTCTCACCTGCCACTCCGGGTTTGTGCGACTGTGGATGTCTGGCACAAATTTCAGTTTGTGTGTGTTTGTCAGATTGTGGTGGATTTATTCTCTTTATCCCTTAGTGTATCCAGCGTTCCCCCTGTAAAGTACTGACATGTCAGAGCTCCATCAGTGTCCAACTTTTCCAGCTTTGTCAGGAACTTCTTTTTTCTCTACTTTCTCTGCTTCTGTAAAAACGCTGTCTGCTGTTTATGTTGCTCAGAGGACAGCTGCAGGAACGGACTGCCAAAATAAGGCTGCCCATTTAGTGACAATGATTACAGCTTTTGCTGGTGTGTGTTATTGTCTCCAGCATATTTATATCTACTTTGCTGTTGATTTTGGAAGAAGCATCTGCAAAACAGTCTTATTTTCTGGATTATCTAACGCCAAACTTAGAATGTTGAAAACAAATCCCCTTCTACACACAAAGTGTCATTAGGCTCAAATCAAAGCCCAGTATTTACTCCCCTTCTTCTGCCATCTTCTGAAAAAGAAAAACTGCACTCCACTTTGTTCAGCAGCTAGTTGTGTTGCTGCTCTGTTTAGTGCTGTGCAGACACTAAAACATTAAAAACAACTTCATTATGAAGCCCAGTGCACTTTACTAACAGAAAACACATGCAAATGGGCCACAAATTCATACATCTTCATCAGTATGACAACACATGCTTCTGCAATGCACATTCTGCAATAGAGAGTGAGAGAGAGGGGATTATTTGTAGAAAGGGCCACAGGTTGGACTCGAACCTTCACAGCTGTGGTTAGCATCACACCTTCCTGCCTCAGGGACACTGTATTTTGCTGCAAAGATGTCAGCCAGTGAAAAAGCCCCATTACAGTCAAATGTTTGCAGATAAAATGAGAACACACAGACACCATCATGGTGTATGATCCTAACTTTCAGTGTCTTCCCTCTCACACAAACTTTGGTTCTTCATTTGACAGCAAAACTCATTTAGCTGCAGAGCTACAGTGTTTCTCCATCCATGTGAGGCATGTTAGTCTAGGGACAGAAGGCAAACTGACCAACAGGCCAACAACAACATGATGTAGTGCATTCCTAACACCTCTCCAAGTTTCACCGGACTGTCAACAAGCTTCAGTCTTCACTGACAAAATATCTCTGGAAATGTAAACACCTGAGGGAGGCTCTGTGGTGCTGCACTGTCTGTGGGAATGTGAGTGTGTATAGATGTGTATGGACATGTAGGGACTTGGAAGTGCAAATATGGGTGTGTGTGTGTGTGTCTCTGAGGATTTGTTGTGTTTACAGGCACTCCAAACACATTTCATTTCATTCGAGGTGTGGGATTGCTGAATTACCTCCATCAGTATCTGTCCTCAACAGCACATCCTCGCATGGCTTCAGCACTATGTCGCCCCTGTCTTATTTAGAGGCAAGAGATCAAAGTTGACTCATATTTTTATAAAACAGCTCTCTGTGCACAGTAGTTTTCCTCCCATCACTGCACTACTAATGAATGTTATCAGGCCTTGAATATTATGGACAGCTAAAGTGCTTGGACTGCAGCAGAGAGTGAAGTGAGGATAGTTTATCTGCAGCACTTGTTTTTTTTCTTTCATAAGATGAAAGGAAACCAAGCGTAAAGATGGTTAGAGAATGAATAGGAGGGATATTCTCGTCCCCTCAGATGCACACAAGCCTTAAGCTCAGTAAACAGTGACATCTGCTGAAAATACAACACTGTGGGGAGAAGTGCGGATGTCTCTCCTGCATCAGATACATGCATTTCACCTCTGCTTTTTTTGTAGCTTTTCCATCAATACATCCAAAATATAAAAAAGAAAAGTGTCATGTTTTATTCAAAATCCGTGTTGTATTATCCAATAGAGTCAATTTCTGCCAATCTTATATAAAATTGCATATGGAGTGATCCCGTTTCTCTAAGGGGTTTGTTTAGATTTCATCTAACATTCAAGGTTTTTTTTCAGCAGTTGCAAAATCCCCATTAGCTGAAACAAACTGACAGTCGCCTTATTTACAGCCCGTTGGCTAAATTGAATATATATGAAGAAAGAGCAGAAGAAAACACAACTTGTACATTGAATTTCTTGCTTGAAGTTAGTTAGCTTCATCTTTAACTTGTGATTTGTGTGTTTCCAATCTGTCTTTTTCATCTTTGCACACTTTCAATAATACGATTATCAGTTCAAATCTTAAAATGAGTATCCTCCAGAAATATTAACAACTAACTCCCCTCCAGCTTCAACGCATCCTGCTGTCACCACGGTGTGGCTCGAAAGCTGGTATTTGTATTTCTACTGCAAAATGAACAATGTGTAATAATGTTATCTGTCCACGATACTAGACACAGGTGACTGTCCCCTTCTAGAGACACACAGACAGCAGCAGGGTTGGACTGGAAATCAGACGTATGCACTAATTACCAACTACAGAGCGTGGCTGCAGCTGCCACTGTTGCACCAGGCAGCAAAAACACCCCACCCCTCCACCACTGCCAGATTATGCTGAGTGTTAAATACTGTTATTAGAAGAAATCCTACTCCAACCTCAAAAAATAAGTTCCCCACTACCACTGGCTTTATTTTCATTCATTTTAACTGACCTTGCAAATCTGTTACAGAATGTTTAGCGCGGGACTATTTTAATGAAATGTGCTAATATCACTGTAATCATGGTCCTCTGTGGATTTTATATCTCATGAGTCATCATCAGTTGGAAAATTAAATCTGTGTAATTGCCAAGTCAAGGTGTGTGTATAAGGGTGTGTGTGTTTGTGTATTCCACAATGAGGTGTACAAAGTGTGACCCTGAAGATCAACTGTTCACTCCAAAGCTGCACTAGTTATCACAGTTCATCTCCCTCCCTCCCTGTGTTATTTCAACAAGGCCAACACAACAATGGTTTGAATCTGTCTGCTGCAGCACAGTCAGTCACTCACACACACACACACACACACACACACACACACACACACACACACACACACACCCTCTGTTATTTAATATTCAGTGCGATCAGCAGCTTTGTCTGAGGAGATTTTAAATGCCACATGCATCTGTGGACACAAGTGGAAGTTTCACAGGCAGAATGTGTCAGATCTAAGCATCTGCTGATGAAGCGAACTGAACCGTTTCTGTTTGTCTATGCTATGAAGATATCAGCTGCCCAACTTTCTCAGACTTGATGCACATTAAAAAAAGCCCAACACTTAACACTGGCATTCTTAAAGTCGACTCAGCGGTCTGCTCCATTGAGATATAAGCCCTCACAAGAAAGCAGTGAAGAGTAAGCCGTTTCAGACCATTTAATCACAAATCCCTGTGCTTTCTTTCCCCCTTTTTTCTCCCTCTTTCTCTGCTCTGCTCCATCTATCTCTCTGTCTCTGGCCTACAGACAGCTGAGCGGCTCTTCTGGATTTCGCTGACGCTGCGCCTGGTCCCGCCTGGCCTCCTCTGAGCAGGATGGACACTCTGGAGTCAGAGCTGACCTGCCCAATCTGCCTGGAGCTTTTTGAAGACCCACTTCTGCTCCCCTGCGCCCACAGCCTGTGCTTCGGCTGCGCCCACCGCATCCTCGTCTCCCACTGCACCACTAACGAATCTATTCAGAGCATCAGCGCCTTCCAGTGCCCCACCTGTAGATATGTCATCTCTCTGAGTCCAGAGCGTGGATTAGAAGGACTTAAGAGAAACGTGACCTTGCAGAACATTATCGATAGAGTTCAGCGAGCCTCGTCTTCGGCCGGGCTCCCTCTACCACTGCCGCTGCCCGCGCCCCACAGCGGGCCCAACTCTCCCGGCGAGGAAGGGAGCAACCGGTTGGCACTGGTCCCCGTCAGCGCCGCCATGTCTAGCCCAGGTACGCCTCCTGAACCGGTTCAGTGCCAGTTCTGCGAGCAGGACCCCCCGCAGGACGCCGTCAAGACGTGTGTGACATGCGAGGTGTCCTACTGCGAGGAATGTCTTAGAGCCACTCACCCCAACAAGAAGCCGTTCACCGGCCACCGGCTCATTGAGCCCATGCCAGACTGCCACCTCAGAGGGCTCCAGTGTCTGGAGCACGACGAGGAGAAGGTGAACATGTACTGTGTCACTGATGATCAGCTCATCTGCTCACTGTGCAAGCTGGTGGGAAGGCACAGGGACCACCAGGTGGCAGCGCTGAGCGACCGCTATGAAAAACTCAGGGTGAGCACAAGTTTTTTTGGTTTTTCACGCTTGAAATTTAGCAAAGAATATGTCCAATGTCTTTTAATGGTACTCTAATTAAAACCTGCTGCCATTAGAACAGATTCACTTTAATGACAGATAAGGATATAGATTCATCCTGTTCCTTATCTAACACATAATGAATTTTAAACTTTAATTTTATTCTGCTCTGCAGTATGAAATTTCCTCTTATCCTTACCCAGGTATCTAACTCGATTATCAAGTGAGATTTCATCATCTCATGCTGACTTATTATCTCCCCTGAATAATTAAGCAATTAGCATAATCACTAAACCATGCCAGTGTGCCAGGAGGGTATTTAGAAGCATGCACACACGGTGAATATGAGGAATGTCATTAGTGACGAGGCATGGTGTCTCCAATGAGGTTGCAGGTTAACAAGTGACAATTGCCTGCTGGGTGTAGGTGTGCTTAATTGAGCATGGCTATTACAGTATGCTGGTAATGGCCACAGAGGAAGTATGTGTCTATGTGTGTGTGTGTGTGTGTGTGTTCTGGCACCTGAGCGCGTAGCGTTGCACACATCACCAGACAGCTAAACATTCTTTAACTCGACTGAAGTAGCTAGGTATCTTCAATGATGAGTAGGCAAGACGTGCTGTCGAGATGAACTCCGTTTTATTGAAGGTACAGCGTTTTTATGACGAGTTGTTTTAATCATGTGAAACTGTAAATAAACCAACACAAAAATAGCAATGAAATAATGTAAATACATCTTATGAAATACAACAAAATATGAGCAGAAATATTTTTTATGCACACAGATTAATCATTCTACTCACACACAAAGCTGCTCCAAGCTCTGCACAATCAGATGAGACCGAGTAAAAAAGGAGAAGATTTCAACCCATGCGGCCCTCTAGTTTTTTCTTACTTCCTACCACTGATCATGTGACCTGGTTAATCATGTGACCTGAACAACCAATAAAAATGCAAACATCTAAAACACTGAGAAAAGAGCTGCATTCCTCTTAATGACCCATAGGAGGTGCTATAACATTTTACATAATAAAACACATGGAACATCACACTCCCCGCCTGGTATTGAACGCAATACCACTATGAAAGACAAACACTTAGGGAGTTAAGTAAAAGTCTATGTCATCCTAGGGAGACATTAGCACCACCACCTCCGTGATGGGCCGAAGGAAGGTCTTAGAGGTCTCTCCTCTGACAACCTTGAGCTCCACTTTCCTGACCTTCCCGTCGCTCGAAGGGAAGGTTTTTGTGACTAGCGCCATGGGCCACTGGTTCCTCTCCACTTGGGTATCACGAAGAAGCACTATGTCTCCTTCCTTGATGTTGGGGCGGCTCCTCTGCCACTTCGACCGACTCTGGAGCATAGGGAGATACTCGCGTCTCCACCTCTCCCAAAAGGTGTTGGCCAAGTGCTGGACTTTCCTCCACTGCTGGCGATGTAGATCTGCGTCGACGAAGCAGCCTGGAGGAGGAGGACTGCAAACTTTCTGGGTAAGGATCATGGCTGGAGTAAGGAGCGATGGAGCACTCACATCTGTAGAGATGGTCGTCAGAGGTCTGGCATTAATTATGGCGGACACCTCTGCCATGACTGTAGACAGAACCTCGTGAGAGAGGTTGGATGGCTGAATCTGGGACAACATGGAATCCAGAATCCTCCTGGAGACCCCAATCATCCTCTCCCACACGCCGCCCATGTGGGAGGAATGAGGTGGATTAAAGATCCATGTACAGCCTTCTTTGCTGAGGAACCGGAAGACGTTAGGCTCCTTGTCGTCCTGAAGGAGTATTTTCAGCTCCCTGCATGCCCCTTTGAAATTTGTGCCACAATCGGAGCGTATCAGCTTCACAGGACCCCGAATGGCGAAAAATCGACGAAGGGCGTTTATGAAGCTTGATGTGTCCATGGCCTCGATCAGCTCTATATGAACAGCGCGCACACTGAGACAGGTAAAGATCACTGCCCACCTCTTGCTGTTAGCGGCACCTCCACGTGTGCGTCGAGTAGAGATACTCCAAGGCCCAAATACATCAATGCCTACGTTGGTGAATGGTGGCTCTTCGCTTAACCGATCTGAAGGGAGGTCAGCCATCTTTTGCTCGGCTGTCCTTCCTCTGAGCTTATTACACGTCACACACTTGTACAGATGTCTCGCAACGCATCTCCTGACACCAACCATCCAAATGCCATCGGCGTGTATCGCTCCCTCTGTAAAGATCCGGCCTTGGTGCTTAACTCTCTCGTGATAGTAGTTGATGAGTAGACCACCGACATGGCTTCGACCAGGGACAATGAGAGGGTGCATTTCTTCTGCCTTGAGAGTCGAGTGACGAAGTCGGCCCCCAGTTCTCAAGAGTCCATCACTATCGAGCATAGGATCCAATTTCCTCAATGGGCTGCTCTTCGGGATGTCCATCCCTTGCTTCAGACAAGACATCTCAGTCTGATATGCTTCACTCTGTATACATCTGATGAGGACCTGTCTCGCTTTGAGCAGATTGTCAGACGTGTGGACTTTTGAACATTGATGCCAACCTTTACATTCTGTTTTTCCTCTTGTACTCTTGGCTCTCATGGTCTCCGCGATGTGGATCAGAGTGGCTATGGCTCTGATGAGAGATTGCCAGGTTGAGAACCTTTCAAATCGTTGAGAGCCCAGGTTTGTGTCGGTGCATGCCGTGAGGTGAGAACGCACTTCTGCATCCGAGTCTGGGTTCACAAGGTCGTAAGATGTCTCCACAGGTGCATCTTCTTTCATGGGTAGCAGCAGGAACTTGGGCCCGGTGAGCCAGCTGGTGGTTGAGAGAAGTTCCGCAGGTACTGACCTAGTCGCTACATCTGCTGGATTCTGACTGGTGGGTACGTAGTGCCACTGTTCAGGGCTTGAGAACTTCCTGATGCGCTCTACCCTATTACTGACATACACGTAAAATCTGCGGGTAACGTTGTAGATATAACCCAGCACGACTTTGCTGTCAGTGTAAAACTTCATGTCATCAATCTTGACATCCAATTCTCTTGACACCAGCTCTGCAATCTCAACAGCGAGGACCGCAGCTCCCAGCTCAAGACGTGGGACCGTATGGACTGTCAAAGGAGCTAATTTAGCCTTCCCAATCACAAATCCTACATGGTCTGTGCCGTTGCTATCCAACACCTTCAAGTAGACCACTGCAGCGATGGCTTTTACAGACGCATCCGAGAAGATGTGCAGCTCAACACGCTGGGCGTTGGAGATAGATGCACTAGTGTAACAACGTGGAGTCTCAAAGTGTTCAAGAGCTTGTAATGAATCTCTCCAAGCGATCCACTCTCCTTCCTGCTCTGCTGGGAGAGGCTCATCCCAGTCGATGGTGTCTTGGGTTAGTTCTCTCAGCAGAAACTTTCCTTGAATGGAGATCGGTGCTACTAGGCCGAGCGGATCGAATAAACTGTTTACAGTAGCAAGGACACCTCTCCTTGTGTAAGGCCTTTCGGTGCTGGAGACCCGGAAGGTGAATGTGTCTTTGCACAGGTCCCAGTTCAGTCCTAAGCTACACTGCATTGGAAGAGAATCACTATCAGGATCGAGTTCCTTCAAGTTCTTGGCGTACTCGGAGGCCGGAAATGCTTGCATGACTGCGGGACAGTTGGATGCAATCTTGTGGAGGCGTAGGTTAGACATACCCAGCATACCTCGTGCTGCTTTGAGTAAGCTGACAGCTTCATTTTCTGATGGCAGAGATGTGAGGCCATCATCTACATAGAACTCTCTATGTATGAACTCCTTTGCTGCAGAGCCAAACACCGGTTCTCCGTACAGCGCAGCTCTTCTGAGGCCATAGGTCGCCACCGCTGGAGAGGGGCTGTTGCCGAATACGTGAACCCGCATCCGGTATTCGACAACCTCATCTGTAGGGTCATTGTTCTTGAACCACATGAACCGAAGAAAGTTCCTGTGATCTTCCCTCACGAGAAAACTATGAAACATTTGTTCGATGTCTGTGGTGACAGCAATCTGTTCACGTCGAAAACGCATCAGAACCCCCAATAATCTATTGGTCAGGTCTGGCCCGGTCAACAGCACATCATTTAGAGACACCCCGAGATGTTTGGCGCTGGAGTCAAACACGACTCTGATGTCACCAGGCTTGCGCGGGTGGTACACTCCAAACGTAGGGAGGTACCAGGACTCTTCTCCCTCCACTAATGGTGGAGCCAGTTCTGCATGATTCTGATCGAAGATCCGTTGCATGAAGGTGACAAACTGTTGCTTCATCTCTGCTTTCCTATCAAGAGTGCGGCAGAGAGATTTAAAGCGACTCAGAGCTTGCTCCCTGTTGTTCGGTAGACGTACTCTTGAAGGGCGGAATGGGAGTGGGGCTACCCAGTTATTTCCTTCGTCAATGAACATCTCTTTGTCCATTAGCTCGATGAACTGTTTGTCTTCAATAGAGGGGGCAATCTCGTTGTCCTCCTCTGTGCGCTGGAAGATCTTACTTCCCAAAGAGTCACCTTCAGTGTGTTGGACTGTCAAAAGAGAAAGTGGTGAGCCTTTGAGACTATGAGGACCGTGAGACTTCTGACTGTTCACAGTGGGCTTCTCCTTAAGAGTGAGATGGTTTGGACAGGGTGTGAAGTGAGAATGACGTCCATTCTCAAGAATGTGAGTATGGAACACGTTAGCATCTTTGGGTTTGTGAGCTGTGCCTAAACAGGCTTCCCCGATGATGACCCAACCGAGGTCCAAGCGCTGGGCGTATGGTGCGCTGTTAGGTCCGTTGCGGTGTTCTCTCACCTTGTGGACCTGCAGAACATCACGACCAAGGAGAAGGAGGATCTGAGCCTCTGGATCAAGGGGAGGAATGTGCTCAGCCAAAGAGTTAAGGTGAGTGTGATACTTGGCGATTTCAGGAGTAGGAATCTCTGACCTATCCTCTGGGATGTAGTTACACTCTATGAGAGTCGGGAGATTTATGCTGAAGCTTCCATCCAAAGTTTTTGCAATGAAGTTTGTGGCTCTCCTCCCAGACATCTCAGTAAGACCAGCACATGTCCTAAGAGTATAGAGTGACTCTGTGCCCTCCAGTCCAAAGAGGTCAAAGAACTCTGATCTAGCAAGCGATCTGTTGCTCTGATCATCAAGAATGGTGTAAAGTTTCACTGACCTGTCTGGTTGACCCTTAGGATGAACTGTGATAAGGCAAATTTTTGAGCAGGAGCGTGGGGCGTTACCCTCTCCGCAAACCTCCGTGCACTTTGAGTTCACAGTAGGAGACTGATCACCCTTCTCCTCCCCGCCGTTCTCTGACTCAGGGGTCTGGCTAAGCCACGGAGCTGGTCCAGGATGAAGAGCCGCTACGTGCTTGTCGCTGCTGCACTCTTTGCACTGTACTGCGATTTTGCAATCTTTGGCATAATGTTTGCTTGAAGAACAACATCTAAAACATATGCCAGCTTCTTTGAGATAAGCCTTGCGTTCCTCGATTGCTTTGGCTCTAAAGCCTCTACAGTGTTTAAGGGGGTGAGGCTTTTTGTGAATAGGACATTGCCTACTAACATCTGGCCTAGCACTAGGCGTCCCTGTGTCGTCGGGGTCAAGCATAGAAGAGACCTCTGTTTTGTGTGAGGAGACGAAGTTCCTAGAGCTACTCATCTTTTTTACTGTGTTGTTCGGCTTCATTATTGTGTCTGCAGAAGAGAACAGAGAGAAACTTGGGTCGTTCCGGATGTAGGCCTCTCTACAGACAAACTCGACAAAGTAGGCAAATGGTGGGAAATGTACCTGATAATTAGCTTTGTAATTACTCCCATGAGAGATCCATTTTTCCTGGAGATTGAATGGCAGTTTCTCTACTATGGGTATCAGGCCTCTCGCAGTATCCAGGCAAGCCAGTCCAGGTAGGTTCCCCTCACGCTGTGCTGATGCTAACTCTTGTAGCAGGTCGCCGAGCTCTCGGAGCTTTTGAGGATCCTTATTGGTGACCTTGGGAAATTTCTCCAGTCTGTCAAAGAGCGCTTTCTCTATCATCTCTGGAGATCCATAACACTCATTAAGACGAGACCACACCGTTCTCAGACCTTGAGCTGGGTTGCTGATGTGTACTGCTCTGATCCTCTTCACATGTGCTGAAGACTGTGGACCCAGCCACTTGGATAGCAGGTCGAGCTCTTCACTTGGGGTTAGTTCTGTTCCTTCAATGGAGTTTAGGAAGCTCGACCTCCATGCCCAGTAGCTTTCAGGACGATCGTCAAATCTGGTGAGACTGGAGCTGAGCAGTTCCCGACGGACGAGGAATCTGGCAATATCACCAAAGCCTGTACGGTCAGCAAAGGGAGTGTGAGGAGCTTGGTTGCTGAGAGTGGGTGTGAATGGTTGTTGTGGCCTCGTGGGGTAGAAGGTATGAGGGTTAGCATCAGGATCTGGCTTCAATAGGAGAGTAGTTGGAATACGTGGTCTAACATCCGCAGGACCATCGAAGAGGTTTGGAGTGGCACTGCTCAAGATGGCGGGATTGTATAGTTGAGGTTGACTCTGTGGTGGTTCAGTGAGTGGAGGCTTAGAGTCTTCCTGTGAATGACGCTCAACATAATCGTTGGTCCTTTCTTGGGGGGATTGAGGAGGAAGGAGGAAGATGTTGGAAGCTCTGGAGCCTCTGGAGCCTTTCTCTATATCTGCTGCTGTAGACTCGAGAGCTTTGGCTTCTGCTTCTGCAGCTGCAATCTTTTTGTCTAGCTTTAATGTAGCGAGAGCAGCCTCCATTTTAGCCTTTTCTACCAGCAGTTCATTTTCTTTCTGAACAAAAGTTGCACAGGCACGTGCAGCTAAGACCTTAGCCCTAGCCTTAGCAGCAGCTAAGCTAGCAGATGAACTTTTTGAACTTGAGCTGGATCCGCTAGAAACTGACTTGGCAGTAGCTCCCTCTTTAGCTGATGAGCCTGCCTGCTGTCCTTCTGTAGGCGACGTGGCATCCATCTTAAAACGTATAGGGAGATCAGGCTAGCACTGCTGAAGCCGCTAATGAGTTGTACTTCTCTTTTCACTAGCGTGTTGTTGTGTAGAACCCGCTGAATAGCTGTGTTTTCACTGTTCTGGCACCTGAGCGCGTAGCGTTGCACACATCACCAGACAGCTAAACATTCTTTAACTCGACTGAAGTAGCTAGGTATCTTCAATGATGAGTAGGCAAGACGTGCTGTCGAGATGAACTCCGTTTTATTGAAGGTACAGCGTTTTTATGACGAGTTGTTTTAATCATGTGAAACTGTAAATAAACCAACACAAAAATAGCAATGAAATAATGTAAATACATCTTATGAAATACAACAAAATATGAGCAGAAATATTTTTTATGCACACAGATTAATCATTCTACTCACACACAAAGCTGCTCCAAGCTCTGCACAATCAGATGAGACCGAGTAAAAAAGGAGAAGATTTCAACCCATGCGGCCCTCTAGTTTTTTCTTACTTCCTACCACTGATCATGTGACCTGGTTAATCATGTGACCTGAACAACCAATAAAAATGCAAACATCTAAAACACTGAGAAAAGAGCTGCATTCCTCTTAATGACCCATAGGAGGTGCTATAACATTTTACATAATAAAACACATGGAACATCACAGTGTGTGTGTGTTACACAGAGCACACACTCGGAGGAAAATGTCCAGCGGATGCAGCTAATCTCATAATCAGCCCTCTAATAAAATACCACTCTTCTTAAATGGCTACTCGACGGATTTAGATTTGTCCTTCAACAAAGTTGGAGGAACCTGATAACCCTGATGACATCATTGGGTTATTTTCTCGTCATAATGCTGTTTTCAAGCTGCCAGTGACAAGTAAATTGACCTTAATTCATGAAATTGGTGGAGTATCCAGTCTTTTCAATGATTTTTAAAGAAAATGAGTCTGCAGAAGATTGTCAATCATTCTGAAGCAACAGTGGCAAACAAAAGTTGTCATTACAGCTTCTCAAATGTGTGGAGTGGCTGCTTTGTCGTCAGTGTGTGCTCTGAGAGACTGCAGCAAAAGATTGATCAAACAAGTTGTTGAGCTGATTCATCTTTGCAGAGGTGCCACGTCACCATCTGGGTCAAAACTAAATCTTTTCTGTTGATTAATCCATCCATCCAACAAAAACATTTTTTTTCAAGCCTGCTGATTATCTCAAACATTAGCTGAGCAGAATTCTCACAGAACAATGAGCGAGGAAATACATTGCACTTTTCCAAGGCCTCATTTACCCAGGGAACATTTCCAGCAATAACTCCACTACATGCTCACTCTGAGTGGTTTCACCTTACTAAATGAAATGTCATGGTGCGAGTCCTATGAGAAACAGGTTTCCCTCCTTTACCAGAGGTTTGAAACACATGTTCAAGTGTGAAGTAGTTTCTAATATGTCCGCAGAGAGAGGCATGGCTGCAGTGTTACAATGGAAAGCACTGATTCCACAGCACTGAAACTGTTGTTCCTGAAATATTACTGCAATAGTGTAATACTGAGTTCTAAAACCCCCTTTTAACACTCAGGTGATTAGAACCATGTAGTCTCATTGTTTTCTTCCTTCCTCAAGAAATTAATTTAAAAAATAACCTCACATTGCTTATTTCCCTGGAGTCGTCTTAGATCTGCATGTAGCTGCTAATGCCCCATCTCATCTATTATTATGGGCCCTCTGCTGGTTGGCACCATTTATTGTTGAAGCAGCCTCCACGTCCTTTGCCATCAGATTTGCTGCATGTGTTTACTCCGTCTCATCTCGCGTGTTTCAGCAAATCTGAACAGAGGAGAATAATTAGCAGTAAAGCTACAGGTCAGTGCATCATCTAATTATCATGCTCCTGTTTCTAATTACTATGCCCCCCCACACACTCTCTCCCCACGTTCATCCACAGAGATAGCGTAGCGTAGCACAGGTCAGTGCACCCAGCAGTTATCGTATAGGCTAATTATGTGATGTAACATAAAAATGAAACAAAGCAATGGGAGTTTTCTTCTTAGTCTGACATGATCACAGGTTCTTAATTAGTACCTGTGCGTGCACAGAACATGCCCATATGATACAAGCATGACATGCCATACTGGGAAGCCTTGTTTACACATACACTATAATGTATGTTTTCCCACCCAAGATGAAGGAAGACTTACAGATTGCATGCGACGCTTCCCGTGTGAAGCACAGGTGCAAGTACTGTAGCATGTGATTTACATTTTGTGCAAATCTATACTTTGCCTGAGGAGCACACACACTGCTCATCCCTGGTGCCTTCTGCTTTACAAGCTGAGCTGCTCAACATCAAGCATGACTTGGAAATAAAAGAGTTAGGAGTTAGCAGCTTTGGGAGAAAGTCCAAAAAATATGCTTGTTATTCTGCAATTTTGAAAAAAAAAACATGATTTACTGTTGTGCTTACAGCTTTCACAAGCAGCTAAATATTCAGATTCCTTCCAAAAGTCAACCCTGGTTTCTTGACTAAGTAAAACAGCAAAATGAATCATTTTAGAAATGGTTGTAAATAACACTCTCCCTGGCTCTGACGAACAACGCTAAACTCAGAAAGGCTCATAGAGACAGTGAGAAACTCTGTAGTCTGTCATCTGCCTTGTTGGATTTATCAGTGTGAACTTCTTTGCTGCTGCTGCTACTTTATGTGTAATCCGTCAAATAAATAAATCATGTGCTGCTGTTTGACACAAGTTGCAGTGTTTTGTGAGGACATTAAGAACAGATGGGTAACCAAAGCATGTGTAACTGCTTCATTGACTTTTGTGCTGTGGCCTATACACACACAGAGCCAAGCACTTGAGGCTTGCATGTCAGCACACACATACACATGGGACCTAACCCTCCCATGCCATCTGCCCTGCAGCCTCACACAGATCTGAAAAAAGCCACATACGACCTCCTGCCTCCTGCGCAGAAAACAAATGTGGCATTTCTGCCAAAAGTTGGAGGGGATTTGAGCACCTGTTCAACTCTCAGACCTCTGTCGACATCCAGCTGGCACATGACGTGAGTCTGATATAAACCACGGGTTTAGACCCCATTCGCCTTAATGACCTTCACAGGCCCAAGGCACAGCATTTAAGTGGAAGTGAACAATATGGCAATATGGCACCTTTTGATATTAGCCCTGTAAAACAGACTGTGTACTGTTTGTAAGAGTTTACACAGTGTGGTGCTCTCCTCTGTGCACTAGAGCTTTTTTTTCCTCTGATCACTAAATCTATCAACTTGCTTTTTCTCTGATATTTGCAACCGGGATATCAAATGATTTCTACTGATGTAAGACTCTGAGTTGTGGAAAACATGCAGCTTCATTGAATAAATGATTAGTTGATTAGTAAATAGAGATTTGTTTTGCATCCCTTCCCTTAAAAATAATTTTGTTTAAAACCATGGATGAGCTGCAGCTTTTACAAACATGAGTTCAAGTTGACGATGAAAGGTTTATTATGTGATACATTATACATCAACAATTTAGTTAAAGCACATCATACCTAACCACATTACTGCTTCTTTTTTAATTTACTTGTTTTGCTGCATCTTCCATTACAGCAAAGCATTAAATGTATCTCTGCCTCAGGCCGAATTCTGTTTCCAACTAGGAAGCTGAGTTCTGTACATGTCAGTTCACTTAACCTTAATTCATCTCAGTAAACACATTTTCCTTTTTATTTTTAATTTTTAAATCTGTGTGGCAGCATTTTGTGGCACACATTAAGTAGAAGCATGCAATAAACCACACACTGCACACTGCTGACGAATCTTGACAACAGCCACTTTCAATTATGATTATGTAACAAAAGTAATGTCAACAATATAAACTTTTACATTTACTAGAGCATTTGGACCATGTTCTGGTCTAGAAAATGAACTTAAACGAGAGGAGTAAAACAAAAAGGCAGAGAAACCTCAGCGTCAGCTAACCCAGTGGTTACACTTGAACTACTTAAGATGTAACAGGCAGTCTCTTTTTCCCCACTTTCACTTAGAGATGATGTTTTTCTTTCACTTTGGAGTCTGACAAGTTGAAACTGTCACATTTTCCAGACCATTTCATGCATATCACTTTTTGCTCTGATCTGCAGGAATTTGAGATATCTCTGCACTCAGCACAGGGAAGAAAAAAGAATATCAGATGATTGGAATACTTTCCTTTTTCAGTGGTTGTGTGTCTGATAAGAGCCATGGAGGTTATTGTGGGAACACCCATCCTTTTTCAGAGATAAAATTACCCCCGTCACAGGAAATTGACGAAGAAGGCAGCTGGAAATAGCTTTTAAAGTCCTTGGCTCTGGGTCTGAGGAGAAAGAACCTTGAGGGTAAAAGATGGGTGCTGCTGCTTCTGCTGTGTGTGTGTGTGTGCCAATGCTGGTCTCAAATCACAGGTGTGTTGTGTTTATGTAGTAATCCTTTTGCTTTAATCAGCTGTCCCTTCAGTGTTGCAACAACATACTTTGGGGTTGTCAAGCGCCAACATGCACTATAAAACACAAGCACGCACGAAACATTACATTTAATTCACGGCCTTGCAAAAACGCTCAATATTTACCTTCATGTCCTCCAGCTGTCGCATTCATATTTTATATTGTGAATACACTTATTCCCTGACTTCTTCCCTTAATATTATTAAATATTTCAACCTCAGCTTCATTAAACTACTCTTAAAGTGAATCATGAAAGTGCAATAGCGGCTTTTCTGACCTCCAGAAGTGATGTAGAAGTGTACTTAAGGGTGTGTCAGCACACTGTGACATCATATCCATCAGTGCTAATGGGTGTGATTACTTGAAACTTTCACCCAGTCAGGGCATTAATATGGAAGAAGTCTCCAGACAAATAGAGGGCAGAATATTACCAGAAAGTGGGAGGTCGACCTCTAATATAAAAAAACAAGGGCTTGGTACTCACACAATGCTGCGCTGTCATTCAAGAGCCAATCACAACCACATCTGTGCCCTCACGCCCGAATAAATCTAACCTCATCACAGGGGAGTTGTTAACATATTGCCAGGACTTTAATCCATCAGGGAATGATGTTTTACATATTAACTAGCAGGTTGTTTTCTTTGGTTATTGATGCATTGATGATGATTTCACACCCAGTCTGCCCAGAGACCCAGAGAGACAGGTGAGATGTAGAGGTGGCAGTGGTGGAGGATGTCCTCCTCCCATCCTCATGTGGGTCTGAGGGCAGACTGGACTTGAGTGCTTCTCTACTGCCTCTTGAGGTACAGAGTGGTATTACCAGTCAAGGTGGGCTGTGGCTAACTCCAGAGAATATCAGCAAAACAATACAAAGACATGATCTTAACCCTTTCTTTTAATAAAGCTTAAAAGAATCACTTTACATTAGAGGAGTGGTTATATTACTGACTATTACTTCTCCTTGCACAAAAACCTTCTATAGGCTTCCTTAAAGAGCTGACAGCTCCTGCTGTCTGGAACACAGCCTGCCTCAAAAGGCTTGCTTCTCTCTCAGTTGAAGTAAATGAAAGCTATTATCTGAAGATTTACAGTGCATTGTGCAGGGAACTCTTTTTTTTTTCTTTTTTGCGTTTGGCACTGATTGTTCCCTTTGCTTGAGGCTCTTCGTGTCTCTCAATCAAACACGATCTCTCTCTCTCTCACACACACACACACACACACACACACACACACACACAAAGACACACACTCACTTTCCCAATTTTCCCCAATACAATGTTCCTTTCCTTCTGCCTTTTCTTTTATTCTCTGCAGTGCTCTGCTTTTGAGTCAGTGCTGCTTTTTTTCCTGCAAGAGTCATCTGATTGTCTCCCAGACTGATACTAACACACACATACAAACACGGTTTCCAATTTACAGGGGAGCTTAAGAGTAGGAAAGTGGGTGTCGAGCAAAGACACCGGCACCCTCTATCAAATACAGAACACCCAATACAATGACTTAGTAATAAGACAGTGTAGATGTGTGTGGAGAGATGGGTGGACACACTGAGGCGCAGCAGTAAAAACAACAACAACTCCTGCTTTAATTTCTATCTTGCTCTCCAACTATCCACCTTTGCTGTCTGTACTTGCCCCAAGTTTCTTCTTTCTTTGTGAATAAGGTTCCTCAGATCCTTCTCTAACACACTCTCTCTGTCTCTCTCTCGCTCACACACATACAGACTCATATGAGCAATGAGGAAAAGAATGGAGTGAATTTCTGTCAGTGCGGTGAGGATTCCTGAGAGCACAATCCTGCTCAGTGTCACAGCAAATCTTGAAAAGATGTAGCTCCTCTGAAGTTCACTTCCCTACCTGTCTCCATCTATGGTGGAGTGTGTGTTTGTGTGTGATCCCCTCGCACCTTCTTATCACCACTTCTTATGTGAGTTAGTCCAATGGAGGAAAATATCAAAAGGGGGGAAAAAAGTGATACAGCCTGAAATATGGAGCCATACAACTTTTATTCTTAAGCCGAGAGGGAAGACGTTAGCTGATGAAACGTATGCAAAGTGTGTTTTCAAAGAGCGGATTCTTGTTGGCTGATATAAGAAGGAGCTGCGAGTGGATCTGAGTGTGCTACAGCTTCGCACTGATTAAGAGCAGATGTTGTGGAGGGAACTAGCTTTCCTTTGAATAAAAAAAACATCAGCTGACCACACTTAAGAAAACAAATCTTATTTTTAGAAGTGTATTTACATGCTTGCTGCTCTGACTACACCGTTGGCCTCTGCTGCCACGTAGCCATGTAACTCACTGTGGATTAGAGACACCTTGTCATGAAGGTGAGACATGGTTTTCATTTTATGTTTGACACCTTTGCCGAAATCAGCTGACAGACTTTTGACTAAAACCAGGAAAAGAATGATGAAATCCCTCCATTTTCAGCACCACTACGAGTTTCCCATTTAATTTACAATATAATTGGAGATTTTATTGATTACCTCTTAAGGCTTTTTATAGTCTGACTCCAGATTGTACTTTTAAATAGCTGTCTTCTTAACAGTTGTTCAGCCTGCTGGCTGTTCCTGTGTTTAGGTTTAAGACTTTGTGTTTCATACACTGAACAACCTATTAAATTATTTTATGACTGTTTTATTGGTTCTGCTTTGTTGTGTTTGTTCTTGTATCTTAGGATACATATATTTATTGCTTGTTCTGTGTAATGCATGTTGTAATACTGGTTTTAATACGTGCTCAGCAGACAACTGCATCTACTTTATATGGCACTGGGTGGTGCATCATATATTAGAGACATATGCAAAAACTACTCCTAATTTACAACACAGTAGCACAGCTGCCATCCTTTCATCTATCATACCTGCCAACATTAACCTTGATATTAATTTGATACTTAAGAGTCAAAAATAACTTGCATGCACAACTACTTTGTACAGCATGTTTACAATACATGAAACAATATGGGCTGAACTGCTACAACTTACTAATTGTATGTCGCAGTATAACTGAAGTATTTTTAGGAAGTTGCACCTTGCATCTTGGAATAACAACATTATGTTTCATTGTATGCAAATATAATGACAGTAAAGTTGTTTTTACATGGAAGATATCTGAAACTATCCTGACTTCCTCTAGAGACCAAACTTCATCTTAACATCCTGTTATTTATTGGAAAGATGATTTCCTCAGGGAAATTCAGAGTTCTCTCCAGACCAGTGTAAAACTAGTTTAATAAGTGCCACAATCTCAGTGGGAGAATACATTACTAAAGCTGGGAAAATATATTTTGGGCGAGATCACTTCCTGTTAAACTGATTTTGCATCCATGCAGCTCAAAAATCAATATAATCTGAAAGCATTGGCTTACTGTATATCTAAAAACTCATCAAATCAACAAGGTTTAGCTCAGTTGGTCAAGCACAGATTAAATTTATGCAGACACTTTTTTTTTTGTGGAAATTCGGGCCAGACTGACAGCAAAGAAGACAGGCAGACAGAGAGAGAAAGAGAGATATGGTGGATAAACAAGCGGGATTGACAGGTGATCAGCCTGACAGCCAGGCAGTTCAGCTCCCTAAAGATTAATACTAGTTGGCAGCATGGACACTGTGGATGGAGGTTAACCCCTGCATGTCCAAATCTGGCTCTACACAAGCACACACACAACAGAAGGAGTCAAATACACAAATACACATGGAAGCATGGAAACTGACAGCAGGTTTCATTTTTTTAAATGCTGTTTGTTGTTCCTTATGTGCATGTCAGGATGTATTTCATGTACTGAAGATTGTACAGTATCTGTGTGTGTGCAGAGATGTAAAGTAGAGAGATGTGGAAGGTAATTACACATCTATGTACGCGTCTGCTGCATGCACACCCTACACGTGACGCTGATGCTGACTTATTGTTGTGTTCCTTATCGTTTTCTAAGAGGTTTAGTTTATTTTTATCTCTATGGACAATAACACCACGACAACATCACACTGAGTAGACCTTTATGCTGCTTTTGCTTTTGTGTGTCATCACCGTATTAAGGCCATCCATTTTGCCCCCCCTCCCCCCAGTGTCACTACAGTGCACACACACAAACACACAAATCCTGCCATCTCTATCTGTGTTTACCGCTGTTGCTTATTCAATATCCCCTCTGGGGTAACTCCGTTTTAATCCTCAACACAGCATCAAAACCTAGCTTTGTTTACACTGCCGCTCAAAAAGTGGTTAAAGGTTAAGCGAATTTAGATAACAATGTAGCGTGTCTAGCTAGTTGGCTGTCTTAATTTGAAGCAGAACAGTTTGAATTTGCATCTTAAAAAGAAGCAAAAAAGGATTTATCCAAATGCTAAATTTATTCTGATACCTGTGTCTCTGCAACGCTTTCTTTGACATTTAGCTGTCCCGGCCTTGCTGCTCCAACACACCTACACAACCACTTTTTTGAGACCTGCAGGTAATCATAGCATTCACCAAGTCTGAGCCTAAAATCATTTGGAAAACAGTTTTGAACAGGACAGTGGAGACGTGGCATCAGAGCGGCTTAAGCACGCTCGGTTTGGCAATAACATGACGGTCTTAGAAGGAAAAGAGACAGCTTGTGCCCGAGCGGATAAAAAACAGAAAACGAGAAAAAAACGGGAAAAAGGGGGAGGGATGAAATAAAAAACAGGGAGGAGCGTTAAGGGACAGCGCTGACGTGCTGTCACCTGTTTGCCGGTTCGTTAGCCAAGAGCGCTGCTGCGTGCTCTCATAGGGAAAGCTTTTGATGCCTAATTTGCTGCTTGGCCGGGTTTGCGCATGGCTTGGTGCTCAGTGGAGTGGCTGTCCCAGTCACATCCTCTCCTAGTGTAGGCTCCTCTGTCGGAGGCTCAGACGGGGCAGGATGAGGAGGCAGTACAGGGATGAGGGTTATCACCCGCGCTCAGAGGTACGTGGACCTCAAAATGCACGCCTTCAAAATGAGAAGAAGACCTGGGGATATTTGTGCAGCAGAAGGGAAAACACAGATTTTCTTTGCTATTCTTTAGTGACTGTGCACCGAGGAATATTTGCTTGCATTTTCTAGACTGTGGCTGTTATTTTTACTTGCTTTACAACTTTTTTTTTGTTTTTTTTGATGTAGCACCTGAGGTTGTCTTGCAAAGTTTTGGTCTCCTGTAAGCAGACAAACCTAAGGGGGTCTATTTGTTGCATTTTTATCTCAACTTTGATTTACAGCTCTGCCCTACATTTCTGTTTATTTGCCTCCGTATCCCAGACATGTATTCTCTGTTTGTTGACTCTGTTTTGTCTTTGTTTTGTTTGCTACAGCAAGCCCTGGACTCCAACCTGACTAATTTGATCAAGAGGAACAATGAGCTGGAGTCACTAATGGGGAAACTCATCCAGACTTGTCAACATGTGGAGGTGAGTCCCTGTGGTCCTCTGAGGTCAACACAGACCCACATTGTCTCTGACTGGTTATTGTTCCATGTGTTTAGATTTCATTGTGGATGTAACACAATTAATCTGCTTTGGGAAATCTGTAATGTTACCAAACGAGTATGTTTATTTATTTGTTAATTTTATTCTTTGCAAAATGATGCATCACTGATTTCTGTGTTTGTAAAATCCCACACAAATATACAAGACTGATGAATGCATTTATTCACAGAAGCACCTTAGGTTTTCAACCTCCGGCACCACACACCCAGATCATGACTCAGGACAGAGACCATGCTGTAGCTTAGCATGAAGCTAGGTGACCAGCTAAAGTCACTGTGAACAGCTGAATAACATGAGAATGATTTAATTACATTTTACTCCTAATCAATGAGAGATGATACAGATTTAGCATGATGCTGTGCTGTATGTTCTAGCTTTACATATATATACAAGCTGAACTACTGCAGTGCAGTGTTGTTATCAGTAATGTGGTGTGAGCAGTGTAGTCGTATTGGTTTTGCAATCACTTACCATCTGGTAGGTCTAATATGCTTATCATATTATAAAAACAAAGTGTGTGAACGTCTGTGTGTTGAACTCTATAGAAGGCAAATCTGTGCTAAGCCTGCCGGTTCATGTTATGTTGGCCTACTATGCAGCTTTAAGTAGAGCAATGCCACAGGGTTAAAAGACAGTGACATCTTAGTTTAGCAATAATGGAGAATGTCCTCTGTGTCCGGGGAGACCTTTACAGTACAAACTGCAAGGAAAGGGGATTGGGATTTGTTATGGAGATTCAAGATTTTTTTTTTTTTTGCTGAAGTGCTGAGATCTGTGTGTCTGAGTATGTTTTTGTGTCACAATCACGCAAGGATGTTGTTGTGAGCTAAGCTGGAGGGCAAACTGTGCTGATGCAGGAATTTTAAAAAATGCCAACGTATGATCCTTTCCATCACAAAAAGACCAAAAATAGCAAAACACTCCACTTTAAAAAAAATCAGAAATGAATAAATAATGTGCACATGAAGGGTTAAAATGCTTGACCTATTTAATCCACACTGTGTTACAGTCACAACTATACATGTGGTGGGCTTCCACAACACACTTTAAAGGGCAAAAAGAGCTTGTGAAGTGTAAAGCGATTGGACATGGTCGTCAGGTGAGAAAACTCATTTTGCACAAGCAGGGGATGGAAAATACCAAAAAAAAAGAACTGATCAAGAAAAAGAAATGCATGAATGCATAAACTCAGTAAATGAATCCACAGATGAGGGATGATGTGACAGTGTTCAAAAAAGTGAAGGAAGCCATTAATGGAGCTTTCTGAATATTTCACATCAGATTCATCTATTCCAAAGCTTCTCTGGAGAGAGCAGCTGAGATTCCCTGACATCTTTCACACTCCCAATGTTGTATAGAAACTACACATACATGCACACACATACTTTGATGATAAGACTTAGATGCATTTCTGCAGGGGAGTTGAATAAGTTATTAGTTTGTTTCTGACTAATTTAAAATGTTAAGGATGGCAACCGTGCTGAACTTATCCAAACATCACATCCAGTTCAAACGCATCTCTGTTTGTGTAATTTAATGTTACTGCACCACAATATTACCAGCATTTGTAATCTTGCAACACTGAGTCTTTAAGAAAATGGAACTCAAATATTGTGTTGACATGAAACAAAAAAGAAAATGAACAACTTAATATTCCAAACCACTCGGAAAAAGCTAGGTCTGCTGGGCTTACAGCTTTTGCTTGGAAAATCTAACTTCACAAAGCCACGGGGGGGAGAAGAAAAAACACACACTCAACAAACACAGTGTTGGAGGGTCAGTGAATAAGTTTGGCCAGTAAAGTTTATATTTTCCGCCTCTGCAGAAAGTTTGGTTAATGTGGCTTGAGTTTGAACGTCCTGGAGGTTTGAGTCGTGTCGTGCGTGAGTGCGGTTAAGTGACTCACATAATGTCCCTGTAAGGATGCAGTCTGTCAGACTGATCATGTGCTCCATAGGGCTCTGCCCACAGTCATTAGATGCTCCACATCTTTACAAGACACATGATATATTCTGGTCACGGTCTGTAATAGGTCACAGTGCTGTTACTATTATTAGAATTTCCTCATTTTAATTTTCGATAATATGCTCTTCCTGTGCTGCTTTGAACTGTGGAGAGTGTATATGTGGCAACATGTGTGAGTCAATGTAGCCTTGTGGGTGACTTTTCCAGACAAATGAGCATGTCCTCTTTGTTCACATTGAGTTCTTGCCACAGAGAATCAGAGCTTCATTGGAAACTTAACATCAATCTTCGCTAGGGAGAAACAATTTCAGAACAAATTTGAGTTAAATTGTTGTTTATCAGTTGTGGGAAAAGATTCCTGACTCATTAGCACATTCAAACGTAAAATCAGCTGGAGACCAAAAGAGCAGATGAACTTAAGTGTGTGTCTTCTTTTGATTCCAAAGAAGCCTCCACCCAAAAGCCCACTGTTTTTAGATCTGCATAACTCTACTAATTGGTGCATAGACTAAAGAGATAACATACAGTACACACGCTTTTCACAGAGTAAACAGTTTGAAACCTTAAGCTTCCCCACAGCTGTCACAGTGATGTCGAAGAAACCAATTAGCAGTGTTGAAAAGACAGATGTGCTGCATCGCTGCAGCTCCCCTGCACAGCACAGCTAAGGTGTTCAGCTCAGCGTGGCTCACATAAGCTCTGAGATGTAATCCAGGTGGCAAATTGTTTCTGTTGGCAACGTGATCCCAGAAAAAAACAACAACAACCCCAAATCACATAATGCTGTTTATGAAGGGACATTGAGGATATTGAGGAAGTCCTGTCCAGCTTTGTTTGGCTCTGTTGAGTAAAGGCAAATAACTCGCCATGATGTCATTACTAAAACACCTGTCAGCATATGTGTGTGTGTGCGTTTAAGAGGGTGTGTGTGTGTGTGTGTGTGTGTGTGTGTGTATGAATAACTCTGCAATCTCTTGTTGGCTTGGCAACACATACTTCCCTTTCATTGCTCCCCATGCTATCACTTTGCTGCAGCAACAAAACACTTTACAAGGTGCTGAAATGACCACAATGAGAAATCACACATAATGTTAAAGCTCCAGCTTTAGAATTGGACAACTTTTATGGCCTGCTGTGACTGCAACGCTTCCAACAGCAAACTGAATCACATGCCTCAGAGAATGGAGCTGGTTGCCATTTTTCTTCTAAAGACCCTAATGGCAGAGAGACCCTGGATGTAATCTACAGCATCAGCTGCACTTTCCCAAACACCTTCCAACTAAATTAAATCATATTTCTCCACTTTAATTGCCATCAGTGGGTTTTCAGCCAAATGGATCTTTGAACCCACAGCCACATAAATATATTTTTTATAGAAAGTCATGACAACACTTGACTTTATAATCTCTGAGCTTGAAGCTCCACAATGCCAATTATGCTTGCAAGAGTTCAACTAAACAATATAACAAATGTTAATTACACTGTTGGCAGGTACCTTGTTTCCATGATATGTTATATATACGGTAAAGCATACGTTTTTAAATGGGATTTAAATATGTATATTAAAACCTGGATTGCAAGTTACCTGGTATCAGTCACTCAATATCAAGTGTCTCATCCCCAGCTTGCTTCAGAATGGCCACAAATGAGGGAAGAAAGGCTACTTCTTGTTACTAAATTCACTACATAATATACTACACTCAGTATCTGAATAAAGTGCACTACACTGTAAATAGGGGCTGATTTTGGACACAGCTCCTTGGTCTGGAGTGTCATGTCTACCTCTAATTACTAAATGGCCTCCTGCTTATTTTACTTGTCACTCAGTTCTCAGGAGGCAGAATGGCTGAATAGGCCTCATTCTCCTCAAGTGTTTGAGAAATACAGGGTACTCTGCATCCAGAGATCACATGGACAAACCAGAGGTCTTCTGGAAGTCCATTTTGGAGAGTTCACAAACTTCAGGCAGCACTGTACAGTATATCGACTACAGATCCACCTTGCTTTGTTTATATAAAACACTGTGAAAATTGGTTCTCAGGTGAACGCGTCCCGCCAGGAGGGGAAGCTCATCGAGGAGTGTGATCTCCTGATTGACATTATTCAGCAGAGGAGGCAGATCATCGGCAGCAAGATCAAGGAGGGGAAGGTAAGGTGAACAGTCAGAGGGCGGTGGAGTGTGACAGCAGATAGGATTTATCCTAGTATGCTGTTTAATTATGTATTTCCATCTTACACTTCATATCTGCTCACTTTTCTCACCTCATTTTTAGTGTAGCAAACAGTGAATAAACTTGTATTTGTTGCCAATTTCAAAACTACCAATGGAGCCACTTGTCATTTTGCTATTCCACTGCAAACAGTATAATCTGCTTGTTTTTATTGATGCCTTATTTGCCAATATACTGATGCTTTTGTAGCTACTGATTTACAGCAACTCATTAGGATGATGTTTCCTTCCATCAATGAACCATTCCACAGGTACAATGATCACCAAGGGACAAATATAGCCTGCAGATCTAATATTACTCTCTCATATGCATAAATATAAAAGCCAGTTAATGCCACTATTCCTTCAGTAGATGAAATCTACCGTGCCACTGTGGTACAAATCAATTTCTCTCATTAGTTTGACGGGCGTTCATAATCCAAAGGGCTCCATTTGATTGGCTGTTAACACCATCACTATTCAAACACACTACTACCAGACCTCATTTTGTGTCAAAATGCAATACTGGATTGCAGACACTTGATCTGATCCTTACATCATGAACAGACAACAGACTGTTCAGCTGCCTGAAACACAAGCCCTTCAACACATGCGAAGCAGACGGTGATAACAGTCCAACTGGCCAAAAGTAGATCCCAGAGCATATGGGCGGGCGTATTTACTTGTTTTCTAAACCCAGATGATTTTTTAAAGCTGTGTCTAATGAGACTTGGAACACATGAGGGAGATTTTTTCTCACCATGTAATGCAGCTTTTAGGATTGTATCACAGTGGAGACAGAGATGCATCCACAAATATTTATTGTTAGGCCAACAGATTTCTACAAATTGCCTTTTAGAGGAGGGCTAATCATGATTAAAGCTCTTAGGAGTTTCTCTTGTTAGTTTACCTCATGTCTTTATTTCTTAACATGATGACTTTGCACATTTCTGTGCTTTTTTGGCTGAAATTACAGTGTTTCAGGTTACTTATAAGCCAAACTGCTGATGAAATGTCCTTTGACCTCAATCCAGCCACTGACCTCAATCTGTCTCGTAAAATCTCTGCTCATAGGGAGAGGGAATGAAACTGAGGGGCAAACAAGGGGAAATGAAATCCCCGGTTCGCATGCAATAGAATCAATGACACTGGTCTGGTACAACTGCAGTGGGACATGGCAGAAGCTTAGCTCATGTAGTTGGATGTCCCTATCTCTTTCTCTCTCACACACATAGTCTGATTTATTTGGTCAATGAAACAGAGGCAAAGTTAACCTTCAAGTTTCCAGTCCCTTTACCCAAAAACAAGTACAAAGATCAAAACAAATCAGCTTTCAGCTCCTGTATAACTTTAGCAACGCATGATGGATATGTTCATGCCCTTTGCTACAATTTATCTGCTGTGATGCTCATCCAGTTAAGAAAACATGAAGAAATTGATGACTGTCTGCATCCGTCAACTCTGGTTCTGACCTTTTCATGTATGAGTAGTTTTGAAATGTTAACATCCATCTCCTTGTACCCATAAAACCCTGTGTTTTTGGGTGATTTCCTGTTGTCTGATCTCATTATGTTCTCATCTCTAATGATCCGAGAGCACCTTAACATGGATACAGACATTTTCACACACTCTTGATTTGATTAATTGATCTATCCCAACAACACCGTTCTCAAAAACCTCTCTTTTCATTTGCCGTTCTTCTCAGGCACAAAGGCTTAGGAAGCTGGCCCAACAGATCTCCAACTGCAAGCAGTGCATTGAGAGGTCCTCGGCCCTCATCACACAGGCCGATCAGACTCTGAAAGAAACCGATCATGCTCGCTTCCTGCAGACCGCCAAGAGCATCAACGAGAGGTCAGAGACAGCCCACACACATGCTGGGAGTTCTTCAGCTTGGTCACATAATATCCAAGTTGAGGGGGAGGTTAAATGCTGCACACATAGATGTTGCGAAACAATGTGAGAACTTTTTGGCCTTGACTTCCGCAACAGCAAAGACAAGTAGAAGATATCTTTTATTTTGCCCAGTCTTACTCATGCTTAAGATGTCTAACAAATTTATTTGGCAACTGAGAACAAAACCCAGTGTCCAATGTGTGCATCCTCAGGAGAAACAAAGAATGATACAAAAGACGACCATTATCCTTCAGTCCTTCAAACAAGAACAATGTTTCAATCAGAATCTGATCTGCAGCGCTTCACTAATTAGGGGGTTTATTCCAGTCAGAACTGAAGCAGATTTTCTTTTCTTTCTTTCTTTTTTTTTTTTTTTTTTTTTTAAATTTAGCAGTTGTTGAGCGGTTTGCTAATTATGTTAAGAATCTGTGATAACCCATCAGCTAATCTGATCTGGTGCAAATGCTTGATATTCATATTTCACTATGTTGCAGTCATTTATCACTGTCAGTTGTTTTTTAGAGATAATACCAAACACTTATGCTGCTGATTACTTTTCTGCTGGAATTACTCATGCTACAGTACCAGTACATTTGTATTCTCCATTCATCAAGACGTACAACACAACTGACATGGGGAATTGCATGACAAGTGTCCACATCTGAAACAGCAAATTCATTTTTATCAGTTGTTTATCTAAATCACATAAGAAGAGGTTGAAAAACATGTCCAATTTTGATTGGTAATGATCTAGGGTTTCCATGGCAACCGCATCAACACAAGTGCTGATCCCGGAGATAAACCTAACAGACACCTTCGACACCTTCGCCCTGGACTTCACCAGAGAGAAGAAGCTGCTGGAGACTCTGGATTATCTCACTGGTACATATCTGTGTTTTCCATCAAGCTCATTATATTCAGACAGACTTCTGCACTAGTGTGCAGTTAAAGGCAGCAGGAATCCCAATGCATGTGCACCTTCATCACTTGATGTTGACTTTCCTCAAGGTGAAATTCACAACTCAAATGTCTCTTTTTGTTGGATGTTATTTCTAGGCCTTTCATCCATGCCCTTGCTGACCATACAACCCCCCAAAATGTCCTGTAATTACAATTTTATTCCAGCTTCAAATTATGATTTTTCTAATTTTGACTTCTTTTGAAGTTTCTGTCTTTAGGCACTGCATTTGAAGGTTTGACGGAACAGGCCCCTGGCCTTTTAACTCCAAAATTAGTTTTCAACATTAATTTCTGATGTCCCATTTGTGAGGACCCATCAAAATGTCACCCCATGAAAAATGAGCACGCTGGGGACAAAAAAACAAGGCATCATGAGGAGTGGATTTGAAGGTCTGTGAAAATGGCTGGCTCAAATTTATTCTCTGCGATGCATGAGGGCTTCGCTCAAGGGCCTTTTCACTAAGTGAATCAGTCTGAATCACTCCACTATGTGCATCCACTCATGACAGAAGGCTAGGGAAAAGGGGAGAGTGACACAGAAAGAGAGGGGAAGTGGCTTTAAAATCAATTTAAGCTGTGCCTTTGTATCTTTGTTTCTTTACCTCAGTCTATCCTTTCTACTAGCGGCTTTATGACTTGAATACAAACGTGTTTAATTTATTATTCGATAGAACAAAAGCAGGTATAACACAATAAAGTGTTCACCCAAATCAGTACATGAGTGTAAGAGAGCCAAATCAGGATCTCTGGTTATGTAACTCACATTTGTTACTGCGAAGAGGATATTTACTCTTCTCCCTTTACTCTTTAATCTGAGCTGCTTTTTATCTGATTATTTCATTATTTTAAATGCTCAACCAACCACTCTACTGGAAGGAACATCTTCACTCCTCTGTGTAATGAAGCTTTTACACTCATAAATGCAACCCAATGAATGCATACTAAATTACTTGGGGCGACTGTTTGTTATAGAAACAGACAACGTTTGAGTATGCAATCATTTTCACCAATGTGATTTGCAATTATACTCAAACAGAACATAACATTAGAGCCTCTGCTGTTGGATGATACTGACTTATTTTTTCTCTCTCACACACAGCTCCAAGTGCTCCATGCATTAGGGAAGAATTGTGCACGGCTTCGTACGACACCATCACAGTCCACTGGACATCTGATGATGAATTCACAGTGGTGTCCTACGAGCTCCAGTACGCCATCTTCACCGGACAGTCTAACATTGCCAGTAAGTTACAGTAGCTATGGCGCCGACTACTGTCCCACATCCTGCCTGTAAACACTATCAATACATTTGTTATGTGGATGTACATCTTTTAAAAAGACATTTACAGACTATCTAAAGGCCTCAGATCTGCTCCATACAATCATGCTGCTTCACTGGTGGCCTCTAGCTCGCCTCAGGCAGCAGGAAGTTGAAGTGCCTTTCTAAAAGCTGAGATAGCAGTGAAGTGGAAGCGGAATCTCCTGAAGTGAACCCTCTAGCCTTTATGCTACTATCACTCTCAGATGTTGTCACACATCAAATGACTGTGGCTTGTGAAGAATGAAAGGGGAGTAAAATTTGACAATTGTGCAGCGAAAAATCCACACTGTGCGCAGAGCCCTCTGCAGACGAGACATCAGTGAATGTACAGAGATATTTCAGAGTCGACACATGCAAGACGTTTAGGTTTAAGTGGCACTGAAGGAGTGAGATGTTGGATCAGGAGAGATGACAGTCGAGAATGAATCAGCACCCCAGACACATGCATAGTGACACAATGTCTTGTTTAACAGCAACAGACAATCTGTATATGCTGACATCCACGCACACTTAAGTCACTCACACACAAGACCCAGAAAATCATGAGCGCACTCAAGTGAGCAACAACTACAAGGAGGAAAATGGGGTCAGGGCATCTGAAGAGAGCTCCGCTGCTTCCTTTCAATCAAACTGCATTTTCTCTGTCTTTCATCTATTCTTTTTATGGATTCAAATAGATATACCTCATGACAAAAAGTCTTTTATCCTTCCTACTCTACTGCATGTTCTTTTGTTGAGAGATCCCCCCTTTCTTCTCTTTCTTACCTCTAAAGGTTACACCTCTGCCTCTGCCTTCATTCCTTTACACTTTAAAGCATTTTTTTTGGACTGACAGCTTGGCCTATTAAACTAATGTGACACTGTATTTCCCCTGTTACTTTTACATCTCTTCCTCCTCCGTGCATCGAGATGGTGTGATTTTTCTCTCCTCCTGTTTTCACATCCAATAATGTCAGGGGTGTTGCTGTTGGCGTCTAATCACGTGCCAGAAAAATCCCCCCAGGCCCAATTCAGCAAATCACTATGCAAGAAGGGAAGCGGTCCTGCAGAGTTAATGTAATAACAGCACAAAAATAACATCCTTAACTCCTGTGTGTAATTGTTCTGTGCAGCCTTCTGGTTTGGATTTCCTGGGGGAAATGTGTGTCAAGATGATAGTGACTAACTAACTTTCCTATCTGCCATTTCAGTTTGATACACTTGGAAATACAGGCTTGATCAAATAAAGTTGCAAGGTGTTTAATTTTAATGAATGTATTTACTTCAAGTCGGGGAGTGTACCAACAGGAATATGAACAGTAGTTACTTTGATGGCAAAAGATTTTTCTCAGTCCCATTTGATCATTCAATCACTGTTGGAGTTGGAGAAAAAATAGATATTTAGCAGATGAAGACAGGCAGAGAGACAACTTTTTATCCTCCTGAGACCCGGCAATGCATTTTTGTACACTGTAGTGCACGTCATATTCAAACCCATTTCTCTCATACTAAACATGTCACCTTATTAAGTCCTGTTGTTCACTACAGAGGACAACTGGCCCTTTCCAATGATATCTTGTGTGGGGGGGTGTGACCTTCCAAACTTTCTGTGCATTTCTTTTAAAAATGGCCGACATCGCAACAAGCAGATTTTATGGGAAAGAGTACAAGTGAGCATGAAATTTACAATTTTAAGTATTTTGAGTCCTATATGTTGATTGTTTATTATAAATAAACATCTCAGCAACACTGAAGTCAATTTTCAGAACTGAATTGTTTACTTTTCATATGAAAAAAAGCTAATTTTACTAATGTACACTGTAGTGGACATCGGGACTCTGTACTTGTGTTTCCGTCACATTTCTTTGGGAACAGCTCATTGACAGAGGCTGAGTAAATTCTTATATTCTTAAATAGTTGAGGGGGATTCAGAAATTGATTTATCAGAGGATAAGAGTCCATGGTAAGATGATGACCCTGTAGGAGAGTGTAAAAGTTCAGATGAGGAAGAGCCAGATGAAGGAGATCAAGACACAGAGCTGACGTGGTGCACCATTGGTTTCTATGGGCCAAAACCAAAACATAGGGTTTTGAGGTTTTAAATCAGTGCAAAATGAATGCCCATGGAAATATACTCCCGAAAACAGGTACCTTGACTTTGTCTTGACTCTAAATAATGATTAATCAATGAAAACTGTTCATGGATGGACAACAAGCCTTTTGTTGAGGCATTAATCATAATAGCATAAGATGCAGCCTGTTTGTCTTTTGCTCTAAAACGTCTGAATGGTCAATGAAATACCATCTCGAATGATGAAATCACAAACATAAATAGTGTAGTTGATGAAAAAGAATGAAAACCCTATAATTGACATTAGTTTTTATAATATATTACTGTATTTTACATGATAATTCTAGTCTTTCCATGTACATTATAAGCATCAAAATATTACACGTTTGAGAACAATATAGTCCTGTTGTACACTACAGTGCACAGGTTATAAAATTAAAATAAAATAAAAATTTCAGATTTTTTTCTTTGCAATTTGTTCTTTACCATCCCAACACTTAATTTATGTAAAAAAAATCTAAATCAAAAAACTTTATTTTTCCTGGGTCTCAGGAGGATATTGTAGATACACCCCGAAAACCTATTACCAAAAAAATGCTGATGCTTCTTAGGCTTTTGGTTATCTTTGGATTGAGCTAACTGCAAAGTAATTACCAATTCAATTGACATTTTTAATTAGAGATAACAGATAAGGAAAGATCTATATGTACTGTATGTTTTGTTTCGGTCCAGCAAATGTTAACTAACTGACTATCCAGCTTTCACTTGATATAGTGGTCACATTTTAGCTGCAGAGTTGTGCTGTTACTCTGTGGCTTAGTAACGTTGGGGATATAATTCAGGTGTTTCTATTGATTCACATGGACATTTTTGGTACAGTAGGTCCAGGTCTTGATGAAAATGGTGGGACAGTGTTATAGTGTAGTGTAACATTTGGCAGAGAATCGAAGGTGCTCATTATGGGAGATTGTTTTACTGGTTTTCACTTCTGGGTGGCCAACAAGGAGCAGCACTATGGCTGTAAATTAATGCACACATTCCTCAGGTGAACAAAGCCATGACATGGAAGGAAAATGTGGTGCAGCAGTGCTGAATTGCCTCTGACTAAAGCACACACGAAAGACACACACACAGCGAAGAGAAGCACAGTGCAGCTCTGAAGCCAACGAGGTGTGAATGCTTTCCTCTTGTGGCTTTTCACACCCTCTCACCTGTTCCCACTGCCACAGGCTTGCACACAACCAGCCTTTTAGTGCACTGTCCTTTCACACAGCTGTATATCACTCTGTGGGACACTTTAAATTGTTTTTCTCCTGCTCAGATGTTGTTGTCTTGTGCTGAACATGCCTGCTGTCGAAATTAAACAGATTTACAACTGATTTCTTCTTTCAAAAAGACAGGACAGTATCTATGATATCATCTGCTACAATGCACACTTATTAATATGTACACGTCATCTCCTTAAATTAACTGGTACACAGTGCACTGTACCTTTACCTCTCTGCCATACTTCTTCCTCCTTATCTCATCCTTCTTTCCCTCTCCTCCCAGGTCTCTGCAACTCATTGGAGAGCTGGATGATTGTTCCCAACATCAAGCAGAACCACTACACGGTGCATGGTCTGCAGAGCGGCACCAAGTATATCTTTGTTGTCAAGGCCATTAACCAAGCGGGAAGCAGAAGCAGTGAACCGGGAACTTTGAAGACCAACAGTAAGCCACTGACGAGTGAAACTGAGCACTTCATATAGAAATGACCTTTAAGGGGAAATTCATGAGTAAACATTCAAGAATAAGTTGTTTATTGGGTTTCTTATGTCACTTGCTTAACTTGCTGAGCTTGAAATACTTCTGTCGGGACATATGAAATTTAATTGAACTGAAAATAAATGACCTGTTCTGTCAGGAATAGAATATATTTTCCTTTGTTCTCCTTCTCCTCTCCCAGGCCAGCCATTCAAGCTTGACCCAAAATCTGCTCACAAGAAGTTGAAAGTGTCCCATGACAACCTAACGGTGGAGCGGGACGAAACTACATCTAAGAAAGGCCACAGCCAAGATCGCTTCTCGAGTCAGAGTAGCTATGGTGTAGTGGGAAATGTCTATATTGACAGTGGGCGTCACTACTGGGAGGCTCTGATTGGAGGGAGCACATGGTGAGTCATGATATAGAGATTATCTTTAAGGGTCAAAGTGTGAAGTTTTCAATTTTGGATAACGATCTGCTCCTCCTCAGGTACGCTGTGGGTATAGCCTACAAATCAGCCCCCAAGCACGAGTGGATCGGCAAGAACTCAGCCTCCTGGGTGCTCTGCCGCTGCAACAACTCTTGGGTAGTTCGCCACAACAGCAAGGAGCTGGCCATCGAGCCCTCGCCCCACCTGCGACGTGTGGGGATCCTGTTGGACTACGACGCTGGATACCTGACCTTCTACGATGCCGTGGGCTCCCAGCACCTGCACACGTTTAACGTCTCCTTCATACAGCCCGTGTGTCCTGTGTTTAACGTGTGGAATAAGTGTCTGACGGTCCTCACTGGTCTGCCCATCCCTGACCATCTAGAGGGACTGGAACCCAACAACTGAAAGCTACAGACACAAATAAATCAGCATATACTGGCCTCATTATCTTAAAGCTGCACTAGGCAAGATTTGTGATAATTCTCATGCTTGCATCGGGAAAAGTGTCCTATCCTCTTAAATTGACTAAGATCTGCTGCATTTGCCCAAATTTAAATTCTGCTTATGTGAGCATTTGCACACCCAGTTGCACTGTCTCCCAACAAGCACTTTGTCTAAAAAGCTGAATCCACCAGTGTTTGATTATTTCTTCTTTTCCATTGGTTTTCATTGGTACAAACCACTACAGACCAACTATTTTTTGTGAGTAAGCCAATGGCACAACTCTCACAATCAATATTTATATCCTGCTACTATTTGTGCAAAGTTACCCCATGCAGCTTTAATGTGCAAATGTAAATGGATACATTCCTGAGGTGTTACGTTGTCAAGCTTCTCATAAGTGATTTTTAATTGTTTATTGTGATTTATAATGGAAAGTATGATGCTGGTTCATGGTGTATTTGACTTAAAAAGAGATGTTGAAAGTCAGCGCAGATGAAACCAGGACAAATGGACCTTGTTGTACCAGAAATTCCTATTTTATGGCACTTTGGGCTACGGTGGGCATATTTGTACAATGGCAACTAGGAAGCAAGCCACAAATCTGTCTATTTTTTTTAACACCATCTTATCAGATTTAGCACTTTGAAAATCCTTTACATACTGCATACATTCACACACTTGACAGGAGTACATAGACACAAAACCCTAATTTTAATCAATCACAGTTACTGAAAGAGCAGGTGTACATTTTGTAAATTCATAGGCATTCCCCCTTATCTTCCCCTCCTTCATTAAAAAAGGAACCAAAGTAGCCATTGCTGTCTGTTCACTTGTCTTTGCATAAAACTTTACTCGTAATAAATGCTGAATTATTTTTTAAAAAAGTGACATATAGAGGAAATAGCAATATGCTAATATTAAAAGCAAAGTATTCCTTTAAATGTAGACCTTGTTTTTGCACATTGTTCATACTTTATTCATGGGTTTGTAGCTTCAAAGTTTCATTCATTTCTGGTGCAATTAACATGCATTCATATTGGCAAAGTGTTGTGTTTTGTTTGACTTACTGTTTTAATTTCCCTTTTTTGGGCTGCCAGAAAAGTCCTGCCATTTCAATTTTATGTGTTATGTAATATGTGAGTTGTGCTACAGTTGTAGCCCCAGGTTATTATTGGAGCTGAGGGGTAAAAAGCACAATTGGGTGTAATTTTTGTCACATTTC
The DNA here is from genome assembly GCF_045865225.1 of Trachurus japonicus. Taxonomy (NCBI): domain Eukaryota; kingdom Metazoa; phylum Chordata; class Actinopteri; order Carangiformes; family Carangidae; genus Trachurus; species Trachurus japonicus. The sequence goes on along the minus strand of NC_140908.1, from coordinate 6,961,047 downwards.
TCTAAAACAAACTGTTTAGTAAGAGATATTTGTTCTGGTGTGCCAACACACCCCTTAATTAGCTTGTCTTCCCATTTTATCTTCTAGAAATATTCCGTTTTATATGTCATTTTCACACTGAGGTCTTATTTCATCAAATCCACATGCAGCAGATTGGAAATGTCAGTTACTCTTTTCGTTTCGAGTTAAGATAACACACCACTAACATATGGGGATGTCCTTTTTCTTCTGCCTAATGGCTATGTCAGTGAGTCACTCTTTACATCAGTCTTTGGCTGAAGCAAATGATTTAAAAAGGACAAAAATAAGTTAATGATCCATAACCACTAATGCTCATAGGTCAAAACCATTACAGCATATTTTCAATTCTAGATCATGTACGTAGTGACAAATGTATGTAACAAAATGGATCTCCTCAGTGCAAGTGCAATGGTTTGGTTGTATTCATCAATGTTGCGTTGTTTCAACATCCAGCACACTTAAAATATGGGAGACAAACAACAATCTATTCTTATATTCTGTGCTTCCTTTGCAATAACTTTAACTGTATGTTTTATTGTATCGGATACAGATATATAGTGCTTAATTTAATGCTTCCATTTGAAATTTACCATGGTGTTATATGTTTTATCTCTGTGGACATTTTTATGGAAAACAGGATATGAGTGCTTGCATCACTGTCGTCTGAGATATGTCTATGAAAAGGTCAAAAATAAACGTTCCTTTTCGCATTAAAGTATGATTTTTTTCTTTCTTTCTCCAGTCAAGTAATATTGCAGTGTGAGAATGTCAAGAGCTCATAAAGTAGGACCGGGTGAAATGCCAGGAGCCATTTCGCTCTTTCTGGGTGACGCACAAACAAAGGGGGGAACCAAAGCAGTCCCAAATTCAATAAGTTTAGACCATGATATTTTGGTCTGTGTAAAGTTACTGGTGCCCTACAGGAAGGTAATGCACTTATTGCTGTAAGCATGACTATGTTATTTTCAAACTTTCTCTGGTAAAAAGCCTAATTCATGTCAGTCTCTCAAGTATTTAAAGCTGCAAAAACTAATATTTCCAAATGTTCAATTAGAGCACATGACTTAGTAGGGATGAAGTCACTGCACTAAACTACATTTTTACATGATATTTAGTTATACATGCCCAGATGGCCTTGATCTTTATCCTTGGATTTGTATGGCTGGATTTAGCTAGATTTATTCAGCAAAGCAGACCCAATTCATCTTGACTACACAAGAGGAGAATAATATGATTATCCTTTTTATAACCACATTATCAGGAACTTTAACTACTGGAGGAACAGATGCTGTACAACTTTGCATCAAAGCTCTCAATAGTGTCTGTGTTATTCTTTTCTTTTTTTCTCATGATGATTCATCCAAGCAGATGCTAATGTCAAACTCTAAGTTTAGTCTCCAACTCCAGGTCCTTGTGGAAAAGGAAGTTGTTAAGTTTATCATGTGAACTTCCTGCGGACACCAGGGGCTCTTCCTGGTTTTCCAGGAGTAATTGTTCTTTGACGCCAGGGTTCAACAACTGTAGCATCAGCTACTGATTTCTGTTTGTCACTCACACGGTTCACTGGCGTGAGCAGGCAAAAGTGAGCATCCCCAGCGCTCCACTGAGCAAACAATAAAAAGGGCAAAAAGTCAATTTACAGGTCATGATGAGCAAATAACGGCTGTGTACCCACCATGGTTATGGCAGACCTCTCTGTGTTATTGCCAAATGCATCAATACCAGTTATTAGTGCTACTTTCTAAAACTGCTGGTCTATAAAATATGCCACGCAGTGATGATATGGTATATATGCTTGAGGAATCTGTGGGGACTCAGTCAAAGCATATTCAAAGTACACACACTTATGCACACACCAAGATGCTGATGGAAATATACGTTTAGATTCCCTGCATTCCTATCTAAATGGCGTTAAACACAATGGTGCCAAACAAAGCTACACAACCTGAGTTACTGACAGAATATAATTAGTGAAGTGTTACATCAATGACACAACTGCCTCTTAAATGTATAAAATCATGAGTCACAATGTGGGACCATCTGTGCTTCTGTGCATAAACGGTGTCATTTCTTGAATTGTGTTTGTCCACAGAGAGCAATTATCTGCTCAAACCCTGCCTCTGAGACTGTTATGCACATAATATATCCCATAGTGATAACCGTTCTCTACAATATATGAAATAATTGACCACTTTTACTGCACTACAGCTACACTTTGAGATTCCCAAAAGTCTGTATTTAATTTTTGAAAAATAAAATTTACTGGCCATAAACTTTAACCTTTTTCTCTGCTTAATACAATTTCAGCTAAGTTGAGCAGTTAAATGTGCGTACTGAAACCTCTTGTGTTCTCATACAGTACAATACTTTGTGTGACATTTCAAACAATCAATACAGTAACTTTATGTGTTTCAGGATTTTGCTGCTCGGCTGAAATGTAGCGCAAAGGTTGAGGACCAACTATTTCATTAACCTTTGTCAAGGGAAGGATTTGCTGAGCTTGTGTGCTGTTTTTCTACACATATGATGATGTACCACCATAGTCACACTGGGGGACTGGTGTGAAGGTCCAGCCGCTTAAACAGCTCTGACTATTCTCTTTTTCTTTTTGTTTGCCTCAAGGGCACCTTGAAAATATTTTAGCAAGAATCAGAAACTGTTATTCATTCAATTCTTCCCCACAGGCCTTGGGATTTGAACCACTGACCTCCCTTCACAGGACCACTTCACTGTGCTTTAGGCAAACACTGCCCCACTTTTGTACAGATCATCAAGCCAGAGTTGGTTCAGTGTGTTGCTGCTTGTGCTCACACCGCTGCAGCTGCACTTGTATGGACAGTCTTCAGGCTCTCAGGTCCCCAGAGGATTTTTTTTTTTACAGCCAACCCACAGCACACAGAGAGACAAGACTCCAAAAGACACAGACTCTGCTCTCCTGGGGGAACCCTGGATGTACTGTACTCTATAGGCCTGAAACATTCTGATGTGTGTGTTTGTGAGTCTCTGTGTGTGGCAAGAGAGCTCAGGCATGTTTCAGTGGCTACTTGCTGGTGACAATTTGCCATATCAAGCAAACAGGCAATGGCAGTATTTTGAGACACAAGCAGAGGAGCAATAATAGAAACTCCCCCAGGAGTAGATGTGAAAATAGGACAGAATTTGATACAGAACAGTAACAACAAAGACGAAATACAGCTGAGTCTCACTGTTGTGTTACTGGGTCTAAATCATTTGTTTCACTGAAAATACCACACATGCTCTCAAAACTCTGATGCACCATCCAAACCTCTGTTGAGAGACAAATGGGACATAATGTACAATTAGTAATTTTAAGATTAGAAAATGCATTTTATGCTAAATAGAATACATTTACTTGTTTATAACTGTGTATGCATATTTGAGGATGGCTGTGCAAAAAAGCCTTGTTCTAAAGGGACTGTGTTCTAGCGAAGGGAAATTAATCCTTTAAATTTCCAGCAGATGTCACTGTTAGGATTCAAGATAACAGGAATAACATAGAGACATATCATTATCGTTTTTTTTTATATAAATATATATAAATTTAGTACAATTATGCGATACATTCCATGAACAAACACAGGTAGTTCTTGAACACAAGTGTCAGTAAGTCTTTCACGTCTTCATTTTGGGAAGGTATTTGGGAGACGTGTCTGCACTTTTAGAGACCATAATTCAGTCTATGTTAAGGCACAGGCAGGAAAAATGTGCTAGAATAAGTCGTAAGACTTGGCTGCAGACATAATGTGCCACGAGTGCTTTGAAGAGATCAATATGCAATCAAGAGCTTGTCAGTCTTTTTCCTTATTCATAAACGGGTTTCATTTGCCAGGCTAAGTGTGTTAGTGTGTCTGTGTTAACCTCAGTGCTGACTATATGCAAAAATAAGGTCTAGCCAGAAGGAACCCTGTATAGGTTTATTGTCAAAGTGTCAGAAACACTCCAAGTGATACAGAAACAGAGCAGCCCTTTTCTCCTCCTGAAATTAAACTGACTGTTTCAATCTTAATAACCACCTGTGGTTTTGCTTGTGCATGGCACAAGGCTGTAGACAAAACACCTGCCTCTAATCCACAGTAAACTGTACAGAATATGACAGCTCTACAGTGTTTTCTATTTTACATGAAAATGTATGAAACTTGGAGATCTTTGGAAATGTAGTATAGGGAAAAAATGTCAACGTGCAAACTGAAAACATATGCTTGAGTCATAGATGACATAATTACAGTGGACAAACTCACATGTTCATTTCATTATTATAGCTACATGTACTGTAAGTGAGTATCTGAAGAGTGAGCTGTCCTTCAACCAGGAGTAAGCACACTCATCCTCATGTCCACTGTCAACAGTAAGAGTAGTGCCGTTTATCCTTAAGGGATCATTTGACCATTGTAGTAGTAACAGTAGTAACATTACATACTGAATAGTTGTTATTTCGGAAGACTCACATCCACTGTGACAAAAATACTTGCCACCATGACGGTAAAATTACCATTATTATGGTAAAGCTATTAGCTATTGTGGCTAACAGGTTTCAGATCAATCATTAGCAATGAGATGGAAAGGGGTGTGGAGAGCTGCAGACCTCTCCGTTGGGCTCTGATTGTCTCTCTGACTGCTGAATGGCTGACACAAGACCATATCAGCCCCTATTCACAGAGATTTACTGCTGAGAAGTCAACCATCTCCTTTGGTACGCTGCTGCCAAACTGTTCCACCTTCTGGTCAAGCTTCTTGAAAACCACCGGAGCTGTGGAGTTGGCTGCCAGCAGGAACTTGGCTGATGTCCGTGAAGGCCAGGTTGTTGGCGCTAGCACTGGTGCCTCAGGGTTTGGTTGGGGTCTAGAATGATTCTCTTCGCTTGGCTTAAGTATGTCTGGGAGGATGCTGTGAGGTTTCTGGCTCCTAGCTGGGCCCAACCTGTGAGGAGGTGGAGGAGCCGCAGGGGCTGTCTGGCTAGGCATACCCACTGCTGACCTCGGGAAAATCCTCCAAGAAGGCCCGGTGCTCATTGCCTGGCTTCACTCTCAAGATGTTGAGGTTAGAAAGCTAAAAAGAGGTTGGTCCACTTTAGCCTGCAATTAGTCTTTTTACAGTATGTGCTAATAGCAGACCAGTTGTTGGGGGATTTGGTATATCCCATTGTCTTCTTCAGCACCACTAGGTCTGGGTACCAATGAATGCAATTCCTATTCTCAATTTTAAGCATGAAGCTAATGAGTTAAAAGCAACAGCACTAACTCTGTGTCTTAATCCCTACTCACTGTGGCCTTAGTGTCAATGCCAAGCTAACCATCCCCTGAAAGCATCTTGTCAGTCTTGCACTTTGGTTTTGCTCCCCCCATAACAATGCTCCAAAGATACCTGTATTTGCCAAAACAAATGTTTTGCATTCTTATTTATTGCATTTGGATTTAATCAGAGACTTTTTATATATTCTCATCAGTCCTGAATTCTAATAGGTGGTGTCACACAGGGCACCAAAGGCTTTTGTGATGAACAATTTAGTCCATTGATCTGACTAAGCCCGGGGCACAGTTAAGGCTAAAGGAAGGAACAATGATTATACTAAGGATAGGGTTTTTGAAAACTTTTGCTCAGAAGTAGAAAGTTGCACTCCGAGTCCTCAAAACTACAAAATGTATCTGTAAAAATAAGAGAGATATAATCTGTGTGAACCTGATTTTGAGTGTAAGAAATTATAGTGACTGACTTTCTGACTGTCTTTCTTGCTTCCCACTCTCATTCATCCTCTTTCTTTTGTGACAACTCATCTGGTTCAGCACTTCTCCTTTTCCTGGGTTTCTCTTGTTCCACCTGACTCACAACTTGCATTCTCTTCTACCTTCTCAATCACTCACTCAATCCCTCTTTGATAGTCTTGCAATTTTATCCAGACAGCCAGTCAAGAATCCAATTAGTTTGCACCTCTCAATCATAAAATCTTCAGTCAGGTTGAAACAAACTTGGACAGACACGCTTTTACCGCCTCGCTGCCTAATTAAGAGACGATAATTTATTGCACTCCAAAAGGGTGAGGGCCTTTGTGCACTCAAGTAATTGGAAAAAAAATATATAAGGGAGACAAGAGAGGGGAGCAACCAAGCGACGAGAAACGATAAAGGCATGAATTAAAGGGTAGCAGACACGGACAGGGTGTTAGCTAAACGTTTGAGCCACTTCTGCTCATTTTTCCCTTGACTAAGTCCAAACTAAGAGTCAGACATTTCTCTAAAGGAATGCCGGTGGAGTAGCGTTCAACTCAGGTTGTATAAGGACTCGGGTGTAATTCATCTCTGTTCTTAAAATTCAAGGGAGTGTTGCGTTTTATTTTTGTAAGGAAAGCACAACTTGTTAAAAACAAATTGAGTTTTAAAAGTGAAGGTTATGTTTCAGTTAACAAACAGTTAATGCAAACCTCACCATTTCACCATTTCCTTATTGTAAAATCACTCATTAGAATAAAAGGTTTGGTTCAGAGGCTGAAATGCACAAAGGGCTCAAATTAGAATATCTGATCACTTAGAGCGGGGGCTCTGCTGGTCCACTGTGTTGCTCAATTAAACATGCAGCAGGTGTACACAGCTTCTTGGGACATCTTGATAAACTTAAGTGGCAAAACAAGAAAGTAAAGGAGAGCTTTAGCATGCAGCACAAGCTTGAGTCAATGAGCTGACATCAGCATTTCAGCAAAACTGTGCAACAGGTTGTCCTCAGAGCCTTCAGCTAAAGATAATACAGAACTAAACAGGTTGACCGAAGATTAGTTAATAAAATTAATCCATGGATTGACATAAAATATTCCTGATTCCTGAACCCCTGAACTTTGCAACAGTCTACCAGTGCCATGCACCGAAAGTTGTCACTTCTTTTTCTGTTTGACTGTGGGGATAAATTACACATTCAAATGGTGAAAATTAATATTCATTATCATATCAGAACATTTTTGTTTACCTTGTTAGGGCAGAGTTCGCTCTTAAAACCCACAGTCTAATTAACCTTGTATGGATTACCTTCTAATGAGTTTAAATAAATTACAAACTGGTTCAATTTCAATTGAGCTTGACTTTTCGAGACAGTGACAGACCTGGTACCATTTGCATTTCTAAATCTCACCCTATTTTGACAAAATCAAAATAATGCTGATTAATATCAGTTGGAAATACATAAACTTAAGTTAGAATACGAGTTTAAATTAACTTGTCTCACTCCATAGCAATAGATCCCAGATATCCCATAATGCAACTCAATAAGCATCTTGTCCAAGTCTCATCAGGGATCCATTGTAATTTTAGCACTTAGCAGTAATCCTGCTGAAAAATAGATTCAGCCTTGTGTCCTAAATCCCCCTTTAGGTTCATGAAGGAAACAAAGTGGCCAATGGACAAGACCTCATTAGGACTGTAATTCAATTCCTCTGTGAGTGTCCGTGACGGAGAGAAGGTTAGGATGAGAATGTGAGAAAAGGGAAGACGAGAATTCGGTGAACTTGTGTGAGATTAGCTGTACTTGTGTGTGAAGGAGAGAGAGGAGGGAGGAAAGGTGAGAGGAAGTAGCATATTTGTATATAGATGTGCAAATGGGTGCAAGTGTGCATGTGTATGGGTGTGTGTGTGTATTGCGTGCATGCTCATGGAAGCGTTTGTTCTTGCCCGAGTGCATTTGCACAGAGGAGAATGGATATGACAGGCCTGTCTGTTGTCTCCCCAGAATAATTGCTTATGGATTACCTGAGGCGAGTCCCACTGGAGATACTTAGAAATGACACTCCCAGGTGACTCCTTGAATCATGTTCATATCCGGGCTGAGCAAGACTTTGATTTTGCTTTGCCTGATGTGTGTGTGTCCTTGTGTGCCATGTATGTTTGTGTGTGAGTTTGCAGATCCAAGGGGATACGTTGTCTAGTTCATCTTACTGACTCACACATACGTAATTCCAAAGACAGCTATTTATCTAACAGCACCACCAAAAACAGCCCTCCTCCAAATCCATCACCAATGACTCTGCTCAATTCCAAATGGCAACAGTTGATGAACTTCTTCCAGGGACTTTTGGCACTAATTGTGTTGACATCCGGGTTAGGCAGGTGGTTTGTGTTCTCCATTAAGACTAGACCACTTCAGTTCCCCTCTGCTGACACACACAGTTTCTTGCTCACATTTACCAGTTTGCATTATGCAGTGGGGTTTTAACTCTGAACCAACAACTTCTGGGACATCTTGAGGAGGCTTCTCCTGAATGATGCTGAGCAGGGACTCTGGGAGATAGCTGGACTGTTGAGTAGCTGCCAGGGGGCCTGGATTTCTAGCTGAAGCAATACCACTGTGAGGCTGTGAGTGTTTACATGGCTGTCAGAGTAAACTCTTGTCACGTCTGCCTCCTAATAACAAGTGTGTCTGCCTGGCTGATAAATATACACAATAGAGCAATTACATGTACTATTAAAATTCACAAAAAACAAACAATGGCTGCTGTTTGTATTGAGACACTTGGTGAAATACTGAATAGCATCAAAATGAGCTCACTAATGGTAGTGCTAGTGTTCACAGAGATATGATGACATTTATACAACACTTAGTTCCAACCAAGTAATTTGATTGGATGACATGGCAGTCCATACTGCAAGTGCTGATATACAGCACTGGGACTTTTAACTACAAGTATCAATCCACTCTACGGGTGCTCTGCGAATCTTATATACACAGAAACTCTCTGATGCAGGACTTAAGGTGAGGGAGATCATGGCAGTGAGTAGTCATGCAAAACAGAGAGACTATATGATGTGAAATGTGATTTATGAGTCTGGTCTATTTGCATGCAAAAAAGTTACCAGAGATCATCTGGAGAGCAAAAAATGAAGGAGCAAGGTACTGTCTGATCAAGCTGTTAACCCATCACAACCACACATGCCAGTGGATTCTTACAGATACATCCATATACAAAGTAGCTGGACTGAGGTTACATGTACATAGTGTGCAGTACCATTCCAGTTTTTAAACTCTTTGGGTCAAAGAATATGCAGACTAATACAGTGCATGAAGCTCTGTTGTTTAAAAGCATTACCTCACTTGATGTGATATTGCTTAAATAACCGACGATATTTGTCTGTGGTGCTAATGTTTTTCTTGCTCTTCAGAGAATCACTGAGCTGTATACTCCATTAGTTAAAAGAAAAGTAGCCAACCTCATTCTTAAGTGTACTTCTTCACTTTACGCTCCTTTCCACCCTCCCCCCAGTTATATTAGCTTTGGGCAATAAGTTAAATCTTAATGATGCAGTCCCATTAAGTCTGGAGAAATCTTTAATACTCTCTCTCTCTATCTCTCTCTCTCTCCCACACACACACACACACACACACACACACACACACACACTGCACCACATAGGAAAATCACTTCAATGTATGGATATTTGCATATCACAGCAAAGGCTCAAATCCATCTCATACTTTCAGGTTCTCCGTGCCATCACAGCGCAGTCATTTATGGTTGTTGGAAGATAGAAAAAATAAATAATGTCCAAGACATAAAAATAAAAGGTTGTTGCAATTTTCTCAGTTGGCGATAAGCTTGTTCACTGATTTATAGCAAATTAGGATTTCAAACAGTGACAGCTACTGCATCAACAACTGCTCCCGGGGAGAGCTTCCAATATCCCCATGCACAGAGTGTAGAGGTCATTCCACTGATTCAAACATTTGTGCAATAATGACAATATATATATATATTTTTATCCAAATTGGTATGGAAGTGGAAAATGGAGGTCATTTTTGTTGTAACAGTTATTGATTTGATAGTGAAATATGTCCTCTTGCAAGTACTCGCCTTATAATTGACTGGACTTAAATAAATGTACCTCAAATGCAAGGTGAGCAAGGGAAGTGAATGACAATGTGTAATTCCCCAGTGCGGTTGTCCCTGAGGTCACACATTGTATTAAACACCACTCCTCATTCTCTTGAATACACTTTGAGGAGAAATCCGGGGCTTTCATGGCTCATGTACCCATTACAAATCAGAAAGAAAGGCCTGATCCTGCAACAAATAGAGGGTGATAAACAAATGTTTTTATTGCTGCATAAATGCCAAGGCATGCTGGCAGGAATCCCTTCAGAAAATGGGTCTGAAAAACATCTTTCCGAAATTGACAGATCAGTCACAAACAATGCCAGCGACCTTAGAGCAGTCAGGTAAAACGTCCATGTTTTAAACTTCAGTGTCTTACATGAGCAATGATTATAATAAGATTCTGAAGAGGAAATATATTTTCATCTCTTCACATTTCATGCTGCCTGTTATCAAAGCTAAAACCAGGAAATCCCAGCTGATATGATGCTGCTTACTTCACACTGATGGATGCCTTTAGACCTGAGGAGGCTGTTTTTGTGCCTGGTATTTGATTGAGTTTCAGTCTGGCTCTGAACTGAACCTGTGAAAGGTATAGGTAACATTCAATTACATACCTCTCTACACACAGTACGTATTGAACCGTGGTGGGCCTGAAGTAGATGAGGGGTGACAGGGATAAGCTCAAAACTCACTGGTCCTTGTAGTTTTACTAGCACAGAGTCACACTGTGCTTGTGTGGTCTGTGCCAACAGTATGGGCTTTTATTATATTGTGTTCAACTTCTAAATCTGAACCTTGTTCATAAATGCCAACAATTTTCTTTTAAAGAAAACAACTGACCCTGAAATTCACAAATCCCTGACACTTCTTATTGATCCCTTAAACACCTCATTTGGCATAGGACCCCTGGAACTACTTGACTGACCCGTAGAGAATCTGTGATTCCAGTGCACAGCAGGCCAGCTGATCCAGGATTAGCTCTACATAGATACCTGTTCTGAATCAATGATTTCTACTATCACTCCATCTTCCTCTCCTGCACAAACTCTTTCTCCTCAATGTGTTTTTCATTTTATGATCAGGCAACTCATTCTTTTTACATTTAAATCAACCTTTAATACTTCTAATGCCACCTAACTTAAACATCCTACTAATTGTATTAGGCCTGTTCTGTTTCTCACACCATGAGGTCTCTAAAAGCATGAGGCAGAAAAGTATAGCTACATACACATGATGGTTCAAAAACAACTGATGAAAATTGTATCAACTGACAGAAAAAAAATCAGTATGCAAAGATAAGAGAGAACAATATGGGTCAGCTGTGTGAATGCAGTTCACCCAATTGGCCAGCAGAGAGCGATACACACACTATAATGGAGCTTTTACAGACTGCGGCTTTAGGGAAAAGCTGTAAGCTACCCTTCAACCCTCTGCAACACTTTAGAGAAGCTGAAACTACGTGTGCGTGTGAGCAAGTGTGTGTTGTGTGTGCATGCGTGCACGCCCAGATGTGTGTGTCACAGCACTAAGCTTCAACCCTCTCCAAGCACACTGAGAGCTGGAAGCTGCAGCCTGACATTCACAAACAATGGCCACGAAAGACAATGCAAACAAGATGCCTGGGATCTTTTCCCTGTCCCTGTGTGCAACAGCTTGCAAAGCTCTTGCTTCCTCCACCCACCCCCTTCTCCAGCGCCAACATAAGACATCGCCCAAGGTGTGGATTTATGTAACCACGCAGATCCCTTTCCAACCATCCTTTAACCAAATCATCCCACAATCAGAGCACCTTTATATCACAAACCCAAATCAGGCATGTTAACGGCGGAGCTTGTAAGTGCAAATCACCTTTTTTTGTTTTTTTTAAACCCTGCTATTACTCCAGGTTGATTTGAAGCTGAATGTGTTGTGCAGTGCAGAATAAACATCCTAAGGGTGTTGTTTGAGTCAAATATCCATTTGGCTTAGTAATTTTGAAACTGCACACCAGAGGAAGGGGCGTAAATACTCTGGCAACACCTTGAATAGTAATGCTGCATCCACTTAAGTTTACCGTTTACGTATGTATGCATGTGCCAACAGATGTGCAAAGTATGTGTCCAGTACAGTTTTGAAATACCATCATGCAGGATTAAAACTATGCAGGGGGTAAAAAACAGGGAAAAAAGTGCAGTGGGGTTCCAGCTGGGTGAGTCACATTGTATTTGGAGGTAAAAGAGTTCAGTTATGATAGTATAATTTCGAGGTGGAATTGCAGCTCACGGTGAGATGGACTGTGTTATACTCAAGGTTAGAAGTCTTCCAGTTCATTTTCACAGAACAGTTGACATGGTGAGTTTGAATAATTGCTTCCAACTGCGATTAGATTTGCTATATCACTCTGCATGACACAGCAGGATTTTGACCAGGGCCTTTTTTAATATGTATCTTCTTCAGCAACACAATCTCTATATAAACATTAATTTACAAGGCAGTGCTCCTGCCCAGTACTCCCAAAACTTCTGAATGTAATCATCAATCATCAAATCAGTCAGTAAATAACTCTCACACTGCACTTACACTCATATTTTGACCTCTGTCTGCTTCAGTGTGATTGTTGGACAACAGTTACAATCTTAATAGATCTACAGCAGCAAATTCTCACTCTCTCTAATGAACCAACATTTCATTCATTTTTGTGCCTTTAACAGAAACAATCTGTAGATTATTTGCTCATTTTACCACAGGTACGTTTCTGTGAACGTGAAAAATGTAATTACCAGTCAGAGGTCAAAGCAAATGGCTTTTTTGCAGTTTGTGATAAGCTTATCTTTTTCTTTTCTGTGATAGTTGAGATGCAGCTGCTTTTGCAAATGACAACAGTTGATAACTGTTGACAGCACTGAAGTGTGCAATTAACACCAAATGATCCCATCTTGTGAGATCTGACGAATCATAGTGGTGAGCATCTCTTTAAGCAGGGTCATGGTACATAAAAAAGTGAAGTGTCCTAATTCCTAAACATGAATCAATCCAACGTAAGTGTCAAACTGAAGTTCAGCTTATTTCCTGTGGTACACTTGGTCATTCATTTATTACCTCTGCTTTAAAAAATCTAAACGGCAAACTCACACAGCAGCCAGGTTCCTCTGGTGTGTACATTTGAGTGTGTATGTCTGTCCAGCCTATGGGACAGGCGACGTGGAGGTGCAGCACATCTTAGTCTGCTGAGTGTTGGTGTGGTTTGAGGCGGAAGCAATGCCCTTATATGCTATGTTCTCTATGGTAATGGAATTATCGCCCGGATGGATTGTAGCTCGGGGCGTATAGCTCACAGCACTGTGGAAGTGCATTTCAAGGTGGAGGTGTGGGGATTTTAGGAGCATTTGAGGCTGAGAAGTGGAAGGAATAGTCATCTGTGTAATGATTGTAATATTATTACTGGGGGAAACGAGGCTAAATTGCAGCGGGGCCAACTGGAAGTGAGACTCAAGCCAGAGAATCAGTGAAGATTTTCAAGTGCAACAGCACATTGGAGTCAATTAAAAGTCATTTCAGGCGACTCAGGAACTTTTCTTTAAAATACTTTCTTCCTTAAATAAGTTGAAATCATACTATAAAATAAATTAGGTGTCATTATTATGATGAACAACATTATGAAATGAGTTTGAGCCACATTTCTTCTTAAGTGAATTAAGGTAGTACTGGCTGCAGTTATGAGCTCTGAGACATTTATTCAGGATACAGGTTCAATCGGCTGCCTGTGTGAAAAAGTGTATTAGTATGTTCATATTGGAATAGACTCATATAGAAATGCATAGTGACATATGTCTGTGTATGTGGACAGCTTGTGGGCGCGTGCCGAACGTGCGTCTCAGCTCCTCGGCTCCTCCTCTTTCAGCATGTCTGGAGATTTGTCTCCTGCAGACTGCCAGAGCTCCGGGTGAGACACTTCAAAGAGCTATGAGAACTAGTTAGGCTGAGAGTGAAACAGGGGGAATCAGCTCCAATACTCCAATCAGCCCAGCGGATGGGAAGGCGCAGCTCGTGATCCCAGCTATATTCCACTCTACAGAGCCAAAAAAACAGAGGGATTTCAGCCCCTCATAGATACCTTGAGGCTTGTAAAAACCTGCCAGATATGCTACCTGTAGACTACTCATGATGAACAATAAGCAGAGAATATGACAATTAAGGGGAATAAAAGGAGGGGGATATGTATTTTTATCTTAATGCCAAAAACATGGCCTAGATTTGGGGTATTCACCACCTCCTCTCACGTCTCAGTGCCTTTGAAGAGAGGCAGTTAGCCGCTGCTCTTGGTTATTCTCCAAACACAGAACGCTGTGAGTTTGGAAACCTTAGAACTTAAGTTTTGGAATCTACTTCCTGTTGGGATACATCATTTATCTTGCTTTCTCTAACTCCCCTAAAGAGTTTTTCTCCTGATTTTGGAAGATGTTGAAAAACACACACACACACAAAAAAAGAAAAACAATTAAGCCTTTTCTCGCCAAAAAGTCATTAAAAACAGTAACAATTCAGGCTATACACTATGTCAAGGTTTGTTGTTTGCATTATCATCTGCAACATATGAATGGTGTCCATTATAATGATTAATCATCACTGTACGGCAGTGGCAATAAGGAAATCAGATAAAAGATTATAAAATGAAGCACCTTTGATGCCCATCAGTTCCCATCATTATGCTTTGTGTAGTAATACGATTGGCTTTCTTGTGTCTCATCATGTGAGAACAAGCACCACTCCACCCCCTTTGATGCTGTTGTGGACCTTAGAATGAATGTGAGCCATGCAGATACAAATTGGAGGTCCAATTTCTCTTCGGCTCAGAATGGAGCAGGTGGATAATCACCAGCACCCTACAAAAGCTAGCTTTCATTCCCTCTAATGATCAAATCTATGTGGAAACCATTAGCCTGCTATTCTGCTGAAACTCCATCAAAAATCCTGTCAGAGCCATCCAGATATTATTATTTCAATTACTGTGGTTAGATGTGTTGAATATTGTAATAACGCTGAATCTATGTGTGTGTGTGTGCGTGTGTGTGTGTGGATGATGGGCGGGATGTATGTTTCTCTTTTAATGTCTCAAAACGGTTCCATATTTAACCAACAGAAAGGGATGAGATACATGAAAGTTTTCACCAGAAGTCCAATAACATAACAGTTAATAGTCATCTTGAAGATACAGTACCTCCACTCATAGTCATAATACATTCAGAGTCTCTGTGGACAGTTTGAATTTTGAGATCAATTGCTGGATAGCGTTGTCAGTCATTGTGGAGAACAAAATTTTGGTCTCGAGTGAAATAAATAAATATAAAAAAGCAGGTGTCTCTCATTTTGCCTACTTCACAGCATCGGTGGATAGGTGGGTGGAGTAAATTTGAACAGGATCTGTTCCAATAGAGACTTTGCCGTGTTATTTTCAATCAGACTCCCCTGATGCAGTTGCAAGCCCTTCACATTAACCCTCCCTCCCTGTTCTCCTGACCCCTTCCATACCTCCAGCTCTCCACCCCCCCCTTATCCCACTCTCAACCCCAGCTTGCCTCTGAGGGATCAATTGTACAACAAATTCAATGAATTCTTTGGCAGGGTCTGTATTTCCTCTGAGAGCACCGGTTGCTCTTGAGCTTTGAGTGAAAAGGCGATGGGGAAGGAAAGATAGGAAGGAACGAGTGAGTGAGAAGTAGAGAGGTAGTGATGGTGAGATGGGGAGGGGGAGGAAAGAGCACCTTTGATACCACTGCATATTTAGCACCGGGCTTTTGACGAGGCTTGGCAAAGAGAGGTGCTGCGTCGTGGCGTCTAAATGAAAGGCGCCAGACGGAAATGAAAGGGAGCAAAGGATAAGATCAGGAAACACAATAAGGAGCTGTCTTGTAAACACACCTCGATGCCAAAAACAGATAATAAAAAGAACAGGCTGATGAAGCAGTACTTTTATTTTGCTTGACGAAGAGGTGTGTCCAGGTCATTATCTTTTGGGATGGATTTAAAACACATCTCTGGTTTTATGCTGACACTGACATTATTTGTTTGAGGAGCTAAATAGCCCTTTGTAGTTTTGCAATATCTCCTCCCTTCCTTTCCTGCCACCTCCCCCAACTCCTTTCACTTTTTTTTTTTAAAGTAAAACTGCAGAGAAAAGACCTTACAATACAATTGGAGGGAGCTGGAGTACTTGTTATTCAGTGCTGTGCTGTGAATTAAAAGAGCCCTCTGAGCCACACACAAAAAATACCAGCTAATAACATTCATAATGTGTATGAGTAGAATATGTAAGTAAAGATTTAGCATTACTATTGATTTTATTCATACATTCTGTAAAAGGCCATCATAACAGTTAATTAGCTCTAGTTGGCCTTATACATTATGTATCTTTTCCAATATAGAAGAAAAGAATAGATGGCGTTTCAAAATATCCTTCCAAATACTTAACAGGGGTGATTAGAAAAGCTTCCATGGGTGTGTGTCTATGCTTTTCTTTTGAAATGATATGTGTGAACTTTTTTCTTGCCCCCAGAGGGACAACCATAATGACAGGACACAGCAAGTGGACATAGCACATGTTTACCAAAGGATGTTCCTGCACACTAATGAGTTGAGGGATCGCTGCAACTCTTCCACACAAAGGAAAGAGTCAAAGAAAGATCAAGTGCATGACTGTAGAACATCGTTCTAATTGCATCTAGTTAATATACAGTGGGTGTAAATATATTACATGAAGGCTGCGGCGTCCATTAAGCCAAGAGTTTGTCTTGCATTAACAAACCATAGTCTGACTGTAAGGAAAATTTCTCTCTAAGTCTGATCAAGTTGGACTGACATATTTTAGCTTCATTGACTAGGCATGTGTTGCTGTGGTAACAATGTCATCATGAAGCTTCCTTCTTCAAAAGCTCACCTAGGGCAGGAGATGGATGGAGCAATATCTTATCTCCCTTCATGCCATGTAGTCATGTTACACAGGTCCTCCATCACCAGCGACAAGATCAGTGGCATCTGATATGTAGAAGGTGTTTGCAGTCATGGACGGTCGGCTCTGAATTTGATGTAAACATCATATCACAGCCAGCAATGTGTTGAAAAAATGAATTTTAACAGCCACAATAACACAGACTGGTTGAGACTTGGATTACAGTGTACAGGTTAGGTTGGATGAATAGATTGTGAGTGCTGCTTAGATTGAGCCAAAATCAGGTTATTCTCTTTAATTTTTAAAATTTTAATTTTAAAAACAAACTATAAATTTTAAGCAGCTCGTAGCGTGTCTAGGGAACAAGGACATTACTTTATGAGCTCTGAGCAAAGCCAGGAGCACAGAAAAATGAGCAATTTATTGCACAAATATGTATTTTCTATAGAGGGGGGGAAGGGGGGAGAAATGTCTTAGCAGGACATGACTTTTGAAGCTGACAAGAAAATTCCTCTGTCTAACTTTTGCTGCTTTATCCGTTTCACTCCACTGAATTGTCTCACAGCATAAAAGCTAAGTCTTGCCTCCCAACAGGTTGAGTGTCACAACGTGACAGACGGCTCCGTAATACATGGACGGAAACTTCATGCTGATGTGTGGATATGAAGATGGTCAGTGCACACTGGTGGACTTGACCACCCACACAGGTCTGAGTGACGCCTCATTAGAAGAACATTTGGTAACACTTTATTTTAAGGGGTCCTTGTTCCTGTGTATCTACCTAATTAATTACAGTGTAATTACCTATGTAACCGTATGTAATAACATGTACTTACATTGTAAATACATAGTGTATTTTAGTGTACTTACAGGTCCTTGTTACACTTGTAATAAGAAATGCTTGTGCAAAGAGAGAGGCCACTTTGGCATTTCTTATTACAAGTGTAACAAGGACCTGTAAGTACACTAAAATACACTATGTATTTACAATGTAAGTACATGTTATTACATACGGTTACATAGGTAATTACACTGTAATTAATTCGGTAGATACACAGGAACAAGGACCCCTTAAAATAAAGTGTTACCGAACATTTACAGGTACTGTATGTATTTTCTGCAATAATAACAGCTCTGTAGTCGACACCCACAGAAAAATGTGTGGGTACTTCAAGAGGGAAATATTAAAAAGCGTGGCTCACCTAAATCATTAAAAAAAAACCTTTGCAGTTTTATTGGCAACGTTTTGGGACATCCAAAGTTGATATTCAACCTCTGACCTGATGTAAGAGAACAGGATTAGTTTGTGTTTATCAAGCATAAAACACATTTGGTGATGTAACACCTTTTAGCTTAACATCTAAGTGCTTCTTTATGGATTGATCAAATGTTGCCTTCAAAGCCAATTAAACCATTTAAAACCCATTGATTAATTTGGAAAATGCCTTGTTGCGTTAACAGGACTTTTTTTTTCCGATCTTGAAAATGGATGTTGGAGATGTTTCTTTCAGAGCGATGATGCAGAAATGTGTCATATCCAGGAAAAAAGTGAAGTAAAGCAAAAGCCCTGGTTCACCGAATGCTCACAGACCTGGCTTGAACTGCCCTATACACATACATACACTGATAAATATAAAGAAATACCTTTAGTTTTCCTCTAATATACTTTGGTTCCATTAAGGCCTAAATATAAACGTACTGTATAGCAACATGAAAGACACAGCTTTGCCAGATTATTACATCATCAAAGGAGCTGTCTATTGTAGCCCCTGTGGGATTTATGCAGAAAAGATGCTGATTACATGCATGAAGGGAGGGTTGTACAATAACTTGCACTGCATCTTATTAATTTTTAAAAAAGGACAGCATGCTTTGTGCTACACATTACGGAGATAGTTACCAAAACACCCTGCGCAGATCTACAGTGTGTGGTGGAATTCCACTCCATATGGCTTTTCTTTGAACACACACAGCTTCTTCTTTTCCATAGAATGTTTTTAGATATGTATTTTGCTTTAAAGTGATGAAGCCGGGTTTTATTTGATCCTCTTCACTATAGGAACAGAGTTATACTTTTATAAAAGCAGCTGATTAAAAATGAAATCACTGTCAAAGATAATATGAGCATACTCCAGTACGTTACAGAATTAGTTTAACTTCTTTCTTGGTTCTTTGTGGTGCCTCTAAGGGCCAGATATCAGAGTTGTGCATATTTGCAGAAAGTGGATCAACAAAGAAAAACTATTTCTGTGAATGCTGACACCACACCAGAGCCACACAGCGGTGACAAATGAAAGCAGCCCATGCCTAGCTGGACAGCTTGCTGTGATGCATGAACCTCATTGTGCACTCCACGCAACCACATTCATTGCAGATTTAATGGTGTGTTTAATTAGCTTTTAATCATATTTTGATTCAGCCTCTTTCACTTCAGCAAAGTAAACCTGGATTTTTCCCTGAGTTCATTAGCAGAAAGACGAATGCCCCATCGTTTCCGATGGCATCCTTGGGACATCAAGTAAATCTGACCTTTCATTTCGATCAGTGTGGGGAATGGTGTGAATATGGCGAAAAAACACTGACAAATCAGGTTGTAAGCTAAACTCATCAGGTGAGTAACTCATCAGGTGAGAAATCAAGTCATCAGGCTGAAAACACTTGCAAACTATAAACTAGACCGCCTCTGCAGACTGTATTTCTCCCCTTGCTGCCAACCGTCTGCTTTGTGTAACATCTTCCTGAACTGTAGGTAGGTGCCAGACCACCATGCATTTTTAATTTGCTTTGTCTCCAGGATGTATAATGCAGGCAAGGTGTCGAAATGAGATAAACGTCATGCTCCAGAGGTAATTACAAATTCTCTACCCACGTCTAGGTCATTTCTCCAAACTCTCAGAGCAGAAAAAAATAAAAATAGATAAATATATAAATATATCAGACGTCCTTTTTTTTTAAACTTCAGCTCAGCCTGTCCTATGTGAGTGGTTGTTAACTCCCCAAAGTCACTTTCCCTGTCTGTCTTAAGAATGGAGTTAGTGGAATCGTTTCCGCCTCATTTCCTAGGCAACCTCTGAAACCGACTCCTGTGTCAGGCCAACCTGTGCTGACAACCCCCTGCTGCAGTGCACACGCCTACACACACACACATGCACGCGCGCTCGGTAGCCGCGTGAAGTCTGAAATCCAGCATGATGTCTTGGATCTTCTCCCTCTCTTCTCAGATCTTGATTGACTAGCTTCTGCTCACAGCCTGCCAACCCTCCAGGGTCATTTACGCTGCGGCAAAGAGGGGAAAAAAAGAAAAGAAAAGAAATGGCGGAAAGAGACAGATCAGAAAGAAGAGCCCAATAAGGGGAATGAATAGCAGAGGTGAAAGGAAATAGGAGACCAGTCTCATCTTTAGCTGTCAAAAGCTCCTGCTTTGTGAAGCTGAAAAACTTGTCTCTTTTTCCCCCCCTCCACCGCCAGATTTCTTTTTATTTCAGGAAGCTCCCTCTGGGATTTTGTCATTAATTTATTTCTGTGGAGCAAAGTTGGATTCCAGTTTGTCAACCTTGGAGCCAGGGCCACACAAGGAGACGCTTCATATGGAGATTACTTTGGGGGATTTCAAGGACAGATATATTTGTTTGTTTGATGTGTAAAAGAAAAATGGTTAAATTATCATTGAATATCATTTATTCTGTATAATGAGTTTGGAGCTCCCTTAGTGCTCCTAAAAACAGGATCAAAACACGTGCTTTGGTCAGTGTTTGTGACTTTAAAACTGGGTCCAGTAGTTGAACAACACTGTGATTTCCAGGTCTATCCACATATTTTCAGTGTTCAAGTTCAGGCTCATACACTTAAGGATAATTCACGAAGTTGCTTTCCTCGTCTTAGCAGCTGAATTGCAGAGGTAATTGTTTAGATGGGGCCAAAAGCATGGTGATAGCTACTGTCCCTAGAGGTACAATATTGTACCTGGCGAGCTGTTGTAATCTGCTGGCTTGCTTCTTTTTTGATCTACTGCTTAGCTTTGCTGCTAACTGCACGATTTATTCACAAGACAAATTTGCGCCATGGTCTGTGGTCTGCAACCTCAAAGGTCAGCGCTTTTCAGATGACTTGCTACTGGTCAGTGGTGCAAATTTACAGGTCAAAGTTCTTCGACAGATGACAGGTCAGTGCCAGGAGGAAATGGGGCCCAGCAGCAAGTGGTTAAATGTTTTTTTTTTTTTTAATGGTCTTTCAGAAACTGCTCTCCAAGCTGTAGGTGAGTGCTCTGGGCCTTTTTTTTCTCCCTCCATTTGGTCACTGCCATAAAGAGCCCCAGGGATGGATCCCCTTGTTGTAGATTCTGGTGAAGCTCTGTTCAGGTTACCATTGTGTTCCTCATCGCTTCCCCATGCACTTTGAGTCATGGTGCTTCCCAGCCTTTACCCTTCTCACAGCAGAGCCTGCTGTGCTGAGAACATTGCTTTAACAAATCTTGTTCTTCTACCTCCTTGAACGACGCCTTGACTTGATTTTATCTCGGAGACTTTGGGGCTTTGTCTCTGCTCTAATACAAACTGTGAATAGCTGTGGGCTTGTATTTAGACAAGTGTGCACCGTACTGACATCATCTCTTATCAATTGCGTTTGTCCTCGCAAAACTGCAGTCAAACTCTACAGAATAGTTGGTGATGAACAAAAGGAACCAGGGTACACTGGTGAAGTGTGTCTGAATGAGGGATTTCTGTGGAACAGACCAGTGTCAAACAAATGTATTCAGTTGCTTTTGTTTTTCTGTGAGCAGATTTCAACCTTCAACAAACTATGAAACACACAGCTGAGAGAGTGGCTGGTTTACATATGCAAGAGCTCAGTGAGTGAAGAAAGCACATTGTAGGTTGGTGAGGGAGAGGTGAAGGGAGGAACAGAATCAGAGGAATGAAAGAGGGCAGGAAACAACCAAGGGTATCTGGAGGAGGGGGTATGGGAATGGCAGGGACTGCAGGAGGAGGAGAGGATGGAGAGACATCACCACCAGTCAACCATTCACCAATGCAGTCAAAAAGATAGTAGACAGGTGTGATGTAGTAGACAGCAATGGTTTTGGTGGTGTTAGGCAACACATCTGTCAACAGGTGGATAGAATGCACAGTGCTATGTCAGGTGAATAAGGTGTCATTTCAGGCGTCTTGGGGAGAAATTTTTCTCTGAAAATGACATTAATTTTACCTCAGTCCCTATGCAGCTGTAGCTATGTGTAGCCAAGCTACATAGGGACTGCACACAGAGCAGGAGCAATACATGTTTGTTTTGCAAGTTCTAAATGTTAATAAAGCGGGAAATTAATTTACCAGAATCAATTTTGATGAAAAAAGGAAAAAACAAAACAAAACAAAACAGAACAAAACAAAAATCAAAAGGAGCAGGAAGGAACCACACGTTTATTTTCACATCAGCTCTCATTTTCATTTCCTCTCCTGCCTGTTATCACGATATGCCGGTGTCCTGCTGATTGTTCATGCTTTGAGAAGAGAGAATCAAACTAACAGAGCTATGCAGATCTGCCTCCAAGTGTCTTTTATATTCTCAGAGACGCTGGCCTGATACACACCTATGATGCCACACAAACATATATCGTGGCGCGTCTTGCTGGCTTATTAATACACTCATACAACTCTGGGATTTCAATAGTATTTACTGTTCATTATAACACACATACACAAGCAGCTCGCACACTCAACACTACTCCCACACCAGTATTCATACACAGAGCCTCACTTGGATCTCTTTTGGAAAGCTGGGTGTACTTTTAAGTCGTCATGTGAGTTGAAACTCTGCCCGAGCGTCACGCTCATTTGCCATTTCTCATTTGTACAAACCTTGAGACCAGCCTATCTGAATAATACAGTTGCTCCATTAAACTGCAAAACTAACTCAGTGCGCACATTTGCTGGATTAAGTGCATTCTCTTGCTTCATAGGTATTTTACAATGTACTTTCTTCTCACTGAAATAAATTTGAATTTGGCACCACAGAGTCAAATAGGAATACAGGGCTGAAAGGAGTGAAAAGATGATAGTGAAGCAGCTGACGTCTTCTGGGCTGTTTAAAATGTAACATGAATTCTCATTAGGGTTGGCAGGGGCTGTTGCAGATGGAGTAATCCTTGGCAGGCGCTGTAGCAAGCACACTAATATTTCCAAACGCATTAATACGTCAAGCACATTTGGGTATGTGTGAGAATGTGCGTGCGTGGGTCTTACTGGTGGCTGGGAAGTAGGACGCCCGCTGAGGGAAGTTGACACACAAACACTCGACACTGGTGTCGATGTGACAGAGACAGACAGACACACACACGCACTAACCCGGAGCTGAATCATGCGAAAAGTGCCGCTGTCGTCGGAGCTGCGATTTGTTAATGCAAATTTAGGCCCAATCACACCCATGCTGACTTTGTTTAGGAGAAGAGGGGAGACACGGGGAGAAAGGTGAAAGGAGACGGGGAAATCAGAGCGTCGCTGAAAGGAGGAGACAGCTGGGAGATAAACAGGAAGGTAGAGGAAGAGGGAGAGATCTTATTTGTAGTTAGAAAACAGTGTTGCCTCACCATCGGGAGCGAGACAGGAGACAGACGAGGACGAATGATGTCTAGGATTTTAGATATCACAAACTACTTCTCCAACACTAAAATGCAGGGTTGCAAAAACAGTGTTCGTGGCTGAATAACCAGTAACACACTTCTCATTAGGAATTAAGAGTTTTAAAAATACAAAGGAGTTGCTCTACAATGTTATGAGTCATTTTAAGAGAAGAAAAATGCATGTTTCTCATTCATGCTGAAAAGCTTCTTAAGTTTTCAGGACATACTTCATGAACTTCTCCATTTCTCTCTATTTTATATCAAGTATAATAAGTTGCACAGTGGCTCCTGTAATGTACATTTTTCACCCAGTGCATTCCTGACCTTTGAAAATATATAGCCAGCTCTTAGTATATGGCACCAGCCCCAGTGCTGAACTCTGTGGCCCTGGGGAAATGCTAATCAGCCAGTTGGGACTGGTATAAGGCCGGTATACAGTAGCTTTGCTTGAGCTATTGTAGCCTCTAGGTAGGAGATAAGTCTACATTTAGACGTTTAATATGATGCAAAAGCCTGATATAGAGCTCTCAGTGCCTGCTGCTGCTCCCTGGGCCAGCAACTCATGGAAATATACCAACAGGATGTAGTCTGTAGGACACAAAGGTGACTCCTTCTGATAGAAACTGATGTCTGGAAGGGGATTTATCTACTGAATATGTGTGGTGTCCTGTATAACAGTGGCTGTGTAAAGTTATAGAACAGTGAAGGTCCTGCATATGAGTATTTAAAAGGTGAATTCAAAGCATCAGAGTACTGCTCGCATTGTGACAGGATTGACGGATGATATCTGTGAAACACCAGTTTTCTAAGCTTTACAAGACGAGGCTCAGCAGCAGATCACTGTATTCCTCAACTTTTAGTGTCACCATCGACCTCAATACAATGAGACTACACTTAGATTAAGTCAAGTCACTTATTTCAGGAAAAAGAAGCTTAATGTTAGAAATGTGCTGCTATTGTTGTGATGTGCTTCAAGGCCATGGATTAAAGGTCCAAACTGTTTTCTTACTTTCTAAATTCAACTGCTCAAATATACATATACCCCACCCCCCCTCTCTCTCTCTCTGGTGAAAGGACATATTCCTGGTGGAAAAATCTGAATTTGGTATTACATTTAATATATTCTAGTTAATTTTATATTTAAATGTCACATAAATCTGAATGAGCCTCCAAGCCTAATCCATTACTAAGTAGTTGACATAGCCACAGTATTCACAGGGTCCTAATACGCATCACCTGATGATCAATTGATAATATGTAGAAAATACTGCAGCAGTTTCAAAGTGGATTTAATGTGTTTTAGGATTCCAGTTAAATACATTGAACAGAGATTATTCGGTCACACTTATCCCGAAGCCAGATATGCTTTTGTTTGTTTTGTAACCTCAGGTGATGCAGGATTTATTGTTACAATACAAGTTTCCCCGTGGAGATTGGAAGGTTCATCAAGGCAGAGCCACCAGCTTCTGTGGCTTGGAGACAGACTGCAGAATATTTACAAAAACACTTCATAGCATTGATTTAAATAAAGCCAAGGTTCAGTTTTTATTCTTCACCACTGCTCTTTATCTTCTGCAAGGCTGTGCTGGACTTTTGCTCTCTCCATTGTGTGCTACTTCACAGTGAAACAGGATTGTATACAGTACATGTGCTATTAGAGGACAAGACATCCAGTGTCTGGAGCTCACCATAGCCCACTCTCTGGATGCGTACTTGCACTAAAAGCTATTGATTGTCAGATGTAGCTCAGTATGGAAAAGTTTAGACCTCCAGCCACAGCCATATGTGTTACCTACAGTACAGCAGCTCCACAGCCCCCACACAAGCATCCTGAGAGCAGAGCATATTTGAGTGTTAGACTTGGTTGGAGATGTATTTGTATATGGTCTCATATATCCGCACCCTACAATGCAATCTGTCTTTCCAGACACTTAACCGGGCTCAGAACGAGACCTGTCACTGGCAGGATAAAGATGAAAAACACATTCTTCATGTTTACTCATGCATTCACAACACACTACACTACTATTTTCTCACACTCTAATATCTGCTATGCACCATAATTGCACGGGGGGAAAGGATTCGAGGAACAACACAGGAGCACAGCACTTTGGTTTGCAGTGTTTAACACAAACAAAAAACTGCCTGCCATCTCCGTCTCCTTGTCTTCCCCCTTCCACTTTTCCTTGTCCTCAGAATCATCCGCTGTTCCCCCCACCCTGATCTGCTTTTACCATTGTTCTCCATCTCTGTATTTCTTTCCCCCCTCTCTCTCTCCGTCTCTCTCTCTCACTGCGGAGTCGTCTATAGAATGTTAAAAGCCTCTAACGCTGTGATGTCCCTGCAGAGCCCCCTGTCCTGAGAGCGGAGGCTGAGCTGAATGCTAAATGCTTCGATGCACAACCTGTGCCCGTGCTGGGCATGTGTGTGTGTGTGTGTGGAGGCTAAATAACGGATGTGAAAAGGAGGAGGGTGGAGGGTGGTGGAGGGGGGCAAAGGGAGGGAGTGAGAGAAAAAGGGTGAGAGTGGATGGGGGCATGTGTGCCGGTGGGTGGGGAGCTAAATGGGGTTACAAAGGGGTTGGCAAATGAGGCATTGTCCTGGTCTCTCCTGTGAGCCATGTTAATGAAGATGAGTGAGGAGGGCTGGGTCTCCAACTGAGCTGTATCTAAAAAGAGCAACAACAAGAAATAAATAAATAAATAAAGGAAGAGTTTTTATCCCTCACTTCTTATTACAGTAAATCCTCATGTGCAGCTGGATGTCCAAATAAAACAATTATCAATTTGAATGCTGCAAAACAGAATGTCCACATTTACTTAGCAGACAATCTTTCATTTTATGACTGGCACTTGGTTGAGACTGCAGCCCTCACTGATGTGTGTGTGTGTGTGTGTGTGTGTGTGTGTGTGTGTGTGTGTGTGTGTGTGTGTGTGTGTGTGTGTGTGTGTGTGTGCAGCTGTAACAGCACTGAGTCAGAATATTAGCAGAATGCCCATTTCATTAGGAGTGCATTTGCTGCCCGCTCCCAGTGCACAGACATGGTGCCACTTAGTCAGGCGGAAAAAAAAAACAGGTGTTTGATAGCAAAGATTAACTTTAATGAAATGAAAATTTAATTTACTTCTTTTTTCTCATTTAATTTATTTTTTCTATGTGGAATGAAAACGAAGTACATTTCCTTTCAACCTCAGCTCCATGTCTGATCGTCTAGAAAATGGTATTAAACCACAGAATTAAAAATATCAAGAAAAAAAGGATTCAGTGGAAAACAACATACTGTAGCCTACTTGTCAAATTTCACTCAAAGTGACTTCTCTTCACCAGCACTGCCTTGTATGTTTTGCACTTACACAAAGGTGGTTTTTGAGAAAGACAAAGAGAATGTTTTACTTCTATTTCTCTATAACAGCGCCTTAAAGGCACACTGCGGAAGTTTTTGAACCAATGCTGGCTCTATGCTTTTACAAGTGGGTCCCATTGGCACTGTGCAGGATACCCACTGATGTGTGTGTGTTTCACACTATGCCACTGATCAACATACAGCAACAGAGACGTTGCATCAAAGGAGACAGAAAGGGACTTGGAGCAGGCAAACATGCACAATTTAAAACCAGCTTTGCAAATGTTTTATGAGGGAGGAAATGCATTCAAGGCATCTGTTGGGCCTCAGTGACACGCACTGTGTGTTTGGAGACAAACGCTGGATACAAGCAGAAACTCCACCAGAAAAAGTGCTTATAGATGATCACAGTGGAGGCTACAGTTACCAGTTATTTCCATTGCTGATTAATCTGCAGATTTTTTATATTTTTGATTTAAAGTCTGAGGACTCACCAGACAGGGTGCACATTATGCACTACTTATTTCTAACTAGGGACAAGCTGGGGCCCAACTTTCTTAAAGTAGCAGATTATCAGTCAAAACTGATGTAACAGAGGTTGAGATGTTCTTGCTTTTAGTCCCCAGTGTATGTCACTCTAAAATTCCAGTGCAGTACATAATGCAGCTCGGTAGCATCTTTTCATAACACTCTGAATGCCTGGCAAAGATGTACATCTTTTAAACTACACGCCCCAGCTTGCAACACCAGATTTCTGTGAAAATGCTGCAGTTCCCAAGGACTCTCCCAGACTTTGATAAAGATCCTCAAGAGCTTTTATACAAGACACTAGACTCCTTTCTTTGCTTTATTACAGGATGTGTAGCCCTCCCTGTTACTAGTACACTGAATTGAGAATCCCTTTTAGTTAGAGCTAGCAAGTCACAGTACTGTATGTATCTATCTATCTTGTCAGAGTATATATAATCATGATTTATTATGTACCGGAAAAGCCTAATAAAAACTTTATGGACTGAGTGAAATTTCTCAAAATAACACATTGAGCACTGTGGCAATATTAGTGGCTGTGGCAATGCACACTGTGTTTTCAAAAACAACTTTCATTCTCTTTTCATCACTTGGACACACACCAGTGCAAGCATTTAAAGGCAAATGATTGGCCCAGCAGGCAACAACCTTGATCAAACGGGAAACAGAGGGGAGTAAAAAAAGGTTTTACAAACACCTGATGTTACTGCCGGTGGATCAGCAGGCTCATCAGGTTTCTGTCAGGAACACCAGACAGCCGTAGCTTATGTGGCTCATATGGTGAAAACCTTCAAATGGAACAGACTTCCCAACACATTTGTGTCAAATCGGCTTTTTAGAACCAAGATGAACAGTCGCAGATGTGAAGATCCTTGAACTGACATACATGCCTTTGCCTTCGAGGCAAAACCCTACAGTAAGTCCTCAGGTCTCCAATGAGGAACCAAACTGGTGCATGGAGAACTACTGTACTGTAGGCCTGCAGAGACCAGTTGCTCCAAATGTATTACTCTAACAAATGAGTAAAAACTTCATTAGTCAGTATCAGCTGACTCGGGCTAGAAAAGAGAGACATGTATGTAAGATGTTGTTAAAAGATGACTACATTTGAATGGTGTGCTGCTAAAAATGCATAGCCTGGGACCTGGGGATACAAAGTGGAAGCTGAGAGCTTCTAAGGATGAAAGAATTGGTGACAAATACACCACCTATATACAAATAAAAACTTTGCAAGACAACACAGTGAAACCTGACTTCACATAAACAAACACACACACACAAATAAAATTGCGCCTATCTGTGTCTATGTGCGGCCCTGATTGCCTGCACACACATAGTCACACCTAAATGAACAGCTGCTGTGTTAAGCATTATCTAAACACAATCAGGATGCACTCACCAACAGCACAATTTGCATCTCTCTCACTCTGTCTCGGCATTTCGCCATAGCTCGTCAGCACTTTAGTAAAAGGGCTTTTCATGCACAAACACAATAAAGCCCCCAACAGGCGTCTCAGGTGGGTAGCAAAGCTGTAATCCTCTTTCCATCTAAGCACCTTTTTACTGTAGGTAGAGGAGGGAGAGGGAGCTGAGAGCCAGAATTTGTCACCTCTTTCCTTCCCTCAGCTGCAGGAGTATTTGCATAGCATATCCACAAGGTGTGAGGAGTGATTTAATTGGCTATCTTCCTCACCAAGATATGATGCTGCAGGAGGACAGGAAATGTGGTGTGAGAAACAAAAGATTTCCAACCTTTTTATAAATGTGTGTGTCTCCTTGTCTGTGTGTCTGAGCTTACGTGGCCAGCAGTGTGTGCGGGTGTGTGTGTGCGTAGCAGTGGCCGGCTGTGTGCATGGCATTCACGTGTGCGGGAACTTTTCGTGTGCATCCTTGACAGGAACGAAAAAGGGTTTTCAGAGTGAAGCGGCGAGGCCCGAGACAGGAACACACACTCTTTAGCTGAGAACACAGGCCTCATTTAGGTTAGCACAGGATTAGCCACGCCGAGCCGCACAAGCACAGGAATTAAAATGCAAATGAGGACAAGGATTGCACAAGAGGCGTGCAACAAGACGAGGATAAAATAGCATGGGTAAGGATGGATGCAATGTGTGCTGTGTGCTGGTATTATTTATATTGTTGCTGTTTTAATTGCTGCTGTTCTGGAGATGTCACACTAGCTGAAGCAGATCGAAACATGTATTATATTAATAAGACTTAAGATATCAGGCATTAAAATGTATTTCTCTTCATATGAATATACTGGCAATTAAAGTGGCCGTTGTAAACAAAGGAGTCCGGAGGAAAACGAGGGATATACAAAGAGTGGAGCCACACTGACTGCTCCTGATTACACATTCACTAAGTTGCAGTTTAAAAGTAGCTTGTGTATCTCTCAAAGACACAAAAAAAGTGGAACAGGGCAAGTAAGAAGTTGATTTCTAAGTTTAAAAGTTGGTTTTCTTGTTTTCATTGCAAAAGAAATATGTCACATTAATAAGGGAATATTCACATAGTCAAAACAAATTTGTCACATAAGGTTTTAGCTTTGCAGGTGGGAATTAATAGATAGATAATACAGTATGTGAACAGCTTACTTTGCCATATCTCTGATTGTCTCTGAGTGTTCTTTTAAAACACTCTATTTTAAAATTGTTATAGAGTCAAACCTCAACACAAATTTGATCAGTGTAAATTTGATCATACCACTATAGAGTTGTCTTTTACATCCAGGATCTTGCAAACTTTGTGTTCAAACAAGCACCAGTACATACAAGATAATGAGATATTGCATAGATTATTTCTTTGTGGCTGTAGATCTTTCACATGAGATAAATGTCTCTTGTTAAAGTTGATAATGACTTTCTAATGGCTGAAGGCGCTGGTGATTTGATCTTAGATACTAACAACTCATAAGTCAGACTGGAGAGGTTGGCAGGAATCACTGCCATGGCCTTAAAATAGTAAAGCAACTTCCTACCGTATCTTTCAGTCTCCCGGTGGTGATGTTTTCCATCCATCGTCTTCCTTCCTGGGACATCATCTGGAAATATAATAACAAGTTTCGCTGTTACCCCGATGACACAAAATCTTTATGTCCCAGTCAGACCAATCTAAGACAGCAAACCTGTTTTGCTGAAACTAAATACTGGTACTGGATGTCAGACAACCTCCTCCAATTGAATCATACAAAACCTGAGGCCACTGTACCCTCACAAAAACAGGCAAATCACGGAAAGCCTCAGTTAACTAGAAAATTATGTTAATTAGTCCTCAGCCAAGAACTTTGTTTTTTGAAACTCAGGCAAAGAAAGTTGTGCAGTCATGTTTACACCGTTTGAGAAATATAGTCAAGGTTAAGTCTTTTATTTCAGCCACACACGTGGAGAAACTCATCCATGCTTTTATTTCCTCTTGCCTCAACTACTGCAACTCCCCGTACACCTGCCTCAGTCAAAAATCAATCCACCACCTACATCTAGTTCAAAATTGTGCTCCAAACTCAGCCCCAAAAATTGTGCTCATATCACCCCATCTCTTAGCATCACAGGCAGCTGATCGTTTTAGGACTGATTTTAAAACTCTATTAATTAGTTGTGAGGCCAGGGTTGAGCTGGGCTCTCCAAAAGCTCAGAGTTTTTATCCTGCTGTGAGGCTGGACGCAGCCTCAGTTCTCTGCCTGTGCTGGTGGCCCCTCCAGTGTCTACATTAGACCTTTGCTGTGAGGGCCCACAGACTATAGAACGATTTAAATACCATACATGTGATTATCTAATATATGTGACATGACATGAAAGGTTATTTTATAATAACAGACCCTTGAATGATGTAACAGTGATGCCACTTCAGTTAGTTTGGTCTTGAGGAATCAAGATTTGTAACTTCAAGTTTGCATTGATAAAAACACCATTTCCTATCGTGTTGCATTATGGGAAGTATAGGATGCAGCTATTGTGAAAAAGGGAGGAACATTCAGGATATCTTGGCTTAAAGTTTCCAGAATTCTTCTTCATTAATCTGACTCCTACACCTTCCACACTTTATGAAGAAGATGTGGCAAAATAAAAAATACTGCCAAATCTACCATGCAGGAAGGCAATGCAGATTAAACCACTATCTGGATTACATCTCAAAGTAATAATCTATCAGAAAATTGTTATTATAATTAGGGCTGGGGGGTTGGAGTGTGAGTGTGATGTTATCTTAGCATGCCTATATGTTTTCTTGTTTAGTTTAATTTCATTTACAGAGGGTTTGAAAATATAGTCTTGCCGTTTTATATGCAGTAATGTAGAACTGTGGCTGAGTGCATTAGGAGCTATTCTGCTTCCTACTTCACAAGACTTTCTGAGTGATTTTCTGCAGCTATTGTGCATTTGTGGGGGGAAAAAAAGAAAGAAAAAAAAAAAGCATTTTCAAACCATAAAATATATTAGTGGAAGGCGAATAACTAAATTCAGATGACCTCACACTTTCAAATATCAGTTTTCTGATTAAATCCCTTCAAGATTAGGTGTTATTGAACAGGGGCTCTGTATCATAGGCTTGACATTGAGAAGGGTACGGTGTACTGAGGCAATTATAAGTTTTCTCTGCTTGCATCTGCCCTCCAGCTAAAAACACAGTGGCAAATTAATCATCTTAAAATGTCCAAAACTAAAGGTTAGCCATAATCCTCCACATCATTGTCCATATTCAAGCATACTGACACACACACACTCACACACGCTCCTCTCCTCCTTGTCTCCTCCATGTCCTCTGAGTGGACATAATGAAAGTTAATGAATAAATCCATAAGTTATATTATAAAAAAGGGACTCCCTTCACTGGCAGGAGAGGACATTTCTCTGAATATGTGCATAGATTTCAATAGGGCATGAACGCTGCCTCTGGAAGGTTGAGGGGAGCAACCAAAGCACACAGGAAGTGAGCAGCAGTGGAAACAGCAGCTCAGGGGAACAAGACAGCACTAAAAACAACTAACAAACCAAGGTTTTAAAATACTTTAATTAGTTAGGTACCACTTGGTTGTAGTCAGTGTTCATTCAGTTTTTGACAGAAAAGGCTAAATTAAGCGTTGAGAATCTTGGAGCCACTCCAGTCAAATAGGTTTTCTATATGAAGTTGTGTCGAGCATATGTTTGTCAGAACCTTGACCTATTCCATAACCAGAGTGCCATGGTGTCAGTGTCACAGCGGGGGTGTAGTCATCAACTTCATCCCCCTGAGCCAGAGAAGCCTCGATAGAAGGTGACTGTGAAAAAAGTAATATTACACACTGTGACTCCAGTTCTATAAATATGGTGTTATACTTTCCGCGAGGGTCTGCGAGGGCCTGAGTGATCAGAGGGAGGGTGGACCCCAGGCTCTGTGTGGACTTCCAATTTGTTGTGACCTGTGCTACAAGGGCATTAACTACGTATGCGTCCTTCATGTGGACTGGTATGGTAAGAACAAGCTGGTGTCCATAGCTGTAGCTGTCCGTGAGTGTGTCCCTGCTGTTCCACTAATTGGTTAGCGTTGCATTTGATAATATACCTTATATTTCTCTCTATATATCTTACATTTCATCATTCAATTTGTTAAGAGTATTGATTAATGTCCTACTGTTCAAGCATGGAAAAATACTCTGCACGGGATATCTTTTAGTAAGTTCAAAAGAAACAAAAAAAAGCCTGACTGATGGTTCAGTATCAATCATGTTTGCTGGATTTTACATCAGCTTTAGAGTTGATAGCTTTTTGCAAATATCACGGATTTTGATCTGTATTCAACACAGCCTGAGGATCGAAGTGTTCACTGTCCTGGTGTAAGCAACTGAGATTTACGACGGGTGTATTTGTTGGCCCGGCCTAATCCACAGGCTTTCCTCAGAACGGGAGCTTGTCTGATAGACCAACAGTCAGACAGACTTCTCTCAAGAAGGCTTGCTTGTCAAATTGCAGACGCACAATCAGGTGCTTGCACAAACACACTTTCCCCCAGCATGGGGTCACATACCTTATCAGGCACACACAAATATATACACACACATAGGAGTGTACTAGTTTGATATGACGCTCAGAGTGTGATGACAGTATCAGGTCCTTGTGTGATTGAGGTGACAGAGGCAGAGACAGGATGGGGGCTGTCATCAGCTGTGAGTGACAGGAAGCTGAGGTGTGTGTGTGTGGAGGTGGGGTGGGGTGAGGGGGGAGTGACAGCTGAGTTCATGGCATGCAGTCTATCCCTCTGTCTGTCTTTATGTTTGTCTCACCTTCTCCTGCTCTGTCTCTCAATCCATCCATCTCTTTCTTCTGCCTGCCAGCCTGTTTCAACCTTTCCATCTTCTTTGTCCTGTCTGCACATCTCTGTCTCTACTTATTTCAAATACGTATATATGTTTTTTTTTCCCTTCCTCTCTCTCTCCCGGATGATGGGTGGATGAATTTTGCCCTTTCTTCCCCGTGTCAGACATTGCATCAAGAAAAACAATGGGAGACCCATAAATAGGGTTTAGAGAACATGCACCCAATTTACTTTGACAGTGGGGGAGGTGTGTTTGTGTGCGGGTGGATGTGTGCGTGTGCATGGGTGTAAGTCACTTTGACAGCTGCTGTAAATGAGGCAATATTGCAGGTATTGACTGACATTGTCGGCCCCAGGCCCTCGACTCACTAAAAAAGAGTGGTCATCATCAATCACAAGTTGCATTAGCGGCTGATGCTCCAGCTGCGGACGAAGAGACTTAAAACCTTAATCTAACATTATTGTGAAACTCACTGAAAGTCACTGACTGATTGGTGACACCGATACAGCTACAAATGTCTAAAATCATACAGGTGGCATCTTTATGGAAGCAATAATGTCAAGGGAACCAGCTATAAACCACATTCAAAGCCTTATTCAGTGATACTCAAGGATCTGTCCAGATCCCACCTTGCCTTGTCATGGGTCTAAGCAGTCAAACTCAGATCAATCAGTGGCTTCAACACTTACGCGCTACTTCACTTTGTCAGCAGGATCCATTTAAGAGAGAAGCTCTCTACAAATCAGGGTTGTCATGTATTGAACCGTCCAGTGCCAAAGAAAGAGAGAAGGTGCTTTCTTTTATTATTTAGTATTAGTTAGTGAATTTCTGGAGTATAAAGAAATTGTTCAGGGGTACGTTAGAAAAAGTGAAAATCAGAGGATATGATATATTCTCTGTCGAAGTCACCTGGGAATGTTCTTAATTGGTGGTTTTAGTGAATCTTCCCCACAGGAAGTTCATAATTACGTTGATGCTCAAAGTTTTTACTCTCTGGGCTGTAAAATAACACAATGAAACTGTACAAAAAGTCATGAGACCACATTAAGTTTACATCATGGACACCTGGGGAGACCTGATTATTAAGAAAATGTAGCTTTTTCACGCTCTGATGTCCACACGACTCCCACAATCCCACATTATTCCGCAGCTGATGCAGTGCAGACCTGCACAGACGCCTTTACAGTACATTCATGCCAGGCACATCACACCAGGCCAGATACTCTCAGGTATCCCAGCAGCACATACTATTCTTAGGCTCTGCTGTCATTTTTGTCCGCTTTGCTTCCTCTCTTGTTCGGAACAAAGACTGTGAGATGAGGGTCATCTTTTCTGACAGAAAGGGCGGTCAGCCCCTCTGAGGTTGTCATACTCCGCCGCCTTTAACAGTGCACCGCTATGACTGACCTCTTTGCTTGGGCGTGCGTTTCAGTGAGCTGCATGCTGTATGTGTGTGTGTCTGTGTGTGAACGGGGAGGTTGTTAAAATCCTGATCTTTTAACACTGCCCATCTTCAACCTCTGCTGTGCCTGTGAAGGAGAGGTGGCACCGTCCCAGCCCTGCCCTTTTAACACCGCTCCGCCTCGACTTCTTTTATGTTTTTTTTTTTTTTTTGTATCTGCAGTGTAAACGTCCCGCATTAACAGATCTGAAATCCTCTGACAGGGAGGGTGGCTGACCTTTGGATATAAATAATACTCCCCATTTGACTCCTGAACAGAACCAACGCTCAGTTCACCGAGCGACTGTTGGTGGCCGTGCTAATTGCTTTAGTGTGCTTGTCTCGTCGGCTGCCAAGTTGCACTCTGCTGAGCCACAGACTTGGCCTGCGCATGAGAGAGAGTTGGACAACAGGGCTCTAAAATATGCCAACATCCATTTGACTGCTTGGCAGTAATACAAAGGGGATGGAAAAGGGAGGGAGAGAATGAGAAGGAAGGAGAATAAGACAGAAAGGAAGAGCGCTGGTGAATGAGGAACTGTCAGTGACCGGAGAGGTAGCAGGGCAGACAGAGAGAGTTGCAGAAAAGTGAAAAACAGTGGACAGACTGAATAGTGGATAATATCCCCTCATCTGTTTTAACCTTATTTTGGATCCTGATAGCCCGTGACTGAACAGGCGCTCCTCTGCTGTGTAGAATTTACATAAAAATCAATACCCATTGACTCGCCATTAAATTTATTCCCCTTTCCCCTGAACTATTTTCCTGCTTCCTCCTCCCCTCTCTAATTCCTAATGATTGCCTTTTTGCTCAGTGGGGAATCTTCCGAAGCTTCGAAATTCCCCCTCCCCGCTTGGTGTGCATCAGCTCCACAGCAGCTCATGAACCCGCCTGTCATCCAAATCAGGCAGGGGTTGAGTGACAGCATATCAAATCCCAATCTTTCTAACTGGTTGGAAGAAGAAGAGAAAAGCTGATGAAAAGGGAAATCACCCCGAAGGCTGTCTGTGGAGTTGAGAATCTTGGCATGCCGGCAGAGGTTGATTTGTGTGTGTGTTTTCTCAGAGGCTTGTGTAATGGCTTTGACACTGAGCCTTCTCATTGTGACCATCAGTAGTAAGCCTCCGTGTTAGGTCACCTACCATATTTCCTCTCTGGCAGTGGTATTAAAAGTGTCAGTCTGTGGGCGCCAACCAAGGAGCAGGCGTTGTCCTCTCTGACATTTCTGCTCCATAGTTAACACACCATGTGTTTGATCCAACTCAAAGTTTTATCAATGAAGATGAAAATTCCAACAAGAAAATGTGTTTGTATCATTTTCTTATGGGAGTGAACAATATAAAAACAAGCTACATGGCTTGAAGCTAAGCAGGAAAAAAAAGTATAGCGTTGTGTAATCTCCAATAACAGTCTGCAGTTGTTCCACGATGATCAGTGACTAAGGCTGCAGCATTTCTTCTTCTGAGCTGCTCAACATCTAACGGCTCTTTTGGCTGTGGCGTTGCAGGAAAGAATCGCTCCATACATCCCAATTAATTGGCCACAGAAACTCTCCAAAGTTGATGGCCGAGAAAATCGTGACTGTTTTCAAACAAGCTCTCTCCGGCTTGGTGCAAAACTTCCCCAATCAGAAAAAGACTAGGCCACATGATGCGGTAGAGAAAACTATATGTCTCTGAGAAATAGCAAGCTTCAAATGATGATCTATCAACAAATTGTTATGTTCAAAATTTTTGATTAAAAGATCTTCTAGGAATTGGATGGTGTGAATACTGCTGAGTGAACCATTAGCCAGAAGCCAGGGTCAGCATGAGAGGGGGAATGTCAATTACTAAATCACACATTGTCAGAGGTCACTGTAGAGGAGTGATTTGTTGGCTCGAGGGCTCCATCTCTCTATTAAAGCACTGGCTTTTCCCCATTGTCCTGCCTGTGTTTTTTCCCCATCCACTGTCATTATTGCCATTGGTCTGATGCTTCCTTTGTGGAGCAACATGATCATATGTATGCGATGCTTGAGCTTAGGGTGTGCAGATGACACCAAAGCAATGAGCCAATTCTCAGGCTGTAATGAATCAGCCGACAGAGGACATGATGTGTCGAGTGCACACAACAGTCTGTCTCCTCTGACAAGACAAAAGAGCTGAACGTTGGCATTGGGAAGCTAAACGATAAAGTCAGCATGTTCAAGCTCGTCAAAAAAAAAAAATCTCCTTTGCCAAGGCCGGAGAAAGATCACACAAAAACAGATCCAGAATGGACATTTTGTCTTTTGTTTTGCTGCAGCCTAGTGGGTGTATTGCATGGCCTGGCTGTGATTAGATATTGTGAAAAGCCCGCTACACTGGCGTTGTTAAGTCCCACCTGAACAAAAGATTTACAAGAAGCAGTGTGGGAGGAAAGCTTAAAGCAAACTGACAACTCCCTTGCTGTCAAAGAAGCTGTAAGAACCAAAGAAGAGTCTCACAACCAAACCAAAGTTAACTTTACTAAACACTGAAAAACCACTACCCCCTTGAATGCACACAATACAGCCCACCCATATCTACAGCATACAGTCTGCAGCATCCTTTGTGTTAACTTAAACACCGAGGACACAATGATTGATTTCTAACTCATTTTATGTGTGATCACTTCTGTCCAGTATGTTGTGTAACACACTGAATAGATGGAAAGACAACTATATTGATTGTGAGCCTGAATAAGACTGGGTTGTTTAGACTTTTTTTCTCTCTACAGAAATCAACTTTTACACAAAGTTTATAATGCCGCACACACATATGAACAGTGGCTTGTACAGTACAGCAACACACTCAAGTGTATTAAATAATTTACACTGCTCAACAAGACAGTAGCAGGAAAGACAGGGGAATAAAAGCAGACATATGATGTGAAAAGACAGATTAACCTGCTACCTCACAGGTCCAACCAATGAATCCTACTATTGTTTGTTTGTGTGCAAAGACTGATTCCACTAGCTGGTTCTCTCCACTGTGGTTCAAAGTGTTAATCAGTAAAAATGGCTGCGATACAGTTTGGTTGGAGGAAAAATCCTCACATCCTTCCATGGCAGTCGATGCACATTGGTTTCAGAAAGCAACATGGGACTCTATTGGACTTGAGAACCAACATGTCTGCGTCAGTAATTCCACAGTGAGTCAATAATTGTGGTGGCACCGGGAGGGAAATACGCTTGAAAATGTAATTCCCATCGAGAGCAGTGCTGTGGGTTGGTTCTAAACTTTTACTGCAGCAAAACCTTTTCAATGTTTAATTTCATTCTGGAGGTTTACTTTGTTATCTATTCTAAGTGAAAGACTTGTGATAATGAATACATTTAACACGCCCCAGACATCTTCGACAGGCTTTTGATACTCCTGTTGAATTTTTGATCATGTGTAGTGCTATGGAACAATGTTTTAAGTGAAGTTTAAGCTAAAGTTTCAGTGAATCCCGTTGCTTCAGATGGTTCCACATTAATCAGAAATGTGGTAATACACTGACGAAGGCAAAGAAAGAAGACAACCGCTAGCAAGAATACTGGTGTAGCTATGGTTGATTTTAAATTTAAAAACATCAAACAAATTTATTCAGCCTCAGTGACACACAAAGCTTTTAGATAGAAAACCGA
This sequence comes from Trachurus japonicus, assembly GCF_045865225.1. Taxonomy (NCBI): domain Eukaryota; kingdom Metazoa; phylum Chordata; class Actinopteri; order Carangiformes; family Carangidae; genus Trachurus; species Trachurus japonicus. The sequence goes on along the minus strand of NC_140908.1, from coordinate 6,922,384 downwards.
ATGTAAACTTTGTTTGTCTACCAAAAAAACTAATTATATAAAGGCCTACAGGATGACTTTAATACCTCGGAGCTGCTTTAACAAGCAGTGGCATTTTGTGGGAAAATAGGCTTAGAAAAAATATCCCACAGACATGATGTCCCACAATGGCACAATCAGCCAGCAGCAGTTTCCTGTCCTGCGTGATTCAGTGTGGGTTTACCCTTTAACACAGATGCTGCAGCCATAATAAATGCCATATGACCCAATCTATCATAGTTACATGGCATTTCAGCACTTTATAATGGGTAACAAGGCCTGTCTGAGATAATGAGATTCCCATATGACATGATAGGAATCAGACAAAAAAGAAATTTAAGGGTGAGTTTGAGGAATTCTATGGAATATTGAACCATCAGAGATTGTTAGTTTATTGAGCTTTTTTTACAGGCCTGGCCATAGACTCCACTGCCACCCACTCACACACACACACACACGTTCCTCTTTCCCCTGCAGAATCTGCTTCGACAAGATAAGTGTGGGACTTGTAATTGTGCGAGGGTCCTCATCTCTCCGCACTGGCTGATAATAGTGCTGTGAAAGACTTGTGCTCATTACGCTAGCCTTTGTTGCTCTTATTGCACAGCTCGGTTGATTATTTTTTTCAAGAGAATTCAGAGGGTTTAATGCTCTCCCTTGTTTTGCCTCTGTGGTGTACAAACTCCTGAGAAATAAACCAGTAAATAAAGGAATTAAAAATAGATCCTCATTCCTTAAAATCATGGAATTACACATGTAGAAAACACCTTCCATATTTGCACACAGCCACTTGGCATAAAGTGCTTGTGATAGCAGCCCTACTGATAGAGGAACCTTCAGACTGCCTCCTAAGTTGAGTGAACACTCCAACTGGTGCTCACAGTATTAATGGCAATGGCCCGCACCAATCCAACCGCAGCAGTGTGTGGAAGCAGAAAAATAGAGATAAACTCTCAACATTTATTTTCCTTGCATGGCAAACACTTAGTCAATAGCTTGTGCTGGAGCTGTGTATGTTTTGGTTTTTCATTATCTTCTTTGAAAAATACGAGATTACACACAACCTCAGGTTTAGCCACCTGTCATGAGATACAGATACAGCCCACAGACTTAAGTCTTAGAAGTCATCTTTCTTGGAGTTGTTTTAGACCGCTGAGGCAATGGACTGAAAAACATTCAAACTTTTCAAACTTTGAAGCAAATTATTCAAAGACAAAGCCTTAAACTGCTGTTTACGTCCTCTCTTATGCATTTACAAAATAAAATCTCCATTTATTACAGAATCAGTACACTGTAAAACAACCCAGCCCCATTTGTTCAGTTCATTCAGCATGAAAAAAGACAGAACTTTTGGTAAAGCTTTTCTCAAATCCATGACACATTTGAGATGTGGATATAATTTACCTGTTATCCACACTTTGGTGCAAAGAACAACTCAGCATATGCTTAAAAGCCCAATGAATAAGCAGTTTTCTGCCGAGATACACAAGAACAGCAAGTAAGTAATTCTTTATGAATGTTAACTCAATGAATAAATGAATAAACAGAAAAAAATTAAGGATTTTAGTTTAAAGCAACAGTGGACATCCGACTTGTATTCTAACAAATAATGCCATTGATGGTCACATGCATGTGACCGCCGACCAGAATAGCAGACCACCACAGTATGACTGTTTACGTCATTCAAAGATCTCAATTTCTGCCTTTCCAGACTAAAATGGGGGCAGCAGCGCTTACAAAAACTAATGCATGTTAATGCGGGTAAAGTCTTAATGTGTAATCTAGGTACACAATGTCCTTTACAGCTCTGATATAAAAGGCATCGCTAATTGGCAGCTGTGTCAAGGAGTTCTTGAAGCATCATCACTGTAATTACCAAGAAGCATCTTCTTGCCAGCAACGGTTCAGACAAAGCCCATGACTGCCGCTTTTGTTCATTTTTGTGTTATATGATATGGACAGGAATGATTTTGTTGGATTAGTGATATGACAAACATACTGAATAAATGTAATCAGGCCCATGAAGGAAGTCATGCTTCCATTGGACCTATTGATTAGAAATGTTTAATATAATCATTAATCTCCATTACAGTAATGCCTCAATAACCAGGCTCCATGCTTCCAGGACCCAAATGGTGCCAATGCATCGTCACGTTATATCTTTCTAGTGACAAATCTAACAACATATATACAGCAACCACTGTACAGCAAGTGAGAAACCTTAGTGCAGGATATATTATGTGTGAGTATTTTATTACAATGGCATTATAATCATTTACTGTTCAAGGAAAGGCCACCCGGACCAGTGGATGTGATCATATTCAGGCTAGACTGGGCTTTTCACTGTAATAATGGCCGAGCATAAAGAGCTGCCTTTGAGGGGCTTTACAGTTCAGGAAC